>NC_141911.1:36385000-37635000 GCF_057802395.1 Ceratotherium simum simum
TCTCAGAATAAAGCAGTTTTTAATGTTTTCTAAACATTCTCATTGTTCATTCATCACTATTCTGTCAAATATTTGGCACATTAGTTGACCAAAAATCTGGCAGGTGTGAATGGCATTGGTTTGAGTTATTTCCCCTATAATCCCTTGCCAAAGCTCTGTTACTGTAAGAACGATTACACCATGTTATTACATCTATTCCCTGTATATCAAAAAACTCATTCTTCTAGGAGAATGACCAAGTCCTTCCAAGAATGGAAAAAAGAAGTCAACACTGCACTTCAAACATGAGCAGGAAACAAGAAAGACATTGGTAGAAAACAGGAGAACCAAAGAGACTTTACCAAGCATGGCTTAGCATTTTGCCATATATATTCTGCCTGTTTTTAGTTTTGGAAACTAACCCGCTGGTGGAATTGTGTGCTTCCAGGATGAAAGAAAAGACACATAGACAGGAAGGAACAAATTCTATTTTAGCAACACACTTTGTTATTGTGGTCACACAGCAGATGCGGTCCTCTATATCAACACTTTTCTAGCTCCCCATAAGCATTTAAATGTTGCAAGGACTCCTTCGATTTTATCTTTGGCGACCTGAGAGCCTTAAGCCCAGGGGAGGTAATGTGAAACAACACTCTCCTGATCAAATTTCCTTTTTTTTTTTTCCATTTTCTTACCTGAAACCCCTAGCAGTTGTTTTAGTGCAGAGATCTTTCAATGGATTTATCTTGAAGAAAGAATAATGTGGCAAAGGCTTATATGTTTTCTTTCTGATTTCTGAAGATTCTGGAAAACCCTCAAACTGAAACTTTTATGTTGAAACAAAAACTACCAGGAAATGAGAACAGTCCTGTTATAAGAGTAGAATAATAATATTGAAGGAGTAGGGAGCACGACTGTAGCCTAAGGTGTAAGGGGTGTATTAGTCTGCTTGGGCTGCCATAACAAAATAACATAGACTGCACGGCTTAAACAACAGAAATTTATTTCCTCACAGTTCTAGAGGCCAGAAGTCCAAGATCAAGGTGTTGGCAGATTTGGTTTCTCCTGAGGCCTCTCTCCTTGGCTTGAAGATGGCTGCCATCTTGCTGTCTTGTGTCCTCACATGGCCTTCCTTCTGTCACACACGTCCCTGTTGTCTCTCTTCTTCTTATAAGGACATCAGTCATATTGGATTAGGGCGCCACCGTTAGGGCCTAATTTTAAGTAAATCACCTCTTTAAAGATCTTATCTCCAAATGTGGTTACCTGGAGGTACTGAGCGTTGGGACTTCGACATGTGAATGAGGGGAGAGGCAGGCACAATTCAGCCCATAACTGGGGGTGAGAAAACATGCTCCAATAAAAAGGTACATAAATAGAAGGAATACGCAGTGAGGTACAGCAACGTTCACAGGCTCTAAGAAGAAATTGTAATGAATGATTAGTCAGTGACTTGTAGAAAGAAATTCCCTGGTTTCTTCAATCATAATACTGGCTCTTGCACTAGCTGTAATCCTGACCTTTAACCTTTTAACCTTTTAAAAGGTTAAATCTTTCGGAGTCATACTAGATCCTTCATCTGTCAAGTAGGATAAAAATGGCCACAGAACCACCATGTGAGGATCAAATAAAATCTATAGGAGTATTTTTTTTAATGCAATATATAAATGTAAAGCCTTTTTATAACCAGGGAGTCTCTGAGGAAACTCCTTGGTGGAGATGATCGTTGAGAAGCATTTTGAAGGGAGGAGAAAACTAGCAGAAGGAAGAGCACATTTTCCATGGGAGAATGGTCCATGTTCACAAAGCAAGTATTTTTTGAGTGAGAGGCAATTTAAAAAGATCGAATTATTTGGAATGAGTAGCTCCAACAGAACCAATAGTGAAAGATACACTTACTCTCTCTTCCTCTCTCTTCCTCAGGCCTTGCAGTCTTATTTATTTATTTTTGTTAACTTGGGGAATTGTATAATTGAGTAACTGGTGACATGGCCATAGTAGTTACTCTCATATATTTCACAGGGCCTTAGTTTCCACATGTATAGCAGGGAGAAAACAACATCTGCTTAGCCAATTCACAGAGACTTAATGAAATAATAGATGAGAAAGTTCTTTGAAATGGTTAAAAAGAAACTATTCAGTTGGCAAGTAATGATCTTTTATATAACAAACTAGTTATTATCCAGCATCTAGCACATTTGGAGCTGAATAAATTGTCCATTGGCTGACAATGATAGTCTAAACGAAACACTAAGTTTTTAAGGGAGTGTAATTTCAAGATGATGCTTTTGGAATTCAGTTCCAGTATTGTGTAGGAAGGAGAAATGACAAAAACAGGGTGGCTAACTGGGATGTTATAGCACACTAGGCATGATCCAAATAGGCCCAGTCCAAGACTGTGAAAACGGAGGGGGAAGGAGTGACACACTTTGAAAATTGATGACATCAGCAGATAAGTACATAAATGAAGAAGGTTAAAAAAACTGGCCGGTCTTCCAACGTATAAGGCAAGTTTCTTCCCGATAGAATTAAAAAGTGTGTTTTTACAGGCTTTCTTCAAATGCTTATGCAATGCACACTGAATTGCTTTGTCTGCAAGATTATTCTATAGAATAATCATCTTTACTCTTAGAACTTTCATGGAATTCTGCCCAAGTTTTCTTCTTCTCAATTTCACTCTCCATTACCCCTAGTTATACCCTGTATAACTACACAATGGAGATCGAAGTTCTCTTCATTTTCCTTAGCCCTGAGCTTTTTCCATCTCTCTCTGTCACCTCTGAAAAAAGTGTACCTCTTTGTATATTTAAGTGTTTTTCCACACATTTCCTTATTTCTGTTTCCACATCTTTATAATCTCTTTCTTGTGCTAAAAATCGACATGGAGTAGCTTTCTGGATCTCATAAAATGGATATGATAGGTTGCTTGGAAAACTGGCTATATTATTCTCCTTCCTATAAACATACCTGTACCATCTTAATTGGCAGTTCTTCCCATCAAGAGGTGGATTCTACTCTCTTACCCCTTCAATCTGGGTTGATCTTGTGACTTGCTTCGGCCAACAGAGTGTGGCAGAAGTGATGGTGTGCAAATTCCAAGTCTAAGCCTCAAGACAGTCTTGATTATCTACTTTGTTGCAAAATTCTGACTAGCCAATATGTGTGCTAGCTTGCTGGAAGATAAGACCTTGTGTTGCAGAAATGAGTCATCCCAGCTGACTGTAGATGCTTAAGGCCAGCTGAGCCCAGAAGAACCAGCCAGTTGAGCTTAGCCCAAATTGCTGGCCCACAGAAGCACAAGCTAAATATATACATTTTGAAGTGATTTGTTATGTAACAAAAACTAACTATTACAATGGGTAACGGGAAGTTTGTAAAGTCTCTTCCTTTTTCTTCTATGAGAAATATTTGTAGCAGTTTCATGCAATTTTTACATCAGTGTGTTACTTAATAAAGGATGGGAAATAAAATAATCTCTTGAAGACATTTCAAATTCTTTAATTTTATAATATATTAATGTCCAAATATATTCTTTATTAATGGCATTTGGAAAATTCTAATATTCTTAAATATGTCAAAGCAAAAAGTCCAGAAGGTGTACTATTTTTATTTAACTTTCCTCTTCCTAACATCTCCTGTGAGTTCAAATATGAAGAGGATCTAGCAGTGAACAGAATCCAGAAAATGTTAATTTTCTTGATGCTGTCGAGGAGAGAACATTGGCTCAGTGCCATTGCTGCTTTGGGGTCATAGCCAACCTGGGAATGAACAGCTGTTGTTATTCAGAAAAATTCAGACAATATTTGGGAAGACATAATTCAGGAAAAAAAAAATTAATAGGAAAATGGGGAAAAAACCAAGCTAAATTAGAATAGCATTTTTAGACTGTAAAAATATCTAATGATTTCAGAAGTGTTTAATATACCTTCCATTATAATTGGGGGACACGTGGGGGAAAGCAGGCTTTGTAACGTCCTTAGCAAGGCATTTGGGAGGCAATGTGGCATAGTGAAAGAATACAGGATTTGGAGTCAAGAGAGGTAGATTCTAGTTTTGCCTAAGGCAATAATTATCACGCATTCTCATATGTAGAGAAACAAATAACTTTCAGCTCTGTTTATGAATCTATAACACACATCATTTTAAAACATATTAATGATCTGTATATAAAGATTCATTGATAGAGACAATTTCATATCCAATATTTCTTTCTCCTGTTCTATAAAGCAGTAGTTCTCAAAGCATGGTCTGAGATCCCAGGGGTCCCAGAGGCCAGAAACAACTATAAGAATCCAGCTGCTTTCTGTTAAGCTGGACATTAAGATATCTGAAAATATTTAAAACAATTCTCCTCTTCTCACCAGTTTCTTTAATTTGGAAAATAGTTTTTATTAAAAATGTTATTGGTGTTAATACGTAATGGGTTTGTTATTGTTATTTTAAAATGAGTTAATAAATATTTTTGTTCTCAGTTATAATTTCTAATATTATAAACACTGATAAGTATAACCTGTATAAATGAAAATTCTTTGACATTCTTAATGATTTTTAAGAACATAAATAGAAACTGAGACAAAAATCATTGAGAACCACTGCTGTCCAGAAAGTCGGGTCGGGTATTATTATATCTATTTAATAGATTGGGAACTGAAGAATTAAAAATTAATTCACTTGATGAAGGTGATCTGTTAGATGGTGATCTAGAATGAAGAACTTCCAACTCAAAGTTTCTTTCACAAGTTGTTTTACTTTTACCCATTGAGTTATTGTATTTATAAAATTTTTTATTGCTCAAATAAAAATACACTTTTCAAAGTGTACAGTTCTCTGAAGTTTAACACAAGTATACATTCCTATAACCATCATCCCTGAAGGGTGCCAGAAAAGACCATCCCAAAATGTGCCTTTTTGGCATATAGATTATTTTGAGCGAAAGGCCATTGAGAACCAGCAGATTCAGGAAAAACTTTAAAAACAGGGTACAAGTTTTCCTTTTACAAAGGAAATTTACATTTGTAAAGGAAATTTCTCTTTTAAAAAATGTTTCCCTCTCCTGTAGCAGGAAGGGAAGACTTGGTAAGGAGCTAAGCTCCTTATCAATGGAGAAGACACTGGCTTATATTTTCATAACAAACCTTACTAAACAACTCCTGTTTACCATACTTCTCCTGACTTCCCATAACTTGCCCTCCCTCCACCCCCGCCCAATGCCCAGAAGCCCCAAACCCCTAAGACACTATACAAGCCCAAATTCTAACCACCCCTTTGGGTTACTCATCGCTGGGTGTCCCCATGTGTACCTGCAATATGTACATGTTAATAAACTTCTATTTGTTTTTTTCTTGTTAATCTGCCTTTGGCCAGTCTAATTTACAGGGCCCCAGCCAGGGAACCTAGGATGGGTAGAGGAAAAGACTTTTTTCCTTCCCTATACCACCATCAGGATACAAAACAGTTCCATCACTGCAAAAGAATCCCCTCATGCTATCTCTCTGTAGTCAAACCCCTTCCAGGACTGTAGCTCGTCTTTTCAAGAATGTAATATAAATGGAATCATACAACATGTAAACTTTGAGGCTGGCTGCTTTTACTCAGCGTAATGCCTTTGAAATACTAAATTATGTATATCAAGAGTTCATTCCTGTTTATTGGGAGTAG
This sequence comes from Ceratotherium simum simum, assembly GCF_057802395.1. Taxonomy (NCBI): domain Eukaryota; kingdom Metazoa; phylum Chordata; class Mammalia; order Perissodactyla; family Rhinocerotidae; genus Ceratotherium; species Ceratotherium simum. The sequence continues at coordinate 36,390,638 of NC_141911.1, forward strand.
AGTTCCATTGTTTGAATGTTCCACCATTTGTTTATGCATTCACCTGTTAAAGGATATCTTGGTTGTTTCCAGTTTGGGCTTGTTATAAATAAAAGGTCTGTAAACATCTTTGTATAGGTTTTTGTTTGAAGATAAGTTTTCAGTTCTCTAGGGTAAATGCCCAGGAGTGGGATTTCTGAGTCATATGGTCGAGTGTATGTTTAACCTTATAAGAAACAGCCAAACTATTTTCCAGAGTGTCTGTAACATTTTGCATCCTCACAAGCAATTTATAAAATTCCAGTTGCTTTACATTCTCATCAGCCCTTGCTATTATCAGAATTTTTTGGTTTTGCCATTATAATAGCTGTGTAATGGTATCTCAGTGTAGCTTTAACTGAGGATGTCTAGGAAGTTAAACATCTTTTAATGTGCTTATATGTAACTCTATATGTTACATATAAGCACATATATTTCTTTGGCGAAGTGTCACTTCAACTCTTTCGCCTATTTTTAAATTGGATTGTTTTCTTATTGTTGAACTTTGAGAGTTCTTTACTTATTCTGAACCCAAACCATATTCCAGATATATGATTTACAAATATTTTCTCCCAGTCTGTAGCTTAGCTTATATTCTCTCAATAGTGTGTCTCACCACACAGAAGCTTTTAATTTTGAAGACGTTCTATTGATCAATTTTTTTCTTTGATGGACCATGCTTTTTATTTCATACTTACAATCTCTTTGCTTAACGTGATTTTGCCTTGCATGATTTTCTTCTATATTTTATTCTAAAAAACTTACATTTTTATGTTTGACATTTCCATTTATGATTTAAGATGTGTTACTTTTTGTATAAAGTGTAAGGTTTAGGTTAAGTTTCATTTTTTTAATTTGATACACAATTCTTCTAACATCATTTGTTAAAAAGTCTATTCTTTCCTCATTGAATTGTCTTTGCAATTGACCATACTTGTGTTGGTCTATTTCTATATTCTCCACTCTGTCCTGTTGATCTATGGGTCTATCCTTCACTAATGACACATTGTCTTGATTGCTGTTTCTTTGTCTTAAGTCTTAAAACTGTGTAGTATGATTTCCCCCAATATTATTCCTCTTTTTCAAAATTACTTTGGTTATTCTAATTCCTTTGCCTCCCCACATAACTTTTGAATCAGCTTGTCTATATCTACCAAAAATTCTACTGGGATTTTGATTGGAATCATGTTAAATCTATAGATAAATTTGGGGAGAATTGGCATCTTTACTATGTTGATTCTTCTACAATGACCACATGACCACAGTGTGTTTCTCTCTATTAATTTTGGTGTTTGTTTTCTTTCATCAGGGTTTTGTAGTTTTTAACACACAGATATAGTATAGTTTTGTTAGGTTTATATTTAACCATTTCATTTATTGGAGCTGGGGTCCATATATTATTTTTTAAATTATGATTTCTAATTGTTTATTACTTAAATATAGACATACAATTGATCTTTGTGTTCACCTTCTAACTTGTGTCTTTGCTAAACTTGCTTATTGCTTTTAGAAGGTTTTAAAAAAATATATTCCTTAGGATTTTCTACATATTCAACCATATTGTCCGAGGATTGAGGCAGTTCTATTTCTTCCTTGTTGATCTATATGGCTCGAAATATTTTTCTTGCCTTATTGCACTTAACTAGAACTTTCAGTTTAATATTGAATATGATTGGTGAGAGTAGAAATCCTTTCCTCTTTCTCAATCTGAGTGGGAAATCAGTCAGTCTTTCACCACCAAGGATGTTGTTAGCTATAGGCTTTTTGTAGATGCTCTTTATCAAGTTGAAAAAGTTCCCATTTATCCCTAGTTCACTGAGAGTTTTTATTATGAATGACATTGGAATTTTATCAAGTGCTTTTTCTTCATCAATGAATAATCATGTTGTTTTTCTTCTTAGACTGTAGTATGGTGGATTACACCAATTTCCTTTTGAATATTGAAACAGTCTTTTCTCTCAGGAAAAATTCCACTAGATTGTGGTGTATGGTTTTTTTAACATATTGCTGGATTGGATTTGCTTATATTTTGTTGAGAATTTTTGTATCTATGTTAATGAGGGGTATTGGTCTGTAATTTTCTTTTCTTGTTTGTCTTCGTCTAACTTTACCACAGAGGTGCTGGCCTTCTAAAATAAGTTTGAGAGTGTTCTATCCTTTTCTGTTTTCTTTTAGAGGTTATGCAGAATTGGTTTTACTTTTTCTTTAAATGGTAGAATTCTCCAGGAAAACCATCTGGGTCATGAGATTTTCTTTTTGGAAGGTTTTAAAATATGAATTCAATTTCTTTAATAGTTATAGGGTAATTCAGTTTATTTATTTCCACTTGGGTAAATTTGGGAGTTAGTAGTTTTCAAGGAATTGTATCATTTCATCTAAGTTCTCAAAGTTATGTGCATAGATTTGTTACAGTATTCCTTTACTATCCTCTTAATGTCTTCACACTCTATAGTGATATAATCTCTTTCATTCCTTTATTGGTAATTTGAGTCTTTGCTCTTTCTTTGTTAGTCTGGCTATAGGTATATCAACTTTGTTGATATTTTCAAAGAAACTGCTTGTTTCATTGACTTTTTCCACTATTGCTTTTTGCTTTCAATTTTATTGATTTCTTTTTTACTTTGTTTTTTCTGCATGGTATAAGTCTATATTGCTCATTTTTTAAGATAGAAATTTACTATTAACTTGAAGCCTTTCTTCTTTTTCAATGTAAGCATTGAATGTTATAAATGTATAGCTAAGCTTTGTTTTAGCTGTCTCGCACAAATTATGATACATTCAAAATATTTTCTGTTTTTTTCTTGAGAATCCTTCTTTGACTCATGGATTATTTAGAAATATCTTATTAAAAATCTGAATGTTTTGAAATTTTTCTGTTAGCTTTCTGTTATCTATTTCTAAAATGATTCCATTATAGTCAGAGAACATACTCTATAGGTTTTAATTATTTTATGTTTGTTAAGGTTTGTTTTATCACTCAGCATATGGCCTATATTGGTCAATATTCCAAGTGCACTTGAAAAAAATGTGCATTCTCCTGCCGTTGGCTATGGGTTTTGTAAATGTTAAATAGATCCAGTTCGTTGATGGTGATTTTCAGTTTTTCTCGATCCTTGCTGATTTTCTGTCTACTGGTTCTGTCAATTACTGAGTCAGGAGTGCTGAAATCTTCAACTACAATTGTCAATTTGTCTAATTTTCCTTGAGTTCTGCCATTTTTTTGTTTCATGAATTTTGCAGCTCTGTTGTTTGGTTCATCAATATCTAGGATTATTATGTGTTTTTGGTAAATTTACCTTTTTATCATTATGTAATGTTCCTTTTTGTTCCTGGTAATTTTATTTGCTCTGAAGTCTATTTTGTCTGATATCAATATAGCCATTCCAACTTTCTTTACATTGATGTTTGTGTGGTATATTTTTCCTACCCTTTTATTTTTAACCCACCTGTTAATATAATTATATTTGAAGTTTTTGTATATAGCATAGAATTGGGTGTTTTTCTTTTTAAATTCATTCTAATAATCTCTATGTTTTAGTTAGCTTTTTTAGGCCATTTTTGCTGAATGTCATTCTTGATACGTTTGGACTTAGATCCACCACTTTATTATTTGTGTTTGTTCCCTCTCTTATTTGTTCCTTTCTTTCTCTTTTTCTGTCTTCCTTTGGATTATTTGGCCAATGTTTTTAGCATTCTGTTTTACTTTACCTATTGTATTTTTTACTCTATTTCCTTGTAATTTTAGTAATTGCTCTAAATATTTTAATATACTTACATAGCTTTTCCCAGTTAACGTAAAATCAGGAGTTTACTGTTTCAGGTAGAATATAGAAACTTACCACCATTTAGGTCCATTTACTCCCTCCTTCTTTACTATATAGCAGTCTTATGTACATAGGAGTACATAAACATACAATGAAAACCACATTAGGCAATGTTATAATTTTGTGTTCTACTATCAAACACATTTTAAAGAACTTAAGAGAAGTGTGTTATATTTACATAGTTATTTACATTCTGCTGTGATTCCTTTATTCCTTATCATCCAGGTTTCCCTCTCGTATCATTTCCTTCTCTCTGATGAACTTCTTTTAGCAATTATTTCAGTCCTGGTCTGCTGGCAATGAATTCTTTTAGTTTTCCTTCATCTGCTAATGTCTTGATTTTACTTTCATTTCTGGGTGATATTTTTTCTTGATATAGAATTATGGGCTTTTTTTTTTTTTTCTCCTGGCACTTTAAAAGTATTGTTCTGCTTCCTTTTAGCCTTTATGTTTTTCTTATCAGAAATATGGTCATTCAAATAATTGTTGCCCTATAAGTCAAGAAATATTTTTCTCTGCTTTCTTGTAAGATGTTTTTTCTTTGCCTTTAGTTTTCAGGAGTTTAATTATGATATGTTTGTGTGTGGCTTTTCTTTGGGTTTATTCTGTTTAGAGTTTGTTGCACTTCTTGAATTAGATTTATGTCTTTCTCCAAATTTGGGGACTTTTCAGCTATTATTTCTTCAAATATTTCCCAGAACAATCTCTTTTTCCTCTTCTTTTGTACCTCTAATGAAACAAATTTTAAAGCTTTTAGCATTGTACCACAAGTCCCTGACACTCTGATGTTTAAGTTTTTAATCATTTTCTTCCCTATCATTCAGATTGGGTAATTTTTATTAATCCGTTTTCAAGTTTATTGACTCTGCTTTGTCATTTCTATTCTGCTATTGAGTCTATCCAGTGAATTTAAAATTAAATTATTTATTTTTCAGTTCAAAAATTCTCTGGTTCTTATTTGTACCTTTTATTTTCTTGGTGAGACTTACCTCTTCCTACTCATTTTAATAGTGTTTGACATTAGTTCTTAGAGAATTTTTTAATAGTTGCTTCAAAGTCTTTGTTAGATAATCCCAACATCTCTTCATTTCAGTGTTGGTCTGTTTGTTGCTTTCTCACACAAATTGACATTTTCCTGGTTCTTCATATGTCACACAATTTTGGATTGTATCCTGGATATTTGGAATATTACACCATGATACTCTGGGTCTTGTTTAAGTCTTTTGGAGAATGTTGATATTTTTGTTTTAGTAGGCAATTGACCTTATTGGTTTCAGGTTGCAAGTTCTGACAAGCCTTATGGGAGTTGTGGTCTCAATGTCACTTCCTTTGTCAATGCCTTTGCGGTATTATTTGGATCTGTCCTACGTGTGTGCCATCCTATAGCCATTCTGAATTCTGGGTGGTGATTCATCTTGTAGTTCAGTTCTCAAATTGATGATATTCTATTACGTGTCAAAGCCATACATACGCATCGAGGGAGTGTTCCCAGGAGTTCATAAACTACTTTTTCTGGTCACTCTCTCAATTCTTTCTTCTCTGTGATCTCTCCAGAAATTTTTTGGCCACTGGGTCTCCTCTTTTCAGTTTAGCCAGGAAGCTGGGACTATATTTTTCCAGATCAGTCAGGTACTTCCTGCAATTGTGATCATTTCCTGAGCCCAGATGCAGCAAGAAAAGAGAAAGAGAGAAAAAAGCAACAGGTGCTTGCCTCACCCTCTTGGGGCCTAATCTCCTCTCATTTGAAAGGGAGATTCGGCTTCCTCATTGTATGCCCCTTAGCTATCGCTGTTGCTGTTGCTTCCACTGCCGCCACCAACTGCATTGGACTGCTTAAGGACTTGGGTTGGAGAGAAAGGAGAAAAGAAGAAAAAAGGGGGAGGGGGATTTATCTCACTCTCTCTGACCTTTAGAGGATCCCTTTCTCATCTTGCAAGCCCAAACTTGAGGACTTCTTCTGCAACTCCCTCTGTCTGCAAGAATGTCTACTTCTAGGTTTTTCTGCATTGAGGCCAGGTCTGGAGATATCAGAGACAACAAACGGTAAGGTCACTGGTGGTCTAGTGGCACTTAGAATTCTGATCTTTCCTAGTCTACCTGTTACTATTTACTTTTCAGAGTTTTTAAATAGCTAGGTGCTCATACATTCTGTCCACATCTTACAGCTGCATTCAGTGGAAGAAGGTGTTTATTCCATCTTACTTGACATCAGAACCCCAACAAACCTTTTTGCAATCACATAAGACAAGTGCTGAAATGCCCAAAAAGAATCTTCTAGTTGGTATTAGGGAAATGTGATGGTTGGACTTTATAGCCTCAATTTACTCCTGTGACTTCTGTTTCCATTTGTGATCTTTTACTTGCTATCACTGATATCTCTGTACTGGCTCAAGAGGAGCTGCCCTAGCTTAATCAGAAGTGCATTCTTCCCTCAATTTCTTATAGTGCCCCTGAGATATAATTGGAATGTTTAAATAAAATTGTATTAAAAGTGCATGGTCAAGAGAATGAGAAGATAAGCCATAGACTGGAAGAAAATAATTGCAAAAGATACATCCGATAAAGGATAGTTATCCAAAATGTACAAATAACTCTTAAAACTCAACAATAAGAAACAACCTGATTAAAAACTAAGCCAAAGTCCTTAACAGACACCTTACTAAAGAAGGTATGTAGATGGCAAACAAGTGTATGAAAAGATGATCCACACCATATGTCATCAGGGAAATGCTAATTAAAACAACACAGAGATAACACTACATACTTATTAGAATGGCCAGAATTCAAAACACTGATAATACCAAATGCTGGTGAGGATGTGGAGCGAGAGGAACCTTCGTTCATTGCTGGTGGTAATGCAAAATGGTACAGCCACTTTGGAAGATAGTTTGGTGGTCTCTTACAAAACTAAACATATTCTTACCATATGATCCAGCAAAGGAGTTGAAAACTTATGTCCACATAAAAACCTGCACACAGATGTGTATAGCAGCTTTATTCATAATTGCCAAAACTGGGAAGCAACCGAGACATCCTTCAGTAGATGAATGGATAAATAGACTGTGGTATATCCAGATAATGGAATATTATTCAGTGCTAAAAAGAAATGAGTTACCAAGCCATAAAAAGGCATAGAGGAACCTTAATACATATTACTAACTGAAAGAAGCTAATCTGAAAAGTCTACATATTGTATGATTCCAATTATACGACATTCTGGAAAAGGCAAAACTATGACAATAGTAAAAAGATCAGCAGTTGCTAGGGAATGAGAGAGGAAGGGATGACTAGGCAGAGCACAGAGGATTTTTAGGGCAGTGAAAATACGCTATATGATACAAAAAATTATGGCTACATATCATGCAAACATTTGTCCAAACCTGAAGAACATATAACACCAAGAGTGAATCCTAACATAAACTATGGACTTTGAGTGATCGTGATATGTCAATGTAGGTTCATCCAGTTGTAATAAATGTACCACTCTGATAGGGGATATTGATAATAGGGGAGGCTATGCATGTGTAGGGGCAGGGGTACATGGGAAATCTCTGTACCTTCCTCTCAGTTTTACTGTAAACCTAAAACTGCTCCAAAAAAATAAGGAATGAAATTCTGACATACGCCACAACATGGATAAAACTTGATGACATTATGCTAAGTGAAATAAGCCAGACACAAAAGGACAAATATTGTTTGATTCTGCTTTTACAAAGTACCTACAGTAGTCAAATTCATAAATACAGAGAGTAGAACAGTGGTTACCAGGGGCTAGGGGGATGGGAGAGAATGAAAAACAGGCAGTATGGGATGAAGAAAAGATTCCAGAGATGGATAGCAGTTATAGTTACACAAAAATGCTAATATACTTAATACCACTGACCTACACACTTAAAAATAGTTTAAAAGGTAAATGTTTTGCTATGTATACTTTACCACAATAAAAAATAAAATTAAAAAATATATACTTAAATTTTTTAAAAAACGAATTGGTAAATAAAAGAAGTAGGCAGAGAGTAATATGTAACTAGATCATGGGTTGGCAAACTGTGGGCTGTACATGAGCCAAATCCAGCCAAATTAATTCATTTATTATTGTCTATGGCTGCTTTTGTACTATAACAGCAGAGATGAATAGTTGTGAGGGAGACTGTTTGGTCTTTAATAACTAAAATATTTACTATCTGACGCTTACAGAAAAAGTTTGACAGCCATTGAACTAGATGATCTGAACTGTAATGTATAGATCATTATGGTCATCTGGGATTCCCTACAAGGCACCTTTCTGCTAAACTTTGAGCCTGACCTCCCATCTGTGAATGAGAGCATATCTTCTGCAGAGAATATCCTCCAGAATAATGGGAAGACCTTCCCTTCTTCTTTTAAAATTCTACTTCCATTCATTTAACCGTTACTGATAGAATAACTATTATTTTTTCAGGCATTCTGCTAGATGCTTAGGATACACTGCTTAAAAAGACAGATATCGTTCCTGTCCTCATGAAGCTGTAAATGTAAAGCAGTTTTTGTACATAGTTGAAAGCAGTCTCTCCCTAACTTTTAACACCCCTTACTGATCCTAAATCTATTTTCTTGGGCACCATAGATCAAATTTAGTACCTCTTGTGTATGACAGCATGTTTGATCAGAAAACATTTTTCATGTTTCCTTAGAATCTTCTCTTTCTCAATTAAACATTAGCCCTTTTCATTTGTGATCAAGAAATAATGCTAAAAATGCAAATAAAGTCACAGACATGCATGTTTACTATATCATTTTTGCATCATCTGCAAATGTTGTCCAGAAAGTACATCTAACTTGCTGGTGTATTTGCCCAGAACAAACATGGAGTATTATCCCTGATAATGAATGAAAAACTTCTGTAGTTTAAAACTTGAGGGACATTTCCCAATACCAATGTTGACTTTCCATTTACTTTGTAGGGAATAAATTTAATGAGAGTACTTAAAAGGAAGTGGACATGAAGTAAAACTACACAAAATTTAAAATCAGTTATTTCAAAATTAGGAGGCAAGTTCATCAAAACTGTTGAGCTGCAAAACCATTGAATTAAATTCTTTCAACCAACTGATTTATCTAATCCCAGGAACTCTGGTGAATACCTATGTTTTCTGGATTTTTCATGGACTCTTCTTGCCTGTCATTTTCTTCTCAACCATAAAATGACAGTACTTTCTCTGTAGAAGTTATCCATAATACAAATCAGGAACAAGTTAGTGCACACTTTAATTTGTGTTATAAAGTGATATAAATAGAAAATTGCTGTGGATTTTGTTTTGTTGTTGTTAAATGTAAAAAGTAATGTGTACCAGGAAAGTCTAGAAACCATTTTGTTGGAGTGTTGGAGTCTAGATTTAGTAAGACCCTGACAGTATAATCAATAGTATAATAGAATAATATAGTATAATAAATAAATCATAACTAATAATTTGTTTAATGGTTCAAGGGTTACAAAAATGCCAACTAGAATCTGGATTGTTAAAAACTCAGTGTGAAGTAAAATTCTGACTAAACAAAAGCTGTAGGAAACAGCTGAAAGGCACTCTCTCTGAATACATTTCATGTCATTTGTAGTGGCCAGCTAAGATATCTGGTTCTAGATGGAGACATTTTTCAGAACTATAAATAATTTTTTGATAATTGTGAAGTTGGATTTTACGGTCTGTTGCTCCAAGGGGACACAAAAATATGGTCAATAATTTAAAGAAAGCAAAACAATTGGTGAGAAATTTCTTCGATATTTTCATCCTGTGACCTTTCCGAGGATGCTTAGCACCACTGCTTGTTCTGTTTGAATCCTGTGTATCCTGAGACAGAGTTGCACCTTGTCAGATTTTGAGACTTGTGAGCAATATAGATATAGGTTGCTTCCACTTTTCAGTTTGTCAAATTTTACTTATCAGCTCATTTGCACTATTTTACAGATGATCATATTTCTCTTTTCATAATCTTCAACCATTTATTTAGTGGTTTTTACTATTGATGGACTAAGAGAATTAATTAGAAACATATAGCTTTATACTTTAAATTCATTTATTTCTTTTTTACAATGAATATTCATTTATAACAACTTTCCTGTTAAAGTAAATTCCAGGAATATATGGGATTATAAAAGTGGGAGCCACCTTTAAGAATTTTCTTACCTCCTCAAAGAATTTTAGAAAAATTAATATGGAGGCACGGACATCATAAAAATGTGAAAATAAAGAAGAATTCGTAACAGGGCTGACACACACTCAATTGTGTTATCTAAAATATGTGCTTTCCAGAAATAGTAAAAATACAATTCATCATATTTCCTTTTGTTTCTGGTGTCCAGGAAGCTCAGAGGCAAGCTTAGAGTCCAAGAGTACAATTGAGTTAATCCTGCCATTTAGACTACGAGCATTCTTCTCTTGTCCTTATATCTGATTTACTGTTTCTTTTCCCCCATATTATTACGTTTGTTATTGTGTCATTTCTATAAGTTTCCTTAAGTCATTTTGTAAAGAGTAAGATTTAGACAAATTTAATGTTTTAAAAACATACAATGCAGTGTCATCACAAGATGGTGATCTGGAGGCCTCGAATTCAACCATTTAGGTTGTTACTTTTAGAAATATTCTTAGCTACTCATACAACTTTTATCAAGACTAAAGTTCTCTCTCTTCAGACAAATAAAAACGGGAACTGAGTAGCACAAAATACAGCTGTGAAGGATGATCTCAGAGCACTTATAAAATTTTCTCTGAGAATAACGGAAACGCTAAAGCAAACAGAAAGTACCAAAGCAAAATCCTTTGACCCTCTTGGTACCTCTTCTGATTTAATTACCTGGGTATGAATCTATTCATCATGTGACCAGAAATGGGGAAATGGTAAGTGAATGGTAGCTGAACAAAAGATAACTCATCTTATTCCAACCTTTCTTTAACTTCTGCCTCTTCTGCTTACTAGACATAAGCAATAACAATGTAATAACACAAAATCAATTAAGATAGCAGGGTAGCAAGGTAGTTATATAGACTGTATAGTCAAAAAAGATAAGGATTCAAATCTTGGTTCTGTCTTTTATTTGTCATATGACCCCTGGAATTTTTCAACCCTTGAACATAAGTTTTCTTACTATAAAATAGAGACAATATAGATATAATAATATTACCTATCTTTATAAAATTGTTATGAGAATTAAATGAAGAGATATAGATAGATAGACAAATGATAGATAGATAGATAGATAATAGATGATAGATAAATATCTCACTATCACAATTTTAAGTCATCAATAATATTAGCAGCAATCATTGTTGTTTGTAAATATCAAAAGACATAGACCATTTTTTGTTTTCATGGAATCTAAAGATGTTATTTTGGGGTACAGAGTGGAAGGGAAAATAAAACAAACAATTCCACATGATTAATGGCTGAGATGACTACATGTGAGTTCTATAGACTAAGGGACCATACAGGTCACAGGCTGATGATGGTGTTGTTCATGTTGTATTCACCTGGGTGTATCCGAGCAACTGATTAAAATACTACCCCCAAATTTAGTAGACAACAAGGCCACAAGGAAGAGGAGGCTTACTTCTCCTGAACTCCCATCTCTGAGAAAACTCTGTCTTTAAAATCAAAGCGTCTGCAAAAAATAATTCTAATAATTTACAAAAAAAAACCACATTGCGATATTTTTTTAATTGTCTCATGCTCAGAGTTTTCCTGTAACCAACTGGAAGGCCAGCATCACATTTATATTCCAAAGTTATCTGGTTCCTGCCCTTGTCTCACTTCATCATGATTGTATATTCACCCAAATACCCTTCCACATGACCGTCAGGGTCTCTTCCTTTCTCTGCATGCTCCCTCCTGTCCCCTCCTTATCAATATCTCTGATCCTGTGAATGTAAGGTTAGAAGCTAGAGTTATCTTATATTTCTAAAAGCAAACGTAACTATCTTTCTTGCTAGAGCTTCATGGTCACATCCTTTCAGAAAGGAATGTTCTAGTTTGAGTTCATAGGTGAGCCATTTCTGAGCATTCAATAGTTGACGCATTTTACATTCACAGTCATTATGTTACCTTAGCATTCGTATTGCTAAAAACATCTAGGGAGAACTTGAGAGTGAAAAGTGCAGTATAAAACCCAATACTATTCTTTCTGGGAATGTTACTAACTACAATTTCACAGAAAATGAATATCCAACAATTGAGATTGGAAAAAGAAAGAAAAGTTTGGAAAGATTTATCGTATAGAGAAAACCCTCAGAAACCTACTTAGAAAAAAGCTTTAAGTTCTTTGACACAATGTAATATGACAAACCAGTTCCATCAATTAAATAAAAATTTCCCACTGCAAAGCCACAGATTATTTACTGAAGCATCAGAACAGGCTCAGCTATTTATAGGAAGCTATGCCTCTGGTGTATGTTTTCCCAACAGTAAAAAGGAGAAAAAAAATCTATTTTGGTACCATTAGTTAGTTCACAGCTGGGTTTAATAAGGAGGAGGGTTTGGGATAGCCGATGTGGTATGTAAGACAAACCCTGAGAGGTTGATTTAACTTTGGTCCAAGGCCTGAGGCAACAGAGAGGATGATCTGTGGGAAATAATTATTTCATTTGAGTTCCAGAGTCTAGGGAGAAGGTAATGTTATAGAATCTATACTAATCTAGAGAAACCTTTTAGTCACAAATCAACACTTTCTATTTCTTTCTCATGTTTTCTTATTAAAATATATAGAATTTGCTAAGAAAGAGATGAAGAATCTCAGGAAAGAAAGAAAGCCAGAAAGATCCCAGAGAAGGAATGGGACGGGACAACAAATAGGTAAGAAGAAAAGGTAGAGAAGAAATACGTTGGTTTTCCTCTTTTAGGAACTCTTCATTTAGCCAACATGCAGTAGCCCCTTCAATATTGCAAGTAAATGAGGGAATGCTCAGCCTGGGTTCTATGAGTTTGATAAGCTGAGTATTTTCTTAAAAAATACAGTTTTACATTGTAGAACGTACAGTAGCTTGAAGTATATAATAGTAATTCTACATTAGAGATTTTAGGATGCCTTACTCTATTGAAAGATAAGAAACATTAATAGTTAATCATATTAGTTATTTGTATTAAAATGTTCACTTCTAATTTCTTGAAAAGTTGATCTCTCTTTGTAGTTAGAACAGTCCCCACAACCCCAGCAATCTCTTGCTCTCTTTTTCTAAAATTTATTGACTAGCAAAGTAAAGGTCTGTCCTGGCTTTAGTGAATTATCAAAAATCATCATAACTCTTATCAGATTATACTTTGCTATGCTGGTTCTCAATTCTCTTATCTAGTCGAAGAGCAAAATGTTGTACCTTTCTTTTTTAAATTGTCTTACACTTAGTTTTTCCTGTTTTCTTATCAAGAAGCTTGTGCTTCTATCCTTGCATCTGGTTCTCTGAGGATGCTCAGCTTTACATCTTTCTGGTATAAACAATGATTAAATATCCCTTCCCCTTCCTACTTTTAGGCAGACATAATCTAATCTGTGTTATGTGACAAGACCAATTAGTCTCGCCCACTCTCCAGCCTTCTGTCCCTCCCCTCTCAGCTGCTACCCTCTTGGCACTCCATCTCTTTTAGGAAGTAGCTATGGGAGCCAAATTTCCACACTGAATTCATTAGATGAATATGCAGTCCAGATTGCATAAATGTGCTCACATCCTCAAGTAGAACTCAGACTCAAGACTTCTTCTGACTCTTTTCTCTCCTTGCCTTTTATATCTGTCAGAAGACTTCTAACTACAAAACTTCCTCACTGGCTAGAAAGAAAGGAAAACTGTATTGACAAGATGAGGGCAAATGGAAGGCTCAAAACTGGACTGAACAAAATAAATGCAGAGTATGCCATCCTTTTCTTAGATGGGTTAAATTATTTTCTACAGTCTTTTACAAGTAGCAACCCGCTTACTTCTGCCAAGTATAGGTGGCCCGCAGAGTCCAGATGATGGATGGACAAGGCATGCCATTCACAGTTCATGCTCAGAGCACTTGCACTATGACCAGTTGGGTCAACCAGAATCAGAATGGGACCCTGAGGACAAGACATGGAGACACGGAACAGCTGGTGTTGCACAAATCTGATCAGTCTATTATCACATAGCCAGACTGTACTCATCACAGCTGGGGCCAGCAGGTGCCAAGAAAGTCTGACCCATTAGATGTTGAGGGACCAAAGAGAGAAAACACTTAAGATTGCTTCATTTTGTTTCTGTTATCAGAAGTAGTTTTTAGGTTTTTAAAGTCTATGTCATTATTTTCAATACCATAACTTCTAGAGGAGGGGCAAACACTCTGCAATAAGCTATTTGGTAGCTGACAGCTCAAATTTCAAAACTGATAACTATAAATATAATCTCACATTACCTGATAGAAAGAAGGGTAGTAACCATCTCTGGGTCAATTGCTAAAATAGATTAGACTTTTTTTTTTTGTAATTTCACAGTGTCCACCAATAAAACCTGAGTCCAATTGCAAATATGCCTACTAATAAGTGCTCATTAGAGAATAAGATTGATGACCTCTTGTTGATTTAAAAGCACAGACAGATGCCCTTGGATTAATTGAAAGTTACCTTATTAATACATAAATATGAGAGTGAGACAGAAAGAGGTAGAGGAAGGAACAGAGAAATAAAATAAATATGTCAAAGCCTCAGCAATAAATTCTCCTTTCTAGGAATTTGAGATGACTATATGATGCCGTTTCTCTTGTGTGTCAATTTGCCCCTCACCACAGATTCCTGCAGAGTTCATTGTCCTCTGCTGCCAAGTCATCCCCCACAGGAAACCCAAAGGTATTTCACGTGGGTTCTCAGCCCACGTCCTTGTGACTAAGAAAACCTTGTCTGTAACACTATTGATTCTGTGTTCTCACCTGCCCTAAACAGCAGACTTGGATCTTTGATATGATCAGTTAGGTGGAAATTCCCAGTAATATAGGCAAGAGAATAAAAAGATTAGTAGAGAATCACTTGGCCAATTGAGGTGTGGCCTGAGAGTACAAACATGGCTACCTGGACACTGAGGCCCTTCTCAGAAAACTCCCTCAGCGAAGGAGAGAGCTCCCTCTTTTTCTAATACACCTTGACAATGGAAACAAGAGTCAGAACTATTTTTTTCTATTCTTCTTCAAGTGGATTTTAATGTCCTTTCACTCAAATTTTGATTCAGTTACATCTGAATATTACCTGTGCAGTGAAGTTTGTATGTAATCCCAGCATAGCAGCAATCAAGGATATCAGTCTGCAGAGAGAGGAGAAGTTCTCCTGAAAGGCCTTCTGCATTCATTCGCATTTTCTCAGCATCCTCCATGCTGTGACTTGTACAGAATTAGAGGAGCTGCTGAAGCCAGCTGGATCCTGTGTCTTCCCTTGACTTCTGGCCAGCCTCCGTTCATATTGCTGCTACCAGAACTATCAGACGATTTAAACAAAAAAAAGAACTCATAGGTTTATGAAATCTCTAAAATAGTGGTAGAAAAATATATCTGAGGTATTATCAATCAACTAGTGTGTAGTAAGCTTCTAATTTGGGTTAAATATGCAAAGCACGCGAGGGAAAATAAAAATGTATCCAGTCAAGTCTTTGCCTTCATGGAAAGTTCTATAGTTGGTGAGTTGGGGAAATAATCAAAATTTATCATGCATTTGAGCTTCAGTAGAAGAGGTGACACAAGTCTGGAGGCCTTAGGGAATTACACGGCCCACTGGAAGGTGTAAAATGCAGTCTTTCTGGAAAGCAACCATCAACTTGTATTAAGGGTCTTAAAAATGTTCATATTCTCTGATCAATAATCTCAATTCTAAGAAACAAGCAAAAACAAATGATGTACAATGTACATAAAGAATTATATATAAGGAGGGTCATCGTGACGCTGTTCAAAATAGTAAAAAATAAAAAATGCCAAAAAATCAAATGTTAGACTGTGGTTATCCTAATATGATATTTCTGTACATATGCCTAGCCTGGATTTTGCACTTGAAGTATATAAAAATATGAACTTAAATCATTAGAAAAATTTTTATAACATAGTTTTAAATGACCCCCATATTTAGAATCTGGCCTAGGGTGAGGCAAATGAAGTGCCTTGGTAGCAAAATTTAAGGGGCTGCTCACTCCCAGAAGTCTACAAGAGCAGTGCCAGCCCTTGCACAGCCATGAGAGTGAGTGATTCCTTAAAACATGTGCCCTGAGCATCTCTCTTGCCTCCCTCTAGTCCCAGTCCTATACCTGGTATCCTATAGATGCACCGCAATATACATAATCAGTGCCCTACGGTTGGATGTTTAGGTAGTTTTTAATGTGTTGCTGTTATAAATAACATTCTGATGGACATGTACACGCAACATTATAGACATATTTGATTTTATCATTGGAATAAATTTAGTGTGGTGGGATTTCTTCTTAAAAGGTTGAAGGATTTGATCCATATTGACATAGTTCCTCCAGGAAGTTGATATGCCTCTATTCTTACTCTTTTAGTAGTATTTGAGAATTTTCATACATATTTTTTCTACCTATTTTAATCTAATATGATAGAAAAAGGTCTGGCTGTTTCTATTTTCATTTTTTTTGTGTTAGTAATAGTAAATGTTTTAATACTTTATTTACCACCATATTTTTTTTGTGTATGTATTACTTGCCTATGCCTCTTAGCAATTTTTCCATTAGGGTCTTTGTTTTTTCTTAAAGATTTGTAAATTTCCCATAAATTAAAGCTATATACTCTGCCTCTCAGATATGTTACATTTTTTGTCATCTATATTTATTTGCCATGTTTTGCTGTGCAAAATAAAAAATAGAAAAGAAGTAGTAGTTAATGTTTTTTGAGTGTTTTCTTTGTCCCAGGCACTGTTTTAACCCTTTATAATTATTAACTCATTTAATTTTAACAAGAAGTATGTGCAAATATTATCTTCATTTTACAGTGGGTGAAACTGAGGTACAGAAAGGTTAAGAGGTAAAGTAATATGCCCCAAATCATTCCAATCTGGTGGGCTAGATTTCTTACCTAGAAAGTCCTGGATCTCCTAGATCTAAACTCTGTAAATGCAGCCCTATGCTACCTCCTATGACAGAATGAAGGGTCGTAAAATTACAAATAAAACCTATTGACTAGTTATTTTTTGCTATCTCTAATGTTACGCTATTTTCTTTTATTTTAGGATTTTCTCTGTTTGAATCAATAGATTAAAGATGAGTTATATAATAAATGATATTTGAGCTATAAGATGTTAGGGATATTTGATAAACTAATATTTAAAAAAAATTCAATGCCTCTACCAAATTATATATTTAAGTTTATTCCAGAATGATTAAAGAAATAAATGCCAAAAAATTACATAATTTATGTTTCCCTAGAAAATCATAATTTGTATCAACATTATCATTTAGTTAAATATAGTGTTTTCTTATAATCTTTGGTGAGCTCTTTATCTGTGTAATATACCTTTCCTAATTTCTAATTTTCTGTATTTTAAAATTTTTCATCCAGGTTGCACAGCTATTATTTTTTTCTTAAAAAAGTCATTTCAAATAACGAACCCTTGGATTTATACATTACTGGCTGAACCGTTTTGAGTTGCTCGGAAAAATCATCATGTGAAATAAATCTTGGCTCCTATTTCCTCTGTAGCCTGCTACACAGAGTCGTACGGGTAACATGCAGAGCAATTGTAAATCAACATCTGCAATTTAGAGCATTTATGTGTTTGGAAACAATTCTCCATGAGTCTCTCCCATGTCTGCACATATTGTGAGCAGAAGCACGGGCAGCCTTTGTCCCAGACTATCTTTTCAAGGATGTTGTAAAGCAAACAGCCTTGGAAGACAGAGATAATGTCTCCCTCTGGAGCAAAGGGCAGATCTGTTTACTACCCAGCATAATAAAGATAATATCTTGCTTTGGCACAAAGGTCAGGCAGGTTTATGTGCAGTCCATTATAAAACATTTGAGTTCTGGCTCAGGATTCCTCGGCTGTGATGCAAATCCACTGTGTGCACAGCATCTATCTGGCCCACTCCACATCACCCCCCTAGGACTTGGGGCGCAAGAGGAACTGACACAAACATGATACTAATAGAGTCTTTTGTCTCTGACCCATGGGTTTTGTGTCTTCTGCCGGCATCCCTGAAATTGTGGTAGGCCAACTCGTTAGTTTGAAAGTAGGATAAATAAAATCTCATACCCTTTATAGTTCTTGATTCTGATTTTTAATTTTATACTTATATTGAAATGGCTATTTCTTTCTCTCTTTTGTCTTAATAGATGTGGCATATCTCTCCTATTTTGCAGTCTGTGGATAACTCATTATGTCTCAACTCCAGTTATTTGTAAGATTACAACCCTCTCTTTCAGTTACTCTCGTGGGCCCCCAAAGTGAAGCTCATTTCCCTAATAGCTTTTATTTGACAGCAGACCATCTCAGCTATTCTCAGGATTAGGTGAAAAATTCATCCTCAGTTTTAGCTATATTGAAATATGAAAGCCTATTCCTTTGAGTTACCTCGCAGAATCTCTAAAATTAATTCTGAGGTATTCACATATTCAATATTTAAATAAGGCAATCTCAAGTATAAGTCCATATTTTATTAACATCCATAAGACTGTTTTGAGTGATACAATAGAAACAATTTCTTTAATTTCTAAATTCTACCATTTTTTGCTTATACTTATTCACTTCTGTATTTATCTTTATTAATCCCTTCTATATCTCCTTTCTTTTGAACTATTTTGTTATTGTCTTTATTGCATAGCTTCACTTCTTATTTTAATCGTAGTATTTCATGATGTAAATTTCCTTTTAATTTCAGCTTTGGCAGGGTTCCATGGGTTTTAATAGGCAGTGTTGTCATTATCATTCCCTATGTATTTGATAAATTCAGTTTTTATGTATTTAATAACCCACAGTTTATTTAGAAGAGTATTTAATTTCCAAGTGTTTCATCAATATCAAGAACAAAATGGTCTTCTGGGCTTCCTGTGATGCAAGATGAAAACATTACCATACTCTACCTTCTCATCCAAATTCTGTTTATATTTTCATGTAATCTAAAATTATAGTTCTAGTTTTTAAAATTGTCACCGTATTACATATCTTATTTTTATTTTTATTTATTTATTTTTTGTGTGTGTGTGAGGAAGATTGGCCCTGGGCTAACATCTGCCAATCCTCCTCTTTTTGCTGAGGAAGACTGGCCCTGGGCTAACATCCATGCCCATCTTCCTCCACTTTATATGGGACGCTGCCATAGCATGGCTTGACAAGCAGTGTGTTGGTGCGCGCCTGGGACCCAAATCGGCAAACCCCGGGGCTGCCACAGCAGAGCGTGCACACTTAACCTCTTGCGCCACCAGGCAGCCCCTACGTATCTTATTTTTAAAAATTAACATTGTGATTTTTGCAACCATATTAATAACAATTATTCAAACTTTAAAAAATGGATTCAATGCACATCTTCAGGCAATTATATTATGATTTTCCTATTCTTTTTTTTTTTTTTTGTGAGGAAGTTCAGCCCTGAGCTAACATCTGCCAATCCTCCTCTTTTTGCTGAGGAAGACTGGCCCTGGGCTAACATCTGTGCCCATCTTCCTCCACATTATATGGGTTGCTGCCACAGCATGGCCTGACAAGCGGTGCATCGGTGCGCACCCAGGATCCCAACTGGCGAACCCCAGGCCACCGCAGTGGAGCACGCGCACTTAACCACTTGCACCACCAGGCCAGCCCCAATTTTCCTACTCTTTAAATCTATTATTTCAGCATTTTGGAGCCAAAGAGAGCTGAGTTTAAATCTTGGCTCAACGACCATCTCCTTTCTATGTTTCCTTTCTATATTCCCTTCTATGTATTCCTTCCTTAAATAATAGGCCATCTCCAAAAGAGGAGCATCGTCTGGGAACTGTCTTTTCTTTAATGCTCCCAGTGTGGCCTGGGAAAGGATGCTCATTGCTCATCCTCTGCGTTTTTTTTTTTTTTTTTGGTGAGGAAGATTGGCCCTGAGCTAACATCTATTGCCAATTTTCCTCTTTTTGCTTGAGGAAGAATGGCCATGAGCTAACATCTACGCCCATCTTCCTCTATTTTGTAAGTGGGGTGCCACCACATCATGGCTTGATGAGCGGTGTGTAGGTCTGCGTGGGGATCTGAATCCAGGCCATGGAAGCGGAGTGCTCAAACTTAACCACTACACCACCAGGTTGGCCCCTCCTCTGCCTTTTTAAGAACAGACTTGCTGTTTGGAAGCTTCCTGCTCTATGTAAATGCTCATGACTCTGGGCTTACCCTCTTTTTCCCTCAAATTTCCTCAATCCACAACTGCCACAGAAAACCCTCTTCTGCCCTATAGCGCACCTTCACTTCCAAGCCTCTGCTCTCCAAAATAAATGGTGTTTATGGCGTCCCTGAGCTCTTCTACTTTGATCCCACGAGGCCACTCTTATCTCATAGTGAAATGAGTTGCAATATGCCTCTGAGTGTCTCTTCTCAATATAGTTTTATTGCTGTTACTTGGAAAACCTTGCAAATTTCATGAGAGTGATAACTTTCCCAAGTCTTTCTGCCACAGAGTCCTTCACACGCCCCGTTTTTACATACTCTTGGTCATTTCCATCATCATCGGAAGCGCTGTTATATGTTTATATACAGAATGCATTCTACCCAGACCTCTAAGTTACTTTTATTTTTCTTTGTCTTGTGCCCTGCTGTAATTAAGAGTAAACTCCCTATAATAAAAAGAACAATATACATATTTTCTAGGTAACAATATTAGTAACTATTAGGAACTGAGCACAGTGCAAAGTGGTTCATATGAGTTATCTGAGGGGATCCAAAACCACTTGTCGGTACATACATCTGCTATTCATATTTAACAGATAGAGCAACTGAAGACTTGAGTGATTGCCATTTGCCCAAAGCCACATAGATAGTAACTGTCAGATCCAGATAATCGAGGCAATAAATGGCAAGAAACATATGAGTGGAAAAGACGCACCACAGAGATTTAGGAGGGAAGGAGATCGCTGTGCAGTAGAGTGATCTAGGAAAGGAAGTGGACCTAAAATTGCACCAACGTGTTATGTTTGGAATCAAGAAATGAGAAATGATTGCACCTATTAATTGCACAGAAAGGACAGGTAGTCAGCTAATAGCTAACTTACCAATAAACAACAAATGAACAACAGATGCAACTCTGGCTAAGGAGGGACCTGGGCTAAGGTAGGTGAAGTGTGTTCTCTAATCATGGGGCATCTTTGAAGATGCTAGAGCTGGAGATGAGGCAAGGGTTAGAGAGGACTAAATGTACGGGATGAATTAGCCATTAAAGACAAAACTAGGGAAAACATTTAAGAAGCCTTTGTGTTGAAAAGGGTCTGAACCAAGAGAGTGGCCAGAATAGATGGAGAGGCGTTATGAGGAGTCCTTGCGGAGTGACTGATTATGAGGGCCCTGGAGAAAGGAAGAATAAGTCTGACTCCATAGAACACAAGAAATGATAGAAAAATTAAATAATCCAGTCCAAGGCCCTCACTTTACAATAGAAGAAGCTGCAGTTGAGAGAGGAAATACTTACCCAGAGTCTCCCAGCCTGTTAGTAGTAAGGCTTCCCCACCACCAGCTGATCGCTTGTTCACTGTCTGACACCCCATATTTATGTTAAAGTCATAGAGACCTTTAGGCCCAATCAATGACCCAAATCCTAGTTTTTCTAAGATCTTGAAGATCATGAAAAGAAGAGCATAAAATTGAAATTATTCCCAATTTGCCAAATCTTTCACAGGCAACTTCAGCCTTCTTCGGTATTCCTCACTATATCTCAATTCCTTCTACAGTTCTTACTACAAGGCCTCAAATTTTCTACTTAATCCTAAGTATTAGACCACCTGTAGTTTAGCTAATCTCATCTGAATATT
This sequence comes from Ceratotherium simum simum, assembly GCF_057802395.1. NCBI lineage: Eukaryota > Metazoa > Chordata > Mammalia > Perissodactyla > Rhinocerotidae > Ceratotherium > Ceratotherium simum. The sequence continues at coordinate 36,412,426 of NC_141911.1, forward strand.
GCCAGAGCAATCCTTTACAAAGTATATAGGAATGTTTCTGGAAAAGATATATATTAAAAGTGCATATTTAGATATAAGACTAAGAAAATAAAAGTAGGAGAGTTCTGAGCCACTTGGCTAAGTTAACAGTAAATAAATTGTCTTCTTAAGTGTGTTGTTCTTATGAACAGGAGTTAAGTGACAAATAGCTACATTATTTAGTATGATTTCTCAGATACAAAAGAATAGAGCTGTGACCTCCCAAATACCAGCCATGCAAGAGGTCAGATAAGGTGATGTGACACTCAGTGCCCTAGAGTTTTCTAAGCATGCAGTAGTAGAGGGTGAAAGATTCTACGTCCCCCACTCCAAGCACATACTCATTAAAATCAACGAATATTTATGGAACGCTTGTGACCTGCAAAACATTTGGTGAAGTGCTGTGGAGGACACTAAGAAATACAAGACAAAATGTCTGTCCTAAAGGAATTTGGGATGTAGTTCTAGCCATTCACTGGAAAGGCCGGGAGAGAGAAATATGTGCTTCCAGAATCTGAAAAAAGTAATGGGCAAAGAATAAAGCAAGAGGTGAAAGATAGTAAGTCTTCATGTGACTAGGCAACTTCGAAATTTCTGCTTTTACTTAAAGCCATACTCACTCTCATAAGACCCTTAAAAGTGAATAAAGAGAAAAATATTTTACAGTCAGATACTTAATGTCTTCTTGGTGTTAAAATGAAACTATTTCTATAATGTTTCATTAGCCTGCTTCATAAGAATGAAAGACTAGGGGGACTTTACTGTTTTATTAAGTAAGATGCTAGAAGAGCTAAGGCAGTCGTGAGCAATGGCAAAATCTTGCAGAGATGCATATAAACTAGGCAATCATATTAATAGATGTTTTTAAAATTGGATTTCTCTTCACTATCATATTTTACTTAATTTTTCATGGTTAATTCTCTCTCTCACACACACATGCACACACACACAGCAAAAAGAGTTTGTGGTCTATTAGCTTAGCCAAGTGAAGATAAATAGGAATGGGTGGTCTTTTTGGGAGAAGAAAGTGCTGACATGTTCAAATACAAAGAAGCAAAATATGTAAGTGGTAAAAATGTGGCGGGCAGGGTGCAAAGATTCTTGGAACTTTTTTTGCAAGGCTCAGGAAGCTATCTCTATATTCACAATCATGTTTCTGTCTTGTCAGCATTTTTCCTTTATTTGTGTTGGACTTTATGACATATCTAAGAATAATAAATAATTTATAAGATGCAATAATGGCCTGGTACATTTCTGGCAGATTTGAAAAAAACTTCTTTTCCAATAACTCATTTGATAAACTCTTGAGTCCTTTTCTCTAGAACATTTCACACAACAATGCTTTGTTTTAAGGGTTGTCTATCAATGAGTTGCAAAGCATTCATTATGCATTCAAGCCTGCTTTTTTGTCGATCTCTTTCTTGCCTCCTTTCATTTTTCCCATTTAAGTGGCATTTTTCTGGGAGTAATCTGATTCTTTGGGATGTAAAATGAAATCATGCTAGAAAAAAAATTAACTCTTTAGACGCAGAAGGAAAATTACAGTCTTTCATAGCGATGATCAAACTTCAAAACACAATTTGATTTGATACATGTTCTTTATCATTTGCTTACTCATACCCACCCATGCATACTCACCTGTGGTGGTTAGACTGCTACGTTCTGAAAAAGGGAAAAAAAAATCCCAGCAATTTCCACATGTATTCCTAAGAAATAATAATATCTGCTTGTCCTATCAGAGACTTCCTGAATATATAGACTTAAGCGGCTGTCCTGGTCATTATCCAAAATTAATGCAGTATGCGATTTCTCTCTTCCGTACACTTTGATAAACCTTGTGGATAATCCCACAGTAGGTAGCAGGGCATCAAAGGGGATTCTCTATTCTTGCCCTGCACTGTGGGCAGCTTAGCCTGCTGTCCTTCATGATGAAGGTTATGCCTACATCATGCTGTCAGCACATCTAATGCCAGGGAATGTGTTTCTGGAAGTAGATTTCTAGGTGCACTATGTGGTGCACATTTTATGTTCTTTCCTGGACCTCTTGGTAACCAAGGATTCAATTTGCAAACTGGCCAGTTGGTGCTTGCCTATGGTCCCAAGATTTTACGTATCCCAAGTAACTAGTCTTCGTCATGAATGAGAAGGTTCAGGCAAAGCATGAATGAAGACAGAAAGGAATGGCAGGGCTTGTTAGGTGATGCAACTGTATTTAAAGACGGCTATGAATCACAGTGATAATAGGAGCATGGGAGACTAACAGATTCACATCTGAGAACAAAGGGATGCAGGAAGAACAGCGGGCAGGTGGCGAGCTCTCTTTTAAACAATTACTTGGCGTATTTCAGACATTGATACATTTTCTAGTCATAGCAAAGACTCACTAGTTTCATTCCAGGAATGCAACACATCAAGTAGATAACTCTGCACCTCTCCGAAGGCAGAGAGTTCTTTTCCTCACATTCAACGATGCACTGTCTCTTGTGGACATGTGTAAACCCAATATTCAACCCTTAATTTAGAAGTTTTGATCTGTATTCTAGTTTCTCAATTCAAGGTTGCCTGTTATTTTAAGATGTGCCATTGATTAATAACTGCTTTATACACACACACACTAAACAGTAAAAATATTAAATGTACACATCAGATTTAAGAGGTATTCTGAGTTCAGAAACATCATTAAAAAGTGTGCTTCTAAGAATCAAGAATCAATTGTTAGTCTCCAGATATAGAAATTTTAGCTTGAATGTCCCTATATTAATGATATAGACGCTTCTTAATTCATGCAGGCATGCATGCGTACATTGAGGCCTTTCTGCAGGTAAACCATGCTCTAAGTGTTGAAAGTGTTTCAAAAATACATTAAACTTGATCTTCTTCCCTCAAATACTTTATGCCTTAGAAGAGGACAAAACATCTTAAGTTCAATTAAATACATTCCAAAGTGGACATGATACATACCTCAAGCATGGTTGAGACAAAAATACCTGAGAAATAAATGCTATGCTTTGCGTATTTATTTCAGGAAGCCATTGCTTCTACCTGGGGTGGAGATGGGAATGGATAAGGGAGATCTTCCTAGAGCAAGTGGCATTTTTTTCCCTATATCTTGAATGATGAGTAGGATTTTTACACAACTTTTTCACTTTAATAATTCAAACATCTTTAAAAATTAATTTCATCAATTCATGCGTTATGTGTTTTCAGCCTGGACTTTCACATAATTTGTCAAGATGCTGTTCATAGTTTATACTTGCAGTGTCAGGCACTGGGCTGCATTTTTATTGTGCTGGCTTATCATTGGACCAGCATTGAACCAGCATTCTTGAAACTCAGATTTGCCGAGCACCTGAGTGTGCTAATGCAGCGCTCTAGGTAACTGCTGTGTGACGAAATCCAAGATATGACACCTGTCCTTGAAGAGATTTAACCTTGTTTAGGAATTTGGGTTGTGAATTAGAAACACAAGTAACGACATAAAATAGCATGTACTAATAAGAGCTAGGAAAAGGAGGGGAAATAGTCCATGCTGCAGGAAGAGAAAGGAGAGAAAATTTCATGTTTTCTGTGAAACAATGCCTCATAGACGGTATCTTATATAAAAGGAAAAAGTTAATAAGTAAAGAAAAGTTAGAACTTTCTGAAAGGAGACATGGTAAAAGCTAAGGGACGGAAGAGGAGATTTCAGCACCTGGGGATCAGTGAGTTGATCAGCTGGGTTGGAGATATGTTTATGTCAAGACATAGTGAAAAAATTAAATAAAAATCAACAATTTTGTACTATGTACTTGCTATTTGTCAGGAACAGTGCTAGGCCCTGGAGATACAAAAATTACTAAGACACTATTTTGTTCTTTAACCTCCAACCTATTGGGAGTGACCGTCAAATCAATAGATAATATCAATATCTTAGGTAGCTGAAGCAGGAAGAGGGGGTTACCCCACTGGCAAAGAGGACCTTTCGAAGGTCTTGCATCAGGTGTGATGTTTGCAAAGCGATTTTAGTGGGAGCAGAGATTTGAATGCCAGATGTAAGGAAAGAGCTAGAAAACCAATGCAAAATCTATTTGTAGTGTTTATTTCTTTTCCTATCCATTACACGTGAACATTAATATATGAATAAGACATCCCATATATAAAGAATTCTAACCAAATACTACCTTTTAGCTAAACAGCAAGCTTAATGGTCTGTTTTCAGCAGATAACTGTTATTTATAAACCAACCTGAGTAAAGCTTACTCTGGGGGATACATTTTCCATATTTTTGGCTGACGTTTCTAGGTCCCTGAGTAGATCTTATTAGCTTGGTGATTTTAATCTCTGCCTTTTAAAAATGAAGGTCTGGCTCAGAATTTCTTCAGTTGATTTATACCTTCCTTATCCTTTTCATCATGCTGCTATCTCCGCAGTGATATTAAAGAGTGATTATTGGGCTTCATCAACACCACAAGCTTCCTTTTGATTTAACAGTTGAATATACACAGGCTTTAGTAATCAGTTTAAAATTCCTTGTAAACTGTATTTATATGCTGAGCTCTTGAAAGAATAAGCAACTTCTTAACCTTAAAAAGAGATTGATGCCACTGTATTTTCTATCACTTTAGGCAATATTACTCCTAGTGTTTATTGGTGGTGGCCATTACCCAACTATAGTACATTTAGGGTCTAAAACAAAGCTCTGGAAACGGCAGTGTCTGTTCTTTTCTCTGTTACATATTCCTAGTTTACAAGTTAACTGAAATTTATATTAATCAGCTCCCGAGAGCAAACATAGCTGAAGAAGGGCTAATACATCATTCCAAAATTGCTACCTAAGTTCTAATTCCAAAGTCTTTATTGCTGCTTGTGATAAATGGCATAAAGAAAAAAGGAAATTTGGGGTTTTCAATGGTCTGGTAATTGTAGGAAAGAAAATGTTCTGTGTTTTGGGATACATTTTAAAATATATTTTTAAATGGTTTTGATGAATCAATAAAGACTAAACATTAAAAAATGCATATTTACCATTTTCCCAGGAGGTTATTGTAGACGAATACCACATTAATGTTTCACTTTTGCTCCTGGAATGGTTTCAGGACTCATTGCCGAGTCTAAGAATGTAAGCAACTATATGGCAACAACCACAATACTTACTAACAGCATCAGGACGATATTCATAGGCTTAAAGAGGCCTTTTAAAAAATGGGCTTAAATTTCAATAATTTCACACAAGGTGAAATATCACAGCCACAAGATAAAAATCCTTCTGACAGAGTCTGAGAAATGTAGGCTTATACCTACAGATCATAATGAAGGTAAGACATGCTGTGGACTGGTCTTCAATCTTTTATAGCACTGAAACTTGGGACTGTCTGATGATGTTAAAGAAAGATGCTTAAAGCTGTCCATCAGCCTCTGAAACATCACTATAATTAAATTTCAAGGCGGTACTCCATCGATCACTGGAACAGATATTAGGGTTGAAAAGGTCTCATTGATATGAATGGCATAAGTCATCTCAATGCCCAATAAGAGATGCCACCTTAAATATCATCCTTTTATTAACGCTGAAAGAAATACATTTACTAGGAGGAAGCAAGGAGCCACCTGAAGGTCTGCTGAAAAGTAGTTGGCATTTCTGATGAAAAGCGAGTTATGAAGAGTAAATCCCAAGACAGGGCAGCAGAGCAAAGCAGAAAGACAAAGAGATGGTCTTGCGTTTATGTAAATACAAGGTCTGGGGAGAAGACAAGAAAAAAATCATGTACCAAACTTTAGGAGTGCACTGCCATTTCCACCACGGTTTGCTGAGCTTCCTCCGGAGTCTACCAGGGGAGGATGGGGACCACTGTTTTATGAAGTGTGACCTAGTTCAAAATACCACTTCCTGCTAAAGCTAAAGCTTCAACTGAAACTGCTTCACTTCATTCTAAACAGAGGGAAACAGGATCATGGTGAAGAAGACCCTTGGATTAGAAACAGAGAATCTTTATTTGGGCTCCAGCAGCACCATTTTTTTTTGGTTTTGTGAGCTTGAGCAATTTCTTTAACCCATCTGAGCCTCACTTTCCATTTGTGAGAATGAAGTAATATCCATATCCATCTTGTGCATTAATGAACTGAATAGGACTTTGAAAACTACAGTGTTAGGCAGATTGAGAATTGTTGCTATTAAGAATCAATTTGTTCATACAGCAGTTCATTTTTATTGGGAATATATTAACTATATATTAAGAATACCAATGTGAATAATTAACAAATAACTTGTTCTTCAACTTTGACAAATATTCCTAAAGATGGTCATTGTGTTTCCTTATTTTCCATTGGGTTGACACCTGTGACCTTAGGAGTCTCTCTGGAACCCGGGGACCTTGTGTCCGAAATGTGCAGCATTTGCCACCAGGTGGCACTGTGTAGCAAGTAAACACCAAGTGCCTGCCCCTCAGGTAGGAAATCTGTGCTCCTCTCAGCACAGGCGAAAATAATCTATGGAAAAATACTTGTGACGGTTGTTTGCATACTGTGCATGATATTTTTAAAAAGTACTAAATGCTACTGAAACTAACATGCAAACAACCAGTATCTAATGCCATATTTGTGTTTTCTGCATCTTACCAACATTCTGTGATTTTAAAGGAGTCAATATTTCTGTGGTTAGCTCAGTGCCCAGCTCCTCAAGGATCTCTACCTTGAGTAAAAGTAGTAATCTACCTTCAAGGTAATCTTGAGTTATCATAATTGAGATTGGTACTTTGCAGAGTTTGTTGAGTTTTGTTGATGTTGTTTTAATCTTAGAGGTGCAAATATTTTTCCTGTACCTTCTTGTCCCTGCTTTAAGGCTTGCTGTCTACAATGCTACTCCAAAAGCCTTTAATAATATTATGTCTACTCTGAGTTCTTTGAAGTGGCAGCAAATGTGGGACCCGCAGGAGTGGGGAGCATTTTTTTGAACAGCAGCAGTCTCCTCAAACTCTTTTCTGTTCCCCTCAAAACTTTGACCCTCTCACCTCACTTTTTACCTTCCAGATCTATTGTTTTTTCTCAGATAGCACCTAGCTATCTTAGGAAATTTTGGCTTTCTTCTGGTTCTCCTTTCCTAGTTAAACTCTATCAGCACTACAGAACCTAAGAGGTGAGTGGTGCTACATAGGATTCTTCCTAGAATGGTATTTTTTGTCCCTAATGAGCAGTGTAAGTGGTTACAGGTAACAGATAATTATAAAAATCCAAATTGTTGGATTTTATGGTCAAGTCTTGAAGTCATTGGGAGTCCATTTTTCCCACATTGCCTATTCTGACCAATCCTTATGATGATCAGGAACCAGCTCTTCCTGGACGATATAAGCTTCAGAGGTCTCCCCTCTTCTGGACTCTGTCACAGTTCCCTATGACATGCTGCTTTACATGGCTTAATACCCTTTAATATGTGTATGCATTTATGGCTTGGTGTTTATAACAGAAACCGTTGGCTGCAAATAACAGAAAAGCTAGTTTAACGTATCAAGTACTAAAATATGGAGTTTGTATTTCATATAGAGTAAGGAGTCTGGGACATCAAGGGCAGCAGCTTGCAATTCGTTTGGAAAACTCTTTCGTCACATTATTTCTCCTTCTTCTGGGTCAAAATCAAATGTGATGCCTGGAGCAACCATCTTGGATTATAAGGTGGTCTTCAGAAAAGAAGTTGCTTTTAGCAGGGAAACCAGATAGTAGGAGTCTGGGTTGCTGACACACTGTGGAGAATCATATCAGCCTTTGGCTCTTTGCCCAGATTTTATAAGAGAGAAATAAACTTCCCTCTTGTTGTAATGGGCTGAATCATGGCCCCCGCAAAAGATATGTCCACATCCTAATCCTTGGAAGCTGTGAATGTAACGTTATTTGGAGATAGGGACTTTGCAAATGTAATTAAGTTAAGGATCTTGAGATGAGATCATCCTGAATTATCCAGGTGGGCCTCAAATTCAATTACAAGTGTTGTTATTGCAGACACACAGAGGAGAGAGACACAGACAGAAGAAGAGAAGGCTCAGACACACAGAGGAAAAGGGGATGTGAAGACAGAGGCAGAAATTCGTGTGATCCAACCGCGAGAAATACTGCAAGCCACCACAAGTTGGAAGAGGTAGGAAGAAATCTTCTTAAGGCCTCTAGAGGGAGCATGTTCTTGCCAACGCCTTGATTTTGGACTTCTGGCCTCTAGAACTGGGAGAGAATAAATTTCTCTTGTTTAAAGTCACTAAGTTTATGATAATTTTGTACAGCAGTACTAGGAAACAAATACACTTCTGTAGCTCTATATTTGGAGTTTTCTGTCACTCATAAAGTAACCCAATCCTAAATAACATTTTCCCAAACTATATTGTAAACATCTTGAAATCAAAGATTGCATCTTATAATTATTTATGTCCCTCACATGGACTAGAAGAGAAAGTGTGTGTGCATATGTTATTGTTAGTGGCACTATATTTGCATTGCTACCAATTCATAAGGGAATTGGTGTTTAGCAGAGCCTGCTAGTTTCAAAAAAACCTTGGAAGAATTTAAGGAAGAGGCATTATTATCATTATTATTGCCCAGCAAAACATGTAGGCTAAAGCAAAAGATGGATAAAAGGAAAGGAAAACCTAGAGTGATGAATCCAAGTTTCGGATATGCTAATATTTTGTTGTTTACTGCAAGGCTTGGATTACATTGTGAATGGAATAGACATTTCTCTCCCACTCACCAAAACTAAATACAGACCCAGCAGGTTGTCTGCTGTATTTACATTTAACCTGCTTTCCAAGTTAATTGGTTTTCTTCCAGTTTTAGCATCTTGAAGACTTCCTCAGTTTTCTATCGTGCTGGTTTATGGTTTATTTCCCTTGAATGTTAACACACATTTTTTATTTGTTTGTTTTCATTATAGTAATTAATCAGATATGAAAATAATCAGTTGGAGCAACTTGATAGTTTTCAGAAATGAGAATTAGAGGGTTCTGCTGACCTTTGTGAAGATTACATTAACTAGAAGGAACTTGAAAAGATGTGTCTTAGATTCAAAGCTTATTCTGCTATTGAAGAGGTACGTGTTTCTACGAAGTAAATTCATGAATCAGAGTCTCAATTTCTATATATGTAAGGGAGAAAAAAGCATGTACACAAATACACTCAATATACACTCATACACACAAACAGAAATATATGTACAAATATATATGTATTTACTGTGAACCAGGTACTTTTCATAAATTACATTATCAACATTCTTTCCTCTCAGTTCTAAAAGGTAGGCATTATTATACACTGTCTCCAGAGAAAACACAGAGACTTGTTTAAATCATTTGTTCATGATTGACATTAATAAGTATTAGAAACAGGATTCAATCTCAGGTCCAACTGACTCCAAAGCATGACATTGCAAATTCATTTTTAAAATTTTCTCTTGGAAAAACTTTCTTGATCCACCATTTTGTAGTAAGAGAAACTATGACATTCTTGATTTTATTAGATAACGCCTGGCTTTTCTACTGTGAATTTATTCTTTATAACTATCCCTGTTTTACATTTTGTCAATTTAATTGTACCTGAAAATTCTTGGTATTTATCCTATTACTTCTTATCCTTCATTAAAGAATGTAGAATATAAAGTTCAATGAACGCTGCCTAATGCTTGGGCTTTTAACAACTCCCTTCCAAAGATTACCTTTCATGATAACAGGATGAAACTTGGAACCCATTGTTTTCTGAAAGTGGATCAGTCTTGAAGTGCTAGAGATTTTATTTCAAAGAAAAATGACTGGTTATTCCAGCCTCATCCATGAATCTAAGAACTGTCTACATCTAGAAGCATCTAAGTGAATGGGAACTTCCATAAAATTAGACTTACCTTTTCTAGGAATAGAGAAGAAGCCACATGGCTGACAAAATCTTATGGCAAATATTGCAGATGTCCCCTTCCCTTGGGAACATTTCTGTTGGGCATTTCAGAAAGTGCACATTATCAAATGCCAGCTATTTGGAGTGCATCCATTTCCCTTTTGATTGTATTGGATATAATACGTAAGATGCCATTGAAAGTCTACATTAATATTTAAGTCGTCAAAAGATCCAAGAGTTCAGCTGTCGGGCTAATAACTGACATACACTGTACCAATGTTTGAATCAATTTATGTTTTTAAGAAATAATTTCTTGTGCCAGTCTAGAAAACTTAAACTTTGTTCAAAAGTACACGGGATAACACTCAAACCCTTTAAATAAATAAAACATCGAAAGGGTTAAACCTATTAAACAGTAGAATGGAAACTAATAACGAATAAGAAGAGTTTGCCTAGTGCTTGGCTATTCCTACACAGCCCAAGATGGTTTATTGAAGGACGATTAGCTGTCTGGGTAACAAGGATCTCTCTTTGCCCTAGTGCCAAGCCAGTCCTAAGGAGAGCTCTTTAGGGGGCACATTCATTCTTTAAGGCATTAGGAACTCATTTAATACCCTGAAATAGACTCATTATTTCCTAAAGGCAATGCTACAGCCCACCTAAAAAGTCTTTCATACAGAATTCCACAGTTTAAACTAATTAAATTCTGCATTATTTAGTTTAATGCACATCATTAAAGTCTTTTTTCTTCCTTGGGGGTTAGGTGAATTCGAATAATAACAATGACTTGTATTTGTAAAGAACTCAACTTATAAAGCTTTTTTCCATTTATTCTGTCACTTGATCCTTAAAACAAATACATGAATTTGGCTGTGTAGATAGTAACTCCATGGGAAACTCCGCAAGAGCAAGGGCCAAGTCTATGTTATTCCCCATATGTAGCGGAGGACCAGGAGGGATAGATAATGCAACTTATCCCCAACACTGTTTGCCAGGCACTACTCTCACCGTTTATGAGGATCAACTCATTTAATCCTCGAAACCATGCTAAGAGGCAGAAACTACTGTTTTCCTCATTTGACAGATGAGGGAAGTGAGGCAAAAAGGGGCTCAGTCAGTGGCCTGATGTCATGCAATGGGACTTAGAGGAACTCCTGAGCTTTGACCCTTATCTACTATGTTTCACCAAAGTAGGAGTGTTCCCTCTGGTGGAACACACACCTTTGTTGCATTTGTGGAGAAATGCAAGAATAGAGCAGCAGGCACAATGTCATTATCCCCAGTTTAGACATGGGGCACTGAGGCTCAGAGAGAGTGTAATTTTCACAGTCACGCAGCTGGAAGTTGCACAGCTGGAACTAAACTAGGTCACCTGATTCTAGCCCAGAGTTCTTTCCACTGTATTACTTCTGCTTTTTTCTCCTTGTTCATCTACAAGCCACCTGTTTGATTGTTTTGTTTTTGATGTTTTAACTTGTGAGTCCTATTAAGCTCATTATGGCCCAGATTCACTGTATTGGATTGTTAGTCTAAGTGGCTATAGCTGACTTCCTCAGATATCAGAGTGGCTCACAGAGCCCTCAATGCAGAACAGCATTCTTAGTTGTTATCAAGTACATTAGAATAGATCCAATACTAGGACCGCAAAGCCTCTCTTATTTGTATCTTTAACTGAATTCAATGTTGCCTGGGAACCAGAAATGATTATCACTTCCTGAAAATAAATTGAAATTTAAAAAATTTGTTTAGTAAACTCATTGTTATTCTTTCCATTCAAAAGGGAATTTTAAATTTCCAAATAAATTCAGCAATGAGAGTATCAACAATACAGGATCTCTCACTAAGATTTAGAGGGCCAGTTTCTAAGACAGGTTGAGCTTGGTTATTGGCGAGGGTAGAAGCTCTTTCCCTATCTGCGTATTTTCACAGTTATACAATGGAATTCTTTATTCTACTTCTACTTAATGCATAGAGACCTTCAACCCAAAATGATGTAAAGTGCATGATAACTGTATTTGGAGGAAAGTTTTGATAGGATGAATTTTCTCCAGCCAGCTGAGAAGCAGACCAGTGTCCTGGCATTCTGGCATCTTCTTCACCCAAATGAGAGAGTGAGAGAGGGCCATGGTGCTCCTGCACACACGTGTGCCCCATTAGGCAAGACACACAGCACAAAGAAGAATTCGAATTTTGGCCTCAGGATCGCTGTTGATAAAAACTTAGTAATTCTGCCATTTTTCTTGATTCCTGGCCTAACTAAAGAATAATGGTCTGTAGGTAGCAACTTTCAATGTTTGAAGGGCAAAGACCACACTCAATGTTTTCTGTTCTTTCCGCTGCAGCAAAATGTGACCAGAGACCAACAATAGCTAGTTCTAAAAATCCCAATTCTCGAAGGGAAGCAAAAAAGGAAATCATTTTCCCAATTTATCAGCTTAGACTAGCAAGAAAACACCGGGGCCATGGTGTGGGGACATTTTCTGTTATGGAGAAGATGTCATAGAACAAAAGAAAGACTCGGGAACAGAGTCTGGGCATCCCTGGGCGGGATCCTTGTTCTCTTACTCTTTGCCATACTGCATCTAATGTTAGCCCCTGTCCTCCTCTCAGAGGTAATGAAAACTTAGCAAGAGTTTTTTCGGTGGAGACTTAGGGACAAAGTTTGGATTGGGGTAAGCAGATGTGGGGAGGTGAAGAAGAGGAGACAGTGGAGGCCAAAGATACCTCTTTGGAGGATTTTTGCTGCAAAGGGGAACAAATGAATAGTCAATAGCTGGAGGGACTATGGGGTCAAGTGAGGTTTGCTTGTTTTCTTTTGTGGTTTTGGATGGAGATAATGCAGCTTGTTCATATGCTGATAGAATTAGCCTGGAAGAGATGCCAAAGATTAGAAGGAGATGAAAGAAAGATAGGTGATAAATGCAGGAAGAAGCAGAGGCCTTGAGTAGGAGAGAAGGAATGGAATCCAGTGCAGCTTGGAGAGAGCCAGTGGTCTTAGCTATGAACAGGGACATGAAACAGGTCACTGCTTTTAATCAGAGGTAAGAAGTGTATAGGGACAGATCTACACATAGATGTACTTCTAACTGACAATCAGGTCTGGTTTCCCAGTCATAGAGTTAGTCTTTCCCATGAATTACTTTGCTTCTGGCTACCTCAGGTAAACAACTTTCCCTCTTTAGCTTGGTCTTGTGACCCTCTTATCCTGGCATCACCTCTGACACCAGGAGAAGGGGCTGATATCAGATGCAGGATGGCAAAGAGTTTTAGAGAATAAGGAGGGCCTTTCTGCCCTGGAGTGCTCAGACTCTGTTTCTGAGTCTCTCTTTTGTTCTGTAATATCTTCCCCATAACAGAAAAGGTCCTCAGGGTCTGTTTTCAGTGGCATCCATGTTACCAAATCCGATGGTCAGTTCCGAGCCTATCTTACTCCATTTCTCCCACAATATTTGATATAATTCTTTATTTACTTTGACATACTTCTTCCCTTGATCTTTGGAAGACAACACTCTCCTAATTTTTCTTCTATCCTACTGACTTCTTTTTCTTCTTTATTGTCTCCCCTCTTCTTTCTAAATGCTGGAGGACTCAAACCTTGGCCCATTTCCTCTCATTGGTTTCCTTCCTTCTCCTCTTTTCTGTTCCCCTGTGTATCAAGTCCCTTTAGCATCCATGCACGCAGCCTGGGTTGGTAATTATGCGTGTATGGAAATGAGAGCTGTAAAGAAAAGGGAGTTGTATTCAGTTACAGCATGTCAACATTGGGTAATTCCAGGGCACAGGCCATCCATGCGATGGCATCAGAAGATCTAGGCACTTATAGTTAAAGTATCATGGTTTTCCAATATACATATAGAACCAACTATCCAGCATTGTAGAGGAAAGTCAAAAGAACCCTAATTATTACTCCCTGTTTCTGATTTACTGAAAGCAAGGCTGTCCACCCACACATTGTTTGATGGACGCCAAGTGTTTTGCAAACTTAAGAGTAGCTTTTTTGAAACATACACTTCGATATATTTTCCTTCACATCTTTTATGTGACAGAATTCACATATTGCTTGGAAATCCTGTGTTTTCCCAGTGAATATACACACAGTACTGCAGGGAGATAACATAAAAGCGCAGTTCTACTTTTCTTTTTTCAGGTAAGGGTGAATCTATCATGCAATTTCACATCAATTTTTGCAACTGTCAAATAATATATTTATATTTAACATAGAGTTATCAAAGGAAGTGTAAGGACCTAAGAAGTCTTATTATAAAGAATGCACAGATAGTGAGCTGATTCTAATTTTATTCATAATTTTCCAAGCTGTGTATTCACATCTTCTCGAGGATGTTAACTTGTCACAAAATAGATTCATTTGAATTTCATTATGCAGTACCTACCTTCTAAGACATACATAAATTAGCTCTAAAGTAGCCAAAAGGCTAGAAGTCATGAAGAGACCATGAGATTTAATGATCCCAGAGTAGGGTTAAGGATGTACTGTGGGCTGAGACCAGTTTAGAAGAGGAGTAATTTCTCTGTATCTGACATACCCACTCTGGTGGAATAATTTGACAGCCATGGAAGGGATGGGCAGCAGAGAACAAAGCCAGCATTGTCTGGCATCTCCTGGAGGTAAGGAAATGGGATGAGAGAAGGGTGTCCTTTCTTGGTGCGAGTTCAAAATAGTAAAAGGAATTTGCTTGTAAACCATAAGAGAGAGGTAGCCTGGTGTGGTGGTAGAGCATGGATTATAGAGAGACATTACTTAGTCTTGAATACTAGCCTTGCCACTCAGCAACTGAGTGGCTTTGAGCCAGTTAGTCAACCTCTCTGTGTCTCACTTTCCTTTTGTAAAATGAGGATAATAACAATACCTACTTTATAGGGCTGTTATGAAGATTAAGGAATTAATACCGTGTTTCTCCACACTGGTGCTATTGATATTTTTGGCCAGATAATTCCTGGTTTGGGGAGAGGGGCTGTCCTGTGCATTATAGAATGTTTAGCACCATCCCTGACTTCTACCCACTAGATGGAGTAGCAACACCCCCTCTCAAATTGTGACAACCAATCTCTCATATTGTGACAACCAAAATTATTTCCAGACAATGCCCTTGGTTGAGAACCACTGAGTTCCATTTGTAAAATTCTTAGAGTAGTGCTCAGCATACAATAAGTGCCATATAAATACTTGTCAAGTAAAACTACTAATAAACCGATGGCAATATTTCAAAGGTAAATGACAGAAATAACGCATAAAGATGGGCTAGATATAAAGCAATAGGTAGAAGAAGAAATGTGTTGATCTCCCTCAGTTTATGAATTCCATCCTTAACAAATCGTCAAAACATGATTTATTTAGAAATAAAATCCTAGGGATCAATCTCTAAAACCTATGACTGTTACTACCATTGAGACTTCTCTTATAGCCACCCACAGCCTTCAACACCTTTATACTACACCCTCTCTCCTCCATATGGTTGTTCACCTACCATACCATCCACCTTGCCTTGGTGAATGTCCCATTCTCCCCCACACATCTAGCTCTCTGGAGTCTCACTTTTTGAATAAGTTGCCCTTCCTCTTATGCATAGAGTCACTTTGTTCCACTCTCTGGAAGTAAATATAGAATCCCCAAATCTAATGCCTCAAGGGCAAAAAAGATAACCAAAATGACAGAGGTGGGTCCAGGGTGAACCCTGGTGAACTGAAAAACCAAGCCCCTCAGAAGGGAGTATTGTTGAGCTCCAATGACTGGGTGGCATTGGAGATGCGGACCCAGTTTTGCCAAATCCAAGTATTCTCCCTAGCACCTCATGAAGTTGGGACACAGCTTGGTAGCGCATCAAGTGAGGAGCTATGATTTTCTAGCATCTATATCAGTGAATTTTCAGAAGATTATAGACTTAACACCAGCATGTTTTTGAAACTTTGAAGCAGTCGTGTGGGGCATTTAGAGTAAATATGCAAAGATAATTCTAGTACTGATTTCCATATGCCCATGTAGTCCTATATTCCTGAGAAAATAACTTAGGAGTAATTGGTATTTGAATAATATTTGAACCTAAAACTCAGTGAAACCAAAGTATCGACATTCACAGACATACTACTTGCTCTGATATAACCAATTATTTTAATGAATATTTTAACTTCGGGTATTGGGGAAGGAATCTTGATTTAAAACTTGCATTAAATCATACCATAAGATTTTAAATAATAAAGGTATAGCCTACATAATACTCTTTCACTGGAAGGAACTCCATTAATTTTTAACAGTTTGATAGTAATTAATTGTGCAGAACTGATTGTTAAATAAAGCCAAAATAAACAATTCAATAAGGCTGTGGCTGGTTAGGCCTTGTCATCCATACAAGGATGTCTGTAACTGCAGCCAGATAGTCTTCGTTTGCCACTAAGCAATTTGATAGCCTTGTTATTATCACGTCCCATGCATCTCAACCTCAAATAAAGAATAAGACCACCTCTACCATTTTGATAGCATTTATTGAGCATATACTAGACGCCAAACATTGTACTAAACACTGCAGGTACATTATTGTATTTAAATCTCAGAGCAACCTGTGAGATAGGCATTATAATTTTACAAGTGAAAAAACTTAAGCTCAAAGAGGTTAACCATCTTGCCCCATATTACCAGCCATCAAGTTGTGGAAATTATTTTTAGGTCAAAAGGTTCCTTACCACATCAAACTAAATTCCTTCTTAAAATTAGAGTAAACACAATGGTGACATGTTAATAAAAAAAGAAAAGATGGTATGCCGGGGGCTGGCCCAGTGGTGTAGCAATTGAGTTCGCGCACTCCACTTTGGCAGCCTGGGGTTTGCCGGTTCAGATCCCAGGCACGAACCTATGCACCACTCATCAAGACATGCTGAGGCAGCGTCCCACATAGAGCAACTAGAAGGATGTACAACTGTGACACACAACTATCTACTGGGGCTTTGGGGAGAAAAAAGGAAAAAAGGAGGAAGATTGGCAACAGATGTTAGCTCAGGGCCAATCTTCCCCCCCCAAAAAAAAGAAAGAAAAGATACATTTGTGATTAAAATGTTAAAAAAAAAAAAGGAAAAAGAAGAAAATGGTACACCAGGTACACGTGTGTGTGTGTATATATATATAAACTCATTTGTAGGCTACATAAAAGCAAATGTGTGACAACTGCACAGAAAAGCCTGAGTTACTGCCATCATAGAAGACAGAGGGATAGTTCACATAGTAACACGATTTTCCAGGAATAGGACATTGAGAAGTAAACAAAATAGACGGAAGCCTTATAGAATTTATCTTTTATTGAGGGAGCAAAGCAGTGCCAGAAAAATTCAAAGATAAGAATCCATACTAAAAGAGGCCCAAGTCAAGCTCTTTAGCCAAATTTACCTAAGAATGTGACCAATTTAAGAAAGGGTTTGATTGGATGTTGAAATTAGAACCAGGCTTCATTTATAATTAAACCAAAGTAAAGAATATGGAATTCTTATTCCAAGCTCTCTCTCTGTAGTTTAAGATTTAGTAAAGATAGGGCCGGCCCCGTGGCTTGGTGGTTAAGTGCACGCGCTCCGATGCTGGTGGCCCGGGTTTGGATCCCGGGCACGCACCGAGGCACCACTTCTCCGTCCATCCTGAGGCCGAGTCCCACATACAGCAACTAGAAGGATGTGCAGCTATGACATACAACTATCTACTGGGGCTTTGGGGGGAAAAATAA
This sequence comes from Ceratotherium simum simum, assembly GCF_057802395.1. Taxonomy (NCBI): domain Eukaryota; kingdom Metazoa; phylum Chordata; class Mammalia; order Perissodactyla; family Rhinocerotidae; genus Ceratotherium; species Ceratotherium simum. Next base: position 36,430,005 of record NC_141911.1, read on the forward strand.
ATAAATAAAATCTTTAAAAAAAAAAAAAGATTTAGTAAAGATTCATTCTATTATTTTTATAGATAAGTGCTTAAACCAGGGAATACAACCAAAAATTGCTCTTAGGATTCTGGTACACAAAATGAACACACTAGATTAGAAGCACTCCTTACATAATAGCACCTTGGCAAGAATCAGTTTCTTCTACTGGCTAAACCAAAAAGAAGAAAATAGATGTAAATATAGATATATATATAATTAAAGGAAGTAAAGGGAAAATATATAGACACACAAACACATTTAGTTGGTTTATGGGCAAAGAATAATTCTTAACTCGTACAGTGACAACACAAATCAGAGAGCGCTCAAAGTCTATGATTTTGAAAATTTATGGCCCTCTGTAAGATTTCTACTGGATCCTATTTTAAACTTTATGGACTTCTTAACCTCCCTCTAGTGATATACTACTGCCCGTGGAACTGAGCCCACTGGAACAAGAGAAAATGACACAGTCACTTCTCCTGTCCATCTCAATATTATGGTAACTTTCAAATCCAATTATGAGCACCTAAATGTCCACTTTGTTAAACATTTCACTTCTGATCATTGTAATCACTGTTAATAAGTTCATTTGGTAAAATAAAGAGAGGAGAAAATGACTTGTCAGGTCTTGATAGTCTATGGGAGAAAAGACATGTAAAGCTTTATGAATATTTACAAGTTTAGTTTGACTAATTGAGATCCTTTACATTTTGTAATTGAGTTAAAAGATACCCTTTTAAGGAATATACTTGGTATTCCGGGTCCTATGAGTTTTTGAAAAAGTTGTGGAGGCAGTTTGAATTAATGAATAAATACATTATAAATGACTCTCCTTGTAAGTATATTTGGTTTTAAAATTTGAGTCCTTGACTCAAGGGAGTGTATCAATAAAAAATATTCCATGTTTGCCTTTGATTCAAGTATGTTCCAGTGCATAATTTTATTGGAGATTCAACCAACAGCACTGTAAAATGATTTTTAGGTCTTAGTACAGTTAGTCAATCATCTGGGGGCTAGCAGACAAACTGAAATTTGTAACACTGTGCCTGCCACTTATCAAAGGGACACTAGATGAAACTGATTGACTGAGGGCCTGGGGCCTAGGGGAAGGACAGGAAATTAAAAACAGAAAGGAGGTAGGGGAAACTAATATGGATAGAGAATATGGTGAGAATATAGGAAAAGTGTGAGGCCAACTCCACCCCAGAAGATGTAATATTTCCATAGTATTAAAAAGCCATATATTGTCAATAAGGAAATGAAGTATTAAAAATATGTCAATTATCCATAAATTAACCCCTTTGTATTATGATTTATTTATGTGTTTGTCTGTCTCTGCCTATTCGATGTTGGACAGGGACAGTGTTTTCTTCATTTTTGTACCTTGAGTGTTTAACCATCTACAAGTGCTCAATATTCATTAGTTTAATGAATGAATGAACTTGACTATATGTCTTCCATCCCTTTTGTAGAGTGGTGAGAAAATATTGGAGCATGCCCTCTTAAGTTGTAGACCATCCATCAGCCTCACAGCCCACACTAAAGGCAGCCTCCTCCCAAAGTTCCAACTCTCAGTTTTCAGAAGATTTCTTGGAAGATATCTGAGAAAAAGCCCTTGAGAGTTATGCATTCGTTAGAAGACAACATTATGAAGGAATGAATGAGGAATAATCTGTTTTAGGCCAGATTGGATAATATATCCAAGAGTGGGTTCAGAGAAACCTCTGTGCTTCTGCAGGGATTCCACTTTAGAAGAATGCAATCAGCAGGTGAAAAAAAAAAAAAAAGACAAAACAAAAAATCCCACCAAATAGATTCCCATTAAAAATATTTTCTTGAGGCCATACTCAGAAATTTTTATTTCTATCTCAATAGCTAGAATTAGATGGGTCATATGGCTATCCATGGCTGAAAAAGAATCTGAAGAGGAACCATTTTTTAGCTGGGTATATTGCCCTTCCTTTCCTGAACGATAAAAAAAAAAGTGAGATTCTCATAGTAATAAAGAAAAGGGAGGGGAAAAAAATGCAATTTATTGATCTTCATTCAGTTGACTGGGCCTTTTATGCAGAGATCTTTGCATCCAACATCTTATCCTTTTGTGACTCCTACCAATAATTTTCAAAATTAACACAAAATACCAATATAGATCAGATATATTCACAAGAGCATAAGTGGATCATCAAAATCCAGAATGTATAGAAAAATCACAAGTGGGGACAAACTGAGATCAATAATTGAGTTAGTAGCAGAAGATATCAAATCTAATTATGGCACATGATGAAAAAAGAGAAAAAAGAAAGATCGAGGATTGCTCTGGTCTCAGAGCTGGTTGCGAGTGAACAAAGAGAAACCAGGAAAAGTTCTTTAAATCATGGGCTGCTCTGGTGAGATTTCTTTTGAAGACCTTTGACTGTACCCACAGACGTACTTTCTTGAATATGAAAAAGGAGTCTGTTTCCCAGGGCAGAGTTGAAATGATGTCTGGCACCCTCTATTTCACAGTTTCAAAGGGAGGCAAATGAGATTTTTCTTTCCTAATAGTTTGGAAGGTGAACCAAAACACTGCCCCAGATGCACATGGAAAAATCAAGTCTAGTTATTTCTATCACTTATATCACTGAAATGTGGAAACAGCATCAGAGTCCCTACACAAACACTAAACTTTGAGAAATATGACGTGTGAGACTGTAGAGTTAAGGTTCATTATAAATTTCTTCCATGCCTACCAATTTATCTTCATTAAGCTTACTCTCAATTTCATTTGGAAGGGAAAAAAAGGAAAAAAATTATCTCAGGTAGGTTGGATATGATGCCAATATAGAATCCAGCTCTTGGACAAATAAAACGTCTATAGAGAGGCAAGTTTTTAACGTTTTGGAAATGAAGTGGCCTATATCTTCCAAATATATCCCTCACATCTGGCTTCCTAAACAATACCACTAATATACATTTTTTGGATAGATAGATAAATCTTCCAATGAGTGAGCCCTAGAGAAGGTTAAATAACAAGACGGCTGCTCTGAAAAAAAGACATTGAGACAAAGTCAGTGCAGGAATGAAGCGATGTAGGATGCAGCACACTTGGGCTAGTGACACCAGGATTCTTAAGCACCTGTTCTGTGAAATCATGGAGTAGGAAGGCCCTGGACAGGGAGAGAGAGTGCCCTGCAAAGATAAAATAGAAGCAGCACAATGAAGAAAGGGAAATACCTACAGAAAAACAACAGAAAATGATCAAACAAGGGAAGAAGGATGGGAACTAATCTTTACTGATTTCCTGTTATGAACCTGACACTACATCAATCACTTTTCATATGCTATCCTATGATATAATAATAACACAAATTACTGTTAGTGGAGTTTACTACATCCCAGGCACTAAGTTAATAGCTTTGCATATCTTATTTCACTGAATCCTCTCAGCAGCTCTCTTGCATATGAGGAAACAGTTTAGACAGTGGAAGTACCTTGTCCAAGGCCATACTAGAAGTAACTGATGCAAGCAGGATTTGATCTCAGGTCTCTGCCTCCAAAGTAGGTGATATTTCCACACAGTGTCTTCCTATGTGACCAAGTGACAGAGTCACACATAAGAGAGGAAGCCTGAAAATAGTGGAAACCATCAAAAACTCATTATCAATTCTTTAAAATGAACAATGCATACATCAACATAGATAACATTATTTTACGAACAATTTTCTATAGCAAGTAGCAGTGACATGCATCTATACACCTGTTTTATTTAGCATGTGAATTCCAACCCTCCTAAACAATCGCAATCCCGATTTGCTTCCTGAAGGACTTCAGCTTTGAGGCAACTCTAGAACACTTGCATTGGGTTTATTCAGAGTTAGCACATTCTCTCTTACCCACCCCACTTGTTACTCACAGCATGCATTTGTGAGATGTCTGGCCAGGTTTAAGGGTACAACTTGTGAATGTAGAATAGGTTTGTTTTTCTCTCTGAGTCAATTTTCCTGGTTTCTATGGGGAAAGAGCTCATGCTTTTGGCCTTATTAGCTCCACACCAACTGAGCTCACTGACCCAGATAAATATTATCTGTCTGACATGTGCTTTAGAATAATAAATATGCAAAGCTATAGACTCTGCTCTCAATTATCAGTATTCATTGAGAGAATCAGAGATTAGAATAACCCCCAACACCAGATAGCCCCATCCTTCCCCAAAACATCATTCCTATTTGCCTTTTGCCTATACTGTATGATTTATTTTCTGTGGTTTTAAGATTCTAGTAATGTTTTGGTTAAGCTATGGTTAAAATTAGTTTGCATTTCCTGCCCACACAGCAACTGACGGCAGGGAATTTATCCTGGGAGCATGCTGCACAGTGGGAGAAGCTGGCTCAGAAAGCGCCAGAGGTAATCTGGGAAGTGGAAAATGCCCATGATGATAATTGAAAGACAACTATAGATCACTGTGATCACAAAATAATCCTCTTTCTGTCCAAATACAGGGCAAGAAAGACTAGAAGACAGGGGTTCACAACTATAGGGAAAAAGAGGAAAGAAGACAGTATTACATAAAAATGCTGATGCTGTGGTAGCAATAAGAAGTAGACTCTCAGTGAGAAAGACGGCTTGGGGCCAATCTTCTCAAAAAAAATCCCACTATTATTATAGATTTTCCATAAACGATGTTTTTTCTTAGTCTAGCTTATTCATCTGGGAGTATAAAAACAACATCACTTTTCTTCTTGCATTATGAGACTTATATTCCATTTCTTTTCCTCATGAGAATTTATAACTTAAGAAAAGTTAGAATGCTTCTAATTAACCTGCTTTGTTCATCATTCAAGGGACTTTGCTGCCAAGGCCTTTATCTTGACTTAATAATGAAACCATTGAAGTTACAAGAATAATGCAAGGAATTAAAAATGTAAAGAATGCCACAAAAAGTGATTTACTTCCATTGGAATGTTTTTGTATATGGCCTGGAGAACCATTGGAAATATGTTTGTGTCTAGGTAATTTTGTAACACTTTTTCTTTTTAGAAGAAATGTGTTTCTTTTTGTTAAGAAATGGGTGATATGAAAGCTAAAATTAATTTATGTTTTTTAAGCTCAGATTGCTAAAATGCAGTAAAGAAATTATGGAAAGAGTAAGTCATCAGATATTTCAGAATTCCTCAATGCATGAGACTGCAAGAGGCCCAATCACGTAAACTAAAATGTATTTTAATAGTCTCTTTTCATTTAAAGTAAAATTCTGGTGTAGTGAAATGTTTAGCAGGTAGGAAACCACAACATGTGGTTTTTATGACTGTTGTATTGCTAATCATAAAGCAGCTAGGCAACAAATAGGCATTTGACAAAAGTTCTTTTTCTTAGCAAGTTTATGTGAAACTAATCTCAAACTAAAGTACTATAGCCCACTACTACAGGGACATAAAAGGTTTTAAAATGTTGAACACAGCACTTTCCCCCTTAGTACACTAAGCCCTTCTTTGTTAACAATAACTTAACTAGCAAGTTAATGAGCTTCCATGCATGTCTTTATTTTTGTTATGCTAGTAGGTTTAGAAAGATCTAGTCCTTGCAAATTCAGTGGCCAGGAGCAATATTTGTTCTTTGTGACTCAAGGAAGTCTTAAGGAAGGATAACAAGAAAATGGCTTGCAAAGAGCTCTAGGGCAAGAGGTGGTGGTATCTTCCTTTCATTCTGGTAACCTTTTCCAAATGACTGTCATATTTGCCCAGAGTCCTCTGGAAGGACCAGAGGAGTTTTGGGAAGTGCTCAAGCTCAAAACTCTGAGCTGAGCCAGACCATGCTAGTTCCTGAACCAAGGGTAGAGTAGGAAGTATCTCTTTGTCACCATAGAAGTCAAGGAACAGCTTCCACCAATGCGCACAGGTGACTGATCAGATGAAACACTCATCCCTAGCTATCTGCTGGAAATGCAGCAGACTCTTGCTCCACACACCAAAAATGGGGACAGCATTATAGGTGAGGAGAGAGAGAAGGCTGAATTGGCTGAAAGAAGGTAGCCCAACATGATCAAAGAAACTATAGGCTCCTACTACTCCCGAGCTTCCAGGACCACTTATTCATGTTGCAGATGTTGCTTGTTGGGACCATGGAGGGGTAGGGAAAAAATAGTTTCCCTCAGCTCCTACATGCAAATATTCCTATAACCTGCTGAAGAGGTCTGGCCTTTTACCCCAGTGGCAAGATATGGCTGGCAATATAAGCAGGTGAGAACTCAAAGTCATCATGAATAAGCTGATGCTTAATGAAGTAGTAGTTTAATAGTTTGAAGGGTGGTTTAAGAGTTCAATATATGTATTAAGTAGGATTGAATTTGGTCTTATAAAAAACTTGATGAACAATGGAATGAGTAAAATTGAGGATTATCACTCTCGTGGAGAGTTCAGTTGTTGGCATTTCAGGACTGGTTTGATTGCTCAAAGATGTTGTCAAATACCTGGAGTTCTTTTAACTTATTTTTATCGTTTTGGTTGTAAGATAGCTATTGAACTTACGAGACATCATGTTCGTGTCCCAGTAGGGAGAAGGAGGATGGGCAAAGGGCAAAGGATAAACAGTGAAAGTCTTCTCCTTGTGAAGTTTTGACTTTTTATTTGAGAAGGAAAGCCCTCCTTAGGGACTTATGCTTCCACCTCCCTTATCAGGACTATGTCACAGAATTATGTCACCTGCAGTGGGAAGGGAAGCTGAGAATTCAAGTAGTTAGCTAACATCTATCATATATATCATAGAGGAAGATGAAAGATTAGAGGGTTGCAATGATTGATGAATGAGCTGACCACAAAGTATAAAGATGGAGAGGCCAAACTGAGAACATCAAGTACAAAACATCAAGGACCACCTGTAACTCATAAGATGACCAAGTAAGACAAAATAGGAAGTGATTAACCTCAAGAAGACCTGAAGATCTTGTTTGCTTTGAAGAAGTCACATCATGAAATGTACATAATGTACCTTAAATGGGGTAATTATCAGTAGCAGTGTACTACTAAGGTGACCGAAGAAGATCTGATTTCACATTTCCTTTTTGTAATTTACATACATTCTCCCCTCTCTAAATTATTTCTGCTTGTTTATCTTCTGTTGTTCTCATAATAAATATGCCATCCTAAATACACAGTGTCATACCTTGAGTTCTCCATAAAACACTACAGAATTTCTAGGGCAATAGAATTCTGATTTGAACATGCTTCACATGCAGTGCTCATAGATGAATGAGGTTTGTCTGGAAATCTCAATAGCATCATTGATCCAGGTACTGAAAAGCTTAGACTGTATTGTATTTGCAAGGGTGAAAGTACATCTCATCACAGAGCTAGATACAGAAATGCAAATTACACAAGACAGTGTAGACCGGCAGATGCTGGGTATTAAGTGGGCATGTTCACTAGAGTGGGGCAAGCACCATGCAGTATGAGGGAAGAGGCAGATTCAGTCACAAGCAATTTGAGGAATACAGTCTAGCATTCTATGGAGCAGTAGTTCTCAAAATGTGGTTCCTGGACAAACAACATCAGTAACTCTTGGATATTGTTAGAAATGCAAACTTAGTCCTATCTTGGGGTAGGGGTTTAGAGAAGGACTCTGGACTCAACAGAAAGTTTAGTAAGAACTAAGTGATTTGTGGTGTCTGAGGTGAGCAAAAGATGATAAAAAGAACTTGGGCAAAAATCTTGAGACTTGGAGTCAGGAACAAAGCCAAATCTTAATTATTCTGTGATAAGCAAAGGTTAGAGGTAGAGCAAAGGTCTTACCATCAATAGTGACTTGCAGCCGTTTCCCATGACCAAGGGATTAAATTTCCTTGAATTTCTCCTAAGACAATCCTGGCAGCATATTAGCACCACCTGGGCAGTTTTTTAAGAAACTCAGACCAATTAAATCAGAATTTCTGATGAAGGTTTGGAGGCTTCGATAACATTAAGAAGCTCCCCAGGAGGTTCTAATGTACTGCCAAGGTTGAACACTGTTGCCCTAGGACTCTCTAGGTGTAGGTGAGAATCAATAACTTCAGTATGGGGAAGGAAAGAGTTATGGAGACAGGGCTTTACAGAAGGGAGCTAATTGACTACAGTTTTCTCATCTGTAAATTGAAGAGAATAATAGTATCTCTGTGATACATGCTGGGGATAATATATAGGAAAATTTAGAAGAGTTTCAAGCTCAAAATACATACTCAAAAAATGTTTATTTGTCCATCTTGCTAATGATAAACTCCATAAAAATGGGACTGTCTGTGACACTAACCCTAGCACCAAGTGCATTATCAAGCACACAGTCAACAAAGAATAAATATTTGTCAAATAAATAGATGGATATTTAAACTTCTGGGATTAAAAATGAAAGTTAAGTGTATTCTCAATCTTTCCTTATCACTGAGATGGAGTAAAGACAGTTTAACTCAAGTTCATAAAGCCTGTTTTCTGTGCTTCTTAAAAACATTTTGTCCAGAACTGTGCTGTCAATGCAGTAGCCAATACCCACATGTGGCTAGTGAGTACTTGAAATATAACTAGTCCAAACCAAAATGTGCTGGAAGCGTAAAATATGCAAAGGATTTTGGAGGCTTAGTGTGAAAAAAGAATGTAAAATATCTGATTAATAATTTTAAAATTGATTATGTTTGAAATGATAATATTTTGGACCGTGAATTAAATAAAATACATTACTAAAATTAATTTACCCTGTTTCTTTTCCTTTTTGTGGTACTAGAAAAATTTTAAGCTACATATGTGGCTCGCACTTTTGGCTTCTGTCTTATATTTCTATTGGACAGTGCTGGTCTAGAGGCAGACAGTACTGTACATTTTCTGTTTGATTTGATGACTGATACAGAGAACAATTATTAGGAAGACAGCAAAATCAGCAAGGCCCCAATTATTTGAGTTAGGTCCCAATATTTTTAGTTTTAGTTAATGGCCCAGTTTTAACCATAAGCCAATTGCAAGGAAAGTATGAACAAAGGTATGAAGACACTTAACAAACTTAAGAGGTTGGTTTTATGAAGTCAGTCACCTAATCTTAGCATGCCCCTTACCTTGAAAATAGTTTTCATCTGACCTAAGTTTAGCGCCTACTTATCCATGTATGTGATATCCTTTCTAGGCCTTTGGCAAGGAATTATTTAACTGCATGTTGTTTCTCTGAAACATCTACATAAACACTGTTACTTTAACAGCTGTGTTTCTTAATCTGCTTATAACCATGGAAATATTCTTCATGAAATTTGCTTTTCACTGTCTAAAGACTTTTACTAAATGAAATTTTGCCAATACATTAGACGTATTGATATATTATCAACAAAACTTCCCCCTTCTGTCCAAGAACTTAAAATGCCAGGAATTTTTTCCATTGGGCCATTGATAAAAACGTGTGTGTGCGTGTGTATGTGTGTATGGTTCTGTGAGTGTGTGCCTTGCATATTATACAGAGAAATGAAAAATAATATAGCATATTATCTCAATATTTTCTTGAACTTCTTATCATTAAAAGTTGTAGGTTTTAAAATTAGTATTAAACTAATTGAGTGTAAGAACAGATCACATGCTTTTAAAATCACAGTATGTTAGAGGCTGATAAAAATAAGCTTTAAAAATTCATTATGAAAAGCAGAACCTACTTCTCTCTCCATCTCCATTTTGTAGGTAATAGAAAATGAAACAAAGTGTTAATAAAATCTATTGCTCAGTAATAGCAAGGAGAGGCAACACATCATTATCCATCTGCAGTAGAGTTATCATTCAGGAAGACTTTCATAATGAGGCATATATCCATCTCTCTGTTCATTCTCTTCATGGACAAGAAGGCTTATGCATTCTTAAGTACTTGAAACTTGCTGTCAAAGATCTTTTTAAATTAAGCAAACAATTTGATGTACTTTGAAATACAAGTGATGAACTTGAGAAATTTGATTTTTTTCTCAAATGAAAATTAGAAATCTGTTAAACTGAGAAATAAAATGATATAACTTTGTGGCCTTATATCATGCAAGATATACTATGGATTAATCTGTTCTTGAATTGGTTCTACTTTCTTACAGCACATTTTTCAGCTTTAGTCATTGTTATTGCCCATTCCTTCTCTATTTCCTCCAAGAAATTTGGATTTTATGCCAAACTCAAGGAGAACTCCATAATAATTGGACATGACCACCATGTGGAGGAGAGTGAGACCAGAATCCAGGTGAGAATCCAGATGAGGGTCTAAACTGAGGATGTTGTAGGTGAGACAGAAAAGATCCAGAATCTATAAATATTAAGAAAATATAACTGCTCTAAATTTTAGTATGGCAGACTGGAAACTCTAAAAGAATCCCATTGAAGAAGATAGCTAATAGTCTGGGCAAAATTTAAGAAAACTTTTTTAAACATCAAATTTTAGTATACAACTGAGGTGGCAAAAAAAAGGTTGGAATCAACAGAAGCCAATAAATGAAATGAAAACAGGAACTCTGGGCAGTAAGCCAGTGCCTAAGCCACTCTGATGATATCTGCCAAACCCTAGTGACATTGAGTTTTAGTTTCAACGGCTATAGCATGTATGAGAGACACAAGATGTAGTCTAGAGCCAGACGAAAATATGGAGTCTAATAGAACTCCCCTACACAAAGCTGGGGTCCCAAAGGGCTGTATACTCAGAGTCAGGGTGGCCAGCAGAAGGGGCCAGTAAGGAATCTTATCTCTCTTGATCCTGTTGCTAGAAGAATATGAAAAATTCTCCTTGAGATGTAACAACACGATCTTCCCATTATGTAAGATTGTAGCACAAATTCATGTCAACTCACATAAAGTGACCCCAGATTAGTGGTCCTCCCAGGAATAGGCAGAACAAACTCAATTCCCCTCTAAAGAATATACCTCAGACCAGACCTCAAAGAATTCTACAAATAAGAAGTTCCAAGGAACATGAGTTCAGAATCAAAAGTCACAGAGAAAACTCCATATGTAAGGGTCAGCAAAAACAACAGGAGGTAGCATCAAACCCACACTAATATTTAAATTGTAAGACAGAGTAAATATCATTAATGGATTTTAATGAATAAAAGAGAAGATTAAGTATATGAACAAAGAGCAAAAGCATATAAAACTTACAAAGGAAATTTGAAAACAAAAATCAGAAAGAGATTCTATGCATAAAAACAATAATAATTTTAAACTTAATGGATAGGTTAGGCTACAAATTTGATTCAGTTGAAGAGAGAATTAAGGAATTGGATGAGAAGTTAAAAGAAGTTATTAAAAAGTAGCCCAGAAAGATGTATCTGTTGTCTATAAAGAGATAATAGAGATAATGCAAAAATGATACTATTCAAAGAGAATCTTCCTCAGTTATGGACAGATAAAATGAAAAGCCCAAAATAAGAGGGTAGAAATAAACTTAAATTAAAAAGTAATAACTATAACATAAATGGACTAAAATCTTGACTTAAAAGACAAAGATTGCCAGAAGAGATTTTTTTTAAATTGAGCTGTGCTCTTTACTAAAGAAATTCTTCTTCTTCTTTTTTTTTTTTTTTTTTGCTGAGGAAGATTCACCCTGAGCTAACAGCTGTTGCCAATCTTCCCCCTTTTTTGCTTGAGGAAGATTATCCCTGAGCTAACAACTGTGCCAATATTCCTCTATTTTGCACGTATGTCGCCGCCCCAGCAGGTCTGATGAGTGGTGTAGGTCCACACTGGGGATCCAAACCTGCAAACCCGGGTTGCTGAAGCGGAGTGTGCTGAACTCAACCACCACACCACAGGGCTGTCCCCTAAGCAACTCTTAAATATAAAAATATCCAATTGTTGAAGATAAAATATAAAAAACTTACAGGAGACAAATACTAACCAAAAGAAGATGATATAATTATATAAATAACAGAAAAAAGATACAAATGTAAAAGTTTTACTAGCAACAAAGACCATCACCATATATTGACAATGGGTTTAATACTAAAGAGATATAATTGTATGCAACTAATAATATAGTCTCAAAACACATGAAAAGAATATTCCAAATTAGAAGCTGAATTTGACTATTCAAGGCTATCAGTTTCCATTAGTATTGTTTTAGCACCAGATCCAAATCATAAGTGATCACAAGTGAATAAGAGAATTAATGTTCAATGAGTGATAGATTAAGCAGACAAAAATATCAGTAAGGATATATGATTTTGAAGAGTTTGATTAGCAAGCTCAAACAATGAACATATAAAATATAGTACTCAACAAATAGAGAATGCACTTTTTTTCCAAACACATATGTTAAATTTAAGAAAATTGACCATAACCTAGGTAATAAATCAGTCTCAATAAATCTTCCAGAATTTGACAACCAACTATAATTTACTATATTATCAAAATAAAAAGACAAGAAATACTATTTTCTCAAAAAATTGCAGAAAATCATTTGATAAAATTCAATAGCAAAATGGTGACCAGAAAAGATACTAATATTGGAATTTAAAAAAAAATATGTATATGTAACACATATTAAAGAATAAATAATAGTGGAAATTGGTAAATATTTAGAAGTAAGTTTTAATGAAAATGCTTTATATCAAAACCTTTGGTATATAGCTAATAGTGTATTTAGAGGGAAAAGTAAACTTAGACTTAAGTGCTGACGTTTTTAAAAGAAAGTCTGAGAATTAAAGAATAAAACATCCAAATTAAGAAGTTAAAAAAAGAGGAGAAGAACTACCTTGCCAAGAATAGGAAAAAGCAAATGATAAGAGCACAAATAAATGACAAGGAAAAAAACATACAATGGAGCAGATCAGCAAAGTCAAGAGTTAAGCCTTTGAAAACATTAAGAACAGACAAAATGATGGCAAGATTAATTAAGTAAAAAAAAAGGAAAACACATACAATATTAAGAAATAATTGAGTTTATGCTTATAAATGCAACAAAAATTTAAAGAATCATTGGAAAAAATTAGCCATTAAATATGAATAATTAGATAAAATTGGTAAATTTTTGGAAAAATACAATTGACCAATCTTACATCAGAAGAAATAGAAAATTAGAATTTTCACAAAACAATTAAAGAAATAGACTCAGGAGTTAAAAATCTTCCCAAAATAAAACACCAGTCTCACACAGTTTAGTGAGTCTCATACAAAATTTTTATGTTTTAGATAATATTTTATAAAATCTATCAGAGAATAGAAAATGTAAGAAAATATGCTAGGGCTAATTTATTAAGTCAACAAAAGTCTAAAAGATGAGTACAAGAAAGGAAAATTAGAGAGCAATCTTTCTCATGAACACAAGTAAAAAAATCCTATTTTTTTGATGGTAGATGTCAAGCACAATTCTAAGAACTTTACATACAGAAACTCATTTAGTCATCAAAACAACCCTGTGGCTCAGGTGCTATTATTCTCAATTTACAAATAAGAAGACTGGGTTTGCCGGTTCGGATCCCGGGCATGCACTGATGCACTGCTTGTCAGCCCATGCTGTGGCGATGTCCCATATAAAGTGGAGGAAGATGGGCATGGATCTTAGCCCAGGGCCAGTCTTCCTCAGCAAAAAGAGGAGGATTGTAAGATGTTAGCTCAGGGCCGTTCTTCCTCACACAAAAAAAATAAAAATAAATAAAATAAATAAATAAAAATAAAAAAGTGGCTGGATGGGGCCAGCCCAGTGGCATAGTGGTTAAGTTCACATGCTCTGCTTTGGCAGCCCGGGGTTCATGGGTTCAGATCACGGGTGTGGACCTACATACGGCTTATCAAGCCATGCTGCAGCGGCGTCCCATATATAAAGTAAAAGAAGACTGGCACAGATAGCTCAGCGACAATCTTCCTCAAGCAAAAAGAGGAGGATTGGCAACAGTTGTTAGCTCAGGGCCAATCTTCCTCACCAAAAAAAAAAAGAAAGAAAGAAAGAAAACTGAGGCAGGGGGCCAGCCCCGTGGCATAGCGGTTAAGTGCGTGTGCTCTGCTACTGGCAGCCTGGGTTCAGATCCCAGGCGCACACCAACGCACCGCTTCTCGGGCCATGCTGGGGCCACGTCCCACATACAGCAACTAGAAGGATGTGCAGCTATGACACACAACTATCTACTGGGACTTTGGGGGAAAAAAAGGAGGAGGATTGGCAATAGATGTTAGCTCAGAGCCAGTCTTCCTCAGCAAAAAGAGGAGGATTAGTATGGATGTTAGCTCAGGGCTGATCTTCCTCACAAAAAAAATTTTTTTAAATAAAATAAAAAAAAAAGAAGACTGAGGCACAGAGAATAACTTGCTCAAGGTCATACAGTAAGTGTCAATGCCAGGATTCAAATTCTGGCAGTCTCACTCTAGAGTCTATTAAAAAGACTGGCAGTAATAAGTGCTGGCAAGATGTAGAGGAATTTGGCATGATCAGGCATTGCTGGTGGAAGTGAAAAATGATATAATACTTTGGAAAACAATTTAGCAATATCTTATACATACCCACCTGCCCTATGACTCAACAATTCTACCAAAAGTACTTAATCCAAAAAAATGAAACATATGTCCACAAAATATTTGTGCGCAAGAATGTAAAAAATAGTAGCTTTTTCATAATATTCCCAAGCTGAAAACAACTCAAACATCGAAAGCCAGGTGAATAAATAATCACATTGCAGTATACTGATATAATAAAAAGAACAAACTACTGATACAAAAATATAAATGAAAGATGACAGAAAGATATATTTATATATATTATAATTCTTATGAAATTCTAGGAAAGGCAAAACTAAGATATGGTGATTGAAATCAGAAGAGCTTCTAGGACGAAGGAATTAACTGGAAAAAGGCACGAGGGAATGTAGCAGTTTTCTATTGCTGCCTAACAAGTTACCGTAAAATGAGTGGCTTAAACATCTATTTATTATCTCACAGTTTCTGTAGGTCAGAGGTCTGGGCATGGTGTAACTGGATCCTCTGCTCCAGGTCTCCCAAAGCTAAAGTCAAGATGTCATCTGGGGCTGAGATCTCGTCTGAAGTTCTGAGTCCTTTTCCAAGTTTTTGTGATTGTTGGAAGAATTCAGTTCCTTGCACCTGTAGAACTAGGATCTCTGATGTCTTACTAACTTTCAGCCAGGAGTCACTCTCAGCACCTAAACAATGGCCTCAGGTCCTAGCCAGGTGGCCCCTCCATAGGCAGTTCACAACACACCTGATTGTTTTCTTATGGACCAGAAGAAGGGTGTTTGCCGCTGCTTCTCATCTCTTTTATGGCTACCTGATTAGGTTAGGCCCATCCAAGATAATCTCTCTTGTGATTGAAGTCAATCAATTAGGGATGTTAACTACATCTGCAAAGTCTCTTTTGCTATATAACATAACATAATCAAGGGAGTGATATCCTGTCATATTCACATGTCTTGCCCACACTCAAGGGGAAGGGATTTTATAAAGTGTATATCCTAAAGACTGGGAAACTTGGGCCCTATCTCAGAATTATGTGTACCTCAGGGACTTATTGAGGTCTATACACATTTATCAAAACTCATTAAAATCTGTGTGCTATATTATATTTAAAATATAGTTTGATAATAATAATAATAAAAATAATGACATAGAGTAAACATTGTGCCTAATGATAAAATTTTAAAGATGTGCTACCTCATCTAGAAAAAGAAAAAGATACTTGCTATTACCAGTTCTATTTAACATTGTACTCATGTGTACAGGCATCCGTCTTGGTCTTCTGCTTCATTCCATGAGATTTGGGCAGGTGGTAGGAAGGGAAACTGACACAAACATATTAATACTCACGTTGCCTGCTATACCATGGGAAATAAATTTCTTTGTCTCTGACCCAGGAGTTTTATGTCATCTGCTAGCATCTATGAAAGAGTCATCAACTAACTTACTAACTTTCAAATAGGGTAAACTAAAATTCTAGATCTAATAGGTATACGCCAGTAGAAATGTGAGCATATGTGTACCAGGATGTATACAAAAATGTTTATAATCATACTATTACTTATAGCCAAAAACTCAAAACAACATATCAACATTAGAATGGAAAAGTAAATTGTGGAACATTGCTGCAGTGTAATATTACACAGCAATGAATATGAATAAGCTAATGCTTATTATTACTATTATTGATGGATGTCACAAATATGATGTTGGGCTAAAGAAGCCAGTCATATATTGTATGATTTTATTAAAATAAAGTTAAAAATAAGAAGTTAACTAATTTATAAAATAGGAGAGTGGTACTTCTGGGGAAGGGAGGTGTTGAGAGCAGAAGCATTCTGCAGGAGTCTTCTGGGGTTCTGATAAGGTTCTATTTTTATTTCTATTTGTTAGTTACATGGATGTGTCCCAAATGTCATAATTCATTGAGTTTTACATTTACAAATGTGAACTTTCATGTATTTATGTTATTCTTCAGTTGACATTTTATTGTAAAAAGGTAACATTTACATTATCAATAAATACATACAATACTTCAAAACTACGATACAAAAGGGCAAGCTCTTTGTAGAGAATATTATAACATATTATTAAAAGACAATAAAGAATATCTAAATAAATCAAGAGATATGGCATTTAGATAGAAATATATAAATCCTATCAAAATTTTCAGTATATAAAGTAAACTTTCAATCAAAATGTCAACAAGATTATTTTACATATTTTGTATAAGATGTTTCCAAAATTTATGTGGAAGAACAATGGGCCAATAATTACCAAGGCATTTCTGAAAGGGAACAAAGCAGAGGTGGGTATGAGGCTTTCCCTACGAAATATCAAGATATTATAAAGTTATGTTAATTAAGACAGTTTGGTATTAGTACACGATTAGCCACCTGAACAATGGAACAACATAGAGATTCCAGGACCATATTCATGCACCTGTGGAAATTTAATTTGTAATAAAGTTGGCATAATTATTTTTGAATGAAAAGATGGATTGATTACCCATGTGAAAAGTTTGGACTGCTAAATAAATGATGATGGAACATTGGTTATGCCCATTGGAAAAAATAATTTTTGATTTATGTGTATGGTGAGAAGGAAGAGAAACAAAGACTCTAATATATTACTAATGAAAGCAAAATTTGGTATCATTTTGCAAAACAGTGAGAATTGCTTTGTAAAATTAAACATGCACATAACCTCTCACCTAGGTTTGTATTCCCAAAGGCACAAGGCATATCCACAAGAAAACATATACAAGAACATTATAATATTGTTTGCAATTGTAAAAACATGAAACAACACAAAAGCACATAAGTAGTAGAATAAATAAATTTTGACATTCTTATGCAATGTAGCACCATATGAACTAAAGACTATTTTTGAATAAATGAAGTAAATATATTAATATTTTCAAAGAATATGCAGAAATAAACTGATGCATTATAATCCAGAGAATATTAAATTGTATAAAAAATTTAGCTGTAATCTGTTTAAAAGAGACACACATAAAACAATGAAGAGTTAAAGATATACCATACATATACTAAACAAATTGATATGCAATATGTAATGTCAATATCATTTACAAAATATAAAAACAAAGAAAATAATACAAAAAGAAACTGAAAAATCTAAAACAATAATGAAAACTTTTTCCTTTTTCCTCCGTTTTATTGAAATACAATCGACATATAACGTATAAATTTAAGATGTACAACATAATAATTTGATATATGTATATATTGCTAAATGATTACCACAAAAAGTTTAGTTAACATCCATCACCTCACATAATTACAGTCTTTTTTCCTTGTGATGAGAATTTTTAAGATCTATTCTCTTAGCAACTTTCAAATATACAATACAGTATTGTTAACTATAGTCACCATACTGTGCATTACATCTCCAGAACTTATTTACTTATAGCTGGAAATTTGTACCTTTTGACCACCTTCACCTAATTCCCCCATCCCCACCCCCTGCCTCTGGCAACCACCAATCTGATCCCTTGGGGGCTCAAATCAGGAGCTAAAGACAACAAATGTTAACAGAGTATCAAAAATTTGTATTATGAAACTGTAATACAAATAAAATACAGTTGCACAAAGAAATATTGAAAGATCTCAAATACTTTGAACAAAATACATTACAGAGGATGCATAATATAATATTACACTTACATAAAGTGTAAAATCAGAGAAAAGTAAATATATATATTATATAGGGCTGCATACATGAATATTAAAACTTTGATGAAAAGCAGGTAATTATTAAACAAACTTCGGGATATTAGTGACTTTCGGAATGAGGGAGTAGAATGTATTGTGGGGAGCAAAGAGGGCAGTCTATATTTCTGATGTTCTATGTCTTAAGCTGGGGTGTGGGTACATTGTACATATTCTTTACTGTGCGTATATATTGTATACATTCCTATGTGTGTGTGATAAAATTAATAATTTTTATGAAAGTATGTTAATTATGTGGGTGGTTGCACGTGGTAAGAGAGAGGGAGCAGTGTGTGTTGACTTTCAGGTTTTCTGGCTTTTGTGGGATTGGGGCTTCAGTTTTTCCTCTTGGGCTTCTCCCCATGCTGCTTGAGCCTCCTCACAACGTGGAGTAGGATTCCAAGAGACAAGAAGCCAAGCTGCCGGTTTCTTAAGGTCTAATCCCTGAAGCTGACACAGAGTCATACTATACTGGTCAAGCAGTCACAGACCCAGGTTAAAGCAAAAAGATGTAAACTCCACCTCCTGACAGGAAGAGTGGCAAAATATGTCAAGGCCACTATTGAAAACTGCCACAGTCCACCCACCCATGGCTACAAATTAATTTATATTCTACCATATGCAAAATATACGCACACCTTCCCAACACCCTTCCACTCCCAAAAGTCTCATTCCATTATAGGATGAGGATCAGGCTCAAGTTTTAGGATCAAGTCATGGATATCAGGTCCAGGTATAAATGAGGCTCCCCAGGCATAACTCCTCTCAAACTGAAGACCTGTGAACTAAAGAACAGGTTATTTTCCCCCACCACCTATACAATCAATATAAAGTGGTGGAGTGGGCATAGAATAACCACAGTAGACATTGCCTTTCAAAAAGGGTGAAAATAGATGCAATACTGGCTGATCCAAAGTGATTCTTATAGCTCTCTTGGCATAGGTTGCCAGTTCCTTAGTTAAAGCCCAGTTCTGCTCCCAGTCCTGTGAGTGATTCTCTGTTGCTTTCAGCTCTACCCTCCAGGCTCTTGGTCCTGTCCTCTGAATCACTCTTTCTTTCCCATAGTAAAACAGAATTTGCACCTGAATTGCTTCCTCAGAGGCTTCTTGCCTATAAGAAGGTTTATGTTGGGAATCTAAAAGCCTTTTTTCATTTTGTTCTGTCTCTGTCCCTTTTAGTTCAAGTTGGTAGTACTTCTTCCAGAACAATTATCCTTAAACTTTTGTAGCTTTTCTATAAACCTTATTAGGGTTCACTCCACCAGACAAAAGCTACAACCAAAAATCTATTTGAGATAAACCTTGACCTACTGTGGACAACTGACGGGGCAAGCCCTATTGTTTAATAAGGAGGGTCTCTGAAGCACACCCTTGATACCTTTAGAAAGTCTTTTGTCTGTTTGAAAGGCTCTATAAGGCACTGCCTTAAATCTTCATAACGTCTTAATGAAGGGGTTTACAGGCCCACCACAGATTTGACACTGCTGTGGAAGCCATATTTTAATTTGAGAATATTTTGTCCTCTAAAGAGCCTGGGAATGAGAAACTTTTATTTTTGAGCCTAGCAGATCCTGAATCATTTATATTTCCCCTAAATTTTGCTCAAAAATTCAACATTTCCCTTTTCAGCTCATCTTTCTTCTCTTTAATTTTGTGATAAACAACTAAAGGAAGCCAGGCAGGACCTTCAACACTTTGCCTAGAAAATCCCCTTGCTAGATAATTGAATTTAGGTAGGTATGTTCCTGTTTCCACATTTCTGCAGGTGGTAGTGTTGCCAAATTTCTGCCACTATATGACAAGATACCCCTTTCTAACATGTTTCAATATTTTCCTTTCAGTTATCTATTGCTGTGTAACAAACCACTCCAAAACTTAATGGCTTAAGCAACAATTATTTATTTTGCTCCAAAGTCTGCAATTAAAGCAGAGCTAAGTGAGGACAGTTCACCTCTCACCCATACCATATCAGCTGAGGCAGCTCAACTGGAGTTGGAAGATCCACTTCCAAGGATGCTCCCCAAATGGTTGGCAAATTGGTTCTGTCTGTTGGTTCTTCTCCATATAGGCCTCTCCACAGTATGATGTGGGCTCCCCCACAGAACGGTGTCTATATTCCAAGAAACAAGAAGTAGAAGCTGCCATTTTCCTAAGACCCAGTTCTGGAAACTGGTTTAGCATACTTTGTTGGTCAAGCATTTACAGAGTGAAAAATTCTAGGAATGGGACATACACCCCAGCTCTCAGTGGAGAAGAGTCAAAGGAATTTGGAGCCATAATTACTTTCATATTCATCTTCTTCTTTTTGTTGTCAAGCATTCACAAATCATTTTTGATCTTTGCTTTCTCCACTTAGTCATCTCTCACTTACTCTTTAATTCAGTAATCTGGCTTCCATTAATCCTCAACTATGCTGAAAACTACTCTTTACCTTGTTCAGCAGCAATCCCCATGTCACTGAATCAAAAGGGCATTTTTCAATTCTTCCTTTGTTTGGCATCTCAGCAGCCACTGACACTGTTGATTTCATGTTTCCTTAAAAATCTCTCCCTACTGATTTCTGTGAATCTCAGCTTCTTTTGGTTTTCTCTCTACTCATTTCTGAATAAAGAGTCATGCTCTTCTCAATTTTGAGTTTGGTTCACGAGTGAGGCTCGTGAAAATACTGTAAGGTGTGTGGGGACATTTATGGCAAATGCAATTAGAAAAACTCAGTTTTATTTTATCTAACTCTAAAACTTAAAACATTATTTTCAAGCCATCTTCTATAAGCCATCAACTTAAAAGATGGGTTGGTATTTAATAATTCCATTGTCTATTCCTGTTTATTTTTGTTTGTGTTAGCTAGGTAGTCAAATTTAATGACAGTTTCCAAATTGTCATGAATGTGTTTGATTGAATTCTAACCTCTTTTGATTTTAAAATTGTTCTCTTCTAACAGTAGGGGTTGACAGAATGTTGGAATTTCCCTGGATCGGATTCCTCACCAGCAGGGCAGAGGCTCAATATGCCTCAAGGAGCTAGTCACAAACATTTTGAGCAAGAACTTTGGAAGGAACTGGTACTAATAAGAGGTCTTAGTGACTCATTCATGTTGAAAGGAGATACAGAAGTCCCCCTTTTATTTCATACTTACTAAAGATTTGTTTGTTTGCTTGTGTATTAACCTGGTTTTCCCCATAATAAAGACTACATACGGAAATATGAATAAATGTCACAGAGAGGAAAATAGAGCATATTATCCAAAGACGTAATAACCTATATTCTTTATTAAGACAGATTCTATGTTTTAGAAGAAGTGTTATGCTCAGTGTAAAGTAAAAGTAGGCAAGATTATCATTGACAGGAAGGCTAACATATGCTAATTTATTATATTTAACAAGAAAATCACTTTGATCTTGAAGTGATGTATCTTCATTAATGTTGTAACTCATTAACAATATTTATACTTTACAATTCATTCAACACATTTTTTATTGGAAGTCCCAGCCTAGTACTAGAACACAACGAACAAAGCATTTAAGATCCCAGCCCTGCGGAAACTCACGAGACAGTCATTAGACATTCTTTGGTTAGATAAAATAATTAGCTTTCTATGTTTTGAACTTTGACATAAACTTTTTCAAATTTTTCTTTTGTTTTAGAGGTGGATAATTATTGTGGAATGTTCTAACTAACTAACGATCCATTTTGAGGTAACTTTCACACATTATCTTTTAAAAAATTGTTCTTGTCTTTTTTATTTTTGCTTTTGAAGAATATTTCACTTTGTGGTAGGAAATCAAGAGAGTATAAAATAAAAACAAATACTACATTAATAATATTACTGCTATGCCACAAGTCTTCTCTTACATGTTTAGAGACAAAAGATGTACTTACTTGAAATGCTTTCCAATTCAAACAAACATATTAAAATAGCTTCCATGAATTATTAGCATTATTTCACCTACTTCATGAGCCAATGATGAGGTCATTCTGTAGAGGAAAAAGCCCAGAATATTACCTTAGATTCTTCAAAGGGACTAAAACAAAAATATAAGTATTAGCTAGCACTCATGCTGATTTAGGGATCCATGGTTCAGAGCAGAAAACTTTTCTTGAGTCTATTATTTACAGCCTAAGTAAACTGGAACCCACTCTTCCTTTAAAAGCTTATCCAAAATCAATCTAGAAACATTCTATTTCAAATATAAGGGGTATAATGTAACTATAATTAGGTTATAATGCCAAAAGTAACCATGCAGAAATTATATTAGCTTTACTGAGTTTGTAACTTAAAAAAAGAATCATGCCCCATTTTGTCTAAAATCTATTAATGATATGATTCTGCCTTCTAATATCTGTTGTGAATAGATGATTTTGTTAGTTTTTAATTTATTAATATGTTATATGTTGACTTCATATAACACGTCTTTCAAGAAAATCATGAAAATATTAACTCTTTAGCTAATCTGGAACTCAATCTTTCCAAACCTAAATTCATCTTAGGAAATTCATGTAGCAATAACACATATGAATAGTGATTCAAACTCTATCCCCTCCACCCACATTTGTTTTTTTTTCAGATATAAGGTTTCAACATAATCTAGGTTAGTCAGGTTTTTCCAGAAACCTAGACTGAGACCAATCATCATCAAGAAAAGCAAAACTTGCACAGTGGTCTTGAAATGAACCAAAGAGATGTAACTTTCATTTCAATTTTTGCTCCTCTGGAAACACCTACCTGCCTTGATGATTTGGTAGTCTATTGCTGTGAGGAAAGTAGAATTTCCTATGCAAGAATGAGAACTGGTGAGAGGAAAACCTGACCAAAATACAGTCCATACGCCTAAAAAATTTATACTAATTCCAAAGCTCTTGTGAGAAAAAATAGCAGCCATGTAAATTGAAGTTAGTATCTGCCGATCGAATAATGACATTTGTGAGGATTTAAATATTTTCACTACAGTTACCTTTTGGAAAATGTAATGGAATTTTTTTTTGGCAATTATAACTGCCATAACCCTACTTCTTTCTGTGCTCTCCCTTCTTTATAAGACCTGAAACTTACAAACTACATTTCCCAGATTCTCTTGCTTCTAGAATTCTAGTGGCAATTGACATTCTACCAAAGACACTGCTCAACTCTGAGCAGAGGCATGGGCCTTGGAAAAGAGGAGATTTTGCAGCAGCCCCCAGGCATTGCCCTGTGAATCGCCTGCCTGAGTACTCCAGACGATTGGGACATGTGGTACAAGGTTGCCACAGTTCCTAACCTGGGCATCCAGAGTAACTTCCTGATTCAGTGGAAACCAGGGGTAACCTAGAGAGATAGTATTGGCCTTCTCTTATCTTCACTCCAGTCCTTTCAATGTTATTATTATTTTTTTAACACGCTAATTCCTTTTCTGCTTGTGTACCTTAATAACTTATCAACAATGACTTCCTTTGGTGGATTGTTTTGCCAGAGGCGTAACTAGAAATATCAGAGGATTAGTTACAAAGAAATGACCATTTAAATGTGTGTGTGCTCATTTGTGCCTTCTAAAGCTAGATCAAGACAATATTCCAATTACTTAAAAATTTTTTATTGATAAAAAACTCACGTAACATAAATTCATCATTTTAACCTTTTGAAGCATACAATTCAGTGATTCTTAGTATATTCACAATGTTGTACAACCATCACCACTATTTAATTCCAGAACATTTTCATCACTCCAAAAAGAAACCATGCATATCCCACTCCCCCTCATCCCCTACTATCCCCTGACAATCACTAATCTACTTCGTATCTCTATGGATTTGCCTATTCTGGACAGTTCATATAAATGGAATTATACCATATGCGGTCTTCTGTGACTGACTTCTTTCACTTAGCATAATATTATCAGGGTGCATCCATGTTGGAGCATTTATCAATGCTTCATTTCTTTTATTGCTGAATCATATTCTATTGTACGGATATACCGCATTTTGTTTATTCATTCATCATTTGATAGACATTTAGATTGTTTCCATACCAGAAATTTAAAAACAAGTGTGTAGTCAACTCAATACTGACAATTTCCATTAGTCTTTGAGAAATGAGACTACTGGGGACCTTTGGCTGAATTGCTTATAGTGAAATTATAGAGGTAGGTTCTGAACGTAAATGAAAAAAAAAGGAAGAGGAGAGTTCATGCATAGACTATTTTACTAGGAGCTTATTGAGAAGAGAAGAAGAAGTAACTAGAAGAGTAACTAAAAAGAGATGTAAATATGAGAGATTTTGTTTTGTTTTTCAAGATATAAGATATTTGACCATATGTATAGAATGCAAGGAGTAATACAGAAATAGAGAAGAGAAAGGGAATATTTAGAGAAGCATGTATGTGTGTGTATATATATATATATATATATATATATATATATGAGGAAGATTTGCCCTGACCTATCATCTATGCTAATCTTCCTCTATTTTGTATGTGGGTTGCCACTATAGCATGGCCACCAATGAGTCATGTAGGTCTGTGGCTGGAAACTGAACCTGGGCTGCTGAAGTGGGGCACAGCGAACTTAACTCTGTTAGGCCACAGGGCTGGCCCCTGGAGAAGCATATTTTTAAAGGAGATAAGCCAAAATGGGTTCATGACTAAGGGGTGGTCACAAGACTTGAGTAGAGATAAGTAGACCTCTTCCTCCAAGCCTTGAGGAAAGGCAGTGAGATGGTCAAATCTTCATAAAATTTGTATTGATGCTGAAAATACATAAGGAATAGAGGAAGTTCCCCCATGGTGATGTCTAAGAGGGAAGATTATTTGCTAAGAGTGAGAAGCTCAGGAGTTACTTCAAGGACTTGGGAAATATTGAAAGTAAGAAATGGCAGATGAGCGATATATATCCAAGTGCTTACCAGGAACAAGCTGAGAATATAGCTAATCTTTTTTAAGGACATCAGTCAGAAGGTTAGTGATTTTTTTTCATCCAGCAACATTAGGATAACTAAAACAATGGCAGTTGGATTGGAGAGAAGGGGACTTTAGAACTTTAGAGTTTTGAAGATGTTCAGTGTCTCCAGATGGTTTCCAGTGCCTTCCTTTGACTTTTCCTTTTTATTTATATCTTAGTAAAATTAGTCTTATCTTACTAAACCTGAAAATGCTGAGTAAAGTCTGGATTACTAGATCTTGGAACTGGAAAGAGCCTCAATACTTGATCTACTTCAGCCTCCACGATTTAATACATGTGAAGACACTAGACTCTTTACAGCTGATGTAATCAAGCCTCAAAGATCTGTCCAAGGGCAATAGCTAGTGAATGGCTAAATGGCAAGTTTAGTGTATCAAGAAGGAAAGTGCCACCTGGAAAACACGATAAGCACATTTCTAGGGACGTTGGATTGCTGAGAATTCATTTTGCAAAATGTAGTTTGAGGAGTTAGAGCTGAGCAATTGCTTACGTGTATAAAATAATGCAAGGGGATTGGACGTTGATAATCTAACACAGGTTTGCTCTTTAAAGATTTTAAATACCATTTTATTCTCATATTTTATTTATAACAACATGTTGGACTTTTTCAAATCTAAGCATTTACCTCCTTGTTGGAAAATGTATTGTCTACAAAAGGATACACAGTAAATCTAGTTAACTGAGCTGAACACCTCCGGTAATTAGCCAACATGAAACCAGAAGCAAAAGCGAAATAAGCCCCTTATGCTGCTGTGGCACTACATACAGCAGCTACTCGAGCTTGTACAAGGTCTTTATTAGGTCATAACTAAAGATATATTAAAACTTTATGAGAAGGAGCAAAATGGAATAAACCTAATGGGACAATTCTACACAGTGGAAAAATCTTTGATAAAACAGCTTTCAGAATTAAAGTTATTATGAATTTACATACAATACTAAAGTAATCTAGAAATCTCCTTGGAACAAGATGACGATTTCAAGGTAGCTACTTCCAGGACTTTGTTAAATTTCATTCACTCTGCACCTTGTATATACTGAGGTTTTATTCTGTTAATGGGATTTGCTTTGCTTTTAAGACACATCAGTTTCATCAAGCACCATATGTAGAAGTAAACACCTGCTATTTTCAAGGCTTTTGTCTTTTTTTCCCCTAGGAAGGCTTTGAAGAAATCCTAAATAATGAACACATGGAATATGCATCTACTTGAATACATAACAAGTAGAAATATTATTCATTTGTTCAGTGAATAATGCACACATTAGGCATTTGGGGGTTACAGATTCATTCAATTAAGCAAACAACTATTCAACATCTACTACGTTCCATACATGAGTAGAGAGATGCTTAATCATCATCTTTGTTCATAGGAATTTGATTCTCTTTTATATGTACTAAATGAAAAGGAAAAAAGTAAAATAATAATTACTGCAGATATGCATACTGTAGTCCCCCCAGGGTTGTTTGTTTGCATAGTATCTGCAAATGACTAGTAATTCACTAAGGTAGAATGTGAGCACCTCTCTGTTGGTGGTGAGGAGAGTAGCTTGGCTGCTATTACATTGATCTAGGCAGGAAATTAGAAATGTCTGAACCAAAGAAATAGAATTGGAAGTAGAGACATGAGGGCACATTCAGATAAAATTTAAGTGTTGCTATCAATAGGAATTGATATTGGATTAGATGGAGACAGTGAACAAGTGGACAATTCCTGTTCTGAATTTCACTAGCATTTGCGGCTTTTTGATCAAGGTCTAACGGTGGCCATTTGGAGGCTCATGGACTGCTTAAAAATATGATAACAACTATATATAGTGTTCCAGAAAATGTATATATACACAAAGAAAAATGGCATATAATATCAGGGACATCATGGTCCCCCTGAAATCCATCTATAATCTCTTTTGATTTGAAGCATGGTTTAAACAAACAATGAAGATTTGGGATTAAAATTCCAACTGAAAGACAATCTTGTCTGTTCTTCATTTTTAGTATTACCAAGTATACCTACATAAAATTATATTTATTAATATACTGTTAGAATGTTTTAAATTCTTCCTATTTAGTGTGCAATGGCTCATATTTCAGTCATTGAAACAATGCTCATGTGCCATGCGTACTACACTAGGTACTACAGATAAATCAGTGGCCAGAACAGATATGATGTTATTATCGTAAAGGCTGCAGTGTGATTAGAAATGTGATGTGTACTCTGAAGGAAAATTG
The DNA here is from genome assembly GCF_057802395.1 of Ceratotherium simum simum. NCBI lineage: Eukaryota > Metazoa > Chordata > Mammalia > Perissodactyla > Rhinocerotidae > Ceratotherium > Ceratotherium simum. Next base: position 36,457,315 of record NC_141911.1, read on the forward strand.
AGAGGCGCTATGAGGATATTGTCAGTATAGAGATGGAGATGGAGGTAGAGAGGTAGCAATGCCAGGGAAGGCTAATCTGGGGAAGTGAATATATACATGAATGAATAAAATAGTGAATGGTAATTGAATAAATTAGATTTTAAGCCCCTAAGGCTTACCTTTTAAAAAATATATATACTTTAAAAATATATATAACATAATATCATTACAATTCATATTCCACACAGTTCATTCATTTAAAGTGCACAATTCAATGGCTTTTAGTATATTCACAGAATTGGGCAACCATCACTACAATCAATTTTGGAACATTTTCAATACCCCAAAAAGAAAGTCTTACCTATTAGCAGTCACTCCACATTTCCCCCAAGCTTCTCTCTCCTCATCCCCACCAGCCATAGGCAAGCACTAACTGCTTTCTGAATCTGTACATTTGCCTATTCTGAACACTTCATATAAATGGAATCATACTATATTGGTCTTTTGTGACTTGCTTCTTTCTTAGTATTATGTTCTCAAGATTTATTTATGTTGTGGCATGTTTCAATACTTCATTCCTTTTTATAGCTGAATAGTATTCCATTGTATGGATATACCACATTTTGTTTATCTATTCATCAGTTGATGAACATTTGAGTTGTTTCGACTTTTTTGGCTATTATGAATAATGCTGCTATGAACATTTGTGTACAAATTTTTGTGTGGATATATGTTTGTTTCTTTTTCTCTCTTTGGAATATATCTAGGAGTAGAACTGCTGCGTCATATGATAAATCTGTTTTTACCCTTTTGATGAAATGTCAGACTGTTTACCTTTATTTTAAATTTTATTAAATTTGTATTATTGTTTCCATCTCTTACTTTGAGTAATAGATGTTTTCTGGAAAAATTCCATTTGAGTTCAATTATTTGTTAATGGAATCATGTTTTCTGTGCTCAAAGGGAGCCTGATATTTACTGGCATCTGGATTTTTAACGCTTATATAAAAGCTCTGAATTAGGAAACAGAAAACCTAGATTCTAAAGCGGAGCTTTAATATTAACTCACTACGCGACCTGGACATAACTATTACTGTAAGAAAGAAAGAACATTCTTTTGAGAAAAATTATCTAGTACAATATATAACGGCTAGTGAACATATCTGAAAGATAAACTATATCAGGTGTCATATATTATACCAGGTGTAGACAAGGATGATCAGAAAACAAACAAAATAACAAAGTACTGATAAATTCAAATTACTTAACAGAAAGGTCTGATTGAGATATTGGTCATTTTAATTTAATTTATAATTGAAAGACACAAAGAATCTTTGGCCAGAGCTTTAGTTTCAGCTTTTCTGTCGCCATCTTTTATCTAAGAGCCAAGCAGAATATGACAAGAAGTAGGAACCTGGATGATCAGATAATTAATCAGCCTCTTAATGCTGATGTTCAAAATTTTAGTGTGGAATCAAACATTTGACAACTCTGAGATTCCTGGTAAGTCAAATTATGCTGAATTCCTGGAGATTAAAAGGTGTAGCAGCTGGTTTATAACTGCCATTATTAGGGTTTTTGTTTTTGTTTTTGTATTTTTTAGTTTTTTCCTTTTTTAGTTTGTCTGAATCTCTAGCCTTTTGTTTTATAAAGGAGACACACTGGCTAGAAATAGAAAAAGATATGCTGCCAAACTGTGTAATTTTTGAGCTATTTCTTCTATGGAAAAGAGAGAGATACTATTCAATTAGTATTCACCATGCATATATTGATAGCCTATGGCATGCAAAACATTTGTCTGGTTAAGATGGCAGATGCAAAGCTAAATAATACCCACTACTTTCCAAAAATCTATTGTCTAAAGCACATAGATAGGTGTTAAATATGTTGAAAATATATAAAAGTCATTAGATCAGTAAATAAATTTGCTAAGCAAACTCAGAGGAAGGAGAAATGACTCCTACCAGAAGAATTAGGGAAGGATTTGGAGCGGGGGTTTGGTTCCATTCACACTGAGCCTTGGAGGGTGGGGGATGGTATTCCATCTGGCAGTGGATGCAAAGGCATTCTAGACAGAAGGCACATTATGAGCAAAGGCATGAAATAGGAAAGTATACCAAGCCTGTATGAGAAAGAAGAGTTTTATATAAAAACATTCAAGAAAAGCCTTAGATAGAATCTTCCAAAAATTCTCTAGATATTTCAAATAGCATCTGACCTGGACAGCCTTCTAAGAATCTTGATATTCTTTTTCTGTATGACTTTTGGGGGATCTTTTCCTCATCACTTACCATTCCACTAGAGGAAAACAGAACCCCAAAATCTCCAATAGGATATGTTTATTTGTTTTTGTTTTTTTGTTTTTTTTTTTTTGTGAGGAAGATCAGCCCTGAGCTAACATCCATGCTAATCCTCCTCTTTTTGCTGAGGAAGACTGGCTCTGAGCTAACATCTATGGCCAATTCTCCTCCTTTTTTTTCCCCAAAGCCCCAGTAGATAGTTGTATGTCATAATTGCTCATCCTTCTAGTTGCTGTATGTGGGACGCGGCCTCAGCATGGCCGGAGAAGCGATGAGTAGGTGCACGTCCGGGATCCGAACCTGGGCCACCAGTAGTAGAGCGCACGCACTTAACCACTAAGCCATGAGGCCAGCCCTCCAATGGGATATGTTTAGATTTGTCATATGACTTTACGTAGAGAGAAGAATGTTTTGTCCAAAGACAGGCTCACATAATGTTCCACTATTAGGTCCATCTTCCTAAGGACAGGGAAATTCAGGATGTATATTTTGGATGGATGAATGAATGAATGAATGAATGGAGAGGAGACTAGCAGACCATCGTTTATAAGGGGAAGCTTAGGGAAACTTCCTTAGAAATGGGTTGTAACATGTTCTAGATTCTTGCATTGTGAAATCCCTTCAAGAATGCTTTTGGGGTAATCACAGATCTGTTACACTATTTTCTATAGATGTGATGGAATTCACTTGAAGCTTGAAGCATGGAGAGTCTAGGAGAGAGAGGAAAGAAATATTCTCCAACTGTCAAACAGTTGCCAATGAAATAATTTAGCTCTAAAGGTGCCAATGTCAGTATGTGGGATTAAGAATTGATATTTTAAGTCTGCTTATCATTTGTTTGTATTTTCATTTACATATTCAGACAATCAATGGAAGTTTTTTCCACTTAAAAAATTTAATTTATAGTCCAAGAGACAGAAAATATGTTTGCATAAATGAATAAGATCTAGAATATAGTATGCGTCAGGAAGTTTTCTATAGTCTTCAAAGGATTTTGTCTATGAAGAAAGCTAAATAATATAGAGAAGTAGAATTATTTGGTCAACTTAATTAATGTCTTTTCATCCAAATACTTTGGACTATCTGTAGAGTCACAATGGGTTTGAATAGTTTAAACTAGTGAAATATACAGGTAAAAATTAAACCTTTGACTGACAATTGTATAATTTGAAACTGTCAATTACAATTGTCATTCTGAAAGTTATTATATAGATTAAGCAAGAAAAAAGTGATTCTCATGACCATTTCTGACTAAACTGAGATATAGACACAGTTGATAAGAAAGTAAAGAATTAATTTAAAAAGAATTAACATTAGGGCTAGCCTGGTTGCGTAGTGGTTAAGTTCACTCGCTCCGCTTTGGCGGCCTGGGGTTCGCAGGTTCGGATCCCAGGCGCGGACCTATGCACCACTTATCAAGCCATGCTGTGGTAGACGTCCCATATATAAAGTAGAGGAAGATGGGCACAGATGTTAGCCCAGGGCCAATCTTCCTCAGCAAAAAGAGGAGGATTGGCAACAGATATTAGCTCAGGGTTAATCTTCCTCACCAAAAGAAAAAAAAAAAAAGAATTAACCTTAAAAGACAGAACAAGACAATGTTACCATTTTCTCTATGTGAGTCAAAATCATATATAATTTTTAATTGCGTGACGTGTGCTCTAACCAGTTGTGAAAACTGTTTATTATGTTATACACCTTAACTACAGCTGAAGGGTTTTTTTTTGCCAGAGCTCAACATTTTGGCATGTTTATATCAGATCTCTTCTTAAGGTAATAGTACGGATACAGATGATGCCCCTGTGTAGCTCTTTGCAGTTTATTCCTACCTTTCCTCTACTCAGTGGTAACCACCAATCTGAGTTTAGTGCTTCTTATTTCCATCATCATCATTCACTTAATAAATATTTCTTAAGTGCCTCTTATGGGCCAGGGAGTCTTCTATGTGCTGAGGAATACATATAGCAGTGAACAGAACAGACAACCATTCCTACTCTCATGGACCTTATATTCTAATGTGGGAAGGGGCAGACAACACATAAATAAACAAGCAAATTATGCTGACAGCATGGATAATTTTATCTGAAAGAAGTTGATGTCTAAAATTTATCTTCATATAAAGTACGTGAGGTCAATTATATTTGTTAGCCTTGATATGCACACCTTAGAGTCAAGTCAGTGGGATTGTTTGTGAATATTGCTAAGCACCTTTTTTCCTTTGTAGTAAAATTTGTATCACCCTAACAATTCCTCAGCTTTTGTAAGTAGTTTAATCTGGGGTGTATAGACCAATTATGCAGTCACATGAGGCACCAAACTTGTTGTACAATGTCCAAATTTTAGTGAATTCACTTGGCTTGCTGTCAGCAGACAACATCGGATATCGAGCTTCCGGCAGGAGCCTGCATGAAGTCATCTCTTCCTCCTTCACTTGACCTCAGCTCAGGCGCTGTAGAGCTCAGCTATAATGTTTCATAATACGTCAAGACCCATCAATTCCATGCCGGTCCTGCCCTCTATCCTTGCTGAGCTTAACTAATGAGAAAGTAGAGTTCAGTTATGAGAAACAATGTTTTCACCTCATTCAGATATTTATTAGATTTTCTACTAAATATGATTTTTATTTGAGGAAGAATAAAACAGGATCTGATCTAAAATCCAGCATGTCTTACAGCGTTTTAAAAAATTATTTTATCTACGTCAATGGCTTTTATCTATTTTTACATACAAATCATCATCAGAGGCAAGTCACAATTATAGTGTATAAAACAAAAATAAATATAAGATATGTCTTCATGTTATTTCTGGCCTGTTAAGAAATACAATATACTAATAAGAAATTTGTATATTTCAGACAAGTTTAAAAAAACACATCTGAAATAATACATTTAACAGATACATCTGAAGACTTGTTTATTGAAAACTATGTTATTTGATGTCATTCTAAACAAGTACAACAGGAATAGATTTAGGGTTATTAACCCTGAAACCAATCTTAATCCAAGAAAGTTGAGATGAGTTTTAAACTAGACAAACAAATAAAAAGCAAACCCCAAAACAAAGAAAGCTAACCCTAACAATTCGAACCGGTTTTATAATATGTCTTTTCTCTTGGAGATAATGAAGAATGAACCAATATTTATTGAGAATTTACTTTGTATGTGCAAGTCATTTTGAGAGATGGTGAGGATCAAGTATTGTTTGTACTTTAAATGCCATCTTCTTGGCTGGGAGAGCAGAAGGGCTGACTGGATTCTGGACTCTCAGAAGCTTTTGCCATCGTTCACTTGCTGGTTCGCAAGTTCCATGGCTTTTCACTGAAATGAAGGGACTGTGCCACAGGCACTGGGAGGGGTCAGTTTTGATGAACACAAGCAAGGACTTTCTTCCTTTGTTTGGTCTGGTCTCAGCATTCTGAAGGTTGTCCAACTCTGGGAGCTCACCAAGTTTCATTTCATCCATTAGGCCTGGAGTAGAGAACAAACCTGCAAATTCTGTCAGAATTGGTGATGTACGGCTGCTGAGAAATTCAAATTGCTTCAAGTGCTAGAGCCAACAAAGTAATGTCCCACTACAGGATGAGATCACAACATCGTGCACTCACTCTTTATGTGAGCTGCATTCTATATGCATGGGGGAGATCCAAAGCATGAGTTCATTGAAGAAATGATGAAGTGCTCTCCTTAACCCTCCAGCTTCCGGGAGTTCCACCAGATCCAATATGGCTGTAGATCCCACCTAGGATACCCCTGGCTATAGCACTGCACTCCACAAAGCCCCAGTAATGACAGACAGGTACAACAGCCTCATGGAGAGCAAAGTGCAAATCTAACTTAGATTGCTGATTCGACTGAAATCCCCATGAGCCCCATCACCTTGTCAGCCGTGATGACTGAAGCTTTCCAGGTTTATAAACTTTGACCCCCCTCCAGGAGTTTAAGAATGTCATAGAATCTTGTCATAGCATCTGCCTTGAGTGAGTTGTCCAAAATGTGTTTTTTACATGTAATGGTGACAAGCAAGTTTTAGGTGAGAAGTAAAACTGAGGTGTTGGTTTATGAAGAGAGTCAAAATTTCCTTGAGACTTATTGTAAAAGCGTTTGGCAAATGTAAAAGCATTGAGCTCAAAGCACTTTGGAGGCCCCCTTCCTCATTGGTCTCGTTATTTCTAGGTTTCAGGAGACAAACTGTATGCTTACAAGAGGGGAACGCATGTCCAATGAAGAACTGAAACAGCATGTGGTCATCAGGAGGAGGTTTTAACAAGGCATAGCCTCACACAGAAGTAGTTTGGAAAACAAAATGTGGTAAAATATATTTGTGCCCATCTCAAAGCAGGGTTTCAAATTTCTAAGACAGTGGAAGGGAAGTCTTGAGGAATATTCAGCATGGGCCCGTAATAAAAATGGAGAGGGAGGACCATGGAGGATAGGGATGAACGAGAGGCTGTGCATGTAAGAACACTGACATGACCTCAGCTATCATGCATCTCCTCTTCCTTTCTTTTTCACATGCTCTTCTCCTTCCATATTTTCTCCCCATATCTAAGTTTGCTGGATAAAATATAGAATGCCCTGTTAAATTTGTATTTTGGATCCACAAGGGGTAATTTTATTTATTGAAAAAATATTTATTCATTGAAAAATATATATATAGTTTACCTGAAATTCAAATTTAACTGAGAATCCTGTGCTTTTGTTTGCTAAATATGGCTACCTTACCTATATCCCATCCAGTCAGTCCCACTGGAGCTTAATAGCAGACAGAGAAAAGGATTGTAATTAACAATAGCGTCCAAGGAAAATATCGCCAAATGAATCAGGTGGGCTTGATACCTCTGGCTATTTGTAGGCTGAGTTTCGCTGATGAAAGAGTTGTTTGCTACTTGCCTTTTTGACCAGTCTTCCCATTCCTACCCTCCCCTTGTGCTCCAGCACTCACTGCTTTCCACTGAACCTCATGGTTTGAGCAAAGTGCTGGATAAAGTGGGACAAGGCTGTGCGAAAGAACCGTTCCAGAGCAAGGCCCTACACCGTCTGCGGGGATGGTCGTCCTCAGTGGGAGAGGGTGCTAGGTTCAGCCTTCAGGTTATTGTTCTTCATTCTTGTCCTCCAGCAGGATCTTTGGTAAACACCCCTGTTAAATCACCCACTTGGTTTGGCTCACTGATTTTTGCATATGAATGCTTTGGTTATTAAGTAGAATCTTGAGATAAAAATGAAAACATTGCTGTGTTGCTGCTCTCACATATTCACCATGGAAAAAAATGTTTTCTAATATGCATTGCCTTAGACCAATTTAATGAGAGAGCTATAAGAAGAAAAAAGTTATTAAGCCTTATGTATTGCTGTGTACTCATTGAGAGAGTGTAAAACTGAAAACTCTTGCACCAAAGAATCTACAATTGATTGATGCAAGTCCAATTTAACAGCTTTCAAGCACTATTTTACAAATTGCACATATTTTCTTTCTTATATGAAGATTTAAATTGGTAATGTATTATATCTGTTTTAGTCTCGGTAAATTATATAAATAACTTGCATGATATACAAAATGTCTTGCTAACACATCAAGTGTTACAACACATTTTCATCTTTACTCCGTAGATCATATATAGAACATAGAATGCACCTAGAATACAAACTGTAAAGCAGATATTGAAAATTAGCACATTCTAGGAAAATAAGAAGCATTCTTTTGTAGGTTGGAAACAATGCCTTCCAAGTGGTAAGACAAAAACACCACAAATCTGCTAATAAATCTGCCAATAAAGTTTTTTCCTAAATATATTCAAAAGGAGACTAGTTACCTTATAATGAGTAATGCATATACATGTCTATTTATTATGACTTGAAATATATCCTCCATGAGTCTCTTTAATGTTCAAATATAGTTCTACCTAATTTTAAGTAACCTTTAAATTTAATGTGAATTTATTTTTTTCTTATTTATCAGTCTGTCCCAAATGTGTCAGCAACTACTTTCATTTTCTTTTTTTGATCTTTAACCTAAGACTGGCTTTTCTCATTAGACTTCATCCCTACAACTTAAATTAGAAACTTTTTCATTTGTCTGCTACCAGAAAACAGCCAAATTATTTACTTTGTAACTTCACATAGTATTCTACTTATAATACTATGTATGCTAGACATGTATATCAAGCATACACTGTTTGTTGCCTGTGTCAAATTTCTTTTCATCACCATTTTTAAATTGTTTTAGGATTCTGTTTAAATGTACTTTAAAATTGTAAAATACTTAAGTATTTTAAAGTAGAATACTTTAGTAAATTGATAAATATGAATATTTCGGAAAGCTATTTTGTATCTGAAATTGGTTATGTCAGAGCTGGCTGAGGATGAACTATTCAATGCAAATAAGCAATAGTTAGATATAGCTACAAAGGTCAGGAGCTACAAAGGTCAAAAAAGCTGAGCTAGAAAAGAGACAATGATTATGTCTGATTGGGAAGAGTTTCATGGTCTCATGGTCACAAAAATGTAGCACAAGTGTTTCGTTTTTACTTTTTGTTTTTGTATTTTTTCTTCTCTGCAAGTCTAGAGAAGGCAACAAGGTGAAAGATTAGAGTGGACCTAGGACACAACAATGCTTCTCCTTGGTTAAGATTAAGTGGGTAAAGAGTACCTTACCTATAGAGGTTAACGAGAAAAAAAAGAATTTTAAAAACTTACTGTTCCAGAGTTATAACACTCTAGACTCTGAGGCTAACTTCAGCCCTAATTTTTCCCCCAAGAGAAAGGCCTATGCCACTTAAGAATGGTTGTATTTGAGGAGTTTTGTGTGGAAAGCCAAAGTTAGATAGGTAGTAGGTGATGACGATTAAGGATTAATTAAAAAAATCCTAAATTGTACATGGATGATTTTATATCTCTAAATCTTTCTCTATTTGCATATAATCCTGTATAATATAGTTGATATGATACCTTTACCTAAGCTTAACAAAGTATCCAGAAAAAAATATGCAGAACTAGTTCTTGGCTTTGTAAACCCAAATCTCTGACCCACAGAAATAACTGTGCAGGTGACCTCATAAATCCATTCCTCTTCCCCCATCCCACCTCTCTCTCTCTCCCAAACCCACGTCTACACTTCCATATACCTGTCACATATCTCTACCCTAATTCTGAAATGTCTAAAATGAAAATCACATCTTGGCTCTGTTGTCTAATTTTCCTGTGATACTTTCTCCCTCTCCCTTAATACTTCTGGTCCGTCTTGTCTCACTATGATGATTCTACAGTAACCTCTCCCTTACCTTCCTTCCCTTTCTCATCCCCACTGCTCTACCCTATCTCCAGTCCTTATGGGATGTCACTTGAACTATTCCAGTGCTTTCTGCATAGTCTTCCCAACTCCAGTCAGAACAAATGTTCTGGTCTGTTTGATTAAAGTGTCAAGACCATTACCATATAATTAAACTGTATGTGCATTTTATAATTACCACATTTTAAGCAGATATCAGTATAAATCCTATTTACAATTATTTCTCAATAACTAACTACTTTGAGTTAGGATTTTTCAAGATATGATTTGTGTGGATTCTTAAAAAGTTTCTTCCACTTGGTAGGTTTGGCGTGCTCTATTTCAGTTCACCCAATTTTACTTAAAACAAAATTAAACTAAACAAAAAGAATATCTTTCTAATATAAGATTTTAAAGAACATTATCTCTAATTAGAATAAATAATATTGTTGATGAAAAGGCTTCATATTCATAATTATGATATAATAGGAAGGAAGTGAGACGAGATAACATATTTTTTAAACACGTTGATTAAGTATTGAAGGATGAGTGTATTTAAATAACAAGCAAGGGCCTGAAAGACTTTGATATAAAAAATACAAAGATCAATAAAACAGGAGAAATTGTTAAATTTCTACTAACTGATAAAGGTTTTCTACAGTATAGAGAGTTGAAGAAAAGAGATATTAGTGCTAACATGCACTAAACTACAGGGTGGACTGACAACTTGGAATGAATATTGATTAGAGAGAAATATGTGATTGTTGGAATCAGTGCAGTTTCTGTTCCAAGATCCGAATGAAAATTGAGACATGACTAGTTGTATTTTAAACTTTTAACTTTAAAGACTGTTCATAAGATGAAAGATGTAGACAGGTCAATAATTTACAGGACATATGTAGCTAATGAAAAGGTTTCTGGTCTCCTTAAAAGAAGTTCCAATAATCTGTCCTTCTGCATATAGGAATTTCTTATTCTCGTCTATAATGGATATACGGCCAGTTAACATTTAACTGGCACACTATTGCAAAGCATTTTGCAAAATACAAAATATTATGTAAGTGCCATAGAATCCATTACTTCATACTCAATCTTCAAGCAACAATTAATGAACAATGCAGTGTTACAGAATTGCCTTACTAATGGCAATTTAACTTCCCTATAGCTTTAGAAAATTTCAGAACATTACATAATTGTTTCAAGTCAAACTGAATTTTAATCCATACATTATTTATACTATTTGGTCATCTGGCTTTAAATAGATACATATATAATATACATAAAATTATATATGAATGCATATATAATAACTTCCATTTCCTGCATGAGGTAATAAGCTTCATTCTAGGATTCATATATTTATCGCCTCACGACAAAACATTTTTCAAGCACACTCACTGCTGAACATTATACGTAATTTGCAATAGACTCAGCCTTTTATTTATTTATTTATTTATTTATTTATTTATTTATTTATTTATTTTGTGTGTGTGTGTGTGAGGAAGATCAGCCCTGAGCTAACATCTGATGCCAATTCTCCTCTTTTTGCTGAGGAAGATTGGCCCTGGGTTAACATCCGTGCCCGTCTTCCTCTACTTTATATAGGACGCCACCACAGCACAGCTTGACAAGTGGTGCATCGGTGTGTGCAGGGATCCTAACCTGCAAACCTTGGGCCGCTGAAGCGGAGTGTGCGCACTTAACTGCTGTGCCACCGGGCCAGCCCCTAGACTCAGCCTTTTAGAAGCTGGTGATGCTAAATGACCATTTATTTGAGGAGTCCTAATTTTTTTAAGTCAGATTTTTGGGGAAATGGTCAAAGAAAGCAATCTAGATGCATTCTAATTGTAGAAAGAGCCCTGGGAAAGCTTGAAGCTGAAGATTGCTGCAGTTCGCTCTAACACACGAACCAGGCAGGGGGCCGCTGTCGCATCACCTGCAATATGAGTGTTTCATTCACTGTTTCCACATTGTTTGGACAGAGGAGATTAGTCTCAACAGCTACACCTGTTTTCAGTGTTGGGTGCTTTCAGGATACTTCCATTTTTAAGAAAAAAGTGAGGGAAAGTAGACACAAAGAACCCCAGAGATCTGATCAGTTCTCAGAACTGCCAAGTTTTGTGCAGGCAGATGAGGTAAGGGTGAATTTCAAGAAAGAATATCTTGAGGGGCACTGCCCTTTGAGTGAACTGAAGAGATTTCAAAAGCTGTGAGCCTCATCATTTACAACAAAAAATGGTGCTCCTAAGGTCTAAGAAAAAGAGTTTGATTAACTCTCTCCTACTGCTTTTGGTATTTCTTGTTGTTAAATAGATTTTAGATACCTCTAAAGATAGTAATTCTGTTGGAATTTAGTTGGCTTTGCTGCAAAATTGAATCTCAATTTAGGAAAACTTTCATAGTAACTTTAGGCCATCATTCCAGAACTCTCTAGAACAAAATCAGAAATGAAAGCATTTTGTTCAAACAAAGCCCTGAATATTTCTGCAGCGTGTGACCCAAGTGCTACTATGTGCCAGCTATTGTGTAAGAAAGTGAATATGGTGGAGATGTGTTATGGAGTTCACAGTGGAGATCAGAAAAATAAACAGTTATCATACAATGGGACAGCTGGCAGGATAGATTTATGTACAATGAGGGGTCTCCAACAGTCTGAAAGTTCAGGTGGATCAAGACAAGTTATTCTGAATAAGTGAGTTTTAGTTTCCATGAGTAAGGCAGGTATGATATTCCTGGTAGAAGGGACAGAAATGCCAAGTTTCAGGCAGGGACAAGATTATAGTGCACACAAAATCTGTGATTGGAATATAGAAGATATATGAAAGAGTAGCAGAAAATATAGCTAGATGGAGAGGCAGAGATAAGATCAGGGAGGCACTTGTATGTAATACTAATGAGCTTGAACTTTATCATGAAGGCATTAAAGAGACACCAAAGAGTAGTTACTGAATGGATGAGTGAATAATATGCAAGTGAGACAAGAATACTTTTTCTTTTAATTTTTTGCTGAGCAAAATTCACCCTGAGCTACCATCTGTGCCAATCTCCCTTGATTTTGTGTGTGGGTCGCCACCTGTTATGAGAGGTTCGGGGATTCGATCGGAGACATAAAAGAAACTTTCCACTCCAAACAAATGGACTGAAGGTATATTTTATTATATAGAGGATAGTAAAGGCAATAGTCCGCAAACAGATCCAAATAGGTCAAATAATAAGAGGGAAAAAACACCAGCTCGACTGGAAAGGGAAAACATCCACGTCGGCTGAGATAGCAGCAGATCCGAATAGGTCATATAATAAGAGGGAAAAATATCAGCTCGATCGGAAAGGGAAACACCAGATCGACTGAAGGGAAATGACACAAATCAACCCGAAAGAGAAACACCAGGTTGACCGAAAAGAGAACACATCAGATCAATTACTTCATATCAAATCAATTACTTCACATCAAATCAATTACTCACAATATCCACGCCCCACTGCCGAGAGAGTCCTGTCAATCGACGCGGCTGGGCAAGGATCACACGTCCTGGGCAAGGTGTCCCTTCCACAGGTGGAACTCTCACCGGGTCTCAGTCTCCAGCAGTTTATATAAGCAGTTACAGAGTTTGCAGAGCAAGCATCTAGTGTTCCCATGCACAAAATGGTTATCAGTGGTGTACGTGCACTGAGCCCCTTGGCTAACGTCCCAGCCCAGTGGTTGTGTACGTGCATTGTTCTCTTTGGTTATCGTCTTGGCCCAGCACAGATGGCCAGTCCATCCCGTGCTATGACGCTGCAAGAGCCTTGAAACGTTACAACTTGCAACTCTCTCTGTGGGAGAAGGGCCAGTTCCCGGGAAAAGGTCAGTTCCCACCACGCAGAAAGCAGCTTTTATATTTCTTTTTGTGCTGGTGGCTGTAGGTCAATGGAGCGGCCAAACATGGCTGTACTCATGTCAAGACACCACCACAGAATGGCCACTGACGAGTGGTGTGGGTCCATGCCTGGGAACTGAACCCAGGCCACCAAAGCAGAGCACGCCAAACTTAACAACCAGGCCATGGGGCCAGCGCCAAGACAAGAATACTTTTAATGCATTTCCAAATTGAAATTGAAATCTTTGGCATCTTTGGTGCTCTTATACATCTATGATATGTATGTATAAATTTGTCCGTGTATACAGATGTATAATATATACACATATATCTTTATCATAAGACAGATATATATATCTGTAGATATATATCTGTCTATGTGTAAATACATGCACATATATACAGACATTCAGATGTGTGAATGTGTACATTTATTTAAAGTTATTTGTATATAGCATCAGCAGAAGGGCACGGTCACCGTGGTATCCCGGGCCCTAGAGCAGGGCTTGGCACATAGTGGATGTTCAATAAATACTTGTTGATTGAATGTATAAATAAACAGATTTTAAGCAGGGGAGTGATGTGAATAAGGAAGCCATCTCTCACACTATGGAATGGAAAACAATATGAAAGGAAGAACAGCACATAAATGGAGTTAGTGATTTGGAGAAGAAATGATGAAACATTGAATTAGGAGACCTGAGGACTGAAGAGCTGGGAGATCCTTAAGACATTACTCTTAGAACTTGATTGACAGTGAGATGCCTAGGGTTAGAGAGCGATAGGAAAGCAGGATAACTACCAGAGTTCTTGCCTGGGCTAATGAACGGATGTCAGGCTATCTCTCAGAGAGGGAATTTAGTTGGAGAAACAGATTTGGGGAGTGAAAATAAAGTTTTATTTTAGGCATGTTGATTTTAAACTCATGTTGAGACATTCAGAGGATGTCAAGAAGGCAGCTCAATATGCAATATTAGGGAATCTGAGTTTTAGGTGGTAGATGAAGCTAAAAGGGTGAATATTTCTCAGAAAGAATAGATTTAAAAAGAAAAGGATTGAGCACGGAACCTGAGGTGAATGGAAGCGACTCCATGTAGGAGACAGAAGAAACACCCAGAGTGACGGGAGGAGAGCCAGGGAAGACCAGGGCCACTGGAGTTAAAGGAGAAAGTAGATCAATTTTCACTATCCATGACAAGTTAAAAAAAAAAATCTGTAAAATACAACACAGAGACATGAAGAAGAATAAAGCAAATAATCAAATAATTAATTGGGACCTTCCCTTTGTTGATGATTACGAGAGTTTTAGATTAGATAAAACATCTAAACAGATCTTAACTTGAATATTCTCTTATCTTTAATTCAGGAGAGCTCCCTAGTCCTATGTCCCTCTAATACACACAAGGAGCATGACAATAAAATCTATGACTTGTGCATAACAGGGAGACAACAGCATCCCTGTGTTAGGGCCTGTAAGGTGCTGTTTCCCTCCCTGGACACCGCCCCCTCCCCCATACATACTTCCATTTCAAGAACAGTTTGTTTCCCTAGCTTTAAAGTCATTTATCAAAATAATGATACCAGCATTCTTTGAGTGCTTGTCACATTACAGGCTCTGAAAACTTTATACAAATCATGTCATTATGTCTCTTAGTCCTGAGAATAATTTTTTCCCCAAATAGCTAGTTTTCACCCATTTTGCATAAAAGGAAACACAGGCACAGTTACTTAGCTGGCAAGTGGAGACGTTGGGATTTAAATGCAAGCAGTTAAACTTTAAAGGCCATACCCTTAACCATCACACTATCCTTTCTTAATATCAGCAAAGTAATTAGTAAACACTCCTCTCATCAGAACTAGTCATTGAAATTTGTAAAAGGTATACCTATTTAGTACAATAGTGATCTACATATAATTATACTCCTTCCTGCACTAGAAGATTTACTTGGGAAGTACATGAGCTAGAGCCGTATTTCTTTTCTACAGCCAGAAGAATAAACAAAAGTTTCCAACTGCCCATTAAAGAGTAGTATGGGATTCAAGACACTTTCTTATTTAGCGTCGATTTACATTATTTAAATTAGGGTTTTCTAGGCATGCTTTTATGTAAAATCTGGTAAAAATGATAGATTTGTATAATAAATTAGATTTTAGGCAATTATTACAATTGCCTAACTGTGTTTATAACTGAAAATCAGTGTCTGAATTGTTTTTCAAGATTGGTAAAGTTCTGACAGACGGGAAGATGAGAATCATAACCAGAAGCTAAATGAATTTATTAGTACCCATATTACACTGAAAATCTTTATCAGCATAGAGTTAGAGGTCATATAAGCTGATGGAAAATGATTCTAGAACTAAGAAGAAGAATATTAAAGGGACCTAATTCCAAAAGAAGTTAAAAGAAGAGGAGAATAATTTCTTAAAAGCAACTGTTAAGTAAGAAGATAGGTAACGTATGTAGGCACAAAATGTTTAGAGTTGTCCCATCTCATAGACAAATTAAGACATTTTCAGTGGATTTAACACAGATGAATAAGAATGGGAGAGTGATTCAATAGGAAGAACAACCAATATGAATTGATAAATACTTCATCATGAATAATGCATACATCACAGGTGATGAATAATGAGCTGATGATTCTGGACATGAATAGAAATAGGAGAGATATTTGTTCATCCCAAGTAATGCAGGAGGTGGCATTCACTGTTTTACAACTCAAGGTGGTATTATTCCCTTTTACATCCTGCTAATAGATATGAAGCCCAACATAGCCGCCTTCTGTTTTCAGTGAGGTAAGAAACCTGAAGATAAAGTGATGTTGAGCCTGCTGCTGTGATTTCTTTTGAGTTTTACATTGTAACTCAGTATATTAAAAGGCAAGTGTCTTCATGAGTTTCATCTTCAACAAGGGTGTTTCAAATTGTTAGCATATTTAAATGGAAAAGAACACATAGTATTACTATTTTAACTTCACTGTAATTGCTCAGTGAATTAGCTCTGATTTAACTCATGACTTCTTTGTACAGATAGCTCTCTGATTCTGGCTTATGACTCTTTTCTTTAGACACAATATTCTTTTCTTTTTCCTTTTTATTTAGTTTTCTAAGGGGGTAGTATCTCTTTGCTCTGGAGCCATTTTTCTTTGTCCGTGACTCTGCCTACCCTCTCCCCTCTGCTCAAGCTTCTCCCTCCTCAGACATTTAGGCTTCTTCTAGAGGTAGAGACAGCAGGTGGTAGCGATGGAGAAGGTCTGTTCATATTCAGAATGGGATGAATTTTGGAGCCCTGTTTTCTCTGTCTGAATATTTTGGAACTGTTTTCCATAGTTAAGAAGGAATCTTCCTTCCTGGCCCCCGCTCCCTGACGTTCCCCCACCATCCGTCTGTGAGCATTGCTTTGTTTCTGTGATCACTGAACTGAAACCAGTCGAGTGTCAGCACTTACCCCATATGTTCATTAGCAGTGAATCTGTAATTAATTTCTTATGGTTTGAAGTTAATGAGACTCTGTATGTGTGTATGTGTGTGTGTGTGCATGAGCACTGTGTTTATGGGTTTTTAAATGATTGTTTAATTATTTTTCTAAGTTTTGTCTGTATTCATAACAAAAGAACCTTGTTTTGTTTGGCTATTTACCAATAGAATTTTTGCATATATCTACTATGTACATATTACATGTGAAAAAGAATCTCACTTTTGCGTCGCCGTGTTGATTTTTGATGCAAGAATATTTTACCGGCACATCAGTAAAACTTATTAAACTATTTCACAGAGATATTTAGACCTGATTTCACATGTGTCCCTCCAGAAAACTACAGCAAGAATAGACTACGAAAAGTTTACAGACTAGCCTTATAATATTAGACATTGTTTAGAAAGCTTTCTTTTTAGTTGAATAATAGCTGAAGGAAATCAAATGATAAATTTAAAAATTAAAAACAATGCACTAGCATAAGCCTATTTTATGTGTGTATATACACATATATTCCATACAAAACATATAAGTATTTTCTGTCTTTTTATAATGATCATGCATTATATATGTAATAAGAGAATAAAAACAAAAAATAATTTCAGCACAAACAAAAGCATGCATCATGTTATTTTTTCAAAAGATATTAACACTTGGTATTTCTCCGTATATTTTCAACCATGTACACACTTATAGAAATATGAATTCACAATTTTAACAAACTTTCATTGAAAGAATACTATTTGCAAAGCTATATGAGAGATTTGGAGACAAATGAACATTGCCTGGAGGGCTGATAACCAGGGAGCAGGAATCTGGAGAAGTCGACGATGTCGGAGAAGGTGTCGTATCTTCATGCTTCCGTAGCACTTATAATTTTTGAGAAGATTTATGTTCAATATTTTTATGGTGGAAAAATGTTAATACATGTTTGATTTGCTTGTCATAAAAAGACAAATTATAGACTCTAGAATCCTAGATATTAGGGAAATTAGTGAATGGCTATGAAATTTTTAACCTAAATATTTGTATTTTGATAAATCAAAATAGGCAGAGGCTCTGTTTTCTCCTTTCCTTGTGATTGAGAGCACGGGATTAGGTGTTAGAAAGCCGTGAGTTTGAATCCTGGCTCACTATTTATCAGCCGTGTGACCAGAAAGAGGACATAAATCTTTCTGCTCCTCAGTTTCAACAACCTTTTAGTAGTTCCTACGGCACACATTTGTGGTAAGTGGTAAAAGAAAAAATATTCTAAAGAATCTATCACAATGCATAGCCAAAAAAAAAGACTAACTAATAAATACTCTCAGTATTACCAGTATTTGTATTATTACTGGCTTAGAGGCAAGTGCCTTGTAATTTTCCCTTAGTGGTCCTGAAGTAAGAATTTTCCCATTCTAACAGAGAAAAAGAAGCCATGGAAAGAAAATTTGGGGGAGAAGTGCAATTTTGCTGATTATAAAGAAGAGTTAGGGAGGTGACTGCCCTCACTGGATCTCACTACACCAGTCCTCTCACTCCATAGAGGAAAAGATTCAGCTGCTCATAGTTCATCCCATCCAGGCCAAGGGCCTCACCCTTGGAGTTCTGAGTTGTGGGGGATGTATATCATTGTGGGTTCTGGTCCTGGAGAAGCTTCTTTGACCTACACTATCCAGTTTGATATAGAAAGCCAAACCTAATCCAGAATGGCCAGGGAACAATCATCACTGTATCAGGAGCCCAAATCAATTAGTAGGTCTGTGGGGGGTTGGAACTATATCAGATTAATGAAGTTCCTGGTTGCTAGTTGATGCCAAGACCCCTTGCTTCACTATTCCTGGAGAAGATGACAGAATATCTACCAGCTTCTCATGCTTCTATAAAGCTATGTCAGAGTTATCCTGCCTCAAGGAGTTTGGCAGGAACGTTTGCTCCTCTTCTTAGACACACAAGATGACAACATTTCTTAGCTTCCCTTGTTGGGAGTTTGGTACCATATGACTGAGTTCAGACCCACAGGATGTGGGCAGATGTGATATAAGCCACTTCTAGGTCTGGCCATTAAAAATACCTCACATAATCCTCTAGTATTCTTTCTTTCCATGCCTTGGCATCCTTGGGGAGTACATGTTCTAAATCATGCAGCTACGGGTTGGAGGAAAAACTCCTGACATATATGACTTTATGTGAAGGAGAAATAAGTCTTTATTGTATTATACCACTGAAGTTTCAAGAGTTTATATCTGTTATTTCAACATAACCCAGAATATCCTGATTTATATAGAAAGAGGGTTACTTTTCCAATAGTCATTGAGAATGGTTGCAAATACTATTTGCAGAATAATATTTTTGAAAGCATAAATCACATCATACCTTTTCTATACTTATAACCCTCCAGTGGCTTCCTCTTATAATTAAAATGAAATCTGAATTCGTGGCATAGTTTAATAGACTCTGCAAAACCTGACCCCTGTCCCTCTGGCCACTTGGACTACATTTCCCCTTTGTTCACTCCACAGAAACTCACCTATTTGAAATCCCTTGAAGATGCCATGGATATGTCATTACTTAAGGTCTGTGCACTGGCTGTGACTTCACCCTCAAATATCTTTGCCTGGAAATTCACATGACTGATTGTTTCTCATCCTTTAGGTCTTTGCTCACATGTCACCTCTCCAGTGATGATATCACTCTGGTGAATCTTTCGCCCTCCATCCTATATTTATTTTCTTCTGAATATCTGAAATGACAGTATCCAATGATTTACTAGTTTATCATTTGTATCCCTCACCCTCACACTAGAACATAAGCCCCATGAGGTCAGACACCTCATTTGCTGTATCCTTGCATCTAAAACAGTGCCTGACATAGTCCAAATTCACTAGTGAAAGTTTGTTAAATTAATAAAAGAAACAAAAGTTTTTAAAAAATCTTAAGTCCTAGTGGCAACATAAGTTCTATGATTCCATTGGTCTGTGTAACAAAAAGGCCAATATTACAAGGAGACATAGAATATACTTGTACTGGGTTGAATAATGTCCTCCAAAATTTTATGTGCATCCAAAACCTGTGAATGTGACCTTATTTGGAAATAGGGCTTTCCAGATGTAATCAAGTCATACTGGATTAGAGTGGGCCCTAAATTCAATATGATTGAAGTCCTTATCAAAAGAGAGAAATTTGGACACAGAGACAAACTCAGGGAGAACACGATGTTAAGTGGAGGCTGACATTAAAGTTATGCTGCCATAAGCCAAAGAATGCCCAGGATTGTCCACAACCACCACGAGATAGGAAGATGTAAGGAGGGATTATCTCCTAGAGACCCCAGAGGGAGCATGGCCCTGCTCACACCTTGATTTCAGACTTTTAGCCTCCAGAACTTGGAGAGAATAAATTTCTGTTGTTTCAAGTCACCAAGTTTGTGGTACTTTGTTGCAGCAGCCCCAGGAAACTAATACAATAGTAACAAAACAAAACACAATTCAGAAAGCATAATTTAGAGCAGTGCGGTACTGGTGTAAAGAAATGAGGATCATAGAAGAGAAAGGAAGAACCTAAAATGAGTTCAGCTATGCAGAATTTTATAAGACAAAGTAAAATATATAAATAAAGCAGAAAAGATGGTCTATTTAAAAAATCGTGTGGCTAGAACTACATAGCAATTGGCAAAAAAATAAATATACCCCAAGTGGGGTTATATAAATCCTTCTGGACTTACCTTCTTCTTTAATTTTAACAATAAACTGAACGTTGTCCTATAAGACTTCAGGAAAACTAACTTCTTTGCCAATTATTTCCGAGTATTTTTGAGGCTCCATTATATATATTCTACGAGTCATGTAGTCTACCAGTCTAGCATTCTTTGACCAACTTCACCTCCAAAACATGAACTTGAACATTTCTTTCTTTCTTTTTTTTTTAATTTTTTGTTTATTGCAGTAACATTGGTTTATAACAATGTATAACTTTCAGGTGTACATCATTATACTTCTATTTCTGCATAGATTACATCATGTTCACCACCCAAATACTAATTACAACCCATCACCACACACATGTGCCTAATTATCCCTTTCGCCCTCCTCCCTCCCCACATCCCCTCTGGTAACCACCAATCCAATCTCTGTCTCTATGTGTTTGTTTATTGTTGTTATTATCTACTACTTAATGAAGGAAATCATATGGTATTTGATCTTCTCCCTCTGACTTATTTCACTTTGCATAATACCCTCAATGTCCATCCATGTTGTCACAAATGGCTGGATTTCATGGTTTCTTATGGCTGAGTAGTATTCCATTGTGTATATATACCACATCTTCTTTATCCATTCGTCCCTTGATGGGCACTTAGGTTGCTTCCAAGTCTTGGCTATTGTGAATAACGCTGCAATGAACACAGGGGTGCATGTATCTTTATGCATTGGTGTTTTCAAGTTCTTTTGATAAATACCCAGCAGTGGAATAGCTGGATCATATGGTAGTTCTACCCTTGATTTTTTTTTTTTTATAATTTTATTTATTTATTTATTTATTTCCCCAAAGCCCCAGTAGATAGTTGTATGTCATAGCTGCATGTCCTTCTAGTTGCTGTATGTGGGATGCGGCCTCAGCATGGCCGGAGAAGCAGTGCATCGGTGCGCGCCTGGGATCCAAACCCAGGCCACCAGCAGCGGAGCTCGCTCACTTAACGGCTAAGCCATGGGCCTGGCCCCTACCCTTGATTTTTTGAGGAAACTCCATACTGTTTTCCATAGTGGCTGCACGAATTTGCACTCCCACCAGCGGTGTATGAGAGTTCCCTTCTCTCCACATCCTCTCCAACACATGTTGTTTCCTGTCTTGTTAATTATAGCCATTCTAACGGGCGTGAGGTGATATCTCATTGTAGTTTTGATTTGCATTTCCCTGATAGTTAATGATTTTGAACATCTTTTCATGTGTCTGTTGGCCATCTGTATATCTTCTTTGGAGAAATGTCTGTTCAGGTCTTTTGCCCATTTTTTAATTGGGTTGGTAGTTTTTTTGTTGTTGAGATGCATGAGTTCTTTATATATTTTGGAGATTAAGCTCTTATCAGATGTATGGTTTCAAATATATTCTCCAAATTGTTAGCTTTGTTCTTTTTTCTCAGGATTCCTTTACCTATTTGGGGTCTTTTATTGTTCCATATAAATTTTAGGATTCTTTGTTCTATTTCTGTGAAAAATGTTGTTGGAAATTTGATAGAGATTGCATTGAATCTATAGATGGCTTTAGGAAGTATGGACATCTTAACTATGTTAATTCTTCCAATCCAAGAGCACGGAATATCTTTCCATTTCTTTGTGTCTTCTTCAATTTCTTTCAGAAATGTTTTATGGTTTTCCGTGTACAGATCTTTCACCTCTTTGGTTAAGTTTATTCCTAGGTATTTTATTCTCTTTTTTGCAATTGTAAATGGGGTTGTAGTCTTAATTTCTCTTTCTGCTACTTCGTTGTTAGGGTATAGAAATGCAACTGATTTTTGTATGTTGATTTTGTATCCTGCAACTTTACCATATTCGTTTATTACTTCTAAAAGTTTTCTGGTGGATTCTTTAGGGTTTTCTATATATAAAATCATGTCATCTGCAAATAGTGACAGTTTCACTTCTTCCTTTCCAATTTGGATCCCTTTTATTTCTTTCTCTTGCCTGATTACTCTGGCTAGGACTTCCAGTACTATGTTAAATAGGAGTGGTGACAGTGGGCATCCTTGTCTGGTTCCTGTTCTTAGAGGGATAGCTTTCAGTTTTTCACCATTGAGGATGATATTAGCTGTGGGTTTCTCATATATGGTCTTTATTATGTTGAGGTACTTTCCTTCTATCCCCATTTTATTCAGAGTTTTTATCATAAATGGATGCTGTATCTTGTCAAATGCTTTCTCTGCATCTATTGAGATGATCATGTGATTTTTATTCTTCATTTTATTAATGTGGTGTATCGCGTTGATTGATTTGCGAATGTTAAACCATCCCTGCATACCTGGAATAAATCCCACTTGATCATGGTGTATAATCTTTTTAACGTATTGTTATATGCGATTTGCTAGTATTTTGTTGAGGATTTTTGCGTCAATGTTCATCAGTGATATTGGCCTGTAATTTTCTCTTTTTGTGTTGTCCTTGTCTGGTTTTGGTATCAGGGTAATGTCGGCTTTGTAGAATGAGTTAGGGAGCTTCCCCCTCTCAACTTTTTGGAAGAGTTTGAGAAGGATAGGTATTACGTCTTCTTTGAATGTTTGGTAGAATTCGCCAGGGAAGCCGTCTGGTCCTGGACTTTTATTTTTGGGGAGGTTTTTGATTACTGTTTCGATCTCCTTCCTGGTGATTGGTCTATTCAAATTCTCTACTCCTTCTTGATCCAGTTTTGGAATGTTGTATGATTCTAAGAATTTATCCATTTCTTCCAGATTGTCGAATTGGTTGGCATATAGCTTTTCGTAGTATTCTCTTATAATCTTTTGTATTTCTGAGGTGTTCTGTTGTAATTTCTCCTCTTTCATGTCTGATTTTACTTACTTGTGCCTTCTCTCTTTTTTTCTTGGTGAGTCTAGCTAAAGGTTTGTCAATTTTGTTGATCTTTTCAAAGAACAAGCTCTTGGTTTTATTAATTTTTTCTAAAGTTTTTTTGGTCTCTATTTCATTTATTTCTGCTCTGATTTTTATTATTTCCCTTCTTCTACTGATTTTGGGCTTTGTTTATTCTTCTTTTTCCAGTTCCTTTACGTACATTGTTAGATTGGTTATTTGAGATTTTTCTTGTTTGTTGAGATAGGCCTGTATTGCTATAAACTTCCCTCTTAGAACCGCTTTTGCTCTATCTCATAAATTCTGGCATGTCGTATTTTCATTTTCATTTGTCTCCAGGTATTTTTTGATTTCTTCTTTGATTTCTTTGTTGACCCAGTCGTTGTTCAGTAGCATTTTGGGTAATCTCCATGTATTT
This sequence comes from Ceratotherium simum simum, assembly GCF_057802395.1. Taxonomy (NCBI): domain Eukaryota; kingdom Metazoa; phylum Chordata; class Mammalia; order Perissodactyla; family Rhinocerotidae; genus Ceratotherium; species Ceratotherium simum. The sequence continues at coordinate 36,481,143 of NC_141911.1, forward strand.
GTGGCTTTTCTGATTTTCTTCCGATAGTTGATTTCTAGTTTCATACCGTTGTGGTCAGAAAAGATGCTTGGTATTATTTCAATATTCTTAAATTTATAGAGACTTGTTTTTTGGCCTAATATGTGATCAATCCTGGAGAATGTTCCATGTGCATTTGAAAAGAACATGTATTCTTTGGTTTTTGGATGGAATGCTCTGTATATATCTAGTAGGTCCATCTGTTCTAGTGTATCATTTAAGGCCAATGTTTCCTCATTGATCTTCTGTTTGGATGATCTATCCATTGGTCTAAGTGGAGTGTTAAAGTCCCCTACTATTATTGTGTTACTGTCTATTTCTGTTTTTATGTCTGTTAATAATTGCTTTATATATTTAGGTGCACCTACATTGGGTGCGTAGATATTTACAAGTGTTATATCCTCTTGTTGGATTGTTCCCTTGATCATTATGTAATGCCCTTCTTTGTCTCTTTTTAGGTCTGAAGTGTGTCTCTTGTATGCAGCATATATATGGGTCTTGTTTTTTAATCCAATCAGCCACTCTATGCCTTTTACTTGGAGCATCTAGTCCATTGACATTTAAAGTAGCTATTGATAAGTATGTACTTACTGCCATTTTTAAACTTTTTTTTTCTCAGTGTTTTGGTAGTCCTTCTCTGTTTCTTTCTTCTTCTATACAGAATTGATGGTCTCTTTAGTTTGACCTCTGTCTGAAAGCTCTACTCTTTAACTCCCCTCCTCCCTCCTTTTATGTTTTTGATATCATATATAACCTCTTTTTTGTGCATTTGTATCCATTATCCTCTTATCATGGAAATAGATAATTTTTCCTATTTGTGATCTTCTCTTTTCCTCTTAAATCAGTTCCTTTAACATTTCTTGTAGCACTGGTTTCTTGGTGACAAACTCCTTTAATTTTTGCTTGTCTGGGAAATTTTTGATCTCTCCTTCCATTTTGAATGATAACCTTTCTGGGTAGAGTATTCTTGGCTGTAAGTTTTTTCCTTTTAGCACTTTAAATATATCATGCCATTCTCTTCTAGCCTGTAAGGTTTCTGCTGAAAAGTCAGCTGATAGCCTTATGGGGTCTCCTTTGTATGTAACTTGATTTTCTCTTGCGGCTTTTAGGATTCTCTCTTTATCTTTAATTCTGGACATTTTGGTTATGATGTGTCTTGGTGTGGGCCTCTTTGGGTTTATCTTGTTTGGGGCTCTCTGTGCTTCCTGTACCTGGATGTCTGTTTCCTTCCTTAGGTTAGGGAAGTTTTCCTCTATTATTCCTTGAAATAGATTCTCTGCCCCTTTGTCTCGCTCTTCTCCTTCCGGGACACCTATAACACGGATGTTAGTGTGCTTGATGCTGTCCCAGAGGTCCCTTAGACTGTCCTCATTCTTTTTAATTCTTTTCTCTTTTACATGTTCAGCTTGGGTAATTTCTTCTAGTCTTTCATCCTGCTCACAGATCCGTTCTTCTGTATCCTCTACTCTGCTTTTGAGTCCCTCTAGTGAATTTTTCATTTCCAGTATTGTATTCTTCATTTCTGATTGGTTCTTTTTTATATCTTCCATTTCTTTGTTGACATTCTCACTGAGTTCATCTATTCTTCTCCCCAGATCAGTGAGCATCCTTAACACTCTTAGTTTGAACTCTCTGTTGGGTAGGTTGCTCATTTCTGTTTCACTTAGTTCCTTTTCTGGGGTTTTGTCCTGTTCCCTTACTTGGAATGTATTCTTTGCCTCCTCATTTTGCCTCTTTCCCTATGCTTGTGTCTACGTATTAGGTAGGTCAGCTACGTCTCCTGCTCTTGGATAGGTGACCTTATGTAAGTGATGGCTTAGGAGGCCTGCAGTGTACTTCCCTCAGTTCTCAATGTTCCAGGGCTGACCCCTATGTGGGCTACATGTGTCCTTCTGTTGTGGCCTGTTTGCTCTCCCTGTAGGCACCCAGGGAGGCCAAGTTATGTTCCTGGCCAGCTGTTGTAATGCTCAGCTGCTTGTAGTTATTGTGGGCCCTTCAGTCTCTTTATCAGGTGTGGGGAGCCCCAGCACAGTTGGCTGCAAGTTCTAATATCACATTTGTGTTGCAGTATTTCTTTTAAGTGAGTAGGCCCCCAGCATGGCAGGTTGTTAGGCTCAGGGCCTTACAATTGCTATAATCCTCTAGCCTTTAGGTCTCTTGTCAGCTCTCTGAGGATTGCAGCTGGGTGGGGCTGGCCTCAGGCACGGGAGCACCCAATTGTTTCAAGCTTTGGAAGGTGGGGCAAACCCCCTATGTGGGTCTTTGAGAAGCACAAGTCTTCTGCAGCTGACAAGCCCTGCCGCCCACAGGTCCACAAACACAGTTCACACAGTCCTGCCCTGTGTGCGTGCCCCGATCTCCCGGAGCAGACCCAGTCTCTCCACAGCAGGAGCCCCACACACTCCACCACCGCCCCACACTCTCCACCTGCTCCTTGTGCACGACCTGCCCCACTGAAGTGGGCTCAGTTGCCAGGCTGCAGAGAATCCAGTCACCAATCTATGCAGGCCCACAAGTTGCCTGAGGGCTTGTTGTTGGGTGGGGCCAGTCTCTAGGGTGGGCTGCCTGCCCTGGCTGAGCTGGATTAAATCGGTGCTCTAGCGGGTGGGGCAGACCCTGGGCTAGCAGGCCCCAGGGAGAACTCCAATGGCGTCTGTGTCAGCACGCCCACACCAGGCCACAACAATGGCCGCTGCCAATGTCCCAGTCCCTGGATAGGTCTCACCTCTCACCGAGATGCACACAGGGCCTATTAGGTGAGTCTCTTTTCACCAAAGCACTGTGCACCTTTCTTTCTGGTGATTTTCGGTTGCTTTCTGAAACGGGTGAGTTTGCGCATGGGCCCTTTGAGAGCCGGTTTTCATGTCTTTGTGAGCCAGGTTTTCTGGGGGTACTCCCCAATGTTTTAGTAGCAGGCGAAGTCAGATATTATGCCACTCATCTCAATTGTGCTGGGTCCACAAAATGCCCACAGCGGGGGCGCTCCCCGGCTCAGGGCCCCACGCCTCCAGGGAGTCTGCGGACCTGTGGGCAGCTCCTGGGCGGCCGTGAGGCGCTGCGGCTTGTGATGGCGGCGTTTTTCCTCTCCAGAAGGGAGTTTCTGCCTCTTCTACCTCAGTTAGGATTGTCCGTTGTTGCAGGAGTTCCTCTTATCCAGTTTTCAGTTCCGTCTCAGGGGTAATTTTTCCACGAGTTGTAAATTGGCTGTGTCCGCGGGAGGAGGTGAGTTCAGAGTCTGCCTACGCCGCCATCTTGACTTCCTCCCTGGACATTTCTTTGTTACTCAGATTGCAGGAATAAGACTTCGGCTTGAAGCTGAAATAATGAAATGGTACCATAGAAAATGTTTAAAAAGTGAAACTAAATATAAAATATTCTATCTCCCAGCATCTGTTGGTCACACCAGTTCAGAGGATTCTCTTACGGGCTGTTCTTCTTTATAGTGTGCAGTCAGCCACCATATTTCTGGGGCAGCTTACCTCCTCTAGGTGAGCATTCCATTCTCTGAGTCATGTTGTCTTGTCCCCAAATTAGGATCCTTCCAATCAATCCCAACTCTAGCACCAGATGTGGAGATGCCGCCTGTGAAAGCCCCAAATCAGTTGATATCATGAAAAATCTCAGCACTAGAAATATACATCCGCCCTTCTAGAGCATATCCCAGAGAATGTGGCCTTTCCCCTTACACTATCTGAAAAATAACAAACTCTAACTGAAACTAGTACAGAATTTTTTTAAACCTATGAATGAAAGGCAGTTTTTATAATTTGTCACAAGATAAATCATAGGACACCAAAAAATTATTATGTGTTTAAAATGTCTATGCAATAAGAATAAAATTAACATAAAAAGAAGATGGGTATTGGAGATCTTTGCATTGAAAATGATAAGGGGTTGCTATCTGTCATATCAAAAGAACTATTATGATGTCAATATAGCAAGAACAAGAGTTGCAAAGAAACTTGTGTAATGGTCCCCTGAATAGGCATCACACAGAAATCTGGGAGTTTATCCACAAGAATGGAGACTGGGTTACAAAATAGGAGGTATTATAGTGATGGAAGATGAATATTTGAGAACAAGAGAATTCCCAAGAAAGGTACAGAGTAACTATTTTCTCTGCACAAAGCCAGAGACAGGAAGAAAGAAGTCCTGAGGGAGAAGAGAAGATGGTGACAGCTTTTGTTTCATGAGGGGAGCAGATAGTCAACCTGTGACCCTCCTGTCTCACAATAAATGGGAAAGGCCAGTATATGGCCAAAGCTAGGCTTCTGAACCCTCGTGGGGTTCTCCAAATAGTGTTTTGAGGGTAAGAACAACAAAAGTGTGACTGTCTGGGACTCACTACTGAGGCCAAGACGCCTAAACAGAAAAACTCCCCATCTTTTCAACCACAGAAAGCAAACTGAAAGACCCAAGAAGATTGTGAATTGACAGCACAAGGAATGGGAAAATATTTGGCTTACTTTTATAATTTTCCACATTTTCTTTTCAGATTGTTGTAACATTTATCTGAATTATAAAATAATTGATAGTCATAAAAGTTTTGAAGAAAATGCAGGAAGTACAAAATAAAAAATAACGACCAAAAATCCCATTCCTTAGAAATAGCCACTGGTAACTTTTTGGTATTTTATATTTCTTTCTGTTAATTTATACTTATGCATCTCTATCGAGAGCTATTTGCATGTATCTGAATGATGTGTCTGTATAATATTCCGTCATCAGGGTATACCATAATTTAGTTATTCACCCCCCATTCTTTAGAAACCTTCATTGTTTTTAAGTGCTACTATTATAATTATAATTGTATAATTTATGTACAGAGTATATAAAATAGTATAAAATTTCATTATAATGAAATTATCTGTAAATCTTTATACAGCTGTCTCATACTTTAAAAATTAGTTTCTTAGAACATCTATGGATGTTTACGGCATGAACATTTTTAAGGGTATTGATAAACATTGTTAGGATTCACTCCACAAAATTTGCACCAGCTTAAACCACTACCTTCAGCAAATGAGAGTATCTCTTTTACTACACACTTTCCAACACCAGATATTAATATTTTGCTTTTAATCTTTGTCAATTTGATAGTTTAAAAATATGTAATTTTATTTTTCATTTCCCTATTATTAGTGAGGTGGAACATGTTAAATTCTTTGTTCTGATAATTAAATTCTCATTATAAGTCAGTAATAGGAGAAATTATAGTATGTAATATGTTAGGAAAAAAGAAATAAAACTACTTAATTTGATGTAATGGATATTCCCAAGAGTACCACGTAAAAACAAAATGGGAAACTTATAAGAACTGTAATCTGGACCTTTGTTTCTGCTGTATTCTGCACAAAAATTACACATAAAAATTGAATTTTCTAACATCAAAAATATACAAATTCATATAATAGCAAGTTAAAGTTTATACCGAAAGGTGAATGAGCCACTGTTAAGCATCCATTGTTGAGATATTTTTGAGTTGCTGTGTTAGAGATGGTGTCTAACAGGTGAGGGAAGAGCCTGGGTGGTAAATTAATAAGGTATGGCTGATGGAGAATGGCTGGTTCTCAGTGCAAATGAATTATTCAGCAGTTACAGATTTCTGTAGCCAGTGAAGGGAAAAAGATTAAATACTGTCAAGGTAAGACAGAGTCGGGTTTAGCCATGTAGTATGTGTACTTACTTCCAGGATTTACTCGGGATAGGGTTTAAGAACAAGAGTACTAGGTAGGAAGCTTTAGGTTAGGATATCTTCCCAGACGTGGCAAGGAGAATGGCTAACCATTATCACTTGCCACTGAGGATTTCGGTTTCATAATGATTCGAAAGACATCCATGCCTCCATGCCTTCGTTTAACTAAAAGGAGGAAAAGTACTTGCAAGTTTGTCAAAGGGAGATAGCAATGTGATTGACAGAAATAAGCCAATGGAAATAGATGATAGAATATAATTTACTTTACTGTCCATAAAGATACAGAAACTTGACTGCATTGAAGTTAGCCCTATGATGCAAGGAATACAGTAGCACTCCTGATCAAGGGCCATGAATCCCTGGCATATAAGTCTTCATACTAAACACTCCTTGATCAGGGTTGGGGTCCCATTAAGTCCTTCAAGACGCATCATGTTTTTTTCTTTAAGTACACTGCTAGGCCTTTTCACCCATGCTGGAAAATCTGTCTGTAGTCTTTTCATGAGAGGTAAGCAACTGATAGCAATCCAGGCATGTTGCTGAGTATTGACTGTGAGATGAGTGACCCAAAGGCCATTTCCCAAGCACACTACGCAGAGCAGCCCTAGGTTTCAGGCTTTCTGGAGGTCTAATCCTAAAGTCATAAAATGACAACTGTACACTGAAAATGGGTTAACTTATTCTAGTCATTTTTTATAGATCCAATCAGAATAAAAAATTCTCCATTCTCTTAGTATTAGTATTATTAGATGTTTACAGCTGTAGGCATTCACTTAGATGTGACTTAAAATTTAAATGCAATGGTCTCCTAGCAATGGCCAAGATTTGTATTTTGTTACAATTAGAATCAGTGTGATTAAATTCAATTTAAGTCACCTGTGGTATGTATGCGATGATGATGGCATAATATCTTAAATAACACATATGAACAATCTTTACAGAGTTTCTATTAATAGTAATTAATATGATCAAAAATAAGTTTTGTGGTTTTGATGCTCAAGAGGTCAATAAACCACTTGAGTGGATCCTGCAATTCAGGAGAACCACCAACAGATGGCAGTCAGCTCTATTCAGACCTAAAAAGCGTTTTCAAATCAAATTTTTTTCTACGGATTTCTGGGCTTGGATTAGTCACTTGGTAAAGTGTAATCTCTTAAAAATAAGTTAATGCTTCAAACTTATCATTAATAAAATTTAAACAATGTTTCTTAGTTACTGAAGCAATTTGCAAATTATCAATGATAACTGATTATCAAATGATAGGATCACCTTTGGAAATGGCTCACTGACAAAAGCATTCCAGAAATTTGTCACTGACAAAAGCATTCCAGAAATTTGATTCTCAGAAAACAGTTTAACTTCCATAGCTTGTCAGTCAATTCAGGCAAATATCATTAATATATAAAAGATATTTTTATTTTGAAATATGAAATCAACATATATTGAAAATATTTTAAATATACACTTAGATTTTAAATTATAAAACTTATGTACAGCAAGTCAGGTACAGTAAAATTTACAAATCAGTATTTTTTTTCTAAAAATGAAATTGGAAAGAGGAGAGAATAAGAATATAGTATGCAAAAATTAATGTATTAAAATGGAGAGATAATGCTGATTCACTAAAAGAGGCCATGCATTATAAAACTGATAAAATTTTCTTGAACAAGGGATATGATGCCTTTATTTAGAAGGTATAGAAGCAATGAGCATATATTTTCCCTTGAATTTAAGACATTTCTCAATATAATAGAGTACAGAAAAACTGATTCTCAAGGTCAGCAAGCACGGTATGAGGGAATGAAACATTTGAACGAGGGGAAAACATAGCTTGAATAACTAAGATTGAAGGTAATTGAGAATGGTAACTGACCAGAGTCAACTAATGGACTGCTATGGGGATAAATATTAGGGCGGTGTTTTGTTGACTTTATACATCAGTGACCTGAAAGAGGGCATATACATTAAGAGGATAAAATCTGCTGACATAGGGATAGTTGGGGTGTTGAAGGGGCAGTCACAAAAGAGTGCTTAGACCGACTTGGACAGGCTAAAAGCGTGGAGTAATAAGTGGCTTACTCAATTCAGTTCTGAAGAAAAAATTCCAGGAACTTAAAACCATAATAAAAAAAGGAATATATACTCCTAAAATCTCCAGAGGATTGAGCTCTGAAAGAAATACATTGAGGTAAATCATTCAATGTATGCTTAGAGGTAAAAATATAGGGAGAAAATATAAAAGTAGGCATTCAGTATATGGAAATTATATCAGTATCATCGAAAATTCTACTTCTGCTGTAAAATTCATGGATCCTAATTTCTCATCCTCCCCAGTTTTTTCTCCTTTGACCCCTAACATGCAATCAATTCACAACGTTGAGACTGTCGCTACTTCCTTTTTTTCTTCTTAGATATTCTGGAGAGTATTAGTCAGGATAGAGACTGGACATCCATCTGTCCTAACTGTACGTGCATGCATGAAACAGTTAACCAAAAAAGGCACAGCACAATTCTCCACCAAGGAAGCCCAAGGGTATTTTGCCTCTATTATTTTTCACAGTTTCCATGGGCATCTTTGTTAATAAGAAACAGTAAAAAAGTAGAGGAGAGTAATTGAGTAACAAAACAATATTTTCTAGCCAGCACTTGTTCCACTTAAACTCTCAGCAGACTAGCAGTCCCTGACTACTTCTGTGCCCAGGAAGAGGGAATCAGACTAGGTCTCCTTAAACACTTTAAGCTTAGAATGTTGACTGTAGAGTGAACTGTGTTTCTCAAATTTGAACAACGGCAATAGAAACAGAGCATTAAATAATATATAGCACTAGCTACTGATGCATTCTTTAGCGAATCGAAAAAAATAAAGCCTTTATTCTGCCCTACACAGAAATCAGAGTCAAGATGTAGTATCAACTATGCTACTCCTTTGCCTAAAAATCTGTAGTAGCTTTGCATTACTTGCAGGACAATATTCATACTCTTAGAGAAATAACGTATTGAATAATACTTATAAATCAAGGCACCGGGGTTTGACCTTCTTTAGTTCTCATAATAATTCTGCAAGTAAGTATTATACTAATTTTACAGATAAAGAAATAAAGATCCAGAGATATCAAATAATCTTTCTGAGATCTCAGAGCTAGAGAGAGAGATGGAGCCTGAATCTATACGCAGGTCCATCTCATGCCAAATGCCTTGTTCTTTCCATCACAACCTGATGCATTTGTATTTACACACACATCACCATAACAGATGGTTGATAGGAGGCTGGATGATGGAAGAATAATGGGTAGAAGATGGTCACACACACACACACACACACACATACACACACCACACTCTTTCCTTGCTTTGTCCTTTCATTCAGGGCCTTCACCAACAGCACCAGTATCTTGCAAATCCTTCTTCTGCTTCGTGCACTGTATGCATCCATTGAACCACACTACCATCTGTTTCCCTTGAATGTTCCTCACTCTCTTGCTGCAAGCTGTCCCCCAATCTCCATATATCCAGCTCCCCACAGGGGGAACAACTCTCTCTCTCTCTCTCTCTCTCAAATCATGCTGTCTGAACTGGTCTTTTGCACTGCAGCTATTCATGTCTACCTCTCATAGCCCCTCAGGTCTGCTAGTGGTTTGACTGCCGTTGTACATCCTGCCTACATCACTAGCACACTGCCTTGCACATGGTAACCGCTCAATACTTGTTTGTATTACTTGCTTGTTGAATGAATACAGACGTGTGTTCATGTCAAGTGCTAACTGGTATATAGTTCACCTGTAGTGCTGAATTTGTTATACTTGATTAACCCCCAGTAAAAAGCATTTGAAGCAGAAATACTATTGTCAAATCCTAGACTCCGCTTTTTTGTTTTCGGTATTATACAAATTTGCAAAATTTGTGAATATTCTTTAAAAACTTTTTCCTTTCTCTTAGTGACTTTTACAACTTAGTTTGATATCGTAATATTCTGGAGGAAACTGATTCTTCAGTTAAGAGTGAAGGCTCTGTAATTAGATTACCTGAATCAAATCCTGGTCCTACCACTTGTTAGCATTGTGACTTTAGGCAAATCATTTAAACTTTCTGTGCCTCAGTTTCCTCATCTGTCAAATGGCATAAATAAGAGTACCTACCTGCCTAGAAAATTGCCTGGAACATTAACAAGAACTTAGTAAATATTAGGTCAGACTGAACTAATTGTAAACCTGATTATCTTATTTCCTCCCACATGACTCTTATTTCACTTCATTTGTAATCTTTCTCTTCTTCAGAGAAATGGAAAGCTAATTTAATATTATGATGAAAATTAAGATAGACTTGTTTTCCACATCTAGTTAGATTAAGCTCACAAACAATTATGGATAACATACTACGGGCCAAGGACTGGCCTGGTGCCAAGAGACAAAAAGCAGACGAGACATGCATAGGTACCACTGACCCCTGTGAGCTCACAGTATAGGAGTAGAGAAACACCTTTAAAATCAGGCTATTTGATGCTCTAAATATAGAACTGTTTAGAATATGTTCTCCAGATGCCAAAATAGAATTTAGTACTAGAACTCAGTTTGTTATTCTTAGACAACAAAGTGATGACTTTGTGAACCCCTTTGATGCCTTTCATCCAAACATTAGCAAAGAGCAAAGTAAAATCCTGGGTTATGGTAGACTTTGTAGAACATACTAGCCTTCAGCTCTCTAGCATAGCCCATCTACCAGAGAAACCAGGGAGAGGCTTCTGCTAAGGGGAAACACCTACTTTGCTAAGACTCTTTCACCCTTCAACTCATAATTCTAGATTTTGGTTTCTCTAGGTTTTGGAGCAGCACAGTCTTTCTTTTGGAAAGATTCTATGTGAAACACATTAAACATATTCAAAAATTGTTACTTAATACACGTTTTAAAAGCATTGTCAGGAATAGTGTATTTAGAGGGCAATACATACATTTACTTGTGGAACTAGTTTCGATGATGAGCTGTTTAAGGAAAGTATACTGAACATATATATGTATTATGCAATATATATGGAACAGAATTATGATTGAATATATCAATATCTTCTCAAATCTAAAGCTAAATGTAAGGAAATATGTGCTCTGTGTGTGTGCAACCCCCACCCCACCCCCATATATACATATAGGTGGATTCCCATTTGTTTTAATGGGTAAATTGCTAATATTTCCTATTATGTTATTCAAGTGGATACAATGTTATGAAAATTGTGAAATGCAGGAAGTGAGACAAATTGTACATTAGCGACTGTCTTGGTGACTTTCCAGCTTGGCTGTCCTCATTTTCCACTGACATCTTAGGACAACCAAGAGTGACCTTCAGGTTCTAGACTCCAGGTGTCCTCTCAGGAAAAGAAGAAATAAATAGTTTAAGGTTTCTGTAGCTTTTTACAGAAAAGTTTAATCATGTTTAATATTATTTAGTAAAATTTTATATCTCTTGTATGATTGCATAAAAAAAGCAGCAAACATCGAGTCCAATTGTTAAACTGCTTTATTTTCATTCTAAGCAATAAAAACATAATTCTCCTTATTGTTCCCATTAAAAAAAAGACTGAGGCCGCACATATAAGAGAAAAGCAAATTATTTTAATTGACTTTAAAATATAATGTCTAGTGACTACATTTAATTTCTAGGTGGTGAATAGCAATGGTCATATCTATGTTATCAATATGATCATATTTGTTAAGGCTCAGGCATAGCCCAGACATCATCACAATGTACACTGAACATTATTTTGCTTTAATGAGAATTTATTGAGCAACATATAAGGCCAGAAATATAAAAAGTACAGGACATGTTAATTAAGATTAATAATTCACATACTCTGTCCTCAAGGAGCTTACATTTTTGTGCTTTGAGGAGAAGGAGGCAAAGATTTCAAAACAGGTAACTAATATAAGCCATAGTGAAATAGGTGCTTTAGAGCAATATGAGCTTTCAGGCTGAGGAAGGAAAACTGATTGCAAATTAATATAAAAATATTCTAGAATGGAAAAAAAGCTAAAAAGGTAAACAGAAAAATATAAAACAAAAGGAGGAAGAGAAGCTGATTTATCAGAATTTATCTTTAAAAACAAGATAAATATCTACATAATGAACTCTTAATTTATGATTCCAACAGACTGCGCCATGAGGGGAGAGAGAATGTCTATTTTTAGTCCCAGTTTGATCCCGAGCACCTGGCGCAGTTCCGTGGCATATAGAAATGGGCGCTCAAAAAGCATTTCTTGAGTGACTTCTCCCTATTTCCTCCTCTCTCTCTCAATCTCTCTCTGTCATGCTTCGGGATCGTTTACCATGCTAAATTAAGCTCCCTATATCCCTTGTCCTATCTTAATAGGCATATATTAAGTTAAACCAGATGAAATTCTGCTTTTAAGTTCAAATGGTTAAAAAGCAACAATTTCATATGGTTCAACCTAATATTTAACTGGTGTGTAGGAGTTAATCTATCCACTGCAAGAAGAAGCTAAGACAAACAACTGATCACACTGAACTAACAAAACATACGATAAATTTTCTCAGGCACAATCTAACAGGAAGCCTTCCCGGAAACTTAATCAAAATGGGCCATAGGACCAAGTGATATGGCTGTTTAGATAACAATAGTGACAATTTTATCAACAATTGCATATACACTTCAAACCTGAGGCTTAGTCTGGATGCTCTCTTTCCCTTTTGCTTCTAGAGACCACTCATCCTTTTGTACCAATCTGATTGTCATTCTCAGTTCACACTCTGTTTCACAAAGAGCTCTAATCTCTGGGAATTGGATTGTGACAAGGAGTAATGAATTTAGGTAGTGATTATGATGCCTAGTATTGGGTTAAGAATTATAACAGAGCTCTACATAGTCTCATGACAGGGGCTTCTGTCCTTAACTGATAGGTTGACCATATAATTTATCATCCAAATATGGACACTTTTTGAGAGTGAAAAGGTGAACTGTTAATAATGATGCTAGGACAACAAATGTAGAGACTGTCTCAGGCAAATGGAGACATGTAGTTACACTATAATTTGAGCATTTCCTTAGAACACAGCCTGTGAGATGCTGTGTGCATAAAATGAGTAATAATGTGAAATAACTAAGTCACTAGAGAGTGATTTAGATGTCAACAATGGGAAAGATCACAATTGTTTATTATCTATGGAGGTTAACTCTGTCTCCTTCAATTTTCACATTTTAGACTTTTGTTTTCTATGAGGCTGTCTGGTAGATTCTACACATTTTGTTGCATGACTTCTGGCAGATAGTACTAATTTTTCTGATTTTCCTGGTGTTTTCCTAAATTCATTTGGAAGGAAAGAAGTTTCCTTCTTTGAGATCATATATTGTTCTGTTATTTACATACTACTTTGCTCCAAAACATGCTTCATCAACTATAATCCCTTCTATTTTGATTAGAAAATGAGTAAATTAAAGTTATGTGAGAATATTTGGTGAATTATCTTTAATTGTGAGGAGCAAGTTATGGAGTATAAAAAATTCAGGCCAAAAGTCAAAACACTCATATTTTAATTTTATCTTTGCTATTAACCATCTATGATGTTAAGTAAGCCCCCATATTCTCAAAGACACATAGTAGAGGAAAAAACCTTCTAAGTGCCTTTGTGTTAGGATTGTGTGAGGCTGTGTATAAATCTCATTCGCCTACAACAGCCCTGTAAAGGTAACACTACATTTTCCACTTGCAAATTCGTAACTGAGCCTCCAAGAAATTGAGTAACTTGCCCCAAACCCTCACCTGGTAATGGTAGGGCAGGATTCAAATTGAGTTCTGTCTGCAAATTCCATGATGCTAGCCAATCATTCCTTTACTTACCTTGAAAATGGGAATCTCTTCAATGATTTGAAAGTTTGTTGCAAAGATTCAAAGAATAATTGAATGCTAAATGTTTAAATTTTTTTAAGCAATCTACATATTTGGGTATTACTGGATCCTTGCCCTTATATTTCTCTATTCATTCTTGATTCTTTAATTCAGGATTTAAATAAAACTTTTGAAAGATTTATCACATTTTATAACAAGAAAATGTATCACAAACATTTTTCAAAGTAGTATCTAATTTCCTTTGATTCCAAGTCAAGTGCGAGACCACCATGCTGGGATGGTATCTGTTCCCAGAGGCTCTGAGCCATGGGCATTTGCGTCTTTCTATTATCACTACCCTAGGTCACCCTGACATTTCAAAGCAACTGCTTTGTCTTGTATTTATATTGGGATCCTTTATTAAACTAAGGTACAATTTGTTTTTAATTATTATTTCATTCCACCTTCATCTATAAGATGACATTCTAGCTAATCAGCTGCAATACTACTTTTAAGACAAGAGAAGAAGGTGAACGGAGAACAAGACAATTACAAGGTTAGTCTGTATCGTCAAAGCATCACCTGAGGCTTCATTCAGGTAACTTCAATTAACTTTTATGGAAGTTACTCAGCTAAAACCCCAGCAAACGCTACTGTAACTAGATTCAGTGCTCTAGAGCTACGTAGCGGCTGAGGAATTTAATATAATTCTTTTTCAAATGTACCAAAAAATATTGCTCCCAAGACCGACCTATGTGACATGATCCCCACGGTCTACTGCAAATTAAGATGATGGTGATATAAAGATCTCTGAGACCAGGGTCATAATGGAAACATTAGCAGGCCCTTCACTACAGAAGCCCTGCAGGGGGCCATTAAGATATTTTATGGAAGTGCTAGTGCCAGCCGGAAAGCAAATGGCAAAGAGCTGGAAACATAAGCGACTGTAAACAGAAGACAAAACAAAAACCCAATAGGAGACAATGAAGATATCATTAAAAACATAAGGTAATGAAAATGCCTGTGGTGTATTTTCCACTGTCTGTGACCTTGGGTTTCAGTTTTGGCTCTGTGTTCATGATCAGTTTAAGAAAAATACCCCCTTGGACTCCTATGCTCACACCTTCTTTGCATGATTCCTTAGAAGAGGAGGGGCAAAGCCCTAAGCGAGCTGTCAAAAAACAATTTACTGTAAAGTGTAAGAGTAAAAAATCGTGTAAGAGTTTTCCCTCTGCACTCTTCATTATTGTCTCTCAGGGAATCCACCCAGGATGACAGGGAGATAAAAATTAGATTGAGGCATTTACGCTGTTTTGACTGTTCATATCCTCCCAGTGTGTTACTCATATTAATCAATTCAGTTTTCTACCTCAAAAAGGCAGGCAGTTCCCAAAATGCCATTGAACAAAGACGTCTCTTAGCCACGTTTAAATTGTCAGGTTATCCCAGATTAGAATCAGAGAAAAGTAATCTAGCTGTAGAAATATGTTACTCAACATAGATTGTGATCCAAATTTGTAGGTGATTTCCACCAAACCTTTTAAAAAATAACTACTAATAGGTTCCTCAACTCCTAATGTGTTTAGCTTTTCCTTCTGTAGTTTTTAGCATAAGACCAAAAGAAATATTTTTGCTTGAAGTTTAAGTGAAATAGGTAGTGTTTACTCTGAATGAAGTGAGAAATTGGGGTTCAACTACTTTCCATCATAAGACATTTCATTCCAGGTATCTCAAGGTTAAATTTGATGTCAGTACAGACTACCAGGAAAATATCCCCATTTCTTTCATTTGCTTTGCATGTATAAATGCAGTCTTTACATAATCTTTTTTGTAGAACACTAAATTAAATGTGACCACCAAGTCTGTATTTTTCCAATATTTAGTTGATGTTTGATGAAAAGTTTGGCAACTAAATTCTCATAAAAATGATTAAGTAGAATTATATTGGCAAGACTCAGCTATCACATAATGTTTGGGAAAGCAGATAGGAAGGAAAATAGGGAACAGGAAAGTCTCTCTCCTCTCTCCTTCTCTCTCTCTCTAATCAAATAATATTTCTAAAAGATTCTTTCATACTCAAAATTTAGGTCCTAAAGAATTAAGCATGAAACCTATTAGGGTTTATTCTTTTCGATCGGTTTGAAATAGATTGCTTTGTTTTCCTTAGAAATAGTCACTTTCTAGGTAAATTAAATTATACTAATACTTTTTTGCCTGTTACCAACTTTTTTCCCCTCAATTTTCTACTGGTGCAACTCTAAGTAAAAGATCTATAGGCCGGGCTGGTGGTGTACCACTTGAGTTCACGCACTCTACTTTGGCAACCTGGGGTTCCTGGGTTTGGAAACTGGGCGTGGACCTACACACTGCTCGTCAAGCCACGCTGTGGCAGTGTCCTAGATACAAATGGAGGAAGACTGGCACAGATGCTAGCTCAGGGACAATCTTCCTCAAGCAAAAAGAGGAAGATTGGCAACAGATGTTAGCTCAGGGCCAATCTTCCTCACTAAAAAAAAAAAAAAATCATAAGATCAGAATCAGAAAATAGAAATTATTTGCAGAGATTACTGTATTTCTCTTCACTTTAAAAATCTTTCAAAAGTGACCTGTAACATTCCTAAGGCTCATATTTGGTTAATATTTGTGGCTTTTCCTTTGTACCTGATGGGGCTCAGGACATGCTAACCCAAAAAAAGGCACCTTGGCATATTGAATACTTTAGGCTGAAGGAGTCTGAGAAAATGGCAGAGGCAGAAAGATCACTCTGACCTTCCCCCTGCCCTCCTCCCCTGAAACAGGTCACATGAAAATCCTCACGTGTGAGGTGTCCTCCCTATAGCCCGAGGAAAGGCACATTCTTGTCTCCGAAAACAAAGGGACCTCAAGAAGAATCCTAACAGTTTACCCCAGTTTGCTACACTAACTGCATACTCTCTTGGGGGAAAACTTTAATGCTCTAATAAAAGACAAATGGCGAGACATCTCATGGCTGTGGATAGAAAAGTTCTTTATTATTATACAGATGACAATACTACATATATTCTTCTATAAGTTTAATGTAAATCCAATTAAGATATTTATATATTTGAGGAGCTCAATAAAGTTACTTAAAAAGTTATTTGGAAAATAGAGGTCCACAAATAACTACAACCTTAAAAATGAAGAATCAATGGGGGAACCTGCCCCATCAGATTATACGACATATATTCTAAAATGCAGGCCTTGGACCTTGAGCTAGGTGTGCTATCACCAGAGAAAAAGGGCCCAAGTAAGGATTCCACTAACTTTCTTTCAGGTCCCCAAGGAAAAGAGAGAGAATGAAATAAAGGCAGAAAACTGTGTCCCCACTTGTGAGGTAAACTAATTTCACACTACTGACAATGTGAACTAGTGAAGATCAGCCTCTTAACAGCAAGTTCAGCAACCCCTCCAACCTAGAGGAATAGCATGCAGAGAGGAGGGTAGAAGTTCCCTTAGAAGCCAAAGGGTGGAAAGGAGGGAGAGTTGTCTTCTCAGGAGTGAGAGTGGGAGCATGGGAACTAGGAGAAATGAGCCCCCCTCTACAACCATATTCTATCATTAGGATGTATCTTAAGTCACTGAGCCATTTTCAGATTCTTGGAAAATCAGTTTGTGTCTAATATTTTAGCATAAATAATACCGTGATATATTGATAAATTTAAAGCATTTGATACCTATTTCTTTCTATCTTGTTTGCAAAAATACAAAAAAAAAACCCAAAGATTCTTTCATACAAGTATTTGTAAGATGAATGTTTACTTGGACAATGAGCAGGCTCACATTTACCCTGAGGAAAATTAGTGCAATCCACTTTGCACAGTAGCTTTCTTTCCGTTTGTTTTCCATTAATACTGACTCTGAAGTCAATAGGACAGAGTTGACCATCAGCAGGCACCTTTCTGATTCACACAACAGCACTTATATAGACGACTGAGACCTGCCTGGAATCTCAAATTGTTTACTATGAGAGGACAGGACTCACAAAGAGGAGACCTCTTCAAGGCCAATTTCCATATCAAGGATTTTGCTATTGTCCATACTTGTTCTAGAGTCTGGCCTAAAGATTGCAAAACTGTTGTTTTTTTTTTTAATTAAGACTATTCTGTCTCTGACTCAGTATGGACTTTGAACTTAATATACTAGGGCCAGACTGAAGCAAATGTAATTCCTATACTTATTCAAACTCCCTTCTGCCCTTTCTCCAATATTTCCATCCAAAATCTACCCTTCTCAGCTTGGTTGTCTGTGGAAAATTTTTTAAAAATATTCTAGAGACTGCCTCTTGTTTGCCATCTCAAACAGTATTTGTAGAACTAAAAAGGTGATTACTTAAGCTATTAATACCTATCTTTTATTTCATTCATTCAAAAAGTATTTATTGAGGGCCCGCACTTGGCCATTCAGGATGCTTGATCCAATGGTGAATAAAATAGGCAAGATCTGTGCCCTCTGGAGTTGATATAAAACAAACAAAGTAATTACAAATTGTGATGAATGGTGCTAAGAAGTAAATTTCAAAAGGAACTGAGATAGAAAACAGTGGAAAAGAATGATTTGGGATGGGGCTTTTTCATTGGCAAATCTAAGAAGGGAAGACGTGATTTTTTTTCTGGAGGTAAACACATCATTTAAACTTCAGTAACAAATCATCAAAATGTGAATATAGCACATGAGTATTATTTAATGAACTAGTAGAGAAAAATTTATCACAATTCTATCAAGTCGTTTTGATGCACCAAATAAAAGTTTCAAGGTTCTACATAAAGACTTGCCTTGATGGTATTATAAGTAACTGACAATAGCAGATTTGGGCTGTTTCTTTTTAGTTATGTCACTAAGTGAGACATATTCCCCCAGAAGCCTTGCCAGCTAGCACCATGTGGAGAAGACTGAGCTGCTCTGGGAAGGAATTCCAAGAATAGGACACCCAAGGGCTAGGATCCTTGGAACACTAGGATGTTCAGCAGAGAAGCTCTACTGCAGAAATACCAAGTCACCAGTCTCTACTTCTTAGCCACGGACCCCAAGGAGTGTGTGTGTGTGTGTGTGTGTGTATGTGTGTGTGTGCACATGCGCATAGATGAACCATTGAAACTATGCTCTGCAAGTGTCATCTGAAAACAGCGAAAACCTGACACAATTGAGAAAAGAGTGTTTCCTGTGTGCATCAAAAATTATTTTAGCAAAACTATCATTTATAAATAACTGCATTGAATCTTTCACGATTAATTTCTCTATCTAAATATTAAACATAAAGCACAAAAGATGCTTTAGTTCATGCCAAATTCATGTAAAGCTGTATAATGTCATTTTTGGAAGACAAATTGCATTTGCTCTGGAGCTTTGCACACACATGCAAAAGAACATCCCCAGAAAACATCTGCAGCCACTCAAACATATACCACCTTCTGTAGTTTCTCCAAATATCAAATGCAGCTGGGGTGATTTAAAGACTATTTGTTAAGAATGCATCTAGCCCATATTTTTTTCAATATAGTGTCCAGCCAATAGACGACGTGAATGACCCTTTATCGCCACACAGCTCTTATTACCTCTCCCAGAAATCAGCAGTGTAAATATTCCACCCTGTGTCAACTAACACAGAAACTGGTAGAGCGAGGTTGCTGGAAACTTGGCATGGTGTGTAAATTCACAAGAATCCATCAAGCTCTTTTATTATTTATACTGTAAGATTTGTAGGCTGTCTGTAGAGTAACAGGTGTAGCCCCTATGGGTCAACAACCACCTGAATTATGCATGGGAAAAGGAAAGCAGTACCATGTACACCACAGTTTGGTAGTGTTCATTTTGGGGAATAACTTTTCTTATAATGGCCGCCTGAAAAATCTTGTTAAGCAGTGGTCCGCATGCTGTATGGTCATATGTGATAGCTAAGGCTACTTTGTACTGGACAGACCAGAGTTTAATCCTGGCATCACCTTTCAAAATTTACTGCTTTTTCATTTTGGTCTAGACATTTTAAACTTGGTTAAACTAAGTCTCAGTTTCATTGTCTGAAGAATGAGGAAAACAGTACTTACATAATTAATTTCTAGTTAGCAGAACACTATTAACTGGATTCTGTCATTATTGAACACATATGAGGGTCTTAATTTAGATAGAAGTAACAGGAATAGAAAGGCAGTTATTTTTATTTGGAAACTACTAAGGTCAAAACTATGTGACTTCCATGAAAGGTTGTATATTATAATGAGTCATTGTCATTGTATATTAATGTAATACAGATTCTGAAGAACCATAGCACCCTGAAGTTCATTTCCAAATTCAGACTTCTGACCATAGAACTAGCAAGTCATAGAACCTCTGTTACTAAATATTATCATTTGGACAACAAAATGCTAATCTAAAAATAGCTTATTGAGTGTTAAGTAGCTTTTATAATCCACTATATATAAAAGAAACCTCATATGTAAGGACATATATGAGGGATAAGAAGGCTAAGTAACTTGACTGAGGTTTCTAGTTAGTAATGGAGGAAAATACACCAGTATTCGTCTATTCAGTAGTCACAAAAAGAGGAAATGCACAATGATCATAGTGATAACATTATCTAATATTTACTGAGCATTTACTTACACCAGGTGTGCTGCTAAATGTGCTTTATGTGTAATTTCCTCATTTAATACTTACAATAACCCTAAGAGGTAGACACTGATATTATTTTGGTTTTTCAGCTAGGGAAACTGAGGCTTAATGAGCTTAAGTAAGTTGTTTGAGGCTGCACAGAGAACAAGGGGTAACGCCAGATCTCTTTGACTCCAAATTTTGTAATTATGTGGCTTTTAAAATTATTTAGAATAAACTTAACAGGATTATTTGCTTCTCTGTAAACAACCAGATGAACATTTTTGCAGTGGTGCCCAATGTAATCGAGACAATGACGTGTGAGATAGATGAATGCCTACCTTCCTCCAATAAAAGTGCTTCTTTTAAAAATAATGGAATGAAATTACCATAAATCTTGTCAGCTCTGTTTTGAAATTTTCTTACTATGACTCATAAGCGTAAAAACCAAAGCTGCCGTGAAAGATGGAGAATCTAAACAAAGTTGGAAAAAATGTATTTTTTGAGTCTCAACAAAACTGTCAATTCACTTTATTTTTGTGGCCTTGATTTTCCTAAGATGTTAATATATTTATGTCTGTGTGGGAGGTACCCACACAGGTATCAGGTGAGCCACATTCTTTGTAAGAGAAGTTCATTTTTTCCACAAATGATAAATTATCTCATTCTTAGCATTCTTTTGTGGGCCCGGATGGTAACTCATAAGCTCCCTGATTTGTGAGTTTGAAGACATTAAAGATTTCTTACAGAGCCTAAGCCGATAGTTAAGAGTGAAAGAGCAGCAAGTCCCAAAGCATATTTCCGCCCTAACTTCACACTCGTGACGTCTGGCCTGTTGCCACTAGATGAGTCTTCAAGGCGAGGAGAAGGAAGCCCCAGAGCTAGGGCTTGTTGGTTGGCTTGCTTCTAGTGTGTTTACTAGGGATAGATGCCAAGGAGCCAATTACTTCTCCTCCTAAAAACCGTCTTGACTGAGAAATGATAAACAGCCCCTCCCACTGTGCAGAAAGTTGGTGAAAATCCCGTAGAGATCTAGAAAAAACTTGAGCCAAGAAGCCTGAATACAGGCTGGACATGACAAAAAAAGAAGGAGGAGGAGGAGTGGAAGAAGAAGGAAGAGGAGGAGGAGGAGGAAGCAGTGAAAAGAGAGGAAGAAATGGCACAGGAACAAGGAAAAGGAGGAAGGAAATGAGACTGTGAGGTGCTTCAGGAAGGGAAGTGAGTCTCAGTATCCTTAAAAGATCTCCCATTGAGTTTCACTCCTGCAAAAAACAAACACAGACACAGAGAAAATGAACACAGCAGGAATCACAAAGATGGCAAGGGCCTTCTAAAGAGCTCAGGAGAAACTAGCTGAACACTTAATGTAGACAGGAGAAGCTAAAGAAATCATCCACTCATGGGAGCCTGGGCTGGGAGGCAAAATTCAACTCTGCCTTATAGCCGCTTATATATGAATTAGATAGCTAAACCCGGAAAAGAAAGCACTCAGAAACCCCATCTGTTTTAACCAAAGGAAACATCTGATAACAAGAGAAATAATTAATTAATTAATAAGCAAACAAACACATAAATAACTATAGACAGAAGGATTTCTATATAATAGACAAGAATCTCTCATTCAAACAAGTAAATACTGTTTTCTCCTTAAAGCCAGGGTAATGTATAAAATTCTTACCAATAAAATTATAACAGGCATATTGGAGAAGACTTTTTTTTTTTTTCTGTGAGGAAGGTTAGCCCTGAGCTAACATCTGTTGCCAATCCTCCTCTTTTTGCTGAGCAAGATTGGCCCTGGGCTAACATCCATGCCCATCTTCCTCTACTTTATATGTGGGATGCCTGCCACAACATGGCTTGATAAGCGGTGTGTAGGTCCATGCCTGGGATGCGAACCCATGAACCCTGGGCCATTGTAGCGAAGAGCGCAAACTTAACCACTATGCCACTGGGCCGGCCCCAAGACGACTTTTTATTTTAATTTTCATGACACAATTTGCAAAAGGCTTTCACAGAAGATGTTCCAATTAGCAGAGACACACACCTCCCAAAGCTCATGTTTTTGCTCATATTTCACAAAAATAGAATATTAGAAATAAAACTGGAAAAGTTATAATTGAAACTGATCATTAAGCAATTTCAGGCACAAAACTGTGCAATTAACACCTTTGTTACCAAAAATCCAGTAGAAGTGGACTAAGGAAGTCAGAGGAGAATAAATATAGAATATTTTGAAAAAAACTGTATTTCAATGTTAAATAAAACTGATTGACATTGTAGTTACACTGTATATCACTGTGGCTATAGCTGTATTGTCTCAGCCCAGGCTACCATAACAAAATACACAGACTGGGAGGTTTACACAACAGAGATTTATTTTCTCACAGTTCTGGAGGCTAGAAGTTCATGATCCGGGTGCCAGGATTGTTGGCTTTTGGTGAGGGTTCTCTTCCTAGCTTGTAGACAGCTGCCTTCTTGCTGAGTCCTCACATGACCTTTCCTCAGTACATTAGGAACTCTTCCTTTTCTTATAAAGCCAGTAATTCCATCATGAGAGCCCCACTCTCTTAACCTAATCTAAACCTAATTATCTCCCAACAGCTCCATTTCTGAATACCATCATGCTGGAAGTTAAAACTTCAACATACCAGGGCTGGACCGGTAGCATAGTGGTTAATTTCATGCACTCTGCTTCGGTGGCCCAGGGTTCACAGGTTCAGATCCCAGGCACAGACTTACATACCACTCTTCAAGCCATGCTGTGGCAGCATCCTGCATACAAAATAGAGGAAGACTGGCACAGATGTTAGCTCAGTGACAATCTTCCTCAAGCAAAAAGAGGAAGATTGGCAACGGATGTTAGCTCAGGGCCAATCTTCTTCACCAAAAAGCAAAAACAAAAACAAAAAACAAAAAAAACCTCAACATATTAATTTGGGGGAGCCACAAGCATTCAGTCCATAACATATGTATATTAATAATCACTCAATAAAATCTATAACCTTTTCAATAGTCTCTATAACATCCTATGTTTCTACAAGATCTACCTCCCACTCCCAGTACTTCTTATCCTTCCACTCAACCTCTTGCTTCCTCTGTTTCAGCCACAATGGTGTCTTTGAGTCCTCTGAACACACTAAGGTTGCTCTTATCTAAAGTTGTTCACACTTGCTGTTCCCCTAACTTGAACTGTCCTTCTCTCAGGTAGCTACCTGATTTCACTCTCACTTCCTGAAGATCTCTGCTCAAATGTTTCTGTATCACAACTGTTTTCCTGAATTTTCTATAGAAACTGGCAACCTTGCCTGCCTACTCCCACCCCACCTTGGCATGTTATCCCCTTTACCTACCTCTCAACATTTTGACAGATATATATTTGTTTATCATCTGAATGTCCCATCAGGGACCAATGTGTTTTGTTCACCACTATATCCTCTACGTCTAGTGCTATATTGGCACAAAGTGGCACTCAATAAATCTGTGTTGAAGTACTGTTAAATGAATAAATCGTGTGCTATGTATATTTTACATACACGCACATAATGGATCCTCATACTAACTATTGTTACGTAAAGGCCCCGGATTATACTTCATGTATATACCACTCTGCTCTGGGGAGAAAGCTTCAGGCAGTGTTCTTTTTCACACATGCTGGTCCTTGTGACAATAGCATGTTACTCATCTAATCAAAAAGTAGCCCAGGCAAATCAGAATTTTGTAGAGTGCTGTTTACCTGCTGTACCTGTTTTGGGGCCACAGGTTCTTAACCACTGTTGTTACTTAAAGTTGAACATTCCATATAGTGAACTAAAACTATACTCATATTTAAAGTGTCTTTTAATTCAAAATTTAATAAGGACTGTCAAGAGAATTATTGAGAACACCTAAACCTATATAATGAAGTGATAATTCTCTACACATACTTTATTAAGGGGGTAATAAATTATAGAAAACTACAAATAGTATAATGTGGAATACTGATAAAAATCTTCAATTCCTCCTCCCAAAGGAACTGCAGAAACCCAGCAGGCTCTGGCCAGGTAAATAAACCCCTCTTGGGTCCTGTTCTGGTTATCTGTTGCTGCGTAAAAAATCACTCTCCAAAACTTAGTGGCTTAAAACGAACCACTACTTATTTAGCACAGAATCTGCAATCTGGGCAGGACTCAGCGGGAAAGGCTTATCACTGTTCCATGTGGCATCAGCTCAACTAGACATTGGATGATGCACTTCCCAAATCGCTCACTCACACAGCTGGCAATTTGATGTTGGCCATCAGCGGGAGCTCAGTGAGGGCTGAGGACCTGAGGCTTCATTTCCTCTCTGTATGGGTCTCTCCTTGTGGGCCTTTCCAGAGGCTTCTTCTTGGCCTCCTCGTATCAAAGTGTCTGGGTTTACAGAGCAAGTGTCCCAAGAGAACAAGGTAGAAGAGCAGGGCATTTTTATAACCTAGCTTTGGAAGTCACATAGCCTTACTTTTGCTATATCATGTTGAGCAAGGCAGTCACAAAGGTCTGCCTCTGTCCAAGGAGAGGAGACAGAGATCCTACCACTTGACAGAAGGGGTTGTCAATGTTATTGTAAATGGAGCATGGAAGATGAACTATATTGTGGTGTTTATCCTTGGTAAATACAATCTACCATAGGTCCTATCCTGATTTTTCTTCTTGCATTATCCAAATTCTCCTAACTTTCTTTGGTGTTTCCTACACCATTTTTTCCCCACACCTATCCGCTCTGCTCTGTGTTGTTGCTTACTTGTACCTCAGCTCTTATTATTCTTTACAGACAATCCTTCTTTCTGCTGATGCACTAAGCCTTTATCCACAATGTTCTGTAGAAGGTTTGTTTTCTCAGAAAAAACTGGCAAGATTTCTCCCATTAACTGCTTAGTGCTCTGAGAATTGCTGATTTCTTTTGGTGGCTCTAAAGTCCTACTTGATCTTTCCCTTCTTTAGGCATTTTGTGTTCTCTGGTGATCTGCTTCTGGGTTTTGTATTTTCTCACCTATTACAGCAATAAAGAAAGTCTTATCCGTCTCCTACTTTGATGGAAGAAACAAAGCAAAACTTTAGGTTATTTGCTGATTAGGGCTTGAGAAGAAAATGAATGTTTCCCTTAATTGGCAGAAATCTGTGTGACATGACATTGTCTCTGACACTCTATTAACTTGCCCTTACTCAAATACTTACAAATTCCTCCCATAGGTCAGTGTTCTTTTTACAGCAGATTGGGCACCACAACTTCTTCTCTAAATTGAACCTTAAGAGATTGGCCCAGCAGCCACCTAGCAGTGTCAAGGCCCATCCTCTTCCACTACCCTTCATGATCCTTTCCATGCAGCTATGGAAACCACTAGAGTCCTCTGTCACACTTTGGAGGATCATGGAAAATTGAGATGCAATTGGGTTACCCCCATCTTCCTCCCAGGTACATTATACCACTGTTCCTTTATGGGTGGCTGATACGGGCGTTTCTGCTACAGAAAGTTCGAGACCACACTCCATGTCCATGTATACTTCCAAACTTCAGGGCCACATTTATTCTTCCCCATAGTGGGGGAAGAGGATAGAAAAGGATAAAGATCTATGCTTCAGACTCCCAGACGCTCTTCCACAATCCACTTTCCCTGACTATGTTTGGCATTAATGATGGCACAGAAGGGGAAGTTTGTGTTCTGCAGCCCCACACACACTCTGCTGAGATTCAGGTTTCCATGCTCCCCTTCCAGGCACTGTCAATCTTACATGATCCTCTTGGATCCCTCATTGAGCTGTAGAAAAGGAAAAGCAGTGCTTTCATTTCTTACCCAAATTCTGTCTCTCCGCAAGGCTTACCACCTCTCTCCCCTCTCAACCCTCCTCTTACTCTGACTGGGATAATGCTGGGGAGTGGGGAGAGTTGGTGGCTAGACATTTTCTGGTTATTTTCATTAATTCCTGGTAGGAAGGTGGTGGGCTTTCTGAACATAGAACACGGGATATATTTGTTCTTGGCTTTGGATCTTAGCAAAAATTCTGGAACCAGAATCTCCTACTTAACATCCTATTACATATATCATAAAGTTTAATACACTGATACTCCTAATCAACATATTTTCCATTAAGAATTTGGGCTGCAAAAAGATACTAGAAATTCTCAATCAATGTGAGTCTTCAAATATTCAATTGCATCTCTCTCAACCGTAAAACTGGGTTCCCTTACCTAATTCCACAAACACATGCTTTGTCATGTAAGCTGCTTCTATAGTTTCACATGCTTCCCCTGAGAGGGACACATCCTCATTGAGGGTGTTTCTCCTTCCTTTCTCTGGAGATAACTCCTGCAAAAAAAGAGAAAATACTGCACTTCAGAAAGAATAGAAAAAAACCTCTCTTAGATTTCTCCAGGAAGTACCAACTCTCTTCTTTGGAGCAACCAGTGTCATGGTGTTTCTTTCTGATCTTTTTTTCACATGGTCACCAAAAAATAAAGAATTTCCTTGAGTAAGGGAAGGGTTATAAGAAGTAACAGTTTCCATAACACTTCCTTAACAAGAGACCCAGTGAATCCTTTCTACCATATTTCTCTTGGGTGGCATAAATGTGGACAGAGACACAGACATAAAGGTACGGATAAAGATATAAATGTAAATATACAAAAAATACACCATGAAATTCCCTCTGTATAGTTTGTTGCAGAATATTGATTTGGGTTTCATTTGTCTTGTTATTGTTGTTTTGTCTATTGCCACAAAATTGCCTTCAGTTTTTTTCGGGGATAACTAATTGAATAGGTTGAATTCATCCAACATTTGGCTTTGAAAACAGGCAGTCTTAGATTTGAATTCTGCTCTGCCCTGAAGCCTTATCCACCCAATGAAGAAGCAGTTAATGAAAAAGTTGTCTGCATAGAGGAGGTTGTTAGAAGTACCAATTTCACTTTGAAATGCTCTCCGAGAAAGTGTAATGGGGAAGTAGAAAGTGCACTGGATTAGATGCAATTCATTCACTCAACAAATAATAATCAAGTGCCTTCTAAATGCCGGACACACTTTGAGGGTTGAGACGACAGCATTGAGCAGTAGAGAGACAAAAATCCCTGCTGTCAGGGAGAGAGCATTCTCATGGGAGGAGGCAAATAATAAATGAATTAAAGAAGTCAAGTATATAATGTGTTAGGTGTTCATCAGAGCTAAGAGGAGAAAAATGAAGCATGAGATCTTCACCAATCAATAATTTGATGACCTTGGGGCTATTATGTACACTTTTGAGATTTGGTTTTCTCTTTGGTGAAAGAGGGTTTGTGTGGATGATCACTAGGTGGCCTGTAGCGCTGACACCTGGTGAGACTTTTATTTAACTCTTCTGGTTTCAGTTTGTTTTCTGGTGTAAATTCAGAATGACCTCCATTTAGGCAACACTCCAGCTCCAATCACTAAGGGATGGAGAAATTTAGGTCAGGAGACTGGTGTCTGGGCAACTGAATGTGATTCATAAATTTGCAGTAATTGCTTTTAATCCACTACATTTTTTTTTTTTGTCCTAAAACTCAGACCTGAATAATCAAGCAACTATATATTAACTTTACCCTACAGACATTGAACCACCTGTATGTTTCCTGTTTTCCTCGCCAAGTCCCCCCTCTGGGAAAAAGTGATTGGAAACACAGCAGGATAAAACTCATTTCTCCCCTTTCTTTGTTCCATCTGTCTCTCTTCTCATCTGGGAGATCTCTTGCTCACTTCTCCATTACTTCTCACGTGCAAGGCTAAATTCTCCACCTGTGCTCTTGATCCACTGCTTTCCATCTTCTTCCAGATGTTGCTCCTACAGTAAGTCCTACTCTTTCCTATCTTTCCCATATTTTAAATCTCTCCCTCTACTGATTCTTTTCACACAAGCTAAAAATATAACCATGTCTTTTCCATGGAAAAACCCTTCATTTCCTCTGGCTAATGAATATTCACTTTTCCTTCACCAACTAGGCTCCTCTGAAAAACAGGCTGCATTTCACAGACCCTCCTACTCATCTCCTATTGATTTTTCAAAACATAGCTGCAGATTGCTAACTATAACTGTATCCGAAACTGGTTTCACCAAGGTCTTTAATGATGTACCAAGTATTTTCCCTACTCTCCGTGGCATTTGACACTATTGGCCATAATGTTCTTGGAGTGCACCCCTCATTCGTAGCTGAGACACTGCTCTCTCATCTACAACCACTCTGATATGCCCCCTCAGTCTCCTTTCCTGGTTCCTTCCTCCCCAACCTCAGGACTCTTTCTTTCCTACATCCCTCTTTTCACTTTACACCCGCTTGCACAATTTCCACTACTACATGGTAATTCTCAGCTCTCTAGATACAAACACCTTTTTTGAAATCTTTGTATCTGATTGCCTCCTGGATAGCAGTATATATGACTATAGGGCGTCGCCCTTGTTCCTTATCTTCAGTAAAATCAACTGCCAAGTGAACTCATAAAGACCTCCTTCCCCTTGACAAACATGGTCTTTTCTTATATTTCCTTTTACATTAAAGGGCTACCATCTACCCAAGATTACGCTTTAATAGTGTCCACGTTGACACATGTGGATCTAATCTATTTAACTGTTATTTAAAGACCACATGGATTCAAATCCTATCTCTGCCACTTAATAGCTGTGTGACTTTGGGGGAGTTACTTAACTTCTTCTTGCTTTTTTTAATCTGAAAAATTAAATTTTTTAAGTAGCATATGAGATTTCTGTTTCATATATACAATATATGTATATATATACACACATATATCTTTACCAACACTTGTTATTACCAGAGCTTTTAATTTTTGCCAGTCTTATGGGTATGAAATGGTATGAAATTGTTGTCTCAATTTAAATGTCCAACCTTATAGGGTTTTGCCATGGAAAAAATGAATACATACCGGACAAGTGCTTAGAAGAGTGCTTAGCACATAGTAACACCTCAATAAATGTTACTATTACTCTTATTAGTACAATTATATAGCATTCTATTGTAATGGTATAATATAAAATTTTACCCATTTGCTGATTAATGAATATTTAGTTTCTAACCTTTTGCTACTAAAAAACCTTTCTCCAATGATTATGTTCTGCCATTCTCTTTGCTAATAATTGGTTTGAGAATGGGCACATGACCAATGTTGACCAAAGAAATATGAACTTATACAAATGGTTTTCTCACTCCTAAAAAGAAGTCACAGAAATATAGGGGCCTTCTTTTTCTCCTGGATATTGTCTGTCTGTCTGAGATCCATGGAATAGCTGCAGGGTGCTTGCCACCAGCAGAGAGGTCAGTCTGTGATAGGAGCTGATATATTAAGAATGACAGAAAGAGAACTGAAAAGAACTGCATTCTCGAAGACTTGTTGAGTCCCTGGTCATTATAAGCTGATTTCCATCTAAACTCTGGACTCAGTGATAATAGATGTCCATGTTAATTAAGCCAATTTGAGATAAAATCTCTGTTGCCTAAAGTCAAAAGAAGTCTACATATACACTCATCAAAATAGTTTAAAAAGTTTATACTCCCACTAGCAATGTATGAGGCCTTGTATGTTTCCTTGACTATCAGCATTTGGTATTATCAGACTTTTTAATTTCTGACAATTTTATGGGTATGAAATTGTAGCTCATTGATGTCACAATATAAATCTCTGTGATTTTCTATGTGTATATATATATATATATATATATATATATGATTATATATACATATATATATATATAATCATATAATTCCCCAAAACTCAATTTAGGTAAATTGATTTATAATTTATACCTCATTTTTTAAAATTCTTTTATTACATTTGCTAGTACTTCCCAGTACAGTGTTGAGAAGAAACAGTCATGGTAACAACAGCTTAAACAAAATAGAAGTTTCTTTCTTTCCTACCTTTTAAGAAGTCTGGAAGCCGTCAGTTTGGGGCTGATATGATGGTACATGTTGTTAAGGACTCAGATTCCTTCCAGTTCCCCATAACAACACCCTTGGGTCATAGCAGCCTCCACCTTAGCACTGAAGGAAGGAGGAAGAGTAGGAAAAGAAAAGACAGAATTATAGGCCAGGTGTCTATTAAGGAAGGCTCTTGGAAGCTGCCACATAAAACTTGCACTTATATTTAGCCTAAACTTAGACTTGGAGGTAGATAAGAGGGGGAATAACTAAGGTAGGGAAGGCTTCTAACATTTCACCATCATTGAACTTGCCTCCTTTTTCGTAGACACGTACAATCAGATTAGGAAACTCACCTTCTACTACTACTTTGTTCGTTGTTTCTTTCATAAGTTGGTTTTGAATTTTATTAAACGACTGCTGCATTTATAGGTATAATATATTTCTTTACATTGTCAAGTTGGTGTATTACATTAATGTATTTCTAAATTTAAATCATCTTAATATTCTCAGGATAAACCATATTTAGTCATGAGGCTGTTCTAACTGTGAATACACGTGAGCACACACACAATGTGAATCACTTTACTATTTTGTGTAGTATTTTTGCATCTATTTCATGAATGATAATGACTAATAATTTTCCCAGCGCTATCTATTTGCAGAATTATTAGCAAGCTCACACTAATTTCACAAAATTAGTTGAGGAATAATTTTTTTCTAAACTCTGGAAGAGTTTTGTAAGAAAAGAGTCATCTATTTTTTGATAACTTGGTAAAACACACCAGTTCAAACATCTGGGCCTGATGCTTTTCTCATATGTAGATTTTTCTGTATTGATTATATCTCTTTAATCAATATACATCTAGTTAGATTTTTTTATTTGTAATGAGTACCTTTTGTTAACTTACTTCTAGATAATTAACATTTTGTGCTTTTAAATTCATTATCATAAAGCTTTTACTTTTAACAAGTTTTTAAAATCCTCAATATTATCTACAGTTATGGTTATGTTATGGTCTTCTATAGTTAGTTATGGTCTTCTCAATATCTATCTATCTATCTACCTATCCACCTATCTATCTATCTATCTGTCTATCTACTATCTATCATCAATTGCTTTTCTCTTTCTCTCTCTTTATTTTCCTGATCAATCTTGGCAGGGAATCTTAATAGCATTTTTCTAGAACTGGGCTTTTATTTCATTGCTCTTCTCTATTCTTTTTTTCTTGTTTGCTTCCATTATATTAAATTTTCCTCTATTTGCTATTATTTTTCTACTTTCTTCAGTATTACTCTATTATTTTTCTAATTCCTTGATTGTAATGTAGATAATTAATGTTTAATCTGTTCAAATCTATATTAGTGGGGATAGGCTTTAGGCTAATGTAATGAGATAATCCAAACTACATTTTCAGAAATATTTTGAATAGGAGTCCCGGCCTCTGGTAATGGTTTAAAGGCTTTGTGGCCTGAGATCCTTCCATTTTGCTCCTCTCCTAACCCTAGGGAATTGACCTCATATGCATAGTAGGTTACTCAACAGCACAGTGGCATTCCAGTCCCAAATCATAACATCACTTCCATTCACTCGTATCTCATTTTCCGAATCTAGGACAAAAGAACCATGCTCTCATCTGCTCTTTTGGCTGGCTTGCATAGGTTACCCCCCCACACACACACACACACTCACACACACACAAATTCATATATGTAATTTAAAAAATGAAATAATTCATCACGGTATATATATATTCTACTTCTGGGTCTAAGTTCAAATCCTTGCTCTAGCTCTTCAAACTGTAGTATCCAACAAATCACTTAAATTTTCTGAAACTTGATGTTCTCATCTGGAAAATAAAACCCACCTCATAAGGTTGTTGAAAGGCTTAAAGTAAGTAAAGTGCGCAGTTCAGTGTCTGGAGCCTAGTGGCTTCAGTAAAAGTACACCTCCATGCACTTAACAGGAAATGCCTCAGTAAAGGTGGGATCACCAAAAGTAATTCCCAAGAAGTTCAGAAGAAAATGCTGTGCGATTTTCTTATGCTTCTGCTTTGGGGACAAAGGACATTGTTTTTTAAAGGTGACAATTCTCTAATCATGGTAAAGGGAGATAAATACTTTGTTATCCTCCAGGGAGAAAAAGAGATGTAGTACATGTTTAATGGGATTTTCTTCAATGCTGCAAAGTTGGTGGCTATAAATCTTGAACACAAGTTGAATTATTGTTGACTTTTTATTTCCTTAGGGTGCTTTTGACCACATCATTAAGCTGTATCACCTTCATTGACCTAATTTTATCATGGAGTCCAAGGGATTAAAGCAATACTTTAAAAAATTAAATTAAATTAAAAAGTTTGTTCCATGCAGTTAACCTGATGTTCTTGTTAATTCCTATAATGGCTATTAATTCATTTTTCTTGCTCAGAAGAGAACATATGAAGCTAAATAAATTTTGGCTTTTCTTTATGACATATTATTTCCGTAAGAGGAGGGAGGCTGTAAGGAATCAAGCTCACCGTTTCTTATTATTTTAATATTTATCAAGCATAAAGAATATGCTTGAATATCTAAGAATAAAATGAGAGATATTATTCTTCAAAAATTCGTTTGACTGAATTTTGAAATATAGATTCAGAGGTTCTAGTTATTAGCTTTTACCTCACAGATGGGTATACCTAAACCTTAGAATTCAAACGTCATCCCTCGCACACTACCTAGAACAAATGATTACTGAACAAAACATAAATCAGTCAAGATGTGAATTTTTTTTCCCTTGACTGAGTATGAAATGAGGCCTGAGAAATGTCTCTTTACCCAGCCTGAGGAGCAAGTAATATAACTTGTTTTATATCATACAATTATATCAAAAATTTTAGCTAGAAAAAATTCAGTTAATTCTAAAGTTAACAATCTTACTACAGGAGAAGGGTGAGGAGAGATTGTAGGAGAGAGAAACACAGAACAGAGAGATACAAGAGACAGAGACAGAAATCCTCATACAGACAGAGAGACTGAGAAAGAGACAGAAAGAGAGAGAGTAACAGAGAAAGGCATTTTCCCCCTACATCTAAGTGAAGGCATCTGCTCACTTGGTTTGTGTGTCTAAGATACTAAGTTGAGAATGAGGGACAGAGAAGAACGGAGGACAGAGCATGAACATGAACAAATTAACTTCATAAAATACCCGGAAACTCATTTTAGCCAATATTAGCTCTTCTTAAGACTGGAGATATACAGCATTTGAAGAACAGAGATATTTAATGTTTGCCTTCTTTGCCTTCCTTGATCTGTGTCTGAGGAAGGTGCTATTGTTCAGAGAAAGAAGCTCATTGCCCCAAGAGGAACAAGAAGGGCAGACCCTACACAATGCCGCATCCTAGATTATTGTCATCTTACAATGATTTTGGGTCTTTTTCCACAATCACGTATATCTGGCTTTCAAATTTTAAATACAGTTTTATATAAGTAATGTATGCTCTCTAGTTCTTTTTCTCATACTTTTTTTGTACTCATTTCTACTCATTTTTCTACTTTTTTTCTACAGGTATCATTACTTGATTGCCCAAGCAAACCAGTTTTTCCCAAACTAAAAGCCTAACCTTTGTTGAATGCTATCTTAACACAAAATAACAAAAATAGAGTATTTTTGCAAATATAGCTGGTTGTTCCAATAGTGATGGAGATAGCTTAAACTCAACAAAAAAAAAAAAAAGAAAGAAAGTATATTTTGAGGTAATGGTGAAGAGGGAAGAAACTGAAGGAATCTTTAATTTTGCCTGGTAACTTTCTTAATTTGCATTGCCACTTTATGATGCTATTTGCAGCTGAATAAATAGTTTCTCTCTCATAGCCACGACTTCCTTCTGTTCATCCCTGCAGTGGCAGCAGAAGCCTGTGTATGTGACACTGCAATCTGTCACATGGTATGATTGTAATCCCCACACATTCAGCGTTAGCCATACCAAGTGCAAGGAAAAGAAGAACAATATCCTTCACACTTAGTTAAAATGTCATGGAAAACTGTGAAAAACACACATGCAAAGTGTTCTGTGTCCATTTTTCAGCATGATATATTTTTATTTTTCTGCAGCCAGCAAGTCCTAATTCAAACCAAAGAAAAATATCAATGCACTGCATATGGTATACTTCTCAACATCTTGAAACATATTTGTACTAAACAACATCATCCGTACAGTATTTTCCAGGACTTATCTATAACTGCTCACATTTATAGTGCCTCCAAATCAGGGAATGGGAAGGGACCTGGAGGAATCTTTGCCCCGTATTCCTCCTATCTATCTGAATGCTCTTTCTCAGCCTTTTTGTGGGTCCTTCCTCATCTCCCTCACCTCTAATTGATGGAGTGTCCCAAAGGCCTTACCTAGGACCTCTTCTCCTTTATGGTCTTTCATATTCATACTCACTCCCTAGACAATCTCATCCAGACCCACGTCTTTAACTATCTTCTATATACTGATGACTACCAAATTCATATGATTAGCATGGCCCTCTCTTTGAAAATGTAAATTCATATATCCAGCCACCTACTTGACATCTCCACTTGAGTGTGTAAGAAGCATTTCAAATTTAATATGTTAAGTATGTCTAGCCACCAACCCCCAAACCTGCTTTTCCATTGGAGTTCGCAGCAACTTCATTTTTCTAATTGTTCTGCCCCAAACCTCATAGTACTCCTTAATTCCTTTCTCGTACAAGCTATATCAAATCATCAGCAAATCCCATTGGCTTATCTTAAAATATATCAAGAACTCATCATCTATTTCTATTCCCAATTGCTGTCATTTGATCCAACTGGTCTCTACTTTTGCTCCCAATCCCCCAAGTCTATTCTCATCACAGTAATCAATAACCATTTTAAATGTAAATTAAATCATGTCGCTTTTCCATTCGTTCCTCTGTCAAAGTAAAAGCCGTAGTCCTAACCCCTTACGTGATTTTTCCCTCATCCCATTACTGGCACTTTTAGCCTCATGGGCATCTCTGATGTTCCTAAGGAACATTCCTGATGTTAACACCTTTACACTTGCTGTTCCTTCTGCCTGGAATGTTCATACCTCAGCCATCTGGGGCCAGTTCCCTCTGTGCCTTCAAGCTTTGTCTCAAACGTCCTCTCCAAAGTCACTTTCTCAGTGAGACCTTTCCTTACCAAGCTATTTCAATGCCATGTTCCTGCCTTTTCCTCTATATTTTCTCTTCAGCACTTATCACCGTCTAACATACTTTATGCTCAACTTTATTTTTAACTTAGCTTGTTTACTGACTGTCCTTTGCACCAGAACAGAAGAAACATGAAAGCAAGGATTTCTCTCTCTCTCTCTTTCTCTCTCTCTGTCTATTTTATTTATCCCCAGCACCTAAATCAGTGCATGGAATATGAATATAATGAAAAAGAGGCAGAAAGAAAAAAGAACACAATAAAAGAAAGAGAATGAGTTAAATTTTTTCCTTCAGTACTTGAAAAGTAGCCTATTAAGGGGAAACTATATTTTAATTTTGTAGGGTACTTTTTTTTCACTTTTCCTCTTTGTGAGAATATACTTGCAGTTTTTAAGTGATTCTCTTACACTTCATTTTATTTGTTTCTTCTTTTCCCTCTGTTGTGTTTTTCTTTCATTTGTTTTTCATCTCCTTCTTACCACCATCTCTCAAAATGTCCAGTGAAAGATGTTGGAGGATGAGGAGGGGGAGCAAAGCATAGAAAATGGTGCAGGATGAATGAGATTAGGATGATGTAGTAAACACACACACACACACACACACACACACCCTGATCATTTTTTTCTGCTTAGGCAAGACCCACTGGCTGTCATACATATAACAAATCCCCAATGTTTTGTTGTTCTATTTCTAAAACTTTGATCAAGTCATGCTTTTAAAAAGTATATTTTTAGTAATCACTAACGTTGAAAGCTGTGGAATCATTTGTTGCATGCTGAAAAGGGAGCAAGAAATGAAATCCACAAACTGATAGAATGAGCAAAGATCCAGTGCTTAACAGGACTTTGTCTATACGGTAGGACTCAAACAATGACAGGATAGATGAATAATAAAGGAATGTGATATTCATAATACATTAATGTCAATATTTAAAGTATAGTCAGCATTTGAAAATACAGAGAATAGCAATGAAAATTGATGTAAAAATAGAATAATTAAACCTCTGGCTCTTAACCCAGAAAATCAAGTTGTTCTTCACTGTCATCTCCCTCAGTCTTGCGTTTTGAAGATCTAGGTGGGTAAACTGCTTCAAATAAATGCAAAAATTTTTCAAGTTTGAAGAATGGCTAGTACAAAGTTAGTCAGTGAAAAACATCCATGACAGAATATTTCTTTTTTTCAAAATATGCAGTGTATATATCACTTGAACAATGTATCTAGCTAATGTTCATTAGTAAATTAGTTTACAAGTAACTGTTATTTGTCAGTATGTGGCGATTAAACTTACACTATAGTATGTAATTGCATAAAAGTAGTAGAGAACGCTCCAAAGGGTCTGTCTTTCAAGGTAAATGTTCATCACATATATGCACAAAATATGTTGATGAGCCATAATATATGTTGGTTTAGCCCAGAAATGTTTGCTCTTTGCAGACTGGTAAAGTCAAAGGATACTGGCTTGGAATAACATTTTTATCGCATAAAATAATGCTTAGCATTATACAGGAAGCCAATTATATTGAAATAGTTTCAAAATATTCAGAACATATTTGTGACAAATAATGTTTCTTTATTTAAACATTAAATAACGAACAAGATCTTGCAGTTGGTCTAATAACTGCCATAATTTCAAAATAGTGATGACAAAATTTCTAAATATCTACAATATATGTAAATATGACATGAAAATATATGTGATTTCCATTGGGGACAAAGTCATAGCTATTTCTAATGATAATATGTTTGTCTGCCTATATTCATAATGGAAGGAAATGCTAAAATTTGGGTTATAGGTTAGTAAAAATAAAAATATACTTTTTTCCCCCTTCTAAATTTGCAAACCCCCTTGAATTCTAGCAGATTTCTTTAGGGTGAGTTTTCCCTACATAAGAACACCTGGGGTTTAGCACTTCTCCTGATTAAGGGCTTTTAATGCATCAAAATGGTGTTTTTTAAGATTATTAAATCACACTTATGTTTTTCTTTTCCTCTTCAAGGATTGATGTTTGGAGTAAAAAATATATATCCCTTTTGTAAATATTAACTGTCATCTTCGGCTGTGATAGATATTCACTTATCCCAGTGTGGCACATCCATAATTATATTCATGTTTCTTCCCATGTTTTCCCCCATAGCCTCAGAAAAATTTTGGTCTCTTGTGCATTCTCCAAATTAGTTAGCAGAAAGCATTTGCTTAAATGAAATTCTCATTTGTGATGCTTAATCAAAAGGGGAATGTTTTCCCCCAGGTTTTTCTAACTTGACACAAGAAATAGCTTAAGGTATTTTCAATGAGATTCATTATGTGGTTGCTGATTAGTAGCTGGCTGCTTGTTTGGGGTGATTGATACTCACTTCCAGAGTACCAGGAAAGGGAGCTTTGCCAAATTTAGAAGTTGTCCTGACCTTATGTGGTCTGTAGTTTTGAACCAAAAAAATAAGGCGTTGAGTGTTTAAATTTGTGTGCTCTTGGCAAGATACATCTCAAACGGCTTCCTGGAGATCCTATAATTCTTAAAAATTTACCTTGATGACTTCAAAGACTCAAATTGTATTAGAACTTTCAGAGTGTTTTTGCTTTTCAATGAAGACTAGTCCCTTGACAAAATATGCATGGGCTTAAAGCGAACCTGGGATGTGCACATGCTATATTGAGATCTTCAGCCACCTAACACAGATTCTAAGTCATTAACCCAGGGTTTATTTGAATCATAAAGAACTGCCCTAATATTTGAAGGCTAGTGAATCATCTTAATTTTACTTCTGATCATCTGCAGGGCTTGTCACTTAATTACAAGGATCTTAAGTTTTTATAATTGTAAAATGCACCATAAAAGTTCTGATACTATCCCAATTTTCCTTAGGCAGCTCATTGGGAAACAAGAAAGAAGATTTTCAAGATATACGTCAGGGAAAGAGGGAAGTTGCTATTGAATGAACACTCTATGACAATTAATTTTAAATCATTCACATCCTGAACACCAACAAAATACAAAGTATAAATTGGTGCTTTGGGACATGACTTAAATAAGTCACTGATTTCTTTCCAATTTATCCACTTAGGTTGGTGTCCATTTAAAATGTTTAATGCTTGCAGTCATCCTCATTCATTCAAAAAATACTTACCGAGCACCTTCAATGTCATAGGCATTGTGCCAAGTAGGTCAAACATAAAAATGGGTAAGTCGTGGGCCCTTCCCTCAATGAGCTCACAGTGTAGGGAGGAGCTAATGATTAGATATTCTTTAAGAACACTTGCAAACTATAGAAATGATCCCTGAAAGTATCATACGATCCAGCTATCCCACTACTGGGTATTTATCCAAAGAACTTGAAATCAACAATTCAAAGAGATTTATGCACCCCTATGTTCATTGTAGTGTTATTCACTATAGCCAAGCCGTGGAAGCAACCCAAGTGTCCATCAACTGATGAATGGATAAAGAAGATGTGGTGTGTATATATATAATGGAATACTACTCAGCAAAAAAAAAGACAAAATTGTCCCATTTGCCACATGGATGGACCTTGAGGGTATTATGTTAAGTGAAATAAGCCAGACAGAGGAAGACAAACACCACGTGATTTCACTCATATATGGAAGATAAACACATGGATAAAGAGAACAAATTAGTGGTTCAGAGGGGAAGAGAGTTGGGGGGTGGGTGAAAGGGGTAAAGGGGCACATATATATGGTGATGGATAACAATTAGACTATTGGTGGTGAGCATGATGCAGTCTGTACGGAAACTGATAAATCGTAATGTACACCTGAGATTACACAATGTTATAAACCATTATGACCTCAATAAAATAAATTTTTAAAAAAAGAAGACTTGCTCCTTCTATTTTAAGGTAGCTCCCTTTCATCTCTAGATGTTATATACCCTTGCATTTCCTCTTCTCCTTGGAACAAGATGGGAACTACGGAAGGAAATTAAAGACGCCTTTAGTATTCTACATTGTGAATTTCATAAGCTAACTTTAAAGAATTAAGACAAAGAAACATAGTTCTCCTTTTTATAGAAACTTAGTATTGGTGTGAGTCACAGACAGACAGAAAAATCATTCTACCTACCCGAATCCTTTGGCATGAAAAAGTGCTTCCTCGATTTCTTAGCATTTTTCCACTTTAGTCACCAGTAACTCCTACATTATGAGGAAGGAAACTATCAAAAAGGAAAAAGAATTGAAATTTTAATAAAGTCAGTTCTTATAAGGGGTTTAACAATAAGGGCAAAAACCTTGAGATGAATACTGTATTGTCGAGAGTGAGTATACTGCTGCTTAATTTAGTTATGCTTTGCTTTGACATTTCTTATCAAGAGAGTTAATTAATAATTGCAGTGTTTAATTCAGCCTCAAAAAGAGTCGTTAGTCCACTTATCCAAGAAAGATTGAGAAACTGTTCCTTACTGTTTATGAATTCTTGTTTATACCATACATTGTTACTCTCACCTCTCTAACAGGCTAACACTCAGTGAAAGGACTTATGGGTGAAAATAATTTGGGAAATGCCTAGAATGGATCCCAGCCATCTAGACCCCCAAAAAAGGGATAAAAGAAGAATGACACAAGTAGAAGACTAGGCCACGAGAGAGGAATGATGGACATGAAATAGGAATAAATGGAAGGCATGGTAATGGGAGAAAAGCACTGCAAAAAAAAGAAAAAGAGCAATTAGTATCAAAGTCAGAGTTTTCAAAGTACCTGGAATTGGGTAGTAAAACAGATGATGGAATTTGAAAAAAAATTAATTTGGGAGTCTCTTGACTCTTACAGACTTAAAGAAGCCTTATAGGGCTGGAAGAAATTTAAGACAAGCAAAGTTCAAGAGAAATGAGTTTCTACTGCCCTTTTTACGTAAAAGCTTTTGAAGAAACCATTTTTTTAAATAGAAAATAAAGAAAATTAGCAGTCACAGTGCTTGTAGAATAAAAGACAATTGGGAGGGTGAGAAAGCGGTGATAAAAAAAAAAGACCCTGTCTTAGTAGCTTTTGGAAGGTGAATTGTTTTGGGGGATAAGAGTCCAAATGAAGTTCACTTCCAATTTCATTATGAATAAAAGAGAGGATAAGTTTTCTTGATTTTGAAGGAGCTGTGAAAATCTGTGCTTTACAATGAACTCAGTTTCAGTTAATATTGGGCCTGTAAGAAACTGTAAGACACTTATTATTTTGCTACTTATCTGGAGTCTCAATTATTAGACTGAAGCAGTGCAAACTCCATTTTTCAAATCATCAACTATAAAAATTTGTATGTGACATGTTTTATATTGGCACAACCCGCATTTCATAGTATTACTCCATTGTTTTCCCACTCCTTAATTACTTCTATTCCTTCCCATAAGTTTTAGAATAAAAAAAAGTCTACTGCAAACACCCGTACACATAATCACTCAACCCTACACACAGCATTCTCTGTCAAATGGATTCTCAAGCCCAAAGAGAAAGAGAATATGAGAGAGATCTATTAGAAAATTTCCATTAGTTCTTCAATTTCATTTCACAGCTTTACCGTGAACCTTTCTGGGCTCTGGCCCTGTAGAGTGGCCCTTATTTTCAGCGTGTATCAGTCTCCTACAATGTTTTGTTCTCGTTTTATGTATTTTGTAATGAACACTAAATAGATTAAGTACATTGGAGTTTACTGGCTGAGAGGGGGAATTTTAATTTACTTCTCCCAGAAAATAAATGCAACAGGGTGTGGTTTTCTATATGACTCAGGCCCAGTTGCTGGTGTCATAGTCTAGGATTCTATAACAAAGTGAAACAGATGTTCCACTAGGCCACTTTATCAGAGCATCATCTTCTAGGGACCTGCCTGTGCCAGCAACTTTCCTGCCTCCTTTGAGAGTCCCTTCTCTAAAAGAATGGCACATGAGTTAAATCAAATTGGTGCCCTGTCAATCTCCAGGTTTTGGGAGGTTATTAGAAGATTTGCTGCTTTGAGTGAGATTGCCAAGAATATTGTGTGCTTACTTTTTATCATACCTTGTATTTTAGGCTTAAATCTACAATAGTGGCTTTTTATGGATTTGATCATTAGGACCAAAGGCTTATTTAAGGGGGTGGTTTTCTGGCTACAGTATAATTTCTAAGCCAATTTCCTCAATATCCAAGTAGAAGGAAAGTAGAACTTCATCATATTTGACTTAAATATTTTTACATAATCTCTGGAGTGAGTCTTTTCACTTAGCCTCAACATTAAAGCTCAAACAAGCATCAACGGACGTAAATTTTAAACCTAATTCTACTTCAAGAATGTTCTTGTGTGCAGCCAACAAGAAACATGAGAAATTTACCCTTTAGCTGCTACTCTTCACAGAGGGAAACTTTCATCTGACAGAAATAGTTGTCTGTTTCTTTTCAAAATCAATTTCCCTCAGTGTCTTCCCCACCCTCATATTTATAATTACATCTGGTTCATTAAGACATGGAAATCAACAGAGAATGTGCTGTTTTTCTCAGGGGGGAGCAGCCCAGTGAGATATGTAAACACTGTTCTGTCTCTGCTCCCACCTGTGCCTTGTGGTGAGGCTCCACTAGTTAACACCTCTCGTGTGGTACTGAGTTTCTCCACTTGTAATTTGGCTTCCATTTCTATAAATCATGACTTCTGGGATGAAAAATAAAATAATATTTATGGAGTCATGATCTATGAAGGAAAGTATTATATACAGTTTATAGTGGGGAATACAGGGCAAGCAGACGTTTTAGAAGATGCCTACACATATTGTTAATTTCAAACATAGTTTTCCATGGACTATGAACATCCATAGACCCTCTTGCAATCTAAGAACTGTCTGACCACCATTTACTCAGCAAGTCATCTGAATATTAGGCAGATTCTTTGATGATTGTTGGAGTGAATGGATGAATGGCCTATGTCAAAGTCACCACCACTGCCCCCTCCCACCTTCCTGAGCTCAGGAAGAAGCTTGAACTGAGCTGAGGACTTTCTCTTCCAACCAATCTGGAGATAGATGATTGAGAGAGAGACAGAGACAGAGGGAGACAAAGAGATCTCCTAAATATGAGCAACTGGAAATGAGGTGTCACAAAATGAATATCATTCACACTATTCTGAGCCCTTGCAGGTGTGAGGACAGAGCTCAGCGACTTTTAATTCCTGCAGTTTTTACATCCTGAGGGAGGGCAGGCCTAAGATAACATTATTTTTATTCCCACCTTAGCTGTCCTGTGACCCAGGCTGAACACAATCCAAGAAATGCTAGTCCATCACATTTATAACACAGCTGTGCATAAAACGGGGCCAAAGCTTACACACATCCCAGTTCTGGCCTCTCTCTTTGGAGGTCTCTTCTCATGTTCTCATATCCTCACCTCCGGTACCGCCCCTACTCCCCTGAGCCATCTCCACAACAGCAGGACCATGTCTTCCCACATGGAAAATTCCAGTACCTTTTGTCCTATGAAGAGTGTTGCATACAACACGGCTTTGTTGTTTTGTTAAGAGCTGTGGATATATACAGTGACATAGCTTTCTTGGATTGTACTGTATATAAGGGTGGCCTCTCTCACAGACATGTTACCAAGACAGATTATTTTTTATAGACAAGAGAGCAGAAGAATATTTGGACTATGCTCCAAAATGTATAGCAAAACCCTGGCTTTAAGTCAAGGAAGGTGGGTTGGGGAGGGTGGTGGGGGGAGTGTTGGAAGGAAGTTAAGGCTCCTTTAGCCTTTATAATATAGACCAGACTTGAATCCATACGGCATTATAGCGGCAATCATTGTGGTTTTGCTCTCTGGTCATTTCTGACTTTCACAGGGAAGGAGTGTTTCTTTTAGTGGGTGGGGCCTTCCTCTTTTCTGAATCTTGGGGTCTGTATTTTCTATCAAATAGCTGAAAAGATGGAAATATTTAGATTTTGCTCAGTTTTCATCAAAGAGTTGAAGCTATCCCAAATCTGAAAAAGCTTCCTTGTTCTTGCAAAATGAGCTTATTTCAGGAAGAGCTGGGAATTTTCCGAAAACGAGTTAAAGAAAATGGTAGGTCACAGGTAAAACAAGTTGAGGGCCCACCTTCTCTTTGGCTCTTCCCCTTCCCAGATCCAAAGTTTCCACCACAAAAATTAGTCCTTTATTAAGTCAAGTCTTTTCAACAATATTCTCATCATGGCCCTA
This sequence comes from Ceratotherium simum simum, assembly GCF_057802395.1. Lineage (NCBI taxonomy): Eukaryota > Metazoa > Chordata > Mammalia > Perissodactyla > Rhinocerotidae > Ceratotherium > Ceratotherium simum. The sequence goes on from NC_141911.1 coordinate 36,524,517, forward strand.
GCTCTACCTCTCGGGTAACAAATAACAAGGTGATAAGTCAAATCTCTTCGCCCCTCTCTTTTGTGTCCTGATATTTAAATAGATAAAGAAGCCATAGAGACACTCAGAAAAATTTATCAAGATTCTGTATAAAATAAAAAAGAAAAGCAAGATGTTTTTCCATACAAATGGGATGTTTGGTTTGCATAATATCTACAAAAGCTTATTCAAAGTATAGTATATTCTAAATCAGAGTAATAAATTCCAGGGTATTTGAAGATTAAAACACTGATGAAGCCATGATATCACATAACTTTCTATCATCAGAATCATTCTGCCTCCTGGCCTCATGAACCTCTCTGTTATACAATCCCTGCTACTCGCTCAGGGAATAGAGGAAAGGGAAGCAAGAGAAGAAAGAAAAGGAACTGGATAGTTGAAAGAAGCAAAGTCCACCAAGCCAGGAGAAAGGAAGTGTCTACAGTGGGATTGGGAATAGGGAGAATTTGACTCTGCTGGATATGGGATCAGGAGCCTCTAATAAATTTTTTTAAGTTGGAAATAAAATTGCAGTATAAGGGTTTTTATAGGAATCTTTAATAGAAGACAAGAAAATAAAAGTCAGAGAAGGTGGAGGAGTTTGACAAAAAGAATTGGGAGGCAAGAGAGCCTTCAAGGCTGACTTTGCTTACTTAGCTCTTTCGTGCCCTGGGAGGTTGGCAAGTGCAGACTAATGGCTTGTTTGAACAGAAAAGGTTTTCCTGCTTCAGTGCACTCTTCTTCCTAGCCCTAACTTAATCTCTGACAGAAAAAAATCAAAATAACACTTAGTAGTCATTTTAATTATTACAAAAAGTGTGTTCATTGAGCTGCTTCAGGTCATTCTAAAAGTATCAAATGTTTTCAGAAATTTCCTGATGAAGAGACAAAGTCCTGTGACTTTCGATAAACAATTAAGGGAAAATGAAGACATGGTAATAAAAGTGGTCCAAAATCCAATTCAAGTCCTTTCAAGGCCCTCAGGGGTTAGCAAGATGTTGTAGCCTACCGAATGCAAAATTCAATTTTTTTCTTTCTCACTAGGACGAAACTGTGGCTATTCTAGAAGCTGAAATAATTATTTGATAAGAAGTCATTTTCTTTACCACAAAATCAAGTCAACTGAGATTACAGTTCTGTTTATAAGGGATGGAATTCCTCTAACACACGTGATGCTGGTTTTACATGTAGTGTGCAAATATTTGGGTAACTTCATTCATCAGATCCTGGCTAGCTATGCAGCTATTTGTTAAAGTACGGCAACGTTAAGTTGAAATGTTTTAATTAGTAACTGTGAAAACTTGAAAATGTCTGCCAGGTAAACACACTTCTTTTTCTCTTCATTAAGAAAAGGAAGGATTTGAGAGGGAAAAGATAACCCTGGTGCTGGCCACACTAAGAAACCTGAGGAAAGAGCTCTGTTTCTGATTAAGTCTGAGAATATAATGATGCCTTTGTCACTGTACCTCTGAAAGAGGCACATTCGAATGTGATAACCATGAAGATCAAAGTCAAGAAGTTTGGGCATCAATTTACATTTTTGGCAAATGAATCACTGGAGTTCTCTTTACTTACTACATGCACTGCCAAATTTCTTACTACCCAACAGTTATCCTCAGTAACATGTGGAGACAGAGATGTGAAAGTAAATAAATGATACAAAATAACTAACCTTTGACCTTGGAATATTAAATGGATTAAGACCCACCTTCAGGAGGTCCATAATTCACTCCTGTGTGCAAACACATTCATTCCCACCTGTTTTTCCATCCTTCTGGTAAAGTGTATTGAATATCTGTGACATTAGATGAAAAAGTTGTGTCAATGGTGGAGGGGGCTATAGGATAAGATTCTTAAAGGCTAATGAGGCAAATAAGATTAGTTCTTGCCCTGAGGACTAGTAGGAGAAATATGGTATTAGTTTACTAGTGCTGCCATAACAAAACATCAGAGACTGGGGGGCTTAAACAACAGAAATTTATTTTCTCACAGATCTGGAGGCTGGAAGTCCAGGATTAAGGTGTCATAAGTTTGATTTCTTTTGAGGCCACTCTCCTTGGCTTACAGATGGCCATCTTCTTGCTGCATCCTCACATGATCTACGTGATCTTTACTCTGTTCTCCACCACATTTCTGGTGTCTCTCTGTGTACCCAAATTTCCTCTTTTTATAAAGACGCCAATCAGATTGGATTAGATCCCACCCTAATGGCCTTGTTTTAACTTAATCACCTCTGTAAAGACTTGATCACCAAAGGTAATCTCACTCTGAGATACTGTGGGTTAGGACTTCAACATATAAATTTAGGAGGGGACACAATTCAGCCCATAATAGATAGACTGTCCCTGACTTACTAGGGTTCGATTTTACAATGGTGTGAAAGCAATATGCATTCAGTAGAAACTGTACTTCAAATTTTAAATTTTGATCTTTTCCCAGGCTAGCAATATGCAGTAGGATACTCCCTCGTGATGCTGGACAGCAGCAGTGAGCCACAGCTCCCAGGCAGCCACGCCATCATGAGGATAAACAACCCGTACACTTACAACCATTCTGACCCCATACAACCATGCTGTTTTTCACTTTCTGTACAGTATTCAATAAATTACATGAGATATTCAACACTTTATTATAAAATGGGCTTTGTGTTAGATTATTTTGCCCAACTGTAGGCTAAAGTAAGTGTTCTGATCACGTTTAAGGTAGGCTAGGCTAAGCTATGATATTTGGTAGGTTAGGTGTATTAAATGTATTTTTGACTTACAGTGTTTTCAACTTACTACAGGTATATCTGGATGCAACCCCATCATAAGTCAAGGAAGATCTGTTTGTGAAGAGATAAACAGAGAAGTGCAACAGAATATTAGTGGTGCAATAATAGAAGTCTAGATGGGGGGTGGAAAAAACATCAGTTCTACCCAGCAGCATCAGAAAAGGAGGTGAATTTTAAATCAATTCACAAAGTTTGTCCAAGTAAGGGATGGGTGTTAGGTGGGTTGTGTATGGAGTTGAGGAGAAGGAAGGACAAGTGGGGAAAGCATTTCAAGCACAGGAGGATGCATAAGTACAGGCATGGAGGTATGAAACTAAATTTTACATAAGAAGGTCAGTCTATGGGGGCAAGAGAAAGGTATGATGAGAGACAAGACTTGAAGGATAAGTGAGTATCATATCACAGCAAGCCTTATACTCAGACAATAATGTCTTACTGTCATTATTCCAGAGCACGTTCTGGAATTAGTCAGACCTGGGTCCAAACTCGGGCTCTTCCACTTCCAAGTATTACCTTGTTCAAGTTACTTAATGTTTTTGTTCTTCCATTTCTTTATCTGCAACATAGTATCTCCATGGAATAATCAATCAATCAATCATCCCCAAGGCTGTTCAAGGATTCCTTGTGCTTAGCACAGTGTTTGGCACATAGTAGCTATTGAAGACCCATTAGCTAGCATTATTCTTCTGTCATTTAAAGGCTTTGGACATTATTCTGCAGGATATTTGGAGACAATGAATGTTTTTAAAGTAGAGTGATAGCATGATCAGATTTTAAAAATCATTCTGGTAACAGAGGATCATGGATCAATGAGGTGAAAGGCCAGGGGAGAGTTAAAGTACCAGTTTGGAAGCTCTTGCAATATCCACGTCAGTGACCAAAGAGCATAACCATAGGAAGTTACAAGTGGGGAGAAGAAGAAGAGGAAATAAACTTGAAAAATATGAGATAAACTCAACAAAAGTTGATTGGGGATTACAAAGAAAGAGAAGCTTAGGAAGATTTCCAGATTTCTGGCTCAGAGAACTAGATGACCCATCACTGAGGAGAGAATAAAACATAAGAATCAGGTTTGAACAGAAACCTTATGAATTCAATTTTGGGAATGTTTATTCACCATACCACTTGTGGCTCTGAAGCTGGGTACCTGAGAGTTACTGTAGATATTCAATAAGAACATGATTGCCTTTTGACCTTGTTCTCAACACAGACATAGATGAATATTATCTATTTGCTGTTTTCTTGTTTAACTTGAGGGGTAACTTGGATCTTGAAGATTTGTAAGTTTGTTTTGCAGAATAAAAAGAATGCCTTTGGGGAGGTTGCAATCACCAGATCGCCGGCCCCCAGCAGCTGTTTCAGATTGCCCAGAGGCTTATTGGGAGTGACCCCTTTGTTTCTCCAAAGCTCCTCCTGCCAAGCCCCTTAGCTCTTTAAAACCCCCTGTTTTCTGCTCTTGCTAAGGTGGATTTGAGTGAACTTATGAAGCTCCCACCTTCTTGTTTTGGCCAATTTGAATAAACCTTTCTCCATCTCTAAGCACCGATGTCTCAGTGTTTGGCTTACTGTGCCTCAGGCACACGAACTTGAGATTAAGATGTTCATTATCAGATCCATCCTAATCATCCATTCTATATTTTAAACTTAACAGATCCAAAACGGAATTCTGCAAATCCTTCTATCCCACTTCTAGCTCCTCCACCATGTCCCTGCATTAGTAAAGGTACCACCATTTACCCAGATGCCCAGGCAATTTTGGAGTCATCCTTGACTCTTTCCTTTCTCTCATACCCTATGTCCAAATCCTCCAGCAAGTTCTATCTACTCTACCTTCACGGTGTATCTTAAATTGAGTCACCAGATATGAAGCTGATAATAGAATTATTAAGAGCTGGGCGGCAGAATATGTGAGGTGTTTCAGCAATGGGGAAATTGCAAGGAGGCACCTGAATATTGAGGTAAGAAATTAAAAGACAGTAATGATGAGGTGCTAGATGTATTTTCTCTGCTCTCATCACCCCTGAGGGTATTTAGTGAATGGATATGGAAAGAAATCACAAATTGCATTTATAATTGTGAAATTGTAATTCAGTGGTGAGTCCATGAATGTATTATCTTGCTTTTTCATACTAAGCCATTTCTCTAGTTTTTGTTTTATTATGTTTTAATTCAAGAGAGCATTTTTTGTGTGAATATAACATGCAAACAGCTAGGTAGTAGAAAATGCACAGTGGTGCCTTGGAATTTGAAAAAAAGAGATAGTATATGAATGCTTTGACTCCTGAGGGATAAAAAGCATTTGGACTTATAGTTTCAAAGGGAACCAAGATGTCTGACTGTTCTGGACATTCAGGCATAGAATAAGACCTCAGAGTATAATCTAGCAACCACCAACATTATAGCCCCAGGCAACTCCACACCTACTTATATACAACTCCAATGTTTTCAGGTTAGTGGGATGGCCAAAGAAGTGGGAAGAGACCAGTCTCAGTTGAGGGATTATAGTGGGACACTGCTTTAAGTAAAAGCACTGTCAACTGGTGTTATTTTCTGATGAAGGAAAAAAAATCAGCTTCATGTCAGTACCTGACATCTCTATAATCTTCCGTGCTTTGATAAATCTATGCCACCAGTAGAATTAATCTTGTTAATCTCTGATGACCTTTTTTCTCTCTGTCTCTCCTTCTCCCTTCCTTCCTTCCTTTCTCCCTTCTCTCCATTTATCTATCTATCTAATCATAATTTAAACTCCAAAGGTACTTTGAGGGTACCAACCACAAATTATTGTGGCAGTAATCTTATCAATGCTATTCAGAAAATAGCTAGTCCAGCTAATTCTAAAATCTTTTTCTTCAAGAAAATCCTCAACAAGCTTGGTTGCCTGTTGATTTTTTACTGGCTTGTTAAAGGTTTCCAGGTGAGGAAGGGAAGGGGGAAATGGTGGGATTTTTTTGAATCTAATAAGCTGACTTTAAAAGAATTTATTTCAACCTGCCAAGCTTCTAAGAAAAATGGAGTAGCATTTTATGATAGGCAACAAATTATATTATTTCCCTGGTGTTGCTTGTGATAATCACATTACTCCCCAGCAACTCTCCAGGTATTCATGTAGCTGTGAGGTGTAATTCCATGTCAGCTCAGACACTCCATTGTAATTTATAGTAACATGAATTAATATCCATTTATTATGAAGTGTTAATGAGAACGATATATGTGGAGGCTTCCTGTAGTACTGCATTCTCTTACTTTAGGGAATAAAGAAAACTTTGTATAAAGTACTACATTCCCTGGTTATTCAGAACAAAAATTTACTGAACTGTCATTTTACAGGCAAATAATCTGAGATCACCAAAATCTAAGGATGCAATAACAAATGATGAAATATTGGCAACTTGGTAAAATCTCTCAATTGATCACATCAGTCAAATTGTTGAGTAGGAGCAAAGCAGATCAGATAAAATGTTTACAGCACATATTTGATCACAATGACTTTTGGTACATTTTAAGTACCTTTTTGAGGCTTCTAGCATTGTATTCAGTAGCCAAGGACCTACACAGATCCTCCCTATACATGTCCACCCCATTGACTGACATCACACTTGTGACTTGATTTGACCAATGAGATGTAAGCAGAAGTGACAATGTGCCTTTTCTTTTCTCTCTGCCATGAACCCAGCAATCCCAGATTGTGGCTGTTCAATCAACCTGTGTCACTGAATAAATAAGAGATGGAGCAGAGTTCTTCCAAATGGGCCAACCCACAGTGGATGTGTAATGAGACCAAGCAATAAACATTTGTTTTATGTGACAGGTGATTCAGAGTCATTTGTTACTGCAGCATAACTTAGCATAAGGCAACTAATACACATTATTTTAAAAAGGTGAAAATTCTTTTCATCTGCAAAAAAGGCACAATTTAGGTTGTAATCATGTTATTCTGCTTACAATACAAAGGGACATGGATCTTTACAAAACTTAGCTGTCAGGGAAAACTTCTTAATTTTTCCAAGACTACGAAAATTTTCTTTTAGCAATCTGAAATTTTTTATCTTTATTTAAACCGAACTATAAAAGGAATACAATTAATTTATAGTTGTGATGTTATCTGTGGTAGAATATTGGATGTAACTAAGAATTCAAAATTAGATTTTTATGTTAACAATGGAATTCACAAAGAGATTTCATTTATTTGCATGAACAAAGAGCTGAACACTGGACCAATTTAATTTGCCTTTCAGACAAGAAGGATAGTGATTAAAAACTAATGGAAAGCACAATAAAATCATGCGGATTCTCAAAAGGGAAACGGTGTCACATTCTTCTGGATGCATAATATTGGGTGTGTCTTTTAGGATAAATTTGTATCTTAAAATGTTATCTTAAAGAAATTCCACCTGCTTTTTCTACCTAATGATGGAGACTTACACTAATTTTTGAATTAGTTGAAAAAGGTATGAAAAAATAGCTATTCCATTGTACTCCACCAGGGATATCTTTTCAGATAAGTTACCCAAACTTACCCAATACTATTGCCTTACCCAATTTGGCAGACTGGATACAAATTTGCTGAGCAGTCTCTGGGGAAATAGTGATCTAATATTTGATGCTATGTCAAGATGAATCAGCGCTGATTTTTAGACACTTCTGCAGTGAAGAGAAATATATTACTGTGACTGACAAACCAGTATGGAGGAGAAGTTCCTGCTGCAGCAATCAAAACCTGGACTTGCCACTGTGCCATCCCTGAGCTTTCTCTCTGTCTCTATTTTTTTTTTTTTATTAAGCTCAAGCTGTTTTTCAAGGAACTCAAACAAATATAGATCATATTTCTAGTGAGAACATAAACTATAGAATTGTAGTCTTTCATAGAAAGAAACTTTAAATATGAGTTACGTATTTAACCCAATACTCCAAACCCAATACTATACTATCTCTTTCTCCAAACCCAACACTACACTATCCCTGCAGCTTGCACACTCAGTCTCTGCTTATGCATTCATTCCCAGATGAGGAACTTAGTGTCCTCATCTCTGCATAGCTATAGCTATTAGGAAGTATTTCATTCTACTTTGCTATAATCTGGCTCTCTCTTATTTTACTCATTAATGCTAGTTTATCCTTAGGGTCACACTGAATAAGTTTGATCCCTCTTCCACATGAAGGAGCTGAAATACTTAACATTGTCCAACATGCCCTCACCTTTCTCAGGGCAGGGACTTCCTGCTCACAAGTCTTCCCTTTTCTAAACAAATAAGTCAATATCCCTCTAGTACTTCTTATCTGACTGGGTTTCTAATCCACTTGTCATTTTGGCACACTAGAATATGCTAAGGTTTGACACTATTGTCCTTAAAATAGTAGTCTAATAATAGTCTAATAGGAGTCTACTGGCTCCCAGTACTGAGCCCAATTATCTAAAAAATGTAGAGAAAAGCAAGAGCATCAACTCCAGTGGTATTTCACCAGTGGGTTACGTGAGCAATCATGCCACGATTAATCCATTAGTGTTAGTTATTAAGAAAATTCTTTAAATCCAGTTTATATGTGTGGCTCCTAGACCTTCTCCCTTCTAGGGTAGGGCTTAGCGACTATTTGGGACTTACATTTCAAATCTTCATTTTATAAGCTTCGACTTTAACTTGCTACCATGGGTGAAGAAATCAAAAGAGATTGAATAGGTAGTGATAATTCCTATCAGCTAAAGGTCATTTGAAGATAAGCTGATAAGCTTTAAATATTGTGTTCTTTAGTGGGACCCACCTATGCCTACAGGATTGTTGAGGGGAAAGCATTGTGAGCTGTTCCCACAAGAGGGTTGACCCATTCTTGTTCAGCTCTGTGGACTTCTGTCTGTTCGCTCTCCTTCCATGAAACAAATCTTGTAAATGACTGCTAAGTCATCCTTTCAAGCCTCTTTAATAAACAAATGGGACTACATCAAACTAAAAAGCTTCTGCACAGCAAAGGAAACCATCAACAAAACGAAAAGACAACCTAACAATTGGGAGAAGATATTTGCAAACCATACATCTGATAAGGGCTTAATCTCCAAAATATATAAAGAACTCATGCATCTCAACAACAAAAAAACTACCAACCCAATTAAAAAATGGGCAAAAGACCTGAACAGACATTTCTCCAAAGAAGATATACAGATGGCCAACAGACACAGGAAAAGATGTTCAAAATCACTAACTATCAGGGAAATGCAAATCAAAACTACAATGAGATATCACCTCACGCCCTCAGAATGGCTATAATTAACAAGACAGGAAACAACATGTGTTGGAGAGGTTGTGGAGAGAAGGGAACTCTCATACACTGCTGGTGGGAGTGCAAACTGGTGCAGCCACTATGGAAAACAGTATGGAGATTCCTCAAAAAATCAACGATAGAACTACCATATGATCCAGCTATTCCACTGTTGGGTATTTATCCAAAGAACTTGAAAACACCAATTTGCAAAGGTACATGCACCCCTGTGTTCATTGCAGCCTTATTCACGATAGCCAAGACTTGGAAGCAACCTAAGTGCCCATCAAGGGACGAATGGATAAAAAGCTGTGGTATATATACACAATGGAATACTACTCAGCCATAAGAAACGATGAAATCCAGGCATTTGTGACAACATGGATGGACATTGAGGGCATGATGCAAAGTGAAATAAGTCAGAGGGAGAAGGTCAAATACCGTATGATTTCCTTCATTAAGTAGTAGATAATAACAACAATAAACAAACACATAGGGACAGAGATTGGATTGGTGGTTACCAGAGGGGAAGGGGAGGAGGAGGGTGAAAGGGATAATTGGGTACATGTGTGTGGTGATGGGTTGTAATTAGTATTTTGGTGGTGAACATGATGTAATCTATGCAGAAATAGAAGTACAATGATGTACACCTGAAATTTTTACAATGTTATAAACCAATGTTACTGCAATAAACAAAAAATTAAAAAAAAAAAAAAAAAAAAAAGATAAGGAACTCCTTGGGGCCGGCCCGGTGGTGCAAGCAGTTAAGTGCACGTGCTCCTCTGCGGTGGCCCGGGGTTCGCCGGTTTGGATCCTGGGCGCACATCGACACACAGCTTGGCAGGCCATGCTGTGGCGGTGTGCCATATAAAGTGGAGGAAGATGGGCACTGATGTTAGCTCAGGGCCAGTCTTCCTCAGCAAAAAAAGAAGAGGATTGGCAGATGTTAGCACAGGGCTGATCTCCTCACAAAAAAAAAATAAAGTAAAAAAAAAAGATAAGGAACTCTTAGCAACAGCAGCACAAGCATCAGCCCCTACTCCACAAAGAGAAAGATGAGATTTTATTCTAAAAATACTCCTTACCACCTTATCTTTTATAGAAATATGTAGACACTGACTGTGATATTGTAAACATGACAGTACCCTCAATGTGAGCTGAATTAATTGATTTATTAGAAGCAAAATAACTATGTGGGCTGGACTAAATTAGCTTATTAAGGATTCAATTGCACTAATTGCTTGCATAGTGGGCAAAGGAACAAAGAGAGGAGGGGAGAAAGAAAGAGAGGCAATTGCCTGTCAGAGGGATCCTCGCTAGTCAGCCCACAGAGAAGGAGGACGACCTACACTTTGGTGGCTTGCATAAAGCTATTACGCTTCTGCAAGGAAACACGAATTTGGAATGCTATGTTACCCTGGAAGAAATTCTAAAGAAAAAAATCTTATTGTGTTAAAAGTAGAGATTGGCAGAATGGTGATTTGTCCTATTCTGCCTGCACAGATATTTGAGTACAAACACTGAGAAGAAATGAGGCTCTCTTGTCTCACTTATAGGAAACTAGGTTCTTTGAGATGAAGAGAATCTTGGCCCTGAGCAGAGGGAAAGCAGGAAGATCATGGGGGGCTAGGAAGCATGTAAGAGCAAGTTCAGACTCTCCCCGGGGCACTGAGATTATGCAGAAACCATGCCAAAGGCAGCCTAGTAATGGTTAAGAGCATAAATTTTGGAGCTAAAGAGAGCTGGGTTCAAGTTCCTGTTCTGCCATTTTCTGTCTGTGTGTTATTAAATGATTTACTTAATTTTCCTGAGCCTCAGTTTCCTTAGATGGGAATTATAACAGTGCCTAACTCACAGCAATTTTCTGTGATGCATATGACAGAATATGAAGGTGGTTTGTTTAGCACTTGGCACATAGTAAGCATTCAATAAATGAAATCTGCTTTTAAAAAATATGCCTCCATGAATGTCAGAAGAACAATTCAATATAATCCACTCTGGAATCTCTTCCAGATCCAAAATGCTATCGGTTCCCATCTGTACAGTTAATTAGAATCACAAAATGTGCGAGTTAAAAGGGACCTTAGAGATAACGTATTTCAACCTTCATGTATTACAAATGGGAAAATCAAGGTCCAGACCGAAGATTAAGTGCCTTGCTCAAAGTCTCTCCAGAGGAATCCTTAGCGAAGATGAATCTTAAATTTTAACTAATTAGAATTATATTTAAAAAAATATTTCCAATACATGATACAGTACATGTATCATGTACTGCAACTTTCATCTACAGAGCTCTGCCAGCATGAATAAATTAAGGTGCAAATCACCACTGCACTGTAGATAAGTATTAATTCTCATTACTGATTTAATAGATATTAAGCACCCACAAGTGAAAATCAAAACATAAAAAATTTACCCTTGCTTCAGTGAAGTTTGCTTATAGATTTTCCTGCTTAACTTTGCCTTCTTTCCCTACTCACCTTACCAATACTTATCTCTATATAAATGAGCCTTGGTGTTATCAGGGTTGCTAGCCTGTGTCAGTATTGATCATCTGTTGTGCGTATTTCACTGCTGGTGCAGGACTGTGGGTGGGAAGAAAGACCCTTGTGTTTAGCCGTGAGTTTGACTGCTCACCCGTAACTATTGGGCTTGGTTGTAGCTATGTAAATGAAGTCAGTTGAGTGACATTTGTCCATACATCATCCTCTCCAGGACGTCCACGTCCACTATGAAATTTCCTCCTCCTGCTGCATCTGGTCCATTGTGCCGTCACAGTATTTAAAAATGAACCTGAGGGGATGTTGCTCACGTGATGGTGGCCAGCTGTTCTCTCTCTCTATTGAGGGGAGAATTTTGAAAAAGACATTTGATGACAGCAAAAAGGATTTCAGATAAAACCAGGCAAATATCTTGACCGTGGAGAACTAAAGGAAGTGGTAGAAACTTCATCTCCAAGACTATAAAGCAGCTCCATTTGCATCTTTTTGTGGTTTATGAGTAGTCTGAAGAGGCAGAGGGTGGACCCTGTTCCCTCGAGGTTTCCTTGAGCACAGTGATCACATGACGTATTACAATATCCCTGCATAAATCAAACTATATCTTGAAAAGTATTTCCTTCTCCCTGCTCAGACGGAAGACAAGTATGTCAACCACATCCTCTGTGGAAATGCTCCTTCCTTTTCTGAAGAAAAAGAACATGACAAGAAATGGTGCTTTTCCCCAAAAGAAAAGGGCCTCTCTGTAGACTAAGTAGAGTAAAAAAGAAGGTACTTATGTAAGATCTCTCAACCAAGGGAGAGAGAAGGAAGGCCTTGGCCCTGACATTGCTACTGTAGGAATCCAACTGAGACCTCAGCACTGTGACCCTGCCTCGTGAGCGCCTGCTGTCTGGGGTATTGCAGGAAAAATTACAACAGAAAATGAAGGCTAGGTTTGATTCAGGGATTACAGGGGTTAGAAATAAGCCAGTGTTTATGTTGCCTCCAAAGAGCTTAATAGCTATAGTGCTTGAACTATTGTGTTTGTTTAAAAAATGCCAGGGAACAACATTTTTTAGTTTTCCTTCTGCAGTAACTGTTGGTTGCTTCAAATCCCTTCATGAATGTATTATGGAAAACTGGGACAGAGTTTTCCCCTTGTTAGCCAAGTGCATGCCTGCTGAGGTTTTATGTTAGAAAATACAATTTTCTTGAAAAGAAATGTACAGTCGAAACCTAAGCCATCAAGCACAAAATCATGTAGCCCGGAAATGCATGCCTGTACCTATTACCTATGTTTTTGGCCCAACTCACTTTTACCTTCCGTTGATTTTATGCACGCTATAAGCCAAACAATATCAGTTTTACAGAGTAATATTTTAAAGATGTTCAACTTGAGAACATTTTACTTTTCTGTGGACCTGAAATGAATTCATTTCACAAAATCCTTTATTAGGCATTCATATGAATTTTTATTTTTTGTTCTCTTGTTTGTGATTTGATGCCCAGAATACAGTTTTTGAAACAGAATATTGAAATGAGTATTCTATTTGCCTGCCTATGTTAGCAAAAAAAGGAAAAAAAATCTCATTCTGTAAAGTGTGTTGAAAATACCTAGTAAGCCTTCTAGTCCCTTAAAATTTATAGACGCTCTTAGTTTGACAACCAGCTTTTTGGTCTTAGTACCAAGTATTAAGTATTAGTAAAGAAGCTCTCATAAAACCATGCATTGGTAAAGTGATGTAAATTGTTTATCTTTCCATCCATTCTGACTCTCTTTGAGAGAGGCATTCTTGCATTGTGGAAAGCGCATGAAGTTTGGAGTTGGACTGAGGTTCAAATCATGTCTTGGTGCTCACATAATCTTGAGTTCCTCATCTATAAAACATATATACCAAGACCCACCTTGTAATCTTGTGGCGAGTATTAAATCAAGTAACTGGTACAGAGTTCCAAGCCCACTACTGGTACTAATAGGCCCTTAATCAACAGTAGCTGTTGCAAATATTTTCAAAGCTTTACTCTAAGGATCTATTCTGAATCCCCTGTGTACTTCTTCTGTCTGTACAAACTCAGTCTTGCAATGTGATGGAGAACGACCCGTTAAAATTTTCAAGAGTTCTTGACCTTGAAAATTTCAGTGATGGATGTTAAGAAAAAAAGTCAAATGTTTAAAGATTGTCTTTTCTATATTGGTTCCTGTAACTGATGAATCCAAGGCTTTTGTATTATAAGCCTCATATCTTCTAGCCAAATATCTCAGGGAAGAAACGTTGCAATGGACAATCTTTCTAAGTTCCTGTTCCATGCTGTTTTTATTTTTCTGATCCTTGGGCAAGTTAATGTAATATTAACTATAAATAGTAGTTCATGGAATGTCCCTCTCTCCAGAAGAAGGGAGTAAACTTGCAATTGCCCTGTTCTCTGCAATCAAAAAGGTTAAAGAAAATCCTCCCTAGGCAGGCTATTTTATCAATACAAAAATATATGTAAATTATCACAGTTGTTCTTCCACTTTAAAGACTGATTGAGATTTGACAGAAATATAGCAAAAGATTTTACCTTTTGGGACAAGAGGTTTCTGTCATTCAAAAAAAACTTTTTAGAAATGTTTTAACCTTAATGTTAAGTGTATATTTCATATGACCTCTGACATTTTTGAACTCTTGCCATCAGGACAATGGATGAATTGGTAATTGAAAGGAGGAGAATACAATGTGATTTTTTTTTAAAGAGCACTTTTTATATTCTGGGCATCCCAAAGAGTTTCCCCTCTAGAAATCATGATCTTTGCTCTAGAGTGTAAGCTCTATGAGGGCAGGGATCTTTGTGTTATTTACTGATGTCTATCATGTACCCATAGCAGCAGTTCCTGGCACAAAATAGGTGCCCAAAAATTGCTCATTGAATGGATGATTAAATAACCATTTAGATCAGAATGCAACTATATATTATTGTGTACATTACCAGTAATCTATCAAGGTAGGGCATCAACCCTTTCTTTCTTTGTTTCTCTGTTCTTTGAAATTTCCTGCTATTATGCTTGAAGACTAGCCAAAAGGAGATCTGGAAGTGCCTTCGTGGTATGATTACACTGCCCTCCTTCATGGAACTCGTGCTCTGCCCACCCCCATCATCAGCCTGGGATTTAACCAACACCTTTAGTTATTTTCTTTTTTAATTACAGATTCTCTTACCAAGCACAGTGCAGGTCTGTTAAAACAAAACAAAACAAAACAAAACAAAAACGTTGAAAAGCAAATTTGAGGATCACAAATCACCAGATATGAATTGAACTTTAAAAGGTTTATTTTTTGTTTAATCTTCTATCTAAATTCCACAAATTAATCTCAGCATTTGCTGAAAACCAAATATGCACCAAGAATTGTGCTAGACAGAAATAAGCCCATATAATCTTAGGTGGAAAATTTTCTAAACATTCAAGAATAGGCAATTCCCTGCTCTCCTTGGTGTCAGTTACGTGTTTGATCTCTCCTTAAATGTTTGCATGTGTATTCAATAAATGTATGTATATGTATAATAGATATTTGGGGTTTTTTTCCTCCAATTCTGTATTCTAAGAACAAAGAATAGCTGATTTTCATGTTGCTTTTAATATGGGCCATAAAGTCCCAAATTTGGAATGCCTCAGATATTGAAATGTAATGATGTAGTGAAAAAATCTCTTCCAACAATCCAGAAGAAGCCATTTCACCAACAACTTTTTGGAGTCTTAATCTTCAGGGTCTTTCTTTTTCCTTGGTGTGTAAGACATTTGTATTCTTCTCACAACCTCACATAATTCCTAGTCCTCATCTTCTGTACTACCAAACTGAGAAATGTGAGTCCAGAATCATTAGGCAAACTACACAGCTGCTGTCATATCCCTTGCCTCTATAATTTCCCCTGATTGATATATTTGTGCTCAGAATGGATAATCCATCATTTAAAAAGGTTAATATAAAATGCTCACAATGGCAATTTTCTTTGTATTTGGTTTAATTCTATCTTTCCTATTCTCCCTGATTTTGTTCTGTTCTTCAGGATTGAGCTTCCTTATTCCTCTCTAAAAAGCACAGTTGGAAATATTTGCCTGTTGCCCATCAAGTACAATATAGTTGTAGTAGAAACAAAGGACATTCAGCCACAAGGATGACTGGGACAGAAACAAAGACAAATTTCTAATGAATCAGGACTAAGAACAGCAGAACAGAATGAGACCCTTTTCCAGATTGACTATGATTTACAGGTAAGCTCTTAGAATACCCTCTAGCATCTTTCTCATCCTTCAGCACGAAAATCTCCATTCCTCATGCATTCATTAATAATTTCAGCAAACTTTTATGAAGCACCTCGCTTGTGTCAGAAAGTCTAGAATGTACTGGGGACAAAAAAAAAAAGAAAGATAAATGGGACGTTTTCTACCTTTAAGGAACTCAAATTAGTGGGAGAAATACATATGTAAATAGATGATCACAATATAATTATATAAATTTGATAGTATTATAGTCAACTACAGAGACTTTGTACTAAAAGTGATGAACTCTGCCCAAAGAAGTCAGAAAAGCATCAGAAAAGAGATGGTATTGAACTTGGCTTTACAATGAAGGGAGAATGTTATTGTAGGTAGAAACAGTGCTGGCCCCAGGCTGCTGAGATAAGGACAGCTAGGCTGTGAATGCTGGGGGAAATGCAGAGAAACAATGTTGGGAAGATGGAATGAAGCATCAATGCACTGCTAAGGCTTTTGACTTTTGTAAAATCAAGGGTTTTGGAGCAGAGACCAATTTTGCCTTTTCCAGAAACAGCTCTAATACTGGAAGGAGAAGAAGAGATGGGAGGAATAAGGGACTGCTAGGAAGTAGAAGTGTTAGGAGTGATTCTTTTTCTTTTCCAATGTTGCCATTCATTCAATGAAGCATTCACACATATTATTTTGTCATCTCAGTCACTAGACCTTATTGTAGAACAAAGCAGGATTGTTGTATTTAATGCCCAAGCCTGTCATGGAAGAATGAGTCATCTCCTCTAAAATTCAAATCTCATAGTAATATATATGTCCATGAAGAACCGTTTATGGATGTTAGCCAATGCTTCTTATATAGCAACCTCTGGAATGAGCATCACACGGATCCTGTTTCTGCTACCTCCTGGCTCCTTCAGGTAGTATCTGATATTCTCCAGGATGATGTGCAAATTATTTTCAGATAGTTTCCAAAACTTTCTCAAAGATCTCAAGAGACCTGTTCAGGTTTAAATCATTCTCTCCCTCCATCTGCTCTCTCCTCCTCTTCCCCTTCTCTTCCCTCCTGTGACTCTTCTGTTCTTTTCTCACAGATTCTGGAGGTTCTCCAGCTTTCTGTTTTGTATTCCTTTGGGAGCTCTTGATTGACCTGAGCGTTAAGGCTTGAATATTTGCAGCATCCATTGGGTGAAAAATGTTCTTCTCCCATGTACTTTTTTTCTCTCTTCGTATGTGCGAGCCAAAGAATGCAATAGCAATTTCACTAGAGACTTCCGATAAGTGACTAACCATTACTCTATAAAATCTAAAATGCTCCATATTTGCTATGTTTCTTCATATCTGCCAACATATTTTAGAAGATTCTTTGAGCTTTCCCTGGGATTGATTGCTTTATGCCTGCTCTCAAGAAGGGTATTTGTACCTACAAAATGTGCTCCATATCTGCTTCACTGTTCTGGGCTCCTGAGAAGGGCACACAGTGTGTCATCTCTCTCTCTGCCTCCGGAAAAAGGGAAGAAGGTTCTGGATCCCCTTCACCGTACTCCTGAGAGCAAACCTTGAAGAAAATGAACTGCTAAATGATGCAGCCATTTTCTTGATGAAAATTTCCTAAATTGACCTCCTGGTTTCACACCATATTATTTACTCTCATTTATTTTTGTGTTTCTTTAATTTTTCTAATTTAAACTTAGGAAACATCACGATCCTGTTTGCTGGATAACCAATGATCTAGTAGACAACCGTAGAATTTAATCACACTAATTCATAACTTCCCTTCTTTTTAAATTATTATTTTTATTATCATCAAAATTACACATAAACATAATTATGAAAGTCCAATAGTTCTACCAGGCTAATAATGAGAAAACAGCAGTTCTTGGCCCCAAACCTTCCAAAGCATCTGGAGGAAGCCACATTCACTGTTTTCATTTTCCCTCATATTTCTGAATAACATGCTTAAACTCTTATTTCTTGCTTTTTTTTTCATTTTCAGATGTTGTCTATTGATTTCCTAGTGTAGAAGATGAAGATTTAGCTCTCCAGGGGTCTTTCTGTTCACCTCTTACAAACACAATGATCTCATAATTATAGTTTAAGTCCATTTTCCTGTTTCTTATTAATGTATAACTATTCATACTGAGCCTTGTAAAATACTATTATTATATATCTTTTGTATACAACTTCTTATTTTCTCATTTTTTATAGTTTAGTATTCCATATACTTATCACTAATTCATCACCTAACTCTCTGCCCCTCCCAATACAGTTTTGATTTCTTCTTAGAAATTCTCCTCCTGGTGCATTCAGCTCCCTTTTACAGCCAGAAGTGATTATTCTCTCAGCTTTTTCTTCCACTCTTGATCACAGATCTATGTTCACCACCATCCTTTTATCTACCTTCTGTATGAAATTCCTAATTCCTGGATCATGGATTAGATTTTTCATGGATTATCTCCTAGTTTTGGTGAAGCACATCCTTCAGGTGCTTCATGAGAAATGCATGTAAGAGAAATTTTTTGAAAACCCCCATGTGTGAAAATGCTTTACTTTATTCTCAGATATTGTTGATATTTCATTGGAAATAGAATTTTAGGTTGGAAAGCATTTCCAATCAAAATTTAAAGGCACTGCTTTTTCTTTCTAGCTTCCATTGTTATCGTGAGAAATCCTGTGTCATTCATATTCTCAATCTATTCTGCAAGACTGGTTTTTCCCTGCAAAATTTTAAGATTTTCTCTTTGTCAGTAGTGATGAAATTTCCTTTTAATCTAGAAATGTATGTCCTTCAGTCTGAAAAATTAAAAAATATATATTTATTTATTTGATCATGTTCTATCCCTCTCTTTTTATTTTCCAGAGATCCTAATATTTATGATCTGATATTTTCTCTCCTATTTGACAGAGCCTTGTTTGTTATTGCATTTCTGGAGAGTTTCTTCAGCTTTTTGTTGTAACTCTTTTATTAATAATCATGTGACTAAGTGCCATTGATGTGTGAAAACTCCTCTGTCATGCCCTTAAAGAAGGAAGATGGCCTTTCCCCTCTCCCTCTCCTGTTGGTATATGGACATAGAGCTGAGTTATCTTATATCAAGCAGATGAGTGTAATACCCAAGGATGGCAGAGCAATAAATTAGAAGAGGCCTAGGCCTCTGGTAAGTTCATGAACAGAGGCACCATATCAACTCAGTTTTTTAAATGAGACACAAATGTATTTCTCTCTCATTTAACTAATAGTAAGTTTCTTAGGCTTGGCGTTTTCATGGTATATCTTTTTTTTTACACTTTTAATTTTAACCTATCTGCATTTTCGTAAAGTTCATTTCTTATAAAAAGCAAATAGTTGCATCTTGCTTTTACATTCAGTCTATCAATTGCCTTTAAATAGGCATTTAAAAGGTAGAAAAAAATAGCTGCTGTAACTATCTTAATATCAGATAAAGTAAACTACAAGAGTTTTCTCAGGGTATTACTAGAGACAAAATGTAATGTTTCATAATGATAAAATATCAATTCACCAGAAAGATGCAACAATAATAAGTGCATATGCACTTAAAAACAAAGCTTTAAGACACATGAAGTGAAATTTGGCAGAACTAAACGAACAAATCCACAAGCATAGTTGGCTCTTTAATAACTCTCTTTCAGAAATTAATAGAACACGCAGACAAAAATCAGTAAATATTTAAATTTGAACATTATCAGGCAAGTTGATAATAACTCTTATTAAATGTGCATGGAACATTCACCAGAATAAACCGTATGCTGGGCCAGAAAGCAAATCTCAATAAATTTCAAAGGAGGTTAAGGAGGGAGTGAGGAGAGGAAAGACATTGTGGCTATAAAAAAGCAAGACAAGGGATTCTTGTAGTAATGGAAATATTCTGTATTTGACTGCATCAATGTCAATATCATGGTTGTGATATTATACTGTAATTTTGCAAGATGTTACCATTGGGGGAAACTGAGTATAGGTACATGGATTCTCTCTATATTATTTCTTACAACTGCACATGAATCTACAAATGTCTCAAAATAAAAGTTTAGTAAAAATTTCCTATGCTGTAAGTTTTTTGACTTAGGTATGATTTTAGTTGGGTTTTGAATTATGGGAACACAAAGTACCTTCAAAAAAGCATTGTCATACCTTAAAGTCTTTCTTGATGCTTTTCTTTTTAACTGAAAAAAAATAGCACATGTTCAGAAAAGGATGCATAAAACACAAATGTACAGTTAAACAAGTAAGTATAAAGTGAACAGCCATGCTACCATCTAGTTTAAGAAATAGACCATTGCCAGCACTCCGGAAACTTCCAGTATCTACTCTTCGGACTACTATTACATTGTCTCCTCTAGTGATAACCACCTCCTTGACTTTTATTATATACATTTCCTTGATCTTTTTTCTCATACATTTATCTACTGATATGCATCACTAAAAAATATAATTTTGTTTAGTCTGTTTTAAATTTTATAAGAATAGAGTCATATATAGATATATAATTTTGGGTCTTGTTATGTGGGGGTCAATATTATATATGTAAAATGCATCTATATTATTTTATGTACTGTAAGTTTATTTTTAATTTCATTGCTTACAGTATTCCATCTTATTAAAGATACCACATTTTAATTCATTCCATTGCTGATGGATATTTAGTTTGTCTTTCATTTGGGGCAAGTATAAATACTGTTGCTGTCAACATTCTTGTACATATTTTTAACATGTTAATATGCATTTCTATTAGGTATTTAACTATGGGTAGAACTGTTTGATCATAGGTTACTTGTACCTTCAGCTTGGTAAATGAAAAAAAAAACTACTTTCCAATGTGGTTTCACCTGTTTACACTCCCACCAGCAGTGTATGAAAAATCCATTGATCCACATTCTCATCAACACTTAGTATTGTCAGATTTTTTTTTTTTTTTTTTTTACCTTTTCCAATCAAGTAGGCACATGGTCTACTGGGAAACTCTGATTCAAGAAGAGCTGGGAAACACATACAGGTCTCTATGTTGCCTGACAGTTTGACTATTTCTTCATAAATACCTCCTGATAAGTTGATGTTTCTTCAGATCTTGGGTGGTTTTGTCATGCCCTGTTTTTTAGTATTTTCCACCTTTAAATATTTTCTTTTGCTCATATTCCTTTTAGTGAATGCATATTTTGTAGATGAATTGGTTGAAGGAGAAAGCCAAATGTTTGATGAGGGGGACATATTCCTTATTCACAATCTACTCCCTATGCTCATCCTCTAGCTGTGCCTCCAAGGCACAGCTGGACCAAAGAAGGGCCACTTGTGAGATTGGCTCAAAGCAGCATCCCACCGCTGCTTTGATAGTGTGTCTTTCCTGTTGAAACTTCCTCCACCATAGATAACATCAGGAAGTACTCAAATTCTACCATTTAGGCTTTAGTCTTCAGAAATTCTGGGTTCATAGAGGCAATAGAAGATGTTAGCCAAGCAGCTAATTTGGCCTGGCAGGTGTTAACTGTCTGTAAATACTTGAAAGCAAGATTTGCCTCAGGTAAACTGCACAAAGCAGGCAACTTGCCTGAGGATCTGAGTTGACTAAGCAAATAATAATACCCCAGGACTAAATAACCCCTACCACAGAGTCACCAAGGGTGAAAAATGGAACAATGTGTTTTGCCAGTCTCTGAAATTTTCTATCACTGATCTCTAGAGTTCCATTAACCCTTAATGCATAAAAGAGCAAATGTTGGTATAAAAGATAATAATTGCTTAGAAAGATTTACTCTTTAAGACATCCTGCTAGTGATCAAATTGTCTATGCATAGTTCTACCTAAGAATGAAATCTCTTTTATTGATTAATATTTCTCTATTTCGTGTGTATGTGTATTATATGCCTCATATACTCTGACAATTTGAGGAATTTCAAGGAAGAAAGATGTCATAGATAATCTGGCTCATAAAAAGTCATCATCGCAAAAAAAACACAATTAAAAAGAAGCAGTATGTCACTAGTAATAATAATTGAGTTGTACAGTGCCTGTATTTTCTCTGCGCTATCATTCTTGCTTGGCTCTAAAGCTATTAATGACTATTAATAATACTGATATCCTTTCTTCCTAAAATCAAAAAATGTAAGTTTAAATTCTTTAAAATGTGGAACAAATTGCTCCATAAGTCTTAAAAACTTTGATTGATTGATTGATTTTTCTACATCATGTCCACTCCATAACCTCTTGCTCACATCTTCAACCACTCATCTACCTTGAGATGTTTGTATCTCTGGGATCAGAAAGGAAAAAGCAGAAGGTAACTAGGCATTTCTTTTTGACTTTTGAGGAAAGCCTGACTTTGTGCAGCTCTGTGCTATGGTTATACAACACCAAACTGTTCTTCAACTCAATGACAAATACATCAGTAAACTGATCTTTTTCGATCAACTAAATCTTTCATTTAAAAATACCAAGATATTTAAGTAGCACACAAGCACAGCCTAGAACTGAGAGGAGGTAAAACCTCTGTCTGATGCCAAGAAATTACCCAGGGAAGCAGTATCACATCACCTAACCAGCCTAATTTTTGGAGGTTACCCAAGTTTTACTCAATTTTATTACCGGTTTCACTTCTGTGAATAATTCAATAATCCTTTAATTGTTTAGTGGTTTTGTTTTATTTTTACAAAGCTTTACGGTGTCTTTTCAAAATGATTTTCATGGTTTTGATGTACACCAAAAATCATCTGAACACATATCGTAATATTCTGAGATACATAGAAATGACGATGACATATTTCAGCTTGTTTTATTTTCTTTTTTAGACGTGAGGAGGTTTTTAAAGCTAGAATATAAATGATGGAGTTTATAAAAATGTCTAAATGTGCTTTTTAATGAGGTATTTCTGTATTTCCCTTGGCAATTTGAGATAATCACTGTGTACAATCTTTTAAAATAATTTTCCACGTTTATTTTTAATTAAACTTGAGTAGGCTACAAAATCCCTCAATTTACTTTCAAATGACCACTACTGAATTCAGCTCTCCCTCCCCTCCCCCACTCTGCCCTCCCCTTTCCTGCCCCTCCCTGCCCCTCCTCGCCAAGCAATAAGGTGAACAACATTCTCATCAGTTTTTAAATATAGATGTGTGACAGTTTGTCCTTGAGTAGTATATAGCATGTGACTTTTTCCATCCTTTTAAATCAGAATTGTAGATATTTTACAGAAATCACACAGATTTTATTGTGACATTCTAGCCACCATCATATTTATTCATTAAATGTGTAACATAAGTCTAACTTTTGTTGAATGAACTTGATATTGTTTTCTGTTTTTGATGTCCAAATGGAAGAAGGGGGCTAGCTCTTCCTATGAGACAGGGCATCTCATTGGATCACTTTTATGTAAATGGACTTATTAAGGGGAAAGGTTGCTGTTAATCATTCTTATGCATCACAACCTTTCAGTGAATTGGAAGTAAAAGCTCATTTTACAGGTGAAATAAATGGTATGGAGGACACTTGAAGTCAATGCCAATGGTTTGAAAACAAAGTCTGAGGAGATAAGATTTCACCATGGGCCATCCCTGTGGTCTTTGTGGCTGCAGTTGGAAAACTCCTGTTTCTCCACTAGTAATTACTGCTCCAATTAGCTTAACCCTTTGAGACTAAATTTTATGCTTTTCCTTAGGCTCTCTGATGGTTCAGGAAAAAACTAGAGGCCTAAAGCACAGCTCCAGAGTTTGCAGCCCATCGCATAGCCTGGAGAATATCCCTGGCTCACCCAAAGCCTTGTAAAACAAAGGCTAACATATCAACCTTTGCCTCACGGGTAATCGATGTATAATAAAGGGCAGAGAAGAATTGATGTGACTGACCAGGAGCTGCCCTTTGTGCTCTGGGACACAAATTGAGACAATTAATCTGATTTTCCTACATAACAACAAGGGCTCCACTTTGCACTCAGAGAGGCTTTTTATCCAAGACCCTCCAAGTGCGCCACTCCAAGAGAATGGCTCATAATTATTTCCTTATTATCACTCCTGTCCAGAGCAGAGTTGAGTCACGATCAAAGAGAAAGCAAGTTGCTGATTAATCCATATCAACTGTCATCCAAGAGATTCATGATATAAAATACTACCTGAACTTTTAAGACAAATAACTGTAATTTCCATTTAATTGATTTTTGACCTTGAACCACATTATTCAATTGTAATTTTAACTTAAAACAAAACTGAGCTATCAGGTGACTATGAACCAGCAAAGAGGACAGTGTGGGGAAGGAGGAACTCAATTTAATGCAGGTTAACTTTTACCAACCTTAGACATCACTCTAATAACATGTTTCCTTCTTCTAACAAAATGTTTGCAGCTAGTCTAATGAAAAATAAGTTTGCATGAAATCAACTAAAATAGATCGTATAGGCACCTGATCTAAACCTTAAGTCTGTCGGATGAAAAGACTGAGACCCAGAGTTTTGTGCCACATGCTCAAAGTTATACAGTTAATAAGTGGCAGAAATAATATTAAAACTAAATCGGCCATCTTCTTTTACAAATGTAAAAAGTAGAACTCAAAGATTTCAAGTCATTTTTGTTCATACTTATGGGCTGGTTGGTGGAAGGCCCAGAACTAAATCTTGGGTTACTTCCAGGCTGTCTCTAATATATTCTGGAACCAAGGCAAGAATACATATGGAAGCTACATGTTATATGTCTAAGGACTTAAAAGTTATTAATCGAGCTCATAAATTGTTAAATAAAATATGTTCTATACTTCTACTTTGACAAACATATTTTGTCATGACCTGAAAGTTCAGGTTTGAATGAACTTGGACTCTTCAGAACACACGAAAAGAGCCAGCCCCTGGCATCCAGCCCCTGGTCTGAAGCCTACCATGATTTTTAATCCCTGGCTCCATCCCACACCACTATAGCCCTCACAGACATACCTGTGGACAACCCAGTCTGCATGTCCAGGCATGTCCGAGCCCCATCTGTACTCCCCATACACCCTTGGCCAACTCTAAGTCTTAGGGGAACACTTGCCAGACATAGAGCGTGCCTTTGGGCTTGTCGACCCAGGCAAAGGGCCTGCTCAGGCTGAGGATGCTGGCGCATAACGGTTGGTCATACTGTTGCTAGGGTTTCAAAATCCCAGCTAACCAGAACATGGTGTGATGGTGGTGGTAGGTGGGGTGGATGCTCCCTCTGGCTGGACACTTCCTATTGGCCCTGCAGACTACTTGTCATAGTGGAGTATAGATAGAGGGCCAGAGTTGAGGGCTTGTAAATGTGGAGGCCTAAAGCAGGGCTTCTCTTGCCCTTGTCTAAAGGAAGCAATAGTGTCTTTACCCATTAGTCCTGTGTTTTTCTCTCTTTACCAGGATAACTCTTTGGGATATAATTGTTCAAAATATTTTAGTGTCCTTCAAAAAGAGAATTTAGAACATTTTAATTTCCCCTCCCATTTTCTATTTTAATCAAAACAAATAGATCAACAATGTTGGGCTGATAATAATTCTCTAACTGTTCTCAGATTAAAATTTTTTTCAGTTGCTGACAATCTTCCTTAAATCTCAATTATATATAACATTTTCAATGAACACATCCTCTTTCTTTTAGACTCCTATGAGAAAAGTATGCTAATTTCAGACTAAATAATTAGAGAGATTTATAAAACTTGGAAGTGTTTTAGGAATATTTATTAAGGAATTTCAATATAAAGTATATGGTGAAAGGTTAAAAGAAGTTGCACTTGCTTATCTTACAGCTGACAGGACTAAGGGATAAATTAATAATTATCTTCAAGTTCATGGCTGATACTAAATGAAGGAAGAAGACTAATTATCTCTCTGGTTTCAACTGTGGGTGGTGCCAAAAATTTGAAAAGTAAAAAATTGAATAAAGGATCTAGATATTTCTAACAGTTTAAATGTTTGTTACAGACATCACCCACGCATACCCACACACATGCACACATCTCAATAATTTAATCTGTTACTTTTTATCTGAATATTTTCTGGTATGTAGCTATCACTGTCTCTTTTCAGATACCATTTCTTTAAACCATCCCACCTCCTCTTTACCTAGAGGGGATGCAGGTAGACAAAAATATAAGATTCTCTTAAAGGTCTTTTTCCCATTTCTTCTTTAACTTTATGATACCTTATGAAGTAAATATTATTATCTTTATTTCACATATGAAGAAATTGAGCATTAATGGCATGAAAGAAATTGCATAAGACACATAACAATCATGCGGGAGAGCTAGGACTCAAACATATGAGTATACGCCTAATGCCCCTTCACCTGTACTCTGTGTCTTCCAAACAGAAATAATCAGTCCCTCACTGAGCACCAATGATTGCATATGGCAATAAGTGGAGAAGAAAAGATAAATCTCCCACGCAAAAGAATTCCAAATAGTTTATGTAGATAGACTGCCTCCAATGAGGCAGCTCCCCACTCCTTAAGTGTGGGCTTCCAAAGAGTACAGCATGAAAAGGGGGGCAAAAGAGTAACTTTACAGGGGCCAGCCCCATGGCTTAGCAGTTAAGTGTGCACGCTCCGCTACTGGCGGCCCAGGTTTGGATCCTGGGCGTGCACCCACGCACCGCTTCTCTGGCCATGCTGAGGCCGCGTCCCACATACAGCAACTAGAAGGAT
Source organism: Ceratotherium simum simum (assembly GCF_057802395.1). NCBI lineage: Eukaryota > Metazoa > Chordata > Mammalia > Perissodactyla > Rhinocerotidae > Ceratotherium > Ceratotherium simum. The sequence continues at coordinate 36,550,925 of NC_141911.1, forward strand.
GTGCAACTATGACATACAACTATCTACTGGGGCTTTGGGGGAGAAAAAGGAGGAGGATTGGCAATAGATGTTAGCTCAGAGACGGTCTTCCTCAGCAAAAAAAAAGAAGAGGATTAGCATGGATGTTAGCTCAGGGCTGATCTTCCTCACACATAAAAAATAAAATAAAAAAAGAGTAACTTTACAGTGGAAAAACCTGGCAAGCAGAGTAAGAAAATTTATTTATTCAGTGAGTAGATAATTCTTGGTAAACATATTTATTTACAGACTCCTTTTAATAGCTCCATAACTCCACGGCCTGCAATTCAGATACTCCTAGTTTCTGGGGAAAATAATGGCAATGTTCTGAGAGGGCCTCAAAGATCGTTAAAACAAGTATGGCAACTTCTGCTTCTAGCCGTGATGGGGTAACTGGTACCAGACTTGCCTCTCACCATAAACAACCATAGAACTGGAAAAATTCTATGAAAAACTTTTTTTAGGGATTGGATAAAAGGAAGCCCAAGACTGTAATCTTTTAGATAAAGAACTATAGGAGTCAAAAAGCTTTGGTTTTATGCCTGGGGGTAATTTCTGGAGGGGTAGTCTAAGGAAAGAAGGGTGGGACAAAGTTCGGAGTTCAGAGCTACTAAAGTGCCAGAAACGTGCAGGGCAGGGTACTAGAATTAGGGAGCTGTGGAGAAGGTGACCCAAATCCACATGGGGCTTCTCTGTGGGTCTTTAGCCAAAGGCTTGGCAGTGCATGCACAAGTCCAACCAACCTGAGGCCTAGTAGTAAGTAGTTGCTATGAGGCTGAGAGCTGAACAGAGACAGCAGAGGTATAATAAATAGAACAGAGCAAAAGCAATACCAGTCTAGAAGACATCGATGTTTCAGCTCAACTAGAGTGGAGAAACCACACTGAGCTCCCTGGTCATTCATTTTAGATTCCAGAAAGGCCAAGTCTTAACACTAAGAATTACACCCTTGAGTAAGGGCCATGTCCTAGGACTAAGGGTAACACCTAAAGAATCCCACCCAAACAAACAATAAAATAAGCCTGAGAGGCTCTAAATGATCCAGCAGTCTTTTTTTTTTTTTTTCACTTTTTTTTTCAGGTTAATTGAAATATAATTAACACATAACATTGTAGTAGTTTAAGGTGTACAACATAATGATTTCATATATGTGTATATTGCAAAATGGTTACTACAATAAATTTAGCTAATATTCATCACAGCACATAGTTACAAATTTTTTTTCTTGTGGAAAGAACTCTTAAGAACTACTCTCTTAGCAACTTTCAAATACACAATACAGTATTGTTAACTATAGTTATAGTTACATAAACTGTTATATATACAGCAGTAATTTAAATGTCTGCCAGAACAAAATTTAACATTCTTTAAGAAGACAGCACAATCTAGACTCCCTACAATGTGTCTTTCATAAGATTCAGGATAAAATAAAAATAATGCTATATATTCTCTGCTTCTATGAGTTCAACTATTTTGGATACCTCATATAAGTGGATTGATGCAGTATTTGTCCTTCTGCGACTGGCTTATTTCAGTTAGCATAATGTCCTCTAGATTCTTCCATTTTGTCACAAATGGCAGGATTTCCTTGTTTTTTTTAAGGCTGAATACTGTTCTATTGTATGTACATAACACATTTTCTTTATCCATTCATCTGCCAATGGACATTTGGGTTGGGGCTCTGGGGAGTGGGGGAAATGGGAAATAGTTTTTTCAATGGGTATAAAGTTTCAGGTATGCAAGATGAATAAATTCTAGAGATCTGCTGTACCAACAGTTAACAAAACAGTATTGTACATCTTAAAATGTGTTAAGAGCATAGATATCATGTTAAGTGTTCTTACCATGCACACACACAAAAAACACACAAAAATTTTTGTAGGTGATGGATATATTTAATACCTTGATTATGGTGTTGGTATCATGGGTATATGCATATGTCCAAACTCATCAAGATGAATACATTAGATGTGTGTAACTTTTTGTATATCAATTATAACAATAAAGCTTGAAAAAAGAAAAAAAATACTATATAGCTGAAAAAGGAGAAAATTGAGACTCACAATCAAGAAAAAGCAGTCAATACAAACAGACTACAAGATGGCTCAGAAATCAGCAGATAAGGACTTTAATAAATATGTGCAAGGACTTAAAGAAAAATAATAGACATAATGAGTAAATAGATAGGTAATTTCAGCAGCAAAATGGAACACATGAGAAAAAAAAAAACCAAAAGGAAATTCTACAACTTCAAAGTACAATACCTTCAATGAAAATTTCACTGAATGGGATTAACAGATTAGAGATGGCAGAAGAAATGGTTAGTGAACTTGAAGGAAGATAAATAAAAATAACAAAATTTGAAAAATAGAGATGAAAAAGACTGAAAAAAGAAAGGAAAAGAAAAGAGCCTTGGGGATCTGTGAGATGTTAAGCAGTCTAGTGCACATGCAGTTGTAGTCTCAAAGGAGAGGAGAGGGAGCCTGGAGAAAAAGTTTATTTGAAGAAACAAGGGCTGAAAATTTCATAAATTTTATGAAAAACATAAACCCACAGATTCAAAGACATCAGTGAATTCCAAACAAGAAAACACCAAGAAAACCACACTTCATGGTATCACAGTCCAACTCCTGAAAATCATTGATAAAGAAAAATATCTTGATTGCAGTGTACTAGTTTTCTATTGCCGTGTAACAAATCACCACAAAAATAAAGGCTTAAAACAATGCCCATTTATTATCTCACAGTTCTTTCTTCAGAAGTCTGGCTGGGCTCAGCTGGGTTCTCTAGCCGGGATCTCACAAGTTTAAAACCAAGGTGTTGGCTGGACTGGGCTCGTATCTGGAAGTTCTGGGGAAGAATCCACCCCATGTTCATTCAGGTTGTTGACAAAATCCAGTTTCTTGTGGTTGTAGGTCTGAGGTCCTTGTTCTTTTGGGCTGTCAGCCAGAGGCTACTCTCTGCTTCTAGAAATCCCCTGCATTTCTTCTCATGTGACCCCTTCCATCTTCAATGCCAGAAACGTCACATCAGCTCCATCTCACACTGAATCTCTCTGGCTTCCTCTTCCATTCCCAGTGAGAGAAAACTCTCTGCTTTTAAAGGGTTCACATATTTACATTAGGCCCACCCACATAATCTCCCTTTTGATTAACGTAAAGTCAACTGATTAGTAGCCTTAATTGCATCTGCAAAATCCCTTTTGCCATATAATGTAACATATCAGGGCATGATATCTCATCATATTCACAATCTCAAGAATTAGGATAGCAAATCTTGGGGGGTTGGGATATTTTAGGATTCTACATACCACAAGGAGTCAGAGAGAGAAGCGACATTACATAAAGGTGAACAATTATGCCTGATATCTTGTCACAACAATATGTGTCAGTAGAAACGGAATGACACTTTAAAGACAGAAAGGAAGGAAAAGAAAAGAAAAACGACAGCCCAAATTTCCCTATCCAGCAATATATCCTTTGAAAATGAGGTAAAATAGAAAATATTTTCAGATAACTAAAAGCAGAGAGAATTTGTAAGACCTGCACTATAAGAAATATTAAAGGAAGTTATTCAGGCTGAGAGAAGTGATGCCAGCTTAAATTCACATTTGCTGGAAGGAAAAAAGAGCATTGAAAATGATAAATATAAGAACCTATCATTTTTTTCTTACATTGATTTCTTTAAAAGATAGCTGACTTTTAGGAGTAGAAGTGAGAAAACTCCATGGCCCATGGGCCAAATCCAGCTCACAGTCTGTTTTTGTATGATCTGATAGCTAAGAATGATTTTTATATTTTTAAAGGATTGTAAAAACAAAAACAAGGATGAACCAAAAACAGCAACAACAGCAACAAACAAATACTATGCAACAAAGACCATATGTGGCTCTCAAAGCCTAAAATATTTACTATTTTGTCCTTAAAGGAAACTTTGCTGACTTCCTTTTTAGAGCAAAAACTAAATAATTAGCATTGTATTATGGGATTTATAACAAATGTAGTAGTTAAATATATGACAACAGTAACTCAAAGGATGGGAAAAAGTAAATGGAATTATGTTTTTGAGAGAGTCTTACATTTTAAGTGAATGTTAGGATCACAATATTAACTCTAGGAAAATTACCATAAGAATGCATATTGTAATCTCCAGAGCAATCATTAAAAAATAAAAAGGGGTATAAGTAGAAAGCCAAAAGAAGAATCAAAATGGAACACTAAATAATTTTTGACTAAGAAAAAATAAAATATAGAAAAGGAAGAAAACAGATTGGAAAGCTAGAAAACAAATAATAGAATTAAATCAAAGCACAACAATGATTTTATTAAATATAAATAGACTAAACATGCCAATTAAAAAGCAAAGATTGTTAAACTACATAAAAATCAAGATCCAATTATATGCCATATACAAGCAATATGCTTTAAATATAAAGAAACAAATAGGTTGAAAGTAAAAGGTTAGTGTGATGGACTAAACTGCGTCCACCCCCCTGCCCTCCTCCACCTTGATCTGGGACTTTCAGTCTTCAGAACTGTGAGAAAATACATTTCTGTTGTTTAAGTCACCTATTGTATAGTATTTTGTTATGACAGCCTGAGCAGACTAACACAATTGGAAAAAGATATACAATGCAAACAGTAAGAATACGAAAGATGGTGTGTGCAGATTAATAACAGACATTAAGACAAAGAGTGTTACCAGAAATAAAGAGAGGCATTTCAAAATGATAAAAGGGTTACCTCTTCAGGAAGACATAAAATCATAAATGTGTATACACTAAATACAAGAGCTTCAAAATACATGAACAAAAAACTGACAAAAATAAAGGGCAAAACAGATAAAAGCACAATCATTGTCAGGAATTTTAACACCCCTCTCTCAATAATTGATAGAACAGATAGATAGAGATCAGCAAGGATATAGAAGATCTGAAAACACTATGAACCACCTTGACTTAATTAACATTCACAGAATACCACACACAACAACAAAAGAACAAACATTATTTTTAAGTGCACATGAAAAATTCACCAAAGGAAAGGTGACATGTTGGCCCATAAAACTAGTCTCAATTAATTAAAAGTATTAAAATAATAAAGAATATGTTGTCTCTGACAAGAGTGGAATTAAATTACATATCAGTAACAGTAACATTAATATATCAGTAACATTAAATCCTTGATTATTTGGAAATTAACCACACACTTCTAAATAATTTAGTGTTTAAAATAAAGCATAATGGAAATTAGATGTTTTGAGTAGAATGATAATTAAAAACAACATATCAAAATTTGTGAGATGAAGCCTAAGCAGTGCTTAAAAAGAAATATATAACTTTAAATATCTACTTTAGAAAAGAATAACAGTATAAAATTATCTAAATTTCCATCTAAAAAAGCTAATAAAAGTAGTAAAGAAGGAAGTAATAAATATAAGAAGAGAAATCAGTGAAAGGGAAAATATACAGTATTAATATCATTAAGGAAAAGAAGGGTTATGAATCCTACAGACATTAAAGTGTAATAAGGAAATACGATGAACAACATTATGCTAATAAACTTTACAACTTAGATAAAATAGAAAAATTTCCTGAAAAATACAAATTACCAAAAGTAACACATGAAGAACAGGGATTCAAATATTGCTGTTTCTACTGAAGAAACTGAAAATGTAATCAAAAATCTTCCTTCCTTCCCCCAAAAAATCCAGACACAAATGGTTTGAAAAGTGAATTTTATCAAATCTTTAAGCAAGAAATAATACCACTCTCATACAAATTGTTTCAGGAAATAGAGGAACAAGGATTATTTCCCAACTAGTTTTATGAGACCTGCACAATGTGATACCAAAACCTGAGAAAAACATTACAAGAAAAGAAAATTACAGGTCAATAACTCTTATGAATATTGATAAAAAAATTATGAGCAAACTGATTCCAGCAAAATATAAAAAGGATAACACATCATGACCAATCGAGGTTCACCCCAGAAATGCAAGGTTGGTTTAACATTTGAAAAACAATCAGTGTAACTTGCCATATTTACAAAATAGAAGGAAAAAATACATTCATCTCAGATAGATGCAGAAAAATATTTCACAATATTCAACACTCATTTTTTATTTAAAAAATCCCAATCAAAATCCCAGCAGCCTTTTTTTTTAATTAAAGGAAATTGACAAGCCAATTCTAAAATGAATATGGAAATGAAAAGATGCTAGAATAGCCAAGAAATAATTGGAAAAAGAACAAATTTGAAGGATTCATACTACCTGATTTCAAGACTTATTCTAAAGCTATAGGAACCAAGATAGTAAGGTATTGATATACTGGTAGACTAATAGATCAGTGAAACTGAAAAAAGTGTTCAAAAATAGACCCACACTTATACAGTAAATTACTTCTCTATCAAAGTGCCAATGGGGATAGAAAAATCTTTTTAATAAATAGTGCTTTAAAAATGGAGAAAGCATATGGAAAGCAACGAAACACAAATCTTACCTCTCACCATAACCAAAAATTAATTCAAGAGAGCTTATAGATCTAAACATAAAATCTAAATCTATAAATCTTTTGAAAAGAAGACATAGGCAAATGTCTTCACAGTAGTGGAGTAGGCAAATATTTCTTAGACAGCATGAAGAAACCAATAACCATAAAAAATGATACATTATACTTCATTAAAATATAAAACTTCTGCTCATCGAAAGACACCATTAAGAAAATAAATAGATAAACCACAGATTGGGAATACACATATATAGAGAGCTGAGAAAGCACTTTTATCCAGAATATACAAAGAATTCCTACAAATATAAAATAAAAAGAAAAATAATAGAATTAAAAAATGGGCAAAAGACAGACATTTTGCAAAGAGGGTATACAAATGGTGGGAAATATACATAAAAAGCTTCTCAGCATCATTAGGGAAATGCAAACGGATGTCATACCTGCTAGAATTACATTCTGCACACCTGTTCCCAAAGAGTAAAATTCAAGACAGATTATACCAAATGTTAATGAGAATGTGGAGAAACTGGACCTTCCATACACTGCTGTTAGGAATAATAAATGGTACAGTTTTTTGGAAAACTCTTTGGCAATTTCTTGTGAAATTAAACATCCACTTACCCCATGACCCAGCAATTACACTCACGTATTTACCCAAGAGAATTTAAAACAAAAGTCCAGAAGACTTCTATGTGAATGTTTATAACAACTTTATTTACAATAGCTTCAAACTGGAAACAACCCAAAAGGTCCATCAACAGGAGAATGGGTAAACAAATTTTGGCATATTCATACATTGGGATATTTCTCAACAATAAGAAAAGAATAAACCACTGATATGTCCAATAACAATGATGAATCTCAAAGTCGTTATAACTAAAAGAAGCTGGACACAAAAGAGTATATATTCTTCAATTAAATATATAAACATCAAGGATGTGGAGATGGAAATCAACACAGTGGTTGCTTAGTGAGGTGTGTGGATTTATTAGATAAAAGTAGAAGAAACTTTTCGGGGTGATGAAAATATTTTATATCTTGACTAGAGCGTTTAATTTGTTGGAATTCATTGAATTGTACATGTAAGATACGTATATTTCTCTATATGCAAATTTTACCTAAATTTTAAAAAATTGACAATGTACAAGTTGAATAAAAACTGTCTTTCAAGGCCGTCAGTAACATATTTAGACACACGGGTACACGTGAGCAAAGTAACAAGCAGAAAATCTAAAAAGAGTAGGCAGAGAAGTTAGATAGTGTCATGCCAATACCACCCAAGCTGTTTACAGCCTGTCTGTAAGAGGTTTCTCACAAGTGGAAAAACAGACAGCCCCATATTTGCACTGCCAACTTTGATTATGGAGGACAGAATGGGGATTGGACAATGGCAGCCATTATTATCCATCACCAGCAAACTCCTTCAAGGATATCCAGCAGGTTATCTTTGAATACAAAACAAATATTGCAGAGAAACATTGACAGCTCTGGACCCACAAAAGGCTATATAAAGAACCACTCAATGGGGAAAGCTGTTGATGAATTTGAATGACTGTTCAGGGTATCTGGTGAGAACAGAGTGTGAGTCCAGACGGAAGAAGTAAATCAAAGTAGACGACCAGATTGAGATTTTTAAACTCTGAGCCATGAAGATGGCCTGAATCTTGCCTTTCTTAGGAGAAAAGTGCTGTAACCAAAAAGGCCTCTGAGGGAAGTTTAAGACACACACCAAACTCCAGAGAAAGGAATTAGCAAGAGAAAAATATGCCATGATTATTTTTGAATAGCTTTACCAGTGACACAGACATCTATTGTCACTTCAAAACTAAATTAAGGAAATAAGGAACTTATTTGCGGATGAGTTCTATACCAAAAGGAGGACGATTTCGAGACTGGATTTGGTTAGTATTATGGCCAGGAACAGAAAAGGATGCAAAATGTCAAGAGATGGTGGAATGATGCAATCAAAGCATTTACTAGGCTAAAAGAATGAGTAAAACACAAAATGGTGACAAAAAATTCCAGCTTGGAGAGGTTTTAGTAACATTATCAGTCATCCACGGATATGGGAGCAGTTGTGGATACATGCTCAACAAGTCTGTATGATCTCTAGTTCTTGGTTTCTTAATGAAATGAGCAGGCTGAACTTCTCACTGACTATGCTTACAAAAATAATTCGCAGGCAGTATACTAGTTTAACTGAAGCTATATTTCAACAAAAACAAAAAATTATGTATCTCTTTTCTTTGCAAAAGAAAAAAATCAGTACATTTGAAGATGCCATCAGCACCAACAGGGTTCAATTAACACCTCCCTCATTCATTTTAAACAAATCGAAGGGATTAAGCCAGACATAAAAATTGCATTTGTAGTTTCATGCAATTTTGTTGCTTTGTAATATATAAAAGTCACATTCTCTACTGTTTTTTTTTTTTTTTAATCTAAGCTCAAGAGCCACTAAGTGAGGAAGGATAGCTACATCTGATGAAAATCTAGAAGCAACCAAGCCACAAATGCATTGTGAACACAGTCTTCATTTTCATATGCTGTGGGTGTTACTGTAGTTAGAAAGGGCACAGAGACGTTGTAACCCTACGAACTTCAGGCTAGGAGAGTGAGTCAGAAGAACCCAGCAACCAGGGTCCTGCTGATGGAGAACGAAATATTTTATAGAACACAGATGAGTGCTTATTTTAGAGGTAGTGGTTGGGAGATGGCTCTTAGGGACCTTCATCACTGGCCCCTGTCTGTCCCTTCCCTGAAGGCTCAAGGTCAGAAAGAGCTAGAGTGCCACTGTATGACCATGACAACCTGGATGTTCCCAGCCAACCCATGGACTAAGGAGGCCTCCAAGAAGAGGAACTGTAAGGCTGTCTTCCAGTTTTCTCCACTACCAAGGAGGATGAATGTGGCTCTAAATTTTTCAGGGTTAAGGATGTTTTTATCAGCGATTGTTATTAGTGGTTAGAACTCCTATCTGAAGAAAGGAGTTCAAAGCCCAACAGAGCTGGGAAGAAGGGTGATCTTTCCTTCCTTTTCTCTCTCTTTGAACTCCTTCTCCCTGCTTCAAGAGAGGTAAGGCAAGACGACAGATCTGTTCCCTCTTGGGTGTCACTACCATCACCGTGTTTCATGTCCTGAGGCTCTCTGAAGCCCTCACACGGACAGCTCTTGAAATCTGGCCACTCTCTCTCTCTAGAAGTGTTTTGTTTCTTTGCCACCACTTGCCAGATGCATTCCTCCTGCACCATCTCCTCAAAACATTAATAATGATAATAAATAAATAAATAATAATGATGATAATAAAAGCCTAAGGCAAGAAATCGAGCTAGCTCTGAAGTAGACATTGAGAGGAAACTTTCTGATCGCTCTTTCTCCTGCCATTCATCTAGTCGTCCTCATGTATCTAGATGAGCTCACGCTTGAATTACATTGAGATTTAGATCCTGAGCTTCAGCTATTAAAAAAGTATTTCTTGACATAGGGTGCTCTGTGGTCTAGACCTCTCCTCTGAACTCACAGCTATAAGGCTTATTTTATCCTTGATATCTCCATTTGACTGTCTCATGAGTGCTTCAAACTTAAAACATTTAAAATAAAACTCTCATTCTCTCCACTCAATCTATTTCTATCTCACTCTTTGCCATTTTAGTAAAGGGCATCTAGTAAAGTCAGATTTAGTAATTATATTTGATCTCTTCCACTTCCTTACCCACCCCGTATCTAATCCCTCAACATGTCCTGCCAACACTACCTACAAAGTTTTTCTTGTATTTTCCATTTCTAGACCAGGTTAGCAATGCATTATCTCTTATCTTGTCTCAACTATGAGACAATAGATGTTTGTTGTTTTAAGCCACCAAGTTTTGTGGTAATTTGTTATACAGCAATAGATAACAAACACAGTTACTCATCTATAAAATGTGGATGATGATACTTTACTTGTAGAACTGTTGTGAGGATTAAAAATAATATATCGTGAGCATCTCATACACCAGAGGTATTCAAGAAAGAGTTGAATCTGAAAATGGAATATATTACGATGGGCAATTGGAAAGGGATACCACCACAAAAATCCAGGGGTAGTCAATAAATGCCTGTTGATACTATATAAATATTTTCTAACTGGAAAGAGAAATTTAGAAAGTTTCCTGAAAAGCTCAAGGAAAAATGTATTTTATATACCATTCATGTGTTTCCTATATTTTATTTTCTATTTCAGAAAGTGTAAAAGAAAAATAACTCTTTGAACATGGTCATAATCTTATTATCTTTGTCATCACCATCATCAGTAATATCAGCAACAAATCCTTGCTTGAGTCTTTATTTTATTTACAGAAATCCTTTAGTCCAGCACACAGTTCCCAAGTTCCTTCAACATTAAGAAAGTTCATTCCTCACAGCCCACTTCCAAAAGCCAATATTTCCCCCAATGAGGCTGTTTAAGGCTAGTGGCAATCAATGAACTCGTGTAAACCATGCTTTGTCTTTTCTAGGATTCCTTCTACTTATTTTGGACAATGCACCCCTTTCTTTGAGGGATTATTCCTCCTCCTCCCCTATGTAAGTGTCTCTGCCTCTTTCTTCTTCCCTACCTCTCTACTTCTCAGCTGTGTTGGGCACATGACCCAAACTGATCAGAAGCTTTAACTAGGACTTTTCAAATTGCAAAGGAGGTGAAGAGGGGAAATAGAGCATTAGTACTACTGACAGTCATGCCTAGATCCTCATGGAGCAGGTTGGTCTGAAAGAATAGAGTTGTCATAGAAATGAAGGGAAGCAAAATTAGAGAAACTGGCAAAGAATATCCTGAAGTTTTCCAATCCCTGGAGCTTGCTTTACCTTTCTCTCTCCAGTGATTTGTTTATACGTGTCAATAAATTCCACTTTGTGCTGCTTCAAATTGGGTTTCTGTGCCTTGAAGTCCAAATAATCCCGACTAATAGAACTAAGCATACCAGGGATGGATCTGGAGATAGGAGAGGGGTAAGTGGTCACTCAATCCAAATTTGGATGGAATGATGAATTTGATATGGTGACCTTGGTTACACAGTTATAATAAAATAGTAGGGGAGGAGATCTACACCAATTCAAAATCAAAATTATTCAATTTATCTTCTAAATACATTTTTAACAATTATTCTTTATTGAAGTATAACTTGTCTACTGAACATGATACATACCATGAATATGCAGCTTGATGATTTGTACCCCAATAGGCACACTAAGGAATCATCATCCAGATCAAGAAAAAGAATATTGCTGCCACCCCAGAAGCACCCCTTAGTGTTAGTGTGCTGAGAGATCAGAGAAGGTTTGCTTTGCTTTCATCTGAAGTTGAGAGAGAGGGGCCTCAAGAATACCATAATGAGAGCTTGACACGGGTCCCTGAAGTTTAAGGGACATCACAACCAGCATGTAGTCAGTCCTAAAGAACCTCAGGGCTGGAAGTGTGAACTTAACAGAGCCAAGTTGAGAATGAGTCCACCACTTCTATAGATGACAGGACTAACTCATATGTCTTCCTCATAACAGAAGACCTTGTGAGAGGTCTTGGGTCCATTTAAACTCTCTGCATTCATTTTAAAAGGAATCTCACATAAGAAAAATGTTTAGACAGGCAAAAGGACTCAAAATGAGATGAACCAATAAAAGCCTCGGGATTGTGAGGGAGTGAAGGTGATGGCTGGCCAGAGGAGCTGTATGGTTTAATTGATGGCAGATGCAGTCAGAGGCATTCAGTGAGAGACTTTCTCAGAATGTGCATACATGTCACATGGGAGAGTCCTTAGCACAGATTCAAAGAGGAGAAATGAAGGTTATAATATAACAAGTCTAGCTTTTTTGACAAAACAGATCCACACACATGCACTATCTTTCCTACTCAACTGTGAACACACTGAGGACAAGATGTATGTCTTGCTCACGCCCTCATCTCACCCTGTGCCACTCGGGTCCTTGCATATTAGTAGGTACATTAGCAGCACACTTGTGAGTTTTGATTCACTATTGTCTAAATAAGAAAAAACAAAGTGTCAAACACAAATAGAGCAATGGAAGGCTAAAAAATGAATTGGAATAAAATAGGTACTACTTCCAGTGACCCGATGTCATTTGTTGTTCTTGCTCTTTGTCTTTCTATTCCTTTCTCTCACCTTCTAGGAGAGGGCATGACTAGACGCTGAAGTGGCAGCAGCCCAAGACACGGTGACAGGCCGGGAACTGAGGAGAGAGCAGCAGGATCTGGGCAAAGGTGGTGGCCAGCATGGTCACACACTTGGGAACTGAGCAAATGAATAAATATGTTGAGGATCATCAGAGAAAAATTTTTCACTGTTGGAGAAGAGATTTACAAATACGGAAGTAATAGTAGACAGCAGTGTGTGTGTGTGCGTGTGCATGGTATGTATAAGTATGTGTATAAGTAAATATTTATTTTCTAGTTCTGTCCATGAAACGACCTCCAAGCAACTCTAGAAACTCAGTGAGTGCATAAATCTTGGATTCTAAAAACTTTCCAGGGGTCCTGAGAAAAATAGCTGGTTTCAGGGTGAGGGCAAGGGAAATACAAGACAAGCCTATAGTATCTTTCTCTGTCAAAATGTAAAGGAGTGCTCAAAGAATAAGAGGTACATGTCAGAAGGACATAGGAGCTTAGCAAGAACCTGCCACTGGTCAAATCTGGGAAGTTTGAGCATCAGAATAAACAATGATAGAAATAGATTATAGTTCCTTTGAATGAAATAGGAATCCACAGTCCATTCTGGTATCAAAAAATAAATGGAAGGATAAGGCATAAGATTCTCCTTAAATTAGTATACTAACCAATAAGTGTAGAAGAAGTGATGGAAATAGAAACATTACCATTTGGCACCACGACACTGGTGGTTGATTCAGGTGGTAGTCATTAAGAGATGCTTAGGCTGGCAGGGAAAGGTTTGATGAGGAACAGGATATTGACATAGTCTCGGAGTAGCTCTCTCCAAAATAATTTTCAGTTGCAAAGGGAAAAATTGGGACCTTAAGCTGGAGAAATCTGACAGACACCCACTTGGACTGGTGGTCAAGGTTAACGTCACCAGCAGAGAGACAGGTCAGCATCAGGTGCCCTCTGACGTGGTGCACTGAGAGAAGCACAGCTTCATTTCTGTGATACTCCTACAGGAATGCACACCCTGAGCCCAGACAGGAAGACAGTCAGACAGACTCAGATTGAAGGGCAGCCCACAGAACGAAACTTTCAAGATTCTGAAAGATAAGAGAAGATGAAGAAATTGTTCCAGATTAAAAGAGACTGAATACAGGTGACAACTAAATGCAATATGTGATTCTGGACTGAATCCTGGAAAAAGAGACGTTGTGGAAGCACTTGGAAAATTTTTAATATGTTTTACTGACTAAAAGTTATTGTTGCATCAATATTGATTTGCTGATTTGGGTGGTTTTACTGTGGTTATGCAGGTGTCTGTCAAGTCTCTACACCATATTTTGGAGAATTTACATACTGCTGTATCTCAGGGCAAATGGAGTATTATAACAGCAACTTGCTCTCAAACAGCTCAGCATAAGAAGAAGAATAATAGGTTGAGTGAGAGCAAGAAGGAGGGAGAGAGAAAAGGTAATGAATGTGATAAAGCGTTAGCTGAAGAGTCTGATGGAAGGGGATACAGAAGAAGGGGTTATAGGAGTTCCTTGTACTATTGTTATAACTTTTCAGAAAATATGAAATTACTTCAAAATAAATTATTAAAGCATTTAAAATATTATTTTAATTATATATTCTTGTATATTGTTATCTATTTGATTCATATGACAAATTCACTGTCTTGTGTTGAATTGTGTTACCCCAAAATGCATATCTAGAACTTCCAGCCCTCAGTACTTCAGAATGTGACCTTATCTGGAAATAGGGCCTTTGAAAATGTAATTAGTTAAGTCAAGATGAGGTCATACTGGAGTAGGATGGGCTCCTAATCCAACATGGCTGGTGTCCTTGTAAAAAGGGAAAATTTGGAGAAGATGTGCACACAGGGAGAATGTCTGGTGAAGAGAAGAACAGAGACTGAGGTGATGCTGCTACAAGCCAAGGAACGCCAAAGACTGCCAGCAAACCAGCAGAAGCTAGGGCAGAGGCATGGAACTGATTCTTCCTCACAGCCCTCCAAAGGGACCAACCCTGACAACACTTTGATCTCAGGCTTCTAGCCTCTAGAACTGTGAGAAAATAAATTTTTGTTTTTTAAGCCACTTATATTACGGTATGTTGTTACGGCAACCCCAGCAAAGTAAAACACTATCTGTGAATGTTTGGGGAAATAAAATGGAGAAACTACAGTATTGCACAATGATATGCAATGATTGGAAGGTTCATTAAGAAAATTTCTCTGGATTAGGGAAAGAGGGAGAGAATTATCTGGTATTCCTTTACTTGTTCAATTTATATTTACTGAGTGTTTATAATGCGACAGTCTCTGTTCTAACCACAAGGACACAGCAGCCGACTGCACAGCCAAAGCTCCTGCCTTTGTGGAGTTTATATTCTAATAGAGAAAGGGAGATAATAAACAGCTAGTGATAACTGCTATGAAGAAATATAAAATAAAATAGGGTGAGGAGATAGAGGATAATAAAGGCTACTATTTCAGGTGAGTGAATCTGAGAAGCCCTTTCAAAGACAATAAAATAAGGGAATGTGAAAGAACTTTCAGCTAGAGAGAACAGCAAGTGCAAAGCAGGGAGGAATGTGGAGTCTTGAGGAAAAGCAGGAAGGGCATTGTGGCTGGAGCAGAATAAGAGATGGGAAGAGTAATTAGAGATTGCTTTGGAAAAGTAGCCAAGGATGAGATCATGTACGAACTTTAGATCATAGTAAGGATTTTAAATTTTATTCTAAGTGTCAGGGAAAGCCATTTCAGCATTTTAAGCATTGCAATGACATAAATAGATTTATAGTTTCAAAGGATCCCTCTGGCTGCTGTGAACAGACAGTAGGAGGGCTTGCACAGGAGGGAGGAGACCACTTAGGAGGCTGTGCTCAGTAACCTCTGTTTGCTCCTCCAGAGCCACTCTCTACCTGTCTCCCTCCTGGGTTCCTAGAACCCGACCTTTCTTTGCTGGATCACAAAGTTCCTTTCTGTCCTGGATCAAAAGACCTCTGGATTCCAGTTGGGTTCAGCCAAGGGAGCTGCCAGCAGGAAACTGAGAGGAGAGTGAGGAGGGTATATTTGATTCCTCAACTTCCTACCTGCAAGGTTGCTGAGGGTTGGCTGCATCTCTCTACTAAAGGCAACAGCTACTGTCAAGTAGCTCCTAAATTCCCTGAATTTTGATATCTGCTCCCCACTTTTGTCCCTTCAGGTCTTTGAATGGAAATGACTCCCCATTATTACTAGCTCTGGGTTATATAACTTTTCTTTGTTGTTTTCTCTCACCCTGCCTTCACCTTTTCAAATAATCTCTTTATTAAATTCTCTCCTAATTCATCAGTTTGAGTACACTGTCTTTTATCCCTGCCAGACACTGGGCTATTACAGTAATCTAATGTTGTCTTGGGATAGAGTTGTCTCACTTGAGGTAAAAAGTTGGATTTTGAACATATTTGGAAAGTAGAGTAAATGGTATTTGATCATGGATAGACTGTGGGAGGTGTAAGAAAGAAATGAAAAAAGATAATTCCAAATATTTGGCTGGAATGTCTAGAGCACAGAGGAGAATTTAAAAGCAGCTTTTGCAAGGAATGAAGAATTCAGTTGTGTACTTGACACAACATATTCAAGTTAGAATGTTGAGTGGTAGTTGGAGTTCAATGAAAAGGTCAGGACTGGAGATATAGAACTTCTATTTCCAGTCAAGATGGAGTACCAGGGACTGGTTTTACCCTTTAATCTGAAACAATAAACACATTAGAAAAACATGTGAAATAATTTTCAAGATACTTGACACCAGACTGTGAAGGAGAGGAGTATTGGAGAGACAAGAAATCAATGAAGTGAGGTGTATGATTGCCCTGACTTACTTCCTTGAGAGAGTTTACACGCTGTGGCACAGGGTGGGGAAACCCAAGTAGAGCCTGGCTGAATGTCTGATTTGAGTAGATGGAGCTGACAGCCTTGGGAGACCAAGGAGACAGGACAGCCTACTAGCGAGGAGATAGCTGCACAGAGACAGAATTCCAGAGATATGCCTAGAATCTCCCTCAAGTATTTAGCAAAGTACAGATCAGTGCATGCATGTGAGGGTATTATCCAAGACTGGAGAGGGAACAACTTGAAGGGTACTTGAAGCTCACGCAGCGCAAAAATAGTGTGTGTCCCCATTTGCCAGATTGAAAAATACTTTGTGATTCATGGGCTGTTGGTAGTCTACTCAGAAAGGTCTTGCCTCAGTAGTGTGGGTTAATAAACCCTTGGCTAAGCACTGGTCTGGTCTTAGCAAATCTTAAAAGTAAATTTTAAAAAGATTGAATTGTTTCAAGTAACTGTGTCCCAGAACAAAGCTCAGGAATATTTGTAGGAATAAAATATATCCAGCACTCAACAAGTTAAAATTTACTACAATCCATAATGAGGAGAAAAAAACAATCTAAACCAACTAAGATGACATAGATGTTAGAGTTATGAGACAAAGACATTAAAACAATTATTTTAACTATATCCCATATGTTCAAAAAGTTAAGAAGGACACAGAAAATTAACAATGACTCAAATAAAAATCTAAAAATTAAACCTACAATGTCAGAGATAAAAAATACACTGGATGGAATTAATGGCAGATTTGACATTATATAAGAAAAGATTAGTGAACTAGAAACCATAGCAATAGAAACTATGCAAAATGAAACAAAAAAAGAAAGAAAAATAATGAAAAGAGAATTATTGAGCTGTGGAATAAATTCACTTGGTCTAATTTACCTCTAATTGAAGTCCCTAAAGGTAGAGGAACAGAAATAATACTAGAAAAAATGATGGACAAAAATTTTCAAAATTTGATGAAAATATTAAACACATACATTCAATAAGCTCAACAAACCCCAAGCACACGAAACATTAGGAAAACTACAGCTGTGTACAATATAAAATTGCTTAAAAATAGTAATAAAGAAAAACATTCTAAGCGCAGCCAGAGAAAAAAATGACATATTACCTACAGAAGAGTAAATATAGCAATGACACCAGATTTCTCATCAGAAACAATGCAAAGGAGGAGACAATGTAGTAACATCTACAAAGTATTGAAATAAAGAATGCAGATATGAAATTGACAGCCAACAACTTATAGATGATTTTAAAACCATGGGACCTAGAAAGTGAGTAAAGAAAAAAGAGGAGAAGGAAAGTCAAAAAAGGAGAAGAATGAATAAGTATTAATGTAAAAAGGTTAATACTAAGGAAATGAAGTTGATGGGATCATTTTGAGGCTGACCTTTTGAGAACTAACCATGCTCTACTTCTGTACTTGAGCAATAAAGCTAAGTGACTGATAATATAACTGAAGTCAAAGTAAGACGTATTGGTATGGGATCAATTTGCAATTATTTGGCTGGCAAAGTTTTACTACTACCTGTATTTTCATGCTCAGAGGGGCCACACTAGGTCGTCTTTGCTGTTTTGGCCATTGTTAGAGAAGATATTTTCCTTTTTTTCCCCTTTCTCACATCTCCTTAAGGTTATACCATGTTCAGCAGGTCCACTGAGGCCTCTAAAGTTGTTTTCATTTGAAATTGTTCCTAGAAATTCATAAAGTAATCCACTTTGTTAAAGTTTCCTGTTTTGATTAAGTTCATTTGGGATTTGTTTTGTGAATGGTATAATGGTGAATGGTGAATGATGTGACTTAGAAGTAAATTCTGAAAGGAAAAACAAGTGAGGAAAAATATTCAAGTTTGTTGTTATTGTCACCAGGTTGTGAGAAGTTGCAAAAGAGAGAAGAGTGAGGGAGAGAGGAAAGGGGAAGATAAAACGGGCTGATGGGAACCACAAAGCCATTCTTCACACTCCATAGTTTAAACAGGACCTAAACAGGAAGCAAAAATCTATGGGTCTTGGTTTGGTCTGTGCCTCAAAGAGGGAAAAAAACTGGAGTAGAAAAAAAAAGACAGTTGGTGATTTAAATACATCAGACTCCTTGTTTTCAAATTCGTAAATATGAATATACTATTTTAAACTATTCTTCATACTGAATGAAGTCAAAACAAAAACATAATGTATTTTCTATTCACTTTCTAAGTGTCCCTATTGATAGTTTTGTTTTCTGAAATTACACTATTCTTCTCTAATTTGTCTGACAATAGACATATTTTATAGCATATTTTTAACTATTCCATCACTAGGCAATTCTACCAATGCATAATTTGCAAGTCAAGCAATTATATCACTTTGCCTGTGATTGTTTTATACCTTTCTCCTTCCTTTGTCTTATTATCTATTCTGTCTCTATTCTTCCTCAATATCTCTCTTTCTCCCTCCCTCTCCTTCCCTCCTTCCCTTCCTCCATTTCTCTCCATCTCTCAGATTTCTCTCTCTTAATTTTACAGTGAAAAGAAAATAATTTATGTGGCATTAGAGGCAAAAAATCCTCTTGTTTTGCAGGAGGATGCAACCAGGAAAGAGAACAGGGCTAGCAAGCGCCCATTACATTATGTAAGTGTAACT
Organism: Ceratotherium simum simum; assembly: GCF_057802395.1. NCBI lineage: Eukaryota > Metazoa > Chordata > Mammalia > Perissodactyla > Rhinocerotidae > Ceratotherium > Ceratotherium simum. The sequence goes on from NC_141911.1 coordinate 36,570,104, forward strand.
AACCACAGTTTCCCTTCCTTCACTAGCAGCAAACATGACCAGAATTGTAGAGAATATGGTACACTTAAAAAGAATACCTTTAAGAAGAGTCATAGTTTTAACCGATTCAGTTGAAAAGACAGAATTACATTCTTTAACAGTAGTTCCCTAAGGCAAAGAGAGGAAATTCCACTTTTTTAAACATTGGAAATATCTCCAGCATTAAACTGTTTTAGAAAACTGTGGCTGAGCCTTTCATCTCAAGATCCACTCCAAATCACAGCTGTCTTAAGCTCTGTCAAGTTTATGTATTTGACAGCAATGGGTGGTCTCCCAGAAAAGAGTCAGTTGGCCCTGTTCCATGTAGACCAAGTGATTTAAAATCAGAGAATCATAGAGTCAGGAAAACTTTGAAACTCCTCTACTCCAACTTCTCAACTAATTCAAGAATCCATTGTATAATATCCCTGGTAAATGCTAATCTCACTTCCATTTGAACTGCTCCGGGTATAGGAGCTTTACTATCTTAAAAGTATGATGTTTAAGTTTTCTGGATGATTGTCCTTGTAGAAATGTCTTCTTTATATTAAACTAAAGTCTAACTTCTTGTAGCTTTTATGGAGGAAAGACATAAGCCTCAGCACAGGTCTCTCTACCCTGGGATCTGTTCTCAATTTCCTAGTTCAGAGAAACCCATCTGGTCAGCACTGGGAAAACAACGCAGGCGTGAGGATAGTGTGGGAAGCAGAAAGACACCTGGACCTGAGGAACCAGGGACTCAGGAAACTTTAGAGTCTTGGGCAGTGTGGAGTCACAGCTGGGGAGATGACATAACTTACCATATAAACCAGAACACTTTTGAGAGTGAGAGAGGTATTATTAACAATTATTCTGGGACAACAGGCGTGAGCTGATGGTGTTTCAGGATACAGAAACATCCTAGTCAAGTTCAGAAAAATGATCTTGGGACAGAAACAATTCTGTCCCAAGAAGGAATCTTGGGACAGAAGGAATCTCATGTTCCTTTGAGAAGGCAATTTCTGATTCCAAGTTCGAAGTAAATGTCTAGCAACAAGTTTGTATATGACTGGCAATCATAACTAGGAGTTGAGCTAAACTATGTCTAACACCCATTCCTGGAAATAACTTTGTGCCTAATCTCTCTTCCTTCCATCTCATAATTAAATGTTCACCAAAACATTTAATTTTCCTCCTGGGCACAAAGAAAGACATTATTCACCACCACCACTACCAACCCCAACACACTTACAAGCGTGCGCACACACACATACTTGCAGATAGATAAATTGAGTCACAATCTATAGAAAGATAGATCTAGATATATTGAGTTACAGTTCTGAGTTATGGGCAATTCAGTGTGGGCAGGAGTGATGTACCCTGTTTCAGACACAGCCAGAAAATATCCTGAGTCACCTTAGGATGGTCCCCATTGACTCCTCAAAAATGGAAAAAGCCTGGATTCTGAGTTTACTGCGTAGGGGAGAGCCGCCCAGGAGAACCACTGACCAAAAACATCCTCATGAGAGTCTGTGTGATAGATATTTGTTGCATTAAATCTCTGCGAGTTAGAGGTTGTTTGTTATAGCAGTTAGTGGACCCTGAATAAAAAACCTTCAGGTCATAGAAATATGAGGATCAAATATTACAGAGCCAATTTAAAAACTCTACTTTTCAGACTCTATTCTTTGAAATATGTGTGCTACTCAATGATTTCTTAAAATGGCTATAGAAGAATTGGTCATTATAACACGAAATTTAAAACAACCTAAATTTCCAACAATATACATTGGTTAAAACAATATGGTATATTTGTAGGATGAAATATTATGCAGACACTAAAATGACACAGGAAAATATTCACACATACTTTACCAAGTTTAGGCTATATAATAACCTAAAATTACATCTATGCATAGAAAAATTATTGTAAATATATATATGTAAAAATGTTAACAGTAATTACTGTAGGTGATGGACTTAGATATAATTTTTATCTTTTTCATTATTTTCTGTTTTTAAATATTAAAAATTAATTATAAATTGGTTATAACCAATCCCGTGAGGACATTATGCTAGGTGAAATAAGTCAGACAGAAAAAAGACAAATACCACATGATCTCACTTATATGTGGAATCTAAAAAAAGCAAACTCAAAGATATAGAGAACAGATTGGTGCTTGCTAGGGGTAGGAGTGGCGAGTGGGCAAAATGGGTCAAGGGTGAAGATACAATGGGTGAAAGATACAAACTTCTAATTATAAAATAAATAAGTCCTGGGGATTTAAGGTACAGCATGGTGACTATAGGTAACGATACTGTATTGTACATTTGAAAGTTACTAAGAGAGTAGATGTTAAAAGTCCTTATCACGAGAAAGAATTTCAACTATATGAGGTGATGGATGTTAACTACACTTATTGTAGTGATCATTCTACAATACATAAAAACACTGAATCAGGTGTAGGTTGTACACCTGAAAATAATATAATGTTTTATGTCAATTATATCTCTATAAAAAAAGTTAACAAAAAAAGATATTGGGCAGCTGTAAAAATAATTGTAAATACACCCACACATGTATGATATTTATAATCAGACATTTTAATGTTATTTTTAAAGAGTCTCACAGAGAGTAATTAGGTAAACTTCAAGAGTTGACAGAATAGGGTAACAGAATATTCAATGCTGAGGAAATGACATCAAGAGTCACGGACCAAGAAATCGTTCCTGCAGAGAAGAGGCACACAGGACCCGCAGCACAGCAAACAAAAGACCACATGTTGAGCTGTGGCCTCCATCCCACGTGCCTCTTCACTCCTCTCACCTCTTAAGAGCCTATACTGACCCTGGGAATTTGCTGTTGATACCTACACACAGCTGACTGGCTGAAAAGCACATTCAGAGACTGCAATCAGACAGTTCTCTGGTAGCAGCATTTTCCCAAAACCAGCTCTGCTTATGGGATGAAGAGTAGGATGGTGGAGGAAAAGCTTGGACGTCACTTCCACACATTGCTGAATATCAGTAATCTTATTTATTGCAATATTTCTTGGTCCAAAATGATAATGTTGATATACCTTGAATCTCAAAGGAAAACAAAACAGCATAGATTCCTTTTAAATTTTTGATTGTTCTCCTAGTTTAATACTAGATCAACAAAGCAATTTTCATACATCCACCATCAGAATCATGTCTCTTTAAGTCTTTCCACAGCCTTCAAAAGTTGGGCCTTTGCAATTTGGATACTCTAGAAATTAAAATCGAAAGTTAACAAAAATGTGTCAACATTCCCAATTTGTGTACATGGTATTTAATTGAAGGAATATCTTCAGGATTTTGCCTCTCTGTTGCCTTGTTTATGTTTTAAAATTGATCCTTATCTGACTTCACTTCTTTGAGTAATAGGCTTTTTGCTCCCCATTCTTTGACTTTTCAGAGGTTTTTAAAAGTGGTAATCCAGAAACAAAATTCAGGGAAATCAGACACTCTAACACTTCAGTGAAGGATTTAGTTAATCCCTTCCATAAACGTTCAGAAATTCTGGCACTGAAGGAAGAAGCACTGCAGGCAGAATTTCACTAAAAAGGCATTTTTGTAAGAATTATAGCTCAGCTGTATTTGAGTCTTTGGTGTATCATTTACACATCTCATGGTTTCTGATTGTACAATAGAAGATACTTCATTCAGGAATCTCATCATGGGGAACATTCCAATCTAAAGAACCATGTTCTTTAAAACATTGAAGTTATGTTTTTTTTGTGTCATCCGTTGTTTTAGTCTAACCTCTGTAATTATTGTAGAGAAAGTTTATACAGTCTATAGTCCTACAGAGCTATGGTTCTATATTTTCTATATATGTGTTATGCCGCACGTGATGTCCTTGTGGCCAAATGTTTTCAATGAGGATTGCAGGAAGCAGGGCTATATAGATTACCACAGAGCAATCTCTCTGTCTTCTTGTGTGTAACTCATGATTTGTTCAAATAAATTGGATGTTTTACTGGGTCCCAATTGTTTTAAAGCATTGAAATGAAATTGTGCAAACGTGTGTCCTGTGTCTAAATATATATACTTTTCAATCAGTTTACTCTTGAAGTAAAAAATATCTGATGCCCAGAGATAAATTCATGTCTCAGATATTTTTAATTTGAAATTCATTTCTAATGAAATTTAATGAAAAATTTCCTCCATGCTGCCTTACATAAATAATTTCTATTGATTATTTCACTGGAAACTGTGCAGCCAGCTCTAACCCCTTGCATTTGGGAAGGGGGAAATAGGGGAGAGGAGAGGGTTTTCACTGGAGCAAATCTTGAGTCATAAGTCTGACCAGCACTTCTTGTCCAGACACCAAGATGAATGAAGTAACAAAGCTGAGGTTAGAATTCCAAGAAAATATACCCACAAGCAAGTCCAAAGTCATAGCATCACATTCAGGGTCAAACTGAGATATGTGGGCACACGGGGCAAATGAATAATTTGGCGTTCCTTCCAACTGATAGTCTTCGAATATGTAACATATTTTAGCAAAGAGACTGGACACTGAAAGGGCCAAGAGCAGAGAAGTGCTTGTTCAGAAATCAGCCTCTACTGTAATATTCAGAGCAATTTAGCTTACGCTCCCCACTCAAGGAACAAACATTCTTTAGGAGGCATTTTAGAAGAAAAGAAATGTTCCTTAGAGGAACGCCCCTTTAGAAAACATTTTAGACCATCAAGTGATCATTTCCTATTTTAACATGCCTCTGGAGGTGATGCTTCCCATCATTTCTGGTTCATGAATACTTTTTCATGAATATTATTTAGCACCTACTTCATTTCAGGCACCCTGGCTGGCTGGGGCTACAAGGGTAAGCAAGAAGCTTATCACGGCCTTACTTTCAATCATTTGCAGTTCTCTCTGAGAGAGTTCTGGAAAATGCAATTTGCTACAGTTCCCAGCATTTTCAGTCATGTTGCAGTGGCCTCATTGTTATTTTCGTGCCTGGTGCTGGCCTATTCCTAATTCCAGCTCTGAGCACACTACTACCCCATAAACAGAAATAGCTTGACCTTCAACAGGCCATTCACGTGTTTCCTCCCTGCCAACCTCATTTTACTAACAACATGGGAACAAACCACCATACCTGTATTTTACTAACAACTTGAAACTGGCCTAGGAAAGCTCCATGATATCAGACGGCAAGGACGGCATCCAGGGTTCAGGAGGGCCTGAGACCAGAGCTCCTCTTGACTGGTGTGGTCAGGCTGTGTGGGGTGTGAGGGCTTGCAGACGTTCACTGCATCTTCTCTCCCCAGAAGGCATAGAAAGACGGGTAGATTTTATGCAAGCCACTGTTTAGCACACCAATTGTAGGCTGCTCCTTTGATATCATCTGTATTATTGGTGAGAGACTTGCAGTGGATTTATAGATTCAAAATCTGTAAACTCATTGAAACTCAGGAATAGTAAAACAAATAGATCAATAACCAAGAAGCCTAAAGCCTGTTCCACCTTTCTATTTCAAAGAGTTCAGAGTAGAAAAACAGTGGTTTGCATAACAGACACTTTAGAGGTGGCAGAAACGCCTTTCACGGTGTCATATTTTTTGTTTCATAGAGTATAATACCAAGTGACACTGTTCGTTGAGGTTGAACCAATTCCTGAGGCTTGCCAGGGTAGCTTCTCAAGCAGTGCACAAATGCATTGTTTTGCATTTTGTTGTTTCAAGTACAATTTTCCATGCACTATTTTAACCTTAAAGCAAAGGTTATTTTACTCCATTTAGACCATGCACTAATCGTAGTTATTTTTTATTGCCTGGACTTAATGGAAGTATCATAAAACAAAGTTTAAAATCTGCAATATAAAAAATATTTTCAGTCTATAGAGGGAGGCCATTCTTTTTTTTTTTACATTAGTTTCTCTGTACCTCTTGGGTTACTTGATAGAACAAAAATGCAGCATAGTTATAAACTTGTAGAACTGGAATTCCTTCCGTCTTGAGAGAGTAAATCAAAAGTATTGTAGCTCCAGGGAGATGTATTATGTATAAATTTTTAGCTGAAACTTACCCCAGTATTGGCCATTAATAAAAAAGCAATAAGGCAGTAATATTACAGTCGATCAACCTGTTGCATGCCTTACTTTCTGCCTTCTACTCATTGTCTCTCAGCCAATGCTCATGTTATCCCTCTCTTCTCTAATTCCAACCAAGGATCCATGTTTCCTGATTGGATTTTTTTTTTCTGATTTGATATTCATCACTACATTTAGCTTGAACTAAAAGGCTAGATACAAATATGAAGATTTAAAGACTGGGCTGGGCTATGGCATTAGGAATGTAAATTATCAACCAAACGACAACTGCTAACTGAAGTTTCAAAAAAATTGTGTCTGTTTAAAGCTAGGTATCTGATGACTATATTTACCTAAACAAGCCTCAGGTTTTTATTCTTTGCTGTATATAAACAAGGATGAGGACAACGGAAGAGAACTTTGTTTGATGTGGCAATTATTTTTCAATCCCTTCGTTGTTCTTCTATTGTTGTGATATTATGCCTCCTAAATTCTGGAAATGACTACAATAATTTGATAGAAATGCATTTCATGCAAACAGATGGAGTAATTGAAAGAATAAATAAAAATATTCAGTGAAACTTCCATGCAGAAGCAGCATACCGTCTGTGAGACTTCAGTGATGGATTGATGGATATTATTAATATCACAGAACTTATGAAACCTTGTCAATAATGCCAAAATTATTTTTTGAGTTAAAATAAGAAAAAACTACTTTAATCCTTTGGAGTTTGGGAGTTGTAGTTAATGAATTTTAAAATTTCAATAAAATATTCATATGAAACTGACATATGACCTCTGAAAGTAAATAAAGCAGCCAAATGATCCCTATATCCTTCTGGTGCCACGGCATAGACGCCAAGGTGCAGTGCAGTTGGTAGAAATGCTTCTGTGCTCACCTACTATCATTGCTGCATATTCATTTGTGAACAGAGGAAGATCCTGCACTCTCAGAGACTGCTGGACTGATAGGCCAGGCCTACACTATACGCGGATTCCATTAGGTCGATGTGCGTGTGTGTATGTTTATGTGTGTGCGCACAATATTATAGACTCAAATTGTTTAATTAAAGTTAAACCATTCCATGCGCTTAGCACGGTGTCAAATACCCAGTATGGTTAGACCAAGTAAATACCAATTAAGGTTGATGAGATGGATAGATACCAAGAAATGATTGACTGTTTCCATGATGTGGAAAATGGTGTAATCAATGAATTGATATCTCTGCAAATAGATGTCTGGGAAAAAATGTATAATTCCATGAATATCCATGCAAAATAGCTCAAGTTAGAATCAGAAAATTGCATAAATGTAAAATGATATGTAGTTCCTTCTGAAATTTCACAATTAAATTAAAATAGCCGAAATTCACAATTGTCTTCTAAAACTGCATAGACATATAAGAAGTAAAAGATTCAGTCCTAATTGTGTAATTATTGTGCAAATGAATGTTAATGAAAGATATAAACAAAATGCAGTTTTTCAAATAGTTTTTGTCACAACCTGAGATAATTGGATGCTTGCATCTCTGTGGTGTTAGAGGAAGAAATGTTCAAATATTTCAAAGCATAGAAAACTCACGTCAAATATATAATGAAGAGAAGATATTAAGATTGTGAATTAATAGTAAGAGAGAAATATTTTGTAAGCAGGAGAGTCTTTTTTGGATTGCCTGTTCACATGTAGGTTGGACCTCATTTTCATGTTTGCCTCATGCTATTTAAAACATCAGATTTTAAAGACAATGTGATTGAATCAATCTCTTTCCACAGACACATGTCATTACCACATGGTATTTTAGAAAAGCATTCATATGCAATTGTCTGTGACCTGACAACCAATCATGTAATGAGAGATTTTTAAGTACATACACTTATTTTAAATACCATTCCTGGATGAAAAAAAAAAATCACATGGGTATGTGAGCGAGATGTTTGTAACCTTCACTTGTGATGATCTAAGTGTTTTGTATATTTAACATGGTATAAATGCTACTTGTGCTCAGAAACACATGAGTCACCATGAAATGACTGTAATATGCATCTGTATTTAATGATGAACCCTCATTATTTGCACCTGAAAATAACTGTCTGCAAGAAACGTGGATGAATGAATGGATGAGGCTTGTGTTTTACAACTTGATGTCTTCCTGATTCCATAATCATATATTCCACAATCCATACCACTGCAGAAAGAACTGTTTCCTGAATGGCATACAGCGTCAAAAGTAAAGCCCCGGGGTTAGCTATCCTGGAAATTCAGATTGCACTGCTTCATCTGCCTGCTTTCTTTTCAACTGTGTGAGCTATTTTAGTTTGATGTTTTAAATACCAGCCTCCTTAAGATAAAATGTGACTAGGTCCTTTGGAGTGCTTCCTGGCATAGACTGTTTTTGCAAAATGGATGTGCATTAATAATGGATACTATTATAAAGCTACCACTGGGCTCCCACCTTTAGTGATGTCCAAAAAGAACTATAGATCTCCATTTTGGTAGTTGCTCCAGCTGAGCACCGACTAACCTTGAGGGGCAAGGAGAGGTAGAGGATAAATATGCCATAGATGTACTTATTTATAAAATGGAAAGAAAAATACTAAATAGAGCCCTAAACTATTGCTACATAAGACCAAGTAGCTGCTGCTATCCAAGTCAGCTTTTAAAACTAATAGAAACAATACATTTTTAGTCTTTTCATTTGCTTCTGCCTGGTAGTTGTGTGAGTTCTCCTGTTTTAGCCATAGAATCATCTAGTGCTGCACTGGGATATCTGGCAATATTTATAATTTAAAACTTCGTATTAAGAATAACAGCCTGCTGACACTGTTCACGTAACACCCGTTACTATACTTTCCGAAATATGAGTCCTAGAGAACCAGCTGCTGGAGACAGCAGCCAGTGCTTCGAATGTGAAGATGACAGATTGCTTTAATACATCACTGACATGCAGTGTAATTTCTGAAAAATCTAATCTTATGCTGTATGTGAAAGGAGTATACAGGAGTTACCCAAAGGGCAAACAAAAAAATAAAAAAAGAGGAAAAAAAGAAAATCTGATGAAACATTTTTCACAGCATTTTTCTGAAGCAACAGCAAGGAGAAAAAGCTATCATCTTGTCATGAAAAATACATCTAAAACAAGCAGTGGCTGTGGAAGGTTGCGAAAATGCAATAGAACATCAGGCATCTAACGAGAATAGAGCAACACTTTTGGAATAGTAAGCAGATTCATTAGACAATAACCAACGTATAATTGACGACTGCTCCGAAGAGCCGCCATTTTGCTTGCCTCTGGATTGCACTATTCCTGTTTACCAGCAGACACTCACCATTGGTCTGTGCTGAGCAGACCTGACACTCAGGTGACCTGACTTTGACTTTCTCAACTTTGAGAGGCACCCTAAGGAAACTCATACCAGATAGGATTAAGGAGGACCTCAACTCAGCATCTCACTGTCTCTTCTCTCTCTGGATATTTTGATGCACTAGCCTAATACAGGAAGATTTTATTAACTTGCTTTTCATTTTGAAAGATGTGGAAAATTTGAAGCTGTATGAAAATATAGTGCCAATTTTCTCTTATAAATACTGCATATGTAAACATTTAAGATAGATATATGGATCATGCTTAAATGGATATTTTAAATGCAACCATTCGGGGGGAAGTATTTGATTCAGTAACACTGCTTAGAATCAAATTTCCAAACATTTTTCAAGGGGAATTTGGAGTTAACAAACATAAGGAAAGATTGCAGAGAGTGCAAGAACCAGGCATTACAGACAGGAACTGTGTAACCCCTACTCATGGATCCTCTGGTTCTCTGAAACCCAAACTTGAATTTTAAAAGCTATTTATTGCCCATAACCATCATGGGATGACAACAGAGACTGATGGCATCACATATATTATCAACAACTGATGGAACTGTGGGAGCACAGAAATGAAACTCACAGACCTCTCAACCTCTTCACCCACAAGGCCTCCAATCTGTTGATGGTTGAGCTTGTATCTTCCCAGCTGTCTCCTTGAAATGAAATTATTTTCATCAGAAAGGAGAAGGCATTCAGTGTTCATAAGGAGAAGGTGGCTAGAAGGAAGTGTTTTCCTTTAAAAAATCAATTTAATCCCTAACAAGAAAAGGTAAATTGGATAGCTCTGATAGAGATGACAATGAAGAGGCAATGAGGCCTCTTTTAAGTACTAAATAGTTATTGAAGTCATATGCTTCCCCTCAAAACTAGACCTTAGGTTTATTTTTGATTCCCTACCTCTGGTGTGGTCTTTTTACTAATAGTGGAAAAGCCAACCATGAAGCCTCAAAGCTAAGCTTTCTTTGGCACCTTAATTCAATTCAAATGTATACTGAACAAATGTGCCTTGCAGGGTGAAGGAGATATACAAGAGGCAGCCACGAAAGGGCAGGAAAATGTACAAGAAAGAACAGGCATGATTAGTGACCTCATGGGCAGATAGATCTCTGGCCAGACGTAGAGGAATCCTCCTCACATCCAGGTGTGTCATTTCTCTTCTTAACCAAACCCATCCCTGGAACTATTGACCTGGGTTCACCTTTGAACTCCTGTTCACCTCAAGGAAGGTGCTCAAAAGCAAGTTCCATCATGAACAAGCAGGCTGTGAGATGAAAGAGAAGCTAAAGATCCTGCTCATCCATAAACCAGACAAGAGGTATTGGAATATTTGAGATTCGTTCACAGCCGTTTTTCCCAAAATAATAATATCAGAAAAGAAACAGGTTTCACGTTTCATAGACATAAAGTTTAGATTATCCTGCTAGGGACATTAAATATTGTAATGATGCCAATTCTCCCCGAATCAATTTGTATCTTCAAAATGCAACCCCCAAACAAAATTCCAATGGAATTTGTTTTGTAACTTTGGAAAAATGATTCAAAAATACGTTTGAAAAAAATAAACAGTGGAGAGCTGTCCAAAATAACGAAAAAGAATTAAATACTGGAACAAGAAGACTTATTCTATTATAAGAGCCAATAATTAAAAACAGTGTGATACTGGCATAAGAATAAGCCGACAGATTAAGGGAACAGAACAGATAACCCTAAAACAGATCCCGAAATACAAGAGTCAGAAAATACTGTAAATTACTGGTGTTGGTTAATGGCCACTTGGGGCAAAATAAATTGTGTTTTTACCTTCCCTCATACCAATAGACAGAGGACAGATAGACACAATTTGAGCTGGATTACCAATATCAAATGTTAAAAATAAATCCATAAAAATTAGAAGGAAACACTGACGAATACTGAATTAATCTCAGGATACGAGTAAAAATTCAAAGCTCGAAAGCAATCGAAGAGTTTGCCTCTTGGAACTAGATATCCGAGTATTACATGTTCTTTATTGTCATAAAAAATAAAAATAACACCAGCCCATCACCAAGAGAATTTGAAAAATCAAATGAAACTGTATAGCTTGCCGAGGACTCTCAACTAGCCGTAACAAAGAAGTGAAAAGACTGAGCACATGCTTGACCCAAAGAATGTATATATACAACTGGTCTGTGAATGTCAGTCTATAAAAATGCTTAGCAAACTTGAAACATAAATGAGACGCTCAAAATTTAATTGGTGATTTTCTCAGGGGCATGGAGACTGCAGATTGTAGGACCCGTGCTCTACAGTAACTATAGATATCTGAAAGTAAGCAGAGCTTAAAAGCAGGGCAGAATCTGTTGTTATCAATTGCTCACCAAGCCGTTCTGAATAATGTTCTGAAGTCATTGATAACTGAGTCCAGGATCTAACTTGGTAAATTATTCCAAGTTTTCCACTGACTTGAAAGGTTTTAGTTTGGCAGGAAAGACATTTATTTAGCATTTGAATAAAATAAATTTTATTTTAAAAATATCATATAGATCAAGTTGTCGCCTGCCTTTTGCAAACCTAAAATTTGAATCAATTTGACCTTGATTTATAAAATGCAACACAAAGAGAAACTGTTTTAACTGCTTTTAAATCATGGTACTTACTAAGCTTCCTTCTCCAGAAAAATGGAAAGAAAGAGAGAGGGAGGGAGGGAGGGAGAGAAGAGGGAAGGAAGGAAGGAAGGAGGGGAAAAGAGAAGGAGGGACAGATGAGGAAAGGAAGGAAGAAAGAAAGAAAAGAGAGAAAAGGAAAGTAAAAGAAAAGGAAAGAAAAAGAAAGGCGTTATTATAATGATGATTCTCATGATTATGATTATAATTACAAAAATCAAGCTTCTAGCCCCAAACTGGCACATTATAAGTGCTCAATGCTAGATATATGATAGCTGTCCTTCTCATTAATGAAACAACAGACATTTATTAAGCCTCACCTCTCAGTCATCACCTTCTTTCACCTATCTAGTCAACTTGGGAAAGTTTGTAAAGTATACAAGAGGGACTCTACATTCACAATACTATCTTAGTCTACAAAATACAACATACGACATAAAAAATTGATTAACCAGAATAAAATAAGGTAAAATAAAATAAATTCAACCTAGGGAAAGTATGTACTTTTGGATATTCTGAAGAGAAAAATAAAAACAACACATCTTGGATTGTTGTCACTACTTAGAAATATGTACAAAGCTATGACATGTGACCCAGTGAAGGAGGAAAACAACCATTCCCATTGAGGAGAAAGGCCTGAGAAAAGGTGAGAGGGTTCCCTGGAGGAAGCCAGAGAATAGGTCAATCTGGCTGAATAGCAGAGTTGGGAAGCAAGAGAGAGAAATGAGGAGAGGGAGGGAGAACGGATCACAGGGGAAGGAGCTCAGGCGCCCGCTTAAACTGTCTGTTCTTCATCCAGCTGAAGATGAGCAGGCTCTGTGGGTTCACGCAGAGGTGAGGCCAGGGTGAAGTGGAATTACGAGGGTTTCCTTCAGAATTCCTTCCCAATATTTTCCCTCACCATTTTGTTTTCTCTGGCTTGTTTTGATTAAATATTGAAGTGACTTAAGAAAATCCATTCACAATTATCAGCATTTTCAACAACCAAGCAAAGTACTTCTCTGTTATATTTTAAAGATCTTGGACAATGACTTTTTCCAATAGCCTAAAAACATAGCCCTTGAATAATATGCTCTGATAAACACTATTATCTTCTACATAAATGCAATATTTCTCTTCCTGTTCGGTATATTGACTAAGATTTTATAAACATTCCCTTCCTGTGCATCTATTTATTTTACAATTTGCTCCTCCCCCCATCATCCATTACCCTTAATTCTAGGATTTAATGTTTTTATGGTTACTTTTCTTTACCAACCACACTTGCCTTTTTTTCTTCTTTCTCCCTTCTTTTCTTTTTTTTTTTTTTTTGTTTATTGCAGTAACATTGGTTTATAACATTGTAAAAATTTCAGGTGTACATCATTGTACTTCTATTTCTGCATAGATTACATCATGTTCACCACCAAAATACTAATTACAACCCATCACCACACACATGTACCCAATTATCCCTTTCACCCTCCTCCCTCCCCCCTTCCCCTCTGGTAACCACCAATCCAATCTCTGTCCCTATGTGTTTGTTTATTGTTGTTATTATCTACTACTTAATGAAGGAAATCATACGGTATTTGACCTTCTCCCTCTGACTTATTTCACTTTGCAAGTACCTCAACATAATAAAGACCATATATGAGAAACCCACAGCTAATATCATCCTCAATGGTGAAAAACTGAAAGCTATCCCTCTAAGAACAGGAACCAGACAAGGATGCCCACTGTCACCACTCCTATTTAACATAGTATTGGAAGTCCTAGCCAGAGCAATCAGGCAAGAGAAAGAAATAAAAGGGATCCAAATTGGAAAGGAAGAAGTGAAACTGTCACTATTTGCAGATGACATGATTTTATATATAGAAAACCCTAAAGAATCCACCAGAAAACTTTTAGAAGTAATAAACGAATATGGTAAAGTTGCAGGATACAAAATCAACATACAAAAATCAGTTGCATTTCTGTACACTAACAACGAAGTAGCAGAAAGAGAAATTAAGAATACCATCCCATTTACAATTGCAACAAAAAGAATAAAATACCTAGGAATAAACTTAACCAAAGGGGTGAAAGATCTGTACACCGAAAACTATAAAACATTTCTGAAAGAAATTGAAGAAGACACAAAGAAATGGAAAGATATTCCGTGCTCTTGGATTGGAAGAATTAACATAGTTAAGATGTCCATACTTCCTAAAGCCATCTATAGATTCAATGCAATCCCTATCAAAGTTCCAACAACATTTTTCACAGAAATAGAACAAAGAATCCTAAAATTTATATGGAACAACAAAAGACCCCGAATAGCTAAAGGAATCTTGAGAAAAAAGAACAAAGCTGGAGGTATCACACTCCCTGATTTCAAAATATACTACAAAGCTATAGTAACCAAAACAGCATGGTACTGGCACAAAAACAGACACACAGATCAATGGAATAGAATCGAAAGCCCAGAAATAATCTCCCTTCTTTTCATAGCCTTCCTTACATGGCTTTATATTCCTAAGTGAGATTTTATAAATATACTTTTTATTTTTTCAGATTTCTTTTCTATTTGGATCACTGCCAGTCCTATAGCCCTATTTTACACTTCGGTGAATTAACTCAGGGGCTGAAATGGTTCTCCTCAGTGTTTTATGTATTATGTGTAGCTCAAATTCACTACTGAAGGAAATATAAAAACCTTACCTTTTCCTCTAAAAAGAAGAACTGTTGAGTAGAGCAAACCATATTTAGGGACCAGGGCATCAATGAACAAGAGGGACAGCGACCATGTTACCTTCTGGAGATCAGCCCTGGGTTATGTTCCCTAGATTGCCATTGAGATTCCTCCCCTGCACTCCATCAGCTCCTGCCACTTGCCAGCCTTAAATGTCCCTTGATCCATGTTTTATGATGTCCTTTCTCTATCACTCCCCACTGCTTCAGCCCTTAATTCCTGTCGGGTGAAGAATTTGTTTTCCGTAATTTGTCTCTTTATCATGGTGGATAATTCAGATAACACATAAAGGTATAAGGTAAAGACTATAATATTGATAAAAAATGACGTTAGAGAGTTAACCCAGCCTCTCTGCCACTCATCAACACGCATAGTTTTCAGCTCCACTTTACTTCTATAGACACAGTTACGATTGCCACCATCAAAAATGCTTTGCATGAGTACAGCTAATGTGGCAGTAGGGCAGTTTTTAGTGTAACTGTTGGTGTGGAGCACACATAGAGATTTGAAAGAGTAAAGGTTTAAATACTAGTTATCAAGGGCTGCCTCCCTTTTACAATCACAAATAGATTCTTGGCTTGGCAATTAAACCAAGTATAAAATTAAATTAGATATATTTTACCCATCTTAAATCTTCATTTTCCTAGAATTAAATAGAAAATACTTATCTCAGTCTAAGTTGCACAGTTTCTGAACTGTGCTGAAAAATGTACGTGACTATGCACATGCCCAGGTATATGCACATTCAGGCTAGAAGAGCGGATGGAAAGAACCAGCCTTCTTATTTCTGTAATTTTGGTTTGGCACAAACATGAAGCTACAGAAGCCCTGTGTGAACAGAATCCTGCTGTTGAATAGAGTGGCTTGGACTTTAGTAGAAAGACATAGATACGTAGAAGTTAATACAATAGATTAGCCAGTTCTCAAAATACCTTCCTTTAAATAATTTGTAGTTGAATATCTCCCTATCTGACACCAATAAATTCTTAATTTTCTTATAGCATTGAAATAAACTTAAATGAAATTTTTGTCTTTTGCCTGCTGTGTATAAAGAAGCAGCATCACTAATTATAAATTTGTATATATAGGCATAAAAATTTCCATTATGCCCAGTAGAAGAGATGTTTCATCTTCAATGGCACAGAAAGGCAAAGACTAGAATTATGTCACATGCACAGTTAATCTAGGTTGGCAATTTAGAGAGACAGTGTGGTCTAGCTGATAGAACACCAGATGGTAAGGCATGGGACCTGGTTTCTATTCCCAGTTGCATCACTGTTTGAGATTTGGCAAGGGATTTCTCTCTGTGCCTGTCTTCTTATGTCAAAGTATTCACAATCCCTACCCTGATGTTCCTTCACAGGTATGACAGGAAAGCCTGCCCAGAAACCAACTAGGGATTCTCAAAAAGACATTAGTAAATATAAAGGTGTTTGCATGTTAAAGTATTATCCAAAGATACCACTCTCTTTGAGCTCCAAATGCTTCCTTACTGCAGCAGGTGGGTAGCTAGTTTGCTTGTGGTTGTTGACGAGCTCCGTCCTGGTAACACTGGCTCAGGCTTGAAAATAGTTTTCTAAACTCTTTAGTCTTCAAATCTGTCTCATTCATTTACTTTGCACTGTTTCCTTACCATATTCCTAACTTGATTCCATTCTTTTCTTACAATATCCACCTTCAACAATTCAACCAGGGGAAGGAATACATCTTTATTTTCATTCAATACTAAACTTATTAGAGTTTGCTAAGTCCATGGCACTGTTGTGGGCACAATGGGGAATACAGAGGAAATCCGATATATATTTCTATGAGTAAGTATACAGCTGAATTTGAGAGGTAGATCTAACATACATGAAACATTTAGATTAATGACCTGGTATCAGCTTCAAAATGTGAGAGAGGTTCGTAGAAACAAAATCTGGTATGGGCTAAAAGGAAGGCTTTATGGAACATATGAAACTTGATCTGGGCAAAGTTAATAGGATTTGAATCAGAAGAGAGCAGAATGGAGGGGTGTTCTGGAAAGAGCAATAGCAGAAGTAAATTCAGGGAGGAATGAATGGGGACACTAGCATGATTATAGTCAGGAGTCAATATTAAGGATTGGAGGGAAAGAGCTTGCACATAAATCCTAGAGCTCCACTACAGAATGCCTAGTTAAATACGGAAAATTTTATATCGATGGGTTCTAAGATAGTAAGAAGCTTTTGGGGCTTTTGACAAGAAGAATGTCCTTGTGAAAGAACTGATTTGGGCGAATAGTTCATGAAATAAATATTATGAAGGAGGGCTTTGGGGAAGCCTGGATGTGTGGAGATCAAGGGCAGGATGTGTGGAGATGGAAAAGATGGAGAAAATTCGAGGGACTTTTTTTTTTCTTGGAAGAAATGACCCTATGATAAAGAATTGTTTTCAATAGAATAAAAGGGCTAAGAAAGAAAGAATGGACATAAGTGCCATGGATTCCAAGATAGGAAGGATAGCCTTCTCACTTCAGGGGGATGACATTTTAGGTAATAGTGTGAGGGATTGACTGATCATAGACATATGCAGAACCAAACTGATAAATTTGGTGAGAAAACGTGATCACTGGCATATTCAGAAAGGGGGCACTCCAAGGAAGTGCTCACCTGAGGAACAGTGCTGCCTGATGGTCCGGGGAGGAGCCATGCAAGTGTGCAGCCATCAACATAAAGTAGACAGGGATTTGCAGAATCACCACGAGATGGAGGAATCTGATATGATGTCATTAGGTGTAATGGCAGGGAAAAGAGTCATGTAACTCCTTGACCATGGGTTCCTGAAAAAAGCAAACTAGAATGAAGAAAAGGCTTTGATTGAAATTATCTTAATCTTGTATTGGATTCCTATTAAATTGCTACCTTGATTTTATTGAGATACTTTTAATATCCTTTAGATCTTTCCCACAGGAGACAGAGTTTATTTTGGAGAGAACACTGGCTAAACAGTTTTTGCTACAAGAACCAGTGAGTAGAGTCAAAGACGAGAGAGAAAATTCTAAGGCAGCTGTATGATGGCCATTCAACCATCCATTTATCTACCCATGCATCCATCTCTACATTTATTTACTAAGCACTTTTTATAGTCCAGAAATATAGTAATAAAGAAGAGAAACATGATCCTGCTGTCATGGAGCTTAAATTATATGAAATTAGTTTTTACAAAATATTAGGTGTAGACTGATATGAGAAAATGTTGCAAGGGTGCTGTGTAAGCCCAGGGTTTCAGGGAAGGGTTCCATGAGAAAATGTCACTTTTACTATTTATTAGGGAAGGGGATTAATATAGGGACAGGGACATATGTAGCACATAGAGAGAGACCTGGAGTTTATTCCCTGCCATAGTTTCAGGGTGCTAGTCCAGAATTGCTGTTGCTTACTCTTCATTAAACGCATATTGTGCATGGATACTAGTTTCTGTAGGGAATTGACTTCACGGGAGAACGCTGCAAGACATCTTAGAGAATCAATATGAAACAAGGCAAGTTCCCAAAGGACAGAAATTCAACTACAGCAAAAGTATAGATTCCAGGAAATACAGCAGAGCAGCACTGGGATGCACAACCCAGGGAAATGTACACTGAGGGCTTCCAGAGAAATAGGAAAGGGAACAGACCTTATGAATATAGCACTTTATCTCTGCCTAAGTCCCATGGTGCTAGGTCAATGCAGTCTTGCCTGGAGGCAGAATGACAGATATCAATATTTGTTCTAGACATGTGATAGAAACTACATTGGCAGAAAGCATGCATATTTTTTCTTCTTTATTTAAGGACTACTATGCCTATACTTTTATTTATTTTAATGTGATTTTTATAATTACCAAAATAATATTAAAAAATAGAAAGAATATCACCAGCTATTATGAGTCAATTACTATCTCTGCAAAAACTTTATTATCTTCGTGTGTGTGTGTGATAGGTATATTTTATATTTGAGATAATGCTATACATACTGTTTTACAACTTCTTGAGTGAAATTTGGCAATCGAAATTGAGGAAGTGAAAAATATAGTGTGTTAGCATGTGTCATTTGAGTTCCTTTTAGAGAGAATCTACTGTCCATTGGGCAAATACCTTAATGAGCCATTAGTATAGACCATGAGACACAGAAGGCGTGGGTGTTAGGAGGAGCTAAGAAATTATTAGCTATATGTGTGAGAAAATGAGAGGAGGAGTTATTGTCCTATGCAGTACGGAGAGAGAAGAAAGAAGAGAATAGAGGAAGAAGGGGTAAGAGAGACATCTCAAAGAGAGGGTGAGAAACGAGAGCTATGTTAGGAAAACAGCTCAGGAAATTTCCCCAGAGATATGATGGCCAAATGGCATTTATGCCTATTATTTTGTTTGGGGATACTTAACTAGGTCATCCAACTTTTGATAAGATATTCCACACTTCAAAATATCCTGCAAGAGTGATTTTAATTTCTTGGCAGAAATTGAGGAGGATAAATTGTATGTCTGGGTCAACATGGTGAAGAAATGAGTCAGCAGGGAACCCAGGGACAGAGGTGACCTGAGACCCTGGGTTACGCAGAAATGTTCAGTGTATTTGGAAGGGTTTTGAGCTGTCACAGGATGTGGACTAGAGAGTTCAGCTGAGTGTCTAGATCTCCATGGGCCAGTAAATCTCACCAGTATTTGAGTTAGGTTTATTTCCCTAAAAAATTGTCTACTTCATTGAAATAGTCATACTTATTTAGATTGATCAAATGATATTCATTTAGAGTTTTAAAACGTTCCATCTATCATGGTATGTCATTGTCATGCCTCACATCATATATTTGTGTTTTCTATCTTTTTTATTTGTGTTTAGACTTGTCTTTAAGAAGGCCAAGATCTCGGATTAGTTGATCTACTCTGTTTATTATCTGTTTCTAATTCATTAATTTATGGCTATATCTTAATTCTTTATGCATACATTGTTCTTTTGAATTTTTAAGGCATATCAAAAAAGTATAGAGAATAAAATAATGTACCCTCTTCCACCTACCTAACTTAAAAATAATATGTCACATATTCAAATGAAATCCCTGTGTGTTGCTCCTCATATTCCATTTTCCTCCCCTTCTCTCAGAGGTATCCACTACCTGAACGCGGTGTCTAATATTTTCACGCCATTTTTATAATTTATCTATACATTTATCCATAAATCAATCATAAATGTCTCAATCTTTCCCCCCACCAAGCATATGCATGCGCTCGCGCGCACACACATGTGTGCGCGCGAACACACCCTTTTATTTTCTATATATTTAGGAGTGAAATTTCCAGGTCATAGGATACTTGTTTCTTCAGTCTTACTAAATTGTCAAATTTCTCTCCAAGGTATTCATGCTGATTTGCCCTCCCAGCTGCATAGAATTAGAGTTACTCTCATTCCACATCCTTGCCTTACTGTTGTCAAACTTCTTAGTTTTTGTCCACGTGATTTGGTCTCTTTTTATATCAATTTGCGTTCCCATAATTATTAGTGAGATTGTATATATTTTCATGTTTATTATATGTTCGGCTCTTTCTTGCATTGCCTGTTCATATCTTTTTGCCTTTTTTCTTTTGGGTTGTCTTTTATTCTTGCTTTTAAGAATTCTTTATATTTCTGGAACTTCCTTCTATTGATTTGGTCATATCCATTGCAAAAAAACTTTTCTAAGCCAGTGTTTTGTCTTTTGCTCTTTTAAAAGTGGTCCTTTTTTGTGTACATAATATTTTAATATGAAGGTAATCAGAGTTGTCAATTATTTCCCTATAAAAGTACTCTGGATTTTGTAAGGGAAACGCTTCCTGGCCTCCAAGGTCGTGAAGATATTTTCCAGTATTTTATTCTTTCATTTTTGTTTTCTTTAAATTTATTTGGTTAAATATAAATCTTTATTTTCTCCAAGAGTAGTCCCTGTACTTTTTCTTGATGAGTTAAAAGAATTAGATTCACAAATTTTCTCTTTAAACCACCTTGTCTACATCCCATGAGTTTATATATACAATGTTCTCATTACTCCCTAAAGACTGTGCACATATGGTTTTTATTTCTTACTAGTTCCTGGAATTGGAGTTTAGTAAAACTACTTTCTTTAAAATGTTGTCACTAATTTAATCTATTTAAAAAATGCCACCAAGATCTAGCTAGGTATTGACTAAGTACTACCAATTTTTTTGAGTACAGAGTGTGTCATTCTTATCCACAGAGTCTTGTATCTCAGGGAATTTCCTTTTAACATACTTTTTAAATTTTTGGTCTAGCCACACTTACCAGTGATCTGTATGTTGAATTTTAATACCCTGACCTTTATATCTACCATCTTCTCTCCCATTTGGTCTCTTTATAGTTATTCTCTGCATTTTGGGAGAGCTTTGCTAATTTGCCTTTTACAACATGAGTTCATTTTTCCACAATGTCACTTCTGCCTTATTCTAAATCTGATTTTAATTTTTGTGATCATATTTTGTTTATGTTTTTACAATCTTTCCTTATTTTATTCATTTTTAAAATATTGGTTGTGGTCTTATCCCATCTTTTTCTCTCTTGTTTCATAGCCTAAAAATTTCCCTAGGTCTTATTGGGAGGACAAAGCTTTCTAAAGTGCACTGCTTTTGAAGTAACAGAACATCCTCTGTGTCTTACATAGTAAGTCTGTTTTCATCTTGAAACTGCAGAGACTCTTCATAGGTTTCATGTCTTCTTTCCTTTATTTATAAGAAGCATAGTCTAGGATGGATTACCCATGGTTCCCCACACTGATCTCCTGATTCTTGTTAGAATCCCCTTCTCACACAATGAGCTGAGAACTGGCTAATGTACTCCATCTCTAACTAACATGGGAAGTCTCTTATTTAGTATGGTTCCGTTGGACTAAGAGTTATGGGGTCAGAGAGATATGTGTTCCTATCATAGATCTGTCATGGACAAGCTTGTCAATTTTGGACAAGTCACTTAACTGCTCTGAGCCTCAGGCTGTAAAAAGGGAATAATTACCTACCTCACAGACCCACCGTCAGACATTTCACTAGTAATGTATAACTGACTGGACATAATTGTTAGTTTTCCCACCCTGACTCCAGCCTTGGTTCCTTGGTCTAGGGAGTAACAGCTATCATAATGGACAAAGCCAAATTGAAGCCAAGCAAGCCCAGCCAAGATAATAAATCAAAAGCAATATCGTACTCAAGGGAAATGGCAGAGATTAGTGTCATCCTTAAAGATCTAAAAGATGCAGGAGAAATAGTCCCCAACATATCTCCATTAAAGTCACTACTCTAGTCTCCACAAAAGCCAAATGGACCCTAGAGATTAACAGTAAACAAATCCAACCTCAACCAAGTAGTAGCCCTAAGTGTAGTTGCTGTGCTAGATGTGGTATCTCTGCTAGGGCAGATTAACATGGACTTGGGGACATGTAGGCAGCCATGAACTTTACAAACATGTCCTTCTCCATCCTTATCAGAAAGAGGAATCATAAACAATTCACGTTCACTTAGAATGATCAAGAGTGAATAGTCTTACCCAAGGCTATATCATCTATCCTGCCTTCTGTCATGTTATATTTCAAAGAGATCTGGAAGTTGGACATACTATGAAACATCATTCTGGTCCACTATACTCATGACCTTCTGCTAATCAGACCAGAAAAACAAGAAGTTGGCAAGTGTTTTTGGGGCTTTAGTAAGACAAAAGCACTACAGAAAGAGGAGGTACACCCTATAAAAATAGAGGGGCCTCAGTGAAATTTTTAGAAGTCCAATGGTCTGGGGCATGCCAGGACATGACTTCCAAGTAAAGGACCAATTATTGCATCTTACATGCCCTACCACAAAGAAAGAAGCACAATAGCTGGTAGATCTTTTCAGGTTTTAGACGCAGCATATTCCACACCTGGTAATACTGCTCCAATTTATACATTAGATTTAATGAAATCCTGCCAGCTTTGTGTTGGACACAATGTTTCAAAGCGTTCTTCAGCAGGTCCAGGGAAATGCCATATGCCGTTTCCAAGCTGGGGTAGGTTTGAAGGACCATCCCGGCTTTAGAGCTCTCTGGGGGTTCAGCTGAGAACTTTGTTGAGACTGCAACATAGCCCAGCTTCTGCTTTTTACCCCATCCTGCTTCCTAGTTTTTTTTTTGTTGGGCACAGAAGTTGATGTTGTAAGCAGTTTCTAACAAACTTTCTGCACATTAACCTCTATCTTAGAGTCTACTTCCCTGGAAAGATGACCTACAACATCAGCCTAGAAGTCATTCATTTATTTATTCCATATATGCATTTTTAATTTGAACAACTATTATGTGCCTGGCATTATAGTAAAGGTAATGAGGCAAAACAAGAGCATAAAACATGGATCCTACTTATGAAGAATTTACAGTCGTTCAGGGAAATACCATATATGCATACAGAATAAGGCAATGTTACATAAAATTTTATCAAATGCTGGAAGTAATGAGAAGATCATGGTGACCAGTGGCTCAGACCTCCCAAGAATGCAGGTCTGGGTCACTACACCAGGTAAGCCCACCAGAATCCTGGAAAGGCTGTCAGGTAAAAGCAAGTGGAGAGTTGGATTGTATACAATAAGTTGCTAATTGCATAGCAAAATGGCAAAAGCCAACATTTTTATCCCTTTTGCTGGAGAGGTATGAACTGCTATGCAGTTACCTTAGTAGGGCCCCGCAGTTGGCCCCAACTATTTATGACTGTGTGGGTGAGTCTGTCCATTTTATAGGAAAAATATTAGCAAGCTCGTCTTGACACTTATCCTCCCACACCCTTAAAAAAATCCATCTTATCCAGCCTGGCTTTATCAGTTAAAAAAAGAAAAACTTACATTTTAATTCTCCATTTACTGACTCCGTAATTGGGTCCAACCTCTGACTGAGTGGGGATGGAGGTGGCAATTATTGACTCCCTGTGATTCCAATCCCAGGTGACTGTTGAGAAAGTAGTCCAATTGCTGAGTATTTGGTCATCATAAATGGGAAAAACAGATCTGTTTTCCAATTAGATGTGCATAAGCAGTCCTATTCTTCTAAGGTGGGTCTCTTTTGAAAACATATTTGTTCCATCTATGGACCATTTATGATCCTCAAATTTGAAAGTTAGGCTTAAGATAGCAGGATTATTTTAGGAATAAATATTTGGATCCAGCTATAATCTTGGAGGTCTATCCTTAAACATTGTAAGGAAAGGAATTTCTGTTCTTTTTCCATTTTCTATATTTTATTAGAGAGAGACTATTTTTCTATCTCATCTTTTACTCTTTCACATACACACACTCAAGGTAGAACTTGGACTAGCTTGTATACATATGTATACATACATACATCTATTAGCACATTCATTAATTAAAATCTTATTTGTTTCTTTTTTGCTACATGTTTTTAAAATATAAAGAAAGCATTACAGTATTCTGAGAGTTGTGATTCTATTAAAATACTAAGGGAAGATCCTTAATAGTAACTAAGAATATAAAACAAACAGACAAAAATTATCTTTTGCTGAGGTCAGTGAGGACCATATAAATTTAGGAGATTATGCTTAAAACAGTGATTAGTATAAATTAAACATGAATCATAATAATTGTTGTATACATTGTAATTCTTCCTAAAAGAAGACCATATCAATTACATCATTAGTTATTGTATCACGTGGGGTTTAATCCAGAAAGCAGAGCCATTATGAACAATGTGGCAGTATAAAGTTATTAAAGGGACTAGATCATACATAATTGTTGGAACTGGCTGAAAAAGCCTATGGAAAGCTCTGGTTGCAGCATTGGTTTGTGGTCCTGAAGTTGTAGGTCATCAGGGCTGGCAGTCAGGAAGAAATGCTCCGTGTGAAGCAGAGTATAGCAAGGACCAACTGGAACCTGCAAGAAAGAAGTGGAACTCACATCTGTTTCTCACCACCTCAACCCTCGATGACATGGGTGACCTACAGAAGAAGCTGATGCCCTTTCCCACAGAATTGCATGGGTACCTAGTCCAGAACTTGGAGGAGCTGAAGAAGGAGATCCAGTGGGACCTGGAAGAGCCAAAAGTCCAGCTGTGTCCTGTGCCAAGGAGAACCAGCAGATCAGAGACAATGTGCATGAACTGCAGGGATGCCTGGCACCCTACATTATCCTGCAGAGTGTAATGCTGCTTCATTTCCACCTTGCAAATCTGTGCAAATTTCTCTTGTGGTCAATCCTGATCTGGAGCCCTAGAGGCAAGGGAATTCTCAGAAATGTATTTCCAGCTCAGTTAAGTTGTCACTGAACACAAGAGTCCACTCCTTGTCAGCTTGGTATCCCTACATACCTCTTTAAAGTATGTTTAACTTCCAGATAAACATGATAGAACATGTTGCAACTATCTTTTGTACAACCAAAACCACACTAACTCTCTTTATATAATATAACAGTCTCATATATCACTTTATCCATCTTTGATTTATGTTCATTCTTCTTCCAGTTGAGTCACACTCTCAATTTGATATTTCAAAACTTAAATCTTGAATGTTGAGGTTAACCATTATTAACATGCCTTATATTGGATAGTAGGAAAATGGGAGAGGAGGACAAAAGAATTGATTAATACACACACACACACCAATATATGTAAATTAACAAAGAAATATTCATAACTATTACAGTCCTCATTTCTGTTGCTGGCAATATAGTCACAGCTTGTATTTACAACTTCCTTCCTCTGCTACCGTTTCATCTTCCCTCAATAACACCTCACCTTGCTGTGATTCCACGCCTAGAGGAATGACTCCAACCTTTATTCCTGAAGTGTCTGAGCCATCAGAAGTCCTGTCTTTTGTTGGGTTATTATAGTTTTATATTAACTTTTACCACAGGCTAAGGGACTACAAAGAGGTGCCCTACTTGATCTCCTGAATTCCAGAAATATCCACTCCTTATGCCCACTGTAGGATGGAAACTCAATTTCCCCCCAATAGTCAGGATCACATACCACATCATTGATTCACTGGCATCAGTTTCCATGTGGCAGTCCCAAATTCCAGTTTAACAGAACCGTTATTGTGTGCCCTGGGGGAAGCGTTCTTCTCTGGGAAAGTAAGACCCCTAGAGCAGTAGAGCTCAAAGCTATAGGTACTGGAAACAAAAACTCTGCTAGTGGATCATTAGGGGTAGTAGAGGAGCCTCTCTCCTATTCTTTGATCATGCTATAGGAGAAACAGTGGCACAATTTTGTTGTTGATTTGGGATAAATACTACATCTTAGAGGACACCACCTTGGCCCTACAAGATGTGGCCACCCACCTGGGGCCATAACAAAATCCTCAAAAGTGTCTTCCTTATCCACCCTTCATTAGCTATTAAATGAGTTCCTTGGTCAGAAATAATGCTATGTGGAATATTATTATAGTGAATAAAGCACATATGGATGGTGCTTTTTAGCAGAACAAATGTGTGCTGTGAAGAAAAAGCCATATCCCAACCAAGTCTCCGTACCAGTGAGATAAAGCACTGCCCCTTCCATGATAGAAATAGTACACTGTAATCAACCTGCCAACACATAGCTGGCTGATTCCTCTGGGGAATGGTGGTGCCAGAATATATCATAGGCCCTTTGGTAAACCAGACCCAAATATTTTCTTTTTAAGTTATGATCATAGGGAACTCTCCAAGAGGCCATACCCATGGTTGAGAAGGAGGAGACCATGTAACAAGAGTATGCGCCATGAACATCTGGGCAACTTGCTCATGAAACTTACTTGTGCCTTCATGACCTGCTCAAGTTGGATCTCATATCTACCACTCCATTTGATGAGGCAGCACTACTGTGCATGTCCAACTTCATGATCTGGTGATCAGAAACACCCAATTCATGTTGGGTCTCCAGGCGGCCTGGCAAATTGATGACCCACAGTCTAGCATTCGATCTCTACTGGGGCCCAGTAGCAGACCAGAAACTATTTCTTAAAATGAGAGTTGATATCTGCAGAGTATGGCATAGCTTTATTCCAAAATGGTAAAGGTCTGCACAGGCATTTATCTATAAATGCCTGCTAGTGGCTCTTGACATCATCCCATCCTCCAAAGACACTTCAAGCAACATGAGATCAGCTAGGTCATATGGCCCAAGTAGAAGAGAGGGTTGCATATCAGCCTGGACCTGTTGCAGAGATGTTTCTTGTTCTAGTACCCACACAAAACTGGCATCCTTTTGAAGTTATTTGATAAATGAATATAAGAAGCACATCCAAATGAGGCATATGATGGCTTCAAAATCTAAAGAGGCATTGTATCTCTTTTGTGGTGATAGGAAATGTAAGATGCAGCAAGTTTTTCTTAACTTTGGAAGGGATGTCCCACTAAGCTTCAGACCACTGTATTGCCTAGATATTTTTAGGCATAGCAGGCCCTAATTTTTGTGGTATTTATTTGCCACTACCTGATGTGCATCTATCTTACTTAACTATCTAGAGTAGCTTCTAATTCTGCTTACCAGTTTCAATCAGCATTATTTAAACAAGGCAATGGTCTAGCATGATGTTCTTTGGAATAGTGAGGCAAATATTGCCCCTCTGGACTAGATTATGACATAAGGATGAAGAGTTAGTATAGCCTTGAGGTAAGATGGTGCAGATACAATTCTGGCCCTTTCTACTGAAAGCAAACTGCACCTGAGATCTTTGCTAAAAGGCATAGAGGAAAAATATTTGTCAGAACAATAGCTACATACTTGCTGCTGATTTTCTCCAGAAAGAAAACACATTGGAATAGCAGCTGGAATAGGAGTCACTACCTGATTTTGTGGGTACCCACTGCATACTGCAAGATATAGCTGTCTTCTGCACTGGCCAAATAGGGAAATTGAATGGGGATGTGGTAGGGATCACCACCTGTGTATCTTTCAAGCCTTTGATATTGGCAATGATTTTTGCAATCTTTCTGGAAAGCTATATTGCTTTTGGTTTACTATTTTGGTAGGCAGAGACACTTCTGCTTGGCTTCCACTTGGTCTATCTTGTCATAATAGCTCTAGATGCACAGGTTAGAGAATCAATATGAGGAGTCCGCCGGTTAAGTATATTACTCCATCTATGCATTCATAACTGGTAAAATAACCCCAGTGTAGGTTTGGTGACCACTAGGCCCCCTGTGAGAGGAATGTGAACCAAAACTGTTCACCTAACTTCCACAGTCCTCTACTCTGACTAGTGGACTATAGCAACTTTCTGTGTCACCAGGAATTAAGTTCAGAGCTGGTGACCAACAATTCTCAAAAAGTTTGGGTTACTTCTTTTTCTGAAATTCACAGTCACCTTGGGAAACAGCCACAAATCCTTTTGGGGAAAAGCTGAAGAAGAACATTTACAGTGTAAATTTTTGGGTATAAGGCAGGATCTTTCTTCACGGATGACTTGGCCTCCACTTCATTCAAGGGGCTCTATGTTTGCAAATTAGCTCAATTCTGGGAAGTGGTTGAGAGGCATGACCATTATAATGATTAAAGTTAGACTTCCATTCACCAGAAAAGATCTTTACCACTTATACATATCAAGTAATACTTTAAAAGACTGTCAAACTATTTCTGTTCTAGGGACACATTATTGGCCAAGCCAAAGTTCTTTGTAGACCAAAGCACCTTATTTCTGGCCATTAAGTGCCACAACCTGGTGCCTGCCACTGTAGGATCTCACTGCCCCTATTGAAATCAGAGTGTCTAGTTTAATTGCAGCAGTTCCCACTGGTGATTCTGGACTACAGAGGACAGCCACCCTACAGCTCCTTCACAAATGTGTGCTGCAAAGCCTTAGTGAAGATGTCCTCCAGACATAGTGAGTTGGTGGTGAGCAAGTCCTCTCTAGCATTCCAACCTTGGTTGGGTACCATCATTTCCAGGGTACCAAGAAAATTCAATCATCTAACCAAGATAACTGTTAAAACCACTTCCAGCTGCTCAAGCTAATACATTGAATCTAGAATCTCTTTTAAGTACACCTATACCAAAAAATTCAGTCTAATATTTTTTTTTACCCTTATTCAATACAACTTAGGATCCACTCGCATACATGTTCCCAGGTATGTCAATATAAATTGAAAAATCTTACATTCATTTTGTTTGTCTTATAATAATTTTGTTTGCTTGTTATTATGGGCAATGATTTTGTCTGTTTACCTTTATGGGTAGCCCTGGAGCCTGCCAAGACTGGATTCTGGTTTTAAGTCTAGAAGTAAAGAGAGATGATGGAGGCAGTTTCTGAAGAGGATCAGCAGTCGTCCCCAGTCAGGCAAGTTCCACAGGAGAGGCCAATACAAGTTTTTCAAACATGGGAGGCTAACGGGTTTCCTCAGACAGAAAACTTCAACAATGCAGGTTATCCACCAAAGAAGCTGGTTTCCTTTGCCACAAACCATACGTGGCTCCTAGTTCAGAAACTGAAGAGCTACAGCAGGAGCCACCAGCCCCGCTGCTTTCCCATGCCAACTGGTGAGCCAGCACGTCAGTGAGAGCATTTGTGATCTGCTGGGATGCCTGGGGCCCACACACACATTTAGGACATAATGGCTGCTTTGGTCTTCCAAATCTCACGCAAATTTCTCTTGTGGCCAACCCTAAACTGAATCCACACAAGGAAGAGAATTCAGAAAAACATAGTCCAACTTAACTAAGTTGATACAGCAAGAAAAACGAATCATCATGGTTTCATATCCATATTAATGTGGGTTTATACTTATATATACAGTGATACTTAAAACTTTTTTTTTTCTGTGCAATTTGAACTTGATTCACATGAAGCGTCAAATTCTGGCTACTATTTTCTCAGTATCACGCTGAATTCTGATTGAATCCATTTATTTTCTTGCTTGATTGTTGAATAGAGCATTTGTATGGTTTCAGAAGAAATAATACAGAGTTTCAGATTTGAGTTGCCAATGAAAATCTTTGACTGTGGCCAGAGTTTCCCAGATTAATATGTGGCCTCAATCTTCTTCAGAACTCTCACCAATCTACATCATGATTATTTTTGCATGTGGATTTCAAAAGCACAGTTATGTGCTGACATAGCCTACTGAGGAGAAAAATTTCTCAGATATACAATGCATATTTTAACACCAGCAATAAGATCCCTTGCTGCATCTTCAAGCATGGCTGATAAATTATTGAATGCTTTATTTATTTAATTCAAGCAAAACTCCAATTTGTCCCTAATATTTTCTCTCAAAATCTCAGAAGATGGGAAATTTCTAGGTCCAATGTCAAGTCCAATATTTCTATGCAGGAGAAAGCTGGTTGGAAGGGGGAGTCTGGAGTTTCTTGAGATAGTACTTTGCATAATATTAGGAGAACAAAAGGTCAAGGGAGAGGGAATTGTAGAAGTGATTACAGAGGTGATGGGGGACCCTAAATCCCCCATTGGGTGCTGTCACTATCTTCACTCCTAGCTTGCTGTTATCTAAGCCAATGTCCTTTGACATATCTTTGAGGAGCTTAACTTCCCATTTAGTAAAGAAAATTAACTTGCCCCTGATGGGTTGGCAATAAGAAGCAAGAGAATCCACATTTAAATCTCTTCATTTATATTTCCTCAGCAATTCCTGAGAAGTTAGGAGGAGGGAGGGAGGGAGATATCAGGAAGGAAGTGGTCCGTGGTTGTAACTCCTTGATTTACCAGATTTGTGACTTTCCAACATTTTTGGTTCTCTGCTTCTTACAAGGTAAACACTCAATAAAGTTTTGTTTAGTTAAAAACATGGAGATTATGCACAAATGTCTGAAAGGGGATAATTTCTTATTGGATTTCACATTCTTGCATAGTTTTAGATTTGAATCTCTATTACATTTGATAGAGGAGAAGATACAAATGACCACTTTAACCCTATTTCCTTAAATCAGATAGAAAGAGCTAAAGATGAAGGCTCAAGAAGTGGTTTGTTGAGGCTGAGGAGTAATTAGCTTTCTTCTCCCTCTCCAGCTAATCCACATACATATGGAATTTTCTCTAGGCACAGTTATTGTGAAAACAAGTTACTAATTCTTGACAATTGTGTTTCTTCAGTAGAGCAAGTTTCCTCCAGGTGCAAAGTTTCCTGGACTTCCTAAATACAGAGAAATGTTAATTAACATATACTCTTATGTCTACATGAAGTCTAATTGACTCCTTAAATGAAACGTTTCATAAATGTTTTGACTTCCTCAATTTTTGCACATAAAAATGTATACGATTAGAGATTATGTTGTCTGAGAATTTTTTTATGAATTATCCAAATCAGTGAATATTCAATATCAACTATCACACATGTACGAATTTAGATGGTCCAGAAAAATAGCAGTTAGAAATCATTTGCAGAAATTCCTTATGAGGTCATCCCTTGACTCATTTCCTCATATATATTGCTCTTTATATTTTGAATTTCAGGATCTTTCTGATTTGGAGGATGGCTGAAGTTTGTCAGAGATTGTTTGAATTATTTAGATGCTTTCACTGGGTCAAATAAATAGTTGAAATTCTGGATACAGTAAGATGATATCCTCTTCATATCTTTGTGGCCCAGCCACCTGAGTGAATCTATATTCTTTCAAGAAGAGGCCCTTTGAAAAAAAATGATATCTGGGTCCCCATCTACGACTTTCTTTACCCAATAAGAAAGTCAGGTAGACCAGATCAACTATTGTGGCCATTAATTCATTTAGAAGATGAACCCATTAAGGTTGAAAAAATTTAGTTAAACTGTTTAACTTAATACAACATAAATTACTAATTTTATTTTGTTGTATTTTGCTTCAAGATTGATTGAACTGTACAGAGAACACATTTTAGAAAAATGGCCTGACGGGGAATAATGGGGATTCTGTCAAGAGGACTCTTCCATATAACAAACATCCTTTTGCTAAACAGACAGAGAGAGTTTTCCCTTGGTTATTGTTTTTTCCATTCTTGAAGTAAATGAGCAAGACTATCCAACTATCCAAATCTGAGGGTAGAATCAAGTCCCAAAACATCCCTAAGCCATTACTGGAGCCAGTGAGGACTGTCTCAGCCCTTGCCCCTGATGCCCGGGCAGCTCTCCTGCCTAAATCCAAATGAAGGGAAGGAATGATTGAATCAACAGAAGTTAAGTGACCTCTAACAGGAACTGGAGAATAAAATGGATAATATAAACCATAATAACTCATGCATCTGGATTCATTCCTCATAGAATTTTCTTTTTCTAAGTTCTGAAGGGTGATTCCTCCAAGGTTAACAAATATTCACAAACTGCAGATCTTTTAAAGAAATAAATACTCTGCCCATAAGAGACCTAAGAGAAATGTCTGCCTGTCTCTGCTTGGCATCACTGCCACCTCATGGATTAATGAATTCTGTGTCCTCCAATCTCCTCATTATGTACCTCTGTTTTATATGAGTAGCCAAATGTATCAGAATTCACTTTAATGAATGTGAGTCATTCCTTATTTTTTATGATTTAGACTCACTGCTTTGTAAGTAAGCCATTAACTGGGCTAAAAATAATAGATACTACCTGCCGGAAAACCTGTGTAGTGAAGGGGCTCATTGCCAAGAGTACTGAGGAGAGGGGTGGGGAGAAGAGGGGCTATGATGGTGGAAAAAAAAAATACCCCCCCCCAATTTTTCAAGGTTAAAAAAGCAGTCCTTTTACCAGAAAGCTTAATTTTATAGTGCTGTGGATTCACAGAGCCAAACAATTTTGCGACCATATTCAGAACCACACTCAGTCTATTTTATAGTAAAGAATTCAAAATATCCGTGTTTGTTTTCTCATAGAAAAAGAAGGCTCAGTTTGTCTGGTCATGATGCCTCTCCCAAATTCTGCAGTTAAGCATCCCCAAGGGGAGCACATAGGAGTCTGTGGTCTGAATTAGGTGTTTCAGTATTTTAACAGCTTCTTCTGCTAAATGATAGCTTCTTCTTAACAGTGAGTTTCATGTTAAACCCAAATTGATGAAATGCATTTCTTTAAACAGAGAGGCTCTGTTTATGGATGCATTTGTTTGGTTTATTATCTGTCTGCCCCCTTTAGAAGGTAAGTTCCCTGAGAGCAGGGACTTCGTTTTATGCACTGCTGTATTCCCAGTAACCAAGACAGGGAGAGTTTGGTACCTAGTAAATGACCAACAAATATTTGTTAAATATTTGGCTGGAATATGGGGTTAAAGTATTAAAACTAACTATAAAAGTAATTTTATTAAGGCATAAATCTAGGAACCAAAGTTTCCCTTAACTGGACTCGATGACATGGTTATTAAATATAGGGTTTATAAATGAAAAGCAGAGAAATTAATTCCATGATTTTCATTTGAAAAGCATAATTTAAATGGAATTCTGAGATCAGATTTATTTTTAGATAAAATGCCATGAACTCCATCACATTATATTGATTAGCTTCTTTGGCCAACTAGTGTTTGAAATGGTATGATTCAAATGCATTAGCCAGGTTCATTCATTCAACGAATTAATATTAGCACCCCCTCTGTGAAAGGCTCTTTGCTAAGTATTGAGCATACAAAGCTGAAAAAGATGGTCTTCTCCCCAGAGGAGCTGGTGGTCTAAAAGAGATACAATAAATCAAAATTGTAGCAGAACATAATTACTATGATAAATACTCATGCAGAGTGCTCCCTGAGCTGAGAGGGGTGCACACTAGCGATTTTGGGGACCCAGAGAATGTTTCCTTGAGCTGATGGTGCTAGACCTATGTCTTGAAAGATGAGTAGAATTTGATAAGATTCTACATTCTACTACACATGAAGAAGGACACTTTAGGCAGACGGGACTGTATGTTGAAGGCAAAGTGGCCTGAAAATAATAATGCAATTTGAATACTGCAAGTAGTTCCCTATGACTGTAAAAAGATCAGCTTCAATAAAAACAGGGAGAAATCTCATGCTTCTGATGTGCACAGCCTTCACTAGTCTTCAGTAATCATCATACAGGGTCAAGGTAGAGATCCCACAAGATACATTCCTGCTTTTGTTTGTTTGCTTTGTGTATCATTTGTGTAAACAATAACGGAAAAACGTGGTTTTTCTCATTTTTTGTTTTTGAGATGACGTTGTATCTGAGGCGTTTTATCTGTATCATCTGATGAAATGGTCATTGTCAGGTATTTACAATAAACCTACACAAACTAATTCTACTGCAAGAGCTGTTTACTGTACACTTCAAAATGGGCTTTCCTCATAGCATATTGGGCCAATCTCTCCACAAAGGAATTCTTCCAGTCCAACTTAACTGTGTCCTAAGCATGAGCTGGTCACAAACTTTAGTTTTTCAGTTGCAGTTTTAACTGCAATTTCTATGTAATCAAAATGAATTTAAAAAGTCAATTATCTTTAGTTATTTGTGAATCATAAAATTATAAGGTTATATTTAAAGAGAAGTGTCTTGAAGCAGGGAAGAATGTGACGAGTATAGAAAATTTGAATCAGACAAGACAAAAAAAATAAATAAAAAAGAGAATGGAGATAATGGGTCTCAATCTGCATCCTGTAGCCTAGAGTAAAGGACATATGTGGTGTTCTGCAGGGAGACTGGGCTGGAGAGGGAGGCAGAAGACATCATGGAGGACTAGGGACCTGAAAACCATGGGGATAAATTAAAGTGTTTTTAAACATTGAAGTGGCACGCTCAATTCTTCATTTAAAATTTCAATGCGGAAAGAAAATGCTACCAGCAAAATATAAAACATATATTTCCATTAAATAAATTATTTTCAATGTTTTCTTTCACTAAAGTTTAATGTTGCCAGATATCACTTGTCATTATATACTACTGTCTAAAGAACATATAGTGTTTCTCTACTATCTTTAGCAAAATTATTCTTTTTATAAATAGCTATATACCTCTATAATGGAATAACATCTTTGTATAACGGCTTATTGGGTTAATACTTCTTTAAGCATTTATGAGGTTTCTAAATAAACAGGAGAATTTAATTTTTTGTTGTAGCATACAGTCATGCCTCCTGATACACATACATTTGGATCCAAGCAATATCACCAATTGTTTTTGTTTTCTCTAAATGCAGGAAGAGTTGGAAGGAAAAGCTTCTTTTCTTTCAGCCAGATAGGTGCTTTTGTACTAAAAGACATTTGTTGAAGCATCTGTAAAATCTTATGCTTAATTAAGCACATTTTCGTCACAATGAGTAAAACAGCAGAGGCAGAGTTTTTCAACCTAAGGAAAAGTAAGAAAATAATAAATAAAAACAGCAATATAAAAGCTGGTCTTCTATCCACCCACCTAGGCAGAGAACTAAAACAAACAATGACAACTAATTAGTATTGGCCCTGGTGCTGTTTGAAGAAGCCAAAAATGAAACACCCACAAAAGAAAATGGTTTCTTGTTCACTGCATCTAGTTTGTTTCTACTTTTGAATAATGAATAAATAAGATTCAAAAGATAAAGGATAATCATAAAATATGAAAGTCGAGTGGGGTTGTAACATGAGACTGCTTAAACTTGTCCTTAGTCCACAACCAAACCTAGAAAAATTTTAACTGAAAAATTTATAACAGTCTTCTAAGATTTTCAAAAATGAATATTTTGTACCTCCCTTTATCAAGTGATTTAGCAGAACGAATGAATTTTTTAAAATAAGTGAATAAAGGGAAGGAAATAATATCTAACTATTCTGCAGGACATAACACAACACTGATGAATTGCCACTGTCTTGAGATGAGAATATAGTTACCTTAAGCACTCTCTTAACACACCTTACAAATATTTCATTTCCTGATTCCTTTGTCAACAAACTGACATACTATAACGATACATGGAAGTCCTCTAAACAGCTGCAAAACTGGATGTCTTTAATAAGTGTGTCGAATTCATTACCTTCTTTCCCATTTGAAGCTTTGTGTCCAGTGTCATCACCTGTTTGCATTTTGTTCCTCCTTTTTGATCTGACCTTTTCCCTTGTCCGTATTCCAGCTGAGGAACCTGCAAGTCAAAGTGGAGATGAGATCCAAAACTTTTAGAGAAGAAACACAAAGACATAGGAGAGCAATTTATTCAGTTGTCCTAACAGAAGAGTCAGTCAGCTCAGAAGAAGACTAAATCTAAGGTGACATCATTAGGGATGGATTAATTGGGAGATGGTGTAATATACATGCTTCAATTCTTTTTCCAGCTCAAAGTTAGAGGATAATAAATTAAATATACTTATTTACATGTTGTCAACAATAATAGCAGATATTCCTTCTCTTAAAGAAAAATGAAATAAGTGACAAAAACAATCTTATAAATGAAATGGCCTCACGTGATTCCAGGCACCCAGTCAGCGCTCAACAAATATTGATCAGTACAGTTGATCATTGGAGAAACCTATTTACAACAAACCCCAGGGGACTTTGGAAAGATAGCAATGTCTTGTTTGCCAGGCACAGGCTTTCCCACCCTCTGATGCCGTGTCAGTATAAAATAGTAATAGTGCTGGTAGCAGTGAACTTGAACATTGAATTCTGATTAAAATTCAACCACAGTCATCATCAAAACACAACTCCTGGACTGTCATATATCCTTAAGTGACAGTGGCTCAGGTTTTATTCTCAATTCAGGT
The DNA here is from genome assembly GCF_057802395.1 of Ceratotherium simum simum. Classification (NCBI taxonomy): domain Eukaryota; kingdom Metazoa; phylum Chordata; class Mammalia; order Perissodactyla; family Rhinocerotidae; genus Ceratotherium; species Ceratotherium simum. The sequence continues at coordinate 36,606,441 of NC_141911.1, forward strand.
TAAGAATCAAACTAAAAAGCATCCTATTCCCTACAATAGATATTCTGTTCCCTCATTTTTCCTCAGAGCCTTATCAACTCCTTCCTTCTTAGCTGTGAAAATGTTGGTTCTCCACTATACTATTTAGTTCCCTGCTAAGATGACTTGCAGAAAGAACTATTTGCTCTTTGACATTTCTCTTTATTTTGACTCTTTTAATAAGTGATTCTGACTATTGGCAGACAAAGAAACAAACAATTATTAAAGCCATTGGCAAGTTTTTGCCCATTTGAATGAGTAACAAGTTTAGGTTGTACTCTGCAGCAGGAGATAGAAAGAAATGGAGATCTTGATGCTGAGTATAAGCTGCAACTATAAATCACTTTCATAAAAGACCCATTCTTCAGAAACAGGTAGTATGTTGAACCTTGCTGCCAGCTGTTATGAAAGGGAGAAGCTAGAGTCAGCAGACTACACAGCATGAACTATGAACTACCTCAAAGTGGAGTCATTCAAAATGTTTCTTTAAAGAGTCCATTTGTCTTCGACAAGTTTAATTTCCTTTGAAATTAGGATTACTATATATTCTGTGCTGGTATCGTAGCTTAAGGGCAGGAAACAGTAGTGTATGCTTTAGAAAATTGTTAACTTTTTGCACTGAAAAATAGGTAAGTCTGTAGTGCAAAGGACCACCTCATTTCAAGCCCAGTGTTGGGTTTACTTGGCTAAGTCTGCCCTAAAAAATGTGCTTTGGTACAACATAGTTTGGGAACTACTTTGGAATTCTCTTTATCATTTGCAGATATCTATTCTGAATATCCTCAATGCTGCTGAGAAGTGTTTTCAATTCTGAGAAGCAATCAAGTGCCAATAAATGGACAATACGGTTTGAAGTTAAAAGAAAAAGAAAATGAAACCATAAAACAAAGATCAGAACTGCTGATGACTATAGACAAGGAAGTAGGCCAGGTACGAGTGTGCATGATGGCATTGTGGTAGTGGTGTGGTCCGCAGAGAGAACCAGATCACTCACACCCGGGCAAACAGCAGCAGTTGCCTCTCTACACAGTTACTGCCATGTGAGATGCAGGTGCAGTGTTGATGTAGAGAGAAAGCCTGACATTTTAATATTGTGTATTATTTTTCTATTTCTGCATAACAAATTATCACGAACTCAGTGTATTAGTTTCCTAGGGCTGCCACTACAAATTACACAAATTTGGAGGCTTAAAACAACAGAAATTTATTTTCTCACAATTCTGGAGGCCAGAAGCCCAAAATGAAGGTGTCAGCAGGTTTGGTTTCCTTCCTAGATTCTGAGAGTGAAACCATTTCATTACCCCCTCCTAGCTTCAGGTGACAGCTACCCCCTCCTAGCTTCAGGTGACAGCCAGCAACCCTTGGTGTTCCTTAGTAGGGGGGCTACATAACTCCAACCTCTGTCTCCATCTTTACATAGCCTTCTTCTTTCTGTCTCTCTGTGTCTTCACCTTTTCTGCCCACTCTCATTTAAGCTGATCTCATCTCAAGATCTTTACCTTAATTGTGTCTGCAAAGATCCTGTTTCCAAATGAGATCACACTCTGAGGTTCCCGTGGACATAACTTCTGGTGGCCACAATTCAACTCACTATACTTGCCAACTTAAAACAACACAAATTTGTTATCTCACAGTTTTTGTGGGTCAGGAATCATACATAGGCTACCTGAGCCTTTGCTCAGCATCACACAGGCTGAAATCAAGATATCAGCTGGGACTACAATCTAATTTAAGGCTCTGGTCCTCTTCCAGGCTCATTGGTTATTGGCTGAATTCAGTTCTTGAGGGTGTATGACTGAGGTCCCTTTTTTCCTGGTTGTCAGCCGGGGGTCGCTTTCAGCTCCTGACGTTCCCTGCCACATGGGCCTCTCCACAACATGGCAGTTTGCTCCTTCAAGGCCAACAGGAGAATATCTGCTGCAACTTTGAATCTGTCTGACCTTGTCTGTCTCTGACCTCTAGACTGAAATTTAAAGGGCCTACTTAGGTCAGGCTCAACCAGGATAATCTCCCTTTTGATTAACTCAAAGTCAACTGACTAGGGACCTGAATATATATTTGCCATATAACATAATCTAATCCCATGAGTGATATCCCATCATAGTCACAAGCCCCATCACACTCAAGGTGAGAAGATTATCCGGTTTATACACCAGGGCGGGAATCTTGAGGGCCATCTTAGAATTCTGCCTACCGAAATGGGCTCTATTTTTTAAAAGACGCTATATATATATATATATAAAGCAAAAAATGCATGCCCCATTTGTTTTGAGGTCCCAAAGCAAAGAAATGGATTGTCTAAACTGTCTCTGAAAGTAGATCAAAAAGAGTAAAAACTACTTGAAAAAATGGTAGTATTGTAGAAAAAATGCACCTAGACTTCTAATAGAGTTAATATAAAAGTAACAGCAATTTTGGATGCTGATCAGTTTATTTTAAAAAATAAATCAGTCTTCTTTAAATACTTTTTGGTACAGTCTAATTTGTAATATTATTGACATACAGTATGTCTATGATACATTACTGGTGAAAAAGCTATCTGGAGGCACTGTATTACATGACCCTATCTTGATCAAAATAACACTAACACCACAGGCACACGTGTATATAAGGTACGTGTGCACATGTGCATGCAGGAATGTGCTTATAGTTATGTACAGAAAAAAGGACTAGAAACATATATGCCAACCCGATAACAGTGACTAGCCCTAGTAGGGCAGGAAGAGTTGAGGCTCCATTGTGATGAAGGCACTATATTTTATATATCTTGATATTGTTTCGGATGTCTGCAATGAACAAAAGTGGTTTTGTAAATTTAAAAGAAACATTTAAAGTCAGTTTCTTTAATTTTTGAAGCCTCCAGCTGCTATGCCACAGATGCAGAGAGGTGGCATTGATGAGTAAAAGAGAGTTGAGAGTAACACCAATACAGCCAATTACCTCAAGTGGCTACTATGTGCTCCATCTCTCCTTCTTCTATTCTACCCATTACCAAGTTTTCTCCATCTTATACTGAGAAGTTTTTGTAAAATTTGAATCCATTTCCTATTTGTAAAAAAAAAAAGAGAGAGAGAAAAGAAAAGAAAGAAGGAAAGAGAGAAAGAAGGAGAGAAGGAAGGGAGGGAGGGAGAGAGGGAAGGAGGGAAGGAGGAAGGAAGGAAGGAGGGAAGGAAGGAAGGAGGGAAGGAAGGAAGGAGGGAAGGAAGGAGGGAAGGAGGGAAGGGAGGGAGGGAGGGAGGAAGGAAGGAAGGAAGAAAGGAAAGAAAAAGGAAAACCCTGTGGGAGTTAGTTACACTCACTGGCCATGGGATGCCCTGAAGGCCAATAGATGTAGGATTACTCAATCTTTTATGAACACTCCTCCCGTTGTTGGAAATAAAAACCTGCTTGGCCACTAGCACCTGCTCCCTGAAGTACCTCATAATCCTCTGAACTCAATAGAGGATTATAAACAGTGAAAACTCTAAAGACCTCAGCTAGCCTGATGGGTCATTGAACATTATTTGAAAACTAACGGCCTTTAAGTTACAACTATATATTTAGACTTAATAACTAACTGCAACCTCACTAATCATCACAATTTTATCGACAAAAATCTTAAACAGAAAATCAATTTTCTTCTTCAAGGTGGAGTGTTTGTTTAATTAGAATCAGCATTTAATAAGGCATAAATGTTAACATCTTAAACAAGACCATCATTTTTTAAAAGCCAAGCCAAATGAGTTGATTACATAAACTTCCTTTCCAAAGGAAAAGAACCAAAAGAGGCACATCTTTGTCATTAAGTATCTTTATCATTGAAGAGCTGAACGTTTTCCCTGGGAGAGCTATAGGCGGTGTAGAAAGTGTTTGTGCGTCCAGTGGCCCGGCCTGGGGGCCATATTTTCAAGGCCTTTGCCTTTCCCCACACAGGCGCGCTCTGTGGCACCCACAGGACAGCATTCCTCACCCCCCAAGAAACACAGAGGCAAATAATGTAGCCAGAGGAGATGTCTCCAAAGTTCATATTTGCCCGCTGAATATAAATGAGATGAGCAAATATTTTAAGAGGGTTAAATTCTTAACTTAGGTGCCAGAAAGAAAAGGCAAACCAGATCCTGTGAAGGTATTTACAAAGCGGGCAAGTTTGCATAAAGCACTGTGCCAAACACCAAGAATGCAGATAGAATGGCTTTTCCCCTTGGATTAGGTGTTACTCTGCAGAATTCCCTGCAGAGGGGCCCTTCTGTCACTGCAGCTATGTTACCTCTGATATTGTGTCTATTTAAAGTCCTGAACTCATCAGGAAAGTTTTCAGAAATTCTGGAGTGAATATATTCAATTAGGCACTTTAAAAAGAAGCCTTAGCTAATACAAATCTAAGCAACCATGCTATGATGGCCATGGTCATGCAAGCACAAGCTAGAATCAGCCATAAGCAAGAAGCATGAAGGTTTTGTTTACAGAACACAATGTGGAACAACAATTCCTCATTTTTGTGACTGATATGACCCGTTTAATATATGCACGTCTCCATGAGCCAAATTAACCATACATTTTCCAGTCCCTTATATCACTTTGCTTTGTGCAGCCAAAGTCTGAAAGACAGCAAGTTAATTTATATATCCTTCCCTTGCCAAGTGTGATTAATTGATGTAATATGTCAATTCCATTTATGCAAATGTTAACAATGTATCTTCATTTATATCCATATATATTGTAGATAAATGCTTTCAGAAGGGATGAGCTCACTGGGCATTCGTGGACAGTAGCTTCTTCACAGTTCAATTTAGAAGATATTTATTGCACTTATTACTCAAAGGACACTGTGCTTTGTGCCATGGAGGAAATAGGTAAAACTCTTCTCTACTCTCAAAGAGCTTAAAATCTAGTCGAAAAGATCAGCTTTGTCGCCTCCAAATCTGTCATCTGCATCCTCAGTAAATGGAGATACTATCTACTAAAGCCAAAAATTTAGGAGTAATCTTTTATTCCTTCTTCTTCATTCCCCACAGCCGTTTCATCAGCAAATCTCATAGATTCTATTTCTAAAATATATCATGACTCTGCCTTCTTGTCACCTTCTGAATAACCATCCATTTTTTTATGTATTGCTGAAAACAAATTACCCAAAAACTTTAGCTGCATAAAACAGCTTATTTTTTTTTTAATGCCCACAGATTCTGTGGATCAGGAATTTGGATAGAGCACAACAAGGACAGACTGGAAGCTAAAGCCATCTGAAGGGGCATTCACTCACATGTTGGGTGGTTGATTCTGGCTGGAGGCTGGACGCCTCAGTTCCTCTCCATATGGATCTCTCCATGTGGTCTCTCCACATGAGGTAATTTGGGCTTCCTCACAGCATGGTCACTGGCTTCCCACAGAGTGAGTTCCCCAAAGAGAAAGAGCAAGGAGGAAGCTGTATCCTTTTTATTGTCTAGCCTCCAAAGTCTTAACATCACTTCTACCATACTCTAGTGTTTGAAGCAGTCATAAGCCTCTATTAAATTCAAGTGGAGGGAACATCGATTCCACCTCTCCATGGAAGCAGGGTCAAAGCATGTGGGATACGAGATATTGTCATGTACAATTTGCCTTATCTGTATTATTGTAACATCCTTCTAACTAATCTTCCCCATGATCCACTATCTTCCTCAATCCATTTTCCCCACCAAAGGCAAAGTAACATTTTACATCACAACGTTTAAAACAGAAACTGTCTCCTCCTCATACAAAGCCCTCCAATGGCTTTCCATAGCACTCAGAATAAAATGCACACTTCTTGCCTTGACCCACAAAGCCCTGCATGTTCCCCCCTTGCTTTATATACAAATAATCTTCTATTTCCTCAAGCATGCTGAGCTCTTTCCTCCTCTTCAGGGCTTTTGTACACTCTTTCCTCTGCCTGAAAAGTTCTTCCTCCCCTCTTTCCTGAGATGTATTCTTCTGATCTTTACCTCTCAGCTTCAATTTTACCTTCTCAGAGGTCTTCCCTGACCACTTGTGAGAGTTAATTTTGTGTCAACTTGACTGAGTCGTGAGGTGCCAGATATTTGACTAAACATTACTTCTGGGTGTATCTGTGATGGTGTTTCTGGATGAGACTAGCATTTGAATAGGTGGACTCAGTAAAGCAGACTGACCTCCTCAATGTGGGTGGGGATCATCCAATCCATTGAGAGACTGAATAGAACAAAAGGTGAAGGAAGGGAGAATTCACCCCTTTTCTGCATGACAGATTGAGTTGGGACATTGGTCTTCTCCTGTCTTCGGACTGAAGCTTACTCCATCTGCTCCCTGGTTCTCAGGCCTTCAGACTCAGGCTAAACTACATTCTCATCTTTCCTGGGTCTCCAGCTTGCAGATGAAGGATCGTGGGACTTCTCCATCTCCATAATCCATGACCGAATTCCTTACAATAAATCTCAATTTCTCTCTCTCTCTCTCTCACTCTCTCTGTCTCTCTCTGTTCTGTTTCTCTGGAGAACCTTGACTAATATACTCCCTATCTAAAACACCTCGGCCTCTGTGATAGTTTTAATATCAGCCCCTTGTTTGTTTTTTTGTATTGTATAGCATTTCTTACAATACATAATTTCTTTATTTATTTGTGTTGATTTGTTTCTTTTCTTCTCTCTCTCCTTCTTTCTATTTTTTGATCTATCCCTTCCACTAGAAAATGGGATCCATAAAATTGTTTTCTGTCATATTCTAACACCAGCATTGCGCCTGACGTATACTAGGAGCTCAAAAAAATCTTTGAAATAAAAAAATATATAAATACATATTCTAATAGTTATAGAAGAATCTATAATGTAAAGTTCTAAAGAAAAGTATAAAGTTCAAAGTGGGATGGGTCTTAACCAGAAGGATTGGGGAAGGTTTCATGAAGGCAGATTTCAGTTGAGTTTTAAAGTATGTGCATGACAGGAGGAGAAAAAGAGAGTTACTCAGATGGGAAAAACAGAGAATATTGAGGGAAATTTCGAGAGGCAATGTAGACAGAAAACAGGATGCTTAAGAAGTTAGAAGAGGAAAGGAATGGAGGGGTAGTGTGGAGCCAGATAACAAATGACCTTCAATGCTGTACTTAGGGATTTTGACATTATTCTTTATAATCAATGAGGCTGTATTTCATGGTTTGCAGCAGAGACTGAGACATAAAGTGAATTGTATCAAAAGACTATCAAGCAATAGTATGTACTCGAGAGGGACGAACATGATTAAATATTGTGTAAATTTTTTTACTAGATATGTTGCTTGTCAAAGGCCTAAACTGTTCTACACAACTTTTAGCTAAAATCCAACCCAGAAACCTGAGGCAATTATTCTACTCTAAGAACTAGAAATATGACACCATTTCTACTTCGCTCAAGCAGAGAGACCAAGGATATTCCCAAGTAGAACCTTATTTTCCCTTGAAAAGTTGAATTTACCACCAAACTACTAAAATTCCTCCTCCACAAAATGGATAGGATTGGGTTCTAAATGTAAACATTATGATTTGTCAGCTTTCCTCTTAGTGATAGTGTAATCTGCCTAAATGAAACATGGGTTCTAGAAAATTACTTTTCTCAACTTTAAGGTTGCAAAACCTAACTAGAGGGGAAAACGTTGTGGTTAAAATAAGGGAGATGCTGACCATTATTATAATTAACTAATTAACAATTAATTTAAGGGAAATAATCTCTAAATACAGAAACCACTCATCTGTGAGTTTCCAAGTTCATGGAATAGCAATTTGTTACTTCCCATTTTGATTAAGCTATCCCAAGAAATGCCGATGGCATTCCTTCCCAGAAGGGACACAAGTTTTCTCTACTGCAGTTTCCAATGTAAAATCATCTCATCTTTGTAAAATCTATTTACCTGTGATGGCCAGAAACGTGAAGGCTTGGAGCAGTCATGGCAATGTCAAAGCTATAGATCATCTCAACCAGGAGGATTTTGCCCCATGGTGCCCTTTTCTGAGGATAGATATAAATCCAAGAGGAAAACAGCTACTCAAAGACAGACATACTATTACACTTGTGAAGAGTAGTTCATGAACAAAATCCTGTTATTTTTTTTTTAATATTTAGACCATTTCTGTTTATTACCACCCTTTGGATGAATATTTTTAGATTTCTCTTCCTATTGACCCTCACTATAGCTGTTGCTACACTCACTTTTACCTATAACTAAACTCAGAGCATCATAAGCTAGAGCTGGCTAGTATCTAACTAACTGGCTTTTGGTTGAGAAAATCATTTTAGTACTTCCTCTTGAGAGAGGCTTTCTCCATATCTCTTATTATTAGATTATTAAGAGGATAAATTCCTATCAACAAGGCCCTCACTTGCTGGTTGCTGATTTGATAAGGATAATTTAAAAGTAGATGAAAAAACCTAATTAACTTAGCCACATGGCACTTAAATTGGAGTGTAAAAACTTCCTAAGAATGTGTTGAGTTTAACAAATGCCTTATTACTTTAAAAAAAATCACAAAACCTGGAGTATAATAAATTCTAGTGGGAGGCCCTGGATTTGGCAGTTAGGACTAATAATTATGGTAGATTTTGGAACGCAGTTGCTGACAGCATGGCTCTGGGTAAAGTTTCTCTGTGAGCACAGATCTCTATTGACATATGGGAAGCTCATTCTCACAGCTTTCTGCCCCCGTGGCACCCCACACATTGCTATTATGGCACTATTATAGCACATTGTTTTATAACTGTTTATTTGTCCATCTTCCCCACTAGACTGTGAACTCTTTGAAGCCAGACATTTTTCCCATTTTTATCTTATTCATCTGTGTACTCCTAGTAACTAGCATAAGTCTGATCCATAGGAAAAAAATCATTATATATTTATTGTGTGTCTGTGGTTTTTAAAATAATCAGGGACAATTGTCTCTAAAACTATAAACTAAACTGCTTTTTTGAGGTGAGATCAATAAAATCTCCAGTCATTACTCACCTTACTAGGCATCTGATGAAATAAGAATCCAGGTAAAACTCTTTTGCCTTCAGAGTTGTTTAAATTTAGGTGGATTTTAATCCTTGCCAATCCTTGTTAATCACTTCAATCCATTCCTCAGGCATAATAAACTCTGTATTTATTCAGTGGGTTCCTCTTATTCTATATATTTGTTGGATATACCCTTAAAGGATTAATCTCCTTTCCCCTTCTTAAAAAATGAAATGAAATATTTTAGTGCATTAACACAAGTAAAGAATAACTAAAACACCACTGTACTCACCACCCAATTTTATCAAATTTTAACATTATGTTACATTTATTTCTCATAATTTTTAAGTTAAACATCTTATGTATAATTGAGCATCTCCACGTACCTATCCCAATGACTTCTCTCCCTCTCTAACATCCTGTAGATGTTTTTATACTTTCCCCATAAGCTGTTGCCATATAAACATTATAGATTACTATTTTGCAGATTTAAATTTTCATATAAATAAAATAATATGTAATACTTATTTAATTCACATTTATTGCCCATTCATTTCATTTATTTATTCAACTAACATCTATTGACCTTCTAGAATGGACCAAGCAAGGTGCTGAAGATGTAGTAGTGAATAACACCCATAAATTCCTGCCCTCATGACACATTCAACAAGGGGAAGACAGAAAATGAACAAATAAATATGCAAATATCTAATATTTCAAATAGTGATAGGTACAATAGAGAAAAATCAAGCAAGAAAATGGAGATACATAGTAATTGGGATGTGTGGTGATCCAATGATTGTTATCTTATGTACAGTTCTACAGAAAGACTTTAATGATAAGAAGATAACCTGAAGGCCATGGAGTGTGAGCCAAGAAGACAACCGGGGGAATAAAATTCCAGGCAGAGAGCATATCAAGTGCAAAGGCTCTGAGGTAGGAATTTTCCTGGAGTGGCTGACAAACTGCAAAGAAATGTATTTGGAGCAGGGAACCACATCATGAAAGGATTTGCAGCCATTGAAAGGACATGGCTTTTATTCTGAGTAAAGTGATGTGGTAACACTTACATGAAAATTGTATTACTTTGGCTGCCATATTGAAAACAGACCATAGAAGAGCAATGGCAAAGGAAGGGAGACCAGCGAAGAGGACAGTTCAGTGATCTAAGCTGATACGTTGGTGGCTGATAAGAAATGGTCAGATTCTGGATATATTTTAAGGAAGAGCTAACAAGATTTGCTAATGATTGAACACGAAGTTTGAGAAACAGAAGAGTCAAGAATTACTCTAAGTTTGGGACATGAACAACTGTAAGGAAGGTATTTTCATTAACTGAGATGGAGAAGGCTGTAAAAATAGTCAGATTCAGAGAGGAAGATTTGGAATTTGATTTTAGACATAGTAAGTATGATATGTGTGTTAAACATCTAGGTGAGAGTGTTTAGGGGTAAACTAAATATGTCAATCCGGAGTTCAGAGGGAGATCTGATTGAGATATGTAAAACTGGAATTCAGCCCCAATGCGATGGTGTGTAAAGACACGAAGCTGGATGGGATCATCTAAGGAGATGAAGACAGAGTAAAGAAAAGACCTGAGAATAGAGCCCTGGTGTATTCCAGTGTTTAGAATTTGGGGAGATAAGGAAGCATCAGCAAAGGAGAATAAGAAGAATTAGCCTATAGTTAGGAAGAAAACTGAGAGAATGATGTTCTGGAATGCAATGAAAGATAGTTTCAAAAAAGAGGAATGATCAACTGTGCTACATACTAATGGTAAGTCAAATAAAACAATATGTAAAAGTTGACCATTGGAATAAGTAATGTAAAGGTTATTGATTTTTGACAAGAACTCTTTCAGTGAGGTGGTAGGGAAAATGTTGATAAGAGTGGGTTCAAAAGAGAAAGGAGAATTTCTGGTAGGAACACAGCTGTGTGACTTAACATTTTTCCACTTGTCTTAGAAAAAATACATTTTCTGAGGGTAAGGGGCTCATCCTGAATTATGAAAACCATATCACTTGCTTTCAATTTTGATAACCGGAATAAACTAAGGCTAGTGGTGGTACCCTCTTGGATGTGGTCAGTTCATAAAACCAGTGGAGACAGAGCTAGATAATGGTGAGTAGTATTTGCCAGAAACAGCCTGCCTACATAGAAACAAAAGGGAAGGGACCTTTGTGTTCTGTTTCCTAGAAAACTACTTTGGCTCTATTCAACTCCTCACAGGAAATTTCTACCAATAATTATTAGCCCAGGAAAATACAATTCATCTAGTGAAAAGTAACAAAAAATTACATGGCACAGTACAGTAAAAGGATAAGAAAAAGATAAGATAAAGGCAGCAAAAGTTTATCAGCAGATGAAAAACATTCATAAAAACATGGTGCCATGAGCTGATACAAATTATCACTAAGGATTTGCCATGGAAAATTTCAAATTTGATGAAGTAATTACATCTCTGAAGGAATATTATAAAACAGAAATGCAAACTCTAAGGGGAAAGATGATGAAAAATAGAATACAAAATGTGATCTGGTAGAACTCAGAAATGAAGTAAAGAAAAACAATATATATATATACAGAAATAAAGTGCAATCGAAAATAACATGAAATAGATTATATATGGCGTAGCACAGTAACTGACATGCACCAGAAATAAGAAAAGCAATCAAATTGAAACAGAAATTAATAGTTAGAAAGAACTAGAGAGAAAATGACATAAAGCACAGGCAAAGGAGAACCAATATATGAATCTCTGAAGAAGAAAAGCAAAATAACGGAATAAAATAAACGCTGAAAAAATAGAACTCAAGAAAACTTTCTTGAAATACAAGAACACGAATCTACACACTGAAATTTTCCATGTGCCACAGAAAATTGAACACAACACAGAACATTCCACATTGAGATATATTTTAATAAAGCTGTTAAACTTTAATTAGAAAGAAATAAATCTTAAGCAGCCAAGAATAGAGAAGAAATCACTTACAGTTAGTGTTGCCATGTAGCTCAGGCTTTTCAGGGAGAGCGCGGTCCCAGTTTATGTCTTCTGTTACAGTATAATTACTAATGGAACACTCCTTTACTCTTAGAATTGCCTCTGTTTGAACAATACATTTTACAACTGCCATATTTATAAACAGGTGAAATATCAAATTGGTATCATGCTTCTCCACGGTAGTTTTCATGAGTTAATAAAGGAACATGTACAAATTTATATTCAGACAAATTATCTCCAATTGTAAAGGCTACAGATAAACTGTTCTGACTTGCAAGAAATCAAGAAATATTGTTCCCATGAAACTATCTTGAGGAAACTTCTAGAAGATGAGTCAAATATGAGGTAATGAAAATGGATGGAGATTTCCTTAACACTGTATGACTATATCAGCCCATAAGCCAACATCATACTTAATGGGGAAAGACTAGAGACATTTGCACAAAAATCATGCAAGACAAAATGCCCACTGTCATCATCAATACAATGAGAGAAAAGAAAGTATTTAGTTGAATAAACTCAGAAAGTAAGAGGTAAAATTATCACTTTTTGCAGATGTTATATTTGTATACCTGTAAAAACCAAAAGAATCACCTAAAAATTAATACAAACAAGATAATTCTATCAGGTGATATAGTATAAAATTAATATTAAAAATAGATTTCATATATACCAACTAAATTTGGAGCTAAATTTTTTAAAAAGATTCATTTTTCATGAGCAATAAAAAAATAAAATACCTAGAAATAAAAGAAAATATGCAAGACTGTATGAAAGAAGCTTGCCAGAAGAAATAACGCTAAACCATATGAAAGGAATGCTGTTCAAATGAATAGCATACGAAGCTCTTAGGTTAAAATCGCATTGTTACAAGGATGTCAATTCTCTGCAAGTTCATTTATAAAGTTAATTTGTAAATGTAATGGGTTCCCAGTAAAAATACCAATGAGATTTTTGAAGCAGTGGAAAACAGATTCTATGTTCATGTAGGAAAATATACAAGAATAGCAAAGAAATTCTGAAACAGAAAGGCCATGTTGGAGGAATAAGCCCAATTATATATTAAAACCTTATATTTAAAACTTCAATCCTGCAGTTAAAACAATGTGATACTGGTACGTAAATAGACAAACAGATCAATATATAATAATAAAGAAATCTAGAAATAGCCTCAAGTTGGCACTTAAAAGGTAGAATATTAAATAAATAAAATAACCTCGTAGCCATCTAAAAGACAAAAAAGATTGGATCCATACTTACACTACACTCTAAAGATAAGTTCCAAGAGATCCAAAGATTTAAATGTTTTAAATAATGAATCAATAAAAGCACTAGAAGAAAACTTAGGAAGATTCTTTTATAACCTTGTTATGGGGCCAGTTCCTCTAACCAATACACAAAATCAACAAGTTACAAAACAAAAACAAACTTCTGCATGACAGAAAAAAATCATAAATTTAAATGCCAATGACAAAAAGGAAAAAATATGTCACAGACAAAATGACTAATATCTCCAATATTTAAAGAGCTTGTAGAAACTGATAAGAGCAATAACCCAATTGAAAAAAATGACTAGGGATAAAAACAGACAATTCTCAGAAAAAGAAATACAGTTTTCAACCTACAAAAAGATACTCAACTTTGTTTAGTTAGAAAAACACAAGTTAAAACTACTTACCATTTTCTACCTATAAGAATAAGAAAAAAATTGATAATAGAATTTCCCGGAGAGGCTAAGCACGTAGTCTCATACATTGTTAGGAGAAGTTTAAATTGAGAAGTTTAATTTCATAACTCCTATGAAAAGAAATTTGGTAATATCTATCAAAATTAAATGCATTTTTGCTTTGACCCAGGAGTTCCACTTCTAGAAATTCATCCACATGTTCATATACATTCAAAAATAGCATTAATACAAGGTCATTTATAGCAGCATTATTTGTAAATGCAAAAGTATGGAAACTATCAAAATGTTCATCAATAGGAAAATGGTAAAATAAATTACATGGTATCTTCATTCACTCAAATACTGAACACTTAAAAAAAATAACTGAAAAGCTATTATGTGCTGATATGAAATGGCCTCCAAGATACATCAAGTGAAAAAAGAATTTATTCTGTATAAATAAATTTGCATTTGTTTGTGTGTGCACAAATAAGCAGAATAATACACAAGAAACAAATAATCATTGAGATAGAGGAGTAGAAATTGTGTAGAAGAAAGACTAGGGTAGAAGAGAGTTTTCCTTGTGTATAAAATATTTTTAAGAGCCAGCCCTGATGGCCTAGTGGTTAAATTTGGCATACTCTGTTTCGGAGGCCTGAGTTCAGTCCCCAGGCATGGAATTATATCTCTCATCTGTCAGTAGCCATGTTGTGGTCAGCTCACATAGAACTAGAAGGACCTACAACTAGAATATACAACTATGTACTGGGGCTTTGGGGAGGGGGAAAAAAAAGAGGAAGATTGGTAACAGATGTTAGCTCAGGGCTAATCTTTCCCAAAGAAAACAAAAAAAAAACCTTAAATCTCAAAAAAAACACCTTTTTTAAATTTCTGAAACTTTTGACTATATTATCTATTGAAATTATGAAATTGATAAAAAAAAGCAGAGACAAAATTTGTAAATAATACTTTGAGACAACTGCCATTGAAATAAGTATGAGAATTTAGAAAGATTAAGAAAGAGAATGGTGGGAAGAGGAATGGGAGACTTCGAGTATACAGTCAACCCTTTCAAAGAGTTCTGCCATAAAGGAGTAGGAAAAGGGATGGTGGCTGGAAGGGAATGTAAGATGGGATAAGGGATATTAGTTGTATGCTCATGGGAATAACCCAGTAGAAATGGAAAATTTGCTCATGCAAGAAAGAGAGAAATTCTTAGAGCGGTGTGTTTGAGTAGGTGAGAAGAGATGGGATCTAATGCACAAATTGTGGTTAACATTATGTTTTGATATTTATCTGTGTTGATGGATGTAGTTCTTTTTCATTCATTATAACTGTGTGTAGTATTTCTTTATATGAATATACCACAATATTATTCATTCATTCTTCTACTGAAAGATATTTAGGTTGCTTCCACTTATTTGCCATTACAGACGATATTGTTAAGAATAGTCTTATACATGCCATTTGGAGCACCCATATTAAAATTTCCTTAGGGTTTATGTCTTAGGAATACAGTTGTTGGATTATCTAGCATGAGCATCATCAATGTTGATTAATAATGGTAAATTCCTCTCCACATTAGTTGTAGCAATTTACATTCTTACCCCCAAGCTTGTGGGGTTCCTATTGTTCCACAGTCCTACACTTTGAATTTTGCCAATATGATGAGCATGAACTGGCATCTCATTGTAGTTTTAATTTGTATTTCTCTGATTACTAATGAGGTTGATCATCTTTTCTAATGTTTATTGGACATTTGGGTGTCCTCTTAGAATACTAGTATTTGCCCGTTTTTCTATTAGATTTTCTCTTTCTTACTTACTTTTAGGATTTCTCTATATGTTTTAATACTAATCCTTCAAAATAATTGCTAACATTTATTGAATGCTTATAATATGCTTGGCCCTGTTTGGGCAATCTTATCTTTATTAACTCATTGATCTTTACAACAACACTGAGAGATGGGGAAACTTATTATTCCTATTTTGTACATAGAGAACTGAAGCATATAGATGTGAAGTAACTTGCCCAAGGTTATTTACCTAATGAGTGGTGAGATCTGGTTTTGAACTCAGGTGGCTTAGCTCCAGAGAATATTCCTTACTGCTTTTCAATCCTGTTTTGATTTTACCTGTTCAAAAAAATCTTTTCCCAGTCTCTGACTTGCCTTTCCATTTTGTTTACGGTATCTGTTCATATGCAGACATATTCCTCTTTTTCATTTTTTTTTCTTTTTGGTGAGGAAGATTAGCCCTGAGCTACCATCCATTGCCAGTCCTCCACTTTTTGCTAAGGAAGATTAGCCCTGGGCTAACATCCGTGCCTGTCTTCCTCTACTTTATATGTGGGATGCCTGTGAGAGCATGACTTGATGAGTGGTGTGTAGGTCTGCACCCAGGATCCAAACCTGCGAACCCCAGGCAGCCAAAGCGGAGCATGCAAAGTTAACCACTACACCACCAGGCTGGCCCCTCTTTTTCTTTTTTAATGCAGTCAAATCTATCAATATTTTACTTGGTTAGAAAAGATCTTCTCTACCTCAGCATCATAATGACATTATCTTTTAATTATTTTAACAAGTTTTAAAGTTTTACCTTGAACATTTTGGTCAGATGTCTCCCTAGAAATAATCTTTTCCCCTTGGATATGGTTTGATCTAGGGATCTATCATTATTACTACATTCCATGTGGATTGCCAATTTTCCCGTCATCATTGATTAATTAATCCATTGGTTTATAATGTCACCTCTGTCATATATCAGATTTCCATATACAGTGATTCTATTTCTGGGTCTCTATTCTGTACCCTTGGTCTATTTGTCTGTCTCTGCATTCATACACACTGCCGTTCCCAGAGCTTTCTAAGTTTTGCTGTCTAGTAGCATCAGCACCTCTCCAACTTATTCTTCATATTTGCCTTATTCTTGCTTTTGCCTTTTGCTCTTCTATGTTAACTGTAGAAACAGCTTGTCTAGTGCCATGGAACACCCTGGTGAGATTTTTATTGAAATATATTTATTATTTTGCATAGAATTGATATCATGGCAATATTAAAATTAACACTATATATTGCTCCATTACTTACTGTCTTCTTTCATGTCATTAAAAATTTTTGTAATTTCTCCATAAATTCTTAGAGATATTGTTATATTTATTCTTCCATGCCTTTTATATTTTGTAGCTAAATAATGGAATTTGTTTTCTATTATATTATCTAAAGGGTTATTGTCTTATGAGAAAACTATCTATTTAGGTATGTTCGGTTTACATCTAAAAACATTAGCATTTATATTAGTTCTAATAGTATGTATATTGTCCAATTAAATAATTATGTTGTCTAATTAAGAATATTCTATCTCTTCCTTTCCAATTCTTATTTCTTTGTCTTTTCTTTTCATAATAAGTGGGACCTCAGAACAATATTGAATAAAAATGCTGAGTGCAGGAATTACCAGTTGCTCCTTACTAAATGGGAATGGGCTAGAATCTTAACGTTAAGTACGGTGTTTGCTGCAAATTCCTGAAAGACATATTTAACATCAAGTTTTATTTTGTCAGAAATTAAAGTTAAGGAAAGTTCTTTGTATTCCTACTTTGTGAAACACTTTTATCATGAATTTGCGTTAAATTTCATCAATTTATTTTTTCTGAATTCATTGAGATTATATTTATTACATTAATAGATTCTTCTGATGTTCTTTCTTTCACAGAATACTTCATCATAATGTATTTTTAATATACTCGAACTTAATTTGCCAATTTTTATTGTATTTTTTTGCAACTGTGTTTTAACAACAACTATATTGTTAAACTACAATGATCTATAATTTCCTTTTCTTGTGCTGCCCTTATCCACTACTATACTGTCCTTATCAGGGTTATATTAGCCTTCTAAAATGTATTAAGTAGCTTACCCTCTTTCACAACTCTCCAAAGCAGTTTATTAAAAATGAGGACCACTGTTATATGAATATCTGATAAAACTCATTTATAAAACATTGGAAATTTTGACTATAAAGGCAGTATATTTTTATTTTTCAAATCAGTTTTTAGTTGCTATAAGTTTGTTCATTATTTCTGTTCTTGATTTAGAGTTGGTAACTAATATTAACAAAAATAATCAACATTACCACTTATCAAGCACTTAATATTTGCCTGGCAGTAAACCATGTTTGTCACAACCATTATTATTTCAGTCTTTGTATCAATGCTATGAAGTACTGTGATTATATACATCTTCAAGATGGGAAAACTGAGAGTTTAATTAATTTGCTCAGGATTACACTCAGAGTAAGTGGTAACCTGGGATTCACACTCAGGCAGTATGACTCAGAGGCTATAGTCTTAATCATTATATTATGCTACTTCTTAAAAAAAAATCTTTTCTAGAAAATTTCTCATTTCTTCTAAGTTGAAATAAAGTTGTCCATGGTATTTTCTTAGGATTTTTAAGGCTCAAATGCATTTGCACTTGCGTTTGCATTAGGGATGGAAAAGTCCTAATCTTGTTTATTTCTCTCTATTTATTTTAGATCAGTCTTGCTTTAAGTTTATCTATTTATTTATCTTTTGAAGCAATCGGCTTTTCATTTTGCAGATCCTTGTTATTATTCCCTTGTTTTCCATTTTATTAAAACCTGCTCTTATCTTTACTATTTCCTTTCTTCAACTTCCTTTGATTTATTCCGATGTTCTCTTTGTAGCTTCTTAAACTGAAAGTTTAACTCCTTTATGTTTTATTCTTCTTTTTTAATGAATAAATTTAAAGTGTACATTAATCTATAAGTATGGCTTGAACTGTGTCCCTAAAGTTTTTGATAAGTAGTAGTTTTATAGTCATTCGTTATAAATATTTCCTAATTTTTAAGTGTTTCCTACTTTAACCCACAAGTGGATGTTTAAGTTACTAAATATATGTGGGTTGAGGGATATACTTTTTATACTGTTGTTTTCTAGTGATCAGAGAACGTGATCTATATAATATCCATTCTTGGATTTGTGTTGTGACTGGTATTTTTACATAGTACATAGTCAATTTTCATAAATGCTCCATTCGTACTTGAAAAAAACATTTATTCCCTGCCCTGGTAAGTCATTTTTAATATATCTGTTATATCAAGCCTATTAATTCTACATTCTTGTTCAAGTTTTCTTGTAGACATGTGTTTTCATTTCCCTTGGGTAAATATCTAGGAGTGGAATTGCTGGGTCACACCTAGGATGTGTTTAGCTTTATAAGGAACTGCCACACTGTTTTTCCAATGTGGCTGTACCATTTCTCATTCCTACCAGCCATATATGAGATGTTCAGTTGTTCCACATCCCCATCAATGCTTCATATTGTCATTCTTTTTAGTTTCAGTCAGTTGTAGTTCATTAAGGTTTTTATTTTCCGTTTCCTGACTAATGATGTTGAACACCTATTCATATGCTTATTGGCCATTTGTATATCTTCTTTGGTACAGTAGCTGTTGAAGCCTTTTGCCCTTTTTTTACTGAGTTGTCTGTATTAGATTGCAAGAGTTCTTCATATATTCAGAATAGATGTACTTTTCTCCCAGTCTGATTTTCCTTATGGTGTGTGATAATAGCAAAGGCTTTTAATTTTTATAAAGTATAATTTATAAATGTTGATAAACCTACCACTAGTTTGCAAAGTATTCTATAACATTTTCTTCCAGAAATTTTATAGTTTTAATTTTTACATGTATATCTGTGACCTATTTTGAATTAGTTTTGAGGTGAGGCAGTTACAGTAGGAAGCCATGCCTCCACGCATCTCTCCACAAGGTGCAGCATGGGGAATCTAGTTATCTTAAACTTTGAGTTAGCTTATAGGCAAAATACTT
Organism: Ceratotherium simum simum; assembly: GCF_057802395.1. Lineage (NCBI taxonomy): Eukaryota > Metazoa > Chordata > Mammalia > Perissodactyla > Rhinocerotidae > Ceratotherium > Ceratotherium simum. The sequence continues at coordinate 36,625,909 of NC_141911.1, forward strand.
GCAGAAATAACTTGCCACACAAACCTGGGTCTAGAAAAATCAAAACTAATCATATAGCTTATACGATTGCCATCACTGCTGTATTTTCTTAATAACAATCTTGCTATCTCTCAAAGCCTAGTTCAAATGCTACCTCTGCCGTGAATTTTTCTTTGATCAACAGATTCGAGAATGAATGATACCCTCCTCTAAACTCCTAACGCACTTTATCCTTATATTTTAGGCACTTATCTCTTTCTATCTTAACAGTGGAGTTATTTAATATTTGTCTTATTTCCCCTACAGAAGAAAAGCTCCTTGAAGGCAGGACTCTTGTATTATTTATTTTGCATCCCCGACGCCCTGGCAGAGGATGTATTTTGTCAATTTTTGTTGGGTACATGAATATAGTGGCAATTGATATTCTGTGGGTGGCAACAGCTGGTGTTTTCTTGAGGGAAAACAAATCTGCATTTCATTCTGGATTTCACCATTCAACTTCTCTTACTTATATTTTTAAATAAGAAAAGAATTTACTTTATCAGCCACAGAGATAACATCTAAGTATTTAGAACAAGTTACTCACAGATAATATTTAGAAATGAAGAGAAAATGTCCATATGGCCATATGAAGTAGGTGTCAGCCTTTATAGCATATGTAGCTTTAGCTCCCAGCTCACATACATACTGTTGAAAATCATGGTAGTCAATAGCCACCAGTCAATGCATGTTTACTATTATCCAAGCATTGTTGTAAATATCCTATGCATATTATCTCCCCTTTAATCTTCACAACAATCTTGTGAAGTAAAAGGTATCATAATTCCCGTTTTATTTCTGAGAAACTGATGCTTAAAGAGATGAAATAATAAACCCAAGGTCACACAGCCAGTTGTGGAAGAATCTGAATTTGAACTCAGGCCATCTCACTCCAGAGTCTGTTCTCTTAACCATTATCCAAGAGGACCTCCTGTTATTGTCATGCAGCTACCTGCCAATCACACATAACAAAATGAAGCCTGCGGGCCCATTAGTCCATTATTTTTAGTTTGGTTAAACAGGATTTTAAATATATGGTACCTACATTTTGCCTTGTGGAAACAATTTCTTCTTAATGAAATGTGATTTAATTTAATTAATTTAAATGTAATTTTTGAGGTACACTCAGTTATGTTACCTTCTCTACCGAAAAAAAATTTAACAAAAAATTTTTACAAAATCAATCCCATAATACATTTTTTCTGGGTTCAATTTTAAACTTTAGTCCCTCTCTGAAACAATCCTGCCACCTTCATGACATAAATTTCCCTTAACGTTAGCCTTATCATGGCCTACCAAGATCTAAAGACTATTTTTCTTTGTGACTGTCAGACATAAGGTATAACTCAGAGTGCAGAAGGCGAGGAAGTTGCTATCTCAAACTGCAGATTGAAGTGAGCCATCAAATATGTGTTTATTAGAAAAACTCTTTACTGTCTTATTTCTTAGAACTGTGGGTCCAAGGAAGAGGGATAAGAGAAATATCATTTCAAACAAATATCTCAAGTTTGATAGAAGACTTTTTTTCTTAATGAAGAAACCAAAACAGGGCTTCATGTTTTACATTATTTGTTGTTAATAACATCTGAATAATTAGGGAAATATACATCTATTGTCCAATAATAGGTCAATTTGAGTATATCACAAAGAAAGACCCATCTAAGGAGAAAGAAGGGTGTCTATTCTTGTAGGGAGTTCTGGTGTTCCAGTATGTCCCATTGCACGCCTACACCTTGTGCAATAAATGGGTTGCCTGGATCATTGATTTTGATATTACTTGGCTTGGTGAGACTATCACCAGATGAAAGATGCTGAATCGTGAGAATGTGTTTACAACTGCATCTAATGGGGCTATGAGAATAGTTTAAAAGCTAGTTGCATTTCACAAGACACAATAGATTTCTCCTCAGATCTCAGTGGGACTTTTCACCTTAAGTCTGGTAGAACATGCAGTGTGTGGTTGCACAGCTGTCTGAAATGTCAGATCAGGGACAATTTAATCAATTAGATAGTTTTAATCATACAAAATTCAGAGGCCCTAGTTTATTATATGAGTAAGCAGTGGAAGAGTTGAGTGTTGCATATATTGTCATGAACAGAACATGACTAGACTTCAAGATTGTTATAATTGGTTTCTAACTTGGAGGCAGGCTAGCAATTTAGAAAATTATATATAGATGATAACTTCTTGGTAGTTAATTGATTAATATTCCAATATTCCTTCTGGAGACTTTTCAAAATGGATGTCCCTAGAGAAAATGTGATTTTTCATCTTTTTTCCTGTTAAGGTAAATAGTTATTAACCTGAGTTCTTTGATTATTGGCCCCACCATTCATCCCAGATCATTAACAGTATTTGGGTTCATACTGATTAGACCAACACCATCATTGTAAATAGACAATGAATTGTATCAGGAGAAAGGAAAAAAGAAGACAGAGGTTTAAAAATCCAAGTTTCCGAGAATTTTAAATAAATCTATTTTTTAAGTCAAAAGGTAATACATACTTATTACAGACAAATGGGAAACTATTAAAAAATGTTTAAAAGAAAATAAAAATCACCTATAATTCCACCACTCACAATAGATGCTCTTTATATTTTAGTATATTTCTTTCTGCTTATTTAAGCATTTTTATATGGTCAATCACAGAGATTATTGAATGTTACATCATTTACAGCAGTGACATATAAACCAAAACTTTTTCATGAATATAATATATAATTATAAGCTATCATTTTACTGTATGGATTTACTATAATTTGCTCAACCATTTTTCTTTTGGGGGACGTTAATTTTTTTTTCCAGACTAGTTTTAATATTATCAATTTATCAGGACATTAGAAAAAAGAGGTTCTTTTTCCTGAATTTGCAGGGAGGAATGAGAACAGACTCCAACTTTAGAAAAAGATTGCTCTTGTATTTGACAAAAACATTTAATAGACCCGATTTTAAAGGGTCTACTAAAAGGTAAGGTAGATACCAGGCAAAGTTTAGAATGAGGATGTCAAAATTAAGGAATCTAAACTGCTCTGCAAAATTAAGTAAAAGTGTATTTTCTCTGAGGGAAAACAGTTTCGAGATTAAAAACTCATTTGGAGCACCTCTGTGTGGTGCTCAGAGAAAGAAGATGAGGCTGGGAGAGTGGGAGGGGAGACAGGAGGCTGGGGAGGCCAGGACTCAGAGAAACCAGGAAATGGGAAGGAGGTTTTGAAAGGAGAGACCATTGCCCATCAACAGGGTGACTGTCTGGAGCCAAAGGAGAGAGTCAGCCAGGAAGGGACTCTCTGGGATGGTCAACTAGATTTAATAACACCATGTGTTATTAAATCCATTTTTAAGTTATTTCCTGTCCCATGCTATAAATCCTTTCCAACATTTCCCAACATTCAGTTACCTTGGGCATGAAATGAATCAGCAAGACTTGTGCGATATGGAAAGGCAGAGATGAGATGTCACAGGGATTCAGTAACGGCCTGATGCAGGAGTTTAGAAAAGTCATAACAGACAATCAAAGTAATATAATCATCTCTTGTCCCACCCCATCCCCATATTCTTAGACATTTTAGAAAGTCATTGGATATTCTGCATTTAGTGTGGGCAACTTATTTAACTTGGATGTTAAAAGTAAAGAATAATCCCAGATAGTTGGAGGACTGGGGATCATCAGGTTACAAAAAAAATCAACAAATTGACGTATTTATTCTATATCTGGTATTTTTCCTTATGTTACATTCTAAGAATAGAAATGGCTAGCTCAGGGGATATGGTTTTAAGATTCTTAGAGTACAACGCCAAGCTATTTTCAAAATGCTTGCACCAATTTATAATCCCACCATCACTGGACAAGAATGCCTGAAGACACTGATTATTGTAACTGAAATCTGAAAGAATGGTGCTGTCAACAACAATATCAACATCAGTCTAGAGATTTTTTAGGTGTTTACATTCTGTCATCTGAGGCCGACAGGATGCTAAATCAGACGTTAATGAAACATAATTATCTCTTAATCGAGGGACTCAATATCTCACAAAGAGTGAAACGCCCATAATCTACAATTAAAGCTGAGAAGAAAAAAAGTCTGTCTTTAACCACAATGGATCAGTTATGTTTTTGGTTTACTACATTTCACACCTTTTGGGTTTACCTTAGACGTGAGTAAAGAGAAGATAAATCATAATTCTTTCTCATTGCAATTCACTGCTATATGCCCTCCTCTCTCCCAGGCTCTATACCTAGGGGGAAATAAATCTGACAACTAAACATTGTTAAGAAATCCCATGATTAAAAGAGGCAAATAAAACACTTTATGAGCCACAGATTTATCCTAAATGAATGCTTTAGAAAATAATATATTAGCTTGCTATTTTCTCCATGAGCGTAAGCAGCAGTGATATTCTGCTAATTGCTTTATGAAAACATATATGGCAGAAAAAGAAATGGTAGAGGACCCTAGAGCTTCCATGGTAGGTAAGAGTCGTCTAGCCTTTTTAACCAACCTGTTCTTTTTGCCAGGCCTGAATCCACATATTCTAGAGCCTACAATTTTCTCTGGTAGTTTAAGAGGTTACGAATGAGTATGTGGTCAGCCTGGTGACAGGATGTAGGGTGCAGCCCAGACCAGGACAGAGATTTTACTAACACTGTGTTGAGAAGGTTCTATTTCTCCCAGATGCTGTTGCTTAGAACAGCTTTCAGAAGAAAAAACCAGAGAAATTTTGTTTAAAAAAATGCAATGTCTAAATAGAAGGAAAAGAAATAACAAGAAAACAGTATTCTTTTCTTGGAAACAAATATTTTTTTGGTAAAATCTGTGTGGTAATACAAGATAATGTAGACAGTTTTGTTTTAGCAAGAACAATTGTCAAAAGTTTAGCAACTTTGAACATTCGTAAATCGTTTCAGTTCCCTGAGGCTTTTATAAGTTTTGATTGTTCAAAGATAAGAAAGATCTGGTTCAACTCTAAAGACATTTGGTGTTTTACATCTTGTTTTGTGTCTGAATGATAGATGTGTGAACATGGATGGTTACTATAAGTCGCTAATCACGCATTTGGACACATGAATGGGATTTAACAAGTTGTCTCACACGGGATGGGTAAATTCCCATGATGGTAATCCAGTAACAATGTTTCCCAGGATGTCAGCTCTCAGCTGCCTCCGACCCACCTCTGTATATGCAGAAATGGAGGTTACCCCATGGTAACCTCCAAATCCCTTTTGGATCTGTGCTTTGGCAACAAAAGTGACCCATATAACTTTGTGTGCATCTAGATTTTTCTTTCTTAATATATATCCTCCTTCCACTCTCCACTTCCAACTATCTTTCTTTTTTTTGTTTATTGTGGTAACATGGGTTTATAACATTGTATAAATTTCGGGTGTACTTCATTATACTTCTATTTCTGCATGGATTACATCATGTTCTCATGTTCACCACCCAAATACTAATTACAATCCATCACCACACATGTGCCTAATTATCCCTTCTGCCCTCCTCCCTGCCCCCTTCCCCTCTGGTAACAACCAATCCAATCTCTGTCTCTATGTGTTTGTTTGTTGTTGTTATTATCTACTGCTTAATGAGTGAGTCATATGGTATTTGACCTTCTCCCTCTGACTTATTTCACTTTTCGTAATACTCTCAATGTCCATCCACGTTGTCACAAATGGCTGGATTTCATCGTTTCTTATGGTTGAGTAGTATTCCATTGTGTATATATACCACATCTTCTTTATCCATTCGTCCCTTGATGGGCACTTAGGTCCAACTATCTTTCAACCTCCAGTTTCTTTGATATTCAAACCCCTCAAATGTCATTTACATGAGAGAAGCCTGCCTTCCTCACTTAAAAACAAATGTTCTTATTAATCTGTTTAGAGTCAGAAGCTAGAAGGATCTCCAGGTTATGCAGTCCTTCAAGCTATCATGTTCTCTTTGCTTTTGCAGCATGAATCAGGGATCATATGCTCGATGTTTGTCTGCATAGAAATGTTTTCTGCTTCTAGCTTCTTATTACCCGTTTTGTACAAAACTCAATAGAGTGGTTGACATTGAAAGTAATTTACCTCTCCAGCCCACCAGAGTCGACTGTTCAGACTTTCTTATGCCACCACGTCCATCCTCACATCATCCTCATCTAAATTCAACTTTATGATACATGTCTGAAAAAGGTGAGGATGATTTTCATTTCGAAAGCCAGGAAAGTTGTGCATAAGAGAGCAAGAGAGGGCCGGCCCGGTGGCTTAGCGGTTAAGTGCGCGCGCTCCGCTGCTGGCGGCCCAGGTTCGGATCCCAGGCACGCACCGACACACCGCTTCTCCAGCCATGCTGAGGCTGCATCCCGCATACAGCAACTAGAAGGATGTGCACCTATGACATACAACAATCTACTGGGGCTTTGGGGGGAAAAAATAAATAAATAAAGTCTTTAAAAAAAAAAAAAGAGAGCAAGAGATAGTAGAATTATAACCTTTTGGTACATGTTTTGCGTTGTTTTGTTTTTTCAGGATACCTCAAACAGAAAATATCTTATTCTTTCATTTGCATATTATCTGTCCTAAATCATTCAATGTTGTACCTGTGGTGCGCCTGCTCTTGTTGAAAGCCATCATTGAGATATTCAAACTGATAAGAATGAATACCACTAGTAAGGTAATTCATTTAAGTTCCTCTGACATTCTTGCTTTGGGAGGTGAGTAGGGTAGGCATCCAGGAGTTAAAGGAAAATGCTATGACCTAGAAAGATAGGCTATTCAGATAAGCCTGTCAGCTTTAGAAATGTGTGGTACATATACCAAAACAGTAAACAAATTCAGTTCCAATTTCCTCACATTACGCATCATTCTGTCTCAGTCTCAATGATCTTTGACATAATACTAGAGGTGCCAAGGAAATGATAAAGCAGTGAGAGGGGGAAAAAAACCCAATACCCAGCAACAACATAGCAGCCTATGAGTCAATGTGGCCTGTTTGATTAAGTCTTTAACGAGTGCTCCTACCGGCACCAGCGTATCCACCTGGGAGTCTGGGACTTGGCAAGGCGGTTTACAAGCACAACCAGCTCCCTCTCTCGTCTCTTGGATCCAAATTGAAAGAACGGGAGAAATCATAGATTTAAAAGCCAAAAGCAAAAAAAGACAAAATGACAGGATGTGTCATCTTCAGACACCACGTCCAATCAGTATCCCAGGAGTGTTACCTAACTAAATATGGAGCTTTTTGGCAGTACATAGCAAAAGACCTCTGAGAACAATTCATCTGGAGATGAGAGAGGCCTATTAGACAGACCACACTGACTGGAGAACCCGTAAAGATAAACAGGTCCAAATGGTTGCTATTGCTTCCGTTTCTTCTGGATTTGGAAGCCCTTATCAAATTTAGAGAGGTTAAATGTTAATCTACTGACTCACACCAAGAGAACCTGAGTCTGACTACCTCCTCACCTCTCCCCTATGTTGGCGCCACTTATGGTAAACAGTAATCTTTACTATACATATTAAAGATTTTGTTCTTATTGTCTTTCAACTACATCAGGGTATAGGGCATTGCTCTGGTCTCTAAAGCATATCCAGTAAAATAGAAGATTATCCGGAACTAAGACCAGATGTCTGCCCCACTCAGAGACCAGATATCTGCCCCATCAGGATAACAGCCCCCTATATAACTGGCTTGTAGTCTTTGTTCTGTAAGATGGTTCATTCAGACAGTAGTCAGCCATCTTCCCTCTTGCTAGCAAGCTGTAATAAAACCATTTATCTCCTTGCCTCTCAACTATTGGCATGTCTCATGGCAGGCAGACGACCCCGCCTTGGGCAGTAACACCTACATGTGTGTGAATACACATAAGCACACACCCACATGCATATATACAAGCACATCACTTTTATTTTTACACTTATATATAGAGAGAGGTGAGAAACTGTCATTTTATCACATTCTCTCTTCAATCAACATGCAGAACTTTCCAAAGATAGTGAAAGGTGAGGTGTTTTGTGGTGGTTTTACTCATATTTATGTCAACAAGAGCAAGCCCATTTTACATTCCTCTTGAGAGGCAAGAATAGCAGTGTGCACTGGTTCATGTTTAGTATCTCTTCCAGCATTTCTATTTCAGTGCTGCTGGAAACATCAGCTGAGAGACTCTCGAAAGCAGAGAGCTTGCTTTTAGCCTGCAATTCATTTTCATTTCCTTTCATTTCACTTAAATGTGCTTAAACTGTTGAATAGAGCAAACTATTAGTTATAAAATTCTGAGGACCTTTGACCCAGAGTTTTCTAATTTATTTTTTCTTACCACCAGGGAGAAAAATAGAAATGCTGAAACCAAAAATATTGTTACACTAGCTCACACAAGCTTGTGAGGGTTTTCATTTGTTTGTTTAAGGAAGAGGCTATGAGCAAAAAAATCTCAACATACTACCTAAATTAGATCACTTCTCTGCAAACAACCGGACAACAGATCTAACTGGCCAGAGTGAAAAAATAATATGGGTTGGCACCAGGAAGTGGATTCATCATTCATACTTGGGAAAAAAAATCCTAAGCAGTATAATCATTTTACATTTGAACTTTCCAAAAATCATAAACCAGCAAGTTTAGTTTTCAAGGTAATATAATAAAAGTGGCATGCACAAAAGAAAACCCAAATAATACTTTATATGGAATTGCAGGTCTTTTTCATCGCTAAAAGAAACTGGACTCACTCACTCTTCACTGCTGCTCAGTGCTCTTGAGAGTCAAACTGTATTCCTTAGGAAGATGAATCAGAATCATACAGATGCAGAGCTAAAAGGGAACTTACATGTCAGCTAGTCCCTTCTACTACAGCTGGTCAGCAGTGGAGCCTGCACTAGACTTCAAGTCTACTGACTACTGGTCAAGGTCTTTCACTAGAGTGCCTTTCTCTCAATTACTTATATTTGTTTCTTGTATTGTTTTGTTTTGAATAGCTGTGTCCATTCTTCATCTCTTGGCCTTCCTTCTCACTATTGAATATTATGACTCTTTACCATGGAATTTGCATGGATGTATTTATGTCTTTACATGGTAATGTCAGAAACAGTCAAGACTCTGATATCCTCAGGAAATCAGAGCATAGTGCTAGTTCCATTCATTCACATTGAATTTCGATGAGAGTCATGACTGTCTCTTCACTACCTTGGTGCAAGACTGCTTTCTTCAGCCAACATTTTGGTCAAATCAATAAGATTCAGATATTGAGGAGGAGAAGGATCTCCTATCTTCATTGAGTTGATTTCCTTCTTTGAGTCATGCTTTGGAGTCTTTGATTTTCTCATCTCTCCTTGGAGTGGGTAACATCTATACTTGGGTACTTCCCTCATCAAGGTTCCCTGCCCTCATACCGGTCATTGACAAGGGTCCACCTGACATGCTTATTCAATATGGAATTCCTTAAGAATGCTGGTGGCTAGCAAGGTTATGTTGAAAGAATACTTTTTCAACTAGGCAAAGTGCCCCATAGCTCAGTTAGTTCTTACTATAACCAAAAGAATTAAAATATATTTTAGAACTCGAATTTTCAAACTACACAATCTGAGAAATGAAATTTAGCAGAGAAAGGAAAAAGCACAAAAGGACTTGTAGTACATGAATTATGGCTTCACTGTTTTAAAAGTTGCCTGTGAAACAATGCAATATCTTTGATCCTCTCTTTCATATTCAAAATATTTTCTCTATTCATTCCAATCTTAAACATGCCTTGATAAATCTGCTTTCCTCGTTTCTGTCTCTCTTTTTTTTTTTTTTTTTTAAATTTTTTGTTTATTGCAGTAACATTGGTTTATAACATTGCAAAAATTTCAGGTGTACATCATTGTACTTCTACTTCTGCATAGATTACATCATGTTCACCACCAAAATACTAATTACAACCCATCACCACACACATGAACCCAATTATCCCTTTCACCCTCCTCCCTCCCCCCTTCCCCTCTGGTAACCACCAATCCAATCTCTGTCCCTATGTGTTTGTTTATTGTTGTTATTATCTACTACTTAATGAAGGAAATCATACGGTATTTGACCTTCTCCCTCTGACTTATTTCACTTTGCATCATGCCCTCAATGTCCATCCATGTTGTCACAAATGCCTGGATTTCATCGTTTCTTATGGCTGAGTAGTATTCCATTGTGTATATATACCACAGCTTTTTTCTCCATTCGTCCCTTGATGGGCACTTAGGTTGCTTCCAAGTCTTGGCTATCGTGAATAAGGCTGCAATGAACACAGGGGTGCATGTACCTTTGCAAATTGGTGTTTTCAAGTTCTTTGGATAAATACCCAACAGTGGAATAGCTGGATCATATGGTAGTTCTATCCTTGATTTTTTGAGGAATCTCCATACTGTTTTCCATAGTGGCTGCACCAGTTTGCACTCCCACCAGCAGTGTATGAGAGTTCCTTTCTCTCCACAACCTCTCCAACACATGTTGTTTCCTGTCTTGTTAATTATAGCCATTCTGACGGGCGTGAGGTGATATCTCATTGTAGTTTTGATTTGCATTTCCCTGATAGTTAGTGATTTTGAACATCTTTTCATGTGTCTGTTGGCCATCTGTATATCTTCTTTGGAGAAATGTCTGTTCAGGTCTTTTGCCCATTTTTAATTGGGTTGGTAGTTTTTGTTGTTGAGATGCATGAGTTCTTTATATATTTTGGAGATTAAGCCCTTATCAGATGTATGGTTTGCAAATATCTTCTCCCAATTGTTAGGTTGTCTTTTCGTTTTGTTGATGGTTTCCTTTGCTGTGCAGAAGCTTTTTAGTTTGATGTAGTCCCATTTGTTTATTTGTCTATTGTTTCTCTTGCCCGGTCAGATGTGGTGTTTGAAAAGATGTTGCTAAGACTGATGTCGAAGAGCGTACTGCCTATGTTTTCTTCTAGAACTTTCACAGTTTCAGGTCTTACATTCAAGTCTTTAATCCATTTGGAGTTAATTTTTGTGTATGGTGTAAGGTAAGAGTCTACTTTCATTTTTTTGCATATGGCTATCCAGTTTTCCCAACACCATTTGTTGAAGAGACTTTCTTTTCCCCATTGTATGTTCTTGGCTCCGTTGTCAAAGATTAGCTGTCCATAGATGTGTGGGTTTATTTCTGGGCTTTCGATTCTATTCCATTGATCTGTGTGTCTGTTTTTGTGCCAGTACCATGCTGTTTTGGTTACTATAGCTTTGTAGTATATTTTGAAATCAGGGAGTGTGATATCTCCAGCTTTGTTCTTTTTTCTCAGGATTCCTTTAGCTATTCGGGGTCTTTTGTTGTTCCATATAAATTTTAGGATTCTTTGTTCTATTTCTGTGAAAAATGTTGTTGGAACTTTGATAGGGATTGCATTGAATCTATAGATGGCTTTAGGAAGTATGGACATCTTAACTATGTTAATTCTTCCAATCCAAGAGCACGGAATATCTTTCCATTTCTTTGTGTCTTCTTCAATTTCTTTCAGAAATGTTTTATAGTTTTCGGTGTACAGATCTTTCACCTCTTTGGTTAAGTTTATTCCTAGGTATTTTATTCTTTTTGTTGCAATTGTAAATGGGATGGTATTCTTAATTTCTCTTTCTGCTACTTCGTTGTTAGTGTACAGAAATGCAACTGATTTTTGTATGTTGATTTTGTATCCTGCAACTTTACCATATTCGTTTATTACTTCTAAAAGTTTTCTGGTGGATTCTTTAGGGTTTTCTATATATAAAATCATGTCATCTGCAAATAGTGACAGTTTCACTTCTTCCTTTCCAATTTGGATCCCTTGTATTTCTTTCTCTTGCCTGATTGCTCTGGCTAGGACTTCCAATACTATGTTAAATAGGAGTGGTGACAGTGGGCATCCTTGTCTGGTTCCTGTTCTTAGAGGGATAGCTTTCAGTTTTTCACCATTGAGGATGATATTAGCTGTGGGTTTCTCATATATGGTCTTTATTATGTTGAGGTACTTTCCTTCTATACCCATTTTATTCAGAGTTTTTATCATAAATGGATGCTGGATCTTGTCAAATGCTTTCTCTGCATCTATTGAGATGATCATGTGATTTTTGTTCTTCATTTTATTAATGTGGTGTATTACGTTGATTGATTTGCGAATGTTAAACCGTCCCTGCATACCTGGAATAAATCCCACTTGATCATGGTGTATAATCTTTCTAACGTATTGTTGTATGCGATTTGCTAGTATTTTGTTGAGGATTTTCGCATCGATGTTCATCAGTGATATTGGCCTGTAATTTTCCCTTTTTGTGTTGTCCTTGTCTGGTTTTGGTATCAGGGTAATGTAAGCTTCGTAGAATGAGTTAGGAGCTTCCCCCTCCTCAATTTTGGAAGAGTTTGAGAAGGATAGGTATTAAGTCTTGTTTGAATGTTTGGTAGAATTCACCAGGGAAGCTGTCTGGTCCTGGACTTTTATTTTTGGGGAGGTTTGTGATTACTGTTTCGATCTCCTTACTGGTGATTGGTCTATTCAAATTCTCTACTTCTTCTTGATCCAGTTTTGGAAGGTTGTATGATTCTAAGAATTTATCCATTTCTTCCAGATTGTCGAATTGGTTGGCATATAGTTTTTCATAGTATTCTCTTATAATCTTTTGTATTTCTGAAGTGTCTGTTGTAACCTCTCCTCTTTCATTTCTGATTTTACTTATTTGTGCCTTCTCTCTTTTTTTCTTGGTGAGTCTAGCTAAAGGTTTGTCTATTTTGTTGATCTTTTCAAAGAACCAGCTCTTGGTTTTATTAAGTTTTTCTATTTTTTTTTGGTCTCTATTTCATTTTTTTCTGCTCTGATTTTTATTATTTCCCTTCTTCTACTGATTTTGGGCTTTGTTTGTTCTTCTTTTTCCAGTTCCTTTAGGTGCATTGTTAGATTGTTTATTTGAGATTTTTCTTGTTTGTTGAGATAGGCCTGTATTGCTATAAACTTCCCTCTTAGAACCGCTTTTGCTGTATCCCATAAATTCTGGTATGTCGTATTTTCATTTTCATTTGTCTCCAGGTATTTTTTGATTTCTTCTTTGATTTCTTCATTGACCCAGTCGTTGTTCAGTAGCATTTTGTTTAATCTCCATGTATTTGTGGCTTTTCTGATTTTCTTCCTATAGTTGATTTCTAGTTTCATACCTTTGTGGTCAGAAAAGATGCTTGGTATTATTTCAATCTTCTTAAATTTATGGAGACTTGTTTTGTGGCCTAATATGTGATCAATCCTGGAGAACGTTCCATGTGCATTTGAAAAGAACGTGTATTCTTCGGTTTTTGGATGGAATGCTCTGTATATATCTACTAGGTCCATCTGTTCTAGTGTGTCGTTTAAGGCCAATGTTTCCTTATTGATCTTCTGTTTGGATGATCTATCCGTTGGTGTAAGTGGAGTGTTAACGCTCCTTACTATTATTGTGTTACTGTCTATTTCTGTTTTTATGTCTGTTAATAATTGCTTTATATATTTAGGTGCACCTACATTGGGTGCGTAGATATTTACAAGTGTTATATCCTCTTGTTGGATTGTTCCCTTGATCATTATGTAATGCCCTTCTTTGTCTCGTTTTATAGTTTTTGTTTTAAAGTCTATTTTGTCTGATATGAGTACTGCTACCCCAGCTTTCTTTTCATTGCCATTTGCGTGGAGTATCTTTTTTCCATCCCTTCACTTTCAGTTTGTGAGTGTCTTTAGGTCTGAAGTGTGTCTCTTGTATGCAGCATATATATGGGTCTTGTTTTTATCCAGTCAGCCACCCTATGCCTTTTAATTGGAGCATTTAGTCCATTGACGTTTAAAGTAGCTATTGATAAGTATGTACTTACTGCCATTTTTAACTTTTTTTTTTTTTTTCCTCAGTGTTTTAGTAGTCCTTCTCTGTTCCTTACTTCTTCTATACAGAATTGATGGTCACTTTAGTTTGACCTCTGTCTGAAAGCTGTACTCTTTAACTACCCTCCTCCCTCCTTTTATGTTTTTGATATCATATCCAACCTCTTTTTTGTGCATTTGTATCCATTACGTTCTAATCGTGGAAATAGATAATTTTTCCTATTTGTGGTCTTCTCTTTTCCCCTTAAATCAGTCCCTTTAACATTTCTTGTAACACTGGTTTCTTGGTGACAAACTCCTTTAATTTTTGCTTATCTGGGAAAATTTTGATCTCTCCTTCCATTTTGAACGATAACCTTGCTGGGTAGAGTATTCTTGGCTGTAAGTTTTTTCCTTTTTTCTGTCTCTCTTGATCTCAGCTTTCTTGCACCCTCCTTCTCTCACCACCTAGCTCTACACAAAATTTCTCTGCCACATGGCACTGTAATGGCTTATAAATTCTGCTCTCTGAGTAAGGCTTTCAGGTCAAGATTTCCAGGCCCCGCTCCAGACAAGGAGACAGAGCAACTGAGTCTTCTGAATATCTGCCCCCACATGGAGGACATACTAAACTCCCGACAGGGTCAGGTGGTTACCCGGAAATGTTTCCCATTGGTTCTTCTTACTTCCCTCAGTTCCTCCTGATGTCATTTTTGCAGACTAGCCAGATTTTCAGCTTCAGAAACATGTGTGACCTGAAGAAAAACTGGGCCTGCATTCAATTGCATATCCCACTCTTTCCCTGATCCCACCTCTATCTCGATAGCTTGACAAACATCCCCATTTCCTCTTTGCAAAAGAGTCTGATCACTGAAAGCCAGGGCCAGGCTAGAGTCTGGTGGGTGGTATGTCAGAGCGCCCATCCTTGTCCCCAGAGAAGAGAGAGACACAGAAGTATCTATAGTCAGGTTTCCTTTCACTTCACTGCAAGAATTGTTCTCACCCCAACCCACGCCAGAAGATTCTGGAAAGTTTTTGACTCTCCCAAAGGCAAATAAAACATTTATAAAACATTCTTCCTGAGCAGTCTAAGCATCCTCGACTCCCCCAGCCACATTTCTTCAACTACTGTCAATCAGTGTCCATGGTAGCCTGTTCATTTTAAGGAAAAGCAATGAATGAAGGAAGGGGAAACAGCAGAATCTGAAACCTGCCAAGGAATGAACACACTGCTTAGAATTTCTTAATAAGGATAAATTAATGAAAGCAATTCACTGAGTGTTTTCTGTATGTCACCATTGATGAGGTTTTATGAGTGTGATATCATAATTTGGCTGTCTTTGACCTGCCCCTCCTGGCCATTCTAAATTCTGCAGACATTATGCAGATATCGTGCCAGCTAAGAGAGCTGAATGCCAAAGACCTGCTTTATTTGGGCAGAAATCAAAGGCCCTGTGGGTTTAAAGAAAGGCAAGCACAGTTACTTTCCCCAGCTTCTCATTGCTCAGCTGTGGCTAGAATCTGTTTGTAAATATAACTGGAGTTTGAACTAGTCTCCCCCAAAGACAAATGAATTTCTAAGCATGTTTGTACTTGCAAATGCAGAGTGTTATACACTTCATGCCTCCTTAATCCCTATTAAACTAATCTGAAGTCATGTCAGGCCAGCCTTCCACAGTCAAATGGATTAGACAAACCAATCGATCAAATATAGGAAAAGACCAAGAGCTTTTCCCATCTGGCTCCCATGCATTTAAAGCATCATTTTCGTACCAATATTTGTTCTTTTCCACTCTTTAGGGTTTTAGTATATCCACAAATGAAATCAGTTCCTTAAGAATGATGACTAGAAAACTAAGGCAGCATCGAAATTTATATATTTCTTAAATACATACAAGGAAAATAAAAATATTACAAAACCTTTAACTGGGTTTTAAAGAACTACTGACACCTTATGGAAAAAAAAATTGGAAAACATTCAACTTGAAACAATTTGGCATCTACTGCTATATTTTCCTTTATTCTTGCTATGCAGGACAATGGAAATCTGCAGGGATTTGGCAAAATGGGTGGTGATTGAATCCAAATAATACAATATTTTTACAGTAGTTCCTTTGTATTTTTGTTTTTCCTTAACTATTTCCCTATATGTTAATGCCAGCACTAAAAGGACAAATCAGAAACCATTTACTAGTTTCATAGACTACAAATGGTGTTACCAACGCTGGAAGATGTAAGTGTCAAAGCAATATGTGCCTCTCCACATCTTACATTTCAAAAAAAAATATTTATTGGGCTTTTATGTAAAAGAACACTGTATTCGTCTCTGCCTCATATTAGCTCCTGCCACCTGTTTTTTTTTCTTTTTTTTCTGGCCTTCCAACTTCTAAGCTCTCTGTCCTTCAGCCAGTTCATTCTACTAACAAAATATTTAACTGCTACATCACTGCCTTCTCCCAAGTCCACTTGTGAAGATTCTACCGCTTTTCAGATTAAAGCTGTGTTTTGTGAGCAGCTATTTTTGTGTGTATATCCATTGTGGCCAACTCTATTCCCTAACTTATTTCTAAACTCTCTTTTTTCCATCTGTCTTTCTTTTCATTCTCAAAGGAAAGCTTCCATGATTATTATGGATTTTGTTATTAACTTACTTGATAGTAAGATCTTTGTAATGACTGGGCAAACCAGGCAATATGGACAATCAAAATTATTTGGGGAAAGAAGAAGGGAGGCAGTGTCAACAATCAACATTTTAAATAGCGAAAGAAAAATTATTTTTCGGACAATTGCTAAATTCACAGCCCCCCTCCAAAAAAGATGATGAAAAGCTTAAAGGACAAACCCCAAGTGAGGCGGCTAGTGACAGCTTTAACTGCCCCGCTGCTGACAAAGAAGCTGTTGAATAGAGGAGCCAGGGAGGTGCCCGGAGAAGGAATAATGGTGTTTTACATATTTTACGTGGTGCAGGAAGCCCTGTTGAGGTGGCACTCAGCATAGAAGTTTCATTCTCCTTGCAAAACATTAAGAAGATATTTGAAATCGCTTCCATCACTTCTGTGTGGAGACTAAGAAGATATTCCCAGGCAGCTTTGCCAGACATATTTGGCAGCGCAGGCTCTGGAGGAAAGCTGTACCCTTCCAGTTTCAGCATTTGTTCAGCAGTGGAAATAGCTACAACTGGAGGACTTCAGATGATGAAAACTTTGTGCTTTAGAGCTTGATTCTTGAGCTATTGTTGATGGATACTTAGACCTCTCAGTGGTGGATCTATCAGCCAGGGAACATGGAAAGGGTAGATTTGGCTGGGACACACTCTATCAAAGGCCAAGAAAAGGAGTAGTGAATGTCAGGACAGGGAAAGAAAAGGTCTATTCCAGAGCCTGGCAGATAAACCTTCCTCTGTCAGTCCCGCCTGAGTGATTCACAATATGTTTGTAAAGAGGGTTGGCCATTAACATTGGAATTATACATTTATTTCTTTATTACTTGAGCTGAAGTAACACTGGAATTATACATTTATTTCTTTATTGCTTGAGTTGAAGTAAGACTGGAATTATACATTTATTTCTTTATTACTTGAGTTGAAGAAACTTGAAGTTGCAATGAATATTTTTTCATAAACCATATATGGTTCATTCCACAATGCTGATTCAAATTTCAACTCCTTGTTTTCATCAGCCCTCTTAAATCTAGTTTTAAATTGCCTCTTTTACTATGTTTAAAGAGAGAGAGTAAACTCCCTACGTTCAAATTCTGTCTCTGCTACTTATAATCTATATGACCTCATACAAATAATTTAAGCTTTGTAAGCCTCAGATTCCATAAAATTGAGATACTAATGGAACCTGCCTCATACAGTTGTTTGAGGATTAAACGAGATAAAACATGTAAAGTGCCAAACATCACACC
The DNA here is from genome assembly GCF_057802395.1 of Ceratotherium simum simum. Taxonomy (NCBI): domain Eukaryota; kingdom Metazoa; phylum Chordata; class Mammalia; order Perissodactyla; family Rhinocerotidae; genus Ceratotherium; species Ceratotherium simum. The sequence continues at coordinate 36,643,641 of NC_141911.1, forward strand.
TGGAACAAAAGCAAGGGTTCATTCATTGATGTGACCAATATTTACTGAGTCTCTTCTATAAGCCAGGTACTGGGCTAGAAATGAGCATACAGCAGTGAGCCAGGCATGCTCTCTGACTGGACAGCCTACTCATTAGAAGAGGAGATATATTTTGATGAAAAACACATTACAAAAGATGTACTATAAATTGTTATGAATGTAAATATGTTAAAGTACTATACACATGACATATACGGTATTAGACAATAGAGAGAACTGACTCAATCTGGAGGTCAGGGAATTCTTTGCTATGGAATTTAACAATTGAGCTGAGATCTGAAGTAAGAGTAGTATTTAAATATGTAAGCTAGAGGGAAAAGCATTCTAAGACAAGGGGAAAACATGTTTAAAAACCCCTGAAGTTGGGCTGGGAAACAGAGAGTATTTAAGAATCTTTAAAAGGTTGATGTCCCTGAAATACAGAATGCAAGAAAGATAGAGCTGGAATATAATAAAGATGTGGTAGGAGTCAGTCTACAACTGGCCTTCCACGTCACATTAAAGAATTTTCTTTTTATATTAAGAGAAATGAAGAACTTCAAGCAAGTGAGAAAGATCATATCTGTGTTTTAAAAAAAGGATTCTGGATGCAATATGAAAAACAGACCTGATGTGGCAAGAGTGAATCCTACAAGAGCAATTGGGAGGCTACTGTAGTAACAGAGGCAGTGGAAATGGAGAGAGAGAGGAGTAAAGAAAGAGGGAGATATTCAGGAAGTAACGCTGACCCAAAATTGTGACGGATCTGCATGGAAGTTAAGCAAAATGAGATGTTAAGGATAATCTTGGGAATTCTGACTTGAGTAATTGACTGCATGGTGATCTCTTTCACTAAAACTCATAGCACTGGAAGAAGATGAAGTCTAGAAGTGTTGGGGGTGAGATGGGAGGAAGGGGAGCAATGAAGAGAGAATTCATGCATTTTGTTTTGGTCGTTTCAAGTCTGAGGTTCATTTGAGACATCCAAGTAGAGATGTCAAGTGGACAGTTTGATATATGGTTCTGGAATTCAGAAGGACAGTAGCAGCTGAAGATGCAGATCTTTATGAAGATATAGAGAACTGGGCATGACTAACATGGAGGTGGTAATTGTAGCTTTGAGGAGAGATGAAGTTTTCTAGTGACAGAATTTAACATGAGAAGAGAGGAGGAGAATTTTTTTGCACTATGAAGATCAAGAAGTCATTTGAAAAGACTGGAACCAGAGCTGGTGTCATGGATGTAAGACTGAGCAGTCACAAGGGCCAGGTGATCAGAAGGGCCCCAAGCTTGGTATTATGCTCTATGGTCATGGTCTCAAAATTCTTACTAATTTTGCCTTTGAACTTGCATTTGGAAAGTGAAGTCTGATAGGACGATGGAGCATAACGTGTGAGCAAAGGAGATAGTTGCACTGTGTGGATTTGCCATTCTTTGTGGCCCATTCACATACAGTGTTTGTCATGCCCCATGAACACAGTATTCTGGTGGACTCACAATGTGTAGGAGTCCGGTGAAACTCAAAGCAAGTACAAGGTAAGCATGTCCTGTCTTCACTGAGTAAGCTGACAGCCCTGATAGGCCACACTTTCTATTGGAACCAGAATTAGCTTCAAATGTGGAAGAATGCAATGACATTCTAGGAAACATAAATGGCCAAAGAACCTTATCATATCTTTTCTTACTTGTATTGATTCCCCGTATTAGCCAACCATTTATGCTGAAAATGATGGCGTAGCAGGAAAAGGAAAGATCAGGCAACCGATAATTCCTTTTCCCTTCAAACCTTCTTTACTCATGAGTAATCCAAAAGTAGAGAGTAATGGTAGAATGTGATTGTATCACAAAGTGAGAAAAAAGATCAGTTGAGTTAGTTTGGCACAGTATTTCTACTGTTCTGGTAAGTGCAAAATACACATATACATATAAGCCACAAAATAGGAATTGTGTAATTTCAGTGATTCCACATATGAGTTCAACGTTCTTATATTTGCCTTTAAAACTGGTGTTGCACAATGTAAAGATGAACGGTAATAGTCGTACTAGTAATTTAAAGTGTTAATTTTTTCTTTAGCTAGAATGATATTAAATGGCAAATAAAAAGTGCCATGACAAGTTGAGAGGGAGAACGTGGGAAAAAGGACAAAGATTTAATTTTAGAATCTTTAATGGCATGTTTTTTGCTGCTTTTTAACCAAGGGCCCCAGGTAGAACTTACATAGCACAGATGGGCACCAACCACATGAAAATTACATAGGGAATCTACAAAGTTCAAAGACTCGATGGAGTTTAGCATGGAAGGACCCAAGACTTTAATTAATTAAAGCACTTTCAGAATGGTTGAAAGGGAATTTATATACATGAGAAAAGTGGAAATGAAAAAGTAGTCAACTCACCTAATTAGACAACTGACAGGTGTGAGAAATTGCATTAAAAGCCAAGCCAAGTGGCCGGCCCAGTGGAATAGTGCTCCCCTTCCGCGGCCAGGGGTTTGCAGGTTCAGATCCCGGGCTCCACTTACCCAGCCATGCTATAACGGCATCCCATATAAAGTAGAGGAAGATGGGCACAGATGTTAGCCCAGGGCCAATCTTCCTCAGCAAAAAGAGGAGGACTAGCAACAGATGTTAGGTCAGGGCTACTCTTCTTCAAAAAAATAAAATAATTAATTAAAAAAAAAAAAAAAGCCAAGCCAAAATACACAGTAGTCTATACAGATGTTAATAGCCTAAACAATAAAAAAGATGAGTCTAAATGCTTGACAGTAAGAGTAAACCTTGAAATAAATTGTCACTAAATACTTGATGTATGAGAGGACCCAGTTAGACATGGTGCTCTTTATTTACAAACTCTAAATGAAGATTAGGAAAAGTTATATGTAATGCCCACTTATTTGGATCATTGATGTTTTCCAATATCTGAGGGTTTTAATCTCAGTAGACATGTGACAATCCCAAAATTTTCTCTCTTTTTTTTAATAGCTAATGTTTATTGAGTAATCACTATGTAGCAGGCACTGTTACAGGCATCTGCTCTTTTTTTTTCTTTTGAGGAAAATTGGCCCTGAACTAACATCTGTTGCCAATCTTCCTCCGTTTTTCCTTTCTTCTCCCCAAGGCCCCAGTAGATAGTTGTATGTCATAGTTGTACATCCTTCTAGGTGCTCTGTGTGGGATGCCGTCTCAGCATGGCTTGATGAGCGGTGTGTAGGTCCATGCCCAGGATCCAAACCTGTAACCACGACGCCACCAAGCCAGCCCTCCCAAATTTTCCCATTTTTTAAGAGAAAAACTTTATAATATCCACCTCTTTGGGTGAAGATTGGACAAGGTAATTTATTTTAGTAAGACAACAGAGCTTTATGGAGTTTTGCATAAGGATGTCAGCTAGCTTTCTCTCTGGCCAAGTGACTCACTTTTCACACCAGACTTGCAGCACTTATGATCCTCTTTTAGAAATAAATGCACGCAAAGATTTGCTACAAGGATGTTCATTGTTACGTTATTTTATTCACAATAAATAAATAAATAAATATCTAAACAGGTGATTAATTAAACAAATTTTGATCCATCCATAAAATGGAATTCTCTGTCTTTATAAAAATAGTACTGTAGATCCCTACAAAAGATATAATAAGAATACTTAGTGATTTCAAAAGACTTTATGCTATGTTGAATATAAAGAGTAAATTATGCAACATTATTTATAGTATGACCCCATTTTTCTTAAATATGGTTTCATTGAAAAAAAACACAAAAGACTGTGAGTATATACACCCAAGTGTTAACAAGTGATTATCTCTCATGGTAGATTGTAGTTAACATGTATTTCCTTTTTCTGCTTTTATATATTTCCTAAATTGTATACCATAAACAAATTTTAGTTTTATAATTTTCCAAAGAACAAAAAAATTTATTTTATATTTTAAAAAATCAACAAAATGTGCCTCAGCATAGTTACCAATGACTACATGTCTTTCAGGGTTATTTACAAATACCACCACTGCAAATACTAAATCCACAATGGCATAGAGTTTCCTGCAGGAGTTGCAAACTTGAATACCTATAGGTGCTAGACAAAGATAGTAAGTGATGAGTGTGGAGAACTGAAGAGAATATGCCCTTTCAAAAGGCATTTGAAGGGTAGCAGAATGCGACATCCCAAAATATGCCATTTTGGCAAATGGATTATTCTGAGCTTAAGGCAATTGAGAAGAGGCAAATTTAAGATAAAGCTCTCTGCCCTCCCCTTATTTGCCTGAAAGCAGGGCATAAATTTGTAAAGGTGTCCCTCCTCCTCTCTCTTCCAGGAAGAACAGAATTTAATCACCAGAAACAACTCTAGACTCTCATCAGCCCAGAGAGCACCAGAGGAATCTACATAACATACTTTACTAACTAGATCTTATCTTCCATTAGTCCCCCCATATATTCACCTTCCAACAATTTGCCACCCTAGAAACTCAAAGTCTTTTTCCTTTGTATTCTCACTTCTTTCAAAACTTTATGTTTCTTCCTTTAAGATGCTATATAAGCTCAAGCTCTAACCACCCCTTTGAGTTACTCATCACTGAGGACTTCCACGTATATTTGTGATGTAGATGTTAATAAACTTCTGTTTGTTTTTCTCTTGTTGATCTGTCTTTTGTCCATCTAATTTACAGGGCCCCAGCCAATGAACCTGGGATGGGTAGAGGAAAAAGAAGTTTTCCTCCCCTGCACATTCCAATTCGAAATTTGTTAAAACACTGAAGACTAAACAGAATGTCTCTTCTATACTGCTAATTCTCCCATCTTCAAAAATGTCTTTGACTTACCTTCGCCTCTAGCTCCCTTCCCATATTTGCTTCACTTTTGCTTTCCTATAAAGAGTTGCTATACTTATGTATATTTGATTCTCTTGTCTTTCTTGATCTAGCAACAATATACGACAAAGTTGATCACTCTTCCTTGAACACTATTTTCATGGCTTCATGAGTATTTCTTCTACCTCACTGACCATTACTGGTTCCCTTACAGGTTTCTTCTCTTCTCAGATTTACAAGGGGGTGCCCCAGGGCTTAGTCCTCAGACCTCTTCTCTATCTTGATGTTCTGTCTCTTCTTGATGTTCCCCAGTGTTATGGCTGGAAAATCTGGAAAATCTGTACCCTGGAGACTACAAGAGTTCTATCTCTGGCCAATTCTCTTACCTGAACTCTTGTTTCTGTATCAAATTGCCTGTGTAACATCTCCACTTTCCTATCTAATAAACATCTCAAGCTTCCCATGTACCCCCAATTCATCAGAAAATCCTGCTGCCTCTACCTTCAAAATATATCCATTATCTGACGACTTCTTACTATCTCTACTGCTACCACCCTGGTCCAAGCCACTACCATCCCTCACCTGAATTATTGCAACCGTGTCCTAACTGATCACTCAACTTCACCTAGCTCTCACTTGAGTCTACTCTCAACCCAGCATGTTACTCATCTGCTTGAAACCTCATATCTCCCTGTTTCTGACAGAGTAAAAGCCAAGGTACTGATCCCCTCAGACCTCTCTAACCTCATCTCTTACCACTGCCCCTTCGTTCACTCTACTCTACCACACTGATCACCTTGCTGTTCTCTGAAAACAAGAGGTATGGCCCTGCTTTAGCAATTTTGCTCTATCTCTTCTGCATGAGATGTTCTTACCCCAGATACTGCATGGCTTACCCCTATATTTCCTTCAAGTCTTTGCTCTACTATCACCTTTTCAGTGAGGTTCACCCTGCCCATCTAATTCAAAATTGCACATACATAGTCCCCAGCACTCTATCGTTGTTACCCTCTTTTATGTTTCTCCACAGCACTGATAATCTTCTAATATGCCTTATCTTATTCTTATTTATTGCCTTGCTACCCCTCTAAAATATAAAATCCATGTGGGCAGAAATTTGTTCTATTTAGTTCACTGCTTTATCTCAAAGCCTAGAGCAGTGCCTGATACATAATTTTTTTAACATACAAGCATTCAAAAAATACTTTATAAATGCAAGAATTAATTCACCAATTTGTGATACACGGACTACTATGTATTCTATCTCCCTATCCAGATTTTCAATTTCTTAGGAAAAGAATGGATATCTCACATCTCTCTGTGTCTCCTCGCATAGTGCCACGGAGGTCATAGACCTTACTAGGGGCATATGCTGTTGATGAGAATGACAGTGGAGATGATATTGAAAAATAGTAATAGTGAAACAATGTTTTCACTAGACAGAAGCAACATAAAATAGCTGTCCTTGAAAATTCCATACTTGAATCATATGCATGTGATAACAGAACTCGACATAGTTAATGAGATTGGAAAGGTTCAGAGTTTATCTTGGTTGTTGTAACAGAGCATTTTAAATTAAAGTAAAGTAGGTGACTGCTTCCTATCAAAGCAAAAGCAAAGGAAATGTACTTGGCTTTCTAAGTGGTAAATAGAAACCAATCAAGGTGATAGCTTTGCATGCGTCAGTTTCTCAATTCCCAATTTACAAAAGTGTTTCAAAGAATATTGTCAATTGGATATGTGGATCTCAGTAAGCATTCAGATCTCCATTATTTAGCCAATTCTCACAGCTCTATTGCTTACACTATAAAATATTCAAAGTAGCTATTTAATTTGCAGAATAATATTTTTTCTTGGGAAATCAAATAGAGATATTAATAAAGATTAAAGAAATTAAAGCTGGAAAAAAATGTTGCAGAATAATATGTATGGTATGAGTCTATTTTGGCTATATATATTCACATATACATGAAAAAGTATGGAAAGACAAACCCCAAACTGATAATAATGGTCACCCTGGAGAATTGGTGTGGTGGTAGTGGAATAAGGAAAGTAATTAGAAGAGAGAGGATGAAGATTTTTCACTTTTTACTTATATATGTTCCAACTGTTTAAAGTTTTAACAAGGAGCATGTGTTACTTTTGTAATTAATTATAAAATAAAATAAAAACATCAAGACCACTCATCCAAATAACGCTCCAAGCATGTGGAATGCGTGGGGAATGTGATCCAGCAGGCTGGGGCACCTTGAAGTCATGTAGCCAAACAAAGGTCATGAAACCCTGTTCTTAGAACTCAGTTCTTTGTTGTAGCATTCTTTCAGTGGACCTTGACCCTGGCAGTGGAAATTTAAAACAGCCATATTTTCTGAATCCAGGGTTGTCACAGCCTGGTGTAGTAGGTGACCAATACTGATCTCAAAGTTCCCTGAAAAACTCTGCTGCCTTTTCATCTGCCTCCAAAGCTGATGCCTCTGAATTTGAGTTCTCACAAGTGTTTTCCTAGGATCCTCACTAGATACATCTGACAGGAGTGTCTCTTCAGATGGTGTAGTGAGCTGAATGGTGGCCCCCCAACAGATATGTCCACATCCTAATCCCCAGAACTTGTGAATATTACCTTATATGGCAAAAAAATATGATTAGGTTAAGGCTCTTGAGAGGAGGAGTTTATTCAGGATTATCCTGGTGAACCCTAAATACAATCACATGTATCCTTAAAAGAAAGAGACAGAGGGAGTTTGCAGACAAGCGCACAGAGAAGACAAAGACAGAAGAGAAGGTGATGTGAAAATGGAGGCAGAGACCGGAGAGATGCAACCACAAGCCAAAGAAGCCAAGGAATGCTGACAGTCACCAGAGCTGAAAGAGGCAAGGAAGGATTCTTCCCTAAAGTCTCCGGAGGGAGATGGCCCTGCCTCCACCTGAGTTTCAGGCTGTGGGCCTCCAGTACTGTGAGAGAATAAATTTCTGTTTTAAGCCACCAAATTGGCAGTAATTTGTTACAGCAGCCACAGGAAACTAACGCAAATGGATACTGGAGAATTACAGAGTCAAGTACCATACTACCAAATGCTCAGTCCCAAGCCCCATTTTAAGAAATAAATTGCTCATGTCTTTCATGCGCTGAGCATAACCAAAGACAACAGATATTTAAATAGATAGGGTTCAAAATTCTCTTAGATCCACAAGTCTGTTATCGTTGATCCTAACCACTCTCTTAAGTACTAGCATTTCCCTATTTTACAGATGAGGAAACTGAGACATAGAAGGAGTAAGTAATCTGCCCAAAGTCACAGAGCTCATATGTGACTGAGGCTGGATTCAAATCTACAGTCTCTCTTCAGAAAAGAGATCCTAAGCCACAAATATTCAACTAGTTACACTAAAAAATATCAGAAAACAATACTATTGTCCAACAGAAATAATCAAGCAAAACAGAAAACCAGTAAAACACTCTAGAATGTTTATCTCTTTATTTTTATTGCATTTAAAGAAAAAGAACAATTAATTAGAGGAAAAAAAGGAGGTAAAAGAAGAAAATATGAAGGGTAGTTTTGAAAGAGAGTTGAGAGTATTTCAGGGAATTTTGGTATTATGTCCGTTGAGTCTCTCTTATTTTGAAAGCCTTTTTTAGGGAAGACTGGGTGTGCCATTTTGGACAGACTTTCTATCCAAGATAAAGGTATATCTTTGCATTTATTCAAATCTTCTTTTCTGTTATTGTATTTTTCAGTTTTATACTTTCCATTTTATTCTTTTTTATAATTTCTATTTCTTTGCTGAGATTTTCTATTTTTTTCATTTGTTTCAAGAAAATTTGTAACTGCTTGTTGAAACATTTTTATGATGGCTGCTTTAAAATCCTTTTCAGATAATTCCAATATCTGATTCATCTCCATGTTGGCATCAGTTAATTGTCTTTTCTCATTCACGTTGTGAATTCCCGGTTCTTGGTCTGATGGGTTATTTTTGATTGCATGCTGGACATTTTGGCTATTATGTTAGGAGTCTCTGGATCCTATTTAAATCTTTTATTCTAAGAGGTAGTCACTGTGTTCAGGTTTAGCATGTAGATTCTGGCCTACTTTCATAGACTGTTGTTCCAAAGACAATTTAATTTCCAGAGGCTTTGCAGTGCTATTTTGATCTGCTTGGTTTATCTGGTGCTGTGAGGCTGCCACTAGTCTTTGATGGTGCCGCTTGAGGACACAGAAGGATCTTCTGACCGCTGGGCCACCTGGTGCCACTAGGTAGGGGAAGGGAGTCTCCAGCCCACTGAGATGAAGAGGCTTCACATGCCAGTCTGCTTGTTGCGGTGGGATTTGCCTTATCTATGCTGCCCAGTTTCCTGGTGTCTCTTGGTAGGAAAGGGGAGTCCCAGGAATGCAGAGACATTCTTCATGGGTTGGGTATTTGTTGTGAATTTTCCTTGTTGATAACCCTTGGCCACCTGGGTCTCTCATTGGGGAGGGAGGGATGACACTTTCTGTGGAGTAAATTTTTAACTACTTACTGTATTTCTCCTATGATAATCAGTGACATTTGTTTCAAATGAAGTCCATTTTAAAGTTTACATTTTCTGTAAAGAAAATTATCTATTTCTCTAGGTTGAGGTCACCGACCTTATTCTGTAAAGGGTATGATAAAAACCAAATATTTTGGTTTTGCAGACCCTAAGGCCTCTGTCACAACTACTCAACTCTGCCATTTTAGCAAAAACAGCCATATACAATATATAAAAGAATGGGTGTGTTCCAATAAAATTTTACTTAACAAAAACAGGCAGCAGGCCAGATTTGGCTCAGACTATAGTTTACAGAACGCTGCTCAAAGTTTTAAGGTTTATTTGCATAAAGTAATGCTAAGTACTTTCTTGTAACTCTTATTTTAAATTTCTTCTGTTATAGCTATTTCCTCCTTGTCGTTTTGGATTTTGTGTATTTTTGCTTTCTCTCTTTTGTTCATAAGTTACACAATGGTTTACCTATTTTGTTGAGGCTACTTTTCAAAGAACTAGCATTTAGTTTTATTTAATAATTCCATTTTTTTTTCAGATTTTTTAATTCATCCACTTTGTTTTTATCTTCATTAATTACTTCCTACTTTATTTTGTTTTTTGTTTGTGGTGTTTGTTTTTCTTTTTCTAGATTTTGAGGTGAGAATTAATATATTTGTTTACATTGCAACTTAGATAAATAATTAATTCTATCAATTTTCCTCTGACAACTTCTTTTTCTGTTTCCCACAGATTCAAATATGCCATGTTTTTATATTATAATTTTAACGAAATTTTGTAATTTCATTTTTCACTTCCCTTTGGATCCATTAGTTGCTTAATAGGATTTTTTCTTTAATTCTAAATGGAAGTATATTTTTGGTTTTTGTTTTGGTTATTAATTTTTAGTTTTGTTTCATTATGGTCTAAACTATTGTTTATATTATTCCTAGTCTCTAGAATTTGAGTTCTTTTTCTGTGCATTGATATAGTTAATTTTCATTAGTGTTTCACGTGCACTTGATAGAAAGTGTGTCTAGTATGGGGGTTGATTTTGATATATATCTGTAGGAACTACTTTATTGAATATATTTTGCTTTTCTGTAGCCTTACCAATATTTTGTCCACTTGGTTTGATTTGGATTTATAGAGAGGTGTTAAAGTTTTCTTTATTGGTGTAGTTTCTGCTTCATTAAACTTGGTAGTATGTATTGGATGAATTACAGCCATTAGCACTACCAAGTCTCATTTTGTATCTCTTAATGCATTTGGTCTTAATTCTACTTTCTCAGATATCTAGTATTTATTACAGTGTTCAGTTATGATTTGTTAATCAGTCTGAATTTTTTTTATTTCAGTGGATGAGTTAAGCTTATTTACATTTATGGACACGATCAATATGTCAATATGTTTTGCCTCAGTTCTTTCATACATGAAGATATATGTAAAAATATATATATTTAAACATAAACATACATACTCTAACATATTATACTAATGCCTTAAAAAATTCATATTAATATCTTTTTATAGTACCCTTAATTTTGTTTTTGGCTATCATTTATTGATTCCCTACAATGAGCTATGTTGAAATTAGCTAGTAACTTTTCCTTCCCCTCTACCCTTTTGCACAATATCTGATATGAAGTAAGTTCTTTTACTCCCAGGTAATACCTATTAAAGCAATCAGCAAACTTATCTTCTTTTCATAAACACTCACCATTCTCTCCCTATTTTTGATCATTGTTCCATTTCTACATTGTCAGAAAATGTAGACATTATGTTATTAACTTCAAAGTCTCGCCAATCTTTTGGTTGGCTGAAGCTCATTCTTTAGTATATTACCCAGGTAGAGCTCATGGGAACAATAGTCTCTAAATTACTACATGTTCATAATTGTTTGTTTGCAAACTTTATGCTGACAGCTGGTTTGTCTACACAGGAAACATGGCTCACATTTTCTTTCCTTTGAATATCTTAAATGTTACTCCACTGATCTCTGAAATAAAATGTCGCTGTTGAAAACTCCAATGACAATCTGATTTTCTTTCATTATGAATTTTTTGTGTGTGTGTGAGGAAGATCGGCCCCGAGCTAACATCTGCCAATCCTCCTCTTTTTTTTGCTGAGGAAGACTGGCCCTGGGCTAACATCCATGCCCATCCTCCTCCACTTTATATGGGACGCCGCCACAGCATGGCTTGACAAGCGGTGCGACGGTACGCGGGATCCGAGCCCGCAAACCCCGGGAAGCCACAGCGGAGCTGCACTTAACCACTTGTGCCACCGGGCTGGCCCCTGAATCTTTTTTTTTTTAACCTCAATGCCCAAACGAGTTTTTTAATCCAACATTTTTGCTAGACAATGGCCTGATGTTTACCTGTGTAGATTTTCCCGGGATGTGGCATACACTTTAATAAATTTCAAATAATCTTTTATTTCAAGAACTTTTTAAATTTTTGGTTGTTAGACTATATTCTGTTCCCTTGATTTGGTTTTCATATAGTGACTCCTATCATAAAACTGTTGTGCCCTCTCTATGAAACTCTTTCTCTATCACTTTCCTGTTTTAATCTCCTTCCTAATTTATTTTTAATTTTTTCCTCCTTTCCATCTTCAATTTCTATGAAGGCATTATCACTAGTTTTATTCATCCTCATATCCTCTGTATTCTGTGCTATATTTACGAAATAACTTTTTTATTCTTTTTCTTTTCTGAGTCTGTCATCTTTTTTTCCATATCTTGCTTTTCTCCAATTACATCATTTATATATTTTAAAATTTTTATTTATGTTGTGCTTGTATAGCTTCTATCATTTTCTCCATTTCTTTTAGGTAATCTTGAAATATAGTGTATTTGCTTCCTATTCCTGCTGTAACAAATTACCACAAACTTAATGGCTTAAAACAACACATACTTAATATCTTACAGTTCTGGAAGTCAGAAATTTATAATTGGTCTTACTAGGCTAAAATTAAGTTCCAACAAGGCTATGTTCCTTCTGGAGGGTCTAGAGGAGAATCTGTTTCCTTGCCCCTTCCAGCTTCTAGATATTACCCACATTCCTTGGCCCATAGCCTCATTCATCTGTGTTCAAAGCCAGCAGTGTTGGGTTGAGTCTTTTTCATATTGCCATCTCTCTAGTTCCCCCTTTTCAGCTTCCCTCTTGTACTTATAAGGACCCTTCTGATCACATGGGGCTCACCAGGGTAATTGAAGCTAATTTCCCTATTTTATTAAGTTTGAACCTGATTAGCAACCTTAATTCCTCTTTACCATGCAACCTAACATATTCACAGCTCCATGGGATTAGGATGTAGATATCTTTAGGGGGCTGTTATTCTGCCTACCACAATTAGCATATAGTTTTCAAACGTTGGGTGAGCATGTTTTCATTTTGTGTAGGGATATTATTCTCCTTATTTTCATTTTTCAATAATAACACTATATTGGCTCAAACTCTAATACCTTTAAGTAGAGAAGTTTTTCTATACTTATAGAAGAGCAAGGTATGGGCTGGAGAACTTTTCTAGTCTCATGGCTCTAGAGCTTCTTCTTCTGTCGTTTTCAAAGAAAAACAACAATATGATCTGGTACATTTTGAGATCTGACTCTTCCATTCTCTTCCTTCACCTTTATCTGGACTGTCCAGTTCTTTGACCAGACTGTCTCTGTCCTGCTCAATTTGGATTTTACTCCTACCCGTTCCTCCTCAGTGCAAGACTTTGTCTTGGAAGACAGTTTTGTGGATAGTTTTCGGAGATTATAGGCCCAAATGCCTCCAGCACCATTACACCTTGTAGCAACATAACCCGTTGTACTCTCCTCAGAATCCTGCCATGGCTTTTTTGACTGCTGTTCTCAGATTAGCCCACTGTTCACCTGTTCTCAGAACTAACAGAATCATCTTCCCTCTGCTTCTCTTCACACAGATAAGGACACCAGTTATTGTAAATTGTTGGTGGTTTGTCACCACTCGTATCTGAAAGTTCTATAGTTTTACATATGGGTCTTTGGTTTTGCTATAGTCGTTGCTTTGTTTATTCTAACGGGTAGTTAGAGAGATTCAAGAACTACGCCACTGCCATCTTCCATATTTCTCTCTACCTTTTAAGGGATATCAGCAGGAGAACCAGGTACAGCAGGCCCAAACTCCTTTTGAGAAATACATGATAGCTCTGTAGTATACACAGGTTGGGGTGACGAAAGAGAATGTTATTTGATACTACAGAGCTTCTATTTCTTTAACCCTGTCTTTTTCCTTTAAGGGAGGCAGAGTAAGGTAGGAGAGCAAGACTAGGCAACCGTGGAGAGACAAACAGTTCGTTCAGAAGAGCCGCTTATCTGGTGCAATCTTTCTTCTTTCCCACCACGGGAATTTTGGGCCCAGCTCATAGCTTGGATTTGTTCATCAACTTATTTGTTAATTGTTCATTTATTCAGATATTTATAATGTACCTCCTATGAGGTACACTCTAAGAGATTACTGGGTTCACTCTAAGAGAAACAAAGATGTTCATACAAGGGTGACTGAAACCTGGACCCTACTCTCAAATGTCTTGAGTCAAGTATGGAAGATAAAATGATTCTACGAAATAACTGTAATACAAATGCTACAAAGGTATGTCCTCAGAGAGAGGGCTAATTAATCAGAAAAGGGCAAGAGGAAATAACAAAATAACATTTTTCCCCTCCACCTCATTTCCATCTGAATCTTCCCAACAGCTCAAGAATACACTTTAGGTAGACAGGCAAGCTTCAGTTTTCTACTGCCTCAGAAGAGAGGAGGTGATGGTTTTGTCATCCATGGGGATGTTCATTCGTGAGGGAAATGTTGTTCCCCAAGGAGTGCCTGTTTAACAGCAATTACTGTGTGATTAAGTCCAACATTCTGGCAAGAAAGAAAAACCAAAAATATTCATCATGAAGTTACTCAGTTCTAGAAAAGGGAATTATGACAAAATATGGGCTTTTCTTAGGGAAAGAACCTGAAAGAAATAGTTTTGAAAGTAAATAACCATGAAGAATCCTGGAGACTATTTAAGAACAGCTTATTGGAAACTCAGGAAAAATGTTTGACTCAGCCCAAAAAGAACAGGCATTTGAAAATAAACATTAAAAGCCTAAATGGCAAAGGAAAGAAGGCTGTTTTAAAATAGGAAGGGGTGGGGGCAAGAAATCTTTTTAGGGAGGAAAAGAATTTTCCAGGAAGAAGAGTGGGAATCCTGTAAATGTGACAGGTCAAATTTTAAACAGGTCAAAAACTGCTTAATTACCAGAGCACCTTGCAAGGGAATCCAAAATCAAACACTAAAGTCTTCAAACAAAGAAAGGAAAGCAGGTAGAGTATTAACGGAACTACTTGAGATTCAAGATAAGAAGGTTATACTCAAGTACATGAAGGCAAAAGCGAAAAAAGAAAAAAAGGAACTATTTGTCACAGTATTTAATGGAAAAAACTAATTTTATGGAGATCTCCCACTTTAAGGTGTATTTGAAACAGAGAACCTGTATCAATTAGCTTTTTTTTTTTTTTTTTTGAGAAAGATCAACGCTGAGCTAACATCCATGCCAATCCTCCTCTTTTTGTTGAGGAAGACCAGCCCTGAGCCAGCATCTATTGCCTATCCTCCTCCTTTTTTTTTTGCTCTTTTTCTCCCCAAAGCCCCAGTAGATAGTTGTATGCCGTGGTTGCACATCCTTCTAGTTGCTGTATGTGGGGCGCCGCCTCAGCGTGACCGGACAAGTGGTGCGTCAGTGCGCGCCCGGGATCCGAACCCGGGCCGCCAGTAGCGGAGCTTGTGTACTTAACTGCTGAGCCGCGGGGCCGGCCCCTCAATTAGCTTTTGCTGCCTAACAAACCACTCCAAAACTTAGCTGCTTAAAACAACATTTACTTAATAGATCATGATTCAGTGGATGGGCAATTTGGGCTGGGATCAGTTGAGCAGTTCTGCTGCTCTTATCTGGGTCTCACTCAGGTGGCTGCAGTCAGCTGGTGGCTCGCTTGAAGCTGGATGGTCAGGATGGCCTCACACACCAGTCTGGCAATCCTGAGCTTTTCCTCCTTGGTTCCTCTTCCTGTGGTCTCTCCAGCAAGCTAATTCAGGACGGTCACATCCTTATTTGAAGGAAGATGGCATGTGCGACCATTTACAAGTCCGGGTTTATGTCTTACTTCCTCATGTCCCATTAGCCACAGCAAGTCACTTAGCTATGCCTGGGTTCCAAGGAGCAAGAATCAAACTCCCCCTTTTGTTGAGAAGAATGGCAAAGTCACAATACGAAGAGACATGTATATAAAGATAGCAGAAATTATTGTGGCCATCTCCACAAACATTCCACCACAGTTTACCCTCTGGACACAAAATAAACTTTCCTCCTACATGCAAAACACATTCTCTCTCTTCTCCAAAAGTCATATCTCCTTATGGTATCAGGCTTGAAGCATAGGATCTTCATCTAAATCAGATCCAGATACAGATGAGGATCTTCACATGCAGCTCCTCAAGTGTGGCTCCTCTTTATCCAAAGACTTATGCACTAAAGTTATCCATCGACTTCACACACACACATGCACACACACACATCCAACATATAATAGGGACAGGGGATAGGTAACAGCAATACACACTCCCACTCAAAATGGGAAGAACAGAAGTCCAGAGCAGTCACACTGGTTCGTAGCTATTGTGAAATCCTGCCAAGCAAATGTTAACCAGGGCCTCTACTCCCAGAGCAGGGCATGTTCTTTCATTGGGGCCCCATTCTAATCCCCAGGAATGAGCCCCAAGCCCATTGTTCTGCCCTGCTCTTGGCTATGCCCTCTAGAATCTTGAGTCCTAGCCATAGAAAGTTGGGGCCCAGAGGCCTCTTTTGGTTTTGAACTGTTTTTGTTCTTTTTAGCAAAATCTTACTGTGCTTTCACCAGGCTTTCTGAGTTCCCCCAAGAAGTAGAATCAAGTCAACTCCATGCCCCAAAAGCTTCAGCCACAATTTCTTTAGAAATAGACATCTCGGGCCGGCCCTGTGGCTTGGTGGTTAAGTGCGCGCGCTGCAGTGCTGGTGGCCCGGGTTCGGATCCCGGGTGCGCATCGAGGCGCCGCTTCTCTGTCCATCCTGAGGCCGAGTCCCACGTGCAGCAACTAGAAGGATGTGCAGCTATGACATACAGCTATCTACTGGGGCTTTGGGGGGAAAAAATAAAAAAAAATAAAAAAAAAAAAAAGAAATAGACATCTCTCCTTTTGGGGAGCAAGTCGGGCTGATATGGGAAAGTACACTTAAAATTACTAAAAGTCTTTTGTCAAGATGTAAGAGTCTACTAGGCACCACCTTAAATCTTCCAGGGGACTTTAAAAAGGATATGATAGCCATACCCTCAATTTATCCTTTACCAAGAAGCTATATCTTATTTTGAGAATCTTTTGCTGTCTGGAGAAACTGGAGATGAAAAACAGTTTTATTTTCCAACCCAGAAAATTTGGCTTCCCTGTACATCTCTAAATTCCGCTTGCCAAATGGTTCTTTCTTTAGCTCATTTTTCTCTTGCAGTATCATATCAGGTGCAGCTAGGAGAAGCCAGTGGACGCTTTACCCATGTGGCCATAAAATCATCTTAGGCATATCTACAAGTTTATTGGGTACATTTTTTTTTATCTTGTGACAGTTTTGTCAATTGTTTTCCAGATACACAGCACGGATCACTATCTTTCTAGTCGGCTACTGCTGTTTCCTCACCACCTACCTAGCATCTCCTAACAGTTCGTTTGCCTTTTTTTTCAGGCTTTGCTAGCAGTTTCCTCACTGCTTTTTCAGCCTCCACTTGCTATCTCATCCCAAAGCCATTGCTACATGTTTTGAGTTTTGTTACAGCAGCCTGTCACTGCTGGTACCAATTTCTATATCAGTTCAATTTTACTGCACAATAAACTACTCCCATAAGAAACTGGCTGGAAGAACACAAGCTAGCATTTATTTGCTGACCATGACTCTGTGGGTTGACTGGGTAGTTCTTCTGGTCTGGGTTGGCTCACTGGGGTCTGGAGACCCTAGGAAGGCCTCCATTGGATTACCAAGGCTGAGCTGGCCTGGGACAGCTAGGCCTGTCTCCACATTGGCTCTCCTCGTCAAGGAAGTAAATCCAGTTTGTTCACATGACAATGGCTTTCCCACCACATGAAAAGGAGGCAAGTCCCAAACACTTTTCAAGCCTTTGTTTGCATAATATATCTAATAACTTATTGGTCAAAACAAGCTGCATACCAAGCCCATATTTAAGGGATGGAGAAATAAACTCCACATCTTGATGGGAGAAACAGCCAAACCACATTGCAAAGGGGTGTACTTATAAGAATGAGAAGAATAATTGTGGCCAACAATCTACCACATGAGCTAATAATTATAGTCCTAACATCAGAAAATGCACACAAGAGTGTTAGACTGATTGATAAACTAGATACAGATAAATCACAGGTCTTTAGAAAATCTTCAGGGATAAAGTGACTATAATATATGACTTTCCAAAGATGGCCACAGGGCCTGAGGTCTGTTGGAAAACCAGTGAGCACACCTCCATTCTATGTGAACATGACTAGAGAAGTTTCTGGAGAGTGTAGAACATGAGTTTCAACTGATGGAATCATAAACTGATAGAATCTAGCCCACATTCAGGGGTATATAGGATCAATGGAAAGCAATGTTTTATATGCACCCACTATACAAACATTCACTTAAATGTATTCAGATGAATCAGAGCAAAAGCAAGATCAAGGGTAACTTGAAGGGAAAAGAAGACAATATATCCCAAAATGACCACCTGAAACTTAAGGACTGAAATGTAGGGGAAAACACAAGTTAAGTTAAAGGAAGTGGAAGTCTCGTCTCCCCTGACAACTCTAACACATTAAAATTATGTTTGCTGAATGTAACTGTTGGAGTGTCTCAGGCAATTTTAACCCCCATTTGGGACTACATACCTCCTTCTTCTCTTCCAGTTATTTCCCAGAAGTTTCAGGAATTTGTTTTCCATTGAATTATGGATCTTCCCAGAGCAAAAGTCTGGAGTGATGATCCCAATTGCTATAAACAAGGAATAGCTCTGAGTGGCAGCCATAATACAAGGTAGAATGTCTAAAAATAAACTACTGGAGGAAAGGCACCATTTGTAACCAATCTAAAAAATGCTATAAGGATACATATAGCCATCTTTTTCTTTTATATCATAGCTACATGAGAAGACTAGAAAGAAATACATCAGAATAATAACATTGATTAGCTTTGTTGTTTGGACTCTATGATATTTCAATTTTTCTTGATTTTGGATGTTTTATATTATAAGAATTTCTTTACAAAATAAAAGCAGGTTGCACATTAGAAATGATGAACTGAATATATAACTGATTCAGTATTCTCCCATAAACAATTTTCTTCAAATAGAAAGCATACATACACATATCATACTGGGATTATCCTTTCTAAGGTTAAAATAAATGTCACTCCTCTAATAAATAAAGTCTTTCACCCAGGAGTTTGCCCTAGGAAACAAATTTTGTTTAGCACTTTCATAAATGATCATGAACGCAGGGAGACGTTTTTCAAGTGTGTAGATGGCTCTGGATAGTTTGCTAAATTGAAATAATAAGACAAAATGATAAGAAGAATTTGAAGAATGATCACACAATAATATGATATAGGCAGAGAAGTGGCCAATGAGTTTCAAGGTGGGCAAAGTAAAGGAAAAGCTGAAGTGGCATCTACAGAGTTTATATGGTTTCTGCTCTTGGAGAAATTACAATCTAGATAAGTTAAGGCGTGGGGCACTGATTAAGTCAGGGAGATGCATTTGGTCTTACTACACAAATACATTCACAGATTGGGCAAAGATCTATTTATGGGAGGCAGATATGAGTCTAAACTCATTTAGCACTCCCTAGAAAGATTTTATTTTGGCTTTGAACAAAATCTTTACATAAACCCAAAATGAAACATCTTCCTACTTACTATATTCCTGGTTTAATTCATGTTTTCCAAAAAGTAGGGGATGGAATGGGGAACAAATAGACCAACTACACTCCATATTCCTTACTTAATATCTTATTATTATCCTCCTCTCCATGACTGTACTAACATCTATTCTAGTGTAATGTAACTATTAAACATTTAGACAGTGAGGCCATCTGGCAGAGCCTATATGAGAATCTCTACGTTGCCAAACATACTAGGAACCATTAGAACTACATATGCAAGAAAAAAAAGGGGAAGGGGGAGAATTATTCAATCACACAAACTATTCCAAAATGTAAAAACAGTATCAAACAATGTATCAACATCTGAAAATACCCACTCTATCTACTAAAGTTTAATACATCTCTAATCATGTATTTTTTTCTGTTTTATTCATAGCTGTATCTCCAGCCCCTGAATAAATAGATGGCATATATAGTAGCCACTTAATAAACTAAGTAAATTAATGAGTAAAGGAAAAAGATTTTTGTGTATGAGAGACTTCCTGACTGAGAAGAGGTAGCTCCAGGCACTCATGGTGTCAACAATTGGGTTCTTTTAATAGGAACATCTTATCTTTGTCTTTGGGTCCATCCATATTCTATCTTTCTTGAAAACTCATGCCGTGACCTGTATCTTTTCTTAAGATTTCCCGACCACTCCAGCCTTCACTGGTTTCCCAACTAGACTTCATCAGCCTTTCATATAGCTTTGTTTAACTTTTTCCCATTGTTTACTGTTGATACACATTTTCTGAATGGACTGTAATCCTTTCAAGCTGCGTCTTCTCCTTAATTTATTGATGCAAAGATTAATTTAGACATGGCCCCTGCCTTCGGAGAGCTGACAGTCTGGTAGGAATATACATGTAAAATAAATTAGTTGAGCATTTCAAACATTATACATGCTATGGGAGACATTGGAGTTGGTCCCCCTAACCCCAATTCCACCCTCCTTCTATTTGAGGAGATTTGAAATCTGATTCCTACATTTCCCATATGTGCTTGAAGCTAGGTTTCTAAATCTGAGCAAGGATTCACAAGATACACTTGAATGGTAGTTTAAAATGAATGTGAGGTGGCAACCATCTTCCTGCCTCTCTTGATACTGGCAAGCAAGATGATACAGATGTTTTTGTGGTGACCTGACCCCACGCCCCAGGGTCTAGTCATCATCTTTATGGCCATGGGAGAAAGCATGGCAGCAATAGCAATTTCCAACCTCTGGGCAGCAGCTATTGTGGTGTGACCTTCAAATCAATAGTAGTGGCTTTTTAACTTTTGTTCCTCCTACCCTATGAGCATCCAATTTTCTGAATTAAATGCTGCTTGAAATCTTATTTTCTATCTGGCGCTGAACCCTGATTGATCCACATGGTATGGTACAAATAAATAGAGAATAAAATAGGGACACTAAAAAGAGAGCAAGTGGCTTTGACCAGAGTCAGAGTTGTGGGAAGTATTAATAGAAAGATAATTGTTCAACTGAGCCACGCAGATGAGAAGTGGAAACATTTAACGTAACCATGAGCGCATAGTAGTAACTCATAGAATCACAGAATTTTTATACTAGGAACTTACAGAAGATCTACTCCAACTCCTTTACTTTAATATAAAAGTGAAAAGACACTCAAAGAGGGAAAGGGACTTTACCTGAAAAATAGAAGGTGTGAACCCAACGGGCAGCAGGGCCCAGGGCAAACCCAGACCTTCTGACGTCCAATCATTGCTCATTCAACTTGAATGATCCTGTAAATTTTTTTTTTTTGAGTGAGGAAGATTGGCCCTGAGCTAACATCTGTGCCCATCTTCCTCCACTTTATATGTGGAATGAGTGGTGCATAGGTCTGCGTCTGGGATCCAAACCTGCAAACCCTGGGCTGCCGAAGCTGAGCATGTGAACTTAACCACCACTCTACTGGGCGGCCCTGATCCTGTAATTTTTATTAAGCAAAATTATTCAGAAGAAGTATATAGGTATTTCACTTCTTATTTAAAATAAATACGACAAATGTCATTGTGATATTATGGTTGTGTTTCTGTTGATAGTTTTTAAAGGATTAACACAATAGTTAAAAATGAGCAGAAAATACTTCCAAAGGTATGTTGAAATGGAAGCCTTAATATTAATAGATGAGAATCAAATTCTTCTAACCACTAAATCAGTATTCCCCCAACCCATTGTCTGTTTTTAATAAACATTTATTGTTTACTTCTATTTTTCAGCAGATCTACTTCCCCCTGTGAATACATTGGACTGTCCCAGCATTTCTCTCAATCAAGCAATACAAAATCAGTGTAGGCAGCATTTACATCTCCTTTTATTCTGTAAAGTTCCTTCAAAGATACTCACTTATGAATCAGCCACACCTCTTTAGGAAAACATACCACAGCTTAATGTTCTTCGTGACACTCCTGAGTCCATGAATAAATCGATTTACTTGAAAATGCTCCTCCTTCTATTTTGACTATGAAATTTTAACTGTCTTCATTCGAAGAGTCAACAGTCTCTTCCTTTGCAAACATTTAACTTAGTGAAAAACATTGGAATCTTACAGTGATGTGTCTTATTTCTGGAAGAGATGTCAAAAATTTCCTGATCCAAGATCTGATTTCAAATAGTTTAAGTGTTATTATCCTCATTTTACTGCAGTAAGGAAGGCTTATGAGATTAAATTTTTCTTATAAATTCATAAAGCTAGTCAGAGGCAGGAACAGTGTCAGCCCTTGCATTTCTCTATCTTCTCAGTTTCAGCACAGAGGAATTCACTGCTCAGGTCCAGCCTCACCCAAATCCTGAGCCATCCCTAACTGAGGCAGACAGTATATTTGTATCCCTGTCCAGAATCCAAGTACCAGTTATCTTAGTGTAGGCCCCAAGCATCCGCTGATCCATAATCTTCAGACTTCATCCAACCTTTGCCATGATTATTAAATCCTTGTGATGGGCCCTTGTCTTTCCCTATTTGTATCCCATTTCTTCTGGTGTGACTGAAGCCTTGCCTGAGCTTCCAGTCTGTCTTTAGGGGTTGAAGGGAAGTGCTGCGACCCTTAATCCAATATCCCAGAGGCTACAGCTTGGCCCGCCTACCCCCAGTTCTGGTTGGGGAATTGCTCCAAACAATAGGAGCCATCCAGAACTGTGACACTGCCCCTAAGACTTGGAATGTAACAGCTGTCCAGACAGCATTCTCGTAGAACAGGATCACTTACATAAGATAACCAGTTGAGATGCAAAGACAACATTAGAATTTTTACTTTTATTTGGTTTTATTCTATCGATTCCATTTAAATTTATATTTTGGGGTGTGTTGTATAACAGACATATGCTCCGGTAAAGTAGTTCGTATAATAATTTAATAAATAAATGTAGAAATTTATATTAGAAGTGCATGCTGAAAAAATATGCATCATCAAGAAAATTTGGAGATCACACTTCAGGAACATATGCAACAGGGCCCCATCCAACTAAGTGGACCCTTTGGATGTTTCTAGACTGTAAGCTCCATAAAGGTATGCTTCATGTCTCTTTGTGGGCAGCATCCTCATACCTAGCACTGTGCAAATAACAGGCTTTCAATAAATCTTTGTTGAATGAATGAATCAATGGATCAATAAATGACCTGAAACTAGCCTAAATCAAAATAGTTACCAGGTATCTTTAGATACTGTAGTGGGTTGAATAGTGTCCCTCAAAATTCATATTTACCTGGAACCCTAGAATGTGACTTTATTTGGAAATAGGGTCTTTGCAGATGTACTTAAAGTAAGAATTGAGATGAGATCATATTGGATTAGAGTGGGCCCTAAATCCAATGAGAATGTCTTTATAAGAGACAGAAAAGGACACACAGAGACAAAGAAAAAGGTCATGTGAAGGCAGAGGTAGGCAGCGATTGAAGTGATGCAGCTCAGCTACAAGCCAGGGAATGCCTGAGGCCACCAGAAACTGGAAAACTCAAGGAAGGTTTCTTCTCTACAAGCCTTCAGAGGAAGCATCACTCTGCTGGTACCTTGATTTTGGACTTCTAGCCTCCAGAACGATGAAAGAATAAGTTTCTGTTACATTAGCATCAAGTTTGTGGTAATTAATTATGACAACCCTAGAAAACGAACATAGATATCGTATTTTCGATACCAGGTCTCTTGCCCCAACAAGTTTAGTCCTATTAGAATTGACTCACGTGCCCTTCTTCACTGATCTATTGTAATGAATCCAACACTCGCTCCAGTGGAAGCCATTCGTGATATGGAAGGCAGTACTAGATCTAATTCCCCTGACTCTTAGGATAGCATTCTGTCCACTATACCTTACTATTTATGGCCAGAGAACTTATCTGACAAGAAAAAGTTCTCAGAATATCTAAGCGGTGGGTATGCATTGTGGGTATGTGCCTAAGAATTTATGATGTAACTTGAAACTCTTTGCTTTTAAAATTGCTTGTGAGGATAAGCTTCTGACGTCTGATATATGCTGGTTCCATCCAGTTAACAACAATCACAAGACTTGTTATAGTTTTATTTCGGTACCTGATCTTCCAGTCATGGCAAAAAACAGGAAATAAAAAGTTGGGTTGTTTTTTTCTTTAACTCACCTTTATAATCATTTAATATTACTGAGCATTCATCATGTGCATGTATTTATATAAATAAATATTTGCTTAAATTATAAATCCATAAAATTGTTCGAAACCTTCAAAAGGAGAATCAAATTTCATTCTATTTGTGGCAATTTTTGATCTACCTTTCATCTCCCTAGTTAGCTTGTACAAACAAAACCATTTGCTTAAAACAATAGATGATCAGAATTTTTTTTATATACTTTAGAGATAACTTATATGAACATATCTATGACTGTGCTTGGCAGAGAAGAGGCATTCAGGAAGTGTTAGAGCTGTTTTCTGGAAATTAAATTTCTAAAAAAAGAAATTCACATTCAGAAAATCCCCTCTGAATTTAATCATTCATTTCCTTATTGTTATTAGTTACTACGGATGTGATTGAAACTATCAAATCTTCTGGATCTTGAGCTTATTTACAACTGTACTTGATTTTGAGCATCTAGAAAGAACATTATTGGGGATGTGGAAGTGTCAGGAGTCTGCAGACATGATGGAGTCACGTTGGGTGTGGTGATCACAAAGAAAGGACATATAAAGCCAAGGCAAATGAACTCCAATCTATAAAACACAAGATTTTAAAAGAGAGGAGGAAAAAAGGAGGTATCATCCCAACGGTAGCAATTCTGAAAAGGAAGAAAGGTTAAAAAGGATAGAAGGGCTTAGAACTGAAATTCTCGTAAAGAAAATCACAAGTGACCAGAATTTAGTCAGGCTGAAATCCATAAACTTGTATTGAACACCTCCTATGAACCAAGAAGTGGGTGAAAATGAGTAAAACATGGAGCCCTGAGCCATAGTCTAGTGAACGCTTAGAATCTCTTTGAGAAAGAAAAGGGAGGAATCTGAAGAAATCTCTGTGTCTATGCATGGTGCAATTGGTTGAACTCTACTTTAAAAGGAAACCCCAGGCAGCAAGCCTTCGATGTATTTATAAGGGTCTATAGTACATGATATGCATTTTTGAATACACATAGAAAGTCCCCAGGAAATGACTATGTTTTTGTGTGTTTTACTTAATCTATGAATTAATAATGTGTGAACAAATGCGTTATACAATCAAAGATGAATATCACACAGACAGAGTCAAGAACAAAAATACGTAAGAATAGTGGCAGGAAGGCTAATATCCAGATGTGACTTTAAAAACAAAACAAAGAATCTGAAGATCACAAGATGAAGATGGTTGAAGTGGTGTCTGGAGACAGAGGCAGAGGCAGAGGCCTTGGGGGTGTCCCTCATTTTCTCTGGAGGGTTCGGGATGACTAAGGGCACCCTAGATGACAGCTAATCAAATGAGCTGGCCTCGAAGTGTCCTGGAAGAAAGCCCATGGGGTTATATTCTAGGAATTTGTCTTAAGTATGGTCTAGTTTGACATTTTTCTCAATTACTTGACTTACAATATAAAAAAAAAAATTCTGTGAAATGTGGTGATGCCAGAAAGTCATGGGCAAAGAGAGAATTCAAGCATCAAATGACGGAAACAATTAAGAATTATACTGATTGGCCAAGTTGGTGTGTATAAATTCATATGAAGCGTGTAAAGTTTCATGTTGGGTTCAAAAAGTCAATCACATTAGTACGGGATGAGTGATCTAGTTGGTAGAAATTTATGTTGCTATTTATTTTTTACTTGATCATTAATTTATATAATTCAGGCACACACACACACACACACACACAGCCATCTGAGTCTACATGTAAAAAAATATATTTTCCTAATTAAATCCTCTTTTATCCTATACTGGTTCAGATTTCATATGGTCTGCTATGCCCTGCTCTGAGTTCATTAAGAAGGCCTCTGAAGGATCGGGAAGCAAGGAATTGGAAAGGTTTCTTCCAGAGGAAGAATCAATTCAGGGGATAGGTAGTGTCCTCAAACAGCTGTAGGTATCAGGTGGAGGAAGGATTTGACTATGTTACTATAGAAGGTAGAAGAAAGACAATGGGCAAAAGGATAGAACACGCTTCAGTTCTATGTAATGAATCATATGCTGTCAGAGCTGTTCAATAATGCTCTGCCTGCCTTAGTTCTGTGCCACCAGAAGCTTTCTAGTGGAAGCTGAATGACTATTGACAACCAAGGAGCGTGGATAATAGATTCTTTATGTCCTTTTCTGCTCTCAGGTAAACAGCACAGATAATAGAAAAGGTGTGGAATAAAAAAAAGCATGTATCCACATACATACCATTGTTGTAATGTCAGACAGCCTTTTAAACCTCTATCTCACTGTTTTCAGGAACATTAGATTAAATAACGCGTATAAAGCACCCGACACATAGTGGATGCTAAATATATCATGGAAGAATATATAATTATTATGATAGTAATTATATAGTCTCTCCAGAGTAAAAATGGAAACTATATTAAATATCTACAGCTAGACAGAGGAAAAGAAAAACAGAGAAATCAGATCATGTTCTTGGTGTTTTCTGATCCTACCTCTATAATGCAAAACTACAGATCACCCTGTGATTACCTTCTGACTGCTAAAACAAGTGATCTTCATCTGTAGAAAACATTTACTTGAATCAAAATATTCATACTTCACATAGGAGTCAGCTTGCTGGTAGAAATAAAAAGCAAAACCAATAAATTAATTAGGATTCAAAATTCTAGTCACAGACAAGTACTTGAAATATAAGGATGTCAAAATATATATACAGTTGAGAGTGGAGATTCTTTTTTTATTAAATGGTTTTTTCCCTCCAAATATTATCTGAAGTGGCCGTTTACAGAAAGAGAAATTTATCGTTTAAAATATTCTTTAGAAGTTAACCCGTGAAAGTTGATGCTTGATCAATAACTTTGGAAATTGCTTTACCTTTCAGCTTTCCTTTTGAAAAAATGGACAGTCTTTAGACAGTCTAGCTTACAGACTAATGTTAAAAATTCATTGAAATGTCCTTTAAGTGTTAGTGAATTAAAATTTGCAGCTAAAAGTTTGTATCCTTAAGTGCAAGTGAAACTGTGCTGAGTGTTCTCATTATGAACTTAATAAATCGCAACTAAAATACTCATAATAAAGGCATTTATTCTAGGGAGACACTTGCTTGAACACAGTGCTAGGAAAAAAAAAACAAATTGCCCTAGTGTAGACAGAGTGAAGAATATTGCTTTACTCAGAGAACTTTACAAAACAACCCAAAATTATGCACAAAAAATTATTTTGAAGAAACTTCACATAAACTTTTTTTTTTCAATTTTGAGAGCAGATGAAAGACATTTGGGATACAAAAAGCAATAGCTGTCACCTGATCTCTGAACTCTGCCAGTTCCTAGGATCTAGGTAAAACTAGTGTAATGAGAACTGGTTCCTGGACAACAGGAGAAATGAAGCTTATGCAAAGACATTAGCAAGTTAATCCCAACAATGATTACCAGAGACAGGCGAATAGAAAGAAAATAAAGAGGAAGGTACAGGCGGGAGGGGGGCATGGGGAGAAGGGGGAAGAACAGTGACATTTGGTGATGAACCATATGTGCGTGGTTTGAAAGACATGACTGAATTGTTTTTGGTGCAGTATTATTCTGACATTTAGAATGAGGCAATTTTCCATTTCCATTAATGTACTGCCAAATAGAAGGGGAACTGTCGCGAATTAAAGACTAAAGAAAGCTGTTCCTCAAAGTTGTATTAAATCATTGCAGATGAACTCATTAAGAACAAATTAACGAGGTAAATTGCACTGGGATTAACCAGCAAGAAAACCTAAGTAAAATTATACAACTTCACTCAGCTTCTAAACGGCCCAACAATAAGCACTCTGCCAGCACATGACGTGCAAGTGAGAGACCTTGAGTCTCTACAGATCTCTCAGGGTCCTCAGGAAGGACTCAGGGTTACCTCAGAGACAGAGCAAATTTGATGTAGTATCTCAACAGATCTCATAACGACTGGAAGATGTCAGGGGAAATAACCCCCTCGTACCCACCCACTCCAATTTTCAAATAGAACAACAAGCTGAAAGTTGCCTACTTTGTGTGAAGTAAGATAAGAGACAAAGACAGGTTGTCTGTGATCCAGGCTGGGCACTCAGCCCCTCTTTCTAACATCAGCATAGAGAAGATTATTATAACTGTACAAATAAATTTCATTATTTTACTTAAAATCAGGTAGACATGATATTTTTGCCTTCCTCAGATGAGAGAAAATTCTCTCTGTGGTCTTCAGACCCCTCTAATGGATTTCACGTTTCAGATGGAGGACCTGAAAAATTATGTTTAAGGTAGTTCCAGTCTCAATATTCCAAGATTCCTACATCCTCCAAGGTGCTCAGTCCCTTAAATATCTGGTTACAGAGCAACTCATACTTGTCATTTCTATAGTATTCTCAGCATTGACGCTCTAGGGATTGTAGATGAGCTGGGAAAAGAAACAAAAGGAAAAGGGCAACAGCAGAATACATATCACAACATGCTTCTTAATTTGTCCAATGGTCATGCTCTACATTTTCTTACCTTGAATCCATGTTCTAGAACTCAGCAATAAAGTCCTGGAAGCTTTTTATATGATGATGCTCTGCCCTCTCATACCATGTTCTTCATTGGTGTTTCAATAGGTCTTCTTCCTGTCATGGAAAATGGAGACTCAAGTCAGACCTCCATGATGGCCTGGGTCTAGGCCCTAAAGCAACTCTACCCCTCTCCCTCCCATGGTATTCCCAGTGCTTAGCATGTTGCTTGGAACACAGAAGGCATATAATAATGGTTTGGTTTTTTTTTTAATGGAGGAACTAATAATAATGTTGTGTACCTAAATTGTAGAATTCTTCCCACAAGTCGGTGAATGGTCATTGGAAACTCCTAGAAATATCGGTTCTAACTTTAGATCAAAACAATAATAAAGCCATGTCTTAAATGCAAGTTAATCTACTCCCTTTTCCTTTTTTTTTTTAATGCTTTTCACTTTTTCTGTGCATTTGATAATCTATCAAGCACTGACCAGTCCGTTCAATCCCCCACTGCCAAAGCAATCCTGTATTTTTTTTTGCTGAGAAAGATTAGCTCTGAGCTAACATCTGTGCCAATCTTCCTCTACTTTGTATGTGGGTCACCACCACAGCATGGCTGACAGGTGGTGTAGATCCGCACCTGGGATCCGAACTCGTGAACCTTGGGCTGCTGAAGTGGAACGTGCCAAATTTAGCCACTACACCACGGGGCCAGCCCCTGCTCTTTTCTCTGTTTTTTTTTTTTTTTTTATAGCCATTAAAGTAAAGCTCAGTTTCCTAAAAGTAATTCCTTCAGAGTATATTGCCACATGGTTTTTAAAATTTCAATTGATTCAATTCATTTATAAAAACCCTTTTTATGAGTACAATTTCAATTGGGTTCATTTTAAATGACTTTGAATCATTCATATTTGCATAGCATTTTTAATCTCATGATCTCGAAGTCCATTTACATGTTATTTATTTCTAACATAGGGCAGGATGGAATTATTGTTCCCATTTTGTAGACACTGAAATAGATACCTGTAAATATATCGCTTTCAGTAAATCACTCAGCCATGGGAAATTTGAGACTCCAGATCAAATCCATTATTCTTCTTCCAAGAAATCACAACATTTCTATCCCTGTATTTCTTAAAAATTTATTTTTTATTGTAATTTAGTTTCCCTTACCAAGCATCCAACTTCTGCTTACTAAATTTTAAATGAAAATGTGCATACGAATTTCTCCACCTACTCCCCAACAACTAATTTTCGAGGTCATTGGATATGGCCAATAGCTTTTAAACCAGTGTTAAAATAAGTTCTGCTGAAGTCAACAGGAACCAGAGACAGGCGCCTGATGAAAAGTCTGAAGTCTGGGTAGGTATCTGACTCACAAAGTTGTAGCCCCTTTAAAATAATTAAAAGGACTATTAAATACTGGCAAAGGCATGCTGCCTCACCATTTCCATATTGAAAGATTGCAACACGGGAAACTATTATGTGTGGACATGTTACCTCAACTTTGTTTATAAACACTAAATTCAATATATCATAATCAGAATGTATAAAACCAGGATGAACCACCTTTCCTTTTAAATCAGACAATTCCACTGACTTTTGCAATGGTTTATGGTTGCAGCTTACTAATCTGATAATTATACCCACAGAAAAAGTGACCTTAGCAAAGGAGAAGTTTCTACAAAAGAAATCTAAAAAAATCTCCTTTGCTTTGTTATATTTGTCTGTGGTTATTTTTCAGTTTTATTTTATTTCATTTTACTTTGTCATTTGTCTTATAGGTGAACCAAAAAAAAATGTTTCCTGTTTAAAAGTATTGTAATAATTTAAAAGTATTTAAATAAAAGAACCTGAGTCAATTCATTTGAAAGTGTGCTAGCCTAAGGGTACATTTTTTCCTGTTTCATTCCTTGCCTGCACAAGGTCTGGCCTCCTATTGAGTGTGCTTTCCTGAAAATCAGGATGCTTCATTTGTAATCTAAGTAAAGTCACCAAGGACCATAAATAGTCTCCTTACCTCGTTGGGGCTGATCTCCATGCTCTGTTAGCTGGCTAAGCAGAGCATAGTGAAGGCCTGTCTAACCTCGGATACATACATTTCCAATGATTATTACCCAGATTCACGCTTACAAGGAGACCTGGGGATGTGGAAGGAAGATCCCTTTCTCAGTCCTCTGACTTTATGAACAACATCGTCATCAATGGAATACTACAATTAGAACCTTTTCTAGTGACCCCTTTATGCTTTCTTCCCTGATTTATATTTTCTTACTTTACCATAGTAATAATCACAATTTTAACAAAAATAAAGATGTTAGAATTAGATTATTTTTATTTAAAAAAATATATTTTTGCCTCTAAGTAGAATAAGATGGACAGCTTCATTTGCACATGGCTTGTTTCTTTACTTACTCTACGAACACAGAAAGATCTTTCCTCTAACACTGGACTTGGATTCTATGAATTTAAGAGTAAAGAGTTTTTCATCTTTATGAGAGCCCAAATGACACTGATCCTAATGGAGTATGTTAGTAGCCAATAGCCAAAGAGAAACTTATGTCAACTAATTTGCCCCTGACCACATTGGTCTCCCCAAACGCCTTCAGGCCAGTTGCCAAAGCTCGCTTTCCAACATAATTACATTCTGTAGGTCTTTTGGCTTTGACATAATAAACCTCACATAATAAACCTCTCCAAAATACTCTTCAGTCTTCTCACTAGTTGTAAGAATACCCAAAGACCTTTTTATTATTCTTCTTCATAGTATTTTTTGGCAAGTCATAGCTATTTCCATTATGTCTGATTATCATGTTTGATGGGATCTAAATTTGAACTTCTTTACATAAAAATAAATTTTCTCTAATTTCACGATTGAGGAATCTAGTTTTATTTTCTACATAAGTTGCTATAACCTTAAGCTGACTTCGGCACACAGTTTCCCTTCTGGCACTTCTCTAAGTACAAATATTCCCGTTGAGAGGCATTCCCTATGGCGGTATTACATCTCGACGCCTCGCCACCTAAGACTGATGAATCTCCTTCCAGATATTTTATTCACGTCTCTTGATACCCACCACTAAATTTTTTTCCTCAGACTTGGCTCGTCTTACATCATCAAGACAACTCCACACTCAATTCTCTAGCTGCAACCTCCTATGTCTTCTAACCAGTACATACTATCTCTGCTAAAATATATCTTCTTTCTGATTTAACATTTAGTTCATTCCCTAAATCCTTACATTAGTGTTCCGAAGCTTTCTCCAATTGGCAAGACCCATACAAGTCAGGTCACTTCTTCCTGCATTGTATCTGCAACCTACTGTCAAGTATTGTCTTCGCAAGTGCCATTTGTGTATTGTGTATTTCTATGTCTGTCATGTTTGCCCCACAGCCATAAAGATATGACAGTAACATCCTTAAAGATAAGAGAAAACTGACCTCACTAAGTGTTTACTATTGCTAAGCCCAAAATAATGAACTCTTGCCCCTTCCTGTTTCAGATTTTCTGAAATTCAAGGCTTTGTTCTTTAAACAATGTTGTCCTCCCATCTCTCATTCTGGATCTCTTTAGATGAGTAACACACTCAATTAAGAACCCAAGCCTTGTTCCTAGCACACACTAGTGATGGATATGGGAAGCTCACCATGCATCCAGAAGTTGTCCTGCAGGAAGGAGGGTCAGAACGGTGAAAGCAATGGTTGTTGGAGTTAGAGATACTTGAATTCGAACCGCAATTTTGCTAGCTACTAACTACAGGATATTGTGCAAATGACTTAAACTTTCTGAACTTCAATTTCTCCATCTATAAAGTGAAGATAATAACAAAGATACCTTATATCCTGACATTTTGCATGTGAAGCACATTTAGCAAAATACCTGCCATATAAGAAGTAAAAACAAATATTACCTATCAATAAAATTTCACATACCACATTTGATCATCTACTGTGGTTCTAAAGTCATATTATATTTTAGGGCAATGTAAAATACTACAACCAAGAATATACCCAAGGGAATATTTTCAAAATATATATTAATAAGCAGAATATCATGGAAAATTTCATAGTTGAAAGAAGCTCAGAAGATTAATTAGTTGTTTGAGGCTCATAGTTGGTTTGTTATAGAGTCCTACACAAGAATTTAAAATGCCTGACTCCTGGTCAAAAGTATTCTTTTCTTATATAGAACTGGAGGTGATCAACTCTTCTCTGAAAATTGTTAACACTTTTTATTTCAGGAAAAAAGTGCATTGTTTTGGAAATAGAAGTAATTCTTTATGCTTAACCTGGAAAGCCAACGGAGTTTCTTTGAGAAGAATGATGGTCAAGTTATAAGGTAAAATGCCCATCAGCTGCCGACACACCTTCAGCTACAACAACTGTCTATGGTGTGGAAATACTCCGCCGTACATCCTCCACTCAGCACAGACCTCTATCTCATAATAGAGTCATTTCTTCTCATTGAACTTTTCCTTTGTTTTTATTACTGAGCATTGTAATTAAACATTCTTCCTGAATCTGCTTGGCAGCTGCCACTGTGTTCTAAGGAACCATTCATAGCCCTGTGTATTATTATCCTAATCCTCAATTATAAAGAAAACTACTTTATGCCAAAAATCAGATACAAATACTGAAAAGGCTTTACATTTTGTTTTATTAGAATGAACATTAATTGACATATTGTGGGTGGCAGTGGGTCCAATTCTTTAAGGCACTAGGACCTCTGTAAGGTTAAAATAAGCATGCAATTTTGAGTTCTACTTGAGTTATATTCAGCTTATGTGTTAACTTCAACATAGCTTGGAAAGCATTCACTGCGCTGAATATTCATATGGCGTGCATGATACAGACACTGAACCCAATTTAGTAAATGAATACTTGTAATTTCACCAAATCCCTGCCGAGAGATTATTATGCAGATTTATGAAGGAATATCACTGAAGCAATTCTTGGCCATGTCTTCAGTTACAAAGGACTTGAGGTATGTAATTCTCAAATAATTTCCAATGTATTTACTGCTACCGGTTTCATCTTCTGAACTTTTCTGACTTTACCTCTCACTTTCTGTTTCATTTCTAATTTTCCCTTCAGTATTCTTGCCCTTGAGCAAAGAGCCAGCATCACAACACCTACGAGCACTGCCAAGTTCCTCCTGACAATATCCTGGCTGCCATAATGCCAGCAATCTGTTCCAATCCTGTCACTGCAAAATCTCTTTAAAGGCAAAAGGATGCCCAGTCACAAGCATATAGGTACGCAGTAAGAGCAGGCTCATGTTTCCAGGAGTGGCTGTACCCTATGCTGGGGCCTCCTGATGTCTTCCAAGACATCACATATTGGCAGAGTTGGGCTCAGAGTGCAGAAGCTAGTGTCAGTTGTGCAAACTGCAGTACGGAGACCTAATGTACCCATTCCTTTGAGAGATGTTTAGTAGGTTATAGAGATCAGATTCTGAACCAGCACCTTTTCCCAAAGGGAGATGCAACACACCCCAGTTGAATAAAACCTGGAATGCAAACCGGGAGACCTGGGTTCTAGGTCGAGCCCCACAACTATCTCAAGGTCACCATGGAAAAGTCACTTAAACTCTCAGCACCTCACATTCCCAGGCCATTGGGATATCCAAGTCTTCCATTCTATGATGATTTTCCACAATTTGCAAGTGGAAATAAAAATCCATACTTTTATAAGTGGTAAACCCCAATTCATACTACAAATTAGCAGGAGATCCAAAAATGTGTACTTCCAGGAACATCATCTTATGAAATGAGAAATACTTTGGTCCATGCAATAGTTCAGTTCAGATCTAAAAAATTATCATCATGTCTCAGTGAATGTGTGTTGGAAGTTTATAAAAGATTTCAAATAATTTGGGGGCAAATCACTTTATTACAACTTGCAGAATCATCTTACTAACATCCATCTCTCTATCCTTACTTTTTTCTGCAGCTCATTGGAATTATCTCTATTTTGCTGGGATTAAAACCAAAAAGATATTTCTGTAGCAATATATACTACAACATAGGGTTATAGTTAACAGCTTGGGCTTTGGAATGAAGCAGGCTATAGCTCTAATCAGAGCTTCTTCACTCAACTTCTCAGAGTCTAAATTAGACTAGTACCTCAGTAGATGTGAAAATCAACAAGCTATTGCAGGTAAAGTCCTCAGCACTGGGCCTGGCACTTAGTAATACTCAAAAAACTTCAGTTATTATAATTGTTATTACAGCAAAGAAATTCCATGGCAGTTTTTGTGAAAAGTGTACCAGGGTGTGAGATACTGTTGTACTAGCAATAACCCTTGTGGAAAAGGGTTGAAGAGAGGTTGGACAGAACTGGACTTTTTCGTTTTTTTTTTTTTTTTTTTTTTGTTTAAAAAATTGTTTTTTTTATTTTATTTTTTCCCCCCAAAGCCCCAGTGGATAGTTGTATGTTGTAGCTGCACATCCTTCTAGTTGCTGTATGCGGGACTCGGCCTCAGGATGAACGGAGAAGTGGTGCCTCGATGCGCACCCGGGATCCGAACCCGGGCCACCAGCATCGCAGCGCATGCACTTAACCACCAAGCCACAGGGCCGGCCCTCGTTTTTTTTTTTTTTTGTCAGGAAGGACAGCCCTGAGCTAACATCCATGCCAATCCTCCTCATTTTGCTGAGGAAGACTGGCCCTGGGCTAACATCTCTGCCCATCTTCCTCCACTTTATGTGGGACACTGCCACCGCATGGCCTGACAAGCGCTGCATCGGTGTGCGCCCGGGATCTGAACCCAGGCCGCCAGCAGCGGAGCCACGCACTTAACCGCTACGCCACGGGGCCAGCCCCCTCTTGGTTTTGATATGTATAGATACTCCTATTTAACATAGTATTGGAAGTCCTAGCCAGAGCAATCAGGCAAGAGAAAGAAATAAAAGGGATCCAAATTGGAAAGGAAGAAGTGAAACTGTCACTATTTGCAGATGACATGATTTTATATATAGAAAACCCTAAAGAATCCACCAGAAAACTTTTAGAAGTAATAAACGAATATGGGAAAGTTGCAGGATACAAAATCAACATACAAAAATCAGTTGCATTTCTGTACACTAACAACGAAGTAGCAGAAAGAGAAATTAAGAATACCATCCCATTTACAATTGCAACAAAAAGAATAAAATACCTAGGAATAAACTTAACCAAAGAGGTGAAAGATCTGTACACTGAAAACTATAAAACATTTCTGAAAGAAATTGAAGAAGACACAAAGAAATGGAAAGATATTCCGTGCTCTTGGATTGGAAGAATTAACATAGTTAAGATGTCCATACTTCCTAAAGCCATCTATAGATTCAATGCAATCCCTATCAAAGTTCCAACAACATTTTTCACAGAAATAGAACAAAGAATCCTAAAATTTATATGGAACAACAAAAGACCCCGAATAGCTAAAGGAATCCTGAGAAAAAAGAACAAAGCTGGAGATATCACACTCCCTGATTTCAAAATATACTACAAAGCTATAGTAACCAAAACAGCATGGTACTGGCACAAAAACAGACACACAGATCAATGGAATAGAATTGAAAGCCCAGAAATAAACCCACACATCTATGGACAGCTAATCTTTGACAAAGGAGCCAAGAACATACAATGGGGAAAAGAAAGTCTCTTCAACAAATGGTGTTGGGAAAACTGGATAGCCATATGCAAAAATGAAAGTAGACTCTTCCCTTACACCATACACAAAAATTAACTCCAAATGGATTAAAGACTTGAATGTAAGACCTGAAACTGTGAAAGTTCTAGAAGAAAACATAGGCAGTACGCTCTTCGACATCAGTCTTAGCAACATCTTTTCAAACACCACATCTGACCAGGCAAGAGAAACAATAGAAAAAATAAACAAATGGGACTACATCAAACTAAAAGCTTCTGCACAGCAAAGGAAACCATCAACAAAACGAAAAGACAACCTAACAATTGGGAGAAGATATTTGCAAACCATACATCTGATAAGGGCTTAATCTCCAAAATATATAAAGAACTCATGCATCTCAACAACAAAAAACTACCAACCCAATTAAAAAATGGGCAAAAGACCTGAACAGACATTTCTCCAAAGAAGATATACAGATGGCCAACAGACACATGAAAAGATGTTCAAAATCACTAACTATCAGGGAAATGCAAATCAAAACTACAATGAGATATCACCTCACGCCCGTCAGAATGGCTATAATTAACAAGACAGGAAACAACATGTGTTGGAGAGGTTGTGGAGAGAAGGGAACTCTCATACACTGCTGGTGGGAGTGCAAACTGGTGCAGCCACTATGGAAAACAGTATGGAGATTCCTCAAAAATCAACGATAGAACTACCATATGATCCAGCTATTCCACTGTTGGGTATTTATCCAAAGAACTTGAAAACACCAATTTGCAAAGGTACATGCACCCCTGTGTTCATTGCAGCCTTATTCACGATAGCCAAGACTTGGAAGCAACCTAAGTGCCCATCAAGGGACGAATGGATAAAAAAGCTGTGGTATATATACACAATGGAATACTACTCAGCCATAAGAAACGATGAAATCCAGCCATTTGTGATAACATGGATGGACATTGAGGGCATGATGCAAAGTGAAATAAGTCAGAGGGAGAAGGTCAAATACCGTATGATTTCCTTCATTAAGTAGTAGATAATAACAACAATAAACAAACACATAGGGACAGAGATTGGATTGGTGGTTACCAGAGGGGAAGGGGGGAGGGAGGAGGGTGAAAGGGATAATTGGGTACATGTGTGTGGTGATGGGTTGTAATTAGTATTTTGGTGGTGAACATGATGTAATCTATGCAGAAATAGAAGTACAATGATGTACACCTGAAATTTTTACAATGTTATAAACCAATGTTACTGCAATAAACAAAAAATTTAAATAAAAAAAAAAAAAAAAAAAAAGTGACCTTGGGTGAGCTAGCTAACTTCTCAAAGCCTCAGTTTCTTGATTGGTAAAACAGAGATAATAACATTAATGTTTATGTGAAGGTGAAGTCAGGTAATACACGTGAAAGAAGACACTGAGGGAGAATTTTTGTGTAGACCTGATGTCGACAATGGAGTCCACAATCGAGGACCAAATATTAGAACCACTTATTTGCAGGAATGCAGTTAGCCATTGGGACCAAAGGCTCTCCAGGGCCTCCTAAAAGGGAGCAAAAGCAGCCTGACTGCAGTCAACCACAATAACTAGACCCTTGTTGATCAACATGTGGTTCACACCAGTAGCATCAGCATCACCTGGGAACTTGTTAGAAATGCAGAATCTCAGACCCTTGCCCAGAACTATGAAATTAAAATCCTCTTTTTGATAAGTTCCCTGAGTGATTCATCTCATGTGCATATTAAGGTCTGAGAAACATTTGCCCAGACCATCTGTATAAACTGTAGTCTATACAAGCAAAAGACAGGTGAGGAAAAAGAGAAGAAAATCTTTAGAGTAGTGAGTTGTCAGCTCCTTGAAGGGCGGGGGGGAGGGCCATGACTATGGGTTTCTTCCTCCCCCCAAGGGGCATGCTTTAATGAAATTGGGGAGGGGTCATACAGGTGGGGCACTGCTGAGAACTGAATATTTGTGTTCCCAAAAATTCATATATTGAAATCTAATCCCCAATGTAAAGGTATTTGGAGGTGGAGCGCTTGGGGGGTGATTAGGCCATAAGGGCAGAGCCCTCATGAATGGGATTAATGGCGTCATAAAAGAGGGCCCAGAGAGCTACTGCACTCCTTCCACCGTGTGAGGACACAGTGAACCAAGAAGTAGGTCCTCACCAGACACGGAATCTGCTGGCACCTTGATCTTAGACTTCTCAGCCTCCAGAACAATAAGAAACAAATTTCTGTTGTTTATAAGCCACCCAGTTTGTGTATAAAGATGTTTTACGTTTCTAAAACTTTATTTGACTTGCCTTAGATTTCCTAGTCCTAGAAACACCAAACCTGGGTGATTTGACCCCCATTTTCTGTTTCGTTAATAAAACTTCCTCTCCTCTCTTCTTCTTCTCTTTGCAAATGGAAAGACAGGCTGTGTATAGTCTATGAATCCTGTGAATGTAAAGAGTGTTCTAGGCTAAGTGGGCCTTGGAAGGAGCTGGGAGCATTGTTTCACTGCGACTTTGCCTCTGAACCTGAGGGAGCCAGGATGACTTCCCCTGAGTTTTCTTACTTTGT
Source organism: Ceratotherium simum simum (assembly GCF_057802395.1). NCBI lineage: Eukaryota > Metazoa > Chordata > Mammalia > Perissodactyla > Rhinocerotidae > Ceratotherium > Ceratotherium simum. Next base: position 36,682,251 of record NC_141911.1, read on the forward strand.
TATATTTGCTCATTTCTAAGCTTTCTAGATTAGTATCCCTATACTAAAAGATGACGTCATTAGATCCGAGGCCATGTTTTGGTTCTCGTTGTGTGCTCCACCACACCTAGCCCAGCGTCTTAGGCATACTAGAGGCTAAATTGGTGTGAATTTAATTGCATTCTTAAGTGTGTGAAAACATTAGAACTTTGAAAATTCATATGACCTTGCACTAAAACAGATCAAGATCAGTATAAACATATTAAGGGTCAAGAATAAAACGCAAAGATTATTATAGAGTAAGGGTGCAAATAAGGTTTTTATTCATGTACCAATGTTTTTGGTTTCTTCATTTTATAACCACGATTTTGTTCTACATCTATGGCCTTTATTTAAAAATTGAATCCTTCAAAATCACTGTTACATTATCACTCTCTGTCTCATCTGCAGGAAAACACGAGTATGAATAACTCATGAACATAAGTTAAGGGAACCTATATTTTCACAGGGTCTCCATCATCCACTTTTTGTGTTTCCTTCCAAATCATAGATTCTGAAGTTTGAATTACCATTAAAAAGGAAGGAGTAAAACTTGGCTCTACAGCAATAGTTATAATAACTTTTAGATAACAGTACTTTAATCAACCTGTGTCACAGTGACCTCTCTTCTGATACATCATCTCCAAGAGTAAGTACACAGGAAGGTTGGCATGAATCAGAGACAGCCCACAAAAATTCACTCTGCGCAACACCGCTTGTAAGCATTTCCAAGTCCGTGGGGGCATAGGAAATACACACTTCATTTTTAACTATTGTATTTTTACTACTGTTCTTACCCTTTCTACAGCGAACCATAACTTCCACAGCCTTGCTCTCTTTTGTCACTGTCTCTAACCAGCATTCCATGATAAAACAGTAAGAACAGAACAAATGTATTTGCATTCTATTTTCTACTACCCTCCAGACTTGAGCTACTCTTTTCCTTCTCCAGTAATTTCAGAACATACTCTTAATAATTTCTGTCCATCCTTTGTATTTAATGTGCTGTGTGTGAGAGTGTGTATTTGGTGGGTTGGTTGTGAGGAAGGGGACATGGAAAGCACCCGGGAATCTGCTCCCAATTCCTCTCAAAGCCACCTTCAGCTAAGCATTGAAAAGAAACAGAAAGCGCTCCACTTCCAAGTGAGTGCAGTCTATTTGCTCCACACTGCACTTTTTGTCCAGCCCACCCCTCCACGGCCAATTACAGAGGCCTTGCTAATGACTCTCAGGCTTTCAGAGTTCGTTTCCAAGAGATCTCCTAATGCTACACACTTCACTAAATAGCACATGGCTTCATGCCCTTACTGTCACTTCACTAACCAAATGAGACACAATCATCCCAAACAGAAGAGTGTTTTAAACATGGTACAAAAGGGACTTACAGAGCAAGTGCATAGGGAAAGGAGTAGTTTATACATCTAGGGATACTGGACACACACAAAAATTCTTGGAAATGTGCAAGCAACTAGTGAGAAAGAAGACAAAGGTGCAAACTTGTTATATTTCAAAAAAGGAGAGAATGGTGAGAAAATTTTAAAAGAGTAACAAAGAAGGATTTGTTAGTTCAAAATGAGCATTTATATATAGTGTTCTTGGCCTAAAGAACATCGGTACTAAGAACGAAAAACAGTAAAATAAGGAAAAAAGTGGAAAAGAAACAAGCTACCTTTTAATTTGGAACATTTATTTATCTATACTTTTATTATTGACATTTTTCTTTACTTCTGGAATTCAACCAGAATGAATTATCAGATAAGCCAAAATTGAGAGGCAGTCTACAAATAACTGACCCATAATCTTCAAAAATATCAAGGCCATCAAAGTCACAGAACGTCTGAGGAACTCTTCCAGATTAAAGATGACTAAGGAGGCCTGGCTTTTGAATGCAAAACGTGATCTAGTAGTTTCTTTTGTTATAAATGACAATATCAGGGCAACCAACAAAATCTCATAGGGTCTATAAACTAAGTAATATTATTGTGTCAATGTCAAATTCCTGACTTTGATATTTGCACTATGGTTATGTACGAGAAAGTCTTGATTTTTAGGAAACATACAGCAAAGTATTTAGAGATAAAAGGGCACTGTATCAGCAATTCACTCTCGTAAAGTTCAGAAAAAATATGCATGGGTTGGTATATGGACATATATATTCTCTGTATACACATATATTTTCTGTAGGTGTATGGAAAAAAAGAGACAGAAAAGAAAATGTAGTAAAATGTTAACAACTGGGTGAAACATATATTGGAATTCTGTATACTATTTGGGTGACTTTTCTGTATGTCTGAAATTATACAAAGTTAAAACCAAAAATAGAAGAGAACTTTAACATTTTACACCCCCCTTTTCAGTTTTCCAGCAGCTTATGTTGGAAGCTTCAGGAACGACAGAATAACTCAAAGTTCCTGTCTTATCTCCCACCCAGGACCTAAACTGCACAACCACAGCAAGGGATGCAACTTGATTGGCAATATGTGCCAGAGATGTGCAAAAATACCCTTTCCTCCAGTCTCCTCTCTGCTCCAGAAGAGGGGAGGGAGGGCCAGAAAAGAAGTCTCCTGTTCAGATCAGACTCATCCTGGCTGCTAGTACAGCTTTTCCCAGGCTAATCCCTCCCTCTGCAAAGAGGGAAAATTAGCCTCATTTTGTACCAGGCTATCTCCATTTTAAACATTCCCCAGTTAAAAATCTACAGGTTTCATAGCAATGTACTCACTTAGCACTTTCTCTACATAAGTGAGGCAGCTGTGAAAAAGGAATAAGTATGCCAGGCTTTGTTTCAGAAAGCCTAAATTTGTGCCTTTTTGTCCCAGTTCTTCATTAACGAGCTGTCTTGTTTTGGGCAGATCACTTGACCTTTTTAAACTCATTTTCCATAACTGTAAAACAGAGGCATCCACACTTGTTGTTGCAAAGATAAAATATAAAAATGTACGTGAAGCAATCTATAAACTGTAATAGACTGTATGTTATTATTTATTTATATGAGTGTACCAAAGAAAGAAAACTCGTCTTCTGACTCATCTGCTCTTCCTGTCACTTTTTATGTACAGTTAGAGGGAATGATATTGCAAGCCAGGTGTCCTAAACCCCTGGCTCTGCATAATTACCTTGGGGCTTTAGTTGGTCACAATTTTTGTAACGTATAAGCAGTATGCTCCTTGGGGGCCATCTTTATATCTTCTCTTCCCCTAAGAGTGGAACAAGTCTTAGCACATAGCTACTGCTCAAAAAATGTTACCACTTGAGCTAACCATTGCCTGAGTTGGTCATCAGGTAGGTACTGGTGTGTTATGGCTCACAAGTCCGCCTTGTGAGGGACTCAAAATGGCCTCTGCTGTCTGAGACAACAAAAGTTAGTCCAAAGTTCAAGTCCACCAGTAACTAAAGCCGACTGGGGAAGATATCTTCAAGCAGGAGGCCCAGTGGGCACTGGTGATCCATTATAATGACACTGATGTCATTCTCTGGCCTTCCCTCTGTCAGCTTCTGTACCCGTTTGGCCCTTGGGAAAATTTGTTTTCTCAAAAATGATTTTCTTGCCTTTGCCCAAGAGTTTTCACAAAAAAAGCTGTAGTTTCCAGGCAAATAAATAAATAATATCAAGACAGAAAACCTGAGTGAGCTGGAGTTGGCAGAGTCCTGTGACTACAAGCTTGTAGTGTTCCATGCTTTCTCTGAGTGCATTTGTATTATCATAATGGTTGTTTGGTGAGAGTGGGGGTGGAGCCAAATCTTCTAGGCAACTCCGTCTCTGGAGTCCTGCCAGCCAGCCAGTCAGCCAGCAGTATCCAGGTCTTAAGACAAGGAGCTGTGCCGGGGATTTCAGTCCTATGCAAAGTCACCTAAGGTGAAGTCAGATGATTCAGCTCTTTTCTTGGCTGCATTTCTCAAAGTCTTTTCCATAGACGCATGCCTCTGACAATGTTCTTCCTACCAAAGGTTTCTGCAGGCACAACTGGAAGCCCACCCCTTCATAACCAATGGTATGGGCATGCACAATTTCCCATCCTGTTCAGGATCCCTGGGTCCTGGGTTTCCAATCCAGCAAATCCTCCCAGCAGACTGTTTAAATGAAGTGTCATGCTCGTCACATTGCTCAGACTAGGAACCTCTACCCGCTTGACTGGAGACACATGGGTGTTTCAAGGTTTGGCACAAAGCCTTATAAAATGAGGCCAAGTTTCTATCTCTTTGACTTTATATATTCTATTTGGATATCCTCCTATCTCCCCCACTGGCCCCCCAAATGGAATACCGCTGAAGAGACCATCTGCCACAAATGTCCAGACCTAGTGATCAAAATATTTTAGCTTCTTTCCCAGCTTGGTGTCAGCGACAAAATATATGAGGCTTGCAAACTGCCCTTTCAGTATTTAAGCCTCTTTAGAAGTCAGGTGACATTGCCTGCTCTTTGGCTCTGCTAGCCATTTCCAGAAGATATCATGTTTTATGGTACATTTCTCCTCATGAGACAAAAAAAGAAGTCTAAATATGAAAGGATTTGAGAAGAGGCACAGCTGTGGTCTTGTACTTTGCCATATTATCTCAGAAAGATAAAAACTAAACAAATGACAAATAATGGCCCTGGCAAGCCCACAGAGCCTGGGAGGAATTTGGATGTTGACGAGAGCCACTAGCTTTAGAAAGCCAACACCTGTTTTTAGATGGCCAGCGAGTCACACACATACCCACTTAATGTTATGCTTAGAGACCCAATAGCAAAGAGGCTGCTCTCGTTCCTGACAAACCCAGACACTTGTCAAAGCCTTTCTCTCCTTCTCAGTGGTCAGTGAATGTCAAACTATGGAGTTAAGATTATCTCTAACTCTTTCGTTTTTACTTTAAATATCCGGTTCTGGAACAAGAACTGCCATTGTGAACTTTGACTTCAGGAACTGGTCATTTGAAACAGCTCTGACAGCCCGTACTTACAGTTCAATGAATTCCACTCAGTAACATTTGAGGCTTCTCCAGGGCCTTCTCATTTAATCACAGGACAGTCCCTCAGAGACCGGCCTCAAAGAGCATAATTTTTGACAATGAGAGAATCTATACAGTGATAATTGAAATGATATTTACTGTGTAACATCTGCACCAAACCCCAAGAGGTATGATGTTCAACATTCTCTGTCTGTTCTACAGAGAGGTTTCTGATGTATAAACTATCATTTCTGCTGTCTTTGATTCTTTTCCAATGACTTTTTTTTTAGAATAGTGGCAGTATAACTCCCTCACCGTGGCAGTCTCCGACACCATTCAAAGACAGACCTCATAAAGTTGGCCATTCACATTAATCGATCACCTTTTTATGGGAGTAAATCAGAGCAGTGAGGTCCAGGTTTCTTGGGAGTTGAAGGTCAAATGGAGGGGAAGGGAACCAACCTTATCCTAATAGAAAGCTCTATAAAAAATTTTTTTCAGACCTTTTTCCCTATGTCCACTAGCTTTAATAATATGATATATGCATTATTTTCTTGACATAACCACATGTCTCAGATTTCCTGGGTCACTTTTCATCTAGCATGGGAGTGGTATTGAGGTGTCACATATGTCAGACCGCGCATCCTAATGCTTAGACCAGGAAATATGATTATCATATGAGTGACTGTATGTGTGTGTCAGCATAGACTTTCTAGGAAAGTAAGTGTGAGGTTTACCACACTTACAACAAACCCTTGGAATTCAGTTTCAACAATCAGTTCCTCTATTCCCCAAACAACCTCCAAAGGTCCATGCCATATAACAAATTATCATTTTGCTGAGGTTCAAATTTGAATCTTATGATGCAAAGAAATGGCTTGGGAGCAAGTCTCTTAGCTAGAGAGAGCCTAGTGGTTGTTACACATCTCAGCTCCAAGAAGCCTTATATTGGGAGGCAGCTGAGGCAATGGTTAAGAGCAGATTCTGGAGCCAGATTCACAGGATCTGAAGAAAACAAGCAGGCTCTGTATGACGATCAGTCAACTAACTTTCACGTGTAGGGAAATTTGGCAATATCTTTCAAAATAAGTGCACTTGATGCTATGACCTAGCAATTCTACAACTAGGAATTTATCCACTTAAAATTTATTTTCATGTATTAAGGAAATAACCAATGTAGAGACTTATTTATTGCAACCTTTTTTTTATAAGTGTTTAAAAGAATATCTAAATGTTCATTAATATGAGACTGGTTAGACAAATGATATAGCCACACAATGGAATACCCTGCAGCATTAAAAAGAATAAGGAACTACTTCACATACTTATAAGGAAAGAGTTCCAAGATATATTATAAACTGAAAAACACAAATTGCAGAACAGCATGTATAGAATGCAATCATTTGTGAATAAAAGATGAATAAATGTGTGTATGCATGTGCAAGTGTACATATATATGTATATATACACATACAATATGTGTATACACACACACCCTTGTATATATATAAAATGACTCTAGAAGAATGCATAAGAAACCTAATCTGCCTACAGGGAGGACTGGCTGACAAAGAGAAAAAGGTAGAATGAAGAGTTTTCCCTATATACTTTCTCTTATTTACTTTTGAATGTCTTTGAACCACGTGAATGTACTACTGATTCAAAGTAAATAAAATAAAATAAAATGAAATAAAGAGGAAGTGACTAAAATTGCTTAAAGAATTAAAATAGAATGTGTTTCTAGCTGCCTCTCCTCACATGAGATTCTAAGTTTCTGGGGAGTTCTGAGGAGGGCTGGGGAAGCCCATGATTGTTTTGCTCATGAAGATCGAGAGCTAGATGAGGCATCTGAGACCTACTGGGAGTGGTGCCAGCAAAAGAGGGAACACGTATACTTTACAAGATGGGTAAAAACTTTATTGGTGCAGAAATAGTTTCAGATCAATGTTCAAGTTGGGTGTAGGTTACCACTAAGCTTCATACCAGATAAGATACTGGACCATGTCATCCGAGGTTAAAATGGTTGATAACCACAGTCATATCCATGGCAAAAGTTTATTAACTCATGAAACATAATAACAACCAACATACTGCAAAAAACAATAACAGAGATGCCAAATTTTTCTTAGATAAGCATCTTCGTTTTAAGGCTATCTTCTATGCATAGCATAAGAATCACAAGTGGACATTCAAGTCCCAACTGAGTCCTCAAGCGACTACTCCAGTCCCTTAGCCTCCCTCAGGCCAGCTTTCCTCTTTTGTTAAGTTGAGCTGCTGAGAACGTCAAGCAGGAGCACACTCTCAGTTATCAAAGAATCAATCACAGAAGCGTGGGCTGGTCTTCCCAGTGAACAAACAGGAAAACCAAGCTTCTCTCCACCATTTCTCCAACTCTCAGTCAGTCAAATGGGTAAGTTTTGTTAAGTCTTGGATAAACCGATGGGTGCTGGGCAGAGACTCCAAAAGCAAACGGTCTCTCTTTATCCTGACACTGCCACAAACTCATTGGTTGACCTCAGCACGTCACCCACTTTCCTTGACCTCAAGTTCTTCATCTGTAAAGTGAGGGAATCAGACTGCCGCATAAAGTTTCCTCCCATTTCTAAAATTCTGATTTTCTGAGATACTTTTATTTATGTATTCCAGTATTTATTGAGGGCCTATGTGCACAGCACTGTTGCTTTATAAGTCTCAACTCAAAGTGACACAGAATTCTAAAGGCAATTCAATTAGTAACAATCTTAAAGATAAATATTTGAGAATATTTGAGTTTACCTTCTTTTTTTAAGTTTTTTTGAGAACTGAACACCTTATAAATGAGATTAAATATCAGTGAAAAAATATCAACTACTCCGTTATACAGAGAAACCAAACTTATTTTTTGGACATATTTATTATTATTATTACTATGTTCCTTTACTACTCATTTTAAATATCTTAAAACATGTGCTCTCCCACCCCCTTATTTTGGCAAACAAAATAAGTCACTCTCACTCCATTTCCAATTTCTAGGGCTGAAAGGCTGTTCTTTGCCCGTGTCTTGCTTTATATTGTTAAGTAAACCCCACAGATTTACCTAACTTACTCTAGAAGACTTGTTCTAGAGTCGTTTATCTATCAGGGGGACACAGTGCTAGATATGCTGTGCATAAGAGAAAATGAGGTAACAACACAGTGTGTTGTTGAAGTGTTTTGTACGGAGTGTTGGAGTGTTTGTATGGAATGTTTTACAGCTTTTAACTCATCATGTTCCAAGAGATCTTTTGTGGCTTTAAATTCATGGCATAAACAATGTCAAGAGACAAATGAGAGACTGAAAAATAATACAGATAATGTAAAAAGGGACAACATCCCCCACACACAAAGAGCTCCTATAAACTGATAAGAAAAATTCTAATTTTTTGAGATATTTTTATTTATTCATTCAACCAGTATTTATTGAGGCTCCATGTGCATAGCACTGTTGCTTTATCAAAAGGACATGAACAATTAGAAAAGTAGGAGAGGTAAATGGCCAGTAAGTGTGTGAAAAGATGCTCATTCTCACTGAAGTACAGAGAAATGCAAACTTAAAGTAAAATTAGATAACATTTTTAATGTTACAAATGGGCAAAATAGTTAAAATAGTGTTTAAATTAAGTGCTTATAAAGGATGAGAGGAAAGAGGCACTCTTTTTCATTTTGGTGGGAATGTGAATTGCTATAAACCATTTTAGAAACCTTTCTGGTAATATGTACTAAAAGTAAAAATACACATAAAATATATAAAATGTAAAAATACACTTTTTTTACCTACTTAACTTCATTTTTTCCCTAAAGTAACATACACATATGCTAGTGCATAAATATCTATGAACAGTGTGTTAATTACAGCATAATTTTCTAGTGGTAAAAAAACTGTAAATAGGCTGAAAGAATACAATAGGTTGAACAAATAGAGGTGTATAATTGTGGGATAATATGGAGTCCTTAAAAGAATACATTATTGCCAGAAAGACTGTCCATAATGATTTTTTAAGTGAAAAAAGTAAATTGCAGAGTGCTGAATTTAGTATAATCCAAGTTTCATAAAAGCAAAAAACAGCCAAAAATGTACATCTGCATAGATGTTTTCCTACACATATAGATGTGTAACATGAAGAGAAGTCTGCAAAGATGCACACCAGGCTGTTAACATCACACTTACTAGAAGTTGGTGGATTGTGGCCATAAAGAACAGGAGTGCAGAGAGCGAGGGTAGGGAAAGATTCCTGATTATTTTTCTTTATGTATATTTATGTTGTTTCATTGGTTGCAGGAAACATGGGTTACTCTTACAATTTTAAAGGGAATTTTGATAAAAGAAAACAGACAAAAAAATTACACCAGAAGTCAATAGAAGGGGCAGCAAAGTAAGGAAATGCAAGAAAATGGGGTTAAAAGAGTCGAAAGACAGAAGAGAAGCATGCACTGGCCCTCATGTGCATTACCTTCCCATAGAAGATCAGCCAACACTCAGGGCTTGAACATGAAGAATACTCAGCAGAGACCTTGTCTTACCATATTTACATATAGCACTTGTATTATATGTCAAAATGACCTTCAGAACATCTGCATCTGATTTAATAAATGACAGAATTCTTTCCTGCTGAAAATTTCATATGAATCCAGATCGCTTTAGCTATCCCCTGTCATCACTCTTCACTCCATCTACAAATATAGCCAGTGGCATTACATCCCCAAAAGGCTTTGCAGTTACAAACTGCTTTCCTCACAGCCCTGTTCCTATGCAGAGATAGGCACTGTGCTTCCCATTTTACAGATGAAGCTTAGGCTCTGTATTTAACAACCTATGAATGAGAATTGAATCACAGTGAAAACATTGCCATTTTTTATTCTGTTCTCCTTAGGGGCCAGGAAACACAGCTTTGCATTTCAAGCACCAAAGTATACCATGATTCTGACTACACAGTGAACAGGAAATGTGGCAGGGAAAATTAAAGGATAAATGGGGTGAAATCCATCAGGAAAGTCTGCTGGTTGAGCAAGTTCAGATTAAAATTAATCACAGATTCTTTGTTAACAGGTAGCTGTAATTTTTCCCCCCAAATATTACCCAGATAATTGCCTTAAATCTCTACTTCATTTTGCACATGCAGACATGGCCTCAAGAACTCTGTAACAAAGATGGGAAACAATCCTTTCAAGTTAATATATTATTGCTGTGCAATTTCCACCATGAACAGAGCATACTAATGCATTCATTCACCATCTGTGTCCGTCGGTACCATGGCCAGTTACCCTAGAGGACTAAGACACCCTATTTTGTAATAGACATTTGGACAATAACAGGGACTCCCAGATGAACAATGTGAAGTCTATATTATGTGCAGATGGAAGATAGATAAATAGGCAAACACTGCAGGTTCAGCAGTTTGCTCACAATCCTCAGTCCTGGAGGATTAAGATAGGCACACAGAAATATGTCAAAGCCAGTCTCCATCCTTATAAAACACTAAAAGTGAAGCTTAGAGAACATTTTTATGTTAGCTTTTCATTTGTACCAACAAAGAAAATTGTCAGTTCATTTAAGAAGTACCCTTTCTTGGGGAAAGCCCGGCTGCTTGTCCATTCACAGTGTTCGTCAACATTCTATTTTGTTTTCTCTGTGGACAGCTTCAGGTGGGAAAAAAAAAAAAGAAACCATTGACAGAGGAGAGTACGAGTGATGAATGAGAGACTGGAAAACAAAACGGCTAGGCAGCTCTTCTCCTTTGCCATTTAAGAAACACGAGATTACCCACTTTAAAAACCAAATTACATTTAAATTTAAATAAGTCACTTTTTGGCACATTCATCACTTTTGAAAGAAACATGAGGATAATCATCACATTTGTATAATATTTTTTTGTTTTGAAGTGGTTAACTTCTCTGCTCTAGAAACCAAATGTTGTCCTACTTAGTCATTCATCATTCTCATTGGCTTCATATAGAATTATGTACAGATAATTGAGACCTAAGGAGACCTGAACGTGTTTCCACGGACTGCATTATATTTTACTCAATATATATGACTCATTATTATATTACTTGGCCTATAGCTCCGAGATATTTCTGTTATTTGGTTGCTATTCTATGAATTTCACGTAACGTAAATTATTATTTTACTAAAATTATATATACATTTCACATAAATACTAAAGGAACTCCTTGAGATTTTTCAGGTGTCTGAATAAAATATTATGGAGTTCATCTGTTGAGTCCTCAAGTCAGAGTAATTACCCCTTCTTCCTAAAATATATCTATTTCATATAGATAGATTTGGAATATCTATTCCAAATAGCTTAATTATTCATTTATTCACTATGCATTTATTGAGTACTTATTATGTGTCAGGCACTGTAAAATATACTGGGCACAAGGTGATAAATGACTCATTCCCTACTCTGGAGTATCTCATACTCCAGAGGAGGACAAAGGAAGCAGTTATGATAATTTATAGCTCTATATGATAGGAACCAAAATAGTGTTATATATAAAGTATTATGAAAGCACTGAAAAAAATATGACCAACCCCAACTCAGGGAGTCTAGGAGGGCTTCATAGAAATGGTGAAATTTCACCTGGTCTTCAAGGTTGTATAGAGGTTGATTAGGTAATGAAAGAATGAAAGAATGAGTGAATGAATGAATGAATGAATGAAGTATGTGATAGGATGACTGAAAAGACAATCATCAGCACCTGCTATGTTCTAGGCAGCCTTGGGCAGAGTTTTCCGGATAAAAGGAACATTTGGAAATGCAGAGATGTGTGAAAAAACATGACAAGCTTAAGGAATGACAAGATATTTGAGTGACTTGAACAGAAGGTTTGTGCAGAGGAAAATACAAGGAAGTGAGGTGGAAAGTCAGGTTTAGATCAGCATGCAGTGTCTTAAATCTAATGTTAAGGCATTATACTTCATCCTGGAAGAAATGGAAAGGGGAGGGATATCAAAGAGTCAAATGTATTTACTGAGCACCTAGTGTATGCCAGGCCTGTTCTAGACTCAGCATTTATGGCCACGAAGAAACAGACAAGCACTCCTGATTTCATGGGGCTGATAGTCAAATGGGGAACGACAGACAATAATAAGCAAAGTAAATTTAAGAAGAATATAGTTAATTTAAAGGTAATAAGTGCTAGGGAGAGAAATAAAACAGGAAAAAGTGAAAGAAAGTGATTAGATTTGTGTTTTAGAACAATTCTTCTGGATCATTTGAAGAGATTAGAAAGAGACTAGAGACAGGGATACAGGTTAAGATTCCATTAAAGCATTCATGGCGGATATGATGAGGCTAGGAACCGAGGTGATACAATGGGTATAAAGAGAAGGAGATCAATTCAAAAGAATCAACAGGACTCCATTGGTGAAGTGTTGTATATTAGACTGAAGAAGAAAATGAAGGATAAGGATTAGGCTGAGTTTTTTCATTAGAGTTTGAGTCATCATTAGGAAGGGAAGATGAAGAATCAAGTTTTTGTCGTATAATTTCATTACAGTCATATGTTGCTTAACTTCTCTTAGACCAATAGAGGATGTTGTCTCTCTTCATTCTTTGAGACAAAAAGTACTAAATAGATTCAACTACCTGAGATAGTTCAGTATAACCAACAATATCGTAGCAACTGGAAAATGGTTTCTTGGAGTCTGAATGGTCATCCAATGATCTCAATGGGTAATCTTGGGAGAAAATACTTGGAATATTTCTGTACCTTTTTCTAATTACACCGTGAACTCTAGAGTTGGAGACATTTCCCAACACAGGACACATTCTTTCTCCTGTCTTAGCTCCACAAGTCAAAAGAAGCACTGAAGTCTGGTGGTCTATAGTGAAAACTTAGAGTAAGTTTTCAGTGAACCGTAACTGATATTACATTTGTTAACATCTCTATGAAAGTTATGGACACATTTTGGGAGTCAGTGTTCATCATTTGGCTCACATTTCCTTAGACTGGGACAGAATTGTGATGCCATCAGATGCATTCCATCCCAATAATGGAAGTGCTGGTCTTCTCTGAGTCTCCTTGGTGACTCTCAATGCTCCCAACCACCTGTGTCGTCTGGCATCAGTGCCTGTTGCTTTAGTCCTGGCTGCCGCATCAACGACAACTCCATCCTTGTGTGGGCGAGCTGTGGAGACAGATGGTACCCCGGTACAGGGTAGGGACTGTCAGTCATAGAGGGGAGGGCTGAACACGAGGCTGGGGTTTGGAGTGTGGATCAAGAGCACTCCTTACGTGGGTCTAATATTAGAAGTTAAAATGGAGCAACTCCTTATCTATTCACTTTCAGGGAGCTCCTAGACCCATCTGAAAGACTGCTGAATTTTCTTTTAAAAAAACAGAGGGAAATGAACAACTAGAGAGGGACGATTGTGCCTTTCTTCTAGCCATTATCCAGTTTGGATAGGCCAGTAGTCATTGAAGAAATGTTGTTTCCAATGTAAAAATCAACTCTGAAAGAGTAGAATAGGAGGGTAGGTAGAAGGTGAAGCCAGAGTCCAGAAGGGAGGCACAGAGTTGCAGAGGAGAAGGTCCCCTTGGAGGCTAGTCACAACAGTTCTAAAGGTGAATTCCGGAAGCTATAATTGACTCCAGCAGTAGTGATTTATTCTTGAGGGGCAGGAGTAGTTTGTGGTGGTAGAAGTAATAAGACCTTTTATTTATTTTTTTTTACCTAGGAAGAGGTCTTTAACCAAATTTCCTTTTATTTTGACCATATATTTTTCACGTACTTGCTTTTCTGTATTAGTTCTGGGGATAAAGGGAAGAGAACGATTCAGGGAAACCTAAGGACATCTCCTTAAGTGGGAATACAGAACTACGTCTGAGAAACTTCATTCTTGCTCTGGGTCTCCTTCTTGCAGCAGAATGAATGAGTGAAACTCATCCTTGGTCTTAGAGGAAAGGCGTTTCATCAGAATACCTTCCTTGTTCAGGGAGGGTCTCTGTCATCTGCTGGTTGTCTAGTTTATCTAAAGGAAGGCTTGTCCAAAGTAAGGTGGTTTTCCAAAAAGGAAGACAAGGATCTTGGAGAGAACCCAATTATCAAAGTATCACAGTGTTGTCCTGAGGCTGGGCTTCTATTTTATCCTCATTTGAGTTTTATTACCCCTATTTTGACCATTTGAAATATATTCTCCTCTTTCTCATACAGATGCTGTCCATGGTGTGCGTATGTTTGCTTACACACTTGCACACAAACACTTGCACACACATGCAAATAGAGGAGAGAACAGGAACACGGAAAAGAGTCCACTGGGTGTGCATAGGGCAACATGGACTAATATATGCTCAAGCCTCTGCCAGGACCAGAAAAACAGTAGTCAAACCTGTGCGAGTGAAGCCTACAGCTGGGCAACTTTACACCATAATGCAGGTATAGGTAGACATAAGAAAGGTGGACATAGGGGTAGTTGTATGAGTTTGGTTCTCCTTTTACCCACCTTGAAATGTATTGCTGGTAATATCCTGATATAATCACTCAGTGTTTAGGATTACTTTCTTCCCCAAGAGAGATTAAGAGAGAGATCAGATGCATGTTGCACTGACCCCAAGAACAAGACAAGAAAAAGAAAGAGGCAAATTTGGGGCAGTGGAAACTGGCAAGGAAGAAGGAAAGGAAGGAAGCCAAGGCAGTATTGATCTTGGGAATCCCTGCAGTGCTCTCCAAATCAATAGAACCAACTGAGGCCTCAGCAATTTCTTTTCTTGTGTTTATAAATGTGCAGACCCCCAGGGCAAGATCTGGGGGGGGGATATTGTCAGTCTAGATCCAACAGAAAGGACAAAATAAAATACAACACACTCAAATGTTGGCAAAAGGGCCAACAAAAAGTTTCCTTGACACGTGGGGATAAGTTCATCTAAGACCTCTGGTCCTGGCTCCCATGCCCCACTCTCCTCCCACTTTGCAGAATTACCCAATGGGCAAGAACTTTAAGGATTCTAGGAAACTCCTAGGGACTCCTGAGTTCTAACCCTGAGAAAATACTTAGACTTCAGTTGTTTCAAGGTGACAGAAAACAGTACTGATGAGTGCTTATTTAGTTTGGGTATCCCTTCTAAAGAATTAAGTTTGGGCCAGCCTGGTGGTGTAGTGGTTAAGTTCATGAGCTGTGCTTCGGCAGCCTGGGGTTTGCAGGTTTGGATCCTGGGCGCAGACCTATGCACCACTTATCAAGCCATGCTGTGGCAGGAGTCCTACATATAAAGTAGAGGAAGATGGGCACGGACGTTAGCCCAGGGCCAGTCTTCCTCAGCTAAAAGAGGAGGATTGGCAATGGATGTTAGCTCAAGGCTAATCTTCCTCACCAAAAAAAAGAATTAAGTTCAAATTCTGTACCAATTATATTAAAATATTACATTCCTAATTTTAGGAAATTACAGCCAGATGCACCATTTTTTGTGCCTCAGTGACTATCTGGTTTCCTAGCATTTCACGACTTTTTAAAAGGCAGAGAGCTGCATACCATTTGATCCTGAGATAACCTTTACAAGTCGATCTCTCACACAAGCCTCTCCCTCACTGGTAGACAGATGCATCATGGAGAATTTGGCAAGGTTCAATCGATAACTGAAGTAATGCAAGTAATGACACCAGTGTGAATACTGCTGGCTTAGATATTTCCTGTTTTTCAGAAGGAACAAGTACCCACTATTCCTGTCATTTTAAAGGAAAGAAACAAGGACCATTTCCTTGGCTTAATATTAATATTAAATGGATGCCCACAGAATGTTGTCAATGAAAATCTGTGTTTAAAGTGATAATATATTCTAGAATCCTTGGCCCAGAGTTTTCTTAAAAAAACAGCTCTTAAAATAATGGAGTTTATGACAACGTTTCTGAATATCCTCAAGTCTTAGGAATTTTTGTGGGAGGGCAGGGGGAGCCCAACAGGTCACCTGATATGACTTTAATGTGGCTACTGACAAGTTAATAAATTCATGGAGCTCCATTTCACATCTGCATCATTCCATTGATTGGACAGTGCTTACAGACAGCTCACTGTTGAGTGGAAGCTGGGAAGGAAGAGTGCGAGTTTTTGTAAATGCTTGGCCTGCAGGGGGCTGGCCTCGGTCACATGTCCATGCTATTTTAATAGTTTTCAAAGTCATCAGAGTGGTTTTTTTCCGTGAGGGATTTTTACTTTGTGGTTAGAAAATCAACCTGTAAGATGGTCAAAAAACAATTAAATTCTCAAAAATGTGTATAAAATTAGGCAGTCATGTAAAACTAGGGTGTCATCTTAAAATGATACAAAGTTGTGGGTTTGTTTTTATTTGCTTTTTTTCTTTTAGAAGATAACTTTTATGAGATAAAAAGCTAAAATTTTCCAAGTTGGCAATGGAGTTTTCTTGGATCTGTTTGTATTTCAAACACAGCTGGCATGGAATACATAAATAAACAAAAATAAACAAAAACCCGAATCTGCTTATTCTAACTGGATGGGCAAAAGAGATGGTGGAGGGGCAATAATGGATGATTGACAAGGTGACCTAAGATGGACCTGGAGCCTTGCTTCCCAAACTGTGGTGTACAGACCAGCAGCATGGACATTATCTGAGAGCTTGTTAGAAACGAATTCTCCCAGGCCCTACTCCAGACCTGCTGAATCAGAGTCTGCATTTTAACACAATCCTGAACGTGTTTCATTTGCACATTAAATTTGTGAGAATTTAATTTTACAGTTAATGTTGTCTGCACAGAAGAGGAAAAATTTTGATATGCTATATAAGTTGGAGTCATTACTACCAGAAAAACATCTATTGGGAGGGGGAGACAGAGGGCACAAGTGAGAGTAAGCAAATGCGCATTTCTAGGTTAATGGATGACACTAGCAGGCAGTTTGCAGAGTACATTTTGAATGAGAGTTGATTTCCTCTTGTTGTAACTTGGTGTAAATCTGTGAAGTAGTTATTAGTAGCTGATAGGATTATAAGCATACAGTTAATGCATACATTTACTTCTCTGTCATGTAGAAACATTTAACAACTAACAACAGAGAACCTGAGAATCTCTGTAAATTAACATAAAAATCCAAGTCAGCTCAAGACTCTGGAGATGATCAGTAAATGGAAGTAGAAAAAGAAAAGAAAAATAAGATAAGAAACCAAGGTGGACTGGTGCAGCTCCTTAGCCAAACTTGGTTCTCAGGTTCCACCAGATTTTTGTTGAGCAGGGACCATAAGTGAGCATTAGCACCACACCACCTTTTAAGTGAAAATGAATTAATAGTTATTGGGCATCATCTATATGCTGGGTCCAATGCTAGGGTCCAGAATAGGCTTTTTCTTTTAAATCTCACAGCAACCCAAATGAGGAATGAACTCTCATTTCTATTTCACTAATGAGGAAATTGTGGCTTTGCAATGATAAAATAATTGCTCAAGGTCACAGAGCTAATAAGTGAAAGAGCTGGGATTTAAAATTAGTTTAGCCTGACTCTGAAGCCTCTCCCAACCATGCCATGCTGCTAAGTATAAGTAAGATAAATATTTAGTAAAATATACAGTTATTACGATGCTCTGATTTATGCTAAGCCAAATATTTCTTTTGTCTTTATATAGTCTTGAATTAAAAGAAACTTTTCACATATTGTTAAAAATAGATATCTGAACTGGGTGAGCCCCAGATGATAATTTCAGTAAAAATTCCAGCACCTACATTTGACGGAACAGATAGATATCTATTATAGCATTGTGCCTGAATCAGGCTTGTCTGCATTTGGGTGTGCCACTTTTCATTTACAAAAGTGCGATCTCCAACACAGTTTCAAAGAATCATTATCATTCACCACATCAATATTAACCCCCCCTTAATCATGAATTGTCAGGGGAATTACCTTGAGGAAATAGAAGTTGGAATACTCAAGACCACTGTCATGTGTAAGCCACATAGAATACGTATTGACCCAAGAAAGAGTTAATGATTTAAAGGTGCTGAAAAGATTTGTGATTGTGTGTGTGTGTGCACACGCATGTATGCACATGTCTGTGCACGTGCTCTGACTAAAAGCTTAAATGAATGTCAAATCTTGGCATAATGAACACAAATGACCAGTGAAGGTGGTTCTAGGCGTTCTACTTTAATTTCAATCAGAACAGTTTAGCTTTTATCTGTTTAATATATTGGAATTCCATGTAAAATTTATTGTTGTTATTCCAATGGTTCTACTGCTTTAAAAAAAAATTGAAAACTATTGTGCTATAGATCTAACTCCTCACTCCCTGGATGAGGAAACTGAGAAAGATTCAGAACCCATGACTACTTCATGTGTGCCTGCTGTACACTAGGCACCATGTCAGAGATTTCCAAGGATGTCTCATTTCTTTGTCTCTCTGCTGACTAAGAAAGCAAATCTGATAGACATTACTTAACTTGCCAAGGTCATACAAGTCATCAAGACAGATCGAAAGCTGGAGGCCAGGATTATTAACCACCAAATTCTATGGTTTTCCCGGAATGCCTTATTGCTGGCATAAAGATAAGACACATTGGTCTTCCCATCCTATTCCCAGGTTGGATCACTGAACTCTGTTTTCATATTCTGTTCTCTCTACATAAAAATCACAATACTAACAGACAATTTCATAAGATACATATGCTAAGGTGTTTTCCAATATTAAGCACACATGATGCATTTTTTCCCCTTCTAGCCAAAACCCCCAATTAGTAGAATAGTTAGTTGGTGTTTAAGCTGCCATCTTGACTCTGGAATATTTTCCTTTTACCCCAATATGTAGAGAGATGCTATGTGGTAGGAAATTCTTATCACTTCGGTTGACCTTAACCCATAATAAAATGGGTGATAAAATGTATCTTACATCATTTCACATTTAAGCAGAAACAATGATTCTCCTCCATGTGGTTGAAATATTAAATGCTCACAAAGCTGCTTTGCTCATTCACCTCACATACGGGAAACAAATCAAAATATCATGTGAATGAACTTCAAATATAGTGTTAAACTTGACCTATGAACTTGATGTTACAATGGATTAAATTTCTTCACACTATATTTCTCCACGATTCTTTTTTCCTACTTAAATCACAAGAGAATCAAGGCAAGAAGGTGTGGTAGAGGGAGAAAGTGTCCTAGTTGGCTACTACTTGAGGTAACAATCAATAAATTCTGAAATACAAGTTAATGAGGAAATGTAATCCACTCAATGTTATAGAGTGAGTAGTGACCAAATTCATTATAATCTAGTAAATTCCTGGCACATTTTCCTTCCCTTAGTGGTGCCTTGCAGTTTAAAGGGGTAGGATGTCAAGAGAAAGAAATAGAAAGAGGACAGGGCTGGCCTGGTGGCGCAGCGGTTAAGTGTGCGCACCCTGCTGCGGCGACCTGGGGTTCGCAGGTTTGGATCCCAGGCGCGCACCATTGCACTGCTTGTCAAGCCATGCTGTGGCAGCATGCCATATAAAGTAGAGGAAGATGGGCACGGATGTTAGCCCAGGGTCAATCTTCCTCAACAAAAAGAGAAAGATTGGCAACAGATGTTAGCTCAGGGCCAATCTTCCCCAGCAAAAAGAGGAGGATTGGCCTTGGATGTTAGCTCAGGGCTGGTCCTCCTCACACACACACACATAAAGAAATAGAAAGAGGAGGAGGAGAGAGTTCTGTAGTAGATAAAATATGGGTTTTACTCTTAGCCTTCCTTTTCTTTCAAGTTTCAGAAGATTAAGCACTTTTGGCCCTCTAAAATGTCAGGGTGGCTGACTAAATTCTAACTGTTCAAGCTACCTGATTTCACCAGGGTTAGAACTATACTTATGAACTAATAGTCTTTATATTCTATGCAGGGGAGAAAGAGGAAAACAAATATGAGGAGAAGGATAATGACAATCAATTGATGAATTCTGAACAGTAAGCAATGACAAGCTCTTCCTGTCCCGAAAAATAACCTATGCTCAGCAGCTAAAACTTTAATTTGACCCTTTCTCTATGATGATAATGACGAGGGATGTTCCAATTCACAGAGGCTTCCAGTGGCAGCAGTAATTGCTGTTTCAAAGAAGAAAATAGAGAATTATGAAGAGAAAACCTTTTTCCTTTATTATTTTTTCTCATTTACATTTTCAGTAGGAGGAAAGCCATATAAAAGTTACATGAGGTAGGAATATATAAGTTAATGTAACGGATACCAAAAGTGTAAGTTCATTGGAATTTTATAAATTTGCCAACATTTGCCAGTGGGCTCTATGGCCCCAAGTGTCTGATGTTTCCTGAATGAAAAATAGGTTCTTGGAGGACTTTCATTTACTCCTTAGGGAAATAGAGAATTCCGGAATGCTGCGGTAGGGAGGAACTTTTAACTTCATCTAATCCAATTTTCTTATTAGCACAAGTAAGATACCTGAAGCCCAGAGAAGTTAAGTAACTTGCCTGAAACCCGACAGTATCAGTCTTCAAACTCCTCCAGTTCTTCCTCTACCTTTGCCCTCTGTCTTATGCTATTATTACATAACTTATAAAAGGTTAGAGTTGGAAGAAATATTAAAGATTATCTATTTTGCCATTTTCTCTTTCCCATTGAGTAGCTATCAAACATTTGCTTGAACACCTCCAGAGACAATAAATTCACTATCAAAAGATTCCGGGGCATCTAATACATCAAATAGTTTCTAAAAGAGTTTCGACTTTTCTTGAAATATAAGGGCATTATAAAAAATAATCAGTTGACCCATTTCCAAATCATTTTTAACTCTTTGATTAAGGTAAGAACAGAAGTGGCAAACCTTATCATTAATAGTATAATATTGGAGAATCCAGTTAAACAAATCAAGTTTAGTAATACATGAAAGAACCCTTATCAACTTGAAAGAGTTCACTTACTTTCCTAAGGAGTGACTTGGGCACTAGGGAAAAAAGGGCTAAGTTAATAGGATTATTTTATTTTGCAAATTTCTCTTCTTCTTATTCAATATTACCAGTTTCTGTTTCTCTCCTAATTGAACTATGGAAGGAGCAACTGCCTTGGCAATAGATCAATATCTAATTTTTGAAAATCAATGTTTTTAAAAGAAACTTGGGTTTCTTTTAGCGAAAAAAGACATAATGATACATAATGAAAAATACTGTAACTATCCTGGAAAATTTCAACAGAATCCATCAATTATAGTAAATGACCAATAAAAATGTTCAATCAAAAATTCATTTTAAGATACATTGTTAATGAACTGTATATAATGATGCTTAATCAAAACTCGACATGATCACATGGGAGAAAAGTTCCACAGGACCTCAGGAGCACTATTGTTCTGAACAAAAAATAACAATAAAACTGTATAATTAATAGCCTACGGTCATGCGGCACTCTCTGGGGAAACTAAATTTCATAACGAATTCTATTGTTTTTCAAAGCACAGGAATTGTGTTCCACAATAGCACTAATGCCATCAGCAAGAAGACATCATTTTTCAGGCTGTTTTTATTTGACAGGGATCTCTTTATGGTTGATCCGCACTAAAGTATAACTAAGAAGCAAAATCAGTGAATGAAGCTGCTGACCACAAAGATGGGAAAAAATAAATTCTGCCTCTATTTAACATCTCTCACAATCTAGAAATGGCACATTATCCTTAAAATAACATTCTAATAAGATATCTGTATCAAATAAGGCTACATGGAACATTTATCGTTTCCTGGGGTGACAGTGTAATAGTGATAAGTAACAGGATAATTTAAGATCCTGAGATACAGAGCCCTCAAGGTACTAGTGAAGATACTCATGGAAAAGTTTAGAATAAGAAACATTATAGATTGTGAAAGCCACTTTGTGAAATCAGACATTTACCTGACCAGCTGTGTTCAAGTTAGTATGTGAATTTAGATAGCTGTCAATCCCCAGAGCTCTGTGTGTCTATTATTGGTAATATTTGCATTTAATATACGTGCAGCCAAATATGGACCCCAAAAATATAATTCTATGCCAATTTTATTGACATAGAAAATGAAATAATTAAGGTACACTTGCCGAGAACACATTAGGAGGCATGAGATCCATTTATGAAGGTTATCAGTCAGAAATCAGTTACAGTATTTTCCTGCTGTAAATTTGTGCCAAGGCCATTGGCTCAAATGCTGATGTGTGGTTTGTTTTTCATAACTATGCACACTGAGTATAAGAGACCTATTTCTAAACATACAAACTAAAATGTCTTAGTGTCTCCTATTTTAGCTGTATCTAAACTCAGAATTAAGGACACGGTAAAGCCAATTATATCTTCACACCAATCAGTTTAATCAGAGTCCTGCAGAAGTTAGTATTCAACAACTCTATCTATAATTCAGATGGCCCCTTGGCCTGGCTGGCATTAAGAATGAAGAATGGAAAAATCTTATATTTCCCATTAACCCTCCTAAGCAATACAGATGCTATCAATCTCAGAATGATTAGTCATGAAAACATTAATATTGTGTATAAATAAGCACTTATTCAGAAAGATTCTACATTGAGAGTAGAAAACCATAGACAGAGTGGGTTCAGGTTTCAGTAGATCTTCTCTTTTGTACTGGAGAGTGAATCAGTTAGGGTTCAATCAGGAGACAGAAACTATGCCAGTAATTTGAAGAGAAAATTTAATATACAGAAATATTAGATACGCAAAAGAGAAACAACATTAAAAGGGGTAAAGAAAATCCTAAAGATTACTGAAAGAGCATATGAAAGCAATAGCTACTACCTCTAGGAATGAGGGAAAATACTCAAGAAAGAAACAAACTTGGCTGACATTTAGACCTTGCTGGAGAGGGTGTGGCTGCAGGCCATTGGATGCACTGAAGTTCACTGAGGTGCCAAGGGCTGGGCTTGATAAGCAAGAAACAATCTGCTGGAGTTCCAAGGAGACTTGCTGGGGGTGGCCACTGCTGCGGGTGGGTTCTAGTGGGTCGCCCTGACTGTGCTCTCAAGGAAGCTGCCCACTGGAGTGCTGGTGAAACTCCTTGAAAAGCTACCTGCTGGGGTGCCTGCAAAAGATGCTGGCTGGAGTACCAGTAAGACTTACTGGAGAATGTGCATCACTTTTGGTCTCCCACACAAACAGGCCTGCTGGCCACTGCACTGTAGAAGCAAGAAGAAAAGCAACAGAACCAGGAGTGCACACAGAGTTTCTCCAGCATCCTCTACAGATAAAGCTTAACATGGAGCTAGTTGGCAAAAGAGAAATTTTTATAGGATCCAGATTCGGTATCAAAAAACAGCACAAAGGGGAGTTGGTTTGGATGGAGAAGGCAACAAATTGATAATGGGCATATGGGGATAATGGATCTGGGAAACAAAATTCCAAGTCTGGTCTTCTGAATCATGTCTTTCCGAATCTTCGAGTTGCTGGAATTATCTCCGTTGGAGACAGGAATCTAAGATGGCCCAACTTCATGGATTAAAAAGAGTAGGGATTGAGATGAGGAAAACAGTGTACGGAACAAAAAACACAGCATAAATCTTGAAACAATAGGGAAATTAGTTGTTATCCATGACTTTGGTGATAGAGAAATGGCTCTGGAAGAAGACATGCCACAGCAGGATGGAGGTATGGGGTCTCAGAGCAGTATGGGGTCTCAGGGCGAGGACTAGAGTCAGCACCTGCACAAAGCTGGGAGAAAGTGTGCACCCTAGGAAACTTTCTTGTCTCACCCTAGACCCAGCCCTGTTAAGTCTATAATTATATCCAATTTTCACATTGACTCCCAGCAACTGACACTTGTGTGTGGATTCCACTAGTTGCCTCAATTGTAAAATAACTACCTATGAATTGAGATGCAAAGAGTGTGAGTATAGGAGAGTGTGGAAGTTATGCCCCAGTTCTAAATTTCAATAACATTAAAATAGATGACCAAATAACTTTAAAGGGAACTGGATATAGGTGTTAAGATAAGGCAGGTATATTAACACTACTAGTACAGTATTCAAGGGTGTAAATTAATTCATTGGAAATAAGTGTTAAACAGTGATATTGTACTCTTAACACCTAAAGGCTACTGGAAATGAGGAGAGTCATTGGTAAAAGACTGACACACTTTCCATGTTTCCCAGTGCCAATTCATAGATTCTGAATTTTATGGGTTACAAAGTGTAATATCAGTTGATAAAGGATGACAGCCTTAACTACAAAATCAGCCTAGGCTTAATTTCAAATCCTACAAGCAAGGAAACATCAAAGTGGGCAGACATGGCATGTCAGTACCCATCTGAGCTATTCTTACAGGCTTGAAGACCCAAATTCCCACTTCCCTCCCCAGCCCAAGCTTGGCTTCTGGAATATTATTCTAGAGCTTCTGGAGCATTATTATGAATAATATTATGAATCTAAATAACCCAGAATTGAGGAAAGAAACTGTTGCAAGTCAGGGTGAAGGTCACAGCTCTTGAGTCAACACAATACCTGTGAGCAGCTTCAGGAATTTCCCGAGGGTGGAAAATTTACCCAGGAAAGATTGAAAGGAGCTCTGAGAGAAAGATGGATCTTATAGAAGAGCAGAAAAGGTAGCAAATGGGAGTTATTCTCTAGGACAGGGCTTCAAAATCTTTAAGATATCTTTAAGGGGACCTTGCCAAAAATGCAGATTCTGATAAAGTACATCTGGGGCACAACCAGAGATTCTGCATTTCTAGCAAGTTCCCAAGTGACCTTGATGCTGCTAGTTTGCAGATCACATTTTGAAGAGGAAGTCTCTAGAGGGCAGTAGTTCTCAACCAGAGGTGATACTGACTCCCAGGGGACGTTTGGCAACGTCTTGAGACATTTTTGGTTGTCACAACTGGGGAAATGCTACTGGCATCTAGTGGGTAGAGGCCAAGGAGGCTGCTAAACATCCTACGATGCACAGGGAAGCCCCCAAAATAAAAGATTATCTGGGCCAAAATGTTGATACTACTGATGTTGAAATACCCTGTAGAGAGAACTCCTTCTGAAGAGTTTAACTTTTGATGCTTTTCTGTTAGAAAAATGAGTGGAGTTGTGGCAAATGTCATATTTAAAGGACAATTGCATATACTCTTTTTTTTTTTTTTTTTTTTGGTGAGGAAGATCAGCCCTGAGCTAACATCGGATGCCAATCCTCCTCTTTTTGCTGAGGAAGACTGGCCCTGGGCTAACAACCGTGCCCATCTTCCTCTACTTTATATGGGATGCCGCCATGGCATGGCTTGATAAGCAGTGCGTAGGTCTGCACCCTGGATCCGAACCAGCAAACCCCGGGCTGCCGAAGCAGAGTGCGTGAACTTAACCACTAAGCCACTGGGCGGGACCCCCACATACCTTCTTAAGTCAATGCCATGCTCTTTAATTTCCCAGTAGACTTATTCCCATGCAACTTCATTTGGTGATATACTAGAGGTTAGCAGGAAAAGGGACAGTAAAGGAGGCAAAGACATTTCACAGGTAGAAACATCAGCCCAGAGAAACTAGCAGAATAAAACTGCTAATGGTAACAATAAGCAGTGGGGAAAGAAGAGCTTTACAAAGCTGATGGTAGTCCGTGAGCTCCCAGCTCAGCCAGAGGTGGCCCCTGGCAGAAAGGAAAGTGTTAGGGCTGAGCATGTGGTTCAAAGGACAATCCAGGGACTCTGGTTCCAAACCTCCCATTCTTACCAACAGGGAATACTTCTCTCAGATGAGAAATACATCCTTCTTCCCAGATATGTATGATTTGGAATGCTAATATGAAATGCTGATGATCTAGCCTATTAGTCAATACAAAGTGGTTTGTTAAAGCCAGTTTGACATTGGCTGTCTGTTGTTCCTGCTTTCCAGGTAACCTATCTCTCATCACACTTCGTTGACCTGTATCAAATTTGGAGCTCTAATCCCTTCTGGATGACTCCAACCTACCCACCATGGCAGTATCACACTCACAGCACTAAGGAGAAGCAGTTTCTGAAAGAAAGTAGCTTTATGGGAACTCAAAAAGAAGTAAACCCATACTTTTCTTATGCCTTTCTTATGTCACAAATAATGTGCATCTTGTCTACCTTCCTTACATTTACCCAATTCACATTATTTACAGAGATGAGAGGGGAAACAATATACATGAAGTAAAGTATTAGGATCCTGCCCCCAAACTTCTGTAATTGCCAATCTATCTGCCTAAAATACCCTGTGCTCAACTCCACTTCCCTCCATATAATGGCTCAGGCTTTGGAGTCATATAGACCTCGTGTCAAGGACTAGATATGCTATGTTAGGCAAGTAGCTCACCTTTCCAAGCCTCATCTATAGACTAAGACTAATAGTCCCTGGCTAATAGAGTTGTTGGGAAGATAACTGTAATAAATGTAAAATGCTTAGTCTTGTTCAGGGTACTTAGGAGGCACTGCAGAAATAAATGAACCAAAGAATGGCCAAGTAAATTGGTTGTATTTGACAGCATTTGCCACTGAGTCTTTAATCACAACACTACCAATAAAAATGATGACTAACTGCATGTCAAGCACTGTTCTAGATCCTTTCATCCTCACAACAATGCCAAGAGGAAAGTATTACTAGCATTTTATTACAGATAAGAAAATAGAGGCACAGAGCACTTAATGACTTGCCCAAGGTCAAATAATTAGTAAGTGATGTTGGTAAGAACTAACATTTATTTAGTGCCTATAATACGCTATACCCTGTGCTGGGTGTTGAGGATGTCTCTACCCTCCTAGGGCTTACAGTCAGCCTACTGGATAGAGCACAGGTGCTCTGCTGTGTCTCTTCATGTCCTCTAATTCAGAGTTGTTCAAACAGTAAGCTACAACCAATTTAATATATAGATGGAAGGAAGGAAGAAGGGAAGAGAGAGAGAGAATGAAAAGGAGGAGGTAGGGATGGAGGAAGGAAGGAACGAAGAAATGGAACGAAATGGAATGGAATGGAAAAATTAGGGAGCATTGCACATAGCTAGGGTAATTATCTTTTCATAAAATCTTTGTTTTAAATGTCTATGTGTGTTTGTGTCTGTGTATATAATGCATCTTAGTGTAAAATGTGTTAAGTATAGGTCACAGTCAAAAAATGTGAAAGACGCTGCCTTAACAAAATTGCACACTGTCTACATTATCCTCCCTGAGGGGCCTGTGGCAATACTCCACACAAATGCTTGCTCAGTTTGTCCAACAAGTAGCCTTTAGTGCTTAAAACACACATTTCATAGGGGAAAAATTGTGACATCTTCTCACATTTTGCTCCAGTTCTAACATTCAAGTAGTCCTCTAAAGGTCGTATTGCTGACCAGATTAAAAAGACACGTTGCCACCCTCTAGAAGCCTACCCTCAAAAGCAGATATGCATACAGATAGACATGAAATTTTTGGAGGCTATCAGATTGCTGTAACAGAAAAGCAGTGGGGCCTCTTTACTGGCCTGTGTCCCATGTCCCAAGCCTGCTGGGCTCACTCTTTATTTATTCTGTGCATGAACATGCATGTCTTCAATAGATTATGTGTTCCATATCAAAAGATGCAGGGAGAAAAAAAAAAAACATCTATTTTAAAGTGCTGTAGCTTTCACATGAGGCACGTTTGTCATAGACATAGGTTTCATCCATAACTCATTGTGAGGCCAGAACGTTTTTGTTGTCACTGCTGCCATTGTTACATTGTATAGTGTGTTTTCCCAAACTGTACCCCTTTTCTCTTTTCTGTCATCAATGTTCAGAAAGAGAAAGTGGGATTGTCTTTTTTTTGGTCCTAATTGTGTTTTTGTAGACCTATTTAAATCCATGTCAGGACTACTTTTTTCAGTCATTGCCCTTTCTCCTCCCAAGGTTTTTATTGTGTCCTATTTACCCACAGTGACCAAGAGGGATGATTATTTTCAGTTCCAGGCCTCATCCCTCCTGCTTCTCCATTTTTTAACAATTACTTTTTATTCTCTCTGTACCCTGCAGCATCTTATGAAATATAAAATATAATGAAACATTCAAACATTGACATTCTCCTTATGGGTTTTCAGAGAAGCAACAGTATGCACACTCTTTAGCTTTCATTTCATTAGTCACCCCGGCATTCTGCAACGTTCTCAGAATAGCAAAGCGGATCCACCTGCACTTGCTGGTTGGCAGGGGCAACCTCTTCTCACCATTGTCGTCGTCGTCATCGTCATCATCATCATTCTACTTCCACTTCCACGGAGGATTATACAAAAGCAGATTTGCTGTACTAACAGCCATTCATTCTGAACCCCGCCTCATCCACTCCTGGAACTGTCCTAAATCCAGGCCAGCCTTACAGGGAGGAGGAGAAATACAGACAGGACTTGTCGGGAGGTGGGCAGTGGCGCAATGAGGATACTTAGCCTCCATGGTTGTGTGATGTGTCTCTTCGGTCTCCCAATTTCCTGCTACAACTTGTAGAATTTCCCCCAAAATGAATAATTTCATAGCAAAATTAGTGTGCATGCATATGATATTCAGCAAATCTAAAAATAACTAATGCAAAAATTAAAATTGGAATTTCGTCAATTGGTGTCCTTGCAATGACCCCATAAACTGGTGCTTGGGGACATTTGTCCTCCCTCTGAGAGCCAAGCCTGGGTCCTTCTCAGGCCATGAATGCGTAGGAAGTCATACTGGTCCTCTGTAGAGATAAAGTAATTTCTCAGAGGCAGAGTGGTGTAAGGAATGAAGAAATACCAGGAGCCAGGCAACTCTCATGTTAAGGATCATTTCTGCCACTGAACTGTCAATTCACCTTGATGACCTTCAGTTCTCCCGCGTGTAAAGGAAGAATGGACTTTTCTACTGAACTGCTAGGATCTCACCTACAATCCCATAGGTCGTAGGCCTCACCCTTGGCTTCCAGCCACAATGCAAATGTTTGCAGAGCCTAAGCTGGGATGCACCACTGCCCCTGTCTCACAGCTTTCCTGTACTTTCTCAGAAAAGCCTTACTTTATTTGCTGCATTCCTGGTCAGCCTGTGGGTAGCAGGGATTTCCCAGCAGCCCCCAACTATGTTACTACATTTAATGTGGCACTTCCAGGTGACCTGCAAGCATTTTCTCCTTCAGGGTGGCTTGAGGTTGCCATGAAGGACTCTTGCAGTGATTTTCCTTCGGGACTGGCCATTCGTGTCATTTAAAGCAGGATAGGGTCTTAACGCTCACCGTTGTCCTTTACGCATTTGAATCTCCCATCATAGGGTCCTTTGTTACCTGAGAAAGCTCACAATTTGTTCATCATTTTTTCCTGGCCAGAGTTGACTGGTAACACAGAGCCTTTCTCCAGGATTTTTCAACCAAGCATCTTAAGATTCAGAAACAGTCAGCAGCCTTTTGTTCTGACCAGGCTGCAGCTGAATCAATGAGAGAAATTGAGGCCAGAGCTAGAGAAAAGGTGGAGCAAGAGTGAGACAGAGTGAGAGCAAGTGGGAGAGAGAGAGTGAGAGGGGGAGGCGGAGGAAAGGAGAGAGAGAGGGATGTATGCTCTGACCTGCTTGAGTTTGAATGTTCAACCCTGCCGGTGATCACATGCAATATCTCAAGCATTCTTTTAATAAATTCCTCTTTAGCCTAAGAAGGTGCTGTTTGGGTCTGTTACTTGCAATCAAAAGAATCCTAAACAAAACATAGTCAGAAAAGACTCTTAAGTCATTTAGTCTAAAAACCCAGTCAATGCTTAGATTTCCTCTGCCAGGTATTACGGTGAACGCCACTTGTGACAGGGAACTAGCCGCTTCCTAAGGCAACACTTTCAATCATCTGTAGCCATTATTATTGAATTATTATACTCAACTGAAGCCTTTCCCCAGCACTTCCTTTTATTAGCCCACGAACTGCCCCTTAGACAAAACAAATATACCTTCCAAATGGCAGTTCTTTAAATATTCCAAGGCAGTTAAAGTGACATCTCTTACTCAAGGTGTTAACTTTTGCCCTTTTGCAAGCCTAAAATATCCAATTTCTTCCTCTCTTTCTCAGATGATGTCTTTTTAAGTCCCTTCACCTTCCTGATAACAATTTTCTGACTACCCGATGGTGTGGAGCCCAGAAGTGGGCACAGTGCTCCACGTAGAGTCTGAGCAGTGCAGGAAACGAGGATCTTCTCTTTCTGGATTCCAGGGCCGCACTTCAACCTAAGTCTGCACTCACTTTTTGACACTCATGATTGAATTTATTGTTGACTAAAATCCCTAATTGTTTTTTATTCATGCTACAGATACGTCCCCATCTCCTCAGCCTCGTGCTTATGACTTTGGCTTTTAGATGCAAGTGTAAGATTATAGGCACTGTCCCTAGAACATTTCACATCAAATTCAGTGAATCAAAAATTGAGGAGGATGATGAAAAAATTCTGGAGATGGGTGATGGTGATGGTTGCACAACAATGTGAATGTACTTAATGCCACTGAACTGTACACTTAAAAACAGTCAAAAGGGTAACGTTATTTATACTATGAATATTTTACCACAATTAAAAAAATGAGGAAATTTGAATATGGATTGGATATTATGATCTCAGGGAATTACTGTTAATTTTCTTAGATGTGATCAATTGAATCAGAGTAATATAGGAGAATATATTTTTAGGAGATAGTGAAGTAGCAGTCAAATTTTATGAAGTCTGCAACTTGCTTTCAAATGGTTTAAAAAATAGATATTTAGAAAGATACATAAAGAAAACTGATAAAATGTTAACAGTTGTTTAACCTAAGTACTCAGTATATGAGTATTCATTATATTGTTCTTTCAACCTTTTTGTGTGTAGAATTTTTCTTATTAAAAAGTTGAGGAAAATTCAATCCAATATTTTAGCTTGTTAAGATCATTTTGAATTATGAGCCTGTCATTCTTGCTATCCTTCCAGCATTTGTGTCACTACAAATTAAATAAATATTACCAATATATCTTCATTCAAGTCATAAACAAAACTGCTGAGGAGGATGTGATTGAAGACTTAACACTGGGTTAGCCACAAGACATCTTGCTCCAAGCTGACATCAATCAATCCCTCAGTGCCCATATGTATGGTTGTTCAACAAGTTATGTCTCCATTTAATTATCCTGAATCCACATCGTATTTCTCCATCATTTCACAAGAATATGGAAATGACATACACCGCCAGCTTCTTTTCTGAAGTTCATATTAATTATGCTTCTGTGAGTGCCACATCATGATAGAATGACAAAATCATGAACTTCGGAGGTTGACCACCCCGGTTTAAATACTTGCTGGGCCACTCAGCAGCTATGTGACCTTGGATAAGCTTAATAATCTGCCTGAACTTCAGTTTCTTCATCTCTAAGTCAGAACAAGATAGAACTGGTCGTGATGATTAATACATTTTTTTGTTGGTTTAATACTGTGTCCCAGACATGCTGCCAGGTGCTGGACATGAAGCATTGAGTGTGGTCTGTCCACAGTAAGTGCCAGTTCACCTTCCTTCAGCCCTCATGAGAAGATGCTCATCAGAAGGAGCGTGTGCTTTACTAGCTCTTCTTTAGCAGAGAATAGGGCCTCAAGACTATGATAAATAAGACCAGGCATCTTTGATGAAGAAAAGAAGAGAGAGCAAGGAGACCAGATCACAGTCATGTGATGCCCAGAGAAGAAGGAAGGCACCCTGGCCCCAGGATGTGGCCTGAGAGTCTGGGAGTCTGTGACAATCAGAAGTTACAACAAAAGGAGGGAGAGGTGGGAAGAGCCTCTAAAGAAGCCTGCACTCATTTCATAACCAACATCAAATCCACCTGAAGCCGTCCTTTGCATAAATGCAGTTTAAAAGATAAAATGTTTTGTGTGCAGTCACGTGCCGCATAACGACGTTTCCATCAACGACGGACTGCGTATACCACGGTGGTCCCACATTTATTAATAGGGCCTAGGTGTGTAGTAGGCTATAGCATCTAGGTTTGTGGAAGTATACTCGATGATGTTCGCACAATGATGAAATCACCTAATTTATTTCTCAGAACGTGTCCCCATCGTTAAGAGAGAGAGACCCTTCAGAGACCCCTCCTTACCCAACTGCCTTCAGGATAGGGCCCAGAGTACACCTGAGAAAGTTCTTTAGGATCTGATGCTCACTAACTGTCCAATCCCACCACCTTTTGTCCTATATCTCAGATGCTAGGAACTAACTTGCAATTGCCTGTACTGCCGTGGGCTTTTGCACCTTCCTCGGCCTAGGAAGCCTCGTCCCTCTCCCATCCTCAGCTTGATAGCTAACTCCTATTGCCTCTTTGGGGAAACTATCTCTAACTATCTCTACCCCAGGCTTCTGTGCAAAGTCCTCGGCTTTATCATTCTATACGATAATTTTCTGTGTAACTCAAATGTTTGCCACCCCAAAGTCCCCAAGTCCTCAATCCCTCTGGATCATCACTTTTTCCTTTAATATCTAAATAAGATGGCTCAGATGGAAAGCCCCAGGCAGTCTCCCCTTATTTGCTCACATTCTCAAGGGGCTTATGTTCCTGCCACCACTCCTTCTGATTTCCTGCTCCCATTCACCATCCTACGTCCAAGAGCCCCCTCTTCTCCTTCCAGCATTTCAACCCTCACAACAGACATTTCCCCTTCTTCCTCCAACTTGCCAGGAATACAAGGCTATTGTATGTAACAGACTTTTCAGAAAAATGTCGTATATAATGGGACATAATTGCAGCCTATTGCAGGAAATAACTTCACATTCTATATTTCTTGAAACTTCTCTATCACAGGGAATTTCACTGGCCTTGTCTCTCCCCCGAGCCTAACCTGCTGCCTGCTGCCACGTTAGGCCCCTCTACCTCCAAAATCCATTCCACTCCTCTCTGCTTTATTCTCAGTCCTGGGGACCAATATGAAAACCTCAAATTCCTAACATTTTATTATCTGGATAAGTTTTGTTCTTCCCTACAAATTTCTCCCCTCATACCACCCCTAAGAAAATTTGTGTTTTATAATTAAAAGCAACCTATTCTAGCATTTTCCTAAACATGTATTTTTTCCCCCTAGAAGAAACTCTGCTATTTCAAACCTCCACCAGTACTAGTTAATTTGTCATCTCCATCACGAAATTAGAAGATCCCTGAGTTCTGGAACTCTTGTTTGGATCACCAGCACCCAGCACAGTGATGGAGGGGTGACAGATTCTCAGTAAATGTTTGATAAACCAAGAAAGGAAGCAAGAAAGAAAGCAGAGAATTATATCTCTAATTGTGGAATATCACATCGCAGGATCTTTTCCTATACTTCTGAAATTACATGGTGTCACTTCCTACTTAAAATTCCTCCAGTCAACCTTTTGAAATAGATGCCCTTCTGGCACACTCTTTCTACTTCCTTCCTCCATGCTGTCTTACAGGGACAGGACCCCATGGGGAGGAGAAGGGGCAGCCCAGTCCAGTGCTGCCTGTGATGGGGGGAGGGGACAATTATACTTCTAATACTACATAGTATTTGGAATATCACTTGTCCACAGACATAACCTACATTGTCCAATATGTCTTTCATTAGTAAAGAGTTGATATTTTAGTCACATCCCAACAAATGTCAGTTTTATCAATCATAATGTTGATACTTTGGTCATATTCTCCAATATCACTTTTATCAGTAATAAAGTACATATTTTGGTCTTCACAAAACAAAAATTTGCTCTTCAGTAAATGTCTTCGCACTACACTAAGAATAAAATCCAAATTTTGTGCCATGCCATGGCCTACAGATCAGGTCAGATCTCTCTCTCCAATTGTATCTCCTTCCACTCTTCCCTCTCTCTCCACACCCTAGCCCCTCTCACTCTCTTTCTCTTCCAGACACCTCACCAAGCTCATTTCTGCTTTAGGCTTTTGAGTTTATTCCTCCCTCAGGCATCCCCCTCCTCCCACACACACCTCCAGATGGCTTCTTGTCTTTGGAGTCTCAGCTCAAATGCCACCACCCCAGAGGAGTCCTTCATGGTCACCCAAGCCTCATGCCACCTCATGACCTACTACATTATCCTGTTTCATTTTCTGTATTGCTCATATCATGACTTAAAATTATCTTGTTGTACGTTCAATAGTTTATATCTTCTTATTTTCTACTCCTTGTCCACCACCAATGGAGGGTCAACACCATGAGAGCAGAAACTTTGTCTTTCTTATTCATCTCTACATTCCCAACATCTAGAACAGTTCCTAGCACATAGTAGGTATTTAATAAATATTTGTAGAATGAATTTAAGAATAAATGAATTTAACAATACTACAAGTCTTCATCTAATCTACTCAGTTTAACATATTAGGAATTCTGGGAACAACTTTAAAGAATTATGTCAGTATGTCTGCTTCAGAAACAATTTATTTACATATTTCAAGTAATAACAGCTAGCGCTCTGTGATATACTCTTAAAATCTGCCCCGCCTCTGTGAAGAGCTGGAACTGCACTTTCACATACGGCAGAATAATCCTAGGTTGTCCCCTAAACACACACTAATTGAGATCATCTTGGAGAATATGGCCACATTTTTATGCCAGTTCTTCACACAGTGTTTGAATGAAAGATGACATAGTGACATATAAAAGACTTTCAAGAACCACAAAATGATTTTCAGATGTTTCTAAAGGTAATTGGTCTTTTCTAAAGTTCCCAGCTGATGCATTTCCCACATCCTCTGGTCCACTCTTCTTTCAAACTTCTTAGTCTCTGCCCTGGTAACAGCTCGAATTGTCTTTCCATGGCCTGTTTTAAAGATATGCTCTCCAGATTCTCTGTCCAATATCAAAGTCCAAACTGGACTGGCCTCATTGGGAGTTTCTGTTTACTCCATAGACCTAGTGCTCAATCTAGGTCACACTATAAAATGTTCCCATTTCCTTTGTCTGGTGGCCTGCGGTTATATTTCCAGTCTCTATGTTTTTCCCAAAATTGACCCATATTGCCTGTTCTCTTAAGTTTGTTCCCCACTCCATCCCTTTATCCTCTCCTCTACCAATTTCTACAGCCCAGGTTGAGATCTGGGCCCCTCAGTTTCCAGAAAGAAAATTTTTACTTGCCATTGCCAAGGTATCTTTTCCGATTAATTACACTTCTCCCGAGGGTTTAGAAAAGACAAGTAAACTCTGAAGATATCACGCTAAGTGAAATAAACTAGTCACAAAAAAACAAATACTGTGTGATTTCACTTATATAAGGTATCAAGATTAGTCAAACTCATGGAAAAAATGCAGTTGCCAGGGGCTGGGTTTAGGGCCAAATGAAGTCGAGTTTCAGTTTTGCAAGATGAAAAAGTTCTGGAGACCTGTTTCTCAACAATGTGAATATACTTAATACTACTGAACTATACACTTAAAAATGGTTAAAATGGCAAATTTTTTTATGTATACTTTATCACAATTTAAAAAAACAAAAAGCAAAACAACAACAACAACAACAAAAGGCAAGTAAATTGCTGCTATAATCCCAGGCAGCATCCCCCAAAACTTTCCTGCCATTTGCAATGTCTCATTTTTGTCTTCCCTTTAAACTCTGGGAAGTAAACTCCTCTCACAGTCCACCAGGGTACTGTCTGACTTCAGAAGACCCCTTCCCTCCACTTGTGCCCATCAGTTTAGCAATGAAGTACACTATTTCACTTTGGAGCTATCTATTACACTTTTAGTTAGGATTAACCTATGCAATCACTGTTCCTTTATCCCTCATTCCCCTCAGAATCCTTTATTCCTCTGTGGAGCTGCACTCTGCTTCTAGGAGCACATGTGCAAACAGCCTTCCTCCTATTTGCATTTCACTTCCACCCACAGCCAAACCTTCGCCCAAGCTGCACTCTCAACTCAGAACATCCTTCCTGACTAAACTCCTCTACTTTTCTCCCTCCTCTTACTTAATTGCTCATAAAAGCCTATTTTTCATAAAGCCTTTCTAGAACAATTAATATTATGTATTTATAGTTTATTTTATATTCCAAAAAAGAATTTATGGCATATATGATCAGCTGGGCAAAAATTATTCTTCTTATATACAACACAAATTGTATCACACTACCTACTGTACCTCTCTGTCTCACTTAAGCAACTTAAAAATTTCAGTTAATTATATTCTTAATATCAATTTATTTATTACCAGTAACACTATCTTCTCATACTATACCTCTTAGAAGACACTGTTGAAATAGTAAACACCACTTAATATGAAGATTTACAATGTGTTAAACAATTATAAAAGGTCCTTTATAAAGTACCTAATTTTCACAATAAATTCAAATATGGGGAAAAGAATTAAACTGCTTAATCATATATCTCTCATTCTGAATAAATGAGAAATAAAACTTTATTCGTGGTTAAAATATAAATTAGTAGTTTCTGGATTAGCCTTCCGGAGGACATGAGTTCTACTGTTCTGCTCATCATTATGCTTAGCATCTAGCACAGCCGTAGACACATAACGAACGCTCATTATATATCTGGTGGATGAATGAACAAATGAAAAGTTGCTTGAGATTACATAAAAGATAGATACTAAAATTTCAATTTAATTCAGCCCTCTTAGACATCAGAGCCAATGTTTTGCTTCGTTTTTTCTTTTTCTTTTTTTCAGAAGTAAATAAAGCCCTAGCTTTTTCCATTATCACATTCATTGTTCCCTTTACCCCCTTTTGGCTTTACAGTTACTAAATATCTTTAATTTTATCGATTCTGAGTTGAGTTCGTTCAGTCATGACTCAAGAAGTTGTACCTACAAGATAGCTGAGCTTCCAAAAGGTGGCAGTAGTGTGTCAGTCACATGACCCAAGCTGTAAAGCTTTAAACTACTGCTTGATTTGATTGACACAGAGATAAATAAACTTTATCTCCTTTTTGCTCCAAAAACAATATACCATAAAAATAATTGAACTTAAACAATTTTAACTATTATAGCAGAAAATATTTTGGATACACTTCTGAAAAGAAAAAATCGAAGGGGAAGTTCAAGAGCTTCCTCACTAGTTCTGCCTCTTCAGACAGGCCAGATCACTTCTCAGCAGTTTGCTCTCCAACGTCAAACCTGTTCCAACAGAGTTTCCCTGCGCACTTGTTTGTTAGAAGGCTCGGTTCCTCTTTTTCTCAGCCTATTCATCTTTCCTACACTTTGCATACTAATGAAAGAGACACCCTGAGTTTACCTTTTCAACTACCCTTCTCCCAGAATTTGGTCTTTTTATTATTTATTTATTTATTTTTGCACATTGCAAAATCAAAAAGTGGAATAGCTGCATAGTAGCATGATGTTGCTGAGTGACTCTTTTAACCCAATCAGAAGAAAGTATTTACGCTTGATTCATGTTAGTTTTCTCCATCCCACCCATCAAGATTCTATTTCCCCAGCCCACGATGAGACAGCACATTGAAAGCATGCATGGGCAAGCATCTTGAGTGAGTGCCAAGGCAAAGTTCCACACTGGAAGGGACATTGGAGGTTCAAATTAAGAAGTAAACTTATTTATCGAGCAAAGTTCAAGATCCGTTACAGAAATAGAACAGGAAAAATCAGTATCTAGAAAAATCCAGAGAAAGAAAGATCATACCACCTTTAGGAAGCTGGAAGTGGTTCAGCGTGTCTAGAGTAACACAAGATTTCCATCAGCACCTATTTGTCCACAGGCTTTATTAGTGAAATTTCCACACCTTGGGTCTCTTGCTGCCTCATCAGCAATGTTTTGTATCATATAAACTTTGACCCGCGTTGACCAGAGCTGGTGAAACCAGGAGTGGCACTGTTTCAATAACAGCCAATCTTCCTGCTGGCTAACGACACATGATCCATGGCTTGGCGTTGAAAGATAAACTGGACCAATAAGTTTCCTTTCTCAGAAATTTGAACTAAGAAAATGAGCAGGTACGAGTGAGAATTAGAACTCAGATGTATATGATGGGACATACACAAGGTAAAATTATGAAGGAATGGAAGTTATAGTAAGAATAAAAAGTCGATTGAGAGAGAAAAACGTAACAGATATGCAGAGAGCAGCAAAGCATGCTCCTCTAAGTGTTTTTTTAAAATAAAGTTTTATTGGGGCTGGCCTGGTGGCGTAGTGGTTAATTTCATGCACTCCACTTCGGCAGCCCAGGGTTCACAGGTTCAGATCCCGAGCATGGACCTATGCACTGCTTATCAAGTCATGCTGTGGCAGACATCCCATATATAAAGTGGAGGGAGATGGGCATGGATGTTAGCCCAGGGCCAATCTTCTTCAGCAAAAAGAGGAGGATTGGCAACAGACGTTAGCTCAGGGCTAATCTTCCTCACCAAAAAAATAAATAAATAAAACAAAATAAAATTTTATTTAAACAAAATCTGTCCCACAACTTTACCCTCACAAGCATTAACAACAAGGTTATGTGGTCAACCTGGCCATGGTTCATTCACTACCTTTGTTTTTCCTAGTACCTTTATAGCAATACTCTCAAAGTGACTTTGCATCTCTCTTCTTGTTTTGTTGTCCAAATAAGCCCATTTTGCAGATTACAAAATTGAGGCACTGAGAGGATAAGTGACTGGCCCAAGTGAACTTTTGGTGATCCTTCAATTAGAACTTCCATTGTTTACTCTGTTAGCATTATTTGCTTCAATGTGCCATGAATGAATCACAGGAGTATACATTAAAAGCAGTCAGACCCTACATTTGCACTGGCCAGAGAATTTTTGCACCCATTCTTGCTTCTCATCCAGATTGTCAGTTATATACTATAAATTATTTATATACCTTAAGGTACAAAACAACATTTTTAATATTTAGCTTAATGACTTTCTAGCGTGTGACATTATTCTGATGCTGCCATTTCGTCTAGCTTAGTGTAAATGATATTAAATAGTCCTGGCAGCATAAAATTACATTCTTTAAATCATGTGCTTCACAATGTTTTATTTTAATAAAGTCTTTGCAATAGAAACCTTCTGCCACTCACTTTTTCTCATAAAACAAAAAAATTTTCTCCAGGCCTTTAAATGAGGGCCAATTGAAAAATTAATCATAATTGCTATAGGAGTGGCAAAGTCACTCTGGAGTGTTTTTAGTATTTCATTGACTTTCCTTTGTTGTAAGCATCAAGTCCTAAAAGTGTGGTAGAAGGAGAGGTACATATCATGGTAAATTTCAAAGTGGCAAAGGGTTAGTTAAAATAATTTTTCAAATTTTGTTAATTGCTCTACTTCTTCTCCAGTTGTTGCCATGGAAATACATACATAGTTAAAACACGCACGTGGGTACACACACAGAAGCTCACAGTATTTTTTGTACTTATACATTTATCCACAT
This sequence comes from Ceratotherium simum simum, assembly GCF_057802395.1. Classification (NCBI taxonomy): domain Eukaryota; kingdom Metazoa; phylum Chordata; class Mammalia; order Perissodactyla; family Rhinocerotidae; genus Ceratotherium; species Ceratotherium simum. The sequence continues at coordinate 36,721,401 of NC_141911.1, forward strand.
TCTCATTATATTCAGTACACGTGAAATATTTCTCAGTAGTCTTACTTCTGTTGCTATCAGAAGTCTGTAAAAAGTAAAGTAAAATATGCAACTGGTAAACCATAGTGACTCTTCTAAAATATAGCATATTCCACAAAACCCAGATTTTTAAAATAAGCATGTGTGAGTATATAATGTGAGATTCCAAATAACGTTTTATTCAGATAACCGAGTCAGAGACAAGCCTTTGTGAGGAGGCGGGATTTAGGTTACAGCGTCCGTGTTTTCCAGGTGCGTCCTTGCTGAACTTGAAGGTAACAAATAGGTGTAAAAGACATCCAGGGCCCTCCACTGCCGCATTATGAGCTCTTTGTGATCGTGCAGGAGATGCATCAGTGTGACACTGTGGCTCCAGGACTTCAGGGAAACCAAAAACCCACCTCGTGGTGATTATTGCATTACAGCTTTGGCTGACACTCTGGAGGCAGAGAGCCAACGGATAACAAAATACGTTTTTAAATTTCCAAAACTGCATTAGCATTAAGAATCTCAAAGGAAGAAAGTTCTGATTGAAGAACACAGTTGTCCCTTTCAGTTGTCCCTCTGGGCTTTCAAGGAAGCAGCTGGTAAACTGGCCTCTCCTGTGAGCACTTTCAGTTCTCAGGAACCTGCGCAATAGAGCAATTCGAGTTATTGCCGTTCGAGGAAAACCTGGCTACAGCAGCCCAGCCAAGCGAGCCAAAGATGGTATTCCTGATATGGCTGCAGAACCTCAGTAATATTTTAACCCACAATTGCAGATAACCATTTACATGCCACTTACTTGGGGGTCAGTAATGATTTTTACTTGGAGACTTAATTTCCTTTTCCTTAACGCTAAAGCCTCCTGGCTGTAGCGGTGAGAGTCAGAAGGGAGGGCAGAGGATGGGTTATTCTAAAGGACAGAAGCAAGGTTATAAATTAAAGATACTGTTAACCAAGCATCTCTCTCCCTCTCCCTCTCTCTCTCTCCTTCCCTCCTTCTTTCATCAATTCTCTTAGAATCTAAGACTTCTAAGAATTTTTAATTTCTTAAAGAATTTATTACATATTAAATACACGTCTCCAAATTGTCCCCCAGAAAGACTGTGCCAAGTGACACTCCCACCAGCAGGATCTGAGATAGCCCACCTCCCAGCAATCTCATCAGCTTTGTTCACCAGGCTTTCTCCATCTTTGCCAATTTCATAAAAGAATATATTCCTCTCTTTTGTTTTCTTAGAGCCCATTTTGTCGTTGGTTTAAATTATCATATTTGTAAATCTAACCTTTTAAAGTGTTTATATTAATGTGTTTCACAATAGGAAATCAATCTTGCATTCTTAGGATAAAATCTACAAGATGATGATGAATGATTCAATGATTCAAGATGATGATGAAGACCCTGCCAGTGTCAGCCTGATCTCCATTATTTAAGATTTCAAAATCTTTGTTAGTTAGGGGGATTGGTCTCTGACCGTCTGTTCAGTAGCTGAGAACACTAGCACGTATCAGGGCCTGGAATACTTGGGGGTCAAACATTGTGAACAGTGATTAGGTGTACAACATGGTGAAGAAAAATTAAAGGAAGGTATTTCTTATGGTCAAATAACTTACAGGGACTTATAACGCATTTTAGTATATTATAAATTCTAAAATGTCTTGTACTAAAGAACTCTGTTAAGATTTGCTTTATCCACGGTTTATTAAATTTATTTGGCTAAATATATGGAGTGCTTTCTGTTTAGAATAAGTATTAACCTCTGACAGGAGATTCAAGTGTTTCATTTAACATTTTGAAAAGAGTATAGTTTCCTTTTGTTCTACATTTGGCATAAATGTTATGCTCATTTCACAAAATTAAGCCATCTTGCCTTGTTCTCTAAAATGGTTGGGTTGGCCTAGTGGCGCAAGCGGTTAAGAGCACGCGCTCTGCTGCGGTGGCCCAGGGTTCGCCGGTTCGGATCCTGGGCGCATGCTGATGCACCATTTGGGAAGCCATGCTGTGGTGGTGTCCCACATAAAGTGGAGGAAGATGGGCATGGATGTTAGCCGAGAGCCAGTGTTCCTCAGCAAAAAAAAGAGGAGGATTGGCAGATGTCAGCACAGGGCTGATCTTCCTCACACACAAAAAAAAATAAAATAAAATGGTTTAAGTGAAAAGCATATAATTTGTTCCTTGCAAATTTGAAAGAATGCTCCTATGAAATCAACTAGTCCCAGTAGTTATTGTTGATGCTCGTTTTATTTATTTTTCAATTTCTTTTGTGATTATTGACATATTTTGGTTTTCTATTCTTCATAGGTACTTTTGGAGATTCTTTTTCAAATGAGTATATCATTATTAAAAAAAATCTTTGGCAATTCTTGCTATATTCACTTTTATTTACAATATTTTATTTGCATTTCTTTCCTTTTTTTTTCATTAAACTTTCCAAAGCACTCAAAAAAAATTTTTTCCGGTTTTATTGAGGCATAATTGACACACATCACTGTATGTTTTAAGGTATACAGCATAGTGGTTTGGCTTACTATATTGTGAAATGATTACTGCCATTAGTTTAGTTAGCATCTATCATCTCATACAGATACCATAAAAAGAGAAAGCAAAAAAAGAAAAGGAAATTTTTTTCCTTGTGATGAGAACTCTGAGGATCTATTCTCTTAACAACTTTTCCTGTGTATCATACAGCAATGTTAACCACCGTCATTATGTTGTACACTACATCCCTAGTACTTATTTAACTTGTAACTGGACGTTTGTATCTTTTGACCACCTTTCTCCAATTCCCTCCCACCTTTTGTAACCACAAATCTGATCCCTTTTTCTGAGTTCAGTGTTTTGTCTTTTTGCCTTTTTTTATATTCTGCATATGAGTGAGATCATGCAGTATTTGTCTTTCTCTGTCTGACTTATTTCACTTAGCATAATGCCTTCAAGATCCATCCATGTTACTGCAAATGGCAGGATTTCCTCATTTTTTATGGCTGAATAATATTGCATTGTGTATATATATATACACTGCAACTTCTCTATTCATTCGTTGATGGACACTTAGGTTGTTTCCATGTCTTGGCTCTTGTACTATGAACATGGGATGCATACATCTTTTCGAGTTAGTGTTTTCATTTCCTTCCAAAGTGGTTTTATTTCATATATTTCCTTTCCTATGATTTTATCATTTAATTACACTACTTTACTTAAGCTTATCTAGTGTTATTCGTTTCTTTTTTTGAATGCTGCAAATTTTATTTTTTATTTTAATAAAAGGAGGGAATTTTATATTCCCTCCTTATAGGTTAATTAATACAAAAGTTAAGTCTCTGGATTTTCTTTTGAGTAAGACTTTGAAAATCTTTTATAAATTTTGGCATATAATACTCTCTTATTTTTATTTTTTAAATTGTTTATTAATGTAGTATTTGTTTTTTTTTTTACAATTCGAAGATTATTTAGAAGAATGTTCTGTAAATTTTATTCTATTTGTTCATTTAATTTATGTGCTTACTTCTAATTTTATTGTGTTTATTCAAAGAATGCAACCTGTACCATTTTTACACTAAGATCTAGCATAATAATATTTCTAAATGTTCAATAGATGCTTAAAAAGAAGTTGTATTTTCTGTGTACAAGATACAAAATTTCATATAGTCCAAATAATACCTTCTCTTTAAAATTTCTATATCTATATTATTCAACTCTTTATCTGCTAAAGAAATAAAAAGGCATAATGATGTCTTCAAATACAATTGTAATGACTTTAATGTATAGCTTTGTTATTTGGTATATAAAACTTAAAGCTATTATAATTTCATTGGGTGAAGGAGAGTTTGTTAACATGAAAATACCCTTTGTCTTCTTTAATGTATTGCCTTGAATTGTACTTCATTTGAAATTTAATATTGCCAGTCATAAATTGTGTTTGATTGTCTTTACATTTTAGATGGACTCCTGGGAGTCCCTGAGACCCTCTGAGAAAGCTCAGAGGTCAATATTTTCAGAGTAATTCTAAGATGTTATTTGCCTTCTTCACTCTCATTCTCTCAGGAGTGCACAGTGGAAATTTCCAGTCCATATGATTCATAGTTCTGATATATACACACATCACACTCTGATAGTTAATAGTATGTGTGCTTGTGTATTTTTGTGTTTTATAAATTTCTCAGTTTTTATAAAACTTCTAGAAGAAAATATAGGAGAAAGTCCTTGTGACCTTGAGTTAGGCAAAGATCTCTTAGGTATGGTACAAAAGCGTGGACCATAAAATAAAAAATTGATAAATTTGACATCATGGAAATTTCAAACTTCAACTCTTTGAAAGACACTGATTAAAAAAAAAAAGTAAAAAGGAAAGAGAGTAGAAGGGTAGAAGCCACAGTGTTGAAGAAAATATTTGCAAAACTTATCTGATAAAGGACTATATCCAGAAGATATAAAGAACTCTTAAGATTCAATAGTAAGAAAACAAACAATCCAATGGGCAAAAGATTTGAACAGACATGTTACCAAAGAAGAGATACAGATAGCAAATTAGCACTAAAAATATGCTGAACATCATTAGTCATTAGGGAAATGCAAATTAAAACCATGATAAGATAATGCTACATGTCTATTAGAATAGCTAAAATAAATGTTTTAAAACTGACAATATCAAGTCCTGACGAGAATGCTGAGTAAGTGGAACTCTCATATATTGTTAGTGGAAATGCAAAATTGTTCAACCGCTTTGGAATTGTTTTTTATAAACTTATTGCTTGTTATATAGTTAAGCATAGACTTACCATATGACGCAGCAATCCCACGCCTGGGTCTTTACCCAGAGAAGGGGAGACAATGTTCACACAACACCCTGCACACAAATATTCACAGCATCTTTATTTGTAATAAAGAAAAACTGGAAAACCTCAAATATCTATTGACTGGTGAATGGGTAAAGAAATCATGCTGCAGCTATACGATGGAATAGTACTCACTGATAAAAAGAACCAAACTACAGTTACATGTAACAACATGGAGGAATGTCAAAAGCATTATGCTAAGTGAAGGAACCCAGACTCCATAGGCTATATAATGTATGATTCCATTTATCTGATATTTTCAAGAAGTAAAACTATAGGGCCAGAAAACAGATTGTCCAGGGCTGGAGGTGGAGAGAGGCATTTGACCTCAAAAAGGCATGGAAATATCCTGTGTCTTGATTGTGGTGGTGGTTACACAACTGTATAAGTTCACCAAAATTCATAGAATTGCACGTGTAAAAGGTGAATTTTACTATATATAGATCAATCTGACTAAAAAAAAATTCAATTTTCATTTGTAATACATCTATATCGGTAAATACGATCCACATAAGTAAAATCTCTTTGGATCTTCAGTAAGGTTTGAGATGGTAAAGAAATCCTGATATCAAAAAGTTTGAGAACCATTATTATAGGTCATGATGAATAATATAATTTTTATTTCTTTTTTCATTTTCTTTATTGTGTTTTGTTAAAGCAGCACACTATGGGATTTTTTAACCTAATCTGAGTATCTTCAGCATTTATTAAGTAGATTAGAGCATGTAATTAAAAATATATTAAAAATATTTTTCAAATATTAAAAATATTAATTAAATTAAAGATTTTAAAGTTAGAAATATTTTTTGACTTATTCCCATTGGCTTATTTTATCTTTTTAAAAACTCTACCTTTTGCTTTGTGCAATTTTAATTTTTTCCATTCATTTGGGAAGTATACTTTGTGCCTGTTTGAATTAACCTTGAAGTTTTCCAAACACACAAGTATAACTTTTTCTAAATATCAGGGTGAAAAATGAAATAATGCCTTTTATCTTTCCCATATACCTTATGAGACCAGAAATTAATCAATTTACCCAGTCTATCAAAACTATCTGTAGTTTTGAGCTGAGGGCTGTTAACATAATTTAAATTATTTTATGTTATATATGTTTTATGTTAACAATCATGCATTTTGTTTTAAAATATATTAAGAATAATCATAAATATATAAATAAATGTTTATTAAGCCTGATATTCCTTTCTTATGTTTTTTCAGTTTTTTCTCTCCATTAACAAACGTTGGATTTTTTTTTCTGATTGCTGTGCCAAGTATCTTCCACCTATCCGTCGCATCCCTTCTCCACCCTGTTCTCTGTCCTGAGGCGTTGGTGTGAATAACACATCATTGGCATCCTTGCCTTGTGGTTTTTCTGTTGGATTCAGCTTATGGGGCCAAGAGCTTGGAAGAGAAAGGAGAGTGAGTTTAGCGTCTTTTTTCCCTTTGTGAGGTTGCCTCCAGCTGGTATGCTCTTGACAGAAAGTCATTGATCATCGCGAGGCAGAAGCTCTACGTAACATGCTCACATCTTGGATTCAATAACCTCTCCACTTTCTTTTCCTCTTGGGCCTATGGGTATTGACAGCCTGCTGCTGCTAGCCCTGGGTTCTGCTCTTATCCCTTTGGGTTCACCTACATCTCACCTACCCCTTTGTAATTAGTCTCTGTAAACAAACTCTCCTCAGATTAGCCTAATTTGGGTCCCCATCTCTTTTGAGTAGGGACACTGATGTCGCTGATCGTTCATAAGTTTGGCCAAGATATAGCTTGGCGTAGGTCTTTTTTCATAATTTCGTTCAGAACATGATGAACGTTTTCAATCCACACTCACTGGTTTTTTGTTTTTTCAGTTCAGACACCGTTGTTCAGTTTGCCCTTTTATATTGCATTGTTCCCATTGTTTGGCATTTTCTTTAAATTCACGTGTAATTTTTATGTTGGATCCTTGTTGTCTATCTCCACAAACGCTCTCTGCTCTCTCGTTATTATCATTTCTTTGCCCTGTGCCTCTGCACGCTGGGAGCACTTACCACAATGACTTTTGATGTTACCCATTTGGTTTTCTGCAACGTTACTTCTTCCCTTTACTGGCAGCTTTTCATTCTGTTGTTACATTAGTTATTGGCTGTTTTTAAAAAATTAATCCCACCTCCAATGTTTATTTTCGTAGCACTACTTTTCTGGATGGCTTTTGCTCCTGTTTCATAAGAATTTTTCTTCTTCTAAACTGGGTGCTCACCCAGTAAAGTAAAAGTATTAAAGCTGAGTGTTTTAAGTAAATTTTCTTCCGTTCCCTGCAGTAATTCACATTCTGGATTCTATTCTTTTAATAAATCTTCAAGATGGTATTCCACTCCCATATACTGTAATACTTTTTAAAAAAATTTTCCCTAGTGAGTCATCCACTATCCAAATTTCCCCAGCCTCATTTATTATCCATTTTGGGATGAGTAGATTCCCAGGCTCATGTATCCATCTGAAGAGCAAGATTATGTACACAACTTCTAGCTCCATTCCTATACCTTCCAAGCCATTATGTAGCGTGGATGTGCTGATCTCCCATTCCCTAATTCCACATCACTTAGAGTAATTGGAATATATGAAATAATCTAATTTGCAGTTTATCCTCCTATCAGGGTTGTTTCTTTTTTTTTTTTTTAAGTTGAGAAACTTTCAAAATTACTTTATTAAGGGATAACCAGGAGAAGGTCTGTGGTACCAAAGCTTTTCATAATTACTGCATGCCATGGCAAAGTGTGATGAACATTCTGTTATAGAAAAGTGTGATATTTTTGGGAAAATAAGCATTTCAATGGTCTTCTGAGCAAATTTGTGCACTTTTGGCTTTCATGTCTTTGTTGCAATTGCTCGGGGCTGGGGGCAGGGTATGAGTTTCAAGTGTGATATCTCTGTAATCTTAGCCCAAAATTGTTTGTTTGTGCCAGACAAACATTTTATTTTTTTTGTTGTTATTATGCAAGAAACCTCAAAAGTGACTTCAAAACATTTTCCATTAAGTTTCAGAGAAATTTTGTAAAGCCCTGACTGAGTATGACGTAACTTTAAAAATCACTGGAAAAAACTGACAGTTTGGATTTCATGTTCTTGATGCTGAGGTTTTAAATGCTTTGCTAGTCATGGTGACTGAAATCCATCCTTAAATAATAACTCATATCATATCATACACACTTGGATGAGGTCTAGGGTTTTTTCTGATATCCCTCCAGGTACAGCTTTTTGCCTCGAGCCACTCCCATTTTTCTTTTTACACCTGCCTATTTTGTGCTCTTTTTTCATTTTGCTTTTTAGTTCTAAAATGTGAATAGAAAGAGCTCCTGATGGTGAGAGGAAGTGGGGACTGGTGTCTCAGCAAACTGCTAAGAAAATATCTGTGTAGATGACAGACAGCTGCCCATTTTAATGTCTGGAACAGAGCCCAGGGACTCTGAGCCAATGGCTCAACATTAATAAAATTGAAATAATTCATCTTCCTGAAGACCCCTATATGAACTCTTTTAGAAAAAGCAAACCATGTATAAACTACTGGCCAGAGTGGAAATTCTAATGGCTTCATAATTCATGGAAATTCTTCACAAATTGTGGCAATAGATTGACCTTTACTTCTACTTTTTAATATTGTTTTGTGTTTTTCCACATTTCTATATATAGGCTGGGAGAAACTGTCAGGAAATAATACACATAAGCCTGGGAAGAAATTTGACACAAGTTTGTACATTCTTAAAATGTAAGATGAACTTCTGAAAAAGTGAGGCTTAGACTGGAAATTCAGAGAATCCTTTTTCTGAGATTGCTTTTGATGACATCAAGTGAAGGTTTACAAGAACCACATGTAAAACTCTGTTCATTTCTTTTTAGATATCTTGACTATTATCAACTATTACATTTATTGCTCAGATTCAGGAAAGAATCCAGGTTTTGTGGAGTTTAAGGCTTCTACACTAGGGGGACTCTCTTTAAGAAAAAGAATACAAAATCGTGAATATGAAATTAGGTACAAAATGATTACTTATTTAGAATGAGAACAGACAATATAATAATTAAAAGTTTTAAAAGTCTGACAAACAACATGAACATCATAAAATTCAGAAAAATAACAACCCTTTTATTAATTGACCAACACAGCTATATAATTCTTTTTTTACCACCCATTTTTGGCCACATACTTTTTGATAACTACTTCATAGGACAACAATTTTATAATACATTTTTTATTGAGAGAATAGAAAATTAATTCAGTATTTCATCTAGCAGGATTGATCAAAATTTGTTTTACTTGATGTTTTAGAAAGTTTCTTTCAGCTTCACAACTTATTACTGGTATTGTCATGCACATTTTTGTGTTGTTATCAAGCTCGGGAAGTAGTCTATCAAGCTACTTTTTATATAAACTATAAGATATGGAAAATTTTTCTATAGCTGTCTTCTGGCTCCATACATTTCAAATTTTGTTTCTCTTCCACTACTGACTGTACGTGCCCACTGCTGGAGGACACATTCATATCCTGATACAGCCATTCCTCTGTGTCATGGCGCTCGGTGGGTCAGCACAAAAGATGGTCACTGTATTTCTGAAAGGCGTTCCAATACCAGAACAGCTAGCAATAACATAAATATTCACGGAAGCAAGAATGAATTACCTAAATATAGTCCACTAAACCCAAACTAAAGGTATCCACAACTCAACTTCCCATTAGTAGCCAGTTTTCAGGTTTAGAACTTTACAGGTTGAGCAGTTTGCTTATGTCTATAAGCTATGGAACCTGTCTGAATGAGACTTCATCCCATTTCAGGCTTTTCTGTCATCAATTTCTCTATTTTTCGCCCTTTCTTTTAGAGTTCCATGTGTATATTTTCTTTTCTTTGTAATTCCACATTTTCTCTAAGCATTTGTTCTTTGCTGATGCGTTTGCTAAAAGCGGGACTGGATCAACTAAGTTCTATGACAAGGTTTTCCAATATGCTTTGTAATATTGTAATATGTAGTGTCTTGTCTTATTATTTCACATAAATAGCATCTGATAGAGTGGCTGTCTCTCTCATACCTGACCTTTCTGTTTGGTTTCCATATAGTGGCTACATCCTCCTTGTTAGGTCAGTGTTCGGCAAGTTTTGACAACGGAAGGTCATTTTAAACTTCCTTTGGAAGGAAAAACCAACTCTTGTTTGAAGTTCATTGCATAACTCTGTGACTCACTTCCTGCTGACACCACTGAGCATCATGCTAGAGGTAGCAGTTGACCTGCATTTCTGCTAGATTACTTTGTGCTATATAACATGTGGACTACAGATGCACAGAAAAAATAGTGTGCACAAAACTAAAAGAAAATACAGAAAATATTTTATGAAGCTCAGCATGTATGAGATAACACCTGTGGGGAACCGCCCACTGATGAACAAGGATGGAAGCACAGAGGACTACTTTATATCACAGGACTGCTGGAGACAACAAGGAAGTGACTCCCACTTACTCAATGTGTATCTCAGAGTAGGAAAATTCTTCCATTGGCTCAACAATGAACATGGAAGAGTGAATTTAAAAAAGATGTAATTGTGCCATGGTCTTTAAGGAAAGTCCAATCTACATTGAACATTCTGGATTTAGCTTTCCCCAGATCAAAACCTTCTATTCTTTTGTCGTTTCTGATCTAGGATTTGACCACTTGCTTTGACCTTGTTTTGATACCATTCAATTTCAGGATAAAGTCTTGGAAATTGGTTCTCCAGGATAAAATCTTGGGAAAAAAGCATATACTATATCTGTTGAGTAGTCAGGCAGATCTATATTCAGATTCCAACTCTTACACTTACTAGCTGTGACCTTGGGAAAATTGCTTTACCTAAACTTTAAATTTTTCATCTGTAAATTAGGAACAGTAATGTCTCTTTATTCGAAATCTTAAAGATGAAATATAATATTGTATCTAAGGTCCTGGAACAGTACTTGGTACATAATTCTCTTTCCTTCGATAAGTCTGTCATCTGATCCTGGTCAAATCCATAAATCCATATTATATACATGAACTTGTTAGTAAATTTTTAAAAATTGTGCTGCATTATAGAACAGAAGTAAATAAATAAATCTATAAACTCCCCTCCCAACTCTAAGATCGTTTCAGTGCTATCTTTCTAAGAAAAGAAAAAAGCAATCTAGGCATTGGGAACCATCAAAATGAGGATAAGGTACAGACGAAGAAATAAGATGACATAGTATATGGAGATCACTGAGGGGCCAGAAAAGCTGCCAATCCCCTGAAATTTCTTTCAAGGATCTGACTGATCACATACTATGTGTTCCATTCTGGAACTTTCCCTATCCTCGTCTTCACCTTTCCAGATCAAACTATTCTTTGGAGTCCTACTTGAATTACATTTCTCCTATGGATCCTCAATGGCTGCTATGAAAAGAAATAAGCAGAAGGGACTCTAAATTCTCTACCTCATTTAAATCAAAGCAAACATGTTTTTTCTATTTTCTATTAGGTTTCCATGTAAGATCTCAAAGATGTTTCTGTGGCTTAAAAAAAAAAATTGAAAATCTACGATTAATTTAGGTCAGATTTTTTTCCATATATTTGTGGAACTTTTCTCAGCCACAGGGTTGACTTCTAACTAAAAGCCAAATTCTTAGTAGGCAGAGATCATTCATACTTTACACCTTTAAGCAATGTCTAGAGCACGACGAATCATGTTTTACAGATTTTGAGCAATCAATACATTTTAAGCAAGATATATTTAAGAATTTGTCCTTGTTGTGGGTTGAATTGTCTCCCTAAAAAATTCACATGTTGAAGTCCTAATCTTCCGTAACTCAAAATGTGACCTTATTTGTAAAAGGGTTGTTACAGAGGTAATTAGTTAAGATGAGGACATACTGGAGTAAGGTGAGCCACTAGTCCAATATGACTGGTGTATTCATAAAAAGGGGAAATTTAGACACAAACATGCACACAGGGAGAATGCCATGTGAAAATGAAGGCAGAGATCAGTGGTGATGCAGCAGGAGCCAAAAACACCAAAGATTGCCAGCAAACCACCAGAAGCTAGGAGAGAGGCATGGCACAGATTCTCCCTCATATCCCCTAGAAGGAACAAACCTGCCAACACTTTGATCTCAGAGTTCTAGCCTCCAGAATTGTGAAACAATAAATCTCTGTTGTTTAAGCCATCCAGTTGTGGTACTTTGTTATGACAGCCCTAACGAACTAATATGTTTCCTAATGACAGAAATAGATGAAGGACAAAACAGATGTGACTCTCCATCTTCTTGTGAAACTCTGGATTGGACTATGAGGAAACTGTAGAAACTTGCAGCTTCCACTCAGCAGATCCCAGGTCTTGCTGTGAAGGAATGTGGTCTATAGCAGGCCAGCATGTTACACAGTCAGGGCTCAGTCAGTGTTTATTGTGATTTAAGAAAAGCGAAAGTAACGAGAGTGCTGTGAGCACTCAGCCCTGTGCCTTTCAGGTAGCACAGTTCAAACAGCAGGAAGCAGAGGTCTGGCCTCTGTTGAGATCACCATGGAAACCATGGCCATGGCCAATGCAGAGGAGTCAGGACTCTCTTTGGTCTCCTCCAAGGGACCAACCCAGCAGGCTTAGATCCACATTGGCTGCAGGATTCGTTGAACAAGGTTTGTGGTGGTAAACCCGGAATGGGCTCCCTGCACAATCCATACCAATATAATAATGCCTCTGAAATTGTTGCTTTCCTTAGTTTTCTCTTTAAAACATTTCCAGAGTTTCAAACTAAAGATTTAGAAGAGGATAGTGATTGCTCTGGGTCCTGAAAAAAAGCAATAAGCAATCCCACAGAGGAAATATGTAAAGGCTTATTTGTCATGAAATCATAAGACTGGAATAAAGCCTAACAGAGCCCAAGATCCGTTTCTCTATCACTAAGTGTTTTCTTAAAGATAAGAAGTTACCTTATAAAGAAAGGTAAGAAGCAATTTTCTCTCTCTTCTCTGCTGTCTGCTACTTGGAATTGCAAGGGAGAGAGGAAAGACATAAAGACTGCGTAAATACATTGATAATACTAAAAACCCACATTCATATTTACTCTACAAGTTACTAAGTGATTTTTGTGCCTGTTACTTTATTTCATCCTCTTAGCAACCCTCTGAGGCAGATATTATCTTCCTTGTACAAATTAGGAAACATTTATTCATTTTTTTTCCTAAAAATGAAACTCAGAACTGGCTGAAGTTCATACATCCTGTTATTACCTGCTGAAACCTCATATTCAGAACTTCTAGCTCCAAATCTTACACTATTTCCACCAGGGCATGCTGGAAAAAGAATCAGCAAAGGGAGAGGAGGAGTAAGAGAGAAAGGGAAGGGAAGATGGCTGTATGGGAAGGGGACTTTCTTACTTCAGGGCAACAGAATTAAAGACCCCAAAGGGAGAGGGGTTTTTCTCCCACCTCATCTTATTCTGGCCTGGCCTTCTCTGCACATAGACCACCATGCTTCACAGATGAGTTTCAACTCTTTTTATAAGTTTCGTATCATTATTGTCCAAACTTCCCTCCAGGCTGTATAATTGCAACCCCATTAGCATTTCCTCCTAGGCTTCACTATCTTTTCTCTGAACCTTCCACACACTGTCTTTTTCCCCCTCATTTGAAGAAGCTAGAGCTGGTTGAAATCTTTCAATTGAGTTTTCACATTCCATCTACCACTCTCTACTTCACAAGGAAGGAGTCTGTCAAAAGATTAGAACATGATTTAATTCAATGTACATTGGGCCGGCCCCGTGGCTTAGCAGTTAAGTGCGTGTGCTCCGCTGCTGGCAGCCCCGGTTTGGATCCTGGGCGCGCACCAACACACTGCTTCTCCGGCCATGCTGAGGCCGCGTCCCACATACAGCAACTAGAAGGATGTGCAGCTATGACATACAACTATCTACTGGGGCTTTGGGGGGAAAAATAAATAAATAAAAATCTTAAAAAAAAAAAAGTATTCAAATAAATTATATTTCAAGTAATGAGACATATGACTTAGGACCAGGGTTTTATTTAGCTGGCTATTATTTTAGCTGTCTTTCCTTTTACTAATACCACCTGATAATTAGACAATGAAAAGGAAAATAAATTATATCGACTCTAAACAATACAATACATCCCTATTTCCTAGGTTGTCTCTCATCTGGGGATATCATTTTCCAGTTCATACGATAATGAATCCCAGTAAAAGTTAAGTCAAAACTTTCCATCAAATGATGATGGAAAAAAATCAATTTCTGGCAACTATCATCCATCACCATTCAGAAATAAGAGGTAACATTAACTGATTATTTACCAGGTATCACTCTCCATGTGCTAAGGTCTTCATGTTCATCATGGACCTTTAATCCCGAAAATCTTAGAAAGTGGATATTATACCATCCATTGTAGAGAAGAGGAACATCAATATAGGTCCATTTAACTCTAAAGCTTTTGGCTACTATGTTCTACCACCAGAATAAGGGCAGTATTCTGTACTGCCTAACCAACAGAGAGCAAAGAAAAGGGGAAAAGTATATTTTAGAGGTTTCTAGAATAAATAATGCTAATTTTAAAAGGACAGTAGAAAAGAATGAAAATGGAAGCATTTTCCTTAGAGTATTGACGGCAAAACTGAAATGGATATTTGGGAGTTTGATAATCTTACCAGATTAGTGCCTTCATCATCCTATTTTTGCTGTCCCTCTCCAAATCAGGACAGCAGGGGCCATATCTATGTCTCAGTTAACCAGAGCATAGTACAGTCAGGCTGGCTATGTTAATTAACTCTGATTGCTAAATGGTGGGTCAGTTCAGTCACTAAACAATCCAATTAATAGATGAGAGTAAGTAGCAGCCTGAATGTGCCATGGCTAATTTCATCCCTGTCGATTTTTTAGTAATTGATCTGATCCACCATGCAGCTAACCTACCTGGTTGTTAAGATGCCTAGAATACTGTGTGTGCTGTTCCAGCTATTTCAATAATACAATTATGGCATTCAAATACCTCTTCCTCAGAAAGACCAGCCCTAGGATGAAAGCAAATGCAATAGGCCTATTTGATGTTTTTAATAGATAGAGTTTCTAATAATGGAGTTTCTAACTGAAATCAATATATTCTGTGTCTTTTATCTCTAAATATGAAGAATATGTAACAACAAAATAAATTGCCTTTAAAAGTGATTACTTTGTAAACTAGAGCCCTTTGAATTGTCATGTTGATAACCAACAAATAGTATCCATTAACTAATAGTTTACAGGGTTTTACCAGTTATTTTCAGATAAAACATTCTAGTTTTACTATTTTATTTTTTAAAAGATATTAACAAGTCTCCATTGCCATAATTCTGTTAGAGCTTCTGTGAAAATAAAACAATTAAAAAGAATAGCTATTCCTGTGACAAAAAAAACCTACACGATTTCAATGGAAAGATCACTAGTCTACATTCAGGAAACCTAGATTATAATCCCAGCTACATCACAGAATCACTAAACTCAGAGAATCCGGAGTCAGAGGGAAAGGTATTTTAGAGAGCATTTAGACCAAATCCTCAAAGGAGAGGATCTGAAGGCCAGAGAAGTTCATTACCATAACTCCTGATTCCCACCCCTACATCCCTCTACCTTACAGTCTAAGAATTTATGAAGAAAAACTTTAAAAATAGAAGATACATTTTAAAACTAATTAGATTACGGAAATATCTCATGTCTTGAGTACCATGAATGCATCTTCAAAGTACAGTATGATTGTTAAGATTATATAGTTAGTGGTAGCTTTAATTTTGAAATATAAATACAAACCAATTTTGTAAAGATTTCTTGAGTGAGACCAATTTTACAAATCATTAAATTTTGACCCATACACTTTTATTACATATTCCACTGATTTTTTTTGGTCCTAATATTACTTCTTAGTATGAATAACTAAAGAAGATGGATTGAATGAGTGGAGTGGAGGTGGGTGGAGAGTATAATGTGTGAATTCATAGATTTATACCCTCCTATTATTTATTTATTCATTCATTCACCTAATTATTCAACACATATTGATCAACTGCCTGTGGACTCCGGGATACAGAAATGAACAAGACATGGCTGCCTCCAGAGCACACAATCCAGGAAGAGACAGACATCTCAGCCTAGGATTACAGTGTAGAGCACTGTGCTGTGAGTGAGGTAAGAACAAGGTATGGCAAGCACGGGATGAGGCTGATGCAGACTGCTTAGGAAAGAATGGGCTTCCAAGAGGAGACAGCACTTGGACTAATGGCTTAAAGAATTAATAATAATAATAGATAATATTTTATTGATGCTTACGACATGCCAGGCGCAACCCTTTAAGTGAGGTCCTATTATTATCCCCATTTTACACATGAAGCAACCAAGATTCAAGGTCATAGTGTTATGAGGTGGAAGAACTTGAATAACTTGAACTCAAACAGACTCAGGGCTGTGACAAAGAAAAGGGAATGAGGGTGAACAAAAATATAGGATGAGATAAGGTCACAGATGTCAGCAACAGCAAATCATAAAGCTTTGTGTGACATATGAGCAACTGTGAATTTATCCTAAAGGCTATAATTATGCAAAGCTCTTCACTATATCAAAAAGTATGACTCAAGAACATACATTGTCACTTCCATCCCTTTCCTCACATTCCTACCAGAAACGTCCTTTCTATATCCCTGCTCTTCCTTAGTTCTTTCCAATCCTTTAAAACCCCTCTCCTCTGTGATGTCTCCAACCCATAAATCCACTATCTAACTCTTCCAGCACAAATAGCCCTTATCACATAATGCAATAATTTGTCTGACATTGTGTACTAATTTTTCACATGTATTTATCCCACCATTTCATATAGGTCACACACTCTTAAAGGCTAGAAACCATGTCCTAGTCCTCTTATGTATTCCCATAGCATCTAGTTTACTTGGTGAACACCTAGAAGTTACTCATAGAATAAAGCTCACGTTAGAATAAAAACTGATAAACTTTAGAAATAGTGGAATCTGTTATTACTATTGTTCCTCAAAGCAGAAATTTCCCCTCCTCTCTATCTGGTCGTGCTGGGTGCTTGTTGCATAATCAAGAGATTTAAATATCAACAATAGATAATTATAACTTGCTTGGCAAATGCCCAAACTGCTGCCCAAATTAATAGGAAAAGAAAGATAAAATAATAAGAATAAATCACAAAACATATATTAGCTCTCAGTGATTTCCCAGTATCCTACTTCATAACTGGTATTATTTTCAATATAATAATTATATTCTAGGATTAAAAGGTCTCTTCAGTGTTTATGTTGTTCTCCTACACCTTCCAATTCACTAATCTCCAGGCCTACTATTCAGACAGAATTTAATTTTTAAATTAGCCTTGACACTTGAGAGACTATTTTTAAAGGTCTCCCAAGTAGGAAATTCCATATCCTTCCATAGTAATTCATCCCACTCAGCCAGTTCTTCCCTATGTTTAATCTAAATCCCACACGTTGCACTTGGGGCCCATTTCCTCTTGTTTTGACCCCTGCTGTGTAAATGGAGAATAGTTGATTATCACCAATTATGACTAAACTAATCTTTTAAAAAAAATAGTATTAAATAACTGGGGCCTCTCTTGTTTAGTTGAATAATCATAGTTATTTTAACCTATACTCATAGATCTTATTTCCTAATTTATTTTTATCTTCACTACTAAACTCTTTCTAAGTCCTCTACCTTCTTTAGTGCGGAATCTAAAGCTTAAAACGGGTCCCAGGAACTGTCTGACTAATGGGAGACATAACTGGAAGATGACTCATGGTTCCTGATTTCTGCACTTCTATTCCTGCCTCTCATTATGGTGCCTCCACCCCTTACAAGGCTACTTTCTTGTTTCATTGCTTGATAATCACCCCTCAAATATACATCAGACAGATCAAGGGAGATTACAAAGCAAGGATTCTCTTTTAGTAATTATTGCTCTGCCCCAAGTACTTGACACTCTTACTCAAAATTCTCTTTGACTCTCTTCCCTTTGTCCACATTAGAACAGAATCTATATTAATAATGCTGATCCTATCCTCTAAGATCTACACCATTATCAGCAGCAAATTTAATGAGTATGTTTCTTCTTTTTTTTTCCTCGATTACTGGCCACTTTGTCCCGACCACCCCTTCTCCAAGGTGGCATGTATTTTCATAACCACATTCTGTGATTGGTCATTTGTCCAATAGGATGGTTGTAACTTGATTCCCTAATAGACCGATGAGTGTTTCCTATAGAATATAATTTCAAACATGTTAAAGTCAAAGTAGACTTCATTGGTCTTCCAAACCACACTTACAAGGTCATAATGAATGAGTTTAATAAGGCTTTTTCATCATGAGTACTCAGTAATCTGTTCAAGTTAAAAAAAAAAAAAAAAAAAGGCTAATTCAGGTCATCCTTTTTCGACCTTGAAAATTGTATTATTCTGTTACAGCTGTCCTAACAAAGTACCACAGATTTGGTGGCTTAAACAAAAGTTTATTTTCTCGTAGTTCTGGAGGCTAGAAGTCCAAGTTCAAGGTGTTGGCAGGGTTGATTTCCTCTGAGGCCTCTCTCCCCGGCTTGTAGAAGGCCATCTTCTTGTGTCTTCACATGGTCACCTGTCTGTGCCTGTCTGTGTCCTAATCTCCTTTTATAAGGACGTGAGTCATATTGGATTAGGGCCCACTCCAATAACCTCATTTAATCTTAATTACCTCTTTAAAGATCCTGTCTCCAAATATAGTTACATTCTAAGGTACTTGGAATTGGGACTACAACATATGAATTTGGGGGCGACACAGTTCAGCCCATAACAAAATACATACTTGTCCATTACTATCGTGCTTCCTCCACTAAGTATAATATTCTTGACAATTGACAGAAATGCTTCTCTGCTTGGCTTTATTTTTTTTTTTTCCCAAATTACCTCCCAAGCCCTGATCTAGGATTTTTTGTTATCCTAAAAGCTTCACTCTCTGTATTTCTTCTGAAAATCTCTTTGATTTTATTTTTTTAGTGACAGCAAAGCAGTCCATCAATTCAGTCAAAGTGGGCAATTCACTGGGAAAAAAATTAAACTACGTGTTTAGTGGAATTGATTGGTCTGCATTGTCAAGATCACTTATACCAACAGCCTTAAATATAGTCTTCCAATTTATTTCCATTTCAAATGTAGTTCTGTGTTCAGGAACTTCTTTTTTTTTTTCCATCTTTTATTATGTTTTATGTTATTTTGTGAAAGTACGCTTAACTCTTTTGGACTGCTTTGCTCCTTAAGCCCTCTTAGTATAGAGATTTTTTTAAAAACGAACTCCCTAAGATTATTGAAACCTGATTTCTGAAACATATTAATTTTTCTTAACTGACAGAAAAGAAATGTGAACTAACTAAATCACCAAAGACATTAATAATTGAATTAAGAGACTACAAGCTAAGATTCCCTAGTCTCAGATCCAACTGGAACTGCTGAGTTAAAATGTTGAGAGCTGTCTCCCCAACATTGTCTTTGATACTGAGCAATGGGCTCGATCTGCTCGCTGCCATCGGACCAATTAATAACGAGTTAGAGATCAAGAAACAAAGTTTAATTAGATTAGCTGGCAAATTGGAAGACAGGTGACTAATGTCTCAAAGACTCATCTTTAAAGATTACAGAATCTTGAGGCACTTATATAGGGAAAACGGGCAGTAAGGAGGGGGCCCAGGGATGTTGGTCTCCAGGCGTGATGGGCTCCGGCCATCACATTGTTCCATTCTTCTGTCAGTTGTGATGGATACCTTGTAGGTGTGTTCCCTGCCTATGGTCAGCCTGTTCCTGGAGAGAAACTCATAGAACAAGTTTTAATTTATCAAGCTATTGGGGAGTACATACATAAGCGGAGGCCATAAATCAGGAGAGCATGTGAATTTTTTGGAGTACATGTAGAGCAGCAAGTAGTCACGCAGAGGAGGGGCTGGGGCCATTTAGTTTAACAAGATGGCCTCACTTATGCTCACTTACATCTTTGGTCCTCTTCTCCTTTTAACTACTTTCCCTCATGAATCTTATTAATTCCTTTAATGCTCCTTCCGTGTAGATTATTCCAGTCCTATCTTACATAGCCACATTCTCATCTTTATTTGATGCACCTGTAGCTAAATATTCCTCCACATCATTAATGACCTCTTCAAATCTGCTTCTTCTCCTGGTATTTCCATTTCTCTTGATCCTCACTCTCTTAGTTACCTGGGCTGAAAACTTTGTGAACAGAGCTGTGTTTTTTCTCTTCCTTCACTAAACAATCTTCCATTTTGCCTTCATTTCCATCGCCATCACCCTTCTTTAAGGCTTCATTACCTCTGACTTAAACCCTTCACTGGTCATGTAATAAACATCTTAATTTGTTGACTTCCTCTCTCACCGCCACCACCACTAATTCATCCCAGCCCCTATCTACTCTAGATTGGTATCTCCAAAAACAAGCTGTGTAGAGAAGGCAACGTAGATAAGGGAAGGGCCACTTTCTTAGAGATAAAGAAGAGAGATGTTAAAATAAAGGAAAAGGTTTCTTCCTTTAATTAAATACCTCCCAGTTCAAAGGATATATACATATATAATACCTACCAAAGCCTACTGAATAAAGTTCAAATTCTTACTCTAGGTAAGTTATTCAATGCATATTCTGGCTCTACTTTCCCCACAATTCTCCTTTGATGCTCCAATATAATGGACATTTCATTATTCTTCCCACGTACCCCGTGCTTCCATGACGTATACATGTGATTCACTTCCTTCCAAATGCTTACTCTCCTCCAGTTTTTACTTATCATTCAAAGTTAAGTTCTTATGGGATGTTTTCTCTAATGTGTTCAAATATGAAGGACTCATATCCAAAGCATTCTCTAACCCAAGGGTCTCCAAACTGATATATAAGCACCCTAGACGAAGAGCAAATGATCTATTGGAATTTGGGATGAAAATATTTGAACATTTATTATAATTCTTTAAAGAATAAGACATAAATTAAGTGTTATTTTTTTTTAATATACAAATTGACACTAGGACCCTCACTAGGCCCATACATCAGACATGGATGCCATGGAAAGTAGTCTTCAAAACTCTGGAGTTCCACAACAAGGAAGCATTTACTATGACACATATCCATCATTCATTTTCAGCATATTACGACATACAGTCATCCCTCGTATCCACAGGGGATTGGTTTCAAGACCCCCGCAGATACCAAAATTCACAGATGCTCAAGTCGCTGATATAAAATAGCGTAATATTTGCATATAATTTACACACATCCTCCTGTATACTTTAAATCATCTCTAGATTACTTTTAATACCTAATTCAATGTAAATGTTATGTAAGTAGCTGTTATACTGTATTGTTTAGAGAATAATGACAAGAAAAAAATCTGTATGTGTCCAGTACAGATGCATTTCTATCCATGGTTGGTTGAATTCACTGATATGGAGAGCTGACTATATAGTAATTATGTAAGTATTTGGGTAGTCTTATCTGGTTTTTAATTAAACTAAGTCTCACAACATGCTCAATATTTTTTTATACAGAACTGTCAAGTTAGAAATAATATTATAATATAAGCACCAGCAAACAAGAAGTCAATGACAGATATAACATTCTCCTTTCTCTCCCAATATGAGCTTTACGTCAACCACATTAGAAGCAAAAACAATGACTGCTGAATCAGATCTGACGTGTTAATCATATTACCACCAATAAAAATTTTATTAATAGTATATTTAAGAAAGTAAGAAGAGTTTTGCATTGTTCAATAAAATTAAAATCATTTCAAAATATAGTACCTATTTCGTCTTTACCTTGTCTTTTTAATTTCCAGTTTTGTATATAATTATAATGTATATAATATGTTAGTACAGAGCACATACACATAACTTATACATGAATATCATATTATTAGTAGGCATGCAAAAAATTTTATTAATAGGTTGCACAATCAAAAAGTGTGGAGACTGCCCTTCTCCTCTGACATAGCACTGTTCATACCTCTTTCGTGGAATTCATTACTTTCCTCCTTTTATTATAGTTACTTATAAACAGGTATTTTTTTGGCTCCCCATCTCTTCTAAACTATAGTCTCTTGGAGGAAAGGGATATCTTGTCTTATTCACGTTTCATTGTCCACTGTGCTTAGTACATTTATTAAGCACATTAGTGATGGATTGTTCAACAAATGTTTGATAGAAGGATGAATGGAAAGCTGGATGAGTAAATGGGGGGATGAATATGTTGTGGTTTAAAGTGCTAATTAAACTTGTCCCTAGTTGGATTACTAAGAAAGAACACTTACGACAGCATTCCTAAGGCATGAGGGGTTAAAGAACATCTCGGGTGGGGTTACATGAACCGACATAGGACTCCAGATTTTCCTAAGAAGAATGCATGTTTCAGGAAGTAGAAAGAAGGCAGAGTCCAAATTAGTAGTGGTAACAGTTTCTCTCTTTGAAGAGAACCAGGGCTCCTGACACATTCTCCATTGTCTGAAAGAAAAGTGCCTGGCTGCTCTCACCATCAATAGAAGTTTTCTTCTAACACATACTCTCTGAACCTGCTATCTCTGCTACATGTACTATAACCCAGGGCCTGGTTTGTCACCTAAAATGAACTGACTCACTAGGAAATGTATTTTCACTGCCCTTTTAAGACAAGTATCACAGTTCTGTTTACAGTATAAATGTTCATCATAGCAGCCACATTTAAAAAATCCTGCAGGGGCTGGCCCGGTGGCACAAGTGGTTAAGTGCGCGCCCTCTGCTGCGGCGGCCCAGGGTTCATGGGTTCGGATCCCGGGCGCGCACCGAAGCACCACTTGTCACGCCACGCTGTGGCGGCGTCCCATACAAAGTAGAGGAAGATGGGCACAGATGTTAGCTCAGGGCCAATGTTCCTCGGCAAAAAAGAGGAGGGTCAGCATTGGATGTTAGCTCAGGGCTGATCTTCCTCACACACACACACACACACACACACACACACAAATCATGCAGGACAAACAAGGATGATAAAACATTTCAATCTCAAAAGTCCTTCACAAGGCTAGCACTATAGTTACCAAGGGTTTAGCATCTCCTGCATTTAAGGAGACACAGCCAGGCAATAATAAATGATAACGCCCTACGACACCAATAAACCTGAAAAGGAAGAGTAGGAATAGGTCTGAGGGAAAAGAGGTTGCTAGGGAGAAGTGTCTGAATCTGATAATAAAACTGTTGCACACGCTGCATTCAAGGAAAGGGATGATGTAATAGGATGAACTGGTGTGGGGAAAGAAAATACAACAGTGTCCATAGAGAGAGAAAAAGAGAAAGGGAATGCATACTCTCAGTGTTGTGTAAGTGCTATTTTTGGGTATAGATGCTTTACTGTATTTCAGAACACTGTAGAGTTTCAAACACCTTAGTCATTTTGTCTCTGACAATTCTTAGCTAAACACAAAGCTCATGAAGTCCAGACATCACAAAGAATAGAGCCAGATTCAGCCAAAACGTCGCCTCCAGTTGCTCTGCCAGAAGGGGACTAAGAGAACAAAGGGGTCACGTCAGCCAGTAGAGATTCCCTGCTCACCCACCCACTCCTCAGCATCACAGCATCCCATTGCTTGTACGGGATAAGGTAAACTCTCAAATTACAGTCTCAGGGAGTCCCTGGACAGCCCCCTTACACACACCAAATCCAACTGCAATTGAAGTATGACAACTCTACTAGGTGTTAAGAATTGACCAGCTGCATAGCTGAGGAGGGGGAGGGGAATTTGCGGTAGACCAGGAACTCTTAGAGTAAGAATGTGGGCTTGTTACCACTTCGTTGAAGCCCAGTTAGAAGCTTAACTAACCTATTCCAGGTAGTTCAGAGCTCCCTGTGTGTCTTCAAACAAATCCAACACTAGAGCCTTTTCTATGGATAGCGCTCCGGCCAAGGAACCTCACACTGCGGGAGAGGTCATAAAGTCCCATACTAGTTCCAAAAGAAAGGTGTTAAAATGAAGTTCAGAAAACAGACTTGAGGTACAAACACTTTGGCAAAAGGTTTAGCAATGTCTTATAAAGTTATGTATATACCTACCCATGCTTGTATAGCAATTCCATTTTTGTATAGCCAAGAGAAATGAAAACGTATGTCCACACAAAGATTTGTACAACAATGTTCATAGTAGCTTTATTCATAAGAGCAAAAAACTGGAAACATCCCAAATGTCCATCAACAGGAGAATGGATAAACAAATTGTGGAATATATACATATAATGAGATACTTCTCAGCCAAAAAAAAAAAAAAAACTATTGATATACACAGCACATATGAATCTCACAGAAAGTATGCTGAGCAAAAGAAGTCCAACACAAAAGAATACATACTGTATTATTCTATTAGATGAAGCTGTAGAACAGGCAAAACTAATACATAGTGAAAAAAATTAAAACTATAGTTGTTTGGGGAAGAGAGGAAGGATTGATTAGGAAGGGGAGCTCTCTGGGATGATGGAAATGTTCAATATCTTTATAGGGGTGTGGATTATACCCCTGTATGCATTTATCAAAACTCACTGAATTGTATACTTAATATTTATTTATTTTACATATGTAAATTTTACCTTAAAAAACAGTAAACAAATATTGAAGTTTAGTTAGTAGGCTTGGTTTATTTTCCCCCCAGTGGTATGGGCTAGTAATTCTTAAACTAATTTCTGTGTATTCTAATCTTGAGCAAATGAGTAAATGTATTAAGGATAATGAGATTCCGGTTTCACACTTTTGTAGAGGTAAGTTACAAATATGGAAAAGAGAAGATTAGAATGTACACTGTGGTGTTAGATTGGAATTGGAGACATCAATATAAACTCATGGTTTTTAATAGATGAATGGATAAATGTAGATGTTAGATGATATAGGTAGATAGATAGATAGATAGATAGATAGACCATAGATGGATGGATGGATGGATGGATAGATAGATAATAGATGGAAGGATGGAAGGATGGATGGATGGATGGATGGATGGATGCATGGATGGATGGATAGATAGATAGGTGATAGTTTCCCAGCTCTGTCTACTTGAGAGGACCTAGATGCAATGACACCAGTAGCAATGATCATATCTGGTACTTATGTTTGGTTTCTAAGTAATAGTGGCTTCTTCACTAAAGGAGTCAGAGATCCATTGGAAAAGGTTGATTACAGGTCTGGAGCAGGGAAAATGATCCTGGAACATTGGATCCTGGATCTTGTTATACAGAAATTCAGAAAGTGGTCAAAGAATAATGGGAATATATCAAAAGGACACCAAATCCTAATTTCTACTTTCACTTTTAATTTAATATCAAAAAGAAGCCAAACAACCTACAAAGTCATAGTTTTTATAAACTCATAAGATAGCTGAGGATGAAAGAAACCAAAATGAACTAAAATCTAGAAAGTGACAAGCACCGTGTAGGAAATGCCCTACAGCTTCTATCATCTTTTGTAGGGAAGTGGGAATAGGAAGAAGCCACCATTAACAGGTTTAAGGAGAAACTAACTGAATTTTGTAAGAATTTTAAAGACTAAATAATAGTTGGTATGATGTTTAGAATCCTGAGGAGCTCTATGCACAAAGAGAATCCCACCTACTCATCAGATCTTTCCCATAGACCCTCACTAACTGCTCATGCAAAAGATTATGAGCAGAGTAAGAGAGTTGAGATAGAATCCCTAAAACACAGGTACTTGCTGAATGCTGAGGATAGGATAGAAGAACTGAAAGAGACCCTCTAAAGAACTGCAAGTCCTCAATACATACTTCTCAGAAGCTTCCCACAGCTGAAGGAAGAACAGGAGAGCTGGGAGAGACCCCTTTGAGGAGCAGGTGCTTGGGCCTGAGAGTCTCTTTCAGCTCTTCTGCCCTGCCTGTCAGAGGCATACCATGCTAAATCCCTTACAGGCATACTGCACATCCACTGAATACACTTCTCAGCACTTCAAAGATAAGGGCAAGGCAGGAGAGCAGAAAGAGATCTCTTGAACTACAGAAAGCCAGGAGGCAGGACTGAATAGCAAAGGGAACTCCTTAGCAACCTAAAAAGGTAAAAGCCAGTTTATAAAGCAGAATGAGATTCCAGTTGGTTCAAAAATCTGGAGATTGTTTGTACGAAGAAGTCTTGCCCTGCCAAAGGTAAAGTACTGACTCACCCCTGAATCATTAACCTAATGGTGAACTAAATCTAATTAAAACAACAGTAAATTCTAGTCCCAGCTCAACTATAATTTAGATGGACTACTGACACAATAAAGGGTGTTCCCTTTCCTGGGCAGAAATATTATTTACTTCAGTCTCCACTGTTTTTGTTTTGTTTTGTTTTGTTTTTGTTGGTGGTGGTCGTTTTGTTTTTTGATACTCATGATGTCCTACATAAAATCAAAAATTACAAAACACTTAAAGAAAAATAAAATTTTTTAAAAAGAAACAGAAGCAGACTCAGAGATGGCCCAGAGGTTAAAATGATAGGACAGAGACCTTAAAATCACTTGGACAAATATGTTAAAGGATCTAGTGGGGAAGTTACATAATATAAGTGAACAGATGAGCAATTCGGGCACAGAAATAGAAGCTATTTAACAACAAAAAAAGAGCCAAACAAAATTGCTAGAAATAAAATTATGGTAACTGAGATGAAAAATTCATAAAATCAGTTTATCAACAGACTGAAAACATCAGTAAAAATAATAAGTAAAGTTGACAACAGGTAAATAGAAATCATCTAAATTTTAACACACAAAAAAATGGAGTAGCAAGATCAAGCAGTGTAAATTAGAATCCCATAACGTAAATTAAAATTTTATTAATTATAAAGGGAAAAATTATAACTTTATAGTAAAAAAAGAAAAACAGCATACACCACCTTAACCAAGTGATCAGAGTTAGCATCATCAATATTGGGATAAACCGATATCATGTGCCACCTGATATGATACACTGAGAAGGATACAGGGCATACCAACTGTGAACTAAGAAGTACCTCAGTGCATACCAACTTCAAGGTACAAGTGCCATTCAAAAATGCATAATCTGAATTTAATTATAAGAAAACATTAGACAAGCTGAAGTCAGGGGACAGTCTACAAACAATTGATCTGTATTCTTCAAAAATTTTAAGATCAAGAAAGGCAAAGGAAGGCTGAGGAGCCATTCCATATTTAAAAAGACTTTACAACTAAATGCAATTAGTGATTTTGGATTGGATACTGGACAAGGGAAAATACCTATAAAGAACATCATTGGCATAATTAATTAAATTCATTATAGGCTGTTTGTTAGATTGTAATGTATATCAATGTTAAATTTTCTACTTTATTTTAATAATTGGACTATGGTTATATAAGAGAATACCCGTGTTCTTAGAAAATATGCAGTAAATTGTTTAAGGATAAAGGGTCACAATGTTTCAAATGTACTCTCAAATGGTACTCTATAATCATATATAATATATATATTATACATATACATACACACAAACAGAAGAGTTAAGCAAATGAAGCAAAATGTAAATAATTGGTGAATCTGGAGAAAGTATTATTGGAGTTCCTTATACAATTCATGCAGCTTTTCCATAAGTTTGAAATTATATCAAAATACAAAATTATCCCCAAAGAGCATGCTTGAAAAGAAATGATACTCCCAGAGACTACTATGCTGTTTGAGAAGTGGTTATAAAGGAGGCAGGAGATGCTGTGGTCAGGCAAGAAACCTAGCATTTCACTGGTGATCAAGGATATGTGTCAATTCTGTCCAGATTCTGAAACAACATTAGCTTAGAACCATGGGACTTTAAAACAGGAAGGAAGCTTGGCACTGCCTAGCCAACCCTCCTCCTTTTACAGATAAGGAAACTGAAGTGTGGAGCCCAAACTTCTTTGAGGAAGATCCAGGCCTTCTAATTCTCAGTCCTCATTTCTCATACATTCATTCTTCATTTCTTCATTATGTTACCTTCTCAAGAATTTAAGCCTTTCCTAGCAGCCTTGCCACAGTCTCCTTCTCTTTAAGCCACTCTGAAGCTCTAACACTCAGTCTGGTCAATCACCACAATTTGCCATACCTCAGGTGTGTATCTGCTTAATGTCATGGCATTTCTTGTAGTGGGAGGTATTGGAGATGCAAGGAACGTGACAACTTTGCTGACTCCTGGGAGAAGCATAACTCTTTACCAACTTTCCCCCTCCTCAGGTTACCTCTTCAAGTGGAGATTCATCATAATAACTGTCCCTCCTATTTTTATTGAACAGTTGTTGGGATTTATTGAACACTCAGTGCATACTTATCACTCCCCTATCACACTGATAAAAATGATTTATTACTCTCAATTTAGTTTTTCCCTGATTAAGCATTCTTGAACTAAATAAGAGTCTGGTGTATGTATGGGGAGGAGAGGAAGGGTAGGAAAAGTTGGCACTTTCTTTCCCAAGAAAGGCATTCAGTAATATGACTATGTGACTCTTCTGGTAGATGCACCCAGCTAATAAGGAGAAATTTTGGATTCCAACCCCGTGTTGAGCTATAGCTAGCTTGATTATTCTCTACTTCCACAGAGTAAGCCCTAAACCTCATAGCCATATCATAATGAGAATTAACAGAAATTCCTCCTTCTCTGGAAAAATATTTTATAGCAATGATCCCACTGGAGGCCTGATAATCTCTCCTTCCTATGTGAAGTCCAGTTTGGCCACAGCTGTAATTCATTATTTTGACCATTAGTCCCCAAAACAGCAGTATTTTCCTAGTTCTTCATGTATAATAGATAGTAATATCTGTCTCCTAAAGAATGATTCATCAATAGCAGTATCTTTGCAGTTGCTCAGACACAATAGGGCTGGGAATAAGGGGACTTTCTCTGTTGAAAATCATTGCACCCTGCAAAACCCCCTCCACTCCTGCCATCCCCATATCAACAGTAATCATGCCTTTTTGTTACCTTTTAATGTTTTCTCCATCTTCCTCTATTGTTTATTTCTTACTGGGAGCTCTCTGGTGTGGGCCTCCTATCACTTGAACTTGAAGGAAAAAGAATTGCCTTCATGGAATTAAATGAGCTGATATTCAAAGAAAAAACAGGAAGAAAGCATTGAACAAGAAATAAAACGGTGATATAGAGTACTGAGTTGGATATTCCCAACTACCAGCTGGCACAAAGTGGAGCTGAACACTGGGGTAGTGAGGGTCTTCATAACTCAAGGCATTCCTGGGCTGTTCTATCTCTATATAGCCTGTAATATTTCTGGCAGTATCCTTCACATAATCTCAATAACATATATTATCAATAACATTTGTTAACTGAATGATTTCCAGTACGTATGTATAGAAGTGACACCACTCAGCTCTTACTGGAACAATAAGAGGAAACCACCTTATGATTTTTTGTTCTATTCAGCACACTCTTCCCACCCCCCCAAGACACACACACACACACACACACACACACACACACACACACACAATGGTGTATAAAGATCAAGGACTTTGGTATCAGAAAAACATGATTTCAAATCCAGTTCTGTCCTTATTACATTTGACCTTGAGAAAGTTATTTAATCTCTGTAAAGTCCAGCTTCCTTTTCTATAAACAAGGTTAGGTGATATAAGGTGAAATTCACTTGCAATAGTCAGGTATTATTCTATCTCTCCTTTTAGTATTTCTCTTTTGAATAAATCATAAACAGTAATTATTCATATTTATATATACTCAATTATTCCCTCAAAATGTTAGTATGTTTTAATATGTCCCACAAAACACATTAGAAAACTTTCTAGAGGCTAGTTACACCTTAAGCATGTGACCACATGGATATAGTTTCCATGAAGGAATATTGTGCCACTGTCCTCAAATAATCTCACCCCAATTTTCAACCATGGCTGTCTGTACTTAGAGAAGCTATGCACACATGGGTATGTATCTGCTCAAGGTTTTCCATGGCCATGCACTCATCTCTCTTAGATCACTTGGTGTGTATCCCTGCAACCCAGGAATAAATTAACACCTGTGGTTAAGACCCTGCATTTAATGTATTGGAGCCAGCATCCACACTTATTCATGGCATGTCCTCAGGGCTTCACAGAGCCAATTTGGAAGCCCGTTCTTATTTAGGAAAACCATAAAGTGATGGTAAGAGAAGGTAAGTTCCCAGAATCATCCTGCCCCCAACATTCTTAATCCCTCAGAATAGTTAAGGGCAAAGTGTCTGGAGACAGAAGTCCTGACTTCAAATCCTAGCTCTAGTTTTTACTTTCTCTACGACTTTGGGGAAGTTATTTAGTCTCTCTGTGCCTTAGTATTCTCATCTTCAAAATAATGAGAGAAACTAACTCAAGGTATATTGTGAGGATTAAATAAACTAATATATTTAAAACACAAAGTCCACACCTGGCACACTGGAAACTATCATCACGAGGTATGGCAGACTTGGTGAAGGTCCTGGGAAAGACCAGGCTCTACCTGAAGACGCGTAAAATCCTAGCCCACCATCGACTTGCAGCACAGGCTGGTCAGTTCTTAGCTCAAGAAATTTGGATGTTAATAAGTCTATAAGTACTTATGTCCTCACCAGAAAGCATTGCTGTGCCTGGCTAATCTTCTCATTTATTACTAATGTGTTTCCAGAGCACAGGGACTAGGTGGTGTGTCATGGATATTAGTGGCACCAAATACCCATACAAGTTAATTTACTCCCACAAAAGGTAGAGAAAGACAAATACCATAGGTGAAAACAGGGGATTCTGGGGCTGAATTAATTTTCTTCTTTTTTAAAAAATTTGGGTTTAGAAGACAGATTTGTGGCCTGAGGGCAGGCTATGCCCAAGGAAGCTGGGAATTAGTATTAAGTGGCTGGCAGGAAGGTCTTGACCACTATGACTCTCTTCCTGGCAAATGTGACAGAGGATTGCTGTCCTGCCCTCCTTCTCAATATTATGACACTATTCAGATAGACACCTGCACATACTCATGAATACCTGTGACTGCCCATTCACGCCTATAAGAGTTGCTCTCAGTGAAAACTCACAGAGCAATAAGAATCAAAGGCTTGGAGTACTCCTCTAGAAGGGTGTTTGAAGGATAGGTCAAGTTTTCAAAAAGTTGGCTTTGGATTTTTAATGTCTTCCCCACCAAAAGAAAAATTTTCTTTCCTCCAGAGATAAATGATAACTATGCTAATTTTTGAATTCCCTTTTTTGAAGAGATAGAGATAGATGATGATGATAGATAGATGATAGATATCCAAAATCTATACTTATATCCTCTTTAGTATGTATGTATATATCTGTATATATAATATAATATATATATATATATGTTATTTATACCTGTGCATGTATTTCAGACAGGGAGAACTACACAGTTATCTAGGGTTGGGTTCATCCTCTGTCTACAAGGCCTTAGTATTCTACAATGAAGGAAGGACCTGACTGCAGTGAAGAAGAACATGAAAACAAAGAAAACAAAACATAAGCAGGCAGTGCAAAAGCCAAGAGTCCACATCTCAGATGGCAATATGAAATGTTAACTGCAAAATCAAGGTCACAGACATCGTACCAGAGAATTTTGAGAGTAGTTCACCTATCATTGCCCATTTGTGAAGTGGAATAAAGAACAAAATGGCTTATGACTGGTGTGCTGGAAGTGAAATTGCCTAGAACATCTTTTAATAAGAAAAAATAGACTCCATTAGCAGAAAAATGTTAAGAAAAAATTCAAATCACTCAGGAACTAACCACAGTATATAAGCTCCAGCCAATGTGGTTAATTATGGGAAGTAAACAGCAAAAGCTTAAAGAAAAACATATAAACATGTTCAAGAGAAAATGTCATCCTTTGTTTTAGAAAAAGGGATTCGGCATGGGAATTGAAAATCCGGAAAGTGTCCTTGTCTATTTTTGTTGTTTTAATCCAGGACAAAATAACTCCTTAGTTTAATATAATTCAACTAACAGATATCAAACAATACATATAAAAAGCAAGAGGCTTTAGCTTTTGAAGAAAACTTGAATAGATAACAAGAACTAGACACTTAAAGAAGACACATGGGGTAAGGAAGTGACTATATCCTTCTTTGAAGGCAGCTTCTCTTTTTATTTCATTCAGTTAGTCGTGTTGGAAGAAAACGTAAAAACTTTAATGAAGCAGTAAAACTCCTTTTGGAACATTTTCATATACTTTGTTCTCACACAGCAGCTCACCACTACATCCGTATAAAAAAGAAACAGCACCCATAACTGACCTGTGATTGCTCATTAAACATTTACCTTAGTGACCACTTATAAAACAGTCAAATAAAAAAGGAACTTTCAATTTCACAACTTATCTAGTGCAGAAATGGCAACCTCAAACTGCTAAATGGCAAGGGACCAAAGGAGAAGTGTTCCCCGAGCCTTTGAAATCAAATGTTCCCCTGTCTCAAAATGCTTTAAGAGTGTAAATTGGCAGAGATCTACACATTACCTGAGAGCACTCCATCTTCACTCTGTCCTCCAAGTGTACGTAGATCACCTTTGGGCACTGTTTCCACTCCCGGGTCTACACTTCTACCAAAGTCACGCTCTTCTCAGACACAGGGCTTCCCGCCTAGCTTCCCTGCTTGTTGGGAAGGGCAGCTTCAATTCCATCTCCTCTCAATGACTCCTTCTATGTAACTGAATGGCAATCACACACATACTTCAAACAAGCTAACACAGCGGGAACTTCTCGCTGTCATCACCAATAAGATGACCACAGGAGAAATCACTACTGTATGCTTGTTTATCTACCATCAGGACAGAGGCTACACTTTCCTTTCAGCTCTACAAAGAAGGTATTATAGCACCAAAGAGCCCTCAACACCAGATGGTGATGTTAAATTTCATTTGGTAATACATAATAAAGAAGAAAAATAGATGGAGGGTGGGGGAATTGGATATTTAATTCATTAAAAGTGGGAGAGTTGATACATATATAATATACACATATCATACGATATATATATCATAAGACATATATATATACACATACATATGTCTTAGCTTTCCATCTATAGTAGCTTACAGTCTAAGTCATTTAATTTTCATACCACAAAACCTCAATTATATTTCTAAGTGTAATTTTATATGTAAGTTTATAGTTTAATATTTTTATTTCACTAAAAATTATCATTTTTTTGTTCTTTGTGAGGAAGATCAGCCCTGAGCTAACATCCATGCCAATCCTTCTCTTTTGCTGAGGAAGACTGGCTCTGAGCTAACATCTATTGCCAATCCTCCTCCTTTTTTTTCCCCCAAAGCCCCAGTAGATAGTTGTATGTCATAGTTGCACATCCTTCTAGTTGCTGTATGTGGGACGCGGCCTCAGCGTGGCCAGAGAAGCGGTGTGTTGGTGTGTGCCCAGGATCCGAACCCGGGCCGCCAGTAGCGGAGCACGCGCACTTAACCACTAAGCCACAGGGCCGGCCCTCACTAAAAATTATCTTGATCATCATTATATTATGTAAGTTCAAGTACTAAGTATCCTGAAATAAGCATTGATGGACACTTTCCCCACTCTTCTTGTTCTCCTTTCTATGGAGCACTATTGGTTTAAAGTTACAAATGCCTCTTGTGTCTATTTCTTTTTCTACTGGCTCTTGCCTTGTTCTAAACTTACCTCTATTTTCTTTCTCATTATGACAGTGAGATTCCCCTTTCCTGGTTACTGGATACTCCAGATGAGAAATAGGATTTGAACTGAGAAAATAAGGGCTATAAATTGGGATTAATGGATTTTCCCCGTTAATATTTAGGTTCTCCAGACAAAACACAAAAGGTCCTTATTTACCAACTTTTATAAGGATTTTTTCTGGATTTGTATTCAAGGTCTATATTTTCAAGACTCAATAGTTGCAGCTCTCTCCATCAAGTCCTGTGATATAATTGACTAATATTATTTCTACCACCTATTTAAAATGTTCTGTGAAAGTGTCATGGCATTACAAGCATCCAATGTTAGCTATTGATTTATGGGAAATTTCTGGCACTTTTTTTTTTTCTTAGTGGTTCATTACCAAGTCAAATTTACAAACTAATACCGTTGAATTTACCACGTTTCTATCTTGGGAATTAACATTCCCTTCTATTTGAGAAACCATTTCTTCCAGCTACTTGGCAATTGTGGTTGCTGCTGTGGCCAGTGAAATACCACTAAACTAAGAAAGTACATTTCTATCTCTAAATTAAAATTAAAAAAAACACTTTTAATCTAGAAAGAAATAAAGATAATAGAAATAAGAAACTCAAAACATCTTTTTTCTCTTTCTGTATTCTGCGGAAGTTTCTCGTTGTTCACAGTACTGTCAAAGCATTGGCAACGCTGCATAGGCCAACTGGTTTCTCCTCTAGTGCTACACTTGATTTTAGAAAGGAGTGAGCAATGGAGAAAGCCGTTAGCTTTGTCTTTTGAAATAGTCTCTCTTAGAGCTGTGGCCATGCCTAGAATAAGAACAATCATCTAAAAATGGCAGCTGTTTTGAGGGGATTCAGCTGAATATTCTCCCACAATATTTAGTCAGTAACAACTGGGTCATTTACTCACACGGCGATGTAAAGTGCAAGAGGAGTTCTGCAACATGTGAACTGTCAATCCTTTTACTTCACCTGACATATTGGCTCCCTTTTGGGGCTTCTTGGCCTGACCAAGAGCAACATGAACTGGTGTTAAATTTTTCCAGTTTCTTCGATCATCTTTCCCGGTCTATCTTGCACCCCATAATTTTTGAAAGTTCATATGATCAATAAAACTGTTCTCTAATTGTGATCTTGTCATTACCAATTGCATTTAGGAGAATAAAATTTCAGATTTCCTATAGTGTCAGTACTCTCTGGCAAGTAAAGTCGAGCACTGAAGACATATACTAGGCATAGTCAACAGTGGAATATTTCTCAAAATAAAGATAATCTCTTAATCACTAACAAATGGACCATTTTGTTTTCATAAGGTTTCAGAACGTAGGAAAAGTTATAAACTCTATATGAAAGAACCCATAGAGGAGGCTATGATCAAGATCAAGAAGTAATTTAATTAGAAGGAGGCAGGTAGGAAAAAAGGAATCATTTATAGAAGAGGGCCTAATTAATGCAACTTGAAACATGGCAATCCACATGTGTGTAAAATCACAGAATCATGGAAAAGAGAATTGTGGAGCCAGAAAGTTCTTCTGGTTCCAAACTATTTAGACACCAAGAAGTTATGTGGCTCTTTTTTAGCTATGTTTGGCAACTCTCAAATCAACTTCGGTTGTCTCTGTGGTTTACTATCCCAGGGCAAAATATACTTTCCCTAGTCTTAAAATTAATGTATATTTAACAGTTTTCTGATGAAAGTCAAACAAATAATAGACCCATTTAGCTGAATATTATGCCTTTCTTCTAAAGAACCCAAAAGATTTTCTCCCCATTTCTCCTTAAACAAATGATGTGATTTAATATATGAGAGAAAAGTATTACTACTCTTATTTTATAAACATAAAACTAAGGCCCAGGGAGATAAAATAAAAACCATGCCATCCCTTCCTTTCAGAAAATGAATCATCTCATGTAAAGCTATACATGCACTTTGAGTATCTTCCTCAGTCATTGTCATGAATTTACAGTGAATTTCATAGCTGCACAAACACTCTCATCCTTACCTAATCCTTCTTGGATCCTTTGGAACTACTTTGATGTGCTATATTACATATATATATATATACACACACACACACACACATATACACATACATATATATACATATACACATACACACACATGCACAAATGGCCTTTTGGGATTTGTACTGATGAGTTCACACTGACCAGTTTCTTTAGTGTTCTCATTTTGAACATTACAAATCCACATAATGACTGGCAAGGATTAGGAGTCCAGGCTGTGACCAAGAAACAGGGCAAAGCTCACTGGCCCCCACCGAAATCAAATGGATAAACTTAGTCTCATTAGTGTCCTTATTAATAAAGCCAACCAATTGTCCAAAGACAGAAACCCAATAAAAGTTAAACTCAATGCATCTAATATCTAACTAGTAGCTCTCGACTTTATCAAGTGGTAACCATAAAATATACACTGATATTTACCATGAATAATCACTGTATTTTGTGAATCATTAATTTCAAGATCTCAATAGTTAAACAAAATTAATTTATATTTTACTACAAATCTGCTACACGTAATTCTACATTTCAAACTAAATTTCCCTGATTTGAGGACTTTTACTTTATAACCAATGGTAACAGAGGCATTTGGAAAAGGTAAAGTACTTACTCAAAGTCATACTTTAATAAAATGGTAAGCTATAATTTATAACTAAACCTTGCCTTATGCATAGGCAATTAGGTGGTCACCTGAAGAGTTTAAGGGCACTTTTTACAGACACATGCTCACACACACCCCTGCCTTACATGGGCATGATATTCCATTATTAGAGAGTAAGTCCTTTGCGCTAGAGTATCATGTCTTCAGTAATCATAGCTAAAACATAAATAATTCTAAAACAGGTAACACACTATCTTAGGTCGGGTACTCTAGAAGCAGAGCCTGACAAGGATTTATGTGAAAAAGATGTACACACTTCCAGGGGATATCAGTGAGGAGGGGGGAAACTGGGGAGGAACAGAGAGGAGGCCAAGCATGTCCTATGTCTGATTCAACAGGGAAACTCCGAAGGGTGAGCTTTACCTCAGCATTGTCTCTGACCCAAGGTGAATGAGTTGGGCTTTCATAATCCTACACTCCTCAGCTGTTCTTTAAAGCCTACCCCAGAAGGATATAATCCCTAGATTCTTGTGGGCAAAGAGGCTCTTGAAGTCACAGATACTGGCTATTGAAAGCAAAAAGCACAGAAAGCCAGGAGAGCCCTCAAAATAGGGGCAAGAGATTGCGGGGGACCTGGGCAGAGCACCAATGTTGTCTGCACACATACTGAGCCTATTCATTCATTAGCATCTCTACAAGAAAGAGTATAAATCCCTGAGGGAAGGAGAAATGGGCTGGGAATTTCTGTTGAAGGCAGGAAGAAGAAATAGGCAGTCAGCAAGGGTCCATGGCTTGAGAAGGCATAAGGACTTTGAAGGAATGGTTCTGCGGGCCGTTCCTACATTGGGGAAGGAACAGGGCTAGGAACGGAAGCGAGAGGAGAAAGAACACATGTAGTGAGAGACTATCACTATTTGACTTGGTCTTCCCTGGCCTTCCTTTGGTGGATAAGTTTTCTGAAGTCTTAGGAGCCTTCCAAGGAGAGTTACTATTCATACCTGTGGCCTTTTATTACTATCGTAACTACTAACTTGGTGTTTTATATACAGATGAAAATACTGTACCTTTTGTTTTAATTATCATACATTTTTAAATATTATAAGCCTACTAAATAAAGAAAAATAACAGAATAGAGAGCCCAGAAATAGGCCCACATAAGTATAGTTATCTGGTCTTTGGGAAAGGGGAAAAGACAACACAATGGAGCAAAGATAGTCTTTTCAACAAATGATGTTGGGAAAACTGGACATCCACATGCAAAAAAATGAGTTTAAACACAGACCATACACCTTCACAAAAATTAAGTCAAAATGGATCACAGACCTAAATGTAAAACACAAGATTATAGACCTTCTAGAAGATAATAGGAGAAAATCTAGATGACTGTGGGTATGGCAGTGACTTGCTAGATACAACACCAAAGACACAATCCATGAAAGAAATCATTGATAAGCTGGACTTCATTAAAATTAAAACTTCTGCTCTGTGAAAGGTAATGTCAAGAGAATCAGAAGACAAGCCACAGACTGGGAGAAAATATTTGCAAAAGATACATCTGATAAAGGACTGTCATCCAAAATATGTGAAGAACTCTTAAAACTCAACAATAAGAAAACAACACAATTGATAAATGAGTCAATCATCAAAAAGACAAGTGATAACAAATGTTGTCATGGATGTGAAGAAAAGGGAACACTTGTGCACTGTTGGTGGGATTGTAAATTTGTGCAGCCACTATGGAAAACAGTATGGAGGTCCCTCAAAAAATTAAAAACAGAACTAAGAAATGATCCAGGAATTCCACTTCTGGAAATGTATCTAAAGGAAACAAAAACACTAACTCAAAAAGACATCTGCACTGCCCCCCATATTCATAACAGCATTGTTTACAATAACCAAGACATGAAAACAACCTAAGTGTCCACTGATGGATAAATGAATATAGAAGTTGTGGTATACGTACACAAGGGAATATTATTTGGCCTTAAAAAATGAAAAAATCCTACCATTTGCACAATATGGATGGACTTTGAAGGCATTATGCTAAATGATATAAGCCAGACAGGGAAAGAAAAATACTGTATGACCTCACTTATAAGTGGAATCTAAAAAAAGGGAAAAAAACACCAAACTCATAGAAAAAAGAATCAGATTTGTGGTTACCAGAAGCAGGGGCTGGAGGGAGGAATTGGAGGAAGGTGGTCAAAAAGCATAAACTTCCAGTTACGAGTTAAATAAGTGCTAAGGATGTAATATACAGCATGATGACTATAGTTAACACTGCTGTATGATATATAAGACAGTTTTTAAGAGAGTAGATCCTAGGAGTTCTCATCATAAGGAGAAATTTTTTTTCTTTTCTTTTTATTGTACATACATGAAATGATGGATGCTAACTAAACCAATTGTGGTAATCATTTAACAATATTTTTAAATCATGCTGTACACCTTAAATCTATACAGTGATGTATGTCAATTATTTCTCAATAAAACTGGGAGAGGGGGAAGAACGCTGCAGGGACTCCCCACTGCAGAATTCCCTGAAATTAAAAAAAAATGGGCCAAAGACCTTAACACATATTTCACCAAAGAAGATATACAGATGGCACTTAAGC
The DNA here is from genome assembly GCF_057802395.1 of Ceratotherium simum simum. Taxonomy (NCBI): domain Eukaryota; kingdom Metazoa; phylum Chordata; class Mammalia; order Perissodactyla; family Rhinocerotidae; genus Ceratotherium; species Ceratotherium simum. The sequence goes on from NC_141911.1 coordinate 36,760,169, forward strand.
ACATGAAAAAAATGCTCCATATTGTATGTTATCAGGGAAATACAAATTAAAATAGCAATGAGATACCAGTACATACCTATTAGAATGGCCAAAATCCAGAACACTGACATCAAATGCCGGTGAGGATGTGGGGCAACAGGAACTCTCATTAATTGCTGGTGAGTATGCAAAATGGTACAGCCACTTTGGAAGATAGTTTGGCAGTTTCTTACAAACTAAACATACTGTTACCATATGATCCAGCAGTCACATTCCTTGGTGTTTACTCAAAGGAATCAAAAACTAATGTCCACACAAAAACCTGCACAAAGATAGTTATAGCAGCTTTATTCATAATTGCCAAATCTTGGAAGCAACCAAGATATCCTTCAGTAGGTGACTGGATAAATAAACTGTGGTTGATCCAGACTTTGGAATGTTACTCAGCGCTAAAAAGAAATAAGCTATCAAGTCATGAAAAGGGAAGGAGGAAACATAAATGCATATTACGAAGTGAAAGAAGCCAGTCCAAAAAGGCTACATACTGTATATTTCCAACTATATGACATTCTGGAAAAGCAAATACTATGAAGACAGTAAAAAGATCAGTGGTTGCCAGGGGTTGGAAGTTGGGGAGAGGGATGAATAGGTGGAGCACAGAGGATTTTTAGGGCAATGAAACTACTCTGTATGATACTAGAATGGTGGATACATGTCATTATAAATTTGTACAAACCCATAGAATGTGCAATACCAAGAGCGAACCTTAATGTAATCTATGGACTTTGGGTGATAAGGATGTATCAATGTTAGGCTCATCTAGTATAACAAATGTACCACTCTGGTGGGGGATGTTGATAATAGGGGGAGGCTGTGCATGTGTAGGGGCAGGAGGTATATGATTGATAAATCTCTGTACATTCCCCACAATTTTGCTGTGAACCTTCAACTGCTCTAAAAAACGGTCTCAATTAAAATTTAAAAGAAGAAAAACAAATTTCAAAAATTGCTTTTCTTCACTTTCAACTAATCTTTTAAAAAATGTTTCTTGCCAAATACATCTATAATGACTGCTCTTCAGAGAAGTCAACATTTAGAGCTGGTTTTTTTTCCTTGTTCTTGAAACCTCAAGTTATAGAAATGTTATAGAGTTTATGTGATGGTGGAAAAAATATACTTTGTACCTGCTTTCTGAGACCCTGGTTATATGTGCACATTAATCATGTTTGGGATGATTTATTTCTGCATTCATGCTAGCCAATTTTATTAGTGTTTGGTTTGGCTGAATGGAAGAAAATCTGCTTTCTATTTCACCTCTGTAAAAAGGAAGGTTAGATGTGTGCTAACTTATGTAAAGACTATACCTCTGCTTTGTTCCTCATCTCAGGCACTTCCATATTCATCTTTCTTCAACATTTTCTCTCAGCATCACCCTCTACAAAATCTCTTGATCTGAGTCTGTTCAGGTTATACCTTTGGTTTCTTTTCCAATCCCTTCAGAATCTTCAACGCTTACAACAGGAACATGAAATGTTCACCATATGGATCTTGTCACAACCATTCCCTGCTTTATTACTTAGTCTTCAGAGCTGGCCTCAAATAATTTCGCTGTTGAGACTGCCAACCCGTGTGCTCACCTTCCACTATGCTGCCACCATTAGCAGACCGCCCACAAGCTGTCTTCCTTTGGTTTCCTTTATCACTCCCAAATACAACCACACTCCTCAGTCCACAAAGCAAATGCCCCTCATCTTTGCAATTGTTGGGTTCAACCCTGCACACTCAGAAAGCTGTCTCAACTCCCTCTACCCAAAATATTGTCTTGAACTTTGCAAAATGGTCAATAACACATTTATTTGATTTTGTCTTTCACATTCACCACTACACTGGCCTCCCTGAGGTCAGGGTTCACATTCAGTAATTCCTAAATTCCTGACACCAAATAGGAGTCCATCAGCCCAAGCACTAAATAACTCTATTTGGATTTACTATGTTGTTTTGGTGATACCATTTTGACTTTCTTTTGCATGTGGGAGTGCTTCTGAGATAGAATTTCAGAGACTTTTATTTCCCCCATTTCCAATGTTCAAACTCCCACCATTTTCCAGCACTTCTGCCCAATAGCAAATAGTTTGGTAAAAATTCTATCTCTCGACTATATATTTGTGTACCCACAATGTTTCAACCTTGTGACAAATATTTGGCTAACCATGCTGAACACCATTCATTTAGACTCGGTCCTTTGGTCCCTTTCTTATAGTAGGTCCATGTAAATAATGAAAGGTAAGTCTAGCTTCAATTAACTCAACATGTTAAAGTTATAAAATTACTGGCCAAGTTACTGACTTTAAATGGTTCAGGCTATTTTAAAACATATGGATGAAGAGTAAAACATCAATCTCCTGGATATGTAGTCTACACTAGATCAAAGGTTGAGATTTTAAGCTAAATTTTTTATATTCTCTACAGATATTCCTGAAGCTATAGACAAAACTGATTTGAAGTTCAGAGACAACAAGATTTGAAGTTTCCAACAGCATGTTGAGTATAATACTTTCCTCTTCTCACACCCCTTTCTGCCTTACTTCCTCCAGCAAATAATCAGGGATAAGAACTTTTGTTCCGTGGCTATGTAAGAAGCTTGCTCTTATAAGATGGGTAAAAGGAGAGGGCTATGGATATTAGTGCATTGATTTGGGACTTAAGCTTTGCAGTTAGACATGGACTAAAGTCCTGACTCTGCCAATGGGCCCTGAGCCCAGCGCAAGTTACTTAGCACCTCTGTACTTCAGTTTGCTCATCTGTTAAATGAGGACGACACCAGTATCCACTTCACAAGGTTTTATAAGTATTAAATGAGGTAATGTGTGTAAAGTGTGTAACTTGGTGCTTAGATAAATCAATGATTAGAGTAAATATAAATTACTATTATTATTATCACCACCTTTATTCTATATGCACTACCTATTCTAATCGCAGTGAAGCTGTAAGTAAAACATGGTGGGAGATAAAGAAACTACGAAAACTGTTGATGGAAAGAAAACCCAACCAAATAAATAACTTATTGCTGCAAAATAAAGAGCAGAAGCTTGATACATGCTCAATAAGTAGGTTGACCATATAATTTATCAATCTGATTGGGACACTTTGGAGACTGAAGGATAATGAAAGAGACCAAAAAAGACCAACCCTTCAGCTCTGGGATTTTCCATATGATATAATCCTTGAATCCTTAGCCATTACAAGGGAAATAGTTGAAGCAAAAAAAAATTACCAAGATACAGCTAAACATCTAGAAATACAGAATGAAATTCAAAATAACGAACTTGTAGAAAGGGTACAAATTTCTGTGTCAAGTTCTAGCTCTGCATTTAAATCTGTATGTAACTTGGAGGAGTCAGAGTCTCTAATCTTTTGTTTACTCACCTGCAAATGGGAACAATAATAATAATAATAATAATATCTACCCAATCACGATATATAAAAAGATGCATTATACATTATAAAGCAATAACCAACAGTTAGTTACTTGAAATAGTTATTTTCAGGAATTTCTTTAAGATCCTATTATGATTCTCTTCCTTTGAGAAGTGAAGAGAGAGAACAAGAAGGTGGTTTATGAAATGTAATAACTATAATAATAATAACAATGCAAAAGTCTCCACCTTGCACTGCTGATTGCTGAAATAATTCGAGAATCTTTTAGTTATTATTAAAACTTTATGTGCTTCAACAAAATGTGGTGATTAAGTCAATAAATATTATGGCCCCACATTTTTTTAAGTGAGTCTTAAAAATAATTAAACCAATAAATCCTTTTTAACAGATTGGGTTTTACGTGGTTTAATTCAATCAGAACTTGTGGATAGGTTAGAGAGAACTAGTTAAAAATGTTTCCTGTGCCTCTATTTCTTGGTTTTCAATTCAACTAAACATCTGAATTGCCTAGAGGCTTTTAAACATTAAAGAGGCCCTCCCCAAATAATTATATACTAGTCTCTGAGGTATGAGGCTTCCAAGGTGATTCTGTTGGGCAACTGCGGTTGGTGCCCTAATTCAGTGGCCAAATGTGAGACGGAGGTACCTTAGAGCAACCTTTTATCCCTATATCCCTCAAGGCATTGCTCTTTCTTTTTTATTGATAGTTTATTTATTTATTTTTTATAACATTGGTTTACAACATTATATAGGTTTCAGGGGTACAACATTATAATTTGACATCAGGAGATGAAAACAAATACTATAAGGCATTGCTCTTTTAATCTCCCTTTATAAACTCCTTCCTACCCCCTCAGGCCCCAGAATCCCAAGACCTTAAACCTCTTTCTCTTTACTTTTTTTCCTGGTTGAATCCCACTAAGAGGAAGGTCTCTGAGAAATCCATTCACTTCAAAGGGTAATCGTTGTCAAAGTACTAATCCTCCTGATGGTGTTTACATTTTAACAATGAACTAAACTCTAAGGGAAAGAAAGAACACATTGAAGGTGGGAATAGAGACATCAGACCAGTATGTCAGGAAGCGATTTCTGAGCATTTTCTAGACCTTTCCAGCATTCCAGAAATCACACCAAGGATATGGTACTCCAACAGCCTGTGCCTAAACCTGTAAAGTTAATGTAGGTATCAGTACATGAATAAAACAAATAGTATAGAGGATGGCCTGGTGGCGTAATGGTTAAGTTCCCACCCTCCACTTCAGCGGCCCCGGATTCCCAGGTTTGGATCCCTGTCATGGACTGACACACCGCTTGTCAAGCTGTGCTGTGGCAGCGTCCCATATAAAGTAGAGGAAGATGGGCACAGATGTTAGCCCAGGGCTAATCTTCCTCAGCAAAAAGAGGAGGATTGGCAACAGACGTTAGCTCAGGGCTGATCCTCCTCACAAAAAAAAAAACAAATAGTACAACTAAATAAACCAACATAGTATTTGATTCATACCTTTTATTTCCCAGATGCTGTTAGGCGTTTTGACGTATCTTCAATCCCATAACCCTGATGGAAAGTTAGCAGTTGTTATCCCCATCTTACATGTGAGAAAATGAGGCCCAGAGAGTGAAGTCACTCCTGTCGACACAGATAAGGGGTTGTCCCCTCAATCTGACTTCAAATCCCAGCTCTTTCCACTCCTCCATGCTTCTTCCGCAAAGGTGATCATTGCTTTGAGAAGTGGTTAATGCCACAATAAAATGAAATCAGAACAAAAGAGAAAAATTCTGTTAGAGAGGTTGATAAACGTTATAGAAACTTAGAGCTTTTTCTCTTTTGTTTTCTATACTTTAAAGTCAGCTATCATGGGGAAATGCAAACGAGTTTGATCCAAAAATGTTTATTAGCTTATTCAACATCCGCTGTTTCTGTTATCACTTCAGATGTTGTGGGGACATCAGTAAATCCCCATAAGCGGGCCTTGGCAAAAAAGCCTTTGCAGTGACATGGTAAGCATCACATTCAGTGTAATCTTGTAAGGGTAGAAACAAGAATTTGCAAAATCTCAGGAATAAAAAGGGAAACGAGTGATTTGTATATTCTATATCTAAGCCAATCTGTTCAAGAACATCCAGGGACTCTTGATAATGTATTGGTTTGATATTTTAGAGAAAATATCATCCATTCACCCAGGTAATGGTTCATGCCAAACAAGTCTACTAGAATTTTGGTATATTGATCATTTTTTAAGGATAACTCAGTGAGTAGAAAATGAGTGGAAATAATTTGTAAGATGGTAAATTGTGTTCTTGTTATTTAAGGCTGATTTAGAGTTTCGTATTTAAGCACTTGATACTGAATTTCTTAGTATTTGTTGCTAAAAAATTAGATTTAAAATTACATATGACATAAGATGAACTATATTTGGGTGTTAGACTACACTGTAAAATTGATGTGCACATATGAGGACAGAAAATGCTAGACAGAATTACTTCGAAGGAAGAAGAAAGAGAAAAAGAGACACAAAAGAGAAAGAAGGAAGAATGAAAAAAGATTACCTGTTGGGCATGAATAAGAAGTTTCTCGCATCACACATTCTTTTTGTCCTAGAAAGATCAAAGTTAAGTTTTAAGAAGAAGAAATAACTTTGGTCTTGTTCCCAGCAGGAAAAAGGAGGATAGAGTGCTTAGATGGAAGACCGAGAGACATAGTAAGCTTTAGCTGTACAGAGAAGAAAAAAGTGGTATAGAAAATGATAATATTTAAGCAGTGAATATAAGTAGATAGAAATAGAGGGTGCAGTGCAGCCAATCCAGAGAGTTTTGAAATGAGCAGGAAGAACAATTTGAAATTGTATAAAGACACAGAAAGACAGAAAAGTTGACATAATGTTGATTCGTCATGATGGAGAGTCACTGAGCATGAGTTCATAGCTGCAACTAGAATAGGAAACTACTGAGTAAGTGATGACAGAAATCTCAGTGATATATCACAAAGCAAATGGCCTTAGGAAGGACCAGACGAGAACCAGACATCAGGGAGGATACTGGAATGAACGAGTGGCAGGGGGCCAGCTGCAAATTTGTATAGTCTTGGTGGCGGTTGAACCTTCAGTCACCACCCACAATCTTTATGTGGGGGCAAAACATAAGCCTGATGCCCTTAAAAGTCAATTAAGTTCTTCACCCCAAAGGAAAAAACAAACGTTACTCAATAGGCAAACAATGCTGAGAGTTCACGTCCTCTAACTCTCGAGTTAAGCTACTCACTCAGGATAACATCACCCCATGGCCAAGCACTGAAGTCAGGAAATAGTTTATTTTCACTGAAACTGAAGGAGGAAGTTAGAGAGAAAAACAGCTGCAACTTGATCAATTTGGGAAAACCAGGTACAAATAAAGAGAGCAAGTGAAAGCGAAAGCCAGCTCCGACTGGCTGCGAGCTAAATTTTGCACACCAATAAAAGACTCAGTAGTATTCATCTAAAAATCCCAGTAGTATTTATCTATATTCGGTATGAAAGACAAAAGCTGAATTGGGAACTGAGGCTTTCCGTGTCAGAGGGCAAAGTTAGCTCTAGGAGTCAATGGGGTTATGATGAATTGAAAAACCACAGAAAATTAGATCTCATCACTGGATTTCTCTAAGTAGGAGTGGGCGAGTGAGGACCAGGGCCAGAGAGGCCAGAGGAAGGAGGAAAGGAGGAAAAGTGGTAGAAAGGGAGGGGTTTTGAGATGGAAGACAGGGAATGGGTACAAAAAGAGAAGAAGCTGCTTGTTTTAAATGAATATTTCTCAAAGAGGATGTCGTGTTTCCCCAGGGGTATTCCAAGGGAGTCACAGCACCAGAGCGGTAACATTCCTAACATCTGTTAGGCAAGGGCGGCTTTAGATTTGCAGCGCAACCTCTTCCTCTGCATCACCCCCTTCCTTTTCTGGAACCATAAGGCCAGATTTCCTGCCCACCTTGCATTCCATTACTTCCCACCTTCCCCTCAGCGCTTTCCTCCCTTCTTCAGTGTCAAGAAAAGTAAAAACGCCACCTGCTTCTCCTCCCAACAGCTGAATTATTCTTGCACACTTTTATTTGATAGCAAAGTGGTTCAAGGTATGTTTGAGGGTTGTGGAAACCCTCAAAGGGGTTACAGAATGGAAAAGTTTTGAGAACCAGGCTCTAAATAAAGAATTGGAGACGAAAACCTGTCATAATGAAAAATTAAACTAAACTGCCTCAAATAAAGCAAAGGAGCAACCAATGCGTTGGCAAGCAAGGAGAGAAATTCATGCAATGCGGGGCCCGAAATGAGGCAGTTTCTTGCCCTTGTCTAAGCCTCTTTCTGCCTGGCATGTGTTAAGGAAAATGCAAGGAGAATTTACAGCCATGCAATAATAACCTTCACAATCAGAAAATAAGCCTGAGTATAAGTTTATTCCTAAATTTGAAATTTATTGTCAGTAACTTCTACTTGGTCCAAATAAACCTACGTGAATGAACGGGTGTGATAACCCATAGCTCAATAGACTGCAAAGCCAGGCCTTTCCTTTATTATCAGGTCTTTGAAGTTAGTCTTTTTCAAATAATCAATATAGTATGGTGGTGAAGAGCCCAGGACAAAATCACCATCACTTGTCGGTTATGTGATCTTGGGAAAGTTAGTCATTCTCTTTATGAATTAGTTAATTTGTTAAATGGAGATAATAATACCTAAGTCACAGAGATGTGGTGAGGATTAAGATTTAAAAATAGTTATTATTTGTGAGTGCTTTCTACATTTCATGTAGTGTACTAAGTACTTTACATGCATTATCTCCTTCATCTCTACAACTATCCTCTAAATAATTGCATGGATGGATGGAATTATCAGTTCCCACCTTAGATGTGAGAAAATCAGTCCTAGATTAAATAATTCACCCAAAGTCCCATGGTTATTGGAGGGAGAGATTCTGCCTAACTCCAAGTCTTTGCTCTGTTATAATATTACTGTATTATTCTATTATTTTTATTCTACACTTCTAATCTCTCTTTATTCTCCCCTAATCCTGAAAGTCCTACTAGCTGACTCCCACTCCTAACCCAAGCACTCAGGATTTTCAGACGCTGTTTTTCTCTCTCTTCCCAAATCTGTTCTGATTTTTAAAAAAGACCAGAAAATCCCTGTTATTCAACTCAGCAAACAATTATGGCAACAAAAGCAATGTGTCAGGCACTTGGTTAGATGCTGGAGAGACAAACTAAAACATAGGCCCTACCGTCAAATGATTCACAAGTAATAAATCAGGCTTAAAGCCTTGGGCTCCAGCCCACCTCTCCAACTGCCCACCTCCCTGACCCTCAACTCCCAGCCAACTCTCCTCTCCCTCCTTCTCCCCCAAAACCCTGCAAAAATTTTTGCTTTTTTAGGAGGAAATCAAGAAATGCAGTAAGACAGTGGTTCGGCTTTGGAGGGCAAGTCTATGAACATACTTCTTTTGACTGAAGGGCTTTTTGGTTCTTCTGAAATCACCCCTGAGTCAGGCTCTTGCCCTGCCTGATCGGAACAGATCTAACATTCAAGGCAAATGGCCTGTGTGCTTGTCACCATCTTTGAATCAGAGCAACCAGATTTTTCCACCACTGAGTGTTCAAAGTCATGAAGAAATGTCCCAAAAGTATTGAGAAGCACAGGGTTTTCTGAATGAGAACTAGATCTACACAAGGATATCATAGTCTTCAGTGGAAACATAGCTGTTGTGGGACAGAGGAAGACTTTGGATTCAGGAAGACTGATTTTAATTTTAATTTTTATTTATTTATTTATTTTTGATGAGGAAGATTGGCCCTGAGCTAACATCTGTTGCCAATCCTCCTCTTTTTGCTTGAGGAAGATTGTCACTGAGCTAACATCTGTGCTAATCTTCCTCTATTTTGTATGTGGGATGCCACCACAGAATGGCTTGATGAGCAGTGTGTATGTCCGCACCCAGGATCCGAACCCCCGAACCCTGGGCTGAAGCGGAGAGCACAAACTTAACCACTGTGCCACTGGACTTGCCCCCAGAAAGCCTGGTTTTTAAATGTCAGTGCTGCCTCTCACTAAGAGTGGGATCATGGGCAAATTGATTAACCTCTCTAAGCGTTAATTTCCCTGTCTTTGTAAAATGAGCACTATAATACTTTTGTCTCACAGTTGCTCCCAAAATTCAATAAGATAATTATGTAAAACACTTAGACACATAAGTGGTCAATAAATGGTAGCTGTCATCACTATAATTTTCTATGTAGAAATCAACTAATCAAACTTCTGAAAAGAGACTTAAGATAAACCTGTTCCTTTTGTCCTTCTAAGTCCTTCTATACACATGCTTTCTTTGCCTTTTTACATCATACTTTTTTAAAACCCATAATGGATAACTTACCTTTGTATTCTGACATTGCCCGAATGTTTTTCTGCTTAGTGGACTTTGATAATTACTGCATTACATTAGGATTCCATGGAATTACTTGTTATAGCCACACCATGCCAAAATGAGTCACCCACATTAAATCTATTAGAATGGCTACCAAGGAAACTATGTATGAGTTCCCATCCTGTAAAGTATTAAATCACATGAAACCAACATCCAATGAGTAACATGAGTAACATCCCAAAGATTTTATGGCATCATAGACAGTGAATAGTAGTTTTACACATCACATAGGAACCTAAGTGACAATACTGATTAAGGTCCTACAGTGTACCTTCTTTTTCAATAATTTAAGATTAAAAATATAATATTTTATATATCTTTAATCATTCATATACTTTATATCTTTTGATTTTAGGGAAGTTACAGAATAAATGAATAACTAAAATTTATTGACATAATATATGATTACGTAGTGTTATATAGCTACCCCAAAGTTTTGGTTAAAAATGTTATTTAGCCTTGTAATCTACACAGCAAACAGAGTACCAAATCTACCATGTATTTCTATTAAAAACAGCACTGAAATAATGAACAAAATATTATTCACTTTTCCTATGATTTAATTGTTTCTTAGAAAATAATTTTAAAAATTTATAAATATATTCTATAGGTCTGTTTTAAAGTGACTATATAAATTAATATTGCATTGATGGCTTCAGATTGTGGGATTCAGAAATAAGAAGTAATAAAAATAAAATTAGTATGACACTGTCTATTGCTTGATTCCATAAGTATGTAAAAAGTATCCTCACATTTCAATAATATTGCAACTGATATGGCATTATTCTTTACTCCTGTCGGATTCCCTGGCAAATTTTGATCCCCATTTGCCTCCACTGCACAGTGACACAATACCTCCTGAATCAGAGGAGGGGCAAGTGAATATCCAGAGGCAGAACAGGAGGGATTGGGATGTATTAAAAGCAAACTCCATGGGAAATTAAAGTTTGTGGGGTCAAATGCTGGTGGAATCATTCTACAATTTTATTTAATCTGAAAAATGTATAACTTCGACGTACTGTATTTAGAAACGACTATTTTGTGAAGTGGGTCAAGATCAGGGAAACCTCTAAATGTTTTGGTTTTGCTTTTTTGGTTTTCCAGGAGCAACCTTCCTCCCAGAATTTATAGGATAGTACAAATCTAGATTAAAACATTTCATACTTTTATGACTTCAGTTGGCTCTCCACACCATCTACTCCATTTTCTTTCAACTTTATGTACGGATGTTTACATATCTGAAGGCCCTGAGCTTACTTTGTGTAATCATGAAATATTATTTCTTGAAATATCATTAATATAATTTTTCTAATGTCACACCTTATTTATATTATTTATAAATATGAAGGATATTATTTCTATTTTTCTTTAAGATGACAGAAACCAAGGTTAAGCATTTACAGCTGTCAAGTGAACCAATGGCAGCTAAAAGACCAGAAATCTTTCCTTTATTCCCTTCCACTTTGTCATTAACACAGGGAAAGGTTTCAGTGATTTTCAGCTTGCTTCCTTTTTCCCCACGTGTGAATTGGGTGCAATTCTATTCTTATCTTTCTTACGCCTTTTGCATCCCCATCAAATTTCAAAGAGGAATACAGGAGGGAAACATGCTAACAGATTGGGGGCAGAAATTGTGCTTAATGAAGAGTGGATATATTGGGCATGTTGCCTTTTCTAGTAACTTTCCTCTCTGTTCTCCCATTTACTTCCTTTCATTTTGCTTAAGCAAATCTCTTTGAGGAAAACTTTAGGTCTCAGGGAAAAGAGCCTACGTCTTCATGTTGGACCTAGACCTGCCCTTGAGTCTCGGAGCCACTCATTCACCTTCTTTCCTCATCTTTAAAATGAAGGTAATATACTTATTTCACAGCACTCTTATAAGCGCTAAATGCACTAAATATCATAACTATTTAGGCAGTAAAAAAAAAACCCAGTTCTCATTCATAGTAAGAATTTAACAAGGGGTGCAGTTGTTAGATGGTCCATAATGGTTATCCTCACCCCACTCCACCCCGCCCCCCCACTCTGGACCCACCTGTTCTCCCCTCACGGAAGTCTGCTCCCCTTACATCAGCCAGGCCTTTCCAGTCGCATCACTCTTTCAACAAATATTTGTCAAACACTACTATGTGCAAGGCACCATATAGAGAATTTCAGAAACCGCCACTATGTATGGAACTTTTAGATAGTCAAGAGAGTAAGCACTCTGTGCCTGGTGTCAGACCGCGCGCCAGCTGAGCTTAGGCAAGTCAGTTCGCTTTCCTGAGACTGAGTCCACATATTTACATTGATTTTAACACTACCTTTGTTTTAATATTTTAATGTTAAATGTTTACTATTTAATAGTCAGTCTTTTCTGACTATTACGTTACATTATTATATAAATCGGACTACGTAAATTATGAGACTGGATTTTCAAAACTATAACAAGGAAGCTATAAAATGTTTGGTGTCAATGTAAAAAATATATCACAATTGTGATTAATCTGGAAGAATCTCACCCTTTCTATGGGAATATGAAGATCATGCTTCTTTAATTTCATCCTTCTATTCAAATTCCAATTCTTATTCATATAGGGCTTTTGAAGAACTGACCCTGCCTCAAAATATGGACGATCTTTCCCTTTTATTATCAATTCATTAAAGTCTAATGAGTTGAGGAAGGAAAAAAGTATTACGTGTTGGCCTTTAAATCTATTCTATATATATTGTTGGAAGCAGTGTTTTAAAACCAGTGTGTAGACGAGCTTGCAAAATAAAGTCATTTTCCAAAATTCTTTAAAGAATAGGGTTTCTTTGGTGAAATTTGAGTTTCATTCTTTGTATGTCACTATATTTTCCTTCTGATTTTACCAAAGTGTCCTAATGTGGGGCTCCAGTTTGCCTCTGAATCCAATGCTCTACACAGTCCCTGTAGACCAGTTGGATTAGGGGAACTGTAGTCCCATCGAGATAAAGTTGCCCTGAGGGGCACGAACGGGCATTACAGAGAAGTCAGGTAAACTGTGAATGGAGTCTTCTGTGTGAAATAAATTAACTACAAAAGGCCCCAGGTGGCTTTTCCTATCTTCCAAGAATCAACAATGTTTCATTGTTATCGAATAAACTTGTGGGATTTTTTTTTTTTTAATGACAGCATAAATGTTTCGTATACACTATATAATTCATTCCATCCTGGCAGGAAATGGCCTTCAGTTTTCTCTGGGGAACTGTGCAAACATCTGGATAATCTTGAAATCTTTTAATATGAAAAAGTGGTAATTACCCCCAAACTTACAACTTCCCACATTCATTTCCTCGTTTTCAATGATTAGGAATTTATCTCTTTCTCAATGAGGATTTAAAGATTGCTTATGAAGAAATTAATTTTGCGATGTGTCCACAAAGGAAGCGGTTCTCAGCCTCGTCCCATGGAAATTCACAGAAAGTTAATTTTTACTGTTTTTCTTCAAGGCAGCCAAATTTCCTAATTTTACAGATGTTCATTTTTAAAAAATTTGCCAACATAGTTTCCTTTGGTTTTGAATGTTGAGCTGAAATGCCTTTTTAATGTAATGAGTAGTATTACGTGGTTATTTATGTTTAGCTGTACATTCTCATTCATCACTAGCCTATGGAAGAATTTTGACAAGCAATGTACAAATGTGACAGGGGTACAAAAGTATATCTCAGAGGTCTGGAATCTCTGGGTGAATGTCATGCTCAGTACAACTCTGGAGGAGAATTTCCAATGAGTTACATGGGATATGAATTGAGCTTTGACATTTTACTCAGTAATATTTTTGCTTAGAAAGCAGTGTAAGTCTGTTCCTTTCTTTCACTTTTTCCCTATAGTCCTTTCTCTTTTTACGTGTTCTTGAGTGTTCTTCATTATTTTACTCAACTTACTCTATTTTTTTATAGTTTAGTTGGCAAAATGTTAATTACTCTCAAGTACTTTTTCTTCTATTCCATTGTTGCTATATCTGAGCATCTTTATTTGTTTTGTCTCTTTACTAATAGTACACCTAAAACTGTATTATTTCCCTGTATAGCCTACATCTGAATTCCTTTATTTTCTTTGTGTTGATTTTAGTGTTCTATGTTCAATTACGAGGATCTTGAAGAGAGAGGAAAAGCTGAGTAGTTCAATTTTTTGCTGAGTCATCAAGCTTCCTTTTGTTAGGAATGAAGTTTTTGAAGTTTGGCAAGTCTAGCAATCTTTTGGAACTTAGATTCCTGTTCTGAAATAATAATTTATATGTTCTTTCAATGGGTGCAGTATGGAGTAAGTAGTTACTCCTTCTAAAGTTTCCAAAGGGTAAATCGTATTTAATACTTACTAACTTAGAATATATGTATGATCCCTACTTGCCTGGCACCATGGTGTGTGCTAGGGGCACAAGGATGAATTGGGATCCCTTTCCTCAAGGACTGTTTTGAGAGACAGGCACATACTGAAGGAGCATTTCAATAGACGATGGTGAAGGCTTTACTTTGCACAAATTCAACTCTTTAGTAGTAGTGTTAGATATGTTTTTGTACCACTATATTATTTTTTAACATTCTATATTGAAATAATGGTAAATTGGAAAAGGGAAATAAATTTCCAACATAACGTTGTCTTTCTGGATCCAAGCAGAATTAGCCAAACGACTTTGAACAAGTTTTACCATTAAACCTATATTTTAAAAAATTGTCCTATATCCAATAAATCCACATATTTCCTGTTTTAAATGGAGAGAAGGGAAGAGGGAATTTACATTTGTTGAACACGTATCATGTGCCCAGGATGATAAGTGCTTTAAAAGCACTATTTCAATCAACACCCAGAACAACTCTTCAAAGTAGGTATTGCTATCTCTAAGGATATGGGAAGTTAGACTGAGGGATCAGGTGATCTGTCCAAGGTCATCCAACCAGAAAACATTAGTTAATATTTATACCCAGGTTCACTCACTCCAAAACCCGTTCTAACTCTGCAACACCACATCTCAATCCCAAACGAAAACCACAGAACAGGAGTTCAAATAGCCCTTTAAAAACATATAGGACTCTGGTGGCCTCTGAACCTAACTGCTTCACCCTACAGATAAAGAAAATGAAGCCTGAAGAGTTTAAACGACTTACCAGAATTCATTCTGCTAGTTGACGTCAGAGACTAGAGTAGACACCATTTTTTCTCTAGGACAAGTATATGCTCTGGAACATTCTGTCTAAAAATAAAAGAATGAACTCTCTGCTGCAAGAAATGCTTAAACAGAAATGTGATGATCCAAAATATTATAGAAGCACTTTTTAATGGATGGAAGTTTGGATTTGAAGACCTGAAAACTCCCTTCCATCTCTCTGATCCTTTGAGGCTATATAATTGGACACTTTTCCATTATTTTCTCTTCAATTAAAAATAAATGGCTGAATAATTTTCCTATTTTCCTCAAGGTTTATATTTTTTTAATAGACTTTATTTGTTAGAGTAGTTTTAGTAGTTTTCACAGCAAAATTGAGCAGAATGTGCAGACATTTCCCATATACCTTCCACTTCCACGTATGCATAGCTTCCTCATGCTCAACATTCCCCAATGGAATAGTACATTTGTTACAATTGATGAACCTACATCCGTACATCATATCACCCAAAGTCCATAGTTTGCATTATGGTTCTCTCTCGGTGTTGTGGGTTCTATGGGTTTTAACAAATGTATAATGCCATGTATCCATCATTATAGTTTCATACATACTAGATTCACTGCCCTAAATATCCTCTGTGCTCCACCTATTCATTCCTCCCTCCCCATTCCCAACCCCTGGCAACCGTTGATCTTTTTACCATCTCCCTAGTTTTTCCTTTTCCAGAATGTCATATACAGGCATAAGTCACAATAACAGGGATACATTCTGAGAAATGCGTTGTTAGATGATTTCATCATGGTGTGAACATCACAGAGTGTACTTACTCAAACCCAGATGACATAGCCTATTACACACCTAGGCTATATGGTACTAATCTTATGGGACCACCATTGTATATGTGGTCCGTTGTTGACCTAATCATCGTTATACAGCACATGACTGTAGTTAGAATCCTACAGTATGTATAGCCTTTTCAAACTGGCTTCTTTCACTTAGCAATACGCATTTAAGGTTCCTCTATGCCTTTTCATGGTTTAATAGCTCGTTTCTTTTTAGCACTGAATAATATTCCATTGTCTGGATGTACCATAGTTTATTTATACATTCACCTACCGAAGGACATCTTGGTTGCTTCCAAGTTTTGGCAATTACGAATAAAGCTGCTATAAACATCTGTCAGGTTTTTGTGTGGACATAAGTTTTCAAATCCTTTGATTAAACACCAAAAAGTACAATTACTGGATCATATGGTAAGAGTATGTTTAGTTTTGTAAGAAACTGCCAAACTGTCTTCCAAAGTGGCTGTACCATTTGCATTCCCATCAGCAATGAATAAGTGTTCCTGTTGCTCCACATCCTCACCAGCATTTGATGTCACTATTCTGGATTTTGGCCATTCTAATAGGTATGTAGTGGCATCTTGTTTTTTTAATTTGCATTTCCCTGATGACATATGATATGTTGCATCTTTTCATGTGCTTATTTGCAATCTGTATATCTTCTTTGGTGAGGTATCTGTTAAGGTCTTTGGCCCATTTTTTAATCTTGTTGTTTGATTTCTTATTGTTGGGTATTAAGAGTTCTTTGTATATTTTGGATAACAATCCTTTATCAGATATGTCTTTTGCAAATCTTTGCTCCAAGTCTGTGGCTTGCCTTCTCATTCTCTTGACATTGTCTTTCCCAAAACAGAAGTTTTTCATTTAATGAAGTTCAGCTTACCAATTATTTCTTTCATGGATCATGCCTTTGGTGTTGTATCTAAATTGTCACCACCATACCCAAGGTCATCGAGGTTTTCTCCTATGGTATCTTCTAGAAGTTTTTAGTTTTGTGTTTTATATCTAGGTCTGTGAAATATTTCGAGTTAATTTTTCTGAAGTGTGTATGGTCTGTGTTTAAATTCATTTTTTTGCTTGTGAATGTCCAGATGTTCCAGCATTATTTGTTGAAAAGACTATCTTTGCTCCATTGTATTATCTTTGTTCCTTTGTCAGACCAGATAACTATATTTATGTGGGTCTATTTCTGAGCTCTCTATTCTGTTGCATTGATCTATTTGTCTATTCTTTTGCCAATACCACATTTGATTACTGTAGTTTTATAATAAGTCTAAAGTCTGGTAGTGTCAGTCTTCCAGCTTTATTCTTCTCCTTCGACATTGTTGGCTATTCTGAGTCTTTTCCCTCTCCGTACAAACTTTAGAAACCATTTATAGATATCCA
The DNA here is from genome assembly GCF_057802395.1 of Ceratotherium simum simum. Classification (NCBI taxonomy): domain Eukaryota; kingdom Metazoa; phylum Chordata; class Mammalia; order Perissodactyla; family Rhinocerotidae; genus Ceratotherium; species Ceratotherium simum. The sequence goes on from NC_141911.1 coordinate 36,777,358, forward strand.
GAAAATAACTTGCTGGAATTTTGATTGGGATTGCATTGAATCTATAGATCAAGTTGGGAAGAACTGGCATCTTGACAATATTGAATCTTTATCCATGAACATAAAATATCTCTCCATTTATTTAGTTCTACTTTTATGTCTTTCTTCGGAGTTTTTTTGTTTTTCTCATACTGATCTTGTACATATTTTGTTAGATGTATAACTAAGTATTTCATTTTGGGGGGTGCTAATGTCAATTGTATCATGTTTTCAATTTCAAATTTCACTTGTTCATTACTGTTATATAGGAAAATGATTGATTTTTGTGTATTAACCTTGTATCCTATAATCTTGCTATAATCACTCATTAGTTTCAGGAATTTTTTGTCAATTCTTCTGGATTTTCTACATAGACAATCATGTCATCTGTGAACAAAGTTTTATTTCTTCTTTCCCAATCTGTATAGGTTTATTTCCTTTTATTTATTTTTTGTTGTCATTGCATTAGCTAGGATTACTAGTATGATGTTGACAAACATTGGCGAGAGAGGACATCATTACTTTGTTCCTGATCTTAGCCGGAAAGCTTTGAGCTTCTCACCATTAAGTGTGATGTTGGCTATAGGTTTTTTGTAGATATTCTTTATCAACTTGAGGAAGTTCCCCTCTATTTCTAGTTCACTGAGAGACTTTTGTCATGGAAGGGTGTTGGATTTTGTCAACTGCTTTTTTTCCATTTTTTCATATGATCATGTGATTTTTCTTCTTTAGCCTATTGATGTGATGGATTATATTAATTGATTTTCAGATATTGAAAGAACTTTGTATACCTGGATTAAATCCCACTTGGTCATGGTGTATAATTCTTTTTATATATTTGGTTTAAGTTTGCTAATATTTAGTCGACGATTTTTGCACGTATGTTCATGAGAGACATTGTTCTGTGGTTTTCTTTTCTTACAATGTCTTTGTCTGATTTTGGTATTAGGGTAAGGCTGGCCTCATAGAATGAGTTAGGAAGTATTCTCTCAGCTTCTATCTTCTGAAAGAGAATGTAGAGAAATGGTATAATTTCTTCCTTAAACATTTGGTAGAATTCACCAGTGAATCAATCAGGGCCTGGTTCTTTCTGTTATGGAAGGTTATTAATTATTGGTTAAATTCTTTAATAGATACAGGCCTATTCAGATTATCTATTTCTCCTTCTGTGAGTTTTGGCAGATCATGTCTTTCAGGGAATTGGTCCATTTCACCTAGGTACCAAATTTGTGGGCATAGAGTTGTTTGTAGTATTCCTTTATTAGCCTTTTAATGTCCATGGGATCTGTAAAAAGTGAAAGTAATGTCCCTCATTCATTTTCAACGTTAAAAATTTGTGTCTTCCTTTTTTTTTTTTTTTTCTTAGTTAGGCTGGCTAAGGGTGCTTATCCATTTTATTGATCTTTTCAAAGCCTTTGGTTTTGTTGCTTTTCTCTATTGATTTTCTGTTTTCAGTTTCATTGATTTCTCCTCTAATTTTTTTTCTTATGTTTAATTTGGATTTAATTTGCTCCTCTTTGTCTAGTTTCCTAAAGTGGACACTTATATTACTGATTTTAGATTTTTCTTCTTTTCTCGTATATTAATTTACTGCTATAAATTTCCCCTCGAAGCTCTGTTTTTGCTGCATCTCACAAATTTTGATGTTTTCATTTTCATTTAGTTTAAAATATTTTTAAATTTCTCTTGAGATTTCTTCTTTGACCCATGTGCTGTTTAGAAGTGTGTTGTTTAATCTCCACATATTTTTGGAATTTCCAGTTATCTTTCTGTTTTTGATTTGTAGTATAAGTCCATTGTGGTCTGAGAGCAGATATTTTACGACTGTTATTCTTTTAAATGTGTTAAGTTGTGTTTTAAGGCCCAAAATGTGGTCTAACTTGGTGAATCTTCTGTGTGAGCTTGAGAAGAATGTATGTTCTGCTGTTGTTGGATGAAGTAGTCTATAGATGTCAATTATAGCCAGTTGATTGATGGTGTTGTGAGTTCAGCTATGTGCTCACTGACTTTCTGCCTGCCAGCTCGGTTCACTTCTGATAGAGGGATATTGAAGTCTCCAACTATAGCAATGGATTCATCTATTTCAACCTACAGTACTACCAGTTTTTGGCTCCTATAGTTTGATGCTCTCTTGTTAGGAACATACATGTTAAGGATCATTATGTCTTCTTGAGAATTGATCCCTTTAGCATTATGTAATGCCCTTTTTATCCCTGATAAATTTCCTTACTCTGAAATCTGCTCTTTCTGAATTTAATATAGCTATTTCTGCTTTCTTTTGGTTATTGTTATCATGGTGTATCTTTTTCCATCCATTTACTTTAAATCTTTATGTGTTTTTATGTTTAAAGTGGATTTCTTGTAGACAACATATAGTTATATCTTGTTTTTTGATCCACTCTGTCTCTGTCTTTTAATTGCTGCATTGAAACCATTGACATTCAAAGTGATTATTGATAACGTTGGAACAATATCTACCATATTTGTTACTGTTTTATGTTGGTTGCCATTGTTCTTTTGTTTCTATTTTTGTCTTCCATTCTTATTTGCCATTTGTGGTTTCAATTGAGCATTTTATATGATTCCACTTTCTCTCCTTTCTTAGTATATCTATTATACTTCTTTTTTTTTTAACTTTTTTCACTGGTTGCCCTAGAATTTGCAACATACATTTACAACTAATCCAAGTCCACTATCAAATAACACTGTAACATTTCATAAGTAGTAAAAGTACCTTATAATAACAAAATAATTCCTCTTGTTTCTTATATCATTCATTCATTCATTTCACTTATACATTCATTCATTCATTTCACTTATACATTCATTCATTCATTTCATAATATGAAACTTATACATTCATTCATTCATTTCATAATATGTATACATACATAATCATACATAGTTATATATAGTGTTGCTATTATTATTTTGAAAAAACTGCTGTTAGATCAACTAAGAATAATAAAAATAAAAGTTTTTAATTTACTCACATTTTCCTTCTTCAATACTCTGCCTTTCTTTATGTATGTTGAGTTTCTGACATTTCATTTTCCTTCCCTTTAAAGAACCTGTTTTAACATTTCATGCAAGTTAGGTCTATAAGCAACAAATTACTTCAATTTTTGTTTGTCTGAGAAAGTATTTCTCCTTTACTTTTGAAGAATAATTTCACAGGGTAGATAATTCTAGGTTGGTGGGTTTTTTCTCTCAACACTAAATATTTCACTCCACTCTGTTCTTGCTTGTGTGGTTTGTGAGGTAAAGTCAGATGTAATTCTTATCTTTGCTCCTCTATAGGTAAGGTGTTTTTATCCTCTGGCTTCTTTCAGAATTTTTTTTCTTTATTTTGCTTTTCTGTAGTTTTAAATGAAATGCCTAGGTGTAGTTTTCTTTGCATTTACCCTGCTTGTTGTTCTCTGAGCTTCCTGAATCTGTAGCTTGGTGTCTGACATTAATTTGGGGAAATTCTCAGTCATTATTGTTTCACATATTTCTTCTGTTCCTTTCTCTCTTTTCCTTCTGGTATTCTCCTTACATATATGTGACACCTTTTGTAGTTGTCTCACAGTTTTTGGATAATCTAGGGTTTTTTTTCAGTCTTTATTCTCTTTGCTTTTCATTTTTAACGGTTTCTATATCCTCAGGATCATAGAATCTTTCCTCAGCTGTGTCTATCTAGTCTATTAATAAGCCCATCAAAAGCATTCTTCTCTTCTGTAGTAGTGTTTTTGATCTCTAGCATTTATTTTTGTTTTATTTCTTAGAATTTCCATATCTCTGCTTACATTATCCATCTGTTCTTGCATGCTGTCTACTTTATCCATTAGAGCCCTTAGCATATTAATCATAAATATTTTAAATTCATGGTCTGACAATTCCAACATCCATGTCATATCTGAGTCTGGTTCTGATGTTTGCACTTTCTCTTCCAACTGGGTTTTGTGGGTTTTTTTGCCTTTTAGTATATCTTATAATTTTTTATTGATAGCTGGGCATGATGTGCTGGGTAAAAAAAATTAAAAACTGCTATAATTAGGACATTGGTAGCATGGTGATAAGGTACAGGGGGAGGAGAAGTGTTTTATACTCCTATGATTAGGTCTCAGTCTTTTAGTGAGCCTGTGCCTCCGCTCTGTGAAGTTCACATGTGCTTCTCAGTTCCTCCCCTCCCCATCCTCATTAGGTGAAGGGTGGCTAGAGTTGGGTAGAGTTGGATATTTTTCTTCTCCCACATGGAAGGCTGGAGGGGGCTGGAGTTGGGTATTTCCCTTCTCCCAGGTCAGTGAAGCTCTGATGAAATGCCATCAATTTAGGCTCTCCTTAACTAGTTTCTTCTAAGGTCAGAACTTATTAAGAAGAAGAGAATTCTCTGGCATATTTCAAAATGGTTCCTTTTTCCCTCTCCCTGCCAGAAGCACAGGGGAAGTTTTCTCCAATATTCACTCTGAGAACCTGGTAATTATCCAGGAGGTAGAACTCACAAAAGCATGGGTGCCTCTCCCTAGCCCCATGACTGGGTCTCCCTGGTGTTTTTTACTCTCAGAGTTGTCCACTCTGAGCCTCCAGCAATTTGTCAATTACAGTTCAATGACCCGGGCACTGGTTCCTGAGGAGGTTTCCCCACGTGGGTTTCTGCTCTAGTAAATTGTGATTCTCTGTGTTCATCTATCATTCTCTCCAATTTTGGGGGGCAGCAGTTTGCCCTGTGACCTCACTTCTTTTACGGATCTAAGATGAGTTGTTAATTTTTCAGTTTGTTTGAGTTTTTACTTGTTGTTAGGAAAGAGTGGCAACTTCCAAGCTTCTTACATACTGGACCAGAAACGGGAAGTCTCAGGTTTTCACTTTTTGATAATTTTTATCCTTTTCCATGTTCTAGGTTTTTTCAGAGTTCACCTTCTCTAACCTTACAGCAGAATACAGGGCAAGGAGCAAGGAGGAGTCAACTTAGACAATAAGGGCAATTCTCTCTCACTCTTCCTTCCTTTCACCTTTCCCTCTCCCCTTCTCCTCTTTCTCCCTCTTTCCTCCATTCTCTCCCTCCTCTTCTCCCTCTAGGTCTTTCCTTCCCACCTCTCTGCCTTATCTCATTCATACACACACACACACACACACACACACACACACACACACAGTTAAAATATGCCATGTCCCTGTCCTTAGGCAAACCATGATCAAGTTTATTAAAATAACCAAAAACATTTGTAAGCCTGGCACTGATATGTCAGGCACTGGGTTCTCCCATACTCTATCCCAATATTTAATTTATTTCGTGTACTCAGAATCCTTTGTTTTATACAGTTGGTTTCTGAGCTATTTCCCTTCAAACAAATATCCCTTTAAAACTTAGATATAGAAATGGTGTAAGAAAAGCTTTTTCCCCTATTTTTCTGTTAAAAAAGTTTTCTTTAGTATAAATTGATAACGTCAGTTATTAAATTATTAAGTTACTATTTTAATCGTGTGTCTTAAAGTGTAAATTGGGATCCAATTGGATCTATGATTTCAGGGACATTACAGTAATTTTTATTATCAGATTCCAGGCTTATTGGTGGGAGGAGGGATAGATGTGAAATATTTTCTCATTTTTTACTTTTAAAAATAATAGATAACTGGTAATTAATGCAGATAAGGTAAAAAAAAATCAGCTTTTTTGATTAGTTTTATTTTTTAAATTATCATAAGATTTCATGCTGTGAATCATTGAAACATTATAGAAGTGTATTAAATAAAAGTGAAAATTTCACCCCTCATATGCCCCCACCCCCCACTACTCAAAGGTAATCACTATTAAAAGTTTAATTTCTAGACTTGTGGGCCCTTTTGGTTTTGCACATACATATGCTTGTATATAAATGAACAGGATCATACTGTACATAATATTTTTCAATTTTCTTTTATCCACCCAACATTACAGAAAATTTTTCATACAACGTACAAATCTGCCTCGTTCATTTTAATGTCTACCTAGTATTTCATCTTACAGATGTGCCATAATTTATTTAACCATTCTCCGGTTGATAAACATTTAGTCTGTTTTCAATTTTTCACCATTACAAATAATACTGCAATAAACATCCTTGTACATAAATTATTATGACATGTTTATTTTTACTACTTACCCTAAAAAGTCTGACAAACCCACAATCTAGGACTAGACAAGCACTTCACTGTCTATTTCCAAGGTTAAGCTGCTGAGTTCACCATTGGGCAAGGTCCTACAGGGGAACAAAACACCCACAATGGTAATACCATGGGCTACAGATGGCTTCAAGGGCCTGAGATCAATGCCTCTTAATATATTCTCAACAAGGAGACAGCCCATTTAGATACAGGCTAGGATCCACAGTTCATGTTTATAAAGGGAGGGGATAAATGGGAGGAGAAAAATGAATGTCTCAAAGGGTAGTGCCTAAAATATCAGACACACCAAAGGGCATCTGAGGTAAGATTCAGGGGGGGAAAAAAAACTCTGACATTTCCCAAGCACTTACAGGAAGCAAAGGTCAAAGCTCAGATAAGTTTAGTGGCTCTTTAGAGGTTACACACCCTCTAAATTGCTATAGCCGTCTCTCGTCATGAGTTTTCAACTACTGCAGTAGAGTCTAACAGCAAGTGTCATATACAAAAGTAGCCAATGTGTAATGTTGCGTGCAAGTAACATCTTGATCACTGGCAGAATACTCAGTCTCCTAGCAGCACTGCATTTCTATCATGTTTTGGAAACCTCCCCACAAACTTGATTTCTCCTTGCTCCAATATCTCTTTTTTAACATGGCAGTTCGGCTACAATTTTTGAGCAATAACAATGTGCCCAGCACATGCTAAGTACCTTTTGGGCATTATCTCTGTAACCTTCACACAGTGTTATGAAATCAAAGCTTTTATTACTCTCATTATGCAGACTCAAAGAGATCACAGTGCTAGTAAGTGGCAGAACCAAGGGCTCAAATCCAGGCAGACATGGTCTAAAGCCCACGTGTCTAATCACTGTAGGATATCATCTATTTTATTCCAAATGTTCAAGGAAAAAATATACATATCAGAGTGATAGAACCCTATTAATACGTGGTAATGAGAGCAGAACTACTCAACTTCCATTGGCTTCTATTTTAGTTTCCAGGGAACATAATTCTCAGATTGTCAGAAGGAGAATATTGGTGAAGAAGCCCTAAAGCCCAAAGTTAAGGGAGAAGAATTTGCCCTTCAAAGTGTGTTTGAGAGCTTTCCAAAAGTTCTAAAAGAATACCAAATAAGACTGTTGCACCAAATTTGAAACCTTTGAGAAATCATGGAGAATGAAATAAATACATGATAATAAGAAACAGATGAATATAGATTCTATATTCAAAGAAGAGAAGGTGGATATCTAGGTGTATTTAGCAAACATGAGCAAAATTTCAAGACTGGTTGTTAAAAATTTCTTGTTTGAAAACAAAACAAAAATCTCTATACACAATTACAGATTTCAAAGGGAGAAAATCTGTTAAAAAGTTTTCTTTTTTTTTCTTTCATTTTCTTGATGGACCAATCTATCTGGGCATTGCTAAAGTCTCTGACTACCAACTTGCAGAAAAGTATTTAGCAAAAGTTTTTATGATAGAAGTATACAAGACAGAAAAATACAAGGTTAATGACATGCAGTTTGGTGAAGAACTAATCATTTCAACCATCAAACCTAAGACTTGGCTAATTGTCTAAATTGTACAATTGTCCAAACTGTCTAAAATAAGACTCTCTAATAGTAATTTGTAGCAAATACAGTGGGTAGCAGCATCAGAATTTAAACAGTTTGTCACAGGATGTCCAGGCCTAAATCTAGAAAGATAAAATTTAACATGGATAAATAAAAGTAAAGTATCTGAGACAATTTATTTTCCCAAGTAACTTTGGATAATACTTCCTGTCTAAAAAATGGGACAAGCAAAATAAAGTTCTACTACACAGTTTAACTGAATAGCCAACACTACATTGAGCATGTATAAAGCCTCGAGTGGCTAGAGTACATAAAGATATCAAACAGTTGGGCAATCTCAAGCTGCATGACTCAGTCACTTTACTGCATCCAATGTTGTTTCACTTCTTTCCTAGGTTGGAAAGTTTTTATTACTTTTTAGCTCATATTTGTTTCTTTCTTTATTAATCCTACTTTACGGAAAACCTGCTGCAATTGTTGACTTCTGCTCCCACACAAAATCTCTAGCTGTGACATTTAGGGCAGATCATACATATTGCCAACATAAGCTATCTGCCCCCTTTTCATGCTACCAGGGCCATAATTTATTCTGGGGTCTACCCTTCCCCATTCAATCAGATAAGTCTGAAGGATCACAGGCAATCATAGAGTCTTACCTTCTTTATCTATAATTGGTTTGGGGAAAGGGCATGCAATCCAGTTTTGGCCAATAAGACATGTATACATTCATCCATTCATTTCACAAATGTTTAGTGAACACCTAGTACATGGCAGACACGAGGTACTGGGGAAACTAGGTACAGGACAAAACAGAAGTGTCCCTACCCACATGGATGCCAGATTCTAATTGGAGAAGAAATAAAATTAATAGAAAACGTGAAGAGTTTTAAAGGATTTGGGGGAAAAGATTCTTAATTTTTAATATTTTTTTAAATGCCAAAAGCAGAAATTATTCTTTATCTTTCTCTGACATTGATGAATAGGATTTGATGCTTGGAGCTTCAGCAACATGGAGAGGAGCTAGCCAACCTGGCTAGAACAGCAGTACAGAAAGATGGAAAGAACCATCATTGAGCTGCTAAACTAATCAACCCGGCCACCATAATGCTTAAGCCACTTGTACTTGAGTTTTCTATTACATTCTGTTGAGCGTATCCTAACTGATATGCTTTGATATACAGGTTTGGTAGAAAAGATTCTAGAGCACTCTACCTGATCTCTGACCATTTTTTACAGGCAGAGTTTCCTAGGAAATTCATCACTGCTTTGGTAATAGATGACATTAAACCAAAAAGTGAATATATGCTCTGTTTTCCTTGTGCATTGACCACAGAGGAAGAAAAAAATATGTGGAATGAAGGCACACAGACAACCAGCTCACCAAGATAAGAATACACATTCTTTATAAATATATTTCTATATAGGTCTAGATTGCTGTTGTCTGGCACTGAAAGAATAGGTATTTATCACCACAGAAAGATTAAGGTTATTTGAGGCTTTCCTTATCCGTGTTCTTTTTGTAACAATGACCCATCCCTAATCATTGTCTATCTATATATGACATGTATACTTAATCTTTAGAAGATGATTTGGAAATTCTAATTTGAGGCCTTAATTAAAATATATTTAATGATGAGAACATTAGATGAGAGAAAACATTCATTTTTATGCAGATATTGAGATAGACAACATAGCTAACAGGTCTTCCCAAAAACTTGGTGGGAAGAAACTATATTATTTTCCCAAATGTGGAGACGATGAGACTAAGAGCAGGGATGTGCTTCCTGTGACTACAGAAAGCAAAAATCCCTCATGGGCACAGAAAAAAACGTAGCTTGATAGATACAATTCTGCCGTGCACATTCACGGTTTCTCTTCACATACAGACATAGTCCTTGTCTTTCAAAAATTTACATTCCTATTGAGACAAGAAATAAATTCTCTCTCTCGCTCTTTCTTTCTCTCTTTCTTTCCCCTCCCTCCCTTCTTTCTTTCCTTCCTTCCATTCCTTTTCAGCAAACACCAAGTGCCATCTATGGAACAGGCATTGTTTGCGGTATATGACTAAGACAAATAAGACAGAATTTTTGGCCTGAAAAAAGGTCATTCTACTCCAAGAAAATAAAAAGATACACTTAAAGTTCTCATTTATTTGCCTGGTGAATGTATCTGGTAAACAATGAATGTTACTAAAATCCCAAGTGAGGAGAGAGAGCACTATGAGCAGAATTCATGGGGAGATACTTAAAGAAAAAGTGGCTTTTGAATTGGATTTAATAAGGTAATGAGGATGTGTAAAGGGAAAGGAAGGACAATGAAGACTGGGGAAAATGTGAAACAAAAGTACACATGTACAGATATCTGTAAGGTATGCTAGAGGCAGCAAAGATCTTGCTTTGTCAAAGGTACCTGTTTCCTATAGAAGAATCATGGGAGTTAAGTTTGGAAGGATAGAATGGGGTCTCGTAATAGAAGTCTTTGAAGGGCAGGCTAATACTTAGTCTAAAACTATAGGCAATGGGGAGCTTATCTAAGCAAGGTAAGAAATACAGAACAGAGCTTAAGAAGAATTGTCTGTCATTGGTGTAGGCAATGGAGAACAAAACTTGTTTAATTTATTGGACTGTGATGTTTGAGTTGAAATAAGGTTTCTAAAGAAGAGTGAACAATTATGGGTCAGAGTACGCATGATATTGTGATTTATAATAAGAAACATATATTTGGTCTTCATCCCCTTTCCCAGGTTTCTGGCACAGAGCTGCTAAAACCCTTTGAATTTCCAGTGATGAAAGGAATAAAGGTATCTTTCTTGTGCTAATGAGGTGACTTTGGAAAGCATCTAAGGATAGAGGCTGGTCATCAATGGAACAAACTCTGCAATTAGAGAGTTAGAATCAGCAGTCCCACCTCCACCCTCCCACCTTAGGGGAAAACAGAGGGGCTGCAGTTTGAGTTCAATCACCAATGGCCGATGGTTTAATCAATAGTGCCTATGTAATGAAGCCTTCTTAAAAACCCCAAAGAATGGGATTCAGAGAGCTTCTGGGTTGGTGAACTTGTGGAGGTCCTAGGAGAATGGTGCACCTGGAGAGGGCATGTACGCTCCACTGTACCCTTTCCCTGTGCCTTGCCATATGCATCTCTTCCATCTGGCTGTTCCTGACCTTTATCCTTTTATAATAAACCAGTAATCTGGGAAGTAAAATGTTTCTCTGAGTTCTATAAGCAGCTCTAGTAAATTAATCAAACCCAAGGAGGCAGGGTCCTTGGAACATCTGATCTCTAGCCAGTTGGTCAGAAGCACAGGTGACAACCTGGACTCGGGATTGGCATTTGAAGTGCATGTGTGTGGAGGTGTCAGTTTTGTAAGACTGACTCCTTCACTGTGGGATCTGATGCTGTCTCCGGGTAGATAGTGTCAGAATTGAGTTAATTGCTTGGTGGTGTTGGAAAACTCACACATTGGAAAACAGGAAGGATAAAGTTTATACAGTTTACTGAATCTGAGATCCCCATAGTAATGAAGAATAACAATATGAATATTGTTAATTGCTAAAATTTGGTTATAGCATAGATAAAAGTAGGAAATAATTCAAACAACAGAATCACCAAACCCATCATTACTTTAAAAAAAGTGAAGTTTTGAATATCAAAATGATAATGAAAATGTTAGTTTAAAAATGTACACTCTAACTCATTCCTCACGTTCAATTGTTTCAAAATGTAATATTAAATGCTAATTTTGATAATAAGAATCCTATTAATGAATTGAGCTATCTCCTAGAAAACCTTTTATTAATCCAATTACATTCCATAATCACTCGAAAATCTTGAGAATGCTAAAAAAGAGAAGGAATGTTTTAGTGTGATGAAACATCCTAGCAGAAAACTACCCAGATTGTGCTACTCAAGAATCTCAATGGAGAAATGCTAAATATTATCAAAGGTCCCTCCAAAGCCAAAGCCCTGGGGCGTAACACACTCCTCCAAGAATTATATTCTAAATTAGCTAGAGTTCTCTTAGATCATTTATTAGAACTTTATAACCAGATCTTGAAATTAAAAACCATCCCTATTATACACTTTGTCGATATTTTATGCATTATATTAAGAAGGAAGACTGCTACAGTTTAAATTCCTCATTGGCTCTCTGCCTCCAAAAACACCAGTTTGGAAGGTATGACTCAGATTGTCACCTGGGAGGTAGAATACAAAATGTTCTCTTTTCACTCATGAAGACAAGCCTGGACTCATGCCAGGAAGAGTCTCTCTGGCTAACGTATGAACATTCATTGATAATATTTTAAACACAGGCCTTTGTATTGAGATGACTGATATTTAAAAAAAAAAAATTAGTGAAAATTAGTACTTACATGGGTTAAGCTTACTTAAATGACTTCCTTCAATTTGAAAACTGATGTGAAAGTTTTCTCAATTGCTAATGATTGCACCCCAAAGGAAACCTAAGGATAGAAAGCAATGACACACTGAACTTTCCAAAGTTGAAAGAGTATACCTATTATAGAGGTAAGAAAATTGAGAAGAACTCACAAAGGAGTATCAATATATTCTGCTCAATTCTCCCCCAAGTGTATAATTATTACACCCACGTAAATTAGAAGAATGATGATGCTCTTCTTTTTACACCCTGTCACGTTTCCCCTCTAATGTGCTTACCCCTGGGTCAAGCAGAACACTATTCACCAGTTTTGATATAATGCAAGTTTAAGCCTACAAAATAATCTACTGTAAAAGGAGGGGATGGGAGAGTAGTTGACAGCTTTCTCCCAACCTGGCCACTCCACCAATCACAAATTGTGAATGTGCACAAGAATATGTTGTGCACTGTCCCTGCTGGTGGAGATTCTTTTCCATTTCATGTTTCCTCCAACATAAATGGGTTTATATAAGCCCATCATCCAATTCCAGAGTGTGATTTCAAGCTCATTCATCAACGTTAGCACCTCATGTGTCAGTTTTAGACACCACCTAAAACTGAATATACCAATTCAAGGATAGATGTGGCACATATTATAGGACAAAATGAGACTACAATTTTGCATAGAGACTACACCAAGTATTTTGTTTTCAATAACTTATTTTCAATAAGTTTTTTAAAAAGAGTGATTAAGTCATCACCTTGTTGTTTGTTTTTTTTTTAATTAAACTTACAACTACCAGTTGGTCTTAAGGAAATTTTTAGGTACTGTGAAATTAAGGGCAAATTTCAAAAAGCAAAATTTTCAGATGGAAGTTAAGAATATTAAAGACATTTTCTCATTAGTAGAAAGATGAAATTTAATTCGATTTTTTTTCTTGACTTGTTTTAACATCATGAGAGATTGCCCATAAACTCAAACAAGTACAGATTTCAGAGATCCTACCCAAAAGACTATTCAACAATATCCATAATGCTTTAGGAAAGGAACTAGGAACAACTGAAGGTCCAATCTAAGATATTTGTGTGTTGTGTTCAATGAGGGGTATCATAGTACTCTGCATTAGGAATATCTGAGATGGCTGAAGAATAAGAGAATAAGGCCAATGGCATAGTTGTGAAGCTAGGAAGAGAAGAAAGAAGACAACACAAAATTTTCCAGAGTGGTGGGCACAAATAATACCTTCAAAAAATAACCATCTGATAAATAAAAATGTGTATAAATTGTTTTAAAAATCAACATTTGATATATATTTAATCAATCATTTGAGTCCCATCAGAAAAAAAAGATGCATCTCAATAATACCTATTCCAACAAACCAGTTCGGCTTTTTATACCCTCTTGCTGGCATTATAATTATTCCCTGTACCTGTTGCTTTAGCATGTCAAGAAAAGGTCTTTAATATCCTCATTTTAAAAGATTTACATCATTGCTCTTACTCCCTAGGATGCTGTCCTTTTCATATGTCCATCATTAAATGAACACCGTGCCCCCATTTCCTTTTTCATTTTCAAAGAAGGACTGGGCTGGGCTTTATTAGCATTTTAAATCTATTTTTCTAAAGGGATACCAAAGATCAATGAAAGTTTGCCCTATGATATTAAAAATCACTAGGTGGTCTTAAATTTCTTGCCTTTATTTGCTTCTTTCATGTCAGGAACTTGAGAAACATTCTGAGTTGGTTTCTACCCAAAGGGAATTTGAGTTGGCTCAAACTTGAACAGGCAAACTGTGGGTTTCTTAAAAAAAACTTTTTGTAATACTTTTATCTGACAATTCAAAAAAATAGTATTAATTCAAATTACTATTCAAAGACACAAAATAAGCAAAAGTAGTATGTTTCTTTCTTAACTTTATAAAGGGCTGAGACTGAAAAATTTATTCAGAATCACACAAATAGCCAAGGCAAATAAATCATATCAGAAGGTAGTCTGGATTAAGTAGATCAGTCTGTTAGAAAAATGGTGACAAGAACTGTGAAACTAGAAGATCATTCTATATGGCAGACCAGTTGGTTTCATCCCCTGGGTCAGCCAGCTGTCATACAAATGGGTAGTCTGTGACACCGGGAGCCTCCAAGTGAGAACGACGACGGCTTAAAACATCCTTCATTGTCTCTGGAAAAAACTCAAAGCACACATCTTACTAGGTCATTAGCCTCAAGTATACATGAAGATTTCTTCCCAATATCTTCTATACAAGACTCAAGAACACTGGTCCAATTATCTTTTTGATCCAACACCCTATTCTTCATGGAAACTGATACCAAGCAATGGGCTTGCTCTGCTCGCCGCAATCTGAGTCAATTAATCATGAGTTAGAGATGGAGAAATGAAGTTTAATTAGATTAGCTGGCAAATCAGAAGACAGGTGACTATTGTCTAAAAGACCCATCTTCAAAAATTACAGAATCTTGAGGCAGTTATATAAGGAAAATAGGCAGTAAGGAAGGGGTCTGGGGATGTTGGCCTCCAGGCGTGATAGGCTCCAGCCATCACATTGTTCCATTCTTCTGTCAGCTGTGATGGATACCTTGTAGGTGTGTTCCCTGCCTGTGGTCAGCCTGTTCCTGGAGAGAAACTCATGGAACAAAATTTTTAATTCATCAAGCTATTGGGGAGTACATACATAAGCGGAGGCCATAAATCAGGAGAGCATGTGAATTTTTTAGAGTACGTGCAGAGCAGCGAGTAGTCACCTTCAGGAAAGGCTGGGGCTATTTAGTATAACAAGATGGCCTCACTCATGCTCACTCACAAAACCACTCCTAGTAATAAATATATGCTTTGTTAGACTTGATATGATGATTTCAATGCTAATTCCCTGTATTTATATATGTCACATACACAAAGAAGTTTTCTAATATCAGATAACAGATACAATCATAACAAGCCTGACAGTTCATTGGTTCTAAAATTACTCTAGCTTAAGTTGAGTGTGGTTTAACATATTAAGATGACTTTTATTTTAGTTATTCTCAATATTCCCCTTTGGGAGTAAGCTAAGAAAAATGTACCTTTTTCACTCCTGTATTTATAAATAAAAGGCTTTGTTACCAAGCATTAAATGTATTCCTACCTAAAAAAAAAAAAAAAAATCAGCTTTGGAAAATCTGTTTAAAAATAGATCTCCTAAAAGAAAAATCACCTATATAAAATATATTACATATTCATAGTATATGAATGTTTTTGTTCAGATTGAAATTCCTGCTTAGAGGATATCTTATCTAAGATTCAATAAGAGACAATATCAAATAATGAAAACAGGCACTGGATTCATTCAAACCTGGGTTTGAGTCCTCACTTTGTCACTTACTAATGTTGTGCCTGTAAGAGATTTAATTCTTCATTTTTATCATATGAAAATGAAGATAATAATCTCCATCTTGGCACATTCTTATGAAGATTACTATAACACCAATTACAGGTCTTGGTCATAAGCTCTGCAGCATAGCAATTAAGAGAACAAAGTCGAGAGCCAGACTGCCTGGGTTCAAATCCCAGCCCTGCCATTTTTAAATTGTAACCTCAGGCAAATTACTTGAATTGTCTTTGCTTCAGTTTCCCCATCTGTAAAATGGGAATAAAGATAGTAGCTACCTTGTAAGTTTTTTATGAAGATTGTTGACTCATCCATGTTGATTATTAAATAATGCACTTGGGACAGCGCCTAGCATAGAATACATAATATATAAATATTAGCTGCTACTTTAAAGCAGTCTAACAAATGATAGCTATTATGATGGGAAGGAGGAAGAGGAGGCCCAGAAGAGGTAGAATGTGAGAGGAGAAACAGATCAAATGGCTCCATTCCAAGAGAACTAGAATGATCCAAAAACAACTGCGCCACTGTGACAATGTTTAAAACAGCTCTCTCTGTCAAAGTGATTTCCAGTCTGTAGAACCTGAAGAATTTTTTCAAATCAATCAGAATCCTGACACATGCTTTGAAATTGCCCCTTTTAGATAACCAATGGTCTAATATGAAATTTTGAAGCTTACTTATTTTGAAGATTACTTATTCAAACCATGCTTTGCACTTTTAATGACCCTTTTTTTGTTTCTCCTGTACACATTTTTCTCCCCAACTGGGTTATCAGTTTCTTTGAACTCAAGAATTTTGTGTTATTTCCCTTTACAGCCTACTTTATCCCAAGCCAGGAAGACTGTTGCTAAACATACATGTTATTAAACTTATATATGTTATTAAGCCTAAATGATTAATAACTTCCATGGCTAATATTTTAGATTCCTGTATGGGACACATACTTTTATCACTACTATCCATGTTTAATAAATCAATGCTTTATCTAGTGCTTTAATTCAAATTTAACTCAAATTATAAATCAACCTAGATGAGATTTTAGTCACCTGTGTTTAAACCTTGCTTGGCTTTTACACAAATAAAATTAAAAAGCATCCTGACTATTCTAAAATTATAAAAGCTATATGCTTCTTGCACAACAATAATCCACATGAAGTTTTAGGGAATTTTATGTAATTGTATAAGTAATAGAATTTATCGTATGTGCAGGGATATCTTATCTATCTTATCCTTATTTTACCCTTATTTATCTTGTATTCAGAGATAGTAAGATATAATTGTTATAGGAAGAACTAGAAAATAGAAGTAAGCAAGCTAAATGGATATTTCTATAGCTCAGAAAATTATTCTTTGATAAGCATTATCTTTGATATATATATATCTTTGATAAGCAAATATATCTTTGATAAGCATTTCATCGTATTTGTTTTGTTCTTTCACTCAGGGATTATTCATTAGCTGAAGGTTGCCTTCCTTATTTATTATCTTGATCTCATCATTTTCATTTCTTTGCACAAAAATATGCATTGGGGGAACTTTTCACAATTTTCTCTGCATCATTGATTTGCTTTTTCTCAGCATCAATTCTGCGTTTACTTGACTCCAGTGTGGATCTTAGTTCAGTTATTACATTCTAACGACCTCTCTAATGTATTGTTTCTCTGCAAATATTGCCATGAAATGAAGTAAATACTACTTTTGTTTTTTAGAATTCAAATATTTGATTTTTAAATGAAGAAAAATTTTGTTTTACAGAAGTTTTGAAATGTGAGAGATATATACATCTTATTCATTTACCAAACAAATTTGAGCCCCTACTATATGATAGACAATGGGAATTTAAAGACAAATAAAGTGTGTTCCCTACTTCAAGGAGCTTAGAGCAAAAATGATAATAATGGTAACAAAAATAAACATTTAAGGTGGATGTGTATGTACTAGGCACTGTACCAAACATTTTAGGTGTATTATCTAATCTAATTCTCATGACAATGTGAAAGAGTACTGATATACTGATTTTAGAGTTAAAGAACTAACGCTAAAAAAGGTTAAGTAACTTGCTCGAGGATACTTAAACCCATGACTCCAAAATCCATGTCTTCAACTTTTTATTCTCCACTTCTGCATTGTTTTCTCCAACTTCTCATAGTTTCCTTTCACTAAATTAAAACCAACAGACTCCATAAACATGATCATATTTAAGAAAAAAATAGGGCCAGCCCCCTGGCTTGGTGGTTAAGTGCACGCGATCTGCTACTGGCAGCCCGGGTTCAGATCCCGAGCACGCACCCACACACTGCTTCTCCGGCCATGCTGAGGCCTCGTCCCACATACAGCAACTAGAAGGATGTGCAACTATGACATACAACTATCTACTGGGGCTTTGGGGGAAAAAAAAAAAAAAGGAGGAGGAGGATTGTCAATAGATGTTAGCTCAGAGCCGGTCTTCCTCAGCAAAAAGAGGAGGATTAGCATGGATGTTAGCTCAGGGCTGATCTTCCTCACAAAAAAAAAAAAAAAAGAAAGAAAGAAAGAAAATAATGATTCAGTGAGACTGGTAATATCTACCAGTTGCCAACCAATTTCATTATCAAAAGTTGAATTTGGTAAGTGAGAAATAAAAAGTCAAAATTAGACTCAATCAAATATTTACATATATATCATGAGATAGAAATGAATAGTTTAGGACAACAGTAGTGAAAATTAACATAATACAAATATACAGCCTTGACTTCTCCCCTGATCAAACCAGCTTTCCTGAAAAACCCCCTTAATTTCCTTCTATTTCATTTTATTCAGTTCTAGCAGTACTTGCAATTTCTACAGAAGTAAGGTCTATAGCCTCCAGGGACTCCATTTTGTACTACAACCAATGTTTTCCTTTACCAAGGGAACACAACCAGCTTTTAAACTCATTCCCTTGGAACAGGGGTCTATACACTTTTTTTTCAACAAAAGGCCAGATAGTAAATATCTTAGGGTTTGTGGACCACATGGTCTCTGTCACAACTACTCAACTCTGCCATTGTAATACAAAAGTAGCCATAGACAGTACATAGGCAAATGAGCATGATTGTGTTCCAATAAAACTATAGTTATGGACACTGAAATTTGAAATTTTAGGTAATTTTTATGTCACAGGACATCCTTCTTTTGATTTTTTCCCACTCATTTAAAAACATAAAAACCAGTCTTAGTTCATAATTTCCTTTGCACTTATCACATTTGTATGTAAGTAATTGTTTTTGCTAATTATTTAAATAATGTATGTTAGGGCCGGCCCCGTGGCTTAGTGGTTAAGTGCGCGCACTCCACTACTGGTGGCCCGGGTTCGCATCCCCAGCACGCCCCGACGCACTGCTTCTGGTGGCCAGGGTTCGGATCCCCAGCATGTCCCGACGCACCGCTTGTCCGGCCATGCTGAGACCGCGTCCCACATACAGCAACTAGAAGGATGTGCAACAATGACGTACAACTATCTACTGGGGCTTTGTTGGAAAAAAAAAAAGGAGGAGGATTGGCAATAGATGTTAGCTCAGAGCCGGTCTTCCTCAGCAAAAAGAGGAGGATTAGCATGGATGTTAGCTCAGGGCTGATCTTCCTCACAAAAAAAATAAATAAATAAATAATGTATGTTCCCCGCATTAGACTGTAAGTTCCATGAGGACAGGGATGAGTGCTGTCAGTTTTATTGCTTTCAACAGTACCTGATAGGGCAGTGCCTGGAATTCAATGTGTAATTGTTTAATGTAACCAAGATTCAGGCAGTTTAGGTCCTCTGATTGCTTGAATCTTGGTTCAAGCTGTTTTGGTCCAAGATTCAATCTTTAGGTCTGTCTTTGTGTTTTCCAGGCCAACTCATGAATTCTGTATTTTGACCCTTTTGCCATTTGGCCCCAATTTGTTATGGAGGAAAATAATTTATTTTTGCCTCATTTTTAAAATGTATTTGTTACATTGTATTAACCTAGATACATTAATTCTCCTTTTGTGTTTTCATCCCCTTGGCACTTCTTCAAGTTACTGCTTCACATCACAAAAATTCCTGATGCCTGGGTATAGAGTAAAGGTGACCACGAAATCTATAGGAGGGAGAATGGTTGAAAGGCCAAGCCATGGGCAATCTGATTACCAAATAGAAGCATGGGAGCTTCAAATGTAACCGGAAGTAGGGGAAACCAAGGCATGAAAAGAAACCTATTTGTTATAAATATTTACAGTCCTCAAGAATTTGGGGGGAAATACCATCAAAGTTTCACTATATTGAAAAAAGTAGTTGCAAATATTATTACCAAAAAGCCAATGATTATATAGTTTAGAAATAAAAATGAGGACAATTCCTTACTACTCCAAAATGGAAAAGACATTGCAGGGAAAAGAAAGTATATCTGATAGTGGAATATGTGCCCCCAAAAAAGGCAATTGAAGCATCAACAGAAAAAGTTCATGTGAAGGGGCTGAGAGGTATTTATGAATATTACAAAATGGGCAATCTTGCCAAATTAAATGTAATGTTCTGAATACCCTTTCTCTGTCTATTAACTCTAATTCTGTAACCCTTCCAAAGAAAATGGAACCACAAGAGAAAACTCCAATTATGTACTCAGAGCCTAAGGCATATTCAAGCCCTAGTGATCCGACTGGAATGGCTTTATAATTCAAAGGTAATCTGGTGATGTCAGTCAGGGCTTTCTTATCATCCTGCATTTTTCCTCCATCAAAGAAAGGAAAGAAAAATGGCAGAATGTGATACAGCTCTAACAAAGAAACATCTAACATGGAGGAAATGCTATTTCCCCTTGACGCACTGTCATTAACCAACAAAGGGCCAACTGGAGAGGCAGGTGTTTCCTGGGGAATGGGATAGATCAGTGAGGTTCTTCTCAGAGATTTAAACAGGAGGACGACTTTACATAGAGGTATGTGTTTTTGTTTTTGGGTTTTTTTTCTTCCTTTCTTTTGCTCCCTTGAAGAGAACCTGAAAGAGTGGTATTCCTTCAAATCTTTCTTGTCCAGATTTCAATGAAAGTAAGAGATATCTTCATTCATTCTTGTTTCCCACAGTCCTTTGTGGACAGAGAAATGTGTGTATAGAGGCTCAAACTTTTATGAAGAAGACACTCCATGAAGCATCAGACACATATTTGAAAACAAAGAAAGATAAGCCTCTTCGCTTGTTTTTTGGTTTGTTTTTTTTTTTCTGGGATGAATATGCTTTATCTTAACCCAGATTGCAGTTAGTCAAGGATAAGACCAGATCTGATCTTCTTCCTTGGCCAGACTTTGCCTGAGACCAGTGTTCCCACTGTCAAGGAAATAAGCTACAATTATGGTGTGCTAATGAATATAAATTCGTTTTCATTAAATCATGCTTAATTAAGGTATCTGTTTCTGTTGTGCTTTTTAAATTGTAACTTTGTTTTCCCTCCAACCTTTTGGTCCATGCCTCTCAGCTTGGAATTAAAGAGAAAAGGACCATTCCCCTCTGACTGGACACTGAGCATACGACATCAGAGCGTCTGGTCCTCCCAGCACTTGGGTTCCAGCAGTCAAGAAGGTGTTGAATAGCAGACACAATGCTAGTGAAAAGCTTCATCCTTCTTCCTGATAAACCGCTCCCTCCAAAGTTTACTTCCTCCAGGCAGGGTCCAGAAAAAACACACGGCAAGACAGTTCTGTCTTTGAAAATGTTCCATTAATCAATCAAACAGGCTTAAAGAGAAGCAAAAAGTGTAACTTGGCTTTCAAACCAATCTGGGGCCCATTCGCTTGGACATTTTTGGATCTTAAAATAGGAACTTGGGCACTAATTGCTTAGGTCTTTTCTCTGAATACTAAAGGATATTAAAAAATTGTAAAGCTTTATTAACTTTTTGATGTAAATCAGTTTTAACATCAAAAATGCTTCCTTATTTTGAACTTAGAAAAGTGGGCAAACGTGTCCTATAACAATATTACCACTTTCCAAGACATAAATTTAATATTATGCAACCTTCAACATGCAAGACAAATTGATCTCTTAGAGTATAACTATAATAATTGTAGTATATTCCCATAATGGCATGAAGATAAATCCAAATTGATGTGGATTTCATTAATCTGGCAACTGCTGAGACATAGGTTGATGTTCACCTTTCCACTCTCTCCTGAATAAAGGGCTAGCTAAGCAAATTACTATGGCATGGGCAAACCCAGAAGGAGAATGCTTACCTAAGTGAATCCATTTATATACAAATTGTGTGATTGCAACCCATGAGCTGGCTGTTTTGATGTACTACTTCCAAATCATTTGTCTTTTTAGTGTAAAGCTTTCCATAGACAGCACTTGGTTAGCATACTATTAGCAATTGTTAGAACTTGAATAATTTAATCTTGGGGAAAAAAGGACTCAGATGCTGTTTTTCCTCGATACTTGGAGCCAAGAGACTCAATTTAAATCCTTGGGCAAGTACGTTTACTGATGCTCACTTTCATCATCTGAAAAGAAAATAACAATACTTTTTTTTTTTTACAGTAGCACCTTGAGGATTAGCCTGAAGGAAAATAAAGCATCCACCAGAGTGCCTGGAATGTGGTAGGTTCCAAATCAACACTTTTTTAGTATAAGTGTGAACTTTTAACTAAACCAGATTTTCTATTTCCAAATATTGTACTCACTCAAGGAATTTTATTCTAGCAAATACAGAAGATATCTTTTAGTATCTTCCTTTAAGAGTTTCTTTAGCAATATTCCCTTAAGACATCTTTTTTTTTTTAAATTCTATAGTGTTCCATTAAAATACTATTTTTTAATATACAGGGTTTTTTGTTGTTGTTGTTGTTATGAACACTACTTCAAGACACTTATGACCATGGGAGATTTAAAAGCTCATATTCTAACTCCCATTACCTATATATTTACAATCCAGAGATATGAAGTTTAAGAGCATGCTGGCTTTGGGATTCCTGGGGAGGGAAGAGCAATGAAAAGGTGGAAGAGAATTTATTCCAGATGTCCACAAAGTCCAGATACTACCCAGCACAGCCCTTCCAGAAATATCTTCCTTTTAGCTGGGAATGAACGGCTTTTTCAACTTGAATTATTAAATGTGGAATTCTTGAAAGCTTTAGTTTAACTGCATTAAGAATATTCCTTTCAGTGAGGTATACTTCCAACATCTTGGTTAATATAAAGGTAATACTTTGGTCAGGGATAGAGAATTTTAATTACTATAATCACCATCTGTGGATGATAAATTTCCAAACCATAGAATATTAGGGTAAAAAAAAATGGGAAAACATCTAGCACAACATTCTCATTTGTCAGAATGGGAAAATGGAGGCCTAGCAAAGTTTACCACTTTGTCAGACATCTAATGGTAGTTTCAATTCTAGAATTTATATCTATTGACTAGTCTCTAAGTATCATTTAACAGCACCACGTTTCCTCTGTGAATGTAGTTACTTGACGACTTAGCTGTTGGAATAGCTTAAGAATAGCTACATGAAAAGCAGGGCTCTGTCCTCTTGTCAAAATAACACCGTTAATAATTAATTGGGATTCTGGTTTTATAAGTGATCACAGAGGTAAGTGAAACCAAAAAGCAAAAAGTAAAGAAACTGAAAAAGCATAGAACCAGAAAAAAAAAGCCTAGTTTGCATGGACATTTTATTAAGATTTAAGGTGAAAATTTAAATTTATAAAGAGAAATTTATAAATTTCACTCTTCATAGTCACCCTGGAGATGCGGGAAGGGTGGTGTGAGGGTGAAGAAGCGTTTGGTGGAAAACATAAAACAATTCTCTTTCCAACCAACAAACTAAACAGCTCAGACTTATTTTCATGTTTGCCTGTTTTGGAATATTTCAGCTACCTACTCTGAATCTTGGGATACTTAGCCAATGTCCACATTAGAAATTGAGAGTCAGAAATAAAATCTCTGGAGAAAAACAAAATATTTAAAAGAACCTGTAGAGGATGCAGCTGGTTGACCAGCATGCACACCAAACCCATAATCTCCCTCACTTTGTTTGTCAGGGTTGGAAAGAATTCGGTATTCAGGGAAGGCATCTAAGTCCTCTCGGCTTAAGCAATGAAATAACAAAGAAGAGATGCACTATTTCTGTTCTAATTTTAAGGTATAGCTAGGACACAGCTCAAGAGCCCATTTTGGGAAGCCATAGCATATAACTCAAGGCTCTTAATATAGATCACTCTTGTGTTGAGGTTTGGTGCCTGTTAAATGCTACATTATCATTCATTTTACATTAAATGTCTTCTCATAGTCACTTCAATACCTACCAAGTCATTACGCCTAATCTCCAATTGTTTCCACAAACCTCCCTGAAAATTTTTTCCCAGAAGGCCAAACATCTCTATAAAGCTTCCTGGGAAGTGAATCCCTACCATTACTTTCTGTTCATGTACACTGCTAGGAGTAAATTTCATATTGGGTTGCTTTCTAAGAGGCTTGATAGTATTGTGTGTGTGTGTGTGTGTGTGTGTGTGTGTGAAGGTGGGGCCTCTAAAGCACAACTAACTGCTGTATAAAACCCTGAGAGACCTACGAGGTTTTCAAACGTTCCCCTCTCTGAAACTGATTAACACCTTTCACAGTCATTCTCCTCAATAAGCAAGGAGATTAACAGGGTGAAAAGTTAAGGGCTCTAAAAATTGTGATCCAAAGTGGTTTTTCAAAAAACGTACTTCTAATAATTCAGCCCAAGCTCTTGCTATTCATAGATTTTCTCCATTCCATGAATGGGTGCACCTCCTTCATACTCCGGCTCACATCCAATTCTAAGTTGGTAGGTGCACTACTGTCACAAACAAACACAGAAGCCACAGTCACTATGACCCAATAGAGCAAAAAGGCCAGCCCAATTTTACCTTGCACTTTCCCTTTTCACTTCCTTCCCAAAAGTAAAATAACCTAAATAATATGGGATGAACCAAAGAGGCAGAAGGATCCTTCTGAAATCGAAGAGACAAACCTCTCTGAGCAGGCTAAATCCTGAACAATGTGTTTTGGACAAAATAAAAACTTATCCCACTTTGGCAAAAGAAAGCATGAATGTTGAATGTGCTGAAAATTCTTACATGCGTATTAAAATTCTCCTAGATAGCTCTTTAAAAATCTCTGACTTCTGAAATGGAAGCTAAATTGTTAGAATATGTGTCCAATTCTCAATGGCTTCTCTTCCTTCACCATCAGAACAGCAAGATTTTCTGCCCATATTCAAATCTGAAGATTGACATTTTGCTGAAGGACTGATTAGACCACTCTAAACCAACAGAAAGAGAATGAGTACATCTCCATCAAGATCTGGTACTGACCGGTTTACCTAAAACGCTGCGCTTTCCTTGGATGGCTTCCTGTACAATAACAGAATCAGGCTTAAAATGTGCTTTGTACAAAACAGCAACCCTTGCCCAAAAGCTGGGTTTGTAACCAAGAAATAAAACCTCTTTCTTCCAGAGAGCAAACCAGTCAGCTCAGTTCATGCCATTAATATCTTTCTCATGCAAAGAAAGGTATGAACTCATTAGTAATGAATTATAACATTAACTTCCCGATTTCGATTCCAATTTCAACAGAGCTGCAATTACCAAGGGAATTGTCTAAAATAAGAGAGAAAAGGGGGGTTAAAAATCATCTATTAATATATTATCAGGAAGACAAAAAGAGAACAGAGGAAAATATAAACCAAAAGGAGACACAAGGAAACATGAAATATGAGCTAAAATATATAGAAAAATGCAAAGAGGAAGAAATAGTACTCTAGCTCCAGCTTCTAGGATTGCTGAAACATTTAGGGTTGATCAGGGGCTTTCACACCTGCAACCTTTCTCTTAAACAGAGAAAGCTGCTCTCAGCCACAGTCAAGTTCTTTGGAAAACCTAAACAAAAAGTCTAAAAAAAAGAAGTCTTCTTTCATAGGTTACTCTTTGATCCTTGGAAAGAAACTGATTGTCTAACTCAACTCCCCAAGAGGGAAGAGACTGATTCATCTCTGCATTTCCAGAAATTAGGAGAGCACCTGACACACAGTAGGCTCTCAATACATGCTTGGGAGATGAACTCAACTAAATAAGATTGAATGTAGACCAGCCCTTCCACAGAACCTAAAGGCCCAACTCCTCATCAAGCCCTGGGGTGAGAGGCATGGCTGAGGATAGGCACACACCGCTGTTAGTACCAACGTTCTTAGTGCTAGCTATTGCAACATCGGAAGTATTAAGGCTCAGTTGTCTTGTGCCAATGATAATACCAGTGCTTACCAAATATGTTATAATAATAAATATAACTTTACAGCTCTCACAGATCTCTTTGTGTCTGCAACTCTAAACCTGCTCCCAACCCCCAAACTCCGGAAACCAAGTTAGCTGGTCCTCTGGAGATGAAAACAGCATTGGGCGTCCAGGGTGTATATTTGTGAATGGGGCGGGAGGGTGGACGAGAACCTGGACCTTAATGCATTCCTCCTGTATTTTCAACAGGACCTGAGTCAGGGGCGCAATCGTGAGAACTGTTCTCCACAAAAGAAGGATAATGTTTACCTTAAACTACCCTCTTTTTTTACTTCCAGGAGATGTAACACAGATTGCCTGTAACCATAGCAATCAGTTCAGCTGTGAGCACCCTCATTTATTCAAGGCACAGAGGCAGTATAGGAGAGAAAATACTACTACAAATAGGAACAATAGGGTTTAATTTCAGATGCCAAAATATGATTGGTTCAGTATTGGATTCCCAGCCATATGAAGCACATTACACTTTCTGGGTTTCATCTGCTCTCTCCTGATCCTCCAGAGTAATATTAATTTCAATTTCTTCCAGAAATAATGATTAACTTGTTTCCAGGACTATCTTGAGAGTGAAATAAAAATTTGGAAAAACATGTTCTTGGCAATGCGCCGTGTGCAGGAGAGCTGAGATAACAGGCTGAGGACCATAAAGCAATGTCAATGTACACTTTTTAATACTTTGATGCAGGTTTTTTCAGGGCAGTATCCAACTTCCCTTGGTTAAGTAATAAAGGATGTGCTCCATATTTACCGCTGCTTCTTCCTGACTTTAGTCTCTTTACATCCCTGAAATAATAATAAAAAAAAAAATCTTATGGAGGCTTCTTTACCCTATCCTAGAAGTAGAGTAACAGAAAAAGTATTCTTGATTTTCAAGGTAATTACTTATGACTTGTTAAATAACTAAACTTCAATGATTCCAAAATTTGTTAACTGTATCCTGGTATTTCTACAGATAAAACTCAATTAATGTATTTCAAAGGTACATAGATATCAAACACTAGGAAGAAGAGAGAAAACTATAGCAGAATTTTGCTGTCTACCAGGCAAGCATTGCCACTCTCTCAGGCATTCAGTTAGTTATGGAGTTCCTACCATGTGCAAACAATGTGAGACTTATAAAGATGGGCAGACACATATCCCAAGTTCCAACTATGTGTAAAGCAATGGGAAATATACAAAGATGAGACAAAGATCTTTGTTTCAAAACACTTCAGTCTGGAAGAGGAAAAGATAATAGGAACCACGAAGGAAATATTTTATCAAAAGAAAGACTTTGGAAATAATCCGTTTTATCAGAAAACTGTAACAGTTGTTACTTTTAGCTTAGTGGTGATTGAATCAATTTGATTCAAACTGTCTAAAATTTTCATTGCAGAATTTGAAGCTTTATAAAGCTATCATGTGAAGACTACTTCCTTTCTCTAAAGCTCAGCCCATCTATCAGACTTTTAATTCAGAAAGGATTTAAATATGATGAGAAATAATTTCTTAAATGTATTGAGTGTGTGTGTGTGTGTTTTAATTTTCTTTTGGCCCTGTACCTCCCATTAAAACTTCTTTTCTCAAACTCCTTGGTTCAGGCTGTAAGTGACCACCAGTCAATCACAGCCGGCTGGTTTGTAAGGTCTTGGAAGAAAACAAGTTCAAAATAGCTTTGCCCCATGCCCACTTGAAAGGAGGAGATAAATTTTAGGGTAACAATTATAGCCATCTAAGACTTTCTCACGTTCTTAACCACAAGAAACTATCATTATTTTTAAATAATGATGTGTAGAGGACTGGTCCTGTTCTCTTAGAACTGAAATTTATTATTGCAAAACTTTCCTGCTAATGCTGGTTATCAGCTACTTATTAAGAAAATTAAGTGATGACGCTCATACCAATCCCTTTAACTTTCAGTAAGTCAAAACCAGCCAGGACTATGACTCACTTGTTACTCCACAGGACTTTCTTCTTGTGTCAGAGAAGACTCTTTTTTCTACTTAGGCATTTCCTGGTGGTAATTATTTTAATATCTAAGTTTATATGTGCTAACTACTGTTTGGTAGCTATCCCTATAACCCAACTAATTCCAGGCCTCCTTCCTATGTGAAATCTTAGTAACATTACAGTCATGGGTCACTTAATGACTAGGATATGTTCTGAGAAATGCGTTGTTAGGCAATTTCGTCATTGTGCGAACTTCATAGAGTGAGTTAAACAAACCTAGATGGTATAGCCTACCACACACCTAGGCTATGTGGTGTAGCCTGTTGCTCCTAGGCTACAAACCTGTACAGCATGTTACTGTACTGAAAACTGTAGGCAATTGTAACACAATGGTAAATATTTGTGTATCTAAACATAGAAATGGTACAGTAAAAGTATGGTATAAGAGATTAAAAATGGCACACCTGTATAGGGCACTTACCATGAATGGAGCTTGCAGGGCAGCAAGTTGCTCTGGGTGAGTCAGTGAGTGAGTTGTGAGGGAATGTGAAGGCCTAGGACACTACTGTATACTACTGTAGACTTTATAATAAACACTGTACACTTAGGCTACACTAGATTTATTAAAAAATATTTTTCTCTCTTCAATAATAAATTTACCTTAGCCTACTGTAACATTTTTACTTTAAGACCTTTCTAATTTTTTTTAAATTTGACTCTCGTAATAACACTTAGCTTAAAACACAAACACATTGTACAGGTGTACAAAAACATTTTCCTTCTTTATAAGAATTTTTCCATTTAAAAAGTTTTTTCTTTCTTTTTAAACTTTTTTGTTAAAAACTAAGACACAAACACACATCAGCCTAGGCCTAACCAGGGTCAGGATCATCACTATCACCGCCTTCCACCTCCACATCTTGTCCCAGTAGAAGGTCTTCAGGGGAATAACATGCTTGGAGCTGTCATCTCCCAGGATAACAATGCCTTCTTCTGGAATACCTCCTGCAGGACCTGCCTGAGGCTCTTCTTGAGGAGGTGTCACTCTTTTCAGAAATGTGTCCATGGTGCTTTGCTTGGTTTGTTTTTTTCTCTTTTTTTTTTATCATAGACATGCTTATAAACAGATAATGTATCATGAACATTTCTCTCTATTAATGAAAATTTTTGGTGCTGGAGTCCATGTTTTTAAACTTTTGAAGGAGCTTGTGGAAGTCTATGAAAGTTTCTGCTAAACTCTTCACTGTAAATTTGGGGGTGGAGGGGTTCTTCTTCTTTTTCTTCTCCTGCAGTTTCCTTTTCTCTTGCCTCTTCTTCAGCTATGCGTTCCTATTCCAGTTCCAACAACTCTTCATTAGTCAATTCTTCAGGGACCACCCTAGGAGCTCCTCAATGTCATCCTCATCCACACCAGGTTAAAGTTGTTTGCCATCTCAACCACAGCCTTCTTGATTTTTGCAACCTCCTCATCCTTGGCAGGTCCAATGAAGTCATGGACAAGTCTCTGGAGTGTTTTCTTCCAGATGCCATTCATACACTCCTTGGTGACATCACCCCAAGATCAAGCAATGTTCTTGATGCAGTCATAGATGTTGTTTTCCCTCCAGAATTTTGTCAGTCTTCTCAGTGTCTTCCTCAGTTGGAACAATAGCCTGGGCAAAGATCCTCCTTAGGTAGTAGGCTTTAAAAGCTCTATAACAACTTGATCCATTGCTTGGATCAAAGAGGTGGTGTTTGGAGGGAGAAATACTGCTTTGATATTGGGACGAAGATCACCAATCAAAGGAGGATGTCTGGGCGCATTATCAACCATAAGCAAAATTTTGAAAGAAATTCTCCAAACACTACTTCTCCATTTTTCTGAAGTAGCAATTCAAGAGGGCATCTTGCAAGAGGAGCTGGGTCTTCCATGACTTCTTGTTTTTCCTGTAGGACACTGGCAGTGTGTGCTTATTGATATGCTTGAAGGCACTGGGGTTGTTACTGTGCAAGATCACAAAGGATTTCCATTTGTAGCCTGCAACATTGCTGCCAAGCAAGACTGCTATCCTGTCCTTAAAAGCCTTGTATCCTGTCATTGACTTGGCCTCCTCATGGATGAAAGTCCTTTTGGGCATCTGTTTCCAGAATAGGGAGGTTTCATCCGTATTGATTATTTGCTCTGGCGAGTAATTTTTCCCCACAAGCAGCTTATGTAGAGTTTCCAAAAATTCTTCAGCTGCCTTCCCATCAGCTCTTGCAGACTCACCTCTCACTTTCACGTTACGTAATGAATAACAATTCTTGAATCATTTAAATCACCCAGAGCTAGCAGTAAATCCAACATGGTAGTCGAGTCCAGTCTTTTCTTTCAACATAGCTAACAAAGTTTTTGCCTCGGCCATGATCATCATGGTGCTGTGAGGGATATGCTTCTGTGGCTGCTCTTCAATCTAGGTTATTTGAAGTTTCTCCATGTCTGAAATAGGCCCTTCTCAAATATTTGTTAGTCTCATTGTCTTCAAAGAAGTAGATCCTTTAACAGCTTCCATCACTTTGTTCTTATTCTTCAAGATCATAGCTATGGTGGAATGGGACATGCCTGACTGGCGAGCGATTACCATTACTGATTTTCCACGTTCATAGTCCTTAATCACTTTTAATATTGTTTCCAGGTCAATCACTCAATGTGGCCTCTTACTGGCGACATTAGCAGTGGATTTGGTACGCTTAGGGTCCATGCTGAACAAAACAACATGAGATTAAATCAAGCACAAGAGAAAATGATGCAATCAAGCAATGCAGTAAACACAGAACTTATGAGGCTGCTGCCAGCATAATACGGCTTACTGTTTTACAGTAAACTTTTTTTTAATAAGTAGAAAGAGTACACTCTAAAATAACAATAAAAAGTATAGTGTCATAAATACATAAACCAGTAACAGTCATTTATTATCATTATTAATTATTATGTACTGTACATAATTATATTGCTACACATTTATATGAATGGCAACACAGTAGGTTTGTTTACAGTACATCACCACAAACACGTGAGTAATGCATTGCACTGTGACGTTATGATGGCTATGATGTCACTGGGCAATAGGAAATTTTCAGCTCCATTATAATCTTATGAGCCCACCATCACAATGCTGTCCGTCACTGACCGAAATGTCGTTATGCAGCACATGGCTGTACTATCCAAACTACAGCAGCTCTTTGCCCCCATCTTCACGACTGTAGGACCTCAGCACTCTCTCCACCTATCTTCCAGTTATTTCTAGGCATCTCCTGATAGTTTCTCCTGAGTGCTCAGGAATATGTCCGCTCATGTTCCTGTGTTCCCACCCCCTCTTCCAGGCACCTTGGCACAGCCTGTTCCTGATGCCCTCTGTGGAAAGAGCAGGGTCCATGCCAAGGGCATGCATTGTTTCCAGAGCTGCAGTCTTTGGAGTACCAGAGCCACTGGCAAGTGTCCCCTACTCAGTTCTGTCCATGGGTACTGAAGCAGGACTGTGCTTTCACAGTCTCTCCTAAAAACTGCTACCAGCTGCTAGTGTCCTTTCTCAAAGTGGCACCAGGCTCATCTCTCAGACCAAGATGATAGACCTTATGCAAGCTCCATCTACTGTCTTTATATATGTAAAGCTCATAAAAAAAACAAAATGAACTTGTAATCTTATAATCTCCTGAAGGGATCTCAGCCCACCAGTCCTGCAAAGTCAGACACAGAAGGCCAGTATATATATATATGTGTGTGTATATACACACATGCACACACACACACACATATTCTAGGCACGTATACTATATTAAATATAGGCTCATATTATGTATGCTAAGTTCCATATATAACAAAGCAAGGACTGGTATGGTAATTCAAAAAAATGAATAGCTTCAGATGAAAATATACTCATATGGCCAAAATTGTTAATTAGCCCCATTATTGTCTTTAAACCAAACCTAAGAACAAGGCCAGGATCTATGGTTATGAGCAAAGGCTTAAGAATATTGTAGCTACAAACACTTGCTGCCCTGGGTTGATTGACAAAGGTTAGAGGAAATTAGTTACTAAATGCTCAGAAATAACATTTACGCAAAAAAGGTATTCATTTTAACAAATACTTGTAGAATACCTATTACTTACAAGGCACTGAGGCCACAAAAGGGATTAAAGCAACAGACCAGCCTTGAAAGAACATGAAATTTGCACTCAGACATAGCTGGGTTCAAGCTCTGATTCTGCCTATTGCTAACTCAATGACCTTGAGAATCCTCAAGATAGAGTTCTCAAGAGGCAAAACTAGGACAATGTACATGGAGTTCCTTGCCTTTAGCACAGTGTCACACAGACGTTTGTTATATATTCATTTGTGAATAACTATTTATTGAGTATCAACTATATGTGAGGCATTGTCCCAAGTATTAGGGTTACCGCAGTAAACAAGAAAGATCTCTGATTTCATCAAGCCTATATTACAGTGAAATCAACCAGGCCAAAGGAAATGTCTCCTGCCCTGTGCCACTCCAAAAGACCTTATACAATTATAAATTTATAGTTTTTAAAATTTCCAAAATATAGATTAAATCAGGCCAATATCCTAACCTAAATATACCTATTCATTCTGGTTGGAGGAGAGATGAATTAGCATCTTAACCATCTATTTAGCTCACCTCTCTCCTCGTTCTGCTCTCTTCTCTCTCCCTTAGTTGGTTGTTTTTGTCCTTGCCTGCCAAGGGTTTTCTCTCCTTTCACACACTTTTGTGTAAACAAATGTGAACACTCAATTTCTGGAGTACGTGTGTGTGAGAGAGAGAAAGAAAGAAAGAGAGAGAGAATGGGAGAAAGACTGTGAGAATGATGGTGGAAATCCATGTTCCTTTGAAGAAATGTAACCTGACGTTAATTATCCAAAATCTTTACAATCAGAATCTTGTACATTCTAGCTTCTCTGATCTTCTAGTGCTCCAATAGCTCATGTTAATAATTGAGCCCCCCTTTTTTAATTTTATTGAGGTAAGAATGCTTAACATAAGATGTACCCTCTCAGATTTTTTTAGAATAGTTTAAGATTTACAGAAAAGTTGTGAAGACAGTAGCGTTCCCATATATCCCACACCCAATTTCCCTTATTATCAACATTTTACGTTCGTTTAGCACATTTGTTACAATTAATGAACCAAAATTGCTGCATAAAGTCCATACTTTATTCAAATTTCCTCAGTTTTTCCCTAATGTCCTTTTTCTGTTCCAGGATCCCATTATGTTTTGTTGTCATGTCTCCTTAGATTCTTCTTCGCTGTGATAGTTTCTCAGACTTTCCTTGATATTGATGATCTTGACATTTTTGATGAGCAATGGTCAGGTATTTTGTAGAATGTCCCTCGAATGGAATTATAGGAGGTTTTTCTCATGATTAGGCTGGGGTTTGTGGAAGGAATATCACAAAGGTAAAATATCATTCTCATCACATTATATCAAGGGTACATACTGTCATTATGACATCACTGTGGATGTTATCCTAGA
This sequence comes from Ceratotherium simum simum, assembly GCF_057802395.1. Classification (NCBI taxonomy): domain Eukaryota; kingdom Metazoa; phylum Chordata; class Mammalia; order Perissodactyla; family Rhinocerotidae; genus Ceratotherium; species Ceratotherium simum. Next base: position 36,810,568 of record NC_141911.1, read on the forward strand.
TCACCTGGGGAGGTACTATGAACCCTTTATTTGACAGAAATTTTTACCAATTGTTATATTTGTATTCCTAAAACCACTCCAATGATACTCATTAGGCAACCTCAAAATAACCTTATTTTCTCCAAAAATTTATTTATTCTTTAATTTTCACCAGGACAATATATTGAATATATACTAATCAATGTCAGTCATTGAAGATATAGGCACAAATAAGACTCATCCCTACTTTCAAGAGCTTTTGATCCAGTCTAGTGCAAGAGAGAGACTTGTAAAAGCATAGATAAGGCCTGCTCCCACCACTTCTATTCAACATAGTACAGGAAGTCCTTGTCAGAGCAATTAGGCAAAAAAAGAAATACGAGGTATCCATATCGGAAAGAAAGAAATTAAATTATTTCTATTCACCAATGACATGATCTTAGATGTGGAAAACAAAGATTCCACAAAAAAAAAAAAAAAAACCGTTAGAAATAAAAACAAATTTAGCAAAGTTGCAGGATACAAAATCAACACTCAAAAATCAGTTGTGTTTCTTTATACCAACAATGAACAATCCAAAAAGGAAAGTAAGAAAATAATTCTTTTACAACAGGATCAAAAAGGATAAAATACTTTGGAGTAGATTTAACCAAGGAGGTAAAGTACTCGTACACTGAAAACTACAAAGCATTGCTGAAAGAAATTGAAGAAGACACAAATAAATGGAAAGATAGCCCTCGTTCATAGATTAGAAGTCTTAATATTGTTAAGATGTTAATACTACCTGTATCAGTTTGGTAGGACTGCCATAAAATACCACAGTCTTGGTGACTTAACCAACAAAAATTTATTTTCTCACAGTTCTGGAGACTGGAAGTTCAAGGTCAAGGAGTCAGCAGGTTTGGTTTCTCCTGAGGCCTCTCTCCTTGGCTTACAGATGGCCACCTTCCTTCTGTGTCCTCAAATGCCTTTTGTCTGTGTACTTGCATCCCTGGGATTTCTTCCTCTTCTTATAGGAACGCTACTCATATTAGATTAGGGCTCCATCCTTATAACCTCCTTTAACCTTAATTACCTCTTTAAAGGCCCTATCTCCAAATTCAGTCACAATGGCAGTTAGAGCTTCAACATATGAATTTTGGGGAGACACAATTCAATCTATTACACTACCCAAAGTAATCTACATATTTGATGTAATCCCTATCTAGATCCCGATGGCCCTTTTTGCAGAAATAGAAAAATCCATCTTAAAATTCGTATGGAACCTCAAGGAACCCCAAATAGCCAAAATAATGTCGAAAAAGAGCAAAGTTTGAGGTCTTACACTTCCTGATTTGAAAATATATTACAAAGCTACAGTAGTCAAAACAGTATGGTACTAGCATAAAGAAAGATATATAAACCAGTGGAATAGAATAGAGAACCCAGAAATAAACCCTCATATGTACAGCCAAATGATCTTTGACAAGGGTGCCAAGACGACTCAATGGGAAAGGACAGTATCTTCAATAAATGGTAGGATATCCACATGCAAAAGAATGAAATTGGACTCTTACCTTACTCCATACACCAAAATTAACTCAAAATGAATTAAAGACCTAAAACTATATAACTCCTAGGAAAAAATAAAGGGAAAAAGCTTCATGACATTGGATTTAGCAATAATTTCTTGGATGTGTTATCAAAAGCACAGACAACAAAATCAAAAATAGACAAATGGGGGGGCCGGCCCGGTGGCGCAAGTGGTTAAATGCACGCATTCCGCTGCGGCGGCCCTGGGTTCGCTGGTTCGGATCCCTGGCGCACACCTACGCACTGCTTGGCAAGCCATGCTGTGGCGGCATCCCATATGAAGTGGAGGAAGATGGGCACAGATGTTAGCCCAGGGCCAGTCTTCCTCAGCAAAAAAAAAAAAAAAAAGAGGAGGATTGGCAGATGTTAGCACAGGGCTGATCTTCTCACAAAAAAAAAAAAAATAGACAAATGGGACTACATCAAAATTATAACTTCTGTGTATAAAAGAACACAATCAACAGATAGAATAGGCAATCTATGGAATGGGAGAAAATATTTGCAAATCTTATATCTGATGAGTTAATATCTGGAATATATAAAAAACTCCTACAATTCAACAACAAAAAACAAACAACCCAGTTCAAAAATAGGCAAAGGACTTGAATAGACATTTCTCCAAAGATGATGTAAAAATGGCCAACAAGCTATGAAAAGATGCTCAACAAAACTATCAGAGAAATGCAAATCAAAGCCACAAAGAGAGCACTCACACTCATCAGGATGGCTACATTAAAAAAAAACACTAAATAACAAGTGTTGGTGAGGATGTGGAGAAATTAGAACACTTGTGCACTGTTAGTGGGAATGTAAAATCATGCAGCCTCTATGAAAAACAGTATGATGTTTCCTCAAGAAATTAAAAATAGGATTATCATATTATCAAGCAATCCCACTTCTCAGTATTTATCCAAAAGAATTGAAAGTAGGGTCTTGAGGAGATGTTTGTACACCTGTGTTCATGGTAGCATTATTCACAATAGCCAAGAGGGAGAAGCAACCCAAATGTCCATCAATGAATGGATAAACAAAATGTGGTGTATACATACAATGAGGTATTATTCAGCCTTGGAAAAGAAGAAAATCCTGTCATATGCTACATCATGGGTGAGTCTTGAGAACATTACACTAAGACAGCCAGTCACAAAAAGACAAATACTGTATGATTCCACTTATATGATGCATCAAAAGTAGTCAAATTCATAGAAACAAAAAGTAGAATGGTGCTTGCCAGGGGCTAGAGGGAGGGGGAAATGGAGAGTTGTTGTTTAATGGGTGCAGAGTTTCTGATTTGCAAGATGAAAATTTCGGAGATTTGTTGCCTAACAATGTGAATATACTTAACAATACTAAACTGTAGTGTTAAAATATTTTATATATACATATGAATCCAGTGGGTTAAGGGAAACTATTTAAGGGATAAAAGAAACCTAGAGGAGGCACAGTGATCATTTACACGTGGTACTTGGAGAAAAGAGAATCTCCTTCCTGGACAAAGTGACTCATGAGCTGGTTTAAAGGATGAATAAGATTCTGCCAAGCAGACAAGGAAGGAAGGAGATCCCATGAAAAGTGGACAGCATGTGCAAAGCACGCCTGTTTTCTTAGAACCATAAGTAGTTTGATTTTAGAGAAGAGGCCAGGAAGGAGGATGGCATGGTGGGCAGGGAGCTTGGAGAGCCCAGGTGAGCCGCCTGGCCACTACTGTAAGGCTGCTAGAGTCAAAGTACTAGAAGACAGAGGCAGTCTTCTGGCAGGCTCCACCTCCAAGGCAGAGGTGATCACTGGGTCAAGTGGTATTCCCTGAAGGGCAGGGAGATGGGCACTATAACACCACATACCTATCAACAGGATCTGTGCCTCAGCTCTGGCGGGTCCTCGCCCACATGCTGTCTCTCTCTCATACACATGCGCATGTGCACGCAAGCACACACACATACACACACACACACACACCGCTACTCACTCCCTAAAAGCTGCCAGCCCAAATAGGTAAGAATTAACATATGACAAATTTGACTCTTTTTCTACAGCTTAGCAGTGGATGGGGAGATATTAGCCATGGCCCAGGAATGCAGCAGCCTACTTTACTGTTATCAGAAGGCATTCCTGTGGTTACACTATTCCTGCTTATCAATGGCCCTTGAGAACACACAAGCAGCACCCAAAGGAAGCCAGAAGGGCCTCCCTGTTAGATGCCTGTTATGCTCTGTGAAATTTGCCTGGATTTAGAGGAAGCTGCTACTCCTCAGAAAAGGCCCTGCTCCCAGCTTGTATTGATGCTTTAGCTTAAGAATCTGCCTCATGGGTTTCATACCCAGAGACAAGATCTCCTAATCTTTATGTATGAAAACTTCCTATTGATACCAGCAGGAAATTTTCCTAGGATGTCGCTAGCCCTAAATAAGACGTAGTCAATGAAGTCTGCACATTTTGTTAAAGAACTAAAAATACATTACATTCTTCACGTTCTCCCTCATACCAACATATTTCTGTCTCCAAGTCCTGAAACTTCTAGAATACAATGTATAATGTATAATATGTAGTGATATAATATATACCATTCCTTCAATAGCACTCTATCATCAGAATAAAGTACAAAATCATCAGTCTGGCATAAAAGTCCTTTTAGCATCAGGATGCTGCCTCCTCTCTAACCTCATCTCTCACCACTGTCCCCTTGGCGTTTGATGCGCCATCTTTCCTAAACTACATACCAGACATTCAGCAATCAGGTCATCTTCTCTCTCATCACCCTATCTTTGCACGTGCTGATCTCGCTGCTTGGATTCCTTTCCATACAGGATTTTTCCTACCTAGCTTGGTCTGGACAACTCCTGATCTGTCTACACCATCTTTTGGAATTCTGAGATGAGTATCCATTATTCATGCTATTCTAGTCCCTTAGGCTTCCTCTATGTGACATATGTAAGTGTATTACCATTGTCGACATCCCCAAACTCACCAGCAGGAACCATCTTTTATTCTGGAGAGTTATGGTTCCATGTTGAGTACAGCAGCTCAGCCATTCCCTCTGCTCTGCCATCCACAGTGTGTAGGCTTTCATCTTTAGGCTTATTGCCTTATAATTGCAAGATAATTACTATAATTTGAGGAATAACATCCTCAATTCATTGTCTCAAGTAGGGAGGAAGAAGGCAGCAGGTGAAAGAGGACTACTATATTTTCATTAGAGAAGAGGAAAAAAACTCTCAGAATTCTCTTATGCCTCATGGGCCAGAACTTGTCATATGGCATCAGGGATGGATGCAAGGAAGGCTGGGAAAGTAAGCATCTGATAGAACAGATAGGATTGTCACAATTGGTCCAATCATGATTCATTTCCTGGAGCTGGTACATGGCCTACCTAAACATACTTGGGATTTTGTTAGCCAGGAAGAGGCTATAGCTTTTGGACAGTCAAGTAATAGTATCTGCCACACTTAGATTCTACAAAATAAAAATATTAAACTTACTCTTGAATATTACACCAACAGGAAATAAAAATAAGAAGCAAGAAAAACTATAATATGTGGTGATAACAATTATATTTATTTTGGGGGCTCAAAGAGGTGTTTTATTCCAGAATTATCTCAAATCATCAATACATCTTTAAAACTCTTTACTTATGCTTATCCATTTATTCTGACTAAGACAATAAATGAAGCTCCATCCTTATACATGGAAAAGATGGGCCTAGCTTCATAGAACCACATGTATATAAAGCCTTGTTTATACAATATAGATTGGAAACTATCTTTATGGGCTAATCAGTTTGATTTGACATATGTGTTTAGAAGTTTGGTATAGCTTTAGCAATAGGTTTGGAAAAAAAGTGTTTGAACTGCCATAGTTATTGTATTCATTATCCACAGATTTAGAAAATATTTTGCTTCAGGTGTTTTGCGAGTGAATCTCTTCTCTGAAGATATTCAACCTCACATTGCATGTCAAGTTATTTCCACTACAACGCATAAAGGATACGGTCAGATGTGATTCTTGTGCATTTCTTTTATCCCTGTCTCTGTTGAAATGATTTCACCTAACCTTAAAGTATATCTAAGCTAGTTAACTCAGAAGATCAGTGCATTGGATGAATAACAACAGCATCATGAGTTGGATATCCATCAAATCGATGCATACTGCTCCCTGATAGCTAAGGGAAGGTAACAGCTTCCTTACTCGCCTCTGTACTAGCGTATCTCCATTTCCACTATCCTTAATCAGTCCGCTATGGATGTATCAAGAGACAAGAACGTTTTTTGGTCCCTGGGCTAATAATTTTCACAGGATTGGAAAGGAGTTAAAATTTGAGTGTGCCAGAAAATGAGGATTGGAGGATGCAGGGCTCTAGGACTTGCACTCCCTTGGAAAGAACACAAACACCTGTCTCTTTGGATTTGCTTCTTCCCTGCATGGTAAAATAGAATCCAGCCTTGTCCTTATTCAAGAATAAGTGCCCTCCTCTCTGCTCCATTCCCCCTTAGAAATCAAGTGAAAGCAGAGAGAGGCAGAGGGAAAAGGAGACCACTTGGGCAGCTTCTGGCCTAAGCCAGAGTTTGGAGGTTCTCCACAAGGTCCAGCTTAGATCCCAAAGAAATGCACAAAACTGTGTGGTCAAAGACGCAGATGTTAATAAAGTGCTCATGTTTGCAGAACATGATCTGTCTATATATATTCTTCAGAGTTCTTTCAGGAAAGTGTAGTAAGCCAAAGAGTAGATTTGAGAGGTCCTAGACCTCCTAACTAATTACTATTTCTTTCTCAGCCATTTATTCCCAACTCTCTCCTCTCCCAAGGGCAGGCATCTTGCAATGTATGCCCTTGATTATAATAGGGAAAAGCCACCTAGCCCTCTGATTTAAAGAAGCATGCACAGATAATGTAGTGAAAAGAACATAGCTTAGCAACCCACAGACGAGTTTGAATCTCAGCACAGCCACTTTCTCATTCCATGAACTTAGATAATTTATTTAGCCTCTCTGGGCCTCAGTTTCCTTACTGAGTTAGTAACACTTACCTCAGGAAGTTATTTTAAGGATTAAATGTATAAAGGAAGCAATTAATAATTCTAAAATGTGCCAGACATCTAATGTGTGTTCAACAAGTATTAATCTCCCAAAGGAACATTATTTCTAGAAAACTAACTCAAAACTCTATTGATGATAGGTCAATAGTAAGGTATTCTTATAAAAAGACATTTATTTTATTACATAAACAATAGGAAAAGATAAAGACAATGAGCTTGTGTTTCTAGGCTAGTTACATCACCATAATATAAATTTAATAAAACAGAATAGATTAACAAAGCATTTATTATCTTTATTTCAGGATTTTAAAAAGCAGCAGGCTGAAGAGCTGACCATATTTGAAAGATGTTAAAATAGCACAGGATTGATTAAAGGTCTGGCACCACAGATTGGATGTGTTGATTTCTCTTCCCCAAAGGTAACCACATAGCGACTTGGCAGTACACAAATATTCTAAAAATCCTAACAGTTTTTACAGAAAATAATAATTGCACCCTTACCTAAAATGTTAGATCCCATTTTTATTTTAAAGATTCATAATGCTTTTCATAAGCTAACAACTGTGTTTATTACAATCCTGTCATTGTGAATTTGAAAGAAGTGCATAATAAATAGGTACTTAACTGAAGTAGGTGCTTTCTCTGTTGGTTTTATGAATCCAAACGTATTGACTGACGGGATATAATACAGAATCAGGAAATCAAGGAAAGTACAGTCACATGTCACTTAATGACAGGAATACATTCTGAGAAATGCATCGTTAGGCGATTTCATTGTTGTGTGAACATCGTAGACTGTACTTACACAAACCTAGATGGTGTAGCCTACTACACACGTAGGCTGTATGGTATAGCCCATTGCTCCTAGGCTACAGACCTGTACAGCATGTTACTGTACTGAATACTGTAGGCAATTGTAACACAAAGGTATTTGTGTATCTATACATATCTAAACAAAGAAAAGGTACAGTAAAAATATAGTATAAAGGATAAAAAATGGCACACTTGTATAGGGTACTTACCATGAATGGAGCTTACAGGACTGGAAGTTTCTCTGGGTAAATCAGTGAGTGAGTGGTGAGGGAATGTGAAGGCCTAGGACATTACTGTACACTACTGTAGACTTTATAAATACTGCACACTTAGGCTATACTAAATTTATAAAAATATATTTTTTCTTCAATAATAAATTAACCTTAGCTTACTGTAATGTTTTACTTTAAAACTTTAAACATTTTTTTAACTTTTTGACTCTTCTACTAACACTTAGCTTAAAACACAAACATTGTACAGCTGTACAAAAATATATTTTCCTTCTTTATATTCTTATTCTATAAGCTTATTTCTATTTTTAAATGTTTTTTTTTTTACTTTTTAAACTTTTTTGTTAAAAACTAAGACACAAACACACATTAGCCTAGACTTAACAAGGGTCAGGATCATCACTATCACCGCCTTCCACCTCCACATCTTGTCCCAGCAGAAGGTCTTCAGGGGAATAACACGGTTGGAGCTGTCATCTCCCAGGATAACAATGCCTTGTTCTGGAATGCCTTCTGAAAGACCTGCCTGAGGCTCTTCTTGAGGAGGTATATGTCCATGGTGCTTTGCTTGGTTTGTTTCTTTCTCTTTTTTTTATCATAAATTTGCTTGTAAACAGATAATGTACCGTAAACATTCCTCTCTATTAATGAAAACCTTTGCTGCTGAGGTCTATGTTTTTAAACTTTGTAAGGAGCTTGTTGAGGTCTGCAAAAACTTCTGCTAAACTCCTCACTGTGAATTTTTTTTTGGGGGGGGGTTCTTCTTTTTCGTCTCCTGCAGCTTCCTTTTCTCTTGCCTCTTCTTCAGCTATGCGTTCCTGTTCCAGTTCCAACAACTCCTCATTAGTCAATTCCTCAGGAACCACCTCTAGGAGCTCCTCAATGTCACCATCATCCACACCCAGGTTAAAGTTGTATGCCATCTCAACCATAGCCTTCTTGATTTTTGCAACCTCCTCATCCTTGGCAAATCTTTTGAAGTCATGGACCAGCCTCTTTAATGTCTTCTCCAGATGCCATTCATACACTCCTTGGTGGCATCACCCCAAGCTCAAGCAACGCATAGATTCTGTTATCCTTCCAGAATTGCATCAGTGTCTCCTCGGCGTCTTCCTCAGTTGGAGCAATAGCCTGGACAAAGATCCTCCTCAGGTAGTAGGCCTTAAAAGCTCTATAACTTGATCCATTGGTTGGATCGAAGAGGTGGTGTTCAGAGGGAAAAACACCACTTTGATATTGGGGGGAAGATCACCAATCAAAAGAGGATGTCCAGGAGCATTATCAACAATAAGCAAAATCTTGAAAGGTATGTTATGCTCCAAACACTACTTCTCCATTTCACTGGCATAGCAATTCAGAAGGGCATTTTGCAAGAGAAGCTGGGTCATCTATGACTTCTTATTGCTCCTATAGTACACTGGCAGTGTATGCTTACTGATGTGCTTGAAAGGCCTGGGATTGTCATTGTCCCAGATCAGAAAGGATTTCCATTTGTAGCCTGCAACATTGCCCCCAAGCAGGAATTTTATCTTGCCCTCACAAGCCTTGAAACCTGGCACTGACTTGGCCTCCTTATGGATGAAAATCCTTTCAGGCATCTGTTTCCAGAATAGGGCGGTTTCACCAAATTAAATATTTGCTCTGGCAACTAATTTTCCTCCACAATCAGCTTATGTAGAGTTTCCAAAAATTCTTCAGCTGCCTTCATGTCAGCTCTTGCAGACTCACCACTCACTTTCACATTATGTAATGAATAACAATTCTTGAATCATTTAAACCACCCGGAGCTAGCAGGAAATTCAGCATGATAGTGGAGTCCTGCCTCTTTTTTCAATATTGCAAAGAAACTTTTTGCTTTGGCCGTGATCATCATAGTGCTGAGAGGAATACGCTTCTGTGTGTGGTCTGCACTTCTGGTCTTCAATCTAAGTCATTTGAAGTTTCTCCATGTCTGATATAAGCCCTTCTTGAATTTTTCTTAGTCTCGTTGCCTTCAATGAAGCAGATCCTTTAACAGCTTCTATCACTTTGTTTTAGTTCTTCAAAGTTGTTGCTATGGTGGAATGGGACATGCCTGACTGACGAGCAATAACCATCACTGATTTTCCTCCTTGAGAGCCCTTAATCACTTTTAATATCATTTCCAGGTCAATCACTCGATGTGGCCTCTTACTAGTAACATTAGCAGTAGATTTTTTATACTTAGGAGCCATGATGAACAAAACAACATGAGATTAAATCAAGCACAAGAGAAAATAATGCAATCAAGAGATGCAGTAACCACAAGATGCATGAAGCTGCTGTTGGCATAACATGGCTTACTCTTTTACAGTAAACTTTTTTTAATAAGTAGAAAGAGTAGACTCTAAAATAATGAAAAAAGTATAGTTTAGTATATACATAAACTAGTAACACAGTCATTTATTATCATCAAGTATTATGTACTGTACATAATTGTATGTGCTGTAGTCTTATACAACTAGCAGTGCAGTAGGATTGTTTACATCAGCATCACCACAAATATGTTGGTAATGTATTATACTATGACAGCTATGGCATCACTAGGCAATAGAAACTTTTCAGCTCCATTATAATCTTACGGGACTACCTTCATATATGTGGTCTGTTGTTGATAGAAACGTTGTTATGCAATGTTTATGATACAACGCCATGATTGTAATCTCAATTAATCTTGTAATCACAGCTCCCTCTTTTGATCCATTAATTTAAAGTCATGCCCCAACACCTTAAAATCTCTTGTATCTTGTATAGCACTTGTCAGAAGGCCTTGTATATAGTTGATGTTCAACGAATGTTTGCTGCATTGCACTGAGTTGATCACTCATCTTATTCTCTATATCTGACTTCAAATAACTTATGCCTTTTGGGTTTTTCCCCAAAACTAAGTCTACCTGCAATGGAAAATGGCAGAACAATGTTGTGGCAAAAACGTTATCCTGGAAAACAGATCTTGGTTCTGGTCTCAGCTTTCTGTGATTTGGGACAAATCACTTGAACTTTCTAGATCAAGTTTCTCCATAAAATGAGGATGCTAGATGAGATGCATGTGCCAGACTGTAAGGCCCAGGCATGCTTAGATATTCAAAGTAATGTAAGTGGAAATGTACATATTTGCAGAGAGACAGTATAAAAATAGTTGTGAATAATTTCAGAATTATTGGGTTGAATGCTAGCATGACTGCTAGTCTAGGATGACTGCTCCAAAGGAAATAACACACATTTACTTTTTTCCGGTATGTTTTGAGGGCTTCGTTGGTTTTTTACATTACATTACTTTAGAGTTACATGCCATATAGTCATTAGGATACAATTCAAGAGGACAAATGTCCAAAAGGATCTGAAGTTGCTCAGCATTTTATCATTCATTATTTAGAGTTTCCTCTTTTATTTTTTCCTTAATGTATTTGGCTGAGAACACAGATATTTGTGTGATGTAATGAGAAAGAAATAAAGGAGGTTTAATCTACTGCTCTTTCAACCTTATCCACTCAACACTTACCTTGTGACAGACCCTGACACTCTTAATGAATTCCCGAGGTTACTAAAGAACATGGAAGATCTTAGATTCCTACAAGGTGATTACAGAAGCTCATATTTTGCCAAGTCATATGCAGGTATCTAAAGAGTTTTAAGTTTACTTTATCTACATTTTATATCACACTCATTCTTTTCTATGAATTTTTCTTTAATAGTCAGCAAAGCACTCAACAGGTAATTCCCCACCAAAATGGTTGTCACATTAGTAACCACACAGCAATATGTATGTCATCTCAGACCCATCTCAGAGAAAGGTCCCAAATTTATATAATCCACTCTCCAGCAGCTGGTACACAGTTATATAAGTGTGGGCCTTTATATTATAATGGGGTTTTGTTTTGTTTTGTTTGTTTTTTTAACACCACACATAGTGTGCTTCCTTTCTCCCCTTGCAGTATATGGGATAAAGGGAATTCTTAACCCACACAGATCTCACTGTAGACCCAATGAATGGCACAAATCTGACACAAACACCCACACACTTCCCTCTGTTACAGATCTGTTCTAAAGACCAGAAGTTGGCCATGGCTGTGCTGAATATATACTTCTGTGGGATTTCCATGGAATTTGGTTTCATTAGATGACATGTTAAGTTAAATATATTTTAAAAAGAAAATATTTCGTTCTTCCTACCTCAAGGTTAGGGTTAGTCACAGAGGTTTCAAAGGCAGCCAAGCTGCCACATTAATGTCCCGACCCCAGAGAGGAGCCTCTCAAGCCAGCTCAAAGCAGCTGAGCCCCAGCTTGCTCCGGATCACTGTGGAGCAGAACCAATTTTTAAATGTCTTCATCTGGTCCCTCCTACTTTCATGGTTGCTCTGGGGGTGGTGAGAATCAGGACGCACTGAAAGCTGCTGGGACATCTGACTCTTTATTTTCTTGGCTCTACATGTCTTAACTCTGCACCAGTCCTCCCGACTGCGCAGAATTTCACTTTTGAGAGCAGAGGCAAAGGAGACACGCAGAGAGGGGCAGGAGCCTTCACTGCTGTTTCATGAGAGGAGAGAAGAGGCACCACACATTCCCCACAGTGCTACTGGGTGCCCTGCCAATCAATGCCACTTTTCCCACAGTCTCTAACTTGAACTTCCCCTCCATGATATGATCATGGGGGCAAGTGCTCCTAAGAGGAAACTGATTTTAAGTATCCTTACATTTTCAGAAAATACTTCCTAGTTCTGTCTCTCTTAAGAGTGCATTTGGATTTCATGGATAGACATGGTGTGTGGAGAGAGATAACCGTCTCAAATATCTGGAAATCAGTTATATGATTAAACAGTTATATGATTAAAGTTCTTTGCCACTCCAAGGACAACACCAAAGTAAATGGTGAAAATTATGGGAGAAGTGGGTTCCATGTAAGAACTTCCTACCGGTATCTTGAATTACAGTGCACTGTGAGGAGTAATGTCCAGCTTCTGGAGATATTCAAGCAAGTTCTAGACAATCACTTGGTATGGAAATTACGCAAAGGATTCCATTGCCAGAAGGGAAGTGTGGTGCTGGGGAAGAAGAACATTTCTCCCGCTTTCTCTCTCCATTCCCCCCATTCTCTGCTCATAGAGAAGGAAATGTCTGCCCAATGTTTAGCCCTTCCCACCACCCTGTGGGAAGTGTCCTTTTCATCTGTTTGGACAAAAGCTGGCCTCTTTGGTGCCACATTCTAACAGAGGGTAGTGTTATTGTATCTTGAAAAAGACACGGGCCTGTCCCGCTTCCTTCTTTCACTTCCTGTATCCACTCAAAGCAGATTGCTCCCACTTTCTCTTTAAATTTTTGCATCACATATCAGAGGGCTGGGGTCTTGTTCCCCTTCTTCTCTTGACACACAAGGAAGTCTGGTTGAGCAGTGGGATAATCAGCCTAGGCCAGCTGGAAACGAGCCATCAGTGGAAAAGGGACTCTCCTTGCTGCCTTTTCTCCTTTCCCCTGGCACAGACAGGTACAGCAGACTGGCCTTTGTCACATTGTGGGGATGGGGTTTGAGGTTTCCTTAAAAGGAAACTAGAGGCCCCCTCTGGGCTTCCAGCATTAAACTGTATTCTCAAATCTATCTTTTGACAATAAGGGTGTTCCTATTTGCCCAGCCATCAAGTTGGTTCTTCCTTTCCCATTCAGCTATTATTTTTGTATGTACAATAAAAACCCAAAACAAAAACCCAACCAAACTCACAGGTACAGTGGCACACTTATTCAGTGTAGTCTAAAGAGAACATAGGTTTTCCATGATCATTACTAAAGCATAAGCAGAATTTTATAAGTATATATACATTATCCTCAAGAAAAACTCCAAGTGTTTTTGTTGCAAATAGTGAGATAGAATTTATGGAAATTTGAAAATTATCATATAATTTATAACGTCCTTTAACCCTAAGACCCTAAGATTCAGTAAAATGTGGTGTTTTCTATTTAGCCTAAGACTTTCTCAGTTCAATCATCATCTATTAGGTTTAAAAATACAGCTAAAATTTCTACAGATTCACAGTGCTATTCTAGAATTGTTCCGTCTGTTGGTACCTTCTACCTATTTAATCAATTCATGAGAACTCTTTGGAACCTACTGTAGAAAGTGTAAATTCCAAATAATCCCCAGAACAAGTCATCAGCACACCAATTAGACTAGCTTTGGTAAACTCTGCCTACAGTTGCCATGTGTTGCAAATAAACAGCAAACAGTTACTCTTTGTAGCTTTTACCAGAAAGTTCTTCCTTAGCCGAGGAAAATTATTTCTATAAAAATCTCTCTCAAAGACTTTTCTTGTGGTGTTTCCGATACCAGTACAATCAGGAAGCAATGAAAGTGCTCGCTGAAAAGCCAGGTTTCACTGAGCTTTGCAGGCCAATGAGGATGAAGAGTAACTCAAATAAATGTTGGAATGCCAGCCAAACCCCTGAAACTTGTCAGCAGTTCACCCACTACGTTGGTTATGCTTTTTCAGTTAATACTTTATCCTGAAATGACCTGATGGAAAGCCAGTGTCAGATGACATATGACATCAAGTGTTCAATGAGAATTCTGCTGGCATAATATTCCGTTTGACTCCACATGTTCTTTCACCTTCCACAGCACGCCGTGAGAACTGAGTACCTTTCCAATCTCCAGCAACACATGCAAGACTGAAATTTAATTCCCTAGGAAAGTAAATCTCAATGGCATTCATAGATTTGATTTTGGATTAGAATGTAGTAAACTCCTAAATGAAGTATCTTTTTTTTTTTTTCCATAAAGAGTCTTTTTTGACATTAATCTCACTTATATATAATGGCCAGTTTACATTTTATTTTGTTACTGCAGATACCCAAAAGGGTCTATATTTCATTCAAAACTGAAACAAAGTGTTCAACTAGTTAATTTTTCTCTTTCTCCCAACAAACATTAATTCAGTATCTTACCTAGCTTGACTTTTCAAATATGGTGTTTTATAGCTCCTTGATTTATAGCTGGGTATAGGTAAAGGTTATGTCAGCATTTACATTATAATGCCTTGTTTTTGTGGGTTTATAGCTAAGTCATAAAAAATAATTCTGACCGAAACTTGGAATGCTAAGTTTCTACCCTGAAACACAAGTTTGTTCTTGGATGTACCACACACACACACACACACACACATCAGAATTCAACAACCACTGTTTTGTAAAATGCATTCTTTCAATATGTTGCCTTGAAGAAAGTGAATTCAAAGAAATTCAAGGCTATGAAGTGAAATCAACATAGCTGTCATCCAATGGTAGCCACTTATAGCCTAAGACATATGTTAGCAGATGTGAAAGATAATTTAATGACAAAAGAATTGATTGTATAATTTTCAAGCAGTTGAGAATTAAAGGACAGAAAGATGAAGTAAGACTTCCACAAAAAAATAGCTTTGTCTTAACCAGAAATGTTTGCAATTTTCTTCGACACTGCATAGTAGATATTGTCTGAATCTCTTCACAGATATGATCGAATGTCCTTGAACACATTTATTACAATTCTTCATCTACATAGCAACAGACAAGGCCATGCTCATAAACCAGAACTGGCACTGGATCCGGTAAGTCATTAAGTAAACATATTCCTATGTCATATGAGGCTTGCGTGCCCACTGCCTGCCTATAAAAGGGAAATAGGATTTATGATACACAAATTACTTCCTAAGACATGTAAAGCCTGCCTTGAGTTCACATCTTACCCACTTTTGTATTATGTGACTGTTTTCAAATGCCAAAACATACTTGAAAATTTTCTCCTTGGTTCTCTTTAAAATTATTATATTTTTCATTTACATGGTCATGAAATTTGTTAGCAAGTAAGAAACTAAAGTATTTTTTCTGAGACATAAAAAAAAATTAAGAATTAGAGGGGAAAACATAAACACTGGAGTCTAATCTTATCAAAGAGATAAGGCAATTGCTATGCCTAAAAAATCATTTAATTACCACTTAATCATAGAACTAATACACCAAAATAGAACTCAAGAAAGAATAAAGTAATTTAATAGAGACTAGCACTTGTAGTGCATGAATCTGTTTTAGTTGGTAACAAAAGTTATAGCTCAGAGGTTAAGAGCATGTACTGAGGTGCTAGGTTGCCTGGTTCAATTCCTAGCTCTAGCACTTGTACTAGCTGTGTGACCTTGGACTAGTTACTCAACCTCTCTGTACCTCAGCTTCCTCAACTGGAATGTGGGAAAATAGTATCTGCATTGTAGAGAAATTTTAAAGTGTAAATGAGTTAGTAAATTGGAAATCCTTTCAATTCCTGGTACATCATAAGTGCTATATAAGTAATAACTACTATTATTATTATTACTAATATCATTATGTGACCAAACTCAGAAGAAAAATTCTGTAGGAAAGTAGAAACATTGTGTAGTGTATCAAAATCATATATCATTCTCTAATCTTGGTTCTTTACATTTAAGAGATTTTAACAAGAAGACCTATGTACTCAGGAGAAAATGGGTAAGGACAAAGGCAATATTGGCTTACTTGTTATGAGCCTAACAAAATAAGACTTCTTGAAGAAATATAACAAATTGTGCAGTGTTTAACACCGACTTATGATTGGCTCTACTGGGGAAAAAGTATATCACATTTGTCACTTGGTGAGTTTTGCATATGAAAATAAGGAGGAACTCATTTGTCTCAACTTCTGAAGTTGCTAAAGGAGTGGATAAAACTAAAATCTTAGGTATCCTCTAAATTGAAGAGCTGGTTTCATGACCAGTGAGGCGAGAAAGGCTGAGGTTATGTTACTCTCAGAGGAAGCTCCCAAGATGTTGAATGTCATCCTGGTTACATTAGAAAATGGAAACCATTACCCTCTTTTCTCGGGGCAGGAGAAGGGAGGAATTTAAGACTGCACAATTCAATGAAGAGAGTAATTCAGGATGATTTTGGTGCCACCCAACCTAGAAGCAGGTGGGGAGATTATATCTTACCTTTCTCTTTACCATGATGGTTTGGTCTGCTACTGGCTTTTGATCGGCTCAAAAGCATGTACCAGAAATCAAGAGGAAGCCAAGACACAGAGTAATTCAATTAAAGTGTTCCCTGCTGAACTAAAAAAAAAAAAACTCTTCACAAGTTTCAGAGTAGCATGAAGATATATTTGGATTAATTATTCCCTTCAGCCTGCCAGCAACGGAGCTTTCTGGACACAGAAAGACAAATCTTACCCTACAATCCTCCTATATTTTTCTGTCAATCCAGAGTCAAGTTGAGAACAGGTTTCTGGGTGCTGTCAATAACTACTACCAAAGAAGTTTTGATATCCTTACTTCAAACAAACAGAACACCCTTCAGGGAGGAGACCAGTGGTAGATGTTTATCCAACAGAATTACTGCCGCAATATGGGTCACTCCACCCTTGAGCCACACTCCACCTATAACACTGAGCGCTACATGTGTGAATATACCGTCTTCCTCCAAGTTCTATGGGCCAAGCTGAATGAGAACCATGGCAAAAAGAGGCAAGCCTGTGTTATTTTCTGTGCAATTCCTAAGCTCCTCTTGTTAAAAAATAAATCTCCCCACCTCCAACCCCTTATTTAATTTCACTTCATATTTTAGGGATTAAAGTGTTCAGTTCTCTTCCCCTCTCTGCTGTGTTATTAGAAAATAAGAGAATTACAGTTTAAAAATATTACAGTTTTAAAAATCCTGTTTGAGGCTAGGATACGGCAATGAAATAAGTTCTACTCATAGAAAAGGGTCAGGATGCCTCCCTACATCTCTCTAGATGTCAGATGACCTGATGCCTGTGAATCAAGGCAGTCCTCTCCCGCTTGTTTCTACAGCTGATGTGATGCCTGCAACACAAGCTTCTCTATTTAGTTCCAGCACTAAATGACACCAGTTGGTCAATGTATCAATGAAGCTTCTTCTGGAAAGAATGTCTCTCTTATTTCAAGCTCATTTGACCCCATAATGGTAATTTTAGGAGCAGGTAGATGTACTAGGAATTTGGCTCCTCTTCAGATGGTCTGAGGACGAGCATCCCTATCACCTTTAGGTCTTCAATGTATGGAGAATCTCAGGTCCCGCCCCAGACCTTTTGAATCAGAATCTACGTTTTAACAAGACCTGGGGTGATTTACATGCATATTAAAGTTTGGGAAGCATTAGTTAAAAGAGTCAGAAGTTCTACTAGAAATCATAACAACGCAGTTTCTCAGTACTGATTTTGGCAACAAATCAAGATTTTTTAATGCAATTTAACTCAAAAAGTTTTTGATGACTTTTTTTTCGTAATATCAAGTTAGTCTATAATATATGTTAACTAGTTGGAAGATGTTTTAATGATTTTGATAGCCATGATATACAACTTCCATTGAATATGTAAACTCAGAATTTTAAGCATTTACTTGCACATAAATTATATTAGTTTTGAGCATTGTTGCTAGAAAAACTGAAGTTTGCAGGTAATTCTTAATTTGGCATTCTTCTAAAAAGTCTTTTCATCCTTCACCCAAAATTTGGATATACTTCAGAGATTGTTAGAATGAAGGTGAATGTCATACTACATTGCAAAATTAACTAGTGAATGTGAACTTTTAGATTATTTCTACTATATATATAGTTATTTATATAACTATATAATAAAGCTGTATGGCTTTATTCTATATTTTTCAAATGTTGATTTTTCACTCATTTGAAAATGTGCTAGGATTGTTCAAGGCATGGGGGAATCTAGCAGTGACGAATAGAGACAAAATCCCACTCTACAGGAGGGGAGAGAGGCAATTGATAAAAATAAAGAAGTCAAAGGTGTCGTGTATTAGAAGATGTAAGTGCTATGGAGACGATGATACAGGGGGTGGTATAGTGATTGCTGGAGAAGGAGGGGTTTGTGGTTTTAAACGAGTGGTCCAGGAAGGCCCCATGGGGCAGGTGTCATTTCATCAAAGACCCCCAAGGAGGTGAGGGGTCCAGTCTTGAGGATATCTAGGCAGGGGAACAGCAAGTGAGATGGTCTGAGCCAGGAGTGTGCCTGGTGTGTTCCAGGACCAGTAAGGAGGCCAAGATGGTGAAGTCAGCAAGCGCCAGAGTAGCAGATGAGGTCAGAGAGATGATGGGGTGACACGAAGAGCAGGTAGGGCCTGACAGGCCACTGCAAGGACCTTCCACTTGGAGTGAAATGGAAAGATATTGGGGTGATGTGATCTAGCTTATATTTGAAATGCATCAGCTTGTCAGCAGACTGAGGGCATGTGTGCCTCCAGCTACAGGGGAAAGAAAGAGAAGGGGAGGGAGCATACCTTGTCTATCCCCTCTCTCCAACAATATCTGACCCCCACCCCTTCCTGGCCATAGATGCACTTCTTATCATTACATTCATTTCTTCTAACCAATATGTACAGAATTGTAGATCTGAAGTGAACTTAAAGTCCAGATAACACAATCACCTCATTCTAGAGATTAGCAAAGTGACGCCTGAAAATTTATATAATTTGTTCAAGGTCACAAACGGAGTATATTGCCCAAGCAGAACTGGAAATTTTGTGACTTCCATTCTCATGCAGGGGCTTAGTGTGGCACAGTTAAAAGGCACGTCTTTGGTGCCAGACAACCCAGGGTCTCAGCTGGGTCATGGAACAGCTCTACAGCCTTGAGGAAGTTACATAAACTCTTTAAGCATCAGTAAACTGGAAAAAAGAGTGCCTATGCATAGGATTGTGGAGGAAACCAGTAGAGTGTTTGGGAGGTAGCTGGTGCTCAAAATAGGGGAGCTTTCACTCTCCTTTGCCACGATCACAGCATCATTGTGTGAAAGCTACTAGAGGTCAGAGCCTGTGTTGTTTTAACCTGCTGTTTAGCCCACTGCACAGTACAATGCTTATGACAGGACTGATGTTATCAGACAACTCTAATAAGGATTGAAATATAAGAATAATAAATTCACAGATCTCACTATTTTGCTCACCATCCATTATATCTTTATAGGAAGAGGCTATTAAGAAAAGACAGACACTAAACAGTGATTGACCTTGTTAGATTACACTCCTATATGAGATGAATTATGATAATTATTGTAGCTACCATTGAGTTAACTCCTACTATATGTCAAATGTTGTACCAGGTACTTCATAGACATATTAAATCATTTATACTCCCAATAAAAGCTTGTAGGTAAGTATAAAATATGCTCATTTGATAGATGGAAAAACTGAGACCCACAGAAATGAAGTCACCCATGTTGCATGTTTACAACAATAGTACGTGGTAAAGATCAGAATGGAGACCAACAATATCATCCACAGGAAGCTTCCTCTCAAGAGGCTCATGCTGAGCTTTACACAAAGCAGCTAATAGTTTCCATTTATTGAATGCCCACGTGTGCTGGTGTTACCGCCCAAGAGAGTGTCTTCTGCCCGCCGCAAGACATGCCAATAGTCAAGGCAAGGTGGTAGGAGAGAAAGGACTTTTTATTACAGCCTGCTAGCAAGGGGGAAGATGGCCGACTAATGCCAAAAAAAAAAAAACCATCTTACAGAACAAAGACTACAGGCCAGTTATATAGGGGGCTGATCTCCAGGTGGGAGAGGCATCTGGTCTCCAGGTGGGGGCAGACATCTGGTCTTAGTTCCTGATAGTCTTTTGTTTTACTGGATATGCACCAGAGAACGGAGCAATACCCTATACCCTGATCTTTCAGTTTCCATTGATGATGGCTATCTGCAGACTCTCTGCCCGGGGCGGGGGTCATCACATAACTAAGGAACTCAACAGAACAAAGTTATTGACTTATAGAAGCTGGGAGGGACCATGAAATCCACAGAGCATGTCTGAGTTAGTTGATCAGAGGTCATTCAAAGTTACAATAGGGTTTCTTTTCTACAATATGGCTTCCCTTATGTCAACCTTGTGTTGAGCCAGTATCACCGGCACTGTATTTGTGAGTTTATTTACTATCCTATTTAATCCTCACAGCAATAAGTAACAGGCTCAGAGAGGGATTAACTTGCCCCACTTCACACTCCTCCATGAGGCAAAACCTGGATTTGAATTCAGTCTCTCTGACACCAATGCCTGGGATTGGCTATGTGACACACACAGCTGGATCCCCCATGGGCATCTCACCAACCAACTATTCTGCCTATTATAGCAGTCCCAGGGGCACCTGGGAGGACAACTATGTCTTCTTGGATATTATCTTCAAATGTTGGTTTTATCTCAGTTTTCGCAGTAGCCATTTAAGGCTCAGTCATTAATGAGGAAAATGCCTTCAGCAACATTCCAGAGAATGTTCTTGACAGCTTTATAGTGGTGGTAATTTAATAAACTTTAAAGCAAAGAACATAGGTCAGATACACTCAATCAGCCCTTTTCCCTTATATTTTCTTTATGGAGAATTAATCCTTATTTGAATACATTATGAGACCCAGTTTAGGAAGTTCCCCTGATTGGATCAGCCCCACCAAAGTCCCAGTCCCCAGTCCGTGGCCGCTTATTCAAATAGACAGCCCAAGCTGCCACCATTGTCCCTTATCCCCACAGGATCAGCATCTCAGCCTCTGCCACTGTGGTGGCAGCCACAGTGGTTCTTGGAACCAGGTCCAACCTGAATGGACCTATGAAGGCTGTACCTCCTCTGATTTTCCGAGCTCAAATGATGTACCACATTGTTGTGTGTGGAATCTGTTTTCTCAGTGATTACGTGGAGAGGCAGGTGACAAAGTCCAGAAGTATTAATGCCACATTGGGTGAACTTGGATCAAGGAGAGAGGGAAGACAGGAAAGAAAAGGCAAGTAAATTTCTCCCCCTTTTCCCTCTAAGAAAAGAGTTGTCAAACCACAGTCAAAGGGCCAATCTAGCCTTGCCTCCTATTTTTGTAAATAAAGTTTTATTGGAACATAGCCATGCCCATTCATTTACTTATTGTCTATAACAACCTTCAAGCTACAACAACAGAGTTGAGTAACTGTGACAGAGACCATATGCCCTACAAAGTCTAAAATATTTGCTATTTGGCCTTTTACTGAAAAAGTCTGCAGACCCCTGCCCTAAAGGTTTACCTGGAGGCAGGGCCTGTTTAGAAAACACTGTGCAGGCCCAAGCAATCAGTTGTGTTTTTTATGAAGCTATGGCCAGTTTGGTTATATATCATTTTGTGTGTGCATTCCCTCCTTCCCTGCCTCATTTTTCCCTCTTTTAGCCTCAGACCTGCTGCTCTGAGATTGCACCTATCAATAAAGTCTGAGCATGTAAGCTTTGTCACAGACTCCATTTTCTAGAGAACCAGGGATAAAGACAGCAACAGATCTAAGACCCAGATTCATGAATTTTGTTCTTACTAGATGTGTTGGTTTTCTCATAAGTTGCATTAATACGCTGAAAAGAATGTAATCATTTTCAAGTTCTTCCATATTAATTTGAACTGGTTTTATAAAGCCATTATACTTGTAAGATCTCCGGTAAGGATATATTGAAAATTAAGATCAATTTTACTCACATTGTATATCTTTGGGAGTGGTTTTGCAATCCAGGATTCCTCTTGACTATAGTATCATTTCACTTGGTAGCACACAACTGGAATCACTAGTGTTTTCCAAGGTCATATTTAATGAGTTATATGGATAGCAACCTGCATCTGTCATGACTCCATGTCATCTCTCCTCCTTTGTATGTGATTCCCGAATAACCAAGTCTACCCACTATTCTAAATTTCTCTGTTTTTATTTGCATATTTTCTCCTATCAATTTGTAAAGATTTAATTTACAAGTTCTATTAAACCACCAAGAAATCACTCATTCTCAGCCTAAAGAAAAGCATTAGATACCGAGACTGATAAGAAACGGAGCACACATTATAGAAAGCTGGTATATGGCCAGGGAGCCTTCAAAAATGCATGCTGTAATTTTCATCGTCTTTCCTCACGCCCTGCTTACTGAGAAGCTTCCCTTGAGGAAGGAATAGTATAAAAGGTTAACACCAGCTTGAATTTGTTCAGGGATGTCAGTCTACTTAAAACCAAAGACGAAAGAGATCTATGCTGTAGGTAAACCAGAGATTTAGCCTAATCTGCTCTCATCCCCTCTCCGTATCTCTGGTTAAGACGGTCTAGACCAGATCTGGTCAGAGAATGAGTGACTGATCCCATCAGGGACAGTTTGCTGAATCCACCTTGCAAAATGCCAATCAGGTTCAATCAGGTTCAATCTTGAGAGATCTTCTTGGAATAAAATTGTGGAAAAGGAATTGCCTTAGTTCCTTCTTCAAGCTCTCCTCCAGGCTCTTAAGCCAAAATGAATTATCTGCCATCCAACTATTGGGAGAACAACTTAACAGTTTTTTGTTATAAGTTTGATGTTTTTAGCTGTAGATGACCACAAAAGAAATCATGATCAGACTTTAGAAATAAAGATTGAAATGGAATGGTGGCAATTACACAGAAATCAGGGACTGTGCTTCACTTTACAGTGACTGCATACTTCCCAGCATTCTCATCTTCTGCCTTTCATGCTTGGGGAAATTCATTTGCAAGTTTGGAAAGTGAAACAAAATCTAAACTTCACTAAAATGCTATAATGCTTTGATTTAGCCAGAGAACCTTCTCTTTCAGTCGAATCCTGTTTAAATATCCATAGCAACTCTACCTTTAAAAATAGAAACTAATTCACAGATCACTGCCTTAGCTTGCATTTAGGTACCAGCCTTGAAGAAGCCATAAACATTCTAATTAATAAATTAAAACATTCCTTTGGTGTTACTATCAATGCTATACCTCTGCTTCACTTACAAAAGCAAACTAGAAATAATTATTTAGAACATTAGAAAAAGTCTGTAAACGTGTAATGCATTTGAAACCAAATGTAAGCCCTTAAAATTTGGTTACCTTTGTTCTGACTATTAAAATCCAGTAAACATCAAATAAGATTGGCAAAAAAAAATAATATATTTATAAAAGATTGGCTTTCCTCATGTGTATGTACAGTCTAGAGAAATAAAAAGCCATAGAAATCAAGCAAGAAAAATCAAGTGCCTATTTTAATTTTGCTATTGCAGTAATAGCTCTATAGTTTAGATTTTAAAATCATCTTTTAGAGATCTACTTCAGGACCTAAATATCCAGATTATTACAGATAAATATTCTTACAGTTTCCAAATAGTATCATTTTTATCCAGATATTTGAATAAATATTAATATAGTCACAGCTTATCTTTTTCAAGCTAAAACAGAAACAAACAAAAAACCCTAGTTATAAGTCCTCCTGGACTTCATTTGAAACCCACTTATTTACATGACTTTGAACTCTTTCCAGTGTATCCAAATCTGTTGTGAGTTTTATAAGTAATACCATCATTAAAATTAGCATTAAATGTAGCAGGGAAAATTTTATCATTCCAATTAAGAACTTATTGTTAATTATAAAATTCCCCAAAGCAACTGGATTGTAATAGCTGCAGATATTTGTGCAATTAGTAACAACACTTTATAAAAGATCTTAAAAGACATATTGTTTTATCTACAACACTGAATCCTTTTACTTGGGGAAAAAATTGTCCATAGTAGTGAGCCACAGCGATGTCTAATATTTTACAATGCTTGATTTCTAACTGTGAAAGATCTTTAAGGAGATCAGATTCCCAGAATCTCCGAGATCTGGTCCCACTCTGTTATTTACCCTACGCGCTAAGATAAACTGTATCTTGTCACTATGTCAATGCTGAGGCTCAAGTCCTTCAGTCTTTAGACCCTATTTCAGTAGGCCAAGATGACTGAGGTATTACTGCTAGGGCCATAGATTCTGCTTCGTGATGGAGGGTGGCAGTGGAGCTGTGGTCACTTTTCAACAATACCATAATATTGTGTTTCAACCTGCAAGGAATCTCTACTACTTTTAAAACTAGAAGAGCCAAGTGTGCTTGGCATATTTGACTAACACTATCTTTGGCTTGCTGGTCCATGAGCAGTGTGGATTGACTAGGCATTGCTGCTCCTTTTTCTCTGAGCTTTCTCACTGAGCAATCCAAGTGGTATCCACTCTGAACTCTTCGCCCAGACACCTGAAATTTGAGGGAATTTCCCATTGGTTGTTCAGCTCAGAGTTTCCCAAACTTGTGTAGAGAGAAGCTATACTGAAATCTCTGGAGAAATTTGAAGGCAAGAAAGACCCCAATCAGGAGGAGAGATTCAAGGTCTCCCTCTCTTTAATTGAAATGCTTCTTTCCTTTACTCAGCCACATTAAGCATCCATCTATCTCCAAAGCCTTAAGAGCTTTATCATGTGTGGGTATATTGGGTTGGACAACATGGTAAGCACTTAGCATTCACAGATTTAACATCCATGGTTTCACCAAGAGTGAGTAACCTTGAAGAATTTGAGTTGGACGTGCTGCAAGCTGGAGCCTTACGGACCTCATCATCCACAACTAATATCTGTTCTTCTCTACGTGTTGTTATGTAAACACTAAAAATCACGAGGTGATAGAAATTTTGTTTCCCTGTGAATAAAATAGTCTTCATACAAGAGGGAATTGCTACTGCTAGAGGCAGAAATGAAAGAGAATGTGAAACAGTCTAAGAAAGTTATGGGTCTTAGAATATAAAAGTTTCATGGGGAAAATAATTTGTTATTGTGATGTTCATAAATTTGAATATTTACAAAGCCTTGAGATGGCTCTCTCTTGCATTTAAAGAGTCTATTCTAAATCTAGGATTTTTAAGTAATCATAATATTGTACCACAAGCAAACTATTTATGGGACTGAAAATATAAGAAACCAAACATAACCAATTCAGTCACCAAGTCAGCAAAGAGAACAAGTCACAAAAATAAATGTTTTATGAGGAAACCACATAGAGATGGAATATCAATTCAGTCTCCATTCAGCAATGGTTCGACTTTCGCTCACAATGAGCTTTTGGAATCTTGTGTGTTTATACAGTTGAAGAGAATAGATTTCGGGTATTTTCCATCAAAAAAGTCTCTTGTACATTTTGACATATTTTTAGCCACATCTATAGGGCTCAAAGCATTTATAAGTGAAAGGAACAGCCAATATAAAATCATCTTACAATCTGATTGGTTTATTTTCTTTGGCTCAAGTGGCTGCTGAGTGCCTTATCTTTTTTATGTACTACCAAAAGAGCAACTGTATTTAGTTACAGGATGTATATGATTATATCAATAGTAAGTCTTGGTCCTGAATGTTTCTGCAGAAAATTACAATGCAAGATAAAGAGTGGAGAAATTCTTTGGAGAACAGAGAACATTTCATTACTCTCTGGAGTGCAGCCATAGCTGGCCAATATAAACCTTTTTGTGAAGTGGCACCCATCTGGCCTTTATAGACAGGCACTAAACTCCCTGTAAGCAGTGTCATCCATCTGGCTTTTATGAGTGTATGATGTACTGGGTTCAACTCAAATGAGAACATCTGTCTCTATAGATAAACCAAAGCCAATCTATAAAGATTTATTTAAATATCTGTATGAATTACATAATGAGGTGGCATGGCAGGTAAAGGTAATTGGTGGCACTGTTGTTTTATCTCCCCCATCACAACCACCATCTATCATTATTTCAATGTCTTCCCTTACTTTCACAAGTGCTTCAGAAAATACATAATATTTAATGACTGTTTATGTGTGGGTGGGTGGGTGTGTGTTGTGTGTAAAGTAAACTTTTATGATTTTTTCACCTGCTCAATGGTGGCTCAATTATTTCTAACTTTAAAAAAAAATACCTTGAAATGAGAGGAGGTTAACTTTCCAAAGTCTATGTTAATTTTCAGCAATCTTTCTGGAAATACATAATATTGAAGAACGTGCTTGGCATGTGATAGTGAGGCTCCCTTCATCAACTTGTATGGTCTACACAGTGTCAAGAATCTAAATCTTTTCAATTTATATGCCTGAACACTCAAACAACTTATCAAAGAACATGCTCATTTCCAGAGCAAGAAGCGATTAGTCATATTAAACATTCAAGACACTGAATGAAACAAAACACTTTTGAAATTATAAAGTGAACACACAAGAATGTATTCTTATCACTCTAATAGTTTAACTGCAAGACATCAGGGCTTTCACTGGATATAAGATGCATTGTTTGCTGCTAACTAAACCAAAGGTTTTGCACTTACAGAACAACTGCAGTGTTATGTAAGATTAACCGTTTGTTAGAGCACTGGATTGGATTCTTGCATAACCCTCTTGAATCAGTGTCAAAATAGACTCTATTGGGTAGCCTAGAGTTTTCTGACATGGAAACACACTGACTCCAAGATGCTAAAAATGAAGCATTAGTAACAACAAGTAGAAAATGCTATCTGATGGACAATCATCCAAGGCACGCTTGAGTCACTGCTCCAGGCCTTGAACCGATGAGAGTTGCTCTGGAGGTACTCACGTGAATGATACGTTGTGTTACCTGGTTTTCTTCACCAGAGTGGAAAGAAAACTGAGATGTGTGTTGCTCACAAAATTCTGCTCTTGACTTAAGAAGACACATACGAGGGGCCGACCCGGTGGCGAAGCGGTTAGGTGCATGCTCTCCACTGCGGCAGCCAGGGGTTCGGATCCCAGGCGCACACCAACGCACTGCTTGTCAAGCCGTGCTGTGGCAGCGTCCCATATAAAGTGGAGGAAGATGGGCACGGATGTTAGCCCAGGGCCAGTCTTCCTCAGCAAAAAGAGGAGGATTGGCAGATGTTAGCTCAGGGCTGATCTTCCTCAAAAAAAAAAAAAAAAGAAGGAGACACATACAATTACTTCTCAATACTTTCTAGAATCACTTATTTATCTCCTCCCAGCTATTTATTTTACTAAAAGGAGTGCCCCTATCTAGGCTATGCTAGGCTATTATACTCTGCTAGCTTTCTAAGAAGAGTTTCTTGAAACTAAAAAGATAAAGCAGAAGAATTTATATCGTAAAGTTATTCCTTTGATTACCACTCAATCAGGGGTGGGGCAACTATATCTAACGTATAGAGAACAGCAGAAAGAGGAAGGGTACTGCCTTTTCTCCTGTACAGTCATTGTCTGGGAGAGTCATTGTCACTGTTTTCGTATCCATTTAGGGAAACCATGACTTTACCCCATCACCCTGGTGTCCTTTAAAACCACTGATGATGTAGGCAGAGAATCATTCACAAAATACCTTAAATATTTCTAAACCACTCTAACGGTCTATTAATTCACTTCCAAGAGGCAATAATATGTCATGCAAATTAAATACATATACAAGCACAAACTCGTATATACATACACACATAAGCCACAATTAATTATATTTTAAATACGAAATTCTTATTCTGTACAAGTGAAAATATTTTCGAAGTTCAGACCAAAGAATTAAAAAGGGTGATGATATAGTCTACTGCTTTCAGAGGCAAAAAATGGGATTTCTCTTTTCAAATTTCCCACAAATTTCTCTGTGATTTTTGGAAAATGAAATTAAATTTCAATAGAGTCTAATTCTTTGTAAAATCACAATATTGCAGGTAAGCATGACACAATTTTTAAGACCTTAAGAAAATGCCATGAAGAGGAAATGGGCTTCAGTCATAAAGCAAACAGTCAAATTAGCTGTGGAAAGAGCTTTGAACTTGGATTTAGGACCTGGGTTCTAACCTTGATTACTCAGCTATGAGCTGTCTGACTTGTCAAGTCATGTTACCTCTCACCTTTTTATATAATGGGAATAATGATTATAATACATGATGGTTGTGGAGATTAAATGAAATAATGCATATGGATAAATCAAGCATAATGGCAGGTGCATAGTAGATACTTAGCAAATATTAGAACCTTTCCCCATTTGTCTGGAGTTTTACATCCTTTAATGTATAGTTATACCCTTTAGGTTGTAGTTGCTGTAAAGCCTTCCAAAAGCAATTGGCTTTTACAAAGCCAATCTAGACCCCGAGATTTAAAATAAAAGTTAATTTCAAAATATCTAAATGAAAGGTGAAATTGTCCCTGATTTACTATTATAAGAAAAATAATTTAATTATTGTAGAGAAGGGAGAAAAGAAATGCTCATTTTAGATTTGGAAGATTTCAACAAAGGTTCTCGCCATTTCTCATGTAAAAATCCAAGAGAATAAGGAGGCTCCTTTCTACTCAGTGGCGTAGCTCCAGGCAGGTCTGAACTCCCCAGCAATGGAAGCAGGTAGCCATCTCTCCCCAAAGGAAGAACCACCTCTATACCTTGAATCTTTTGATGTTAAATTCTGATAGAAGTGCTAGGCTGAGCTCAAACAAAAGAATCATTCATTTTTTCTCAATTTACCTTACACCAAATCAAGGTAATTTTCATATTAAGAAGGCCATAGACAAATGATCACTTAGTATAACTATCACTTTGGATACATTGGCCAAAATAAACTGATGAGTTTGTTTTGCTGGGCAAGTCCCACAATTCTTTTTCTGTGATTTTTCTATCTTCAGATATTTTTCTCTTTTTTTCATTTAATAGGACAAGAGAGAGAATCTGGTCCTACAACAGTTTGCAGATGGAATAGCTAATATGTGTAACCACTTGGTCAACACCAGTCTCTAAATGCCTTTTAGGGCACAGTTTCCAACAGAATCCACCTCAATAGAGTATAAAAAGGAAGCGTGCAAAGTGTGGTTATCTGAGATGGAAACTAAACATCTTCCTGAATTTTCCAGGCATAAAAAAGAAGGGGTCATATTCATAGAGACAAATCTGCATTGACACTGCCTGAGACAGCCATTCACAATTGCAATTACTTCTTAAATACCATCATGAGCATTTCAGCATTTTTTTCTCTTGATGCCAGCTACCCCACTGCCCCAAAGCCCAGACTACCAGCACTGCCAATCTTTCCCATATACTAGAATTAGACTGCAAATATAGTGGCTGAAAGGAAAATGTAAAAAAAAAAAAAAAAAAAAAGATCATTTTTCTAAAGGCCGATAATATCAAAAATGAGTCCTTCTGAACTTGCTGAGTAAACCAGATTGCTTCTCTGTGAACAAAGCAACTTCGTTTAGCAGCCTAAACCACTAGAACTGAACTGACCTCTTGGACATATTTATTAATATATATCCAAAGTAAATCAGATTTCACTTGTCTCTTAGATCATAGAGAGGTCCTTTTCTTTCCTTTTAACCTTGAGACAGGTAAACACAACTGGGGCTGGGGACCTTCTGCATAGTAATCAGAGAAATTTTGAAATATTTGATAAGAACAGTATATTATGCTCCTTACATATTTGTTTTTCTTTCTTTTGATATTTTGAGAAATTCAGTCTATACGTATTTGAATCATTTACACTTAGATTATTTTAAAATGTTTTATAAGATCTATTTGTCACCCAAAAGCCTTAGAGATTTTTCTTTTCTCTTCAAGCTCTTTATTAAAACACACACACAAAGGAAACTATGATTTGCCAAGTATAAACAAGCACAGACACAAAATATCTCAAGTAGACTTGGAAACCTGACTCTGAATTTAGAGTAAAATTTTATCCTTCCTTCATGTGAAAGATGACATGAACATCCACACCAACCTGATCCCTCCAATGGCTTCTATAACATAATTGCTGCTTTTTATCGTGGACCCTTTCCAGCTCCCAAAACTCCCCCATTGATGGCTCCAATTTGGCTCTTCGGGTTGCCACACTCTTCTTCCATAAAAATAGCATTGCTTCCATCCATCATGGCTAGAGAGAGGGAGCTATACCCACGTGGGAGACTCTGTTGGTGAGGAAATGCCAACTGATAATGGATGGCACTCCCTGCCATATACACCCTTTTGTCCTCATTCTTATTTGTCACAGATTCTGTTTATATTTCCCTCCCTGCCTTCCATTTCTCTGACTCTCTTAGGTTTTCTTACCTCTCTTCATTTTTTTTTAACATACTGCCTTTCTTATGACTTAAGTTTTAAGAGAGCTACTCAGGACATTTGGATTTGGGGCCCTAGATATAGAAAATGGTTTAGGTATAACTGAAGGGAAGCATCACAAAATTGATTAGACTAGAATGTCACCTTAGCTCTTAGTGGCAAGACAAAGCACTGGGGCCTCTGGATTGAGCCCCAAAGGCAAGTAAATGGTTGTCCTTGTCCCCTCCCAAAGAGTAAACTGCTCCTGCAGTAGTCCTTTAGCTGTGTGTCCAAAAGGTGGTCCACCCAATTCTACAAACAAATGCAGTCCAAATTTTGTCTTCAATTTCTCTGCCTGAGGCTGACTATGAATCCTTTGAAAATTTTACCAAGAGTATATCATAAGCATGTCAGTTCAAACTATCACTAACATTCACCTGGACAACCACAGCAACCTCCTAAGTGTGGGCCCACAGCCACTACTTGGTCCCTCCACTTCTCATTCTATACAGCATTTAGATAATGTTTTTCAGAATGCAAGTTTGATCCCCTTGTTCGTTTCTCTCTCATAAAACCTATCAAGACCTTTGAATAGTTCTCAGAATAAAGACCAAAGTCCAGCCCCATCTTGCATCGCTCTCTTCTCACTCTCCTCACCCTACAGATGCCCTTCTATTCATCCCTCAGCTCTGTGCTCCCTCCCACTGTAAGGTCTCTATACTGTGGCACCCCCTTTGAGTATAATACATCTCAGTTACCACCCTCACTGCCCATCTTTCTCCTCCACTCCTTACACAGTTAACCTTGCTCATCCTTCAGCTCTCAACTCAGGCATTATTTCCTAAGAGGAATTTTAGTTCCTCTGTTAAATGTTCTTATTGTACAATATTCCATTACTTCAGAGTTCTTACCTCGGTTTTAGTTATGCATTCTTGTGATTTAAATCACCATTGTATCACCAGCATAGGACCTAATACATAAGACTCACTCGATAATTAGTTATTGAATGAATAAAGGAATTCATAGAGGACCATTAATTACAACATGCCCTCACATATCTTATATGGCCACCAGCTGTTATTATCTATATACTGAACTAGATATGGAACCATGGTTTCTGTAGACTTTGCAATTTAACTTACATCTTGATGATGGTCTTCAATGTTTTCCCTCTAGCCTCACTCACAGCATTGTTAAAAT
Source organism: Ceratotherium simum simum (assembly GCF_057802395.1). Lineage (NCBI taxonomy): Eukaryota > Metazoa > Chordata > Mammalia > Perissodactyla > Rhinocerotidae > Ceratotherium > Ceratotherium simum. Next base: position 36,842,236 of record NC_141911.1, read on the forward strand.
GATGTCCAGAAATTAAAAACTATTTCTCTGTGAAAGTGCATGTGAAGAGGATGAAATGACAAGCTACAGATTGGGAGAAAATATTTACAAACAACTTATATGACAAAGGACTATATTTAGAATATATAAAGAAGTCTCAAAACTCCACAGTAAAAACAAAAAACAAAAAACAATCCAGTTATAAAATGAGCAAAAGAATGAACGACCTTTCACTGAAAAAGGTATATAGATGGCAAAAAAGCCCAAGAAAACATGTTCAATATCATTAAATGAGATATCACTGTACACTTGTGAGAATGGCTCAAGTAGAAAATAGTTGACAAAACCAATGCTGACAAGGATATGGAGAAACTGGAGAAACGAGATCAATCATACATGCTTGGTGGGAATGTGAAATGGTATGGCCACTCTGGAAAATAGTTTAGCAGTTTCTTTAAAAACTAAGCATGCATCTACCATACAACCCAGTAACTGAACTACGGGGCTTTTACCTCAGAGAAATGTAAACTTACGCTCACAAAAAACCTGTACACAAATGTTCACAGCGGCTTTATTTCTAATAGCCAAAACTAGAATCAGCTCAGATGTCCTTCGATTAATGAATGGCTAAACAAACTATCGTGCATACGTACTATGGAATGCTACTCAGAAATGAAAAGGAACGAATTGGTGATACATGACAATTGAGATGAATCTCCAGGGAATTATACTGAGTGAAAAAAAAAACCAGTCCCAAAAGGTCTCATTGCATTTATACAACATTTTTGAAATGACAAAATTTTAGAAATGGAGAATAGATTAATGGTTGCCGGGATTTTGGGATGGGGCATGAGGAGGAAGAAGGGAGGTAGGTGTGGTTATAAAAGTGCAGCAAGAGTCAATATCTTGACTGTGGTGACTGATACACAAACCTACACAGGTGATAAAATTGAATAGAACTTACACAAATGCAAGTGCAAATAAAAATGAGGAAATCTGAATAAGGGGATTGTGTCAATATCAATATCCTGATTGTGATACTATATTGCAGTTTTACAAAATGTTACCACTGAGGGAAACTGGGCAAAGTATACAACAGATCTCTCTGCATTATTTCTTACAATTGCATGTGAATCTACATTCATCTCAATAAAACTTTCAATAAAAATGATATCCAGAGATTTTTATCATTTTGCTTGTTTCATGAACAGATGAAAACTATGCACAATACATTGGTAGGCACTGGAGACCCAGTGAATCCAAGGTAGGACCCATCCCTAACTGTTACGAAGCATCTATTTCTGGTGCAAAGATGGAGAGGGAACCAGCTTTCAGAAGCTATTCCATGCCTAGAGGTTTGGACTCAAGTGTAGGCAGAGCTGATACTGCCCCAGTGCTCTCTGTAGCAGGTTTTATAGGCTTGTGACTTCAAATGTGGGGTAAAGTAGTTCTAGGAGTTATGGTGGGGACAGGGCAGGACTTCCAATGTCAAAGGAAATAGTAGCTGCAGGAACAAACCAATCTGAGGTGAGAAACCTGAGAGTGAGTTCATTCTCTATGGACCTGTGGAACAGAGGAAGTGGGAGGGGAGAAGGTGTTGATTTATACATGACATGATGGTAAGGTAGATGTAAATTTCCTCCACCTATATCTCCACTTTAAGGCGAAGTCTCATCTGCTGCAGTTTCGTGTATGTCTGTGTATGGGTGTGTGTGTAAATTTATAATTTACATAATGGTAATCTGTATCTGTTTTGGCTTTGCTAACTGTCTTTACGTCTTCACAAAGTGGTTGCAGCTATTGGTGGTACAGTTCAGAATTTCCTTCCCTCAATTAAAAGCAGGATGGTGGGGCTTAACGATACCGGAAGTTTTAATAAGGTATCACCAAAATTATCATGAGATCTCATTAGGTTCACCACAAAACGTTAAACATCTGTGATAACACTTCTCATGGGCTAGATTCTAGAATAATGCTCAAGGAAATTCTGAAATTTTACCAAGTAGTAAATTAGCAACGAAATAGCCACACTTAATTACTGGAAAATGATTGATATTTTCTTTCCAGATGTAATTACATGAAGTGAAATTTGATGGTGTGTTCCTAAGAGAGGCAAAAAATAATGCATGCTGTAGAAGAGCCGAAAGCAAGACAGAGACCATCCAAAACGATGCAGAGAAAACACAGTAACTAGCAACTAACAGTATCTCACTGAAGTGCTCTCTGAAAGCTGCACCTTTTTTTGCATAGCATCTGTAGCCCTGTGGGTACAGACCGTCAAAATGAGGTTAAGGAAGTTAGCGATGAGATCATGATAATTATGATGTCACATCCATAAATATTAAATAGTAGTAACAAAACAGGAAAGCAGTAGGGTGATATACACAGAGCCAGGATAGGATTTGATTTCTCAAGAGCCAAATAAGAACCAGCTGGGGAAAATGCCCAGCCCTGGAGACAAAGACAATAATTGAAACAGTGTACTGTTGTTAGACTGAGAGAAGCTTTGCAAGTCGCACCATACATTCAGGGCAGAAGAATCAGGTCACCTCAGCAAAGAGGCCTGTGATGAACATTACAGAACTTAAGTAGGAAATGGATTTAATAACTGTTGACTGTAACCCTGGTGGATGCTTCAAGCTCTCTCTGTAATGAACCTAGCACATATCCAGTAGTACATCCCCTCCCAAGAAGCCAACAGTCCATTACTTAACCTACAGTACACGTTGCATGAAAACCTGCCTTTGTTTTCACCATAGAACCTCTGCCAGTTTCCTTTAATTGACCTAGATTATAGTGCTGATCTTAGAAGAATCTAAGCAGTCAAAAGGCCCATGTTCCTCCTCAAAGATTATCCTCAATTCACAGAGAGAAGCCGGGTCCTGCTAGATTTATCAAACATCCAGTTATCCAGTTACTTGTGGCTTTGTTACACTTTAGACGTTTTTATGGCTCCGATCACATTTCCCTGGCTTGAAACTGACAATTTTAGGATGATATTTTTCCTTTGTTTTTCCTTCCCTGTCTTTCACACCCATAACTTCATTTGAGTGTTTGCTTCGTTTTTCTTGTATGAAACTAACCTGATGTGGATTTATCCACAGAAGGGCTAAAGCTTAATAAAATTTCTGATTCCGTTTTGTTGGGGTGTTATCACTCAATGACAGGTGTCATGGTCTTCTGCATTATCTGTGCTTTTTCTTTCTGAGAAATCATGCACATGCACACGAACACAAAGATAGAAGCTCACAGACAAGAACATACAAACGTGGGGGCTCGCACACACACATAAGAACACATATATTTGGGATTTCTTCATGAAAGAAGAAAAAATACTGCTAGTGTTTTTGCTCTTTGATTTGCCACTAATTTAGACATTCACTTTTATACTTTTGGTCCTGGGGCTTGTAATAATAATAAAAGTACCTCTGTAGAACCTTTCTGAGATCATGATTCCATCATTTTACCCATAACCAGAGGTTGTATTTTGTTTTCCAAGGTCCAGTAGTAACCTTCAGTTTTTGCAAGCACCTGTCATTCTCAGTCTCAGTATCTCAGAGAATTCCAGATTCCTGTGCATTAGGGAGCACCCAGGACTTTATCCTAAAATAAGCTATTGCTCTTATTTGTATATTAGCATTAAAACTTCTTGGATTTTCATCTTTGGTATTGCTTAAATATTCATAAGATGCAAATGGCCCATATCATATACTTTCTTTAGAGCAGGTATTCACGGGGCAAGGATTTAGGAAAGAATACAGAAAAAGGGAAGCTGGAAAGACCAAAGATAAACAGTAACAACTTTGCCAAGAATCAGCCCCATGCTTCATGTGAGTTGAAATACATTTACATTTGGCTTTTAATTTCTCCATCAATTTGGACTGTGTTTTTGTGAAAATGAGATAATATATGTGAAAGTACCTAGCCGAATTCTTTGGACATGGCAGGCACTCAATAAATATAAGTTTTTACTGCTATATTAAGCATCTTCTTGCCATGAACCCAATATACCCAGTTGGTAAAGAAGAGTTACAATTTAGTTGAGCCAATTAAAATAAAACACTTCAGGCTGAGAACACACACTTAATGTTACCATAAAAATTCTAAACCTCACCTTCATCCAAGAATATCAAAATCATTGAATTCAATTCTTAAAAACCTAAGAATTCCTATTTTCCATCTCTAACTCTCCCTAAGTTATCATTGCAAAAGAAGCCAGGCAAATTTCCAAGTCATTCCATTTTTATTTGTTGCGTGTTATCTTCCAGTTGAGAGTAATAAGTACTAAACCAATCCCATAATGATAATCTCTTAATAAATGCATACAAATTTATAGGGAATTTTAGCAAAGGAAAGGGCAATTATGCTTGTCTGAAAGTAAAATTCTGTTTTGGAAAATATGTGTGTAATGTTTGGTGTTTGTATATACCATTCCTTGGCTGCTGACAGGTGTGGTAACAACCTGTGTCTCCGGTGTCACAACTGGTAGAGTGGCCATAATCGCCAGCCATTTTTGAGGGGTTCTGTGTGGCAACTGTTTTGAATGCTGTTATGCAACAAGTGAGTGACAAAATAAAATAAAAATGGAACTCAAGACTCTTACTCCCAGCTCATGCCAATTCACATGCTCTAGCAGTCTACTTAACAGTTAAAGCATCTAGTAATGCTATAATAAAGTTATTTAGCAATGCTATTGGGAGGTCTCAAATATTTTATTTATTATATTTTTGCATTTTTTATATTCTTGTTTCTTATATTCCTTACTCTACATGAAAATTTTTTGTCTTGTTAGATCAAGTTTCTGTTCTATTTAATCCTGGTGTGTTTTAAGGTCCTTCTTATAGGTCTGTCTTTAGATATCGTTACATGTATAAATTCAGTAACTGTTATACGAAATATTAAATACATGTAAAATATATGAAGAACTACATCACCAGCTCATCATTTTTTTATCTTCCAAAATGCTTTAAGGGAGTCATTTCTCATTTTACATTGATTCATTCCACTTTCAGCCAAGCCACTCTTAAGTGACCCATTATCTAGAGATTACAGGAAAGAACCAACCATTCTAATCACTGTGGAAAGAAAAACAGGAGTGACATTTCCTAAAACTTACAAAGATGCAAACAAAATCTGTAGGAAGTATTTTTTGCCTTTCTTATGTGGCTTTTTCCTACGGCACTAATCTTATACACACAATATACTACCTCAGGTAAAAGATTTATTTTTTTAATTATGTAAATTGAGACCCCAATATGATATATTATTTGTTCAAATAAATTATTTCTGTGGCTAAGAAAAAAAATTCCAGCTCTCAATCCAGACACCAGCTCCATTCATTACAGGAGACTGTATAACTTCTAAGCATCCCCTGGAACATTTAGGTCACAGGGTCAATCTCTGCCTTGTTCACAGTGTTTTAAAGTCATTAGCAGCTAATGATTATTTGTGTTGAACAAGAGTCCAATCATGCCACAAGCTGTCATAGTTGGTACTAATTAACAGCCTTGGTAGCAGCAGCAAGCTCAGAAATTGAATAATCCTACCAAGTGCTGTCTCTTTGGTAGGAAGTTGCCTTTCCAACTCTACCTGTTTTAGGAAGGGAACACTGAGGTCTGGAAGACTGGCCACCATGAAGTTTCAATACATCTTCAGTCATTTTTACAAGACAAGGACAAATTTAAAAGTACATGACAGAAAGAAGAGTAAGGTTGTTGCTCCTAATATTCAAAAGTATGATTCAAGAGAATATTGTCCAAGAATAATTGAAGGTTTGGTTTAATCAAACGCAGATTAAACATGTCGCGGGAAGCACAGCTCCAATATCCAGTTATTAATAGTCAGTGCCAGCAGTAATAATAATGCACCTTGATGTTTACAGTAGGGGCACGCCCTGTAGGTAAATCAATAAGATGAAAGCTTCTGTATAAATTAGAAGTGCTAACATTTCCATGAAGAGTAAATAATTGATTCCTATGACTCTATAGAGAAAACAACTTACTTGAAGAATTTTATCGTATTCCAATTTATAACTCTTCCTGATATTTTGTTCTGATATTCAAAATCATGTCAGAGCAAATGAGCTATTATAGGAAAAGTTGTATTAATTTTACCCGTTGATATAAGCAAAGCATATTGCTTTTGATTTTTATGAATAGGTAATTTTGTTTTTCATAAATATATAATGAACTCTGGGATTTTTTTTTCCATGAATGGAAAGGGGCTTTGAATACATAAGACATAGCTACAAGGATGTCAGTCTCTTTTTGTTTATATCTGTTCAGACAACACATTTCAAATGCTCTGAAGCTGATTTTTCTTTTTGCATGTAACAAAGTCTGTCACCAGCACAGTGTCGACAAGACTCACAACTGACCCACTCTTTATATTACAAGTCTTCGACCTCAACCCAGGCATCAATAAAGTTGTGATTAATAACAGGTTTGAGACGTTTTTGTAGAAGCATGTCGCATTTAGCAGCAGTAAGCATCCTTTCTTGTCCTTGCAATTGCCCTGGTCTAACTGACTAGGACAAGGGAGAATACAAACAGTTACATCATTTTAGACCTTTTCTTGGCTCAATCTTGTGAAAGTGGAACTGGTACTTTCGTTGTATTCTGTCGAGGCGAGAAGTGCTCATGAATCTATGACGTCGAGCTTTTTGGGGAGTGAGGAGGAAGGGTACTTTTTGAAAAGTGTTTCTCCATCTGGCCACTCTTATTCCACTCGATCAAACTAAGGAAAGTTTTCTTGAGGCAAATTGTTTCAGGATGAAATGTCCAGATTTGGCTGTCCAGATTTGGTCATTTTAGATATATTTCAAAAAGTTACAGAAGAAAGGAGGTATAATTATATATCACATTATATACATATCATATATTGAAATTTGAAATATAATTATATTGTATAATTGAAATTAGCTAAGAGAGTAGATCTTAAACGTCCTCACAAAAAACAAAACAAAAGAAAAGAAATGGTGAGCATCTACCTGGTGATCAAATGATGCACTTATCATAGCCTTATTTTGTTCATAATTGAATATTCTTTACTGAATTTTTGTGATAAATAACTTGCTGGTGAAAGTAGAATTTCTCTGAATTCAATATAATATAAATACTAAAGGCAGCCAACCCATATTCTCCACTGAAGTCCAATTAGGTGAATAGACTTTGGTTTTTTCAGTGTATGTATAGAAAAGACACCCTTTTAGAAATGATGTCTAAATGGCACTGCCCATAGGCAGATAAATAATGTTTGGAAATGTTTAGACTTACGGATCTATGATTTAGCCACTTATCAATTTAAAAAAACCTTACATTGAATGCTTATTAGGTTCCAAGTACTGTGCTTAATGATGAGAAGGAGCAAATGGAAAAATACAAATGCTCTAAGGAGCTTAGTTTAGAAGAAGAGATGGTCAAATAGACCAGTGATTACCTGTCAGTAGGACTCTTGCTATGATAGAAACCTAAGTAATTAATCAAATGATATTTGCTACAATTGGAATTTATATTAAAGTGCCTAGCATAGGCATTTAATTTTAATTGGAGCACAGAGGAAATCTTATTAGTTCTTAAATATTTAAAGTGATCTTTTCTACTTCTTTTATTTACTCAAATGACTATGAGTATACAGGTATTCCTAGTTGTCTGCTGCACAAAGTACTTTTTGGCCAACTTTACATCTGCTAAATCCAATGAAACATCTATTGCTTTGTACATAGTGGTTACTTGGAAAGTATGCAGCTATCTGTGCAAGGTGTGGCATTGTCTAAAGCTCTTGGGCACCATAACTCTGAAGCCCTAAAAAAGACTGAATAAAGAGAAATATGAATAAGATCAACCCCGTCACAAAACAATATATAGGACTCAGGTAGAAACATACACTGTATCTCTCAAATGTGGATAGCACTCAATTCACAGAATTGTTTGGAGGATTAAAAGGCAACCCAGTGTTGCCTATATAGTTGGTGCTCTGTAAATATTAAATAAATGAGTGAGTGAGAGTGAGTGAATGAATTGATGAATGAATTAGATGATATATAGAAATCACTGTAAACTTTAAAGCACTGTCTACACAAGCTATTACTGTTTTGGACAGTTGTTTTTAAGCCTTAGTAATTTCTAGATACTTTTTCCAACCTCAACTCTCCTTTTTTCTTTTTTTTAAGTTATCTGATTACTTTCCTTCACTATAAAAAGACAATATTCATTCTCTACATGGTGGTGAGAAACAAATGTCTTCATCTAAGAAGTATTCCATATCTCCATCAATCTATCAGCCAAGTCCATTAATCTAAAGCAAAGTGACTCTCCCCAGATGTTCCATTACAGTAAAATATGAAGTAGAGGAGCACTACTAAAGATTTTGGAAGAAAAATGAACAAATCCTTTAGGCTTCAAATTCCAAGTCATATGTTATGGGAGATGAAGTTTAGGGTGTGGCAAAGAAATGGACTCTACTTCATTCCTTGTATATAAATCAGGACTTATCAGGTATAGTTTATGAGTTAGGGATAACTGCCTATCAAACCCCTGAACTAATTTGTTGTCTGTTTTTTCTCTAACAGCCATGGACCCAAGCATGAAGCCAAATGAGGGTGAAATTCATAACTGCTCTCAAGAAGTGCTGAATCCAGACTAGAATCAACCCAGAAGACAACCAGGTCAGAATCAAAAGAATTTAAGAATCTCCTTCTTGGGAATAGCACTCTATTTTGTAGCCAGAACCAGTCAGCTAACAAGGCCAGTTATTGTTAAAACTTATTTTATTATTATCTCTAGCTACTTTTGAATATTTAGATACAAATAGTCCTATTCTTATTCTAATTATAGAATATGGTTAGCTTTATAAATGTGGCAGAGGTTTATTCAATTGGGCATCTCATTTAAGTGCCAAATAATGGTGCTGTCCTGGCAAACACCTCATTAAGTACAGGATGGATATGCTTCACCTATGCTTTGAAGAGAACAAATACCTTTTTCCTCCCTTCAGAATTCTGTCTATGGGTCCCAATTATTTTAAGCACTACACTCCAGTCTTTTTCAGAAATGTTATCATTTTACTCTGGTGTAAGATATTCCCTTCAGATCTTTGGAGTATAAAGAAGGACTCACTCAGAAATTTATAAATTCTGCCACCCGCACAAAGAGATTGAATCCCTTAACATCTGATCTAAGTTACTGATATCAGCAGAAGGTCACTCAGAACTCTTTCTGAGTATCAAAGCTAGAGAGGTTGAAACAATGGAATCAACAGCATGACCAAAGGCTAAGATGGATCCAGGAAAGCGTGGTTCACAGAGTTCCATAGAAAATCAGAAAACCTCTTTAAAGCTCAAAGTGCCCAGTCATATTCTTCTGTCTAGTTTTGTTGTTATTGTTAGTGCTGTCGAGCTGATTCTAACTCCTAACAACCCTGTATACAGCAGAGCTGAACGGTATGTAATGGTACGTTTATAGTTTCAAATACACGAAATATTTTAGCTTTTTGTTATAAATTTCAAATTTTATTATTTTTAAAGTATATAATACTTATAGTATTAATTCTCTGGAGTATATCGAGCTTAGTTTTTGGATTAGTACCTGGTCAATTTTTGTGAATGTGTCATGTATGCCCAAAACAACATATTCTGTTTTGTTGAGTAAAAAATTATATGTGTATACAATCACACATCACTTAACAACAGGGATATATTCAGAGACATGTGTCATTAGGCGATTTTGTCATTGTGCAAACATCATAGAATGTACTTACACAAACCTAGACAGTATAGCCTACTACATACCTAGGCTACATGGTACTAATCTCATGGGACCACCATTGTATATGCAGTCCGTCGTTGACCAAAATGTCAGTATGTGGTGCATGACTATATGTAAATTCACATATAATGTGATGCTCTTACTCCAATCTTCTATACTGTTTTTTCTCCCTTCTGAATTTATCAGTTTAAACTCTCCAACTACAATTATTGACATAACCATCATTTTATCTATCATTTTGGTGCTTTATATATTTTGAGGCTATATTAATAGATGCATATATCTTCATTCTTATTTTATCTTCTTTTACTTGCATGTAACATCCCTCTTATTTCCTTTTATATTTTAACCCTTAAATTGTATTTGTTATTTCTAAAATTCCTAGCTAACTTTCTTTTTATTCATATTTGCCTTTATATTTCTTCATATTAAAACTTTATGTACACTATTGTTTAAATATTTTTTCTTTTTTTAGGCAATATATCCCTAGGTTTTGTTTTATTTGATAAATTAATCTGAATCTTTATTTTTGAATGGCAATTTTGACCTATGTATCCATTTTTGTAATTACTGTTACATTGGGTTTTATTTGCACCATCCTAATTTATATATATTTTTTTAAATTTTTTGTTTATTGCAGTAACATTGGTTTATAACATTGTAAAAATTTCAGGTGTACATCATTGTACTTCTATTTCTGCATAGATTACATCATGTTCACCACCAAAATACTAATTACAACCCATCACCACACACATGTACTGAATTCTCCCTTTCACCCTCCTCCCTCCCCACTTCCCCTCTGGTAACCACCAATCCAATCTCTGTCCCTATGTGTTTGTTTATTGTTGTTATTATCTACTACTTAATGAAGGAAATCATGCAGTATTTGACCTTCTCCCTCTGACTTATTTCACTTTGCATTATACCCTCAATGTCCATCCATGATGTCACAAATGGCTGGATTTCATCATTTCTTATGGCTGAGTAGTATTCCATTGTGTATATATACCACAGCTTCTTTACCCATTCATCCCTTGATGGGCACTTAGGTTGATTCCAAGTCTTGGCTATTGTGAATAACGCTGCAATGAACACATGGGTGCATGTACCTTTACAAATTGGTGTTTTCAAGTTCTTTGGATAAATACCCAGCAGTGGGATGGCTGGATCATATGGTAGTTCTATCCTTGATTTTTTGAGGAATCTCCATACTGTTTTCCATAGTGGCTGCACCAGTTTGCACTCCCACCAGCAGTGTATGAGAGTTCCCTTCTCTCCACATCCTCTCCAACACTTGTTGTTTCCTGTCTTGTTAATTATAGCCATTCTGACGGGCATCAGGTGATATCTCATTGTAGTTTTGATTTGCATTTCCCTGATAGTTAATGATTTTGAACATCTTTTCATGTGTCTGTTGGCCATCTGTATATCTTCTTTGGAGAAATGTCTGTTCAGGTCCTTTGCCCATTTTTTAATTGGGTTGGTAGTTTTGTTGTTGAGATGCATGAGTTCTTTATATATTTTGGAGATTAAGCCCTTATCAGAAGTATGGTTTGCAAATATCTTCTCCCAATTGTTAGGTTGTCTTTTCGTTTTGTTGATGGTTTCCTTTGCTGTGCAGAAGCTTTTTAGTTTGATGTAGTCCCATTTGTTTATTTTTTCTATTGTTTGTCTTGCCCGGTCAGACGTGGTGTTTGAGAAGATGTTGCTAAGACTGATGTTGAAGAGCGTACTGCCTATGTTTTCTTCTAGAAGTTTCACAGTTTCAGGTCTTACATTCAAGTCTTTAATCCATTTGGAGTTAATTTTTGTGTATGGTGTAAGGTAAGAGTCTACTTTCATTTTTTTGCATATGGCTATCCAGTTTTCCCAACACCATTTGTTGAAGAGACTTTCTTTTCCCCATTGTATGTTCTTGGCTCCTTTGTCAAAGATTAGCTGTCCATAGATGTGTGGGTTTATTTCTGGGCTTTCGATTCTATTCCATTGATCTGTGTGTCTGTTTTTGTGCCAGTACCATGCTGTTTTGGTTACTACAGCTTTGGAGTATATTTTGAAATCAGGGAGTGTGATACCTCCAGCTTTGTTCTTTTTTCTCAGGATTCCTTTAGCTATTCGGGGTCTTTTGTTGTTCCATATAAATTTTAGGATTCTTTGTTCTATTTCTGTGAAAAATGTTGTTGGAACTTTGATAGGGATTGCATTGAATCTATAGATGGCTTTAGGAAGTATGGACATCTTAACTATGTTAATTCTTCCAATCCAAGAGCACGGAATATCTTTCCGTTTCTTTGTGTCTTCTTCAATTTCTTTCAGAAATGTTTTGTAGTTTTCGGTGTACAGATCTTTCACCTCTTTGGTTAAGTTTATTCCTAGGTATTTTATTCTTTTTGTTGCAATTGTAAATGGGATGGTATTCTTAATTTCTCTTTCTGCTACTTCGTTGTTAGTGTACAGAAATGCAACTGATTTTTGTATGTTGATTTTGTATCCTGCAACTTTACCATATTCGTTTATTAATTCTAAAAGCTTTCTGGTGGATTCTTTGGGGTTTTCTATATATAAAATCATGTCATCTGCAAATAGTGACAGTTTCACTTCTTCCTTTCCAATTTGGATCACTTTTATTTCTTTTTCTTGCCTGATTGCTCTGGCTAGGACTTCCAGTACTATGTTAAATAGGAGTGGTGACAGTGGGCATCCTTGTCTGGTTCCTGTTCTTAGAGGGATGGCTTTCAGTTTTTCACCATTGAGGATGATATTAGCTGTGGGTTTCTCATATATGGTCTTTATTATGTTGAGGTACTTTCCTTCTATACCCATTTTATTCAGAGTTTTTATCATAAATGGATGCCGGATCTTGTCAAATGCTCTCTCTGCATCTATTGAGATGATCATGTGATTTTTATTCTTCATTTTATTAATGTGGTGTATTACGTTGATTGATTTGCGAATGTTAAACCATCCCTGCATCCCTGGAATAAATCCCACTTGATCATGGTGTATAATCTTTTTAACGTATTGTTATATGCGATTTGCTAGTATTTTATTGAGGATTTTTGCATCAATGTTCATCAGTGATATTGGCCTGTAATTTTCTTTTTTTTGTGTTGTCCTTGTCTGGGTTTGGTATCAGGGTAATGTGAGCTTCGTAGAATGAGTTAGGAGCTTCCCCCTCCTCAATTTTGTGGAAGAGTTTGAGAAGGATAGGTATTAAGTCTTCTTTGAATGTTTGGTAGAATTCACCAGGGAAGCCGTCTGGTCCTGGACTTTTATTTTTGGGGAGGTTTGTGATTACTGTTTCGATCTCCTTACTGGTGATTGGTCTATTCAAATTCTCTACTTCTTCTTGATCCAGTTTTGGAAGGTTGTGTGATTCTAAGAATTTATCCATTTCTTCCAGATTGTCGAATTGGTTGGCATATAGCTTTTCATAGTATTCTCTTATAATCTTTTGTATTTCTGAGGTGTCTGTTGTAACCTCTCCTCTTTCATTTCTGATTTTACTTATTTGTGCCTTCTCTCTTTTTTTCTTGGTGAGTCTAGCTAAAGGTTTGTCAATTTTGTTGATCTTTTCAAAGAACCAGCTCTTGGTTTTATTAATTTTTTCTATTGTTTTTTTGGTCTCTATTTCATTCATTTCTGCTCTGATTTTTATTATTTCCCTTCTTCTACTGATTTTGGGCTTTGTTTGTTCTTCTTTTTCCAATTCCTTCAGGTGTATTGTTAGATTGTTTATTTGAGATTTTTCTTGTTTGTTGAGATAGGCCTGTATCGTTATAAACTTCCCTCTTAGAACTGCTTTTGCTGTATCCCATAAATTCTGGCATGTCGTATTTTCATTTTCATTTGTCTCCAGGTATTTTTTGATTTCTTCTTTGATTTCTTCGTTAACCCAGTCGTTGTTCAGTAGCATTTTGTTTAATCTCCACATATTTGTGGCTTTTCTGATTTTCTTCCTATAGTTGATTTCTAGTTTCATACCGTTGTGGTCAGAAAAGATGCTTGGTATTATTTCAATCTTCTTAAATTTATGGAGACTTGTTTTGTGGCCTAATATGTGATCAATCCTGGAGAATGTTCCATGTGCCTTTGAAAAGAACATGTATTCTTCGGTTTTTGGATGGAATGCTCTATATATATCTACTAGGTCCATCTGTTGTAGTGTGTCGTTTAAGGCCAATGTTTCCTTATTGATCTTCTGTTTGGATGATCTATCCGTTGGTGTAAGTGGAGTGTTAAAGTCCCCTACTATTATTGTGTTACTGTCTATTTCTGTTTTTATGTCTGTTAATAATTGCTTTATATATTTAGGTGCACCTACATTGGGTGCGTAGATATTTACAAGTGTTATATCCTCTTGTTGGATTGTTCCCTTGATCATTATGTAATGCCCCTCTTTGTCTCTTTTACAGTTTTTGTTTTAAAGTCTATTTTGTCTGATATGAGTACTGCTACCCCAGCTTTCTTTTCATTGCCATTTGTGTGGAGTATCTTTTTCCATCCCTTCACTTTCAGTTTGTGAGTGTCTTTAGGTCTGAAGTGTGTCTCTTGTATGCAGCATATATATGGGTCTTGTTTTTATCCAGTCAGCCACCCTATGCCTTTTAATTGGAGCATTTAGTCCATTGACGTTTAAAGTAGCTATTGATAAGTATGTACTTACTGCCATTTTTAACTTTATTTTTTTCTCGGTGTTTTAGTAGTCCTTCTCTGTTCCTTTCTTCTTCTATACAGAATTGATGGTCACTTTAGTTTGACCTCTGTCTGAAAGCTGTACTCTTTAACTCCCCTCCTCCCTCATGTTTTTGATATCATATCTAACCTCTTTGTTGTGCATTTGTATCCATTACGTTCTTATCATGGAAATAGATAATTTTTCCTATTTGTGGTCTTTTCTTTTCCCCTTAAATCAGTCCCTTTAACATTTCTTGTAGCACTGGTTTCTTGGTGACAAACTCCTTTAATTTTTGCTTATCTGGGAAAATTTTGATCTCTCCTTCCATTTTGAATGATAACCTTGCTGGGTAGAGTATTCTTGGCTGTAAGTTTTTTCCTTTTAGTACTTTAAATATATTGTGCCATTCTCTTCTAGCCTGTAAGGTTTCTGCAGAGAAGTCAGCTGATAGCCTTATGGGGTTTCCTTTGTACGTAACTTGACATTCTCTTGCGGCTTTTAGGATTCTCTCTTTATCTTTAATTCTGGACATTTTGATTATGATGTGTCTTGGTGTGGGCCTCTTTGGGTTTATCTTGTTTGGGGCTCTCTGTGCTTCCTGTACCTGGATGTCTGTTTCCTTCCTTAGGTTAGGGAAGTTTTCATCTATTATTTCTTGAAATAGATTCTCTGCCCCTTTGTCTCGCTCTTCTCCTTCCGGGACACCTATAACACGGATGTTAGTGCGCTTGATGTTGTCCCAGAGGTCCCTTAGACTGTCCTCAGTCTTTTTAATTCTTTTCTCTTTTACCTGTTCACCTCGGGTAATTTCTTCTAGTCTTTCGTCCAGCTCACAGATCCGTTCTTCTGTATCCTCTACTCTGCTTTGGAGTCCCTCTAATGAATTTTTCATTTCCAGTATTGTATTCTTCATTTCTGATTGGTTCTTTTTTATATCTTCCATTTCTCTGTTGACATTCTCACTGAGTTCATCTATTCTTCTCCCCAGATCAGTGAGCATCCTTAACACTCTTAGTTTGAACTCTCTGTTGGGTAGGTTGCTCATTTCTGTTTCATTTAGTTCCTTTTCTGGGGTTTTGTCCTGTTCCCTGACTTGGAATGTATTCTTTTGCCTCTTCATTTTGCCTCTTTCCCTGTGCTTGTGTCTACGTATTAGGTAGGTCAGCTACGTCTCCTGCTCTTGGATAGGTGACCTTATGTAAGTGATGGCTTAGGAGGCTTCCAGTGTGCTTCCCTCAGTTCTCAATGTTCCAGGGGTGACCCCTATGTGGGCTACGTGTATCCTTCTGCTGTGGCCTGTTTGCTCTCCCTGTAGGTGCCCAGGGAGGCTGAGTTATGCTCCTGGCCAGCTGTTGTAATGCTCAGCTGCTTGTAGTTGTTGTGGGCCCTTCAGTCTCTTTATCAGGTGTGGGGATCCCCAGCACAGTTGGCTGCAAGTTCTAATACCACATTTGTGTTGCAGTATTTCTTTTAAGTGAGTAGGCCCCCACCGTGGCAGGTTGTTAGGCTCAGGGCCTTACAATTGCTGTAAGCCTCTAGCCTATTAGGTCTCTTGTCAGCTCTCTGAGGATTGCAGCTGGGTGGGGCTGGCCTCAGGCACAGGAGCACCCAATTGTTTCAGGTTTTGGAAGGTGGAGCAAACCTCCTATGTGGGTCTTTGAGAAGCACAAGTCTTCTGCGGCTGAGAAGCCCTGCCTGCCGCCCACAGGTCCACACACACAGTCAACACAATCCTGCCCCGTGTGAGCGCCCCAACCTCCCCAAGCGGACCCAGTCTCTCCACGGCAGGAGCCCCACACACTCTGCCACTGCCCCACACTCTCCACCCGCTCCTTGTGCACACCCTGCCCTGCTCAAGTCGGCTCAGTTGCCAGGCTGCAGAGAATCCAGTCACCAATCTATGCAGGCCCACAAGTTGCCTGAGGGCTTGTTGTTGGGTGGGGCCAGTCTCTAGGGCGGGCTGCCTGCCCTGGCTGAGCTGGATTAAATCGGTGCTCTAGCGGGTGGGGCAGACCCTGGGCTAGCAGGCCTCAGGGAGAACTCCAATGGTGTCTGTGTCAGCACGCCCACAGCAGGCCACAACAATGGCCGCCGCCAATGTCCCAGTCCCTGGAGAGGTCTCACCCCTCACCGAGATGCACTCAGGGCCTATTAGGTGAGTCTCTTGTCACCAAAGCACTGTACACCTTTCTTTCTGATGATTTTAGGGTGCTTCCTGAAACGGGTGACTTTGCGCATGGGCCCTTTAAGAGCCAGTTTTAGTTTCTTTGTGAACCGGGTTTTCTGGGGGTGCTCCCCAGTGTTTTAGTAGCAGGCACAGTCAGATATTATGCCGCTGGTCTCGATTGTGCTGGGTCCACAATATGCCCGCAGCGGGGGCGCTCCCCGGCTCAGGACCCCGCACCTCCAGGGAGGCTGCGTACCTGTGCGCTGCTCCCGGCGGCGGTGAAGCTGGCGGCTTGTGAAGGCAGCGTTTCTTCTCTCCAGAAGGGAGTCTCTGCCTCTTCCACCTCACTTAGGATTGTCCGTTGTTGCAGGAGTTCCTCTCATCCAGTTTTCAGTTCTGTCTCAGGGGTAATTTTTCCACGAGTAGTTGTAAATTGGCTGTGTCCACGGGAGGAGGTGAGTTCCGAGTCTGCTTACGCCGCCATCTTGACTCCCAGATCACTCTTCTATATTTTATTTTACAATAATTTTACTTCATTTATCTTTCACATTTTATTCATTTCCATTGACTAAATCAAATTTTCTTCTGCTATTTTAATATTTATACATTCTATTTTTATTTTTCTGGTGGGCACCCATTGCATAAAACTCATGAAGATTTTTTGTGTGTGTGAGGAAGATCAGCCCTGAGCTAACACCTGTCAATCCTCCTCTTTTTGCTGAGGAAGACTGGCTGTGGGCTAACATCCATGCCCATCTTCCTCCACATCATGAAGTTTTTTTTTTCCCTAGTTTTGTTCCCCTAGTTCTGCTAAAGTTTATACATATCTATATCTTAGCCATGAATAAGGTTCACACTTGTCTCTGACCTGTCCCCCATACCATACTCACTTCCCTACTAACAAATTCTAGTTTAATTTGTTCTCAAACTTATTTATATTAGTTGCTATTGTTATTGAACATAATTGAGTTAAATATTATGTAAGTTGATGAAATACAAAAGAGAAAAGGAAAAAACTTGTTCCTATGAAAAATAAGATTAGAGCAAAAACATAATGATTCTGAATTTTTCAATAACAATTCAGCCCAAAGTAAGTATAGGCAATATAGCTATTTTTAATAATGGAGAATTATCACAAAAATCTAGGAGTCTCTTTTAGATTGCTTCTCAAATGTCTTACAATTTTAACTTCAATTTAAAGAATCAAAAATAGAAACGATAGGGGCCAGCCTGGTGGTATAGCGGTTAAGTTCATGCACTCCGCTTCAGTGGCCCAAGGTTTGTGGGTTTGAATCCCGAGCATGGACCTATGCACCACTCGTCAAGCCATGATGCGGCAGTGTCCCACGTACAAAATAGAGGAAGATGGGCACAGATGTTAGCTCAGGGCCAATCTTCCTCAGCAAAAAGAGGAAGATTGGCAACAGATGTTAGCTCAGGGCCAATCTTCCTCACCAAAAAAAAAAAAAAGATAGAAATGATAGATATTAATAGGAATGTGGTTTATGCAATAAAGATAATAGAACTCTAATCTGGAAACCCATGTTCAAAGGAAAGGCCTTAGTCTTACATCAGTAGGTTGGTTAATAAATGTACCTGTGTATATTTTTAATTAATAATACATTCGAGTACCACAGTAAATTTTTATCATTCTTTTCTTTAGTCAATTTTTTAAAAATTAACTGAATAACTGTTATAGCCTTTCATGTGGTTGTCATGCCCACAGGGTAGATAGGCTGGTGAGGCAAGGAGGAAATGCTCACTAGCAGCCCAGCCCAGTGCAGCCTACACTGCCACTCTTCACCCAGCCAGGCCCAAGCACTGCCATATCCATGATGGCTCCCCTATGCCTGGCTGGCACAGTGGCTCTCCTATCCCACAGTAAGAACAAAGTAGGACAATGACTTGCCCAGGGCAGCATAAAAAATAGGAAAGGGTACAATCAGAGAGTTCTTTCTCAGCCAATCCCCTTTTAGAGCCCTGATTTTCTCTCCCACCAAGCCTACATTTGGCACCTCTACACTAAGACCCAACTATCTTCTATCTCCCCACAGGTTTCTCAATGTTTTTGTTTTAGTGTCTGAGGTCAGCTCCAAGATCCATAAATCTCTCTCTATCTTCTCTGGCATTTGGGAGTTAATCTGGGGGAAGGATCCAAGAACCTGTGCTGGTTCATCTTCTTGCCTACCCATACAATACCTGTTTAGTTTTTTAAAAAATTCTAGTTAAATAAATAAATAAATTAATACTCCCCACCTACCAACTTTTTGGCATCCATAGCTATTTTAGAAGTTTTTCAAGGATTAGAAAAGCTCAGCACCACATTGGTTGAGCCCCTGCAGTACATAAATCATTAGATTTACTAGAAAGGATTTTTTTGGCTTTTTGAAAGAGACCCCTAGTGTTCCTGGTGACCACTTTCATCCACCTGCCTCCTTCCCCAGCCCAGGTGACTCCGATCACTCTATCCCCTCCATCTATGCTCTCAATAGCCACTCTGTTGTACCAAAGGTTTCCATGTGACTCTTCACCAATTTTCAACTTTTAAAATGAGTCTACTACAAGAAAGTCAAAGACTGTGGCCCAGGAAAAGATTGTTTTACAGAGAGTTTTAGCATAGAAACAGGGTCTTTGTACTGTTGAACTATGAAGACAAATGTTGCAAGATATGGAGATAATCATTACTTTCTCTTCCTTGCAGACAAAGCACTTGCACCTAATGAAGTGTTACTGAACTTGATACCTCTCTGCTTTGAAAACCTTTCTACCTTTATCAGCACTTCCTTCCAGTCAGATCACATGTTCCAACAAATCAACTCTTTAAATGCTTAATTCACTTACACTATATGACATAAATTATTAACATTGTCTCCTACATTTATGTGATATATGAAATCCTTTATAGTCGCCAAAACTAATATACTGGAGCCAGGATATTCCCAAATAATCATATCAGTACAATCAGTTAGTTGGGAAGAACTGCTCAAAATAGCAAAAAGGGAATCAATTTACTATTTTATATACGGTTTGTGAAAGTACCAAGAAGTCAGATTCGCTTGTCTTGTTTCAAATAAATATTCAGGTTCAAATAAAACTTAATAGAAATTCTAATTTGGACTTTCTCATATGGAACATCTGGGATCTTCCATCTCTATGGAAGCCAAACATTTCACAAATAGCGGGACATCAATAAATGCTTATCGAGTAAAACTGAATCTATTAACCTAGTAGATGAATTACTAGAAATTGGAGATTGGGTGACCCTTAACAACTTCACTTTTTTTGATATTCCTTAATTTGATACATCAAAACATTAGTCTCAGGCCACCACAGAAGGTTGTTAGTTATTATTTGGTGGCTTGTTGGGTAATCTGTTCTTTTTTTTCTTAAATTGGGTAGAAAGAAACGTAATAACCAGTGACTCCCACAACCTTCTGAATAATATGACCCCGTGTGCCGGTAGAGGTTGTCTGACCCTAAATATGCCCACATCCAATACTAAAACCTTTCATTCACTCTCTGTCCCTCTCTGAATTAAATCCAAGTTCATAATTCTCTTACATTCATTTGAAAAACATTTATGTGTCTACCATGTGGCAGACACTCTCTGATATCCTAGATAATTAAGACATGAATATAACACAATCAAATGTGAATGTTCAGGATTAGTTAGGGAAAAAAATATTTATCAGAGAGGCAACTTACTGTTCTAGTGCAGAGCCAGCCTCACGGCCAACTATAGGGAAATTCAAATCCTGATACATTTCTAGAGTCCCCAAGACCCTAGATAGCATGATGCAGCAGTTCTGGGGGCATGCATTCTCCACAAGCCCCATTTTAATAGATTGATTCTGCATCTGACAACTCTGAAGGTATAAGACTACAAAAATATTCTTCTCCTAACTTCAAATCATTTGTCTACAAAACTCCAGTGTCTTGGCCATAAATGATAAATAGCTTAATTCCAAAAATCCAGTCTATACAGTCTTTCCAAAGGAACTTCTATGTTTGTTTTTCAGGCTCATGCTTTATCTGATAGGAGTTGTCCTATAACCAAAAATAACTGAAAATTAGAGATATCACGACACACCCAGGACCTCTTGACAGTGACCCAATGTGTCCAAACACACTGACAAAAAACAGCAATCCAAAATGCCCTCATGCCTTCTACTATTAAGTAGACCCCAAAATGTTCTTATCTATTTGTAATTATTTCCAGGAAAGATAATTTCATCACCCTCCTGTTTCACTCAGCCTGCAACAGTAACACTCCTAAATACATTAAAGTTAAGTAATATTACCTCAGGTGATTCAACTTGCACAATCATCCCCTATCCCACGTCCACCCTGCCCTACCCTACTGGTGAAAAGAGAACTGTCAATGAAGGAAAAGAAGCACCTAAGATCTTTGGTCTGGCTTCCAATTTTGCTCTTTCACAAAAGCCAATTAGAGTGAGAAGAGACTCGTGGGTCATGAAATAGAAACTTGGAGGGAATTTGGTGACTGATCTTCTGTTTAAGCCAGGTGTGACCTTAAGCCAGATAGTCAATCTCCCTTGGCCTCAGTTTCCTCATATGTAAAATTAAGGTTTAGAGTAAATGATCACTAAGTTCCCTTCCGGCTCTAAAATTCTAGGAATTTAAATAAAACACTGGTTATCTCTCTTATGAGATTCCCTGGCTATTAACACACTCATTTACTAAATGACATTTTAATTTTGGCCCCAAGTGTCAGAGATTTTTTGCATGTTCAACAAATGGTGTAATTCACTAGCTAAATGCTTTAGGTTTGATCATAAATTGCCAGAAGTCAGTTATAGCCCTCAGTCTGTGATGAGAAGACTGGGGATTTATAATTGAAACAGACAGCAAGGCTTCTGGAGTGCCACTGGGGGAAAGGAATCTATTCCAAAATGAAACAAGCATTACTGGGTTTCTCAGAAAAATATCCCAAGTCACAGTGGCTAGCCTATTAGGAACTCTCCTCACTCTTGCCAATTTTTCCAGTGACTGCTTTGTGTTATCATGGTCTGAAAAATAGGGCTGTATTTTCTTTCTTTTTTTTTTTTTTTAACCAAGAGAAAACAAGATGCATTTGGTCATCAAAAGCAACCCTTTCAGAGAAGGCAATTTAGAATGTGGTGGAAAGCAAAGCATGCCTGTTAAAGCCACAGTTATTCCCTCATTTGCCAGGCTCCGTTATTCCAGAAACAGCTGCTCTGAAGGTTGGCTGAGGTCTTGTTTAGAGAATCAATTAGCCAAAGAAGTTTGGGCCAGAGAAGAATGTCACTCAAGTATATAAAGATTTGGAAAACACTACTACTTGTGTGTTTCCTGCAGGAAAGCTTTTATCCATGTTCTGCACCACTAAAATACCGTGTAACTTAACAAAGAAATGAATCAATCTAAAATGAGTTTCATGGATGACTTTTTTAGCAAAGGAGATGCTGACCAAACCAAAACTGCAGCCTAATGACGAGCAACAGTCCACAGAGTTACAGAAATACATCATGATCTTCAGGGTAGGTTTCAGTTTTCTTTCTACTTTCTTTAAAAGAATAAAATATTTAAAAGTTCTAATGACAATCTAGGCCTTTTGATTCAACTAAGAAGTATCTTGCAAGCAATGAAAATATTGTGTACGCATATAATATAGGCATTGTTCAGAATGTCTCCTTGATACGGTTAACTCATATAGAAAACATATATTTGACTTTGAGGGACAGAACAAGGCTCATTCCAGTTTCAAAATACTTAATTCTACACCTTTTTCATTGTCATCACTCTTACCATCCTCCTCCTCTATAGGAAACCAATGAAATATATTTAAATGTGTGTGATATGATTACATTGGCAACCATGTGAAAAAAAGGTTAGAGATATTCACACATAAATTACAGATAACTAAGAGGCTATTCTAATAATCTAAGCAAAAGTGACAGGAGACTGAATGAAATTGTTGGTAGTAGGAATAAGTCCCATATGGTAATTACCAATTATTTAAAACAACATTTTATTTCTATGTTGCCTAGCTCCTTTTCTCAATAGGAACAGATGGCTCTAAATATATTTTATACTGCAGTAATTATTAAACAAGTTTGGGATTATACTTCTTGTGGTAACTAAAGCCATGTAACTGGGGAGATCCTCAAAAGAATAAATCTAGATAGAGAAGAGAAGACAAGGTAAGGGAAGAAAAGGAAGGGGAGTGGAAAAGAAGAGAAGAGAGGAAAGGAGGGAAGGGGAGGGGAGGGGAGAGAGGAGGAGAGGAGAGAAGAGAAAAGAGAAGGAAAGAGGCACAATCATTCAACAAGCAACTTGAATACTTCAAATTCTAGGTGATGGGGATTTATCAGAGAACAACAGCAACAAAATAAATCCCTGCCTTCTTAGAACTTTCATTCTGTGTCTAAATAAACAAAATATGTAGTATCCCACATGTTCATAAGTACTTTGGAGAACAATTAAGCAAGAAAATGAGATAGGGAATGTGAAGGTGGTTGTGATGTGAGATATGATGGAGAAGGAAAGTCTCTCCAAGAAGCTCGTCTGATGGACGGACGTGAGGGAGCAATATCTGGGGAAGGGGTGTCCCAGGAAGAGGAAACAGCAAGTGCAAAATCCCTGAGCATGCAGCAAGAAGACCAGGATGACTAGAAGGAGAAAAGAGTAGTATGAAATAAGGTTGCCAGATCATGTTGGCTCTTACAGGCCAATATAAGTACTTTGGGTTTTGCTCTGAATGTGTTGGAAAGCCAATGGAAGGTTTTTAGCTGAGGAGTAACATGATCTGACTACTTTTTAACAGGATCACCCTGACAGCTGTACTGAGAAAAGACTGTAAGAAGGCAAAAGTGAAGCAGAGTGTCTATTGTTAGAGACAATTGCAGTAACCTAAGTGAGAGGTTAAGGTAGCAGTAGAACTAGTGCAATATGGCAAAATTCCGAAAACATTTTTCGGATCGAGCCACTAGGAATTGCTGATAGATGTAAAGTGTGAGAGAGAGGAGTTCAAGATGAGATGTGGGGCCTGAGTCTGAGATAAGGAGGAACACAGAGAAACAAGTTTGCAGTGACAGATTAGAGGAGGTTTGGGAGAAAATAGAGGTCAGTTTGGACACATTAACGTTGATATGCCTATTACATATCCACTTAAAATGTTGAATAGGCAGCTGGAACTGGGAGTCTTGAAGGAGGTGAGCCTGACATTATAAATTTGAATTACCAACATACAGAAGGTAACTCAGGCCAGGAGGCTGAGGAGATGACCAAGAGGGTGAATGTAAACAGAGAGGACGAGAGGCAAGAAGCGAGCCCTAAGCATGCCAACATTAAGGCGTCTGATAGATGAGGAGGAGGAGGCACAAACCCCCAGAAGGACAGGCAGAGGAGAGTCCTGAAGAGCGTGGCCTAGAAGCTAAGCTGAGAACTTCAAAAAAGAGGGACTGATCAGTTTTGTGGAATGGTAAATCAAGTCCTATGAGGCCAGAGATGTGTGGCTCCCGGATGTCAGTTTGGGTAGAGCAGATTTGGTGCAGGCAAAAGGCAGATTGGGGAGGATTTGAGGGAGAATGGGGAAGAGAAATTAGATGCAAGAGGTATGGATATACTTTTCAAGGAGTTTTGCTATAAAGATTGACAACTGAGGGAAGAAATGAGATCAAGAATTTTACAGGATTTGGCCATGTCCTTGTCACAGTTCTTCATGATCTCCTTCTTTTTCTATAAGGAAACCAGTCAGTCCCCTTGATTATTTCTGTTGATCTTCTGTTTCTCAAGATAAAATAACCAGAATGAGAATAATGTGCAGCCTCCAGGTGTCGACATATCAAGGCTTTATTTACATTTGTTCTGCTTATTCTTCCTTTAAAAGATTAGGCAATGGTCAGGAAAACTAAATGTCTTCTGGAGTATAAACAATGTTCATCCTCAAAACTGCATAATTTGCTCTAATTTTAATGAGTTAATACTAAAAACCAAATGACAGTTATTGTTTTTAATCCATGTAATAAATACTGATTGAGCACCTGCCCTAGGCACTTTGGGGGCAACACAAAGCTTTATTGGGAAGATATCTTACCCTTAAGACTTCTGCGGTAGTGAAGATAAGACATACCTATATTACTACGGTATAAATACATCCATTTTGTCAAAGTGGAAATCCTCAATGGTCAGGTTAATCTGATTTTGTTTTCATCACCACACTGAGAGCTCGAATGGCTGAGCTTTTGAACAAGGGCTTTCCATTTCCCTGATCTTTTTCTTCTTTTTTCACGTCAATAAATCAAATGCCATGAAATTTTTTATAACCTAAGGGATTTCAGGAGTGGTGTATATTTAGATATGAGTAATACCCTCCAAGGGAGGAGTAGCACTGAGGGCTCGAACTGACTGAGAGAGGGGATGCTATTACAGATGCCCGGGAGATTTCTGGCCAGAGGAGACAGAGTGTATGCAGGAACTTTGGAGTCCTTTCCCAGCTTCATTTCCAAAGGATTCATCTTTTCACAAACCTTTCTGGGGATGGGAAATTTCCCACCACTGAGGCAGAATTTATGTAATGCAAGTTCTGAAGTTTTGTAAGGCAAGTGAAGGAAGTAAATTATATTAAAAATTTAAAAGTTAATACCTTAGAGACAGGCACCTCCACACCCTAAGGATTCCTGGTATAAGGGGGAACGTTTATCGATCCTGACTGACTCTATTCATAGAAGACTCGCCCTAAACTGTTCGGGGAAAATTGAGAACAAGAGAGTGCTCCAGAGGGATAAGTTTGGGAGGGTCGGGGTGGAGGGGGTCCAGATGGGGACGCGTGTGTGTAACCTGATAATTGCTTCGCCATAGCAATTAGCGCCATAATATGTGACTGTTTAAATGTTTTACATTATCCAATCATGTAAGACCCGGCCAGCCTTTTCCCGCTTTATGCTTCCGAATCCTATAAAAGAGCTTGCCCCTTAAGGTTCGGGTCGACCCCTCTGTCTCCTGCGAGAGATACGTGTCGACCCGGAGCTCCGCTTAATTAAAACCTCGTGCATTTGCATCAAGCTCGGTCTCCTGTGTCTGTGGGTCCGCGCCTTCCCGAGACTGGAGTTGGATTTCCTTTTTGGAATCCTACATTTGGGGGCTCGTCCGGGATCTGCGCGGTCACCCCAGACTCCGAAGACCCCTTGGAGGTAAGCCTGAGTGACTGGGTGTGCGAGTGTGTGCGGCGCCGCGAAGCATTGCTTTGGTCTCGGTATCTGGGCAGCCGCCCCGGGCCGAGAGGGCCCAGCGGCTGCAGTGGCAGACGCGTGCTGGGAACTGCAGGCTGCAACCCTGGGGACGCAAAGGGACAAGGGGAGTCAGGAAAGCCTGACTACCCTTTCAGGTAGAAAAAGAAACGGCACTCTTTTTCCCAGGGAGGACACGAAAACCCCTCCCGTCTGAAACCGCCTTCGGTTGGCTTGTACAGACACCAACCGGGCAAAGTTGTTTTTGTCTTGCTGTGTTTTTGATGTTCATTGTTCTGTTTTTGTTCGTTACGTGGACCTCATTTGACGGGATGGGACAGACTATGACGACCCCCCTCTCTTTGACCTTAGACCACTGGACTGAAGTGAGAGCGAGCGCACGATTTGTCGGTAGAAATAAAAAAAGGGCGTTGGCAGACTTTTTGCGCCTCTGAGTGGCCCTCCCTCCATGTGGGTTGGCCCCCTGAGGGGACGTTTAATCTAACTGTTATCCTCGTGGTGAGGGCTATTGTTTTCCAGGAGAAACCGGGGTCCCATCCTGACCAACGACCATATATTACAGTGTGGCAGGATCTGGTGCAGAACCCACTCCGTGGGTTAAGCCATGGGAAAAAGCAGAAAAACTAAGCCCCCGAGTCCTGGCGCTGCAGGATGCGGAGACACGGCAAAAATCGAAATCACCTCGAACAGCGGAGTCGGAGACCCCTTCGGCCCCCCCCCGGGGTCTACCCTGAGATTGAGCCTCCTCCCGAATGGCCCCCTTTCTCGCCTCCCCTTACCCCTCCCCGCTCCAGGATCGCAATCAGGACGGAGGGCGACTGGCTCGGGTCCCTCCGCTGGAACCCGAAGCCGCCATGAGCCACTCCGGACGGGCCTGATACTACGGTGGCGCTCCGCTAAGAGAGTATGGAGCTCCTGCGGGCCCAACCAGCTGTCACCCCTCCAGTACTGGCCTTTCTCTTCCTCAGACCTGTATAACTGGAAAAATAACCATCCCCCTTTCAGAAAACCCCGCCGGATTAACCGCCTGATAGAGTCCCTAATGTTTTCCCATCAGCCCACTTGGGATGACTGTCAACAGCTCTTACAGGCACTCTTCACCACGGAGGAGAGAGAAAGAATCACACAGGAAGCAAGAAAGAATATCCGAGGCACCAACGGGCAGCCGGCAACGATAGCTGAGGCGGAAGAAGGGTTTCCGCACAACCGACCCAACTGGGACTATAACACGGCTGAAGGTAGGGGGTCGCTGTCCGCTTACCGCCGGGCTCTAGTGGCGGGTCTCCGGGGAGCCGCAAAGGCGGCCCACCAATTTGGCTAAGGTAAGAGAGATTCAGCAAGGACCCACTGAACCCCCTCCGCTTTTTCTAGAACGATTGATGGAGGCTTACGCAGGTACACGCCCTTTGATCCGTCCTCGGAAGGGCAGAAGGCCTCTGTCATTATGGCCTTTATTGGACAGTCAGCCCCAGATATAAAGAGGAGATTACAAAGGCTAGAGGGGCTGCAAGACTACGACCTGCGGACGTAATAAAGGAGGCTGAAAAGGTGTATCATAAAAGGGAGAGTGAAGAGGAAAAGCGAGAGAGAGAGAGAAGGGAGGCTGAGGAGAGGGAAGACAGGAGAGACAGGAGACGAGAAAAACTAACTAAAATACTGGCCGCAGTGATAAAAGCGACAGGGCCAGATCACAGACAGTCAGGAACCTGGGCAACGCCTACGACCAGGCTCACGCAGACGGCAACCCTTGGACAAGGACCAATGTGCCTATTGTAAGGAGAGAGGACACTGGGCAAGGGAATGCCCCAAGAAAGGGCCACACCCAAGGTGTTGTCTTTAGGAGAGGACGAAGAATAGCGGGGGCGGCTCGGGCCCCCTCCTGAGCCTAGGGTAACCCTAACTGTTGAGGGACCCCTATGAGTTTTCTGATTGATACTGGGGCTGAATATTCAGTACTGAAGCAACCTTTGGGGAAATTAAAAACTAAAAAGACTCTGGTTGTTGGAGCCACTGGGCAGAAACAATACTCATGGACTACTTCGGACAGTGGACTTGGGGAAAGGAAGGGTGTCCCATTCCTTCCTAGTGATTCCTGAATGCCCGACCCGTTGCTAGGTCGAGACCTTTTAACCAAACTGAAAGCTCAAATAGATTTTGCTCAACCTCGGCCTACAGTATCCTGGTCCGCACCTACCACCATGATATTGGCCCTGGAGCTAGAGGAAGAATATCGGCTCCATCAGCAGCCTAAGCCTAGAGCTCGGCTCAATACCGATAAGTGGCTGATCGAATTTCCAACGGCAAGGGCTGAAACCGGGGACTAGGGACGGCTACGAGAATTCCCCAGTCGTGATAGATCTTAAGGCCGGAGCCCTCCCGATAAGGGTGCGTCAATACCCAATAAGCAAAGAGGCCAGAGAAGGAATCCGCCCCCATATCCAGAGGCTGCTCCAACAAGGAATCCTGGTTCCTTGCCAGTCTCCTTGGAACACCCCCCTCCTGCCTGTAAAAAAGCCTGGAACTAATGATTATAGGCCGGTCCAGGATTTGAGAGAATAAGAGAGTGCAGGATTTACACCCTACCGTGCCAAACCCATATAACCTACTCAGCTCCCTCCCCCCATCACGAAAATGGTACACTGTCTTGGACCTGAAAGATGCATTCTTCTGTCTACGGCTTCACCCAAAAAGCCAATTACTTTTTGCTTTCGAGTGGCGCGACCCTGATATGGGGATCGTTGGACAACTGACTTGGACGAGACTACCTCAAGGTTTTAAAAACTCCCCTACCCTGTTTGATGAAGCCCTCCACAGGGACTTGACTGATTATAGGGTTAAAAACCCTCAAGTGACTCTTTTACAGTATGTAGATGATCTACTGTTGGCGGAAACCCGGAGACTGTGAAGAAGGGACCAAGCGCCTCCTGGCCGAGTTGGGTGAGTTGGGATACCGGGCGTCGAAAAAGGCACAGTTGTGCCAGGAAAAAGTAGTCTACTTAGGCTACACACTAAAGGACGGCCAAAGGTGGTTAACCGACGACGGAAAAAGACTGTGACCCAGATTCCGGCCCCAACCTCCGCTCGCCAGGTAAGGGAATTCCTGGGGACAGCCGGCTTCTGCCGATTGTGGATCCCTGGGTTTGCTACCCTGGCTGCTCCACTGTACCCATTGACTAAGGAAAGTGGGAACTTTGTCTGGACTCTAGAGCACCAGAAGGCTTTTGAGACTCTAAACCGGGCATTATTAGAGGCACCCGCGTTGGCCCTACCAGATTTGACCAAGCCCTTCACCTTGTATGTAGATGAAAGAAAGGGAATCGCCCGGGGAGTCCTAACTCAAGCCCTTGGGCCCTGGAAGCGCCCAGTCGCATATCTATCAAAAAAACTGGATCCGGTAGCCAGTGGATGGCCCTCCTGCTTAAGGGCAATCGCCGCCACTGCCCAGCTGGTAAAAGATGCAGATAAGTTAACTCTGGGCCAACAGATAACCGTAGTAGCCCCCCATGCCTTAGAAAGCATTATCAGACAGCCTCCAGATCGATGGATGACTAACGCCCGGATGACTCACTACCAAAGTCTGCTCCTAACTGAGAGAATTACCTTCGCCCCACCGGCCATCTTAAACCCGGCCACACTACTGCCCGAAGCAGATGATGAAATACCTGTTCACCAATGCGGCGACATCTTGGCATCAGAAACGGGGACCCGACCCGATCTGCCGGATGAGCCATGGGCTGGGGCCCCTAATTGGTACACCGACGGCAGCAGCTTTATGGCAGAAGGTAAGAGGATGGCTGGGGCTGCTGTGGTAGACGGGAAAGACTCTGTGGGCAAGCAGCTTGCCGGAAGGGACTTCTGCACAAAAGGCTGAGCTTATCGCCCTGACACAGGCGTTAAGGTTAGCTGAAAATAAGACTGTGAATATATACACGGACAGCAGGTATGCCTTTGCTACTGCCCATGTTCATGGGGCTATTTATAAACAAAGAGGGCTGCTTACCTCGGCCGGAAAAGATATCAAAAATAAAAAAGAGATTCTGGGCCTCCTAGAGGCTATACATTTGCCTAAAAGGTGGCAATCATCCATTGCCCAGGTCATCAGAAAGGCACCGACCCCATAGCTCAAGGGAACCGCTTAGCAGATTTGGAAGCCAAGCGATGCACTAGGACCTATGGTCCTGACTCTCCAGGGAGCTAAGGTCAACAAAACTGTCTCCGGTGGGGAACTAACTAAAAAAGAGAAAGTCCTTTCCGTTGCAGAAGGGCGAGAATATCTATCACATCTACACCGGCTAACCCACTTGAGCCCTCAGAAACTAATTAAAATTATTGAGGCCTCCCCATACCAGGTACCAGATTTGAGAAAGGCGGCTGAGGAAATTTATAAGGATTGTAGAGCTTGCGCTCTCACAAATGCTGCAGTTACCAAATACCGCACTGGACATAGACTCCGGGGAGACAGGCCCGAACCTTTGGGAGATAGACTTTACTGAAATCAAACCGGCCCGGTATGGGAATAAATATCTTCTAGTATTTGTAGATACCTTCTCGGGATGGGTAGAGGCTTTCCCCACCCGAAAAGAGACTGCCTCTGTAGGAGCCAAGAAGATATTGGAAGAAATCCTCCGAGATTCGGGATCCCAAAGGTAATTGGATCTGACAACGGTCCTGCATTCGTTGCCCAGGTAAGTCAGGGACTGGCCAGTCAACTGGGGATCAATTGGAAATTACATTGTGCTTATAGACCCCAGAGCTCAGGCCAGGTAGAAAGGATGAATAGAACAATTAAAGAGACCCTAACTAAATTGTCCATAGAGACCGGCGATAGTGACTGGACAGCCCTCCTGCCCTTTGCCCTGTTCCGCGCCGGAACACCCCACAGGGACCCTTAAAACTTACACCCTTTGAAATCCTCTATGGAACCCCTCCCCCTTTGGCACAAATAGGGATACATGACCCTGACATTATACCTTCTATACCTTTGTCAGCCCGCTTGAAAGCACTCGAGGCCGTCAGGCGCGACATCTGGAACCAGCTAAAAGAGGCCTACCAGCCTGGTGATCTGCTCATCCCGCACCAATTCCAGGTTGGGGACTCTGTCCTTGTGAGACGACATCGGACGGGTCATTAGAGCCACGTTGGAAGGGGCCCTACGTGGTGCTCCTCACTACGCCCACAGCAGTCAAGGTGGACGGTATAACCTCTTGGGTTCACGCCACACACGTAAAGAAGGCACCCCAGAATGCAGCAGATCTCTGGAAGGTGGAAAAGACTGATAACCCTCTTAAGCTGCGTTTGCGTCATGGGAACGGCGAGCAAGTCGTCCAATCCTAATCCCCACGCTCCTCAACTGCTCACGTGGCAAGTCGTCTCCCAGGTAGGAGATATAACCTGGTCAATCCAAAAAACTGCTTCCCCTTGGACATGGTGGCCAGACTTACACCCTGACCTTTGTAAACTGGCTATAGGAACCCCCGACTGGGATTTCATGGGTCGACGAAGGGGGGCAAAACAAGCCGGAGGATGCCACTCCCCCCATCGCAAGGGTAAACTAAAGGCATACCCCTTTTACGTGTGCCCCGGTCACCACAGACCTCGTTCAATTGACTCCTGGTGCGGGGGCAAAGAAGACTTCTACTGTAAAAACTGGGGATGTGAAACCAGTGGGACTACTTATTGGGAACCCTCCTCTTCTTGGGATTTAATCAGGGTTAGAGCAAATTATAGCCACCAGATGAGTCGGGGCTCAGAATGCAATACCTGGTGCCACCCCTTAACCATTCAGTTCACAGGGAAGGGAAAAACAATTAAAACCTGGATCGGAATGGTCGTTCATGGGGAATAAGATTGTACAAAGAACGGTACGATGATGGCCTGACCTTCTCTATTAGATTAAAAATAGAACCCCCCGCCAGCAGACCAATAGGGCCAAACGGGATCCTAGCCGATCAGAGGCCCCCTCTGTCCCAAAAATCCCCCGCCAGCAGACCGATAGGGTTAAATAGCCCCAAACCCCCCCAGGTAAAATCCATAACCCTAAATGGGGCCGTAGATATGGTCACCAGATCTGCTCTGCGACCACCATCTACGCCACCTCCCGCAGTACCTACTGAGCAAAGATGGCACAGACTGTTTAACTTAGTATGGGGAGCTTACTACGCCTTGAATGATTCCAACCCTGAAATGACTGAATCATGCTGGCTATGCCTAGCGGTCAGCCCCCCTTATTATGAAGGAATTGCCACCATGGGGTCTATAATAACACCCCAGACCACACGACTTGTCTTTGGGGCAAAGAAGGCGGCTAACCCTAACGGATGTGTCGGGGACCGGTTCAGGACTATGCTTAGGAAAAATTCCCCAGGCTACCAAGCTCTATGTAATAAGATTGAAGTCAGCCTTCCGACTACTCCTGGTCATTTTTGGTACCAGGACCCAATAGGTGGTGGGCCTGCACCACGGGCCTAACCCCTGCATCTCAACTAGCATATTCAATTCGTCACAAGATTTTGCGTGCTTGTGCAGTTGGTGCCTAGAATTTATTATCATACTGCCAATAGTTTCGAGGATGAATTTGACCAGAGATCCAGATTATGGAAAAGAGAACCAGTATCCTCACCCTGGCTGTACTCCTGGGACTGGGAGTTGCCGCGTAGGGACTGGCACTACGGCCTTAGTCACAGGAGAAAGGGGATTAACTGCCTTGAGCAATGCTATAGATGAAGACCTCAGGACTTTAGAACAGTCCATCTCTAAATTAGAAGAGTCCCTCACCTCCCTGTCTGAAGTAGTGCTCCAGAATAGAAGAGGATTAGATCTGCTGTTTTTAAGAGAGGGAGGACTTTGTGCGGCCCTTAAAGAAGACTGCTGTTTCTATGCAGATCACACAGGGGTAGTCCGAGATTCAATGCAAAGATTAAAGAAAAGATTAGACATGAGGCAGCAAAGCAGGGAGGCGCAACAGAGCTGGTTTGAATCCTGGTTCACTAAGTCCCCTGGATGACGACCTTACTATCCTCCCTAGCAGGACCCTTGCTGATTCTTTGTCTACTTTTGGTCTTCGGACCGTGTGTTTTCAATAGAATTACTGCTTTCATAAGAAAAAGAGTCAATGCAGTGCATGCTATGATGCTCCAACGCCATTACCAAGCTCTCCCACACAATGAGCCACTGATAGTAGACACCGAAAACTAAGTTCTAAGATTAGAACTAGGGACAAAAGAAGAAGTGGGGAATGAAGGAAGTAAATTATATTAAAAATTTAAAAGTTAATACCTTAGAGACAGGCACCTCCACACCCTAAGGATTCCTGGTATAAGGGGGAACGTTTATCGATCCTGACTGACTCTATTCATAGAAGACTCGCCCTAAACTGTTCGGGAAAATTGAGAACAAGAGAGTGCTCCAGAGGGATAAGTTTGGGAGGGTCGGGGTGGAGGGTCCAGATGGGGACGTGTGTGTAACCTGATAATTGCTTCGCGCCATAGCAATTCGCGCCATAAAATGTAACTGTTTAAATGTTTTAAATTAGCCAATCATGTAAGACCGCGCCAACCTTTTCCCGCTTTATGCTTCCGAACCCTATAAAAGAGCTTGCCCCTTAAGGTTCGGGGTCGACCCCTCTGTCTCCTGCGAGAGATACGTGTCGACCCGGAGCTCCGCTTAATTAAAACCTCGTGCATTTGCATCAAGCTCGGTCTCCTGTGTCTGTGGGTCCGCGCCTTCCCGAGACTGGAGTTGGATTTCCTTTTTGGAATCCTACACAAGTTCTAATTTGCCAGTGAGGAATTGTGGATTGATCGCATATGTGATACTAGGAAACAGCTGTAGAAGCTTAGGGGAACTTCACAAAGTCGGTAAAGTGCTACCAATAATAGATCTTGTAAATGTCAACAATAGGGACATTTTCTTATGGTGTATATCATAGCAAATCCCTTTTCTGCAAAGAAACTGATCTATGTGCCTCTATGGAAAAGCTGGAATATTCAGTGAGGCCACTACAATACCACTGGCTTGAAGTTTGAAATGAAACATAAGCTTCCATTTTACAGAATTAATTATTTTTGAAATTAATTATTAAATAATGTGGGGGCAGAAATCTGTCTACTAAATCCTCTTCTTTTTAGACAGGTTTTTTTAACTATTAATTGCAGTAGAATTCATAATATACACGTAAAAAAAAAACCTCTCTAGTGATGAAGACTTTAAGATCGTAAGAAAAACTCATCATTTGCTCTAAATTTTAGTGAGTCCTAACAAATAGCAGCTTCTGAGTAATGAGATTGTCTGCTTTAAGACCTCACCCAAGGTTTCAAGATAATGACATCTATCCTTCAGTCACATTTACTTAACCCTACTTAAAATCGTATGCCTGGTAACTAATCTATGCATTTAGAAGTCAGGGCACTAGTTACCCTTGGAGCGGGATAGGGGGGCATCATGACAAGGAACACCAAGGCAACTTCTGGGGTGCAGATTATGTTACATTTCTCGATCTGGGTGTTGGTGACACAGGTGTGTTCAATTTGATATGTGTTCCTCGTATGTGTGTAATATTTCAATAAAAAGTTAAAAACCAACAATGTCAGATGCTGAGTAGTGTTGTTGCAGTTTAAGTAAAAAGTGTTAGGCCAGTGAAATTTGTACTTTGCATTTTACATCATAAATGAGGTGAAGAGTGTATCAGTCAGGATCCTACCAGAGAAAGAGAAAGAAGCAGTGGGATATGTATATATATTAAGAAATTTATTTCAAGGAATTGCCGTATGAGATTGTGGGGACTGGTTGGGCAAAGTACAAAATTCATAGAGCAGGCCTAGAAGCTGGAAGCTCTCAGGCAAGAGCTGGCGCAGCAGACTTCACATGGAATCTCTTCTTCAGGGAAACCTCAGCTTTGCTCTTGGGCCTTTCAACCAATTGGATGAGCTCTACCCACGTTATCAAGGATCGTGTTCTTTTCTTAACGTGAACTGATTGCAGATGTTAACACTTGAACAAAATAACTTCACAGCAACACCTAGATTAGTGTGTAATTGAAAATGTGAGTAATGTAGCCTACACAACTTGACACATAAAACTATCCATCAAAATAGGTTGTACGAGGATTATAGGCTGCAGTTGAAACTCATTCTTCATTTTGTCAAGGCTATGTTGTCTCATTGGAAGTTTTAAAAAGAGGAGTATATAAAATAACCAGTTAAGGATGGGAAGAAACTTTTTCTGTATGTTATGTGCACAAATTCAGTACTTTTTAAGCTTCCCCTAGTATGACCCTTGAGGAAGACATTCTTCATCCTTATTGTCTTCTCAGAAATGAATTACATTTAGAAAGGCTGAAGAAATCTGTTCAATCGTTTGGAGCGATAATAGCATTCCAACAAGCAAAAACGTGGTTTTTTTTACCAGCATTGAAATTTGCCAGAATTTATGTGTATGCAAAAAATTAAAAGAGTTTGAATTTTAAAATTTCAAACTTGGCACACGTATTTCTCAAGTGAAGCATGTGGGTTTTGCAAGTTTGCGGGGGCAGGGACGGGGAGAGGAGGGATTCATTTGGGAATGAGTGTTACCAATAAGAAAAGAACTGAAGTTTCCAGTTAGGTCACCAGCATTTTAGGGATATAGCGATATACTCCTCTTCCTCTTGGTTTTCCAAGATTGGTCCCAAGAACTAGGAAGGGGAGTCATCATTTGGTAGAGCCCATCGATGGTACATTCCTTCCCCAAATCCTTACCATGTCAAGGGCACTATCAAAGAGCAAATCTTTTCCTTTTCACAGTTTATCAGCTTTATATTATAACAATTCCCTTTGAGCTGATAATAGTAACAATAGTTTATAACTACTGAGCACTTACAACATGTCAGGAACCTTTCTAAATACTTTATATATTTACTCATATAATGTTCTCAACAACAATGAGATAGGTACTGTTATTGTCCCTATTTTATAGTTAGGGAAACTGAGGCACAGAGAAGGAAAATATTGTGTTTCAGTTACTAAGTAGCCAAGCTAGGATTCAAACCCAAGCAGCCTAACTGCAGAGACCAGCTCTGAACCACTAGACTAATTTCCCAATATCAACAGGAATGCACTTGACACTCAGGCACAAGCTGGAAACTGATTCCCAAAACCACTCAACTGTCAAAATGTCTTCCATTTTTTAACAGAGTTAAAATAGAATCTCTGAAAGATATTAACACACCCCAAAGTTTAAACTTGGCATTGAAACCCATAGTGATGAATGGACACTAGCTAATAATATCTGCCGATCAGATGTGGGGCCAGCTTGTTTTGAGTTTTGAACATGTAGGGCTTTGTGTGACAAACACAATTTACAATGTTTAAGCCTTTCATTTGGACTTCTGCCCAAGGGGAGCTTACCTAGGTTTGCAACTAGGTAAATAATTATCAGTTTCTTTATTCCAA
Source organism: Ceratotherium simum simum (assembly GCF_057802395.1). Taxonomy (NCBI): domain Eukaryota; kingdom Metazoa; phylum Chordata; class Mammalia; order Perissodactyla; family Rhinocerotidae; genus Ceratotherium; species Ceratotherium simum. The sequence goes on from NC_141911.1 coordinate 36,878,487, forward strand.
AATACTTTGAGGCAAATAGGTAGGGTTTTTTCTCCTAATTCATTAATTTTTATTGCTTTACAAAAAACTGTAGGATAAGATTCTGTGGAAGAGAATTCATAACTTGCTTTTGGTAAAATTCCATTTTCTCCAATATTTTGTCTCTAGACCAACAAAAAGAGCAGTGATAATATCTTTTCAGAGGCAAAATTGGTGTGGATTTTTTTTCCTCTTAGCAGAACTTTAGACTCCGAAGAAGTATTTTGGTATGCTTATTTAAAGAACAGCTCGATTTACTGCCAAATAGCTCTTCATGAAAGACATATGTAAATACAGCAGAGTAAACGAGATAATTCTATTTCATTTGAAAAACACTTTCTTAATTATGTGAACTTGTTTGAAAGAATATGAAATGCTCTGTATTTAGTTCTGTGAGAAGTTTGGCTGTGATATTTGTGATGTCATCATAGCCAGGAGTTGAAAATTATATTAATATTGAATGCAAAACTGTTTTCTTTTCTCTCTTCTTGTATTTTTAATAAAGGAAAATGCTAATTAAAAAATTGATTGCAAAAAATATCCTCTCTGGCTCTAAATACTGCCATTTAGGTTTATTTTATGTGTACTGTGTCAGAATTTACATTTGCAGTGTTCTAGTCTCCAAACTATTATGTTTAGAAAAATTGAGTTAAATATATTCCTTTGTCAAAGGTGGCATTAAAATGTGCAAAAGACTAGTCTTATTTACATCATAGGGTAGCCCGTCAGAAAATTTTTGCCCCAATGCAGTTTCCAACAAACATCTAATATTTTGTTTCTCATCATTCCAGACATGAAACCAGCATATGGAAGCAATTTCATATCAGCTATCTAGTTCAAATCTTAAGACTCTGTGAAATAATTTGAAAGATGATATTATCTATCTTTTACAAAGAGGGAACTGAGAAGCCAAATGACTAACTGTCTTGCCCCAATTCCTACTGTTAATGAGTAAAATCCGTTCAAGGATATTAATTTCCTGTCTTCCAAAGCTAGGCTCCTTCTCACTGCCCCATGCTGCCAACTCCACGCTGATTGAAATACTGATCTTGCTGGTTAATTTCTCCCCTTTCATTGGCCTTAACAACAACATACCACAGTGGAAATAGTTTAAATAGGCAATACATGCATTCTAAAAATTTAGCTTATTTTATCCTTGGAAACATTTTGTTGTTGTCATTCTACTAAAGTTAAAGTGATCATTGCCTGTGTAAAAAATTGTCTATATGAAATCACCAATGAAATACCAAAATTGAACTCATTATCACTCCTTACTGCAGCCCCTACAAACCAGTTTATTTCAGCAAATGTCCCACTCATCGACCCTATAATACTAACCAAATGCCGCAGAATTATCCTGGATTCCTCTCCCCTTGCCCTCTATTCCAGTTACAAAGTCCTTTTCATTTTCCCTCCGGGCTGCTACCTTTTTCTTGCCTGGACTATCGCAATAACTTCTTTTTTTTAAGATTTTATTTATTTATTTATTATTCCCTCCAAAACCCCAGTAGATAGTTGTATGTCATAGCTGCACATCCTTCTAGTTGCTGTATGTGGGCTGCGGCCTCAGCATGGCGGGAGAAGCGGTGCGTCGGTGCGTGCCCAGGATCCGAACCCAGGCCGCCAGCAGCGGAGCGTGCGCACTTAACCGCTAAGCCACAGGGCCGGCCCAATCGCAATAACTTCTTAAGAGCTCTATCCATCAGGAGTCTCGTCCTGCTCTGATCAAATAATTGCCCAAGAGATCTTTCTGTCCCACCATGTCATCCACCCACTCTAAACATTTCAACATCTCCTTTGGGATAAAGTTAAACTCCACGTGTATATAATGATGAATCCCCTGACCTCCTCCTCAGCCTCATCTTCTCCCATCCTTTTCTATATACAGTCCATTCATACAGTCTGCTTACAGTCCCAGGCCCACAATGGTCTCTTCCACCGATTGGCCCTTACACGTTCTCTCTTCTGAGAACACTGAACCCACTCTCACGCAGCAGAAAGAGATACAAAGTTGCAAGAGTAACAGTTTGAATATTAATCAATATTCACATCAAATTTCTTTACTAGCACCCAAGAGAATCCTCTTCTGCTCACCTCTCTCTCTCATACTAGTGCTCCCTGCTTTTCTTCTTTTAATGACAACAATTTCAGTCATGTGTAGCAATTATCAGATTAAAAGAGAAGGGGCAACGTGACATCAGGATACGAGGTCAGGAACTAGGAGGGACAGAGACAATAAAAACTTGAAAAGAGTTCAGGGATTGAATTTTTAAATGTACTGTTTCTCACAGAGGAAGAAACATAAAATGCTTCAAGTTATTCAGGAAAAAATTATCTTCCATAAACTTGGCACAGAAGAAAGAGATTTCTCTATAGTCCAGTAGAGTTGACATTATCTGAATTACCATAACCCTCCAAAATCAGACTATAATTGTGCACATCATCCAAATACTAGCTTAAGATCTAACAAAAAAAAATCTAAACACAACTAGCTAAGTGTTTAATGTTTAATGACAAACATTGGTCTTGAATTAATCTTTTATTCAAGAACGAGTAATTATAAATTAATAATAGTAGGGAATTTGAAGGGATTCTACACAGGAAAGATACACTCAAGGTGCAGAAGAATTACTGTCATAAGAAAGCATCACTTCCTGTTATCAGAAATTTCCTGAAAGCATGCACTCTGTTAAATTAGAGACACAAATGAAATGATATGAGATCAAACTAAAATAAAACTGAACATGACTGAAATGCAGAATAGAGAGGTGCAGGGATAAGCCTTAAGTTGGATGAAATAAGGGAATAATATGAGAAAATTAGCATTTTAATAGAAGAATTAAGATCTGTATTAAAATCAATGTCAAGTATAATAAAGAGTACAGAAAAATGAAATCGGTGACGAGAGGTACAAACCTGAAGAGGTAACCCACAATGCAGGGAATCCAAAACACAAATTCCAAGGGAAAAAAACAAGACATTAAAACAGAAGAAAAAATCAAGGACATAATTGTAGAAAAGCTTTTGAAGCTGCAGTGCCAGCACACTGGGCTTACGGGACTGATGTTGCGCTACATGCTGCAGGAAATTTCACTCAAAAGATGCCAACTACCTAAACTCTCTTGAAGAAAATTTTGAATACAATGACAAAGTATATAGGCAGAAAAAAGTAAGCTACATAAAAAAAAATTAGAAAAATCTCAAATATATACTCAGGGACACAAAATGTCAAAGACAATGGAATAATTAATCATTGTATATATATGAAAATAAGCATTTTACATAAGAATAACAAAATGATAACCTAAGATATGCAGTAGGTCAAATACCAAAACCCACAGTCCTCCAGGATAAAATAAGCAGTATTCTAGAGCCATCTGAATAATGAATCAGAATTAAGAATTATACTAAAAAGTAACATCTACAGATATTTTTAAGGAACAAAATTTGTATCATCTTCCCAAAAATCAGTACCCAGCTAAAATATGAACTTGGATACTAGTAACAGAAAGAGGGCTTTAGATATATGTCTATGTGTATTTATGCTCGTGGATGTGTGTCTGTGTATGAGCTAACAAAAAATATTACTAAAGGACCCTTGGAAAACAAAATATTATTCCAAGTCTAATTTGAACCCACTAAAATGGCAATCAAAACAAAGACCTATAGAATATAGAATATGTTATCTACTAAGGTAAGATAGTGGCTTGAAACCAATTAAAAATTGTTAAAACTAAATAACTGTTGGTAATATAGTTATGGAGATGAATACAAATGTCATAAATAATTATTTAACATAGGAATATATCGCCAATTCAAAACAATTTTAAAACAATATCCTAGGAATTAAACTCCAGATTAAATAATTTTGACAAATTGAGTCATTTAGAAAATAATATTGTTAGAAAACAATATGTTCTCACCAACCAAAGTCAAAACAAGAACTGAATATAATGCATAAAATGTGTTAAAAACCTGCAATAATCAAAACAGTGTAGAGGCAGAGAATCAAACCAAACAATGGCAACAGGATAGTGTGTCCACAGACAGGCCATGGACTCACATACTTAAGAATTCAATGTGGGATAAGATAGTGTTGTAAGTCAGGGGAGAAAGGACAATTTATTTAATAAATGGAGTAGGAAATTAATCATTTGGGGGAAAAATTAAATCACTGCCCCCAAGAGATACCCCAGAACACATTACACATTGGATAAAGATTCATATTGAAGTAATGAAACAAGATCTTTTATAAGAAATTACAGGGGAACATTTACGCAAATTTAGCATAGATCAAGACTTTCTAGTTATGCTATCAATGCATCTAGGCAGAAGAAAATAAGGAAAATATTGATATATTTATCACATACATATTGAAAACGTATTTCTTCTAACTAGAGCCATATTAAAATCAGGAGAAAATATTTTAAACATAAATGACATGTAAATGCTTAATATTCTTAATATATTAAAAGTTCTTAGAAATCACTAAGAAGACAAAAACTTCAATTTAAAAACTGGCACAAATTATTATAAGAAATCTATAAAAATATGTGATTCTTACATTTAAATAATAAGGAGATAACATCTTTTACCTAACAAATTGTCAAAGATTGTGTTTATTTGTAATATCTAAGGTTAGCAAAGATATAAAGAGATAAGCTCTTTGCATGCTATTAGTAGAGTTATAAATTAATTCATCTTTTCTTGGGGCCAATTTTGCCCCAGCTCCTTATGAATATGTGCCCCTTTTGACTCAGAAATTGCACTTATAAGAATTAATCCTGAAATAATCAGACATCTAACATCACCCATCAGGTATTCCTCATAACTAAAAATACCCGTGTCCTGTAGTAATATTTTCACTTAATTGGAATTAAAAATGTTTTAAATAAGGCATTCCCTGAATGTTACTTGTTAATCATTAAAAGCTATACTTATGTAATTACCCCTGAGATGGGGGTAATGTGTACCCCTTTGGCCAGGGTAATGTGTATGAAGAGAGACAATGAAACTCCAAATGACTGGGTTAGGCAAACATGAAAAAGGATGGAAGATTTGTTGGACAAACAGGAAAAAGTAGGCAGGTAATTTTTAATAAAGAATAGACTGTCAACTTACAAAAATAGAAACCAGTTTAAGAGGCAAAGTGTTTGTTTGAGATCAAAGAATTGCAATTTGGGGAGCACAGATTCAGGTAGAAACCAAAATAGTGTCCCAATTACAGGAGAGGTGCTCAGGGTTTTTACGGGGAAAAGAGAGGATGAGGTGAGTTGTGTTAAAGAAGAGTTCATTGGTGCTAGATGAGGTAAGGCTAGGTTTGTACTTCATTGATTGACTTGAGATTCAGTCAACAGGCAAAAGTCTAGGCTTGTACTTCGTTGATTGGTTAGTGATTCAGCCATCAGCAAAGTCCAATTTCATCAGTCCTTACCAACAGGATATTCTTATTCACTTCTTGGAATATCAGTGGCTTAGTCCAGTGTGGAAGATAAAGAAAATAACGCGTGAAAGGCAATTCCTCTGAAATGGCTGCTCTGGCTCTATTTTAATATGGCTCCACTTATGTCATCTTTCACAAACTGACAAGTCTGGTACTATTTCCTCACCTCTGCACAGACGAGAAACTGGCCACATTGGAACTGTCTCCTTTTCTGTCATTAAGAAGTAAAGAACCAAAGCATGATAGGTTCAGTGTAGTGGGTGTCTCTTGTCCACCCTGGTCTAAACCTATTTATCCATATCTCCCCCAGAACAAATAATTATGGGAGCCTAGTGTTATTCAGAAAGTTTGAATCAGTCCATGAAGAAAACATTCACATTTTCCACATTAAAACAATACAAACTAAAATTTTGAAGCATGTCTTGTTCATAGGATCAAGGTGTGGTAAAAGTGACTAGTACACTGAGTTCTATATTTGAATGATGCACTTAATTAATGGTCTTCTTTTTAAGAGCCTGGTTGTCAAGTGTACTTGTATTGCTCAACCTCATTCAAATTAGTAAGTACTTTGAGTTGTTAATCTTCCTTGATTGCAAATTCTGACCCAACAGGAATCATTCATTATTGTGTTAGACCTTTTTCACTTTCTTGAGATTCCTACACAGTATATGGGAAATTCCACTTCTTGTGAACCTTGGTAAGAGAGAAACCGTAATCGCTTTAGAGAAGTGGATTGTCTCACCATCCTACAGACATTATTCAGGTTCGTGGGAAATATTAGTAACCCCAGGTAAAACATACCTGTGTAAAATATACACTTGCCAGAAAATAGGAGACAAAACCACAAAAATACAGAAGCCTAATATTAACTTCTGTAAAAGAGGTTTCCAGAGAAACATGGGTTCTGCCAAACAAAGTGAATGATAAGGTGTGATAATTTGTATCTATTACAAAAGGCATAACGCTTGGGTCATTTTTGTTTTGGGGAGAAAACATAACCACTTTTGAGTATACCATCTGAGCATTTATGAGATATATTAAAGGGTGCCAGTTTCAAGTAAGGTCACAGAGGAAAAGAAGGCTCTTCGGCTGATCAGACTTGACTGGAAGTAGCTTCACTACTTTGCTTTTATACCCAGGAAATCTGATGGTTAGGTTGGCAGCCAGCCCCAATAGGAGAATCACAGCAGAAATCTTTAAGATTTGTGGGCAAAGCCATTTCCCTTTTCTCAAGTGTCTTTCCTTATTTTGAGTGATAGATCCTAGGTTGTCTATAGTACTTGTTTACAACTAAACATGTGACCATGGGACATGCAACTCCACATTATGAATCTGTGTATTAATCCAGTTGTCTATAAAGCCAAGTATACCCCAAAGTGCTCCATCATCAAATGGAAATGAATAGATAGAACTGGACCTCACTAGGTTCTGAAGGTACAAGTAAGTTTTGAGCCACACTACTATCCCTTCCTCTATTCTTGCCTAAGCTATCATGGAGAGCTGTCTATGCTCAATTGACTGAAAAGCGAACAAAAATCCTGGATTTCAGAAGGCCCTGCACAAAATAGGGGCAATCTCAAAATTTAGCTTTCCATCCATGAAACTCTGAGTGCTGTTGGTTTGGTCGTCTCAGTAAGCGAGGCAGAAATGCTTGTATCAGAAGATAACAATGGAATCATTACCTGGTAAGTTGACAGTACCACCTGGCCGATTCAGGCCCTTCATGCCACTAAGTGAACAGGTAATAAAGGGGATTACGGTGTCGACTTCTGAGATTGATCCCGACTGTGGAGAAGAATTAGAATTGCTGCTACACAATTAGGAATGTAAGAAATATTAAACGAACTCAAAGATTGTTCTGGGGTGCCTCCTGGTTCTGACTTGTTTGTTGATAAAATTCATCGGGAGGCCACAGCATCGATGTAGAAAAGACACCCAGAGGCTTAGATTCTTCAAGAATGAAGGTTTGGGACACTACCTCAGGTGAAGAACCTTGAACATTTGAGGTATTGGCTAAATAAAAAAAGAGACATGGGGCCGGCCCCATGGCTTAGCGGTTGGGTAAGCGCGCTCCGCTGCTGGCAGCCCGGGTTCGGATCCGGGGCGCGCACCGACGCACCGCTTCTCTGGCCATGCTGAGGCCGCGTCCCATGTACAGCAACTAGAAGTATGTGCATCTAGGAAATACAACTATCTACTGGGGCTCTGGGGGGGAAAAATAAATAAATAAAATCTTTAAAAAAAAAAAAAAAAAGAGACATGAAATGAGTCGTGGAAGAGAAAAGTCATAATCACCAACTTCAGTCTCATGTGAAAGAAGACTGCAACACCTTCTTGTGTTTTCGTCCTTTCCTGTGTTTATATACTTTAAAAACTTCCCACTTCTTCCACACCCTTTCTTCCCGCTGTTTTGTACAGTTGGTGCTGAACAACTTTTCAGTTTGGCTCATACGATTACAACGGATTGTAAATAAACTAGAAGAAAAATGAATTTGTCCAATGCAGTAAGGAACGAGACTTTGTGGTGTTCCCCTTTTGGCGAGGAGGTGAACGCATTTTGGATGCATGAAGGTTAGTTGCATTACGTTGGAGGGAGAATTTCTTTTTTAATTACTGAAGGAAGAGTTTAAGTTTATGTTGCTTGTGCCAATGTGGATTTCAGTGGACACTTGGCACTCTTGTTTTCATTTCTTAGTATCTAAACCCCTATAAAGTGTGTCGTTTTTCCATTTCCTAGTATCTTTTGTTTAGTTTTTCAGGGTTTTTTACTTTTTATTTTAAAGTAATTTTATGTCTAATACCATTTTAATAAATTCCTTTTCTGTTTAAATCAGCTAGAAAAAGTTTCTGTTGCTTGCAATTAAGGATCCTGACTATGCAGTTATTGATGTTTATCACAGGACTGTTCATTATGAATAATTAGATATTAATTAAATATCCAAAATATGGTATTGGGGTCAAGTGAATTATATTTATGCCATAGAATACTAGCAATCACTTTTAAATGATGTTATAGGATAAAATTTAGTGACATACAAAAGTGTTCATGATATACTGAGTGGCAAAGCATATTGCAAGCTGAGTGCTGGGTCACAGGTTTGTATTTTATGCCTTCTTTGTAATTTACATATCTCTCTATCATCTATTTTATCCATCTATCTATCTTGTGTTAGTTATCTATTATTATATAACAAATTACCCCAAAACTAAGCAGCTTAAAACAACAATCATTTTTATTCTCTCCCAGTTTCTTTGAGTCAGGAATCTGGGAGTAGACTAGCTGGATGGTTCGAGGTCAGCGTCTCTCATGAGGTTGCAGTCAAGCTTGTGGCTGGGGCTGCAGTCTCTGAAGACTTTACTGGGACTGAAGGATCCTCCTCTGAGCCGAGAAGGATTGCAAGAGGCTTTATTTCCTCACCATGTGGACTTCTCCACAGAACTGTTCACAACCTTGCCTCTCCCAGAGGGAGTGGACAGAGATAGAGGGAGAGAGAGAAAAAAAGAGAGAGAGCGCACACTTACGATCAATGTGCAGTATTTTAATCTAATATTAAGAGTGATGTTCTACCACTAGAAGCAAGTCACTAAGTCTAGGCCATATTCAAGGGGAAGGTAATTAAGCTCCATCTCTTGAGTGGAGGTTCTGTCGACACATCTTTAAAACCACCATGTACACATACATATACAGATAAAAATATTTAAATGTGTAAAATATTTTATAATAAACACACCCAGAAAAATACTTGGTATAAAATATTATGTATATTATAAAACTTATTCCATAATTATAAATGTGTGTGTGTGTGTGTGTGTGTGTAACCAAATACTGTCAGTGTCAACTCCCCTTCTAACTTCTAATGAATTATAATAGGGCCGAAGCATCCCCTGGAAAGGGGTATATTTTAAATTGTGTCTACAATTGAGTTGCACACATATACAGACAATTCTCAGACTATGGGAGGTTGAGGGATGATAGTACAAAGGCCAGATTTCAAGGTGGAACTATGGGGTCCCTCAAGAGAATTCTAAGCAGAGAAGAAGCTGGGTAAAACAAACTGGATTGAGCTCCCAGATGGGCAACAAGTAGTGCTTCTGGCTACTAGAGCCTGGCAGCTTACACTGCACCCACCCACCAGGTTCTCTGGAGGGATGTAGCCACGCAGGTCCTCTCATCTCAGTACAGCTGCTACCAATAGATGAGTGAGAAGCAGAAGTGAAACTGATTAGCATTCCAATGTGAAGAGTGCCATAGATAACTGGAGGGGACGGGGATAGGAGAGAACTTTGCAGAAGACTGGTGTATTTTAGAGCTAGTGAGAACTGGGGATTCATATTATTGTTACCTCATTTCTACCTAAAATCTGTTTGATAGATTCAGATTGGATAGATACCAAATAGTTAATACTATCGTGACTATTCTTTTTTGCTAATCTATATCTTCTAAATTTTCTATAATTAATACATATCATTCTATAGTAAAAAAAAAAAAAGTGAGGTTTTTAAAATATTTCTTCAAATATGAAGAAAAATCAAAATATATAGAAAGTGAAAACAGGATACAAAACTATATACAGTAGGAACCCCACTCATTTTTAAATGTAGATGTACGGTAATATAAAACGTAAATGAGATTAAATATGTTTGTATATGCATATATATATATACACACACATACATAGATATAACTATCTCCATATATCTATGTATCTATCTGTATCTATTCAGGAGGAGAAAACCTAGAAGGAAACATAGCAAAATGTGGGCAGTTCTTTTTCATGGGGATTACAAATGATATTGTTTTCTTCTTTGTACTTTTTTGTATTTTCCAAATTTCTATCATGAGTATGTATTACTGTTGTAATAAAATAGAAAAAAACTAACATTATAAACAATTAAAAGGGGAAATAAATTATGATACTTTCATGAGATGAAATAATATATAACTATTAATATTTCATTTCCAAAGAAATGTAATGACATGATTAAATGCTCATGGTATAATTACAGGTAAAAAAAGAGTTGAAAAGGAATAGGAATTTGTAATAGGAAATTGAATAGGACTCTTCCTGTTGTCTTAGAATTCTGGCTGAAACTCCAAAACTTAGAACAATGGGTTATAAATAACCACACATTCTAAAGAGAGATGCTAGACCCATCCAAGGAGGATTCAGTGAAGAGAACAGAACTAGTCCAGTAACTATCAGCGCCCCCATACGCACCACCTCTAACCTACTTAAGTGAAGTCTAAAGTTCAAAAGTTGATTACAGAACACCTTTAAGAGAGAAGAGTAGCCACAGGGAGTAGAGTAGCATTTTCCCTTTCCCTTTCCCTTCCTTTCCAAGCCCTCCCTCAAATGCTCCAAAAAGAAACACCAATAAAGGGTAGGACATCCACAAGATAGAGAGGCTGGCATCACTCTTGAGTCCCAGCCCTGCGGAATGGTAGCCCCATTGCTGCATGGGACTGAAATACGGTGAGAGTTCTGGATAGAGATGGATGTGTGTCTCTTGGAATGTGGGCAGACTGGAGCCTGCTTTTCAATCTGAAAGCAGGCAATGGGCTGGAGTGACCTGTGTTAGCAAGGTGAAGATAGTCATAAGGAGCAGCTTGTACTTTAACCATTTAGCAAGGCAAGGATGCATAAGATTCTTGAGGGCTAAGAGGTATGATGGATGTGACCCGCTTAAGAGGGACTGTAGGAGGCAGCTGGGTATTCTGGTCAGGAGCTTTGAAGCAGTGAGGAAGGACATCTTAAGAAGTCAGAGAGACGTCTATATGAGGGAACAGAGTAGAGCAGAAGTTAAAGTGTGTTTGTGTCTGTGTGTGTGTGTAGGAATAGATAGATAGATGATGAATAACAGAAAGACAGGTAAAGGTACATAGGCACTGACGCATAGATCTCCATACCCTCAAAAAAATAATTTGAAAGCAACATATCAAAACTTTAACATGGTTATCTCCAAGAGATGAACTGATACCGTTTTTCATCTATCCTGAACATCTTTATCTTTTCCTGTATTTTGCATTAACATTCTATTAATTTTATAAGCAGCATAAAAATTATCTAAAAAATTCTGATAAGGAGGCATTGTATTGTTCTACTAAAGTCCGCTAGACTGAAAACTCCATAATGACAGGGACCATCATCATCTTATTCAACACTCTATCTCCATCACAGTATCTGGTAGAGAACAGGTGCTCAATACATGCATATTGAATCCATTAACGAATTAAATAATTAAGTTCAAACACCTACCATTAAAATTAAAATGGAAGAAGTGATTTTTTTCCATGCTACTCAGTAACCATCTCTCTGTGCCCACTAATAAAAAGCAAAGATTGTCAAAAAGGGATGCCAAATAGAATCTGAACCTAAGCAGTACAGTTAACACAGGCCAGGGATATTGTTAATGCTTCCTAACGATCAAACTACCTATACAAAAGCACAGATAATTATTTAAACAGACATCATTGTCAATAGGAAAAATCACTTTTACAAACAGAGAATCTGCATCATAAATATTTGAATCTCTATTTCATATTCCAATTTTATTCTTTTTGCATATAATTTGGCTTTTAAATTGTGTTTCACCCAGTTTCAGAAAAGAAGCTTTCCAACCACATTCTATCCCAAAATTTACTTTTACCACTCTTGTGCTGATCCACTTACATTATTACCATACTCTTTATCCCCCTACATGTTTCCGTCCATAGAGATTCCCTTGTTGACATGCTTCAGTTCTGCTCCTGAGAAAGCTTTCTCTTCGAAGGAAAAGAATGACCAGATGTAGCAGAAAGGGCTGTAGACTAAGAGCCAGGAAGTTGCCCTTGATGTACCAGAAGTGAAACAAGAGCTAAACTGTATGACCTCCTTTGCTTTCGGTTTCTTCATCTGAGTCTCAGTTTCATTCATTCACACATTACTCCTCTGAAATCCCTCATTTAATAGAAGTACACAGACATGCATTTTGGCTAGCTAAGCTTTCAATTTCCTCTATCTTACCAAGGCCCTTCCTTGATGGACCTCCTTCTAGCTTAGAATTTTACAGTAAGAATCAATACTGCCTCTCTGGCTGCAGTTTCCATAAATGCTGAAATTTCAACAGCAGGTTGAAAATTTAGGTCCTCCTGAGTCAACAGCCTTCTCACTATTGTCTCAGTCTGCATTCCACATACTAACCTGTCTCCCAACGCATTGTTAGACCCCACCACACACTAGCAGAACTCTTAATTGACTCACAAAAAACCAGTTCAGGTTTCACAAATGGAGTCAATATGAAGTTGAATTTATCAGCAGTAACAGTAAAAATGTAGCTGGTACACATGTGTCATCAGTTTGTTTTCTCCAACCATAAAAGAAGAAATGTTTTGCTTTCCTCTAACATCAAATGACCTAGAACTTGTTCCCTCAGGAGATATCACATTATCTTTTTTAAAGTCCTTTATCTCTCTTTCAATATAAATTTAAAAATTCTGAACAGTTTCACTGGGCATTATTCTTCCTCAATTTAAGTTTTCATTTTCTCTCAATGAAAACCTTGACTTTCTGGGACATTAATGATGTCAAAAAACAAGAGCCATCACTCCTATTCATGTGACAAACATCTGCTTCCACCAAGTAGTAAAAACATGATAGGAATTCCAATGGCTACAAGTAAGTTGCAGGGTTTATTGAAGTCTCTTGTTCCTAACCCAATGAAAACATAGCAAGTATAAGCGAAGGGCATTGGTCCCTTCAGGAGGATGTTTTGAGCTAGCAGAATATGAAACAATCTAGAAACAACTCCTGTAGTAATCTTCTTCACTTAATTTTTTCTCCTCTAATTTTCAGGATCTTTAAGATTATCTCAAAAGAATAAATAGAAATGCACTATCTTACCTCAAGTCTTCTCTCTCTAAGAATTGTATTTACACCTAAAAAAAGGGCATTGTTAGAACCTGTACATCTATTATGAGTGTAACCACTGGCCACATGTTATGCACACACATTTATTGTAACAACTAACATTTTATGCTGCTTTTGTTCCTGCAAAACTATTTAATATGTATACTTAATTCCTAATGATCAATCAGGCTTTCCTTAAAATGGCTACATGGAATGCTGTATGACTTACGAATAGATAGAACAATTTGTGCAGGAATAACTCCAAACTAGAAAGAAAATCTAGAAGGGAATAACCGCACACTAGAAAGAATCTTGGATCTTTGTAATTGTTTTAAAACTTGAATAGGCTATACTTTTTTTAAATAAATTTAAATAATATAAAGTATATAGGTGACAAAGTAAACACCATCTTTCACTTTCCCCACTGCCCTCCTCTCACTGTCTCTCTCAGAGACCCTTCCTAAAAGGGCATCAGAGTCACTTCTGTCCATGCCTTAGTGTATGCATTTAAATACAAAATATGTATGCATATAATAAGCAGATTTTTCTTTGCTGAAAGAAAATCATACCACACACATTGTTCTGAAAAAATCATTTTCCCTCACTTAAAAATATTCTTATAGATATTTACTGAGTAGTTTTAACTGTGTCAGAATATTCATTATGTAAAGTTGCTATTTAACCATTCCATTATTGATTTACATTTAGGCTAATCTCAATTATTCTTAATTACAAACTCTGCTTCAGTGAATATCTTAGTACATAAGTCTGTACCTTTGTGCATAGAAATTGGATTTTGGTTCAAGTGTTAAGCTTATTTTAAAAATTTGATAAAGACTTCCGAAGATCCTCCAAAGAGGTTTAACTAATTTGTATTCCCACAAACAGTACATTCAGAGTTACCATTTCCCTACAACTTCACCAAACTTGGATCAATCTTTTTCACTTTTTTCTAACAATTGGTCTCATTTTATTTCCCTGATTTTCATAGCAGTTAGTATCATTTCAAAAGTTTATGCATTTATATGTATTTCATATGCTTTGCCCTTCTCCTCGTTGGGTAATTTGATTTTTTATTGATTTGTAGATGATTTTTAGATAGTCTTTGTTATACATACATATATACTACTTTTTATTAACAGGATAATTTTTATTATATACACATATATACACACTTTTATTCTAGTCTACTGGTTACCTTTTAAATTTGTTTATCTTTTAACATGCTCAGTTTTTTTATTTGTTTCATTGGTTTATAAGAATCAAATCTCTCTACTTTTTTCCTTTTTAGATTCTAGATTTTCTGCCTTGTCTAGGAAAGCATTCATCAAACAAACTGACATGCCACCTATATTATATATTAAATTCTTATATATATAAATCTGTTTGAGATTCTATTAGAGTTCCATTAGTCTATTCATTTCTTTTTGCATCAATGGTATTATTTTTAAAATATATTTATATATATTATATAGAGAGAGATTTATATATTATTTATATAATTATATATTATATAAGTAATATGTAAATTATCATATCAAATATATTGTATAATATGAATAATACTACAGATCAACCTTATATGATTTATATAAAATATAAATTTTTTTAATTTATTGAATTGAACAGGATTTCTCATCTAATGTGGGACACTACTAGTTGTAGTGAACACTTTTATCTTGCGCTTGACTCTGATGTGAAAACTTCTAATATTTTACCATTAAGTAAGACCTGTGCTTAAGGTCTTTTATAAATACTGTATTTATTTAAGAGATTTTCACTTTATTTCTATATTTCTAAGAGATTTTATCAGGAATAGGAATTTTTCAGTATCTATTGAGTGATCTCCTCCATACACACACTTTTAATTTATTGGTAAAATGAATCACACTAGTAACCTTCCTAATGTTGAACCATAGTTGCAAACCTAGAGATAAACCTACCTGGTCATGATGTATGGTGATTTACATACTGCTGCTTCAATTTGCTATTATTTTACTTAGGACTTTTGCATCTATATCCATAAGTGAACTTGCCTTTAGTTATCATTTTTGGGTTACTTTTTCTGGAATCCATAGTAGGATTTTGTCATCCTACAGAATGAGTTGGAAAGCTAACCAATTCTAAACCCTGGAATAGATATATTACATAATAATTACCTGTTCCTGAATAATTTGGTAAAACTTTTACATTTTCCTTCTTATTTTCATAAAATTGATCAAAGTTGCAAAAATGAGAATCATATTAATACTTCAGTAATATGACAAAAAATCAACATCATAGAAATTGCTCTCATCACTTTATTTTGTTTTTAGTGGGGAAATTTAAATACGCGGATATAAACCACAATGTTATATTTGCAAAGATGTCTCATGGTACCAGGGCCACCCAGTGCATTATGACATGAAGCACAACCAAGCTTGACAACACGTGTTTTGGGGTTTTACCCAATCCATGCAATTATCAATAACATACAGGAAAGGTATTTAATCTGGAGACTTTTTAAAAAGATAACAAAAGACATTTTAGAATAATAGAACTCAAAATATATACTGAAAATCATTGAGTTTTAACCTAAGTTCACTATGCATTTAATTTAAACACACAAAACTGGTATTATATATTTAGTTTATGCTCTTTACCGTCCAATTTAACCTCTGGAAGAATTGACAAAAACTGTTAATCGGGTGTGACTAAATGCTATGTCACAGATCCCAGATAGTTATAAACAAGCCCCCAGCTGCATAATTTCTGGAATTTACTGTTTACTCAGTAGATGAGTTTGGATAATGTTCAGATGTGAATAACAGAAACCTAAAATAACAGTGGCTTAAATAAGCTAGAAGTTTGTCTCTCAGGTAAAAGTTCAGAGGTAAACAATCCAGAGAGACAGTAGGACAGCCCTGCTCCACAAAGTCCTCAGAGACTCAGGTTCCTTCTAACTTACTACTCTGCCATCCTTTGGGCATGGGTCTTCCCTCATGGACAGAGATGGAACTGTAGCCATCACATATATTCTAGGCAGCAAGTTAGGGAAAAGAGAAAAAAAGGCTCAATGGGTACATGCCAGTTATCTCATATTGAAGGGTCCTGGAAGCGATCACAGGGTATTTCCACTTACATCCTGTTGATCACAACATAGTTACATTTCATACTTCACTACAAAGCCAGCTGGCCAGTGTCTTTGTTATTCTAGGAATAGAAATATTGAGAGGAAAACTAAACATGTCTGCCACTACCATTTCAGACACACTCGCAAGTAGTCTGCATACGCATTTCCTGATCTCCTCTGTCTCATGAATGCAAGCCCCTGGTGACAAATGTTCCTGCCCAGAGAGTAGAGACAGATCAATACAAATTAATCAGTACTGATGGAGAAAACAACTTAAAGAGCATGACTTACTGCCAGTGGGTCAGTGGTGTCATACTGATAGATTAAAAAAAAGAATATTCCTTGAACGAAAAAATTGTACCCTAGTCTTTCAAACCACCAATATATTCTGGGTACCAGTAATGTGAACCTCACTGTTTAGGTGCCATGCATGTCACAGCAAAGTTTTTTTAGGGAGTTTACAATACAGTTGGGATGGTGGCACATATAAATATATAACATAAAATGTTATACAGCCCAATAATTATTAACAACAAAGTAAGAGATATGACAAATCTCCATATGATTAAGGGATATACTACTAGTATAGACAAGAATGGGAATTTATGCTTCAGATATTATGGGGGCTAGGAATTTGGAGGGATTGATTATCCTTCTGAAAACAACTAAGAATACTGGATTAAATATAAAAATGTCATATTAGAAATATTTATGATATGACAGAATAGTAAGTTATTGCCGATCAAAAATTAAGTGTAAAAGAGAATCCAAAGAGCAAGCACAGGACTAAGCTGCTTTTGCCAAGGGGGCATTTTCTAAACCTAGAAACTTGGCTTTCATTTTCACAGCCTCACAGAGTCATGGGGATTGAAAACAAAGCACAAGCTTAACCCGAGTTAGGAAGTCTATAAGAGACTCTTGCCAGCCAATAATGTGGGACTCTAGGTGGCCATATGCTCAATGAGAGTAAATAAGAAGTAAACTCATCCCTCCCTCCCCACTTCCAGGAGGCTACAAGAAAATTTGCCTTGGAATTAAGGAGAGTGTAAAGGATAAATCTTCCCCAAGAAGTTGTAATCTTAAGCCAGCCTTTGGATAGATTTGCAGCTCAAATTCGTTATCACTTGTGCGGTCTGAAAGACCTTAGACGATAAATTTAGTTTAAGATGGTCCCAGAGATAGTTCCTTCAGGTATGTGGCAGAAACAAACAAAAATACTTTCTGTATTTTTAGAGAAATTTATCTTCATCTTAGGACTCAAAAATTCCCACAAATAAACGCCCCAAAAATACAAGCAACTCAGAATTAAAATTTGCTATGTACACACCAGATCACAGCACTATGAGAACAACAACAACAACAAGCCAAAAAAGATTGAAATTTCAGATATTTGAATAATTAGCTCTAAATTATAAAAGGCCTATTAAAGAGGATTAACATATCTGTGGGCACTGTAAAAAGTGACTCAGCAGATCTGAAAAAGAATAAAAGAGATACTCTAGAAACAAAAAAATGCATTTATTTAAATTTAAGAACTCAATTGATGTGTTTGTGAGCAGATTAAACACAGGTGAATTAAAAATTAAGAACTGGAAGATAGATCAGAAGAAACTATCTACAATGCAATATGAAAAAATAAAGAAATAGGGGGAAAATGAAAGGAAAGTCAAGAGAGATTGAGGAGAGTTAGCATGTCTAACATATTTTCTATCAAAGCCCCAGAAGGAGAGGAGAGAGTGAGGCAGAGACAACACTTGGGAAAATAATGGCTGAAAATATTCCAGAAATGATGAGACATCCATCCACAGATTTAAGAAGCCTAATACTTCCCTACCAGAAAAAATATCACATTACAGTAAAGCAGCACAATACCAAAGATAAAGAGATGATGTTAAAAGAAGCCAGAGAAAAAAGAAAGATTTCTTTCAACGGAGCTACAGATTGACGTCTGATTTCTTGACTGCTTCAATGAAACCAAAAGACAGTGGAATGATACTTTGAATGGGCTGAAAACAAGTGACTGTCAGTCTAGAATTCTATATCCAGAGAAAATATGTTTTTTTTTAAAAAAGAGAGGGGCCGGCCTGGTGGCGCAAGCGGTAAAGTGTGCGCACTCCACTGCGGCGGCCTGGGGTTCGCTGGTTCAGATCCCGGGCATGCACCAATGCACCGCTTGTCAGGCCATGCTGTGGCGGCGTCCCATATAAAGTGGAGGAAGATGGGCACGGATGTTAGCCCAGGGCCAGTCTTCCTCAGCAAAAAAAAAAAAAAAGAGGAGGATTGGCAGATGTTAGCACAGGGCTGATCTCCTCACAAAAAATAAAAATAAATAAATAAATAAATAAATAAATAAAAAGAGAGTAATAGTGGTATTTTTCTTAAAAACAAAATTTGAGAAAGTTTTCCACCAGCAGATCTTCACTAATAAAACTGTAGAGGATATTCTTCAGGTATAAGGAAAGTGATTCCAAATGGAAAGTCTGAGATACAAGAAAGAATAAACAGCAAAGAAATTATCAAGTGTTTGAGTAAATTTAAACGAATTTTGACTATATAAAACCAGTAATAGTAGTAATATATTGTGGAGTATAAAAAAGATAGAATTAAAATACCTAGCAAAATAATATAAATCAAGATGAGAGTAAATGGAAGTCAAGCTTTTTAAGACTTGTATCATCTAGGAGAGAGGTAAAGGTATTGTTTGACATTAGACTTGGATGTGTTAATTACTCACATTATAATTTCTAGGGAAACCACAAAAAGAAAGGAAATATAACATACAACTTTCAAAGTGGTAGAAGGGAATACTGGAATAATAAAAAATAATCAATCCTGAAAAGGCAAGAAAAGATAGAGAAGATGGGACAATTTGAAATGTTATTACATTAAATCTAAATGCACACTATATGTTCCAGTTAACGGACAAAAAAAATTTAGACTACATTTTTTAAATTCCAACTATATGTTACTTATAAGAGATACAACATAGAAAAAACAGAAAGGTTGAAAATGAAGGCATGGGTCAAGATATATCATAAAACACTAATCAAAATAAAGTTGGTGTATTTTCAGTCATTATCTTCCCAAATATTGCCTCTGCCTTATTTTCTCTCTCCTTTCCTTCTAAGAGCTCTAATTAAAAGAATAAATATATGATATAAAAAATTTAAAAAAAAATAGAAATATATAGAAGATTTGAACAAAATGGACCAAAAAGGGGAGATTCCTCCTTTTTACCTATGTGCATCTGTATTGTTTTAAATTTTAAAATAAGCTTGTTTTATTCTTATTATTTGATTTTTGTTTAATTAAAAGAGCTGTCACCAACTACTCTAGCACTTATTTATTTAAGCAAACTTTTAGCTCCTCCCTCTACTGGATCACATAGGAGACATTCTCATTCACACTTTACAGGTGCAGGAGCAGGCTCTAAGATTGCTTATGCCAAATATAAAGGATACCTACCTCATCAGCGACAGCAATGGCAAAGCCTTGAGGGGCACAAGAATTGGGGAACAACTCTAAGGTCTATAGAGTCTGGACTGGACTTACTGAAGTGAGATCTACAACCAGACAAATCTCACGAATACTTGTCAACATCCCTGGAAATTTCTGGAAGTCTCTGAGAAAAGGCACTCAAGGAAAGGAACTCCCGGGTTTAAGCAAATGTATACTACAATTCATCGAGATTTGGCTAAATATGTTAATGAAATAACATCTGTGTTCACCAGCTGGAAGTGCCTTCACCAACTTCCCTAGAATGTATTTGGGGAAATCCCAAATTACAAAACTTAAAGCTATGGAATGAAAATGTAGCTCAGTATGCGTGAGCAAGTAAGGTGAAACGTCTTTGATTTCATTTTGTAATTGGGATAAAACGCTTGCAGTAGTAAATTAATGCATTTTAAGGTTTTTTTCCTTAAAACATATTCCCCTCCAGCTTCAAACTGGAGCAATGAGGCTACTCTCTAAAAAGCAAAAGCACAGGTTAGGACTACGCAGGCCGAGTAAGGAGCAGGAACTCCAGTAGGGAGGCAAAAAAATGACATAAGACATTTAGGATAATATATAGTTTCAAGTGCTTACAACACGTGGCAAAACAGGACTAGAAAGCAATAGATCTACAAACATAGAAATAACAGCCTAGTGCAGTAGTTTTTAAACTGGACTTTGCTAAGCCATTAGGACTTTGTCATAAGAGAACCACTGCAGAAAGTGAGACCAGTCCCCATTCCCCATTTTAACCAGGGGAATGGTCCATCTACATGGGATTTCATTTAAAGAAAGCTTGCATTGCTTTTTAAATGGTTGTTTTAAATTTTAAAACCACTTGTAAAAAGTAAATAGGTCTAGATAATTTTTAAATTGCCTCACTCACTGTAGAACCTAAATAAAATTGCATTGAACCTCAGCATCACCATTTTATTATACGTTAGAAAATGTAATCCCCGTGACCATGATCTCAGAAAAATGTTGGTTCTTTCCTATATGCTAGAGCCCTCCAAGTACTTTACATGAATAATTGTAGCCAATACTCACAATAGCCTTTGGATATCAATAACATTGTTATACTCACTTTATAGATATTGAAACTTAGGCTTAGAGTGTTTTCAAAATTACTACAGTAAAAAAAGAGTAATTGTCAGAAATAGACTCCAGTTTCTCTCCCTTCAAAGTCCATCTTCTTAACAAAGTCACAATATTTGAAAGCAATTAATAGTTGGTTTATCAGATTTAAAGCGAATGTAAGAATTCTATTAGCCATTCTGTCATTTACACCAGATCATGAACATAAATCTCACTGAAAGAACCTCAATATTACGGGGTCAAAAAAAAATTGGGGGGGCTGGCCCCATGGCCTGGCAGTTAAATTTCCTTGCACTCCACTTTGGCAGCCCCTGTTCATGGGTTCAAATCCAGGGTGCAGAACTACTCCACTCATCAGTTGTGCTGTGGAGGCATCCCACATACAAAATAGAGGAAGATGGGCACGGATGTTAGGTCAGGGCTAATCTTCTTCAAGCAAAAAAAGAGGAGGATTGGCAATGGATGTTAGCTCATGCTGACTCTTCCTTACCAGAAAAAAAAAAAAAAATTGAGGCCAAAATAATAAAACTAAAAATCTTCACCAAAATTCTAGATTGCTTACTAGTACTACTAGTTTGTGTGTTTTTTTAGGATTACTATGCCATTATGTATGTAACTATTTTTCCTTAAAATTAAAGGAAAACACTTTCCAAGCACTCAAAGAAACTAACAATCTGAAAAAAAAAATGGTCAAAAGAATGGAAGAAAGAAAACTGAAGAGAACACCAAATGAAAACCCAGCAGGAAACTTGAACACTGTTTTCTTGTCTTCAGAGGGGAAAGGGAGGGTCTTCCAAAATACTAGTATCAGTACAGCTTTCTGATTCATCCCTTTATCCCCCACAGCACCTGGCATATTGCTTTGCATATGTACATAATCAATATTTAAATGAATGGATGGATGCATATGAAGCTCCGAGTTCCAAAATGCTATATTTCAGGTTCTCCCCCTCAAATCTAACACCATATATTCACTATATTTTTTGAAACCTGATCACATTGAAATCAAAAACAGGATTTGGGCCTATGAAGGGCACAAATTGCTTAATATTTTGAGGTTTAATACAATAGATACCATATCTTTATGTGAACAGGTTTTTTTGAGTCACCATGTTATTTGCTTATAATGCTGTTCCAGTTATCTATATTTTTGTTACATAACAAACTATCCAGAACTTAATGGCTTAAAACAACACTATATTATTTTCTCTTAGGATTCTGTAGGTTGACTGGTTCTAACATGGGGTTTCTCACGTGGCTGCAGTCCAGTGGCCATCAGGGCTAGAATCATTTGAAGACTTGACTGGGCTGGACATCCAAGATGGCTCATTCTCATGGCTGGCAGTTGATAATGGCTACCAACTGGGGCTCAGCTGGGGCTGTCAACTGGAGCTCCTACACATGGCTTCTCCATGTGTTTTAGACTTCTAACGGCAAGGCAGATTGATTCTGAGAGGAAACATCCCAAAAGATCAGCAAAGAAGATATGAAACTTCTTATAATCTAGGCTCAGAGTCTATAGAGCATCACTCCTGCCCCATTTTATTAGTCACGCTAGTCACTAAGGCCAGCCCAGACTCAAGGACAGAGAAATAGACTCCATCTCTTGACAGGAGGAGCAGCATACATTTGCAAAGCAGGAACCTATAGTGGCCATCATTGGAGACTACCACAAATGCCTAAGACTTACAGAATTTTTGAAAGATTAGATGTGAACTGCTACATCTGGGAGTTGTGTTGTATTAAAACTCATCAGAAGTCCTTCTGGCATAACTGTGAACTGAATATTTGCATGGTGAAAAAAACATAAAAAACACAAGCTTTTCCAAAATACACAAAATTTCTAACCAATTCCATTCATTGAAATAATTTGTCAAACTATAGAGCAGTTTCTATGGTTAATAAAATTTCAGATGAGTATATTTCATTTACTTCTAAAAAAACACATGAAATAATACCATGATTATCTTCTAGTACTAAATCCTATTTCTTCTGATTGTCAACCTTATACATTATGAAAAGTAAAATATAGTCTTACCATTTCTCTTAGATCTTAGTAGAAAAAAGCAAAAAATGGCCTGCTTTCCCCTGCTAGTGTACTCAACAATTAACAATAAGGAAAAAAGGGCTGACACTTTTTTATTGCCCATAATTTGTCAGGATCTATTTGTTTTGCATATTAATTTAATCTTCATAAAACCCATACAAGGTAGACATAATTGACTCTATTTTGCAAATAAAGAAATCGAAATACTTTGAGGTTTAGAAACTTTCCCAAGTTAATGGGAAGAATAGTATTAGGGTCCCGAATTTTTTTCTTACACTATCCTGTATCATGAGGCAAAGTGAGTGTACGTGTGTATGTGTGTGTGTGTGTGTGGAGAGAAAAGAGAGAGAGTTTATAAATATTACATATATGTAACAAACTCTCTGTAAAGGAGATAGTTCAGCAACAATGTATACCAATATAAAAGATGAAAAATATTTGAAAAGGAAAATGTATTTATACTCCATTGGTTCATCTGATATATGAAAAGTGAAAAATAAATACCTATATTCATACAGAAATCCTAGAAGGATTCCTTCATCTTCAGTGATTTGGGGAATGGAGTAATTCAAATCGGTAAGGAAAGACATGAAACAAATTTCCTTATAGGCACATATCTGATGATGTGGTCATTCTATACTTCTGTCAAATGTACTAAAAGAATATTACAGGTAACATTGCTTTATATTATTTGCCTTTATGACTAAGCCTTGATCTAAACTGGTAAAATAAATAACTCAGTAGATAAATCGGAAGTAGGATTTGTGCAATTTTTTTAGTTAAGCAAGTTTTAGAGCAATACTCTCACCTTTCTGGAAAACAGAAGGATTAAATAGATTTAGAGTTTTCAACAAAAGCCTAAAACCAAAGAAGACCAAAACATTGAATCAGAGTCTGAAAGATAGACATATTGTGTTACTTAAATATTAGCACAGATGCACTCTTCAATGTGAAGCATTAAAATTTAAGTTGTTTATCTCTCAGACAGTTTTAATTTAATATCATGCAAGGCAAATAGACCTTTACTTATTCTGGTAAAGTAGTGCTGAATCAACTGTAGCCACTGCCTGCTGAAAGAGAAAAAAAGAGAGGAAAAAATGTAGCAGCAATCATTTGCATACGTCTGAAGAACAAAGAAGATTTTAACTGTTTATGAAACAGTTTTTTAATTTCTTGCAATTGTAACCTAAAAATATGCAGGTCTCTTGGATGTTTGCTATGATGGACCAATATCTTCTAAAACAGGTGATGATGGCTGACATGGCCACTAAGGTTAAATAATCCTATTTTCTTTTGCATAATCTGTCTCAGTAGCAATGTTGTTTTTAGTAAATATTTTCTTTTAATAGTAGGATTGTTTTCCCCCATATCTAATCCGTAGTCACATCTGCAATGCTTGACATAAAAGAGGGACTCAGTAGATGTCTTGGGAATGAATTGAATATATCCTTTTCTGTGCTAGAGGAAGACCCACATTAAACCATGTCCAAGGCTTCCTACTAATTTCTGGATGCTTTGTGAATTATACATTATACGTATATATCCCTAGACTATATCAACATAGGTAATTTATACAAGTACTTTGGCTATTTTGACTCACTAGATCAATCAAATCCCTCAAAACAAACTGGCTTATTTACAAACAATTCAGTCTTACAGGTGATTTTAATATTGCTATTTCCCTTAACAACCTGAATTGATATGGCACATCTTACTGCAACAATTTATAAGGTTTTTCCTGGAAAGTTGGCTTATAGATAAAATCACAAAGTGCATAGAAGAATAACTCCTCTCTCTTCCTATGTTGAAAACTCATCCAGTTCCATCTGATTGTCATGTTTTGTGAGCACCCAGTGGTTTGAGAAACAAGTCTTGTCTATGACATAAATCTCTTATCTCGGTCTGTGTTCAAGGCTCAGGTCTGCTGCAAAGGCTGATGTCTAATGCACAGTGTCACAATCTCTAAAATTGGAGTCATTTAAAGGTGTGCCCATGCCCTCTGTGAGATAAGATTGTCAGTGTTAAATTCACAGATAACCATTAAGGTAGTAATCCCCAAACACTGCGTTTCTAAGCAACCTCTATTAAAGCAGGGTGGCGCTTGCTGTACTTGACCTAGTGTATCTAATCAAATGTCCTGCCCCTAATAGTAAACAACAAACAGGTATTTCAGAGGAAGAAACCTAACTTACTTTTTTTAACTTATTAAAAAAATAATGTAGCATAGGAAAAAGCACTAAATGGAAAAGTCTCTCAATCCTAATTCTCATGGACGTTGAGTCCACATTCAGAAGCATTAAATAACCTTTCTCTTATACCTCTGACGACCAGGCTACAAGTGCTCGTGGTGATCATAAAATTTTCCAGCACTTTTGAAAACCCAGACACAATAATTGCCTCCATAAATCTCACTCAGGTCATACAGCCTGCTCTCCAAGGACATTTCTCTCTCTTTTTTAATCCGCTTTTGCTTTCTAAAAGATATTCTGGGCTACAAGATGTGGCTTCTCAAGCTAGTAGGGTACCAATCCATTCTTCAGCTTGGCTCATGCATTCTTCACATGTGAACCCAAACATTCACAACCTTTTCTTGAAGAGTATTGGTGGATTCCATATGCCCTTGTTCAGATTCTGTAAGAGCGTACTAGTGACAATGAAAATTCCATAATCTCAAAAGAAGTTACAGATACTCTTTGGCTTTGGCCTTGTGACTCCACTAAAGAGTTCTAGGGTAATGGAGGTTGAAATTATCTAAAGTTGAAGAGCAACATATTGTTGATAGAATTGACTGCCAATTTCAAATATTGAAGAGGCATTTAAGATTTCTACTCAAAATGCTTTCCTTTTACAATCTGCATCACAGATCACAATATCGCCGCTGCGTCATATAAAAAGCTTCATAATGACATTCTTACCCATCTTGGCATAATATTGTATACAGGGTAGCTACCCAGTAAGTTTTTTTTTAATTGAGTTAAATTGTGTGGGCATTAACAACATCCTACAAGGAGCCCAAACAATAAGGTACCAATTAAACTATCTAACGGTAAAATCAAGCGGTGTTTAGCACATTTTGTTTTCAAAAGCCAGAATAATCTCCTAAAAGTACTTCATCAAACTTTACCATTTATGGATTTTTCAAAAATATTAGTAAAACTAACAGAAAAAGTACCAATGGTATGGTTTATCTGAAATCAATATGTTTATGTATTTATTCTATTCTTCATTAGCAGAGATGTTTTAACAGAAAACCCTTAGTGACACTGAACAGAATTCAAATTTCACTTTTTCCACTGACTAGAATAGTTCCTAGTGTTCATTGAAATGACAATACCTTGCATCAGGATTATAGGATTAAATGAGAAAATGTGTGGGAAGTCCCTAGTAAAATGCCTAGCACATAGTAGATCTCAATAAATGTTTATTGACCTCTACTTAACCAAAAGTATTTTCAGCATAGATTAAGATATAGGTGGGTATAAACCTCATTCATTCATCTTGAAGAAATATCTTTAGATTTACATCACTCTGAGAAAACATATTAAAATTTCATATTTCTTTCTGAAGTCTTATTCCTACCGAGTTAGTGAACTTATCTATATATAAAGAAGACTTACTCTCAAGGAGAATGAAAAATGGTTCTCTTCTATAATCAGGGACTCACCTCTGTATCTTCCCTAGTAACATCAGCCATCATGACTCTGGCTCCCTAGCAACTATGTCTCTCTATATCAGACAGCTTTATTTGAAACAATCTTCACTGGAAAAAGGGGAGAAGAAAAGAGTTCACATAAAAATAAAAATAAAACATGAAATATCCATGAAAATAAGTATAATTAATGCTTCCTTGGGATGCTAAACAATTTTCCTTGTATAATTTTAATAAAAAATTAAAATTAAAAGGGCATAGATTTGTCAGAGAGCTAAATAGATACTTATTTCATCAGATAAGTACTTTGTTCCTAATGTTTTGCTAAAAGAGCAGTAATATAAGACGGGGATATTTTGTTCAAACTAGACAGTTCTAAAAAGCAACATACCAAGTATTTCATGAGAGCTTTGTGTTACTAAATACAATTTTGATGCAGCAATCTGTACCTTGAGTCTTTCTGCCCTGCAGCCGCTGGGCAAGCTAATTTCTATATTGAGTTGGTTCTCAGTGCCAAACGTCTGACAGAACATAGGAAAGTTTAAGCAAACAGTTCACTTTATTTGAAATGGATTTACTACTGTCATCAGGAACATTGCGTTCCTCATGGCCTCATTTTATGGCCCATGCACCTGATGGGGTAGTTCCTGACAAACTCATTCCTTGTCAGCGCTCAGTGCCTGCCTAAGCCTTCCTCACAGGCCCTTCGTACAACGTCCACTCGGCTCCTCACTTCGAATCCAGTATTTTCTCAGCCAAAAGCAGTGATTACAAATAGCCAGACTTCATTTTCTGATTGCCAAAGAGTAACTTATGTTCATATCTGAATGAAAAAGATACAAAAAAATCATACTTTATAAAAATGATTGATATTCTAAACCAGGAAATATTTCATACGGATATTAAGCAAATAGTATCACCTAAAGAAATTATATATTATGCCTTAAAACTTTATTCCACACATAGAGATATGGTATCTTAGGGAAAATATTTTAAAAAATAAAAGCTTCAATGATAATAATAATGTGTTGACAAACGGATAGCATCTTAAATTTTTAAAACTATTTTAACACGGGGCCGGACCAGTGGCACAGCAGGTAAGTGCACGCACTCCACTTCGGTGGCCCGAGGGCTTGCAGGTTCAGATCCCGGCACGCACTGACGCGCCGTTTGTCAAGCCATGCTGTGGCGGCGTCCCATATAAAGTAGAGGAAGATGGGCATGGATGTTGGCCCTGGACCAATCTTCCTCAGCAAAAAAGAGGTGGATTGGCATCAGATGTTAGCTCAGGGTTGATCTTCCTCACAAAAAAAAAAAAAACTATTTTAATATGTCTTATATAGGGTTATCTTGAAAAACTGTGAGACGAAAAAGGCAAACTATTATTATTCTCATGTTATAGACAATGAAGCTAAGATAGATTTGTTCAATGTCACATAGTAAATTAGTGACAGAAGAGAACTAGAACCAAGGTCTCCTAACTATAAGCCCAAGATACTGAGGGAAATTCTGGGCCTCTTTGAATTAGAATAGATGAGAGCAGAAAGCCTTCTTAATTGTGCTTCAGTCTCTCCAGGTCCCAGATCACTACCATATTAATTTATGTTCTTTCTCTCACTTCAGGCCAACGCCTATTTTACTTGCTCGCAACTCATAGAAAAACAAGAGAGACTGCTAATTTAAATATATGGCTCTGCAGCTCTACTTGCAAGGGAAGGAGAATGACATAACCATAAGACATATGCCACCAACCAAGATATTTAACTAGGGACCCAATAATTTAGGCAACACTTAGTTACTCAATACTTCTTAACCCCTAGACACCTTTCTAGGTATTTGGAAAACAAAAACAAAGAGAAGAGGTAACAATCTCTGCCCTCATGGGGCTTACATTCTGGGAGGAGGAGACGGACAGTAAATTATAAATGTAGTATATGCATGAGTTCTATAGAATATTAGACCACAATAAATCCAAGGGGATAAAAATAGGGCAGGGTAGGGAGTTTAGAAATGCTGGAGTGTGGATGGGGATGGGGCTGCAATTGTAAGGGGGGTAGTCACGGCATAGAATGATGGATAGCACACAGTCCCTCCTCTCGAGAATCGGTTAGAATCTAGTGACAGAAAGAGGACTAGAACAAGAAAGAATGACAATAGACAGGATATTAACAAATAATATATCATAATGAACATATTTAATACTAACTAGATAAACTATGTCTAGACACAAGAAGTCCAAGGTGACCTAACATATAAAACCCAGTTTATATCCCCACAACCTCTGGGGTTATGTCCCTCCTGGCCTGACCTATGAGATCTTAATGTATGTTTGCTTCTCTATTCAGGCTGAACAGCTTCCCACGTTTCCTTATACTCCACATCATATCTTGCCCCCTCCTCAAGACCCATTCTGGGTGTAAGAAATTCCATCTTTAAGGTATGTCCTTGTAGTTGGGACCCACCAAGTTCTGGAACCAGGTTCAACTGGATTCCAGGTAAACTGCCATCTCGCCTCTCCATTACTGCTGGCCTCCTCAACCATGTGCTCCACAGTTGAGGGGCTTTAATTCCACTTGCTCTCTATCCAAGGCTGTTTTGCCCCAAATCACACTCCTTTCAAGAGGGAGCAGGATACTTGAGGAGCTTAGCGCCTTTTTCTCTCTC
Organism: Ceratotherium simum simum; assembly: GCF_057802395.1. Classification (NCBI taxonomy): domain Eukaryota; kingdom Metazoa; phylum Chordata; class Mammalia; order Perissodactyla; family Rhinocerotidae; genus Ceratotherium; species Ceratotherium simum. The sequence goes on from NC_141911.1 coordinate 36,907,893, forward strand.
CCCACTGTACTTCCAGGATATCCCACACTCTGTCTTACCTAGAATATTGCTTCCTTCCTCCTTTGGTCTTTTTTCCTTCCTCCAACCAAACTGTAGACTCTATTTCCCATAATAATTTACGAATTTCTGTTTTCCAGATTTATCCAAATTGATCAGCACTGCTAAATGCTTCCACTAATAGTATCTGAAACATGATAGTTCTTGGATACAAATTGCTTCCTGGTAGGAATGATTTCCCCGTAATAAGAATGCTGTCCTCAGCCAAGTTAAAGTAGAAGGTCAGGTTCCAAGGTAGCCAGCTAATTTAGCTCAAAACTCTGCTTCTAGAAAGTTAAAATGAAAACAACCAGAGAATCTAATACAGTTTAAACTTCTACTGTCTTTTGGTTGTGCAATCACTATCAAGAAAGGCAGAGCCTGACTGGGTAACTTACCACAGAAGAAAAGAGAAATTTAGCTGGGAAAAAAAAAAAAACCCATAAATAGAAAAAAAAATACGCTAAACTGTTACATATATCTAATTCTTGAAAGGTTTTTTTCGAGTATATGAAGAGCAAGCAAGTATATTTAGACAAAGACTCTTTACGAAAGGAATCAGAAAAGGAAAGGACAAATATTCACAAAGCTTATTTTAGTATGCTTTTTTCTAAACATCAAAAGTAACAAATAACATTTTAAACATGACAGAATTTATTCTTTAAAGATAAAAATAAATATAGAAGCCACTTTTGTCTATATTATTATATTTATTGTATATGTTACGCTTATTTTATGTTATATATAATGAATATTTTTATTTTAATGCTTTTTTCTAAAATTGTTTTTATTGTAAAATAGCATATGCTCATTATAGAAAATTTTGGAGATGCAGAAACTCATATACTGCATATTACATATATAAAAGTATTACTTGGCTGCCAAAAGTGCAAGTCTATGTAGCAGGGCAGAATGTACACCATTCCACACTAGCCTGGCTTCTTGGTTACCTTTTGGTCTTAAACATGACAGAATTTGTATTCCAATGATAATAAGCAATAGTAAAATAAAACTGAAATTAAGAAGGAAAGAAATATATAAGCGAAACCACATTATATACTGGGGAAAAGTTCTGCCCTGGCAGTCATCACTCCGAGGCTGTAGTGCCAGCTCTGCCATTAACTAGCTGTGTGATGTGGAACCTTTGGGCAAATCATTTAATGTCTCTTAGTCAAAGTTCCATCAAATATTAAATGAGTTATCTGGAGATTTCCAAGTTCCTTCCAATTCTGAAGTAGTATGAATTTCCAGATGGTTTGCATCAGATTGGAGAACTGTAGATTATAAATTGTTAAATTATTTTACCCATGTCTCTTTGTTTTAAAAACCCTGACTATTTCTTTATGTCAGTTTGAAGCAGATCATCATATAGGTTGAAATACTGGTCCTATAAAGTAAAGTACAGATAAATCAATTGGTATCACTCAAAACCATGTATCTGAGATTCAGAAACTTTAATCAAGCACATTAAATAAAAGTCAGTTCTTCAGGAAAAAATAAAACAGTAATAACACTTTTAACTTTTAATAAAAATTCAATTTTTACATCTCACAAGTTATCTATACAATTTACCTTACAAATAATAGCCTTTTGTCTTATCTGAAAAGAAAATGAAATATCTTATGAATTCTTTCTTCTTATTATTTTTTCCCATGTTCTGATTAAATTTATTGTCTTCCTTGGAGGCAGAAAAACATACGAAACGATCTAATCCTAGCTCCTATAGCTAGGTTGAGTAAGTTTAAGCAGAAATAATTCAATCATCTATATTTACTGAGAGTGTTGTCAGGATCGAAGCTGGGTTCTTTGAATTAAGTGATCAAGCTGAATTATAAGAACAACAGCAAAATATAAATGGAATTTTTCTCAAGAACATAGAGAATGTCTTTCCCTATACCCACCAGTTCTCAAAATGTTACATACAAAAGATTTATCAAAGATTATACATCAATAAGATTAGAGATCATTCTTCTAGTCCTTACAATTCATTTCACTTGCAGGATGTCTCCAGAAACCAACCTAACCCAGCTCACTCTTACTTTGAAATCCAAATCATAGCAATTCTGGAACTATTCTAAATTGGATGGTCAGGAAGGGATTCCTCGATACTCTGTACTTTTAGCTATTTCTAGGCAATAAAAATAGCTAACTCGAGAATCTCTTATGGAATTTATACACAGCTTATTTCACCATTTATTCACAAATATTTTCTGAGTGTCCTCTATGGAGACACTATTTTAGGTCCTGGGGTCAAAGATCCTTGTCCTTGTGCCTTTGAGAATCTTACATTCTAATGTTGAGAGACAGACAATAGATGATACATATTATAAAATGAGTAAGTCATGTAGTGTGTTAGAAGATGATAAGTGCTGTGGGAAAAGAAAAACTAGAACAAGGTAAGAGGGATAGGGTAGACCAGGATGGGGTGGTCCAAAGTGGGGTGGCGATTGTACCAAGGTTTTTGTACTAAGTGACTAGAAGGATGGTATTGCCATTAACTGATATTAGGAAGGTGGAGGGAAGAGCAGGTTGCAAGAGGGGAGGGTCGGGGCATATGGTTGATGTTTGGAGATTAGGAGTTCAGTTTCGGATATGCCAAGATTGAGATGTCTATTAGAAACGAGCATCTGATGATACATTTCATTCTATATTATATTAAAACTAAGCAGGAGAGTGATTTTTGTCATACTCACTCAGAGGTTGAGGGGAAAATTATAAACCTCTCAAGAAAAACAAAGATAGAGATGTCCTAATGAACAATTAGTCTTCTAATGAAAAGCATCTATAAGTATCATAAGTTTGACAAGAATGAAGTTAAAATCTTTCTGTCTAGTCTTGACACGTCCATATAAGAATAGTTGTACCAGGTTTTACTGTAAGAAATATGATAAACTTCATAGGAAACAAGACACTCGGGTCCTAAAGGAGAGAGAAGTAAACTGTAAACCACATGGAGAGGTTTCACAAAGAAGAAATGAACTTCCTTGAGGATACGGGTATCTAACACAAGCTACTTTTCCTTCTCTGATTGCACAAATTCCCATTGCCCAGAGACCCTGATTCTGAAAGAAAGAGTGCTGTAGCTAAATAATGTCGCCAGTGGACGTTAACTTCCTACACCAGAAACAAATGGCATTGAACTTAGGAGGATGTTGATTAAAGTACCTCATAAGAATTTCTGATTTTATGAAATCCAGATAATATCTAGAAAAAAAGTGGCTATATAATCTTTTTTAAACTAAATGTTTTTAATTTACATAGCAAAATTGACTATATATTGCCATGAAAAAGTGATCTCCCACTAAAATGAGCTAAAAACTTTTAAGAAGTGAAGGAGTAAGTGGATGCTGCTCCCACTGAATACACTACACCTTTGTCTAGCTTGAGGATCTCTTCCTCTGTGTCACTTTCAGAATTTCTCAACTCTGATCTCTCTTATCTCTATCTCAGTCTTTGCCCCAAACCAAGTATCTGAAGATCACACGATACAAAAAATCCTTTCATATCATCTCTGGATTTTATGCTTCTAAAGTACTAGATCCATATTAAGCAGCTTCTAAAATCACAATAGGTATCTGTTTGTGTGTGTGTATATATACACACACATACACATACATGTATATATATATCACACATATATATATACACAAACACATATATATACATAATATGTACATATGTACACACACTATATACATATATACACCATATATATATATAATGCGTATACATATGCACACATATATTCCTTAGTATCTTTTCTGTTCCTTAGCATCCTTATCTAGATGCATTACTAGAGACTCAGCAAATGTTGCTATCTATCGATTGTTCCTAAGTGCGTCTGAAATTCACCTTAACTATTGAGACAATATTTGGGACAATTTATTTCTGTTTCACTTTTCTCCATAGGAAAATGACCAAAATGTTGAGGGTGATGGAAGACACTAATTTTAAAATATTTTAAAAATTATTTCCACATCTGTTCTTCAATAACCGTAAATGAATTTTTAAAAGATAAAAAATGTAATTAGAAAAGAAAATTCCATTTCCTTCATATCTATAGCAGAACTGAATCAGATTACTTGGATTTGGTCAAGATTTCTGCTTGATTAACATTTTATGATTCATTTAAAACGTCATATAAATTGCAGAGTGTTGCTGAGCCAAGCCAGATTTGATCTGTTGGCATTTTATTATATCTGACAAACCGTAATTTGGTTTGTTTTCATTTCTGTAGTGTTTAACTAATGTAAAAAACAAATTACATGTAAACTATGATTAAAAACTTGTTATCAAAAGAGTTATCATCATGTTGCTTTAAGCCTGTTTATTGAAGTATAATGCCATTCTCTAGCATTTAGGGAAAAGAGGCAACTATCTCGGTTAATTACTGTTTCATTGCTAGTACCCCAGAGCAAGCACAGTTAAGTGTTCAATGTTCCAAAGTAATTGGCAAGGACTTAGAAGAACCAGGACATATAAATTTGCACTAACAACTTAAGCTAATTGGCAAAATGGAAATAAATACAAGAATTTAGTGATTATCCAGCACTGAAATAAAGAGAACGGCTGACAGTGAGCGCAATCCAAGAACACAAGTTCCACTATACCTGTGATAGTTACAAGACACTTTAATTGGGATTTCAAATGAAATAATGTGCTCAGATAGCCTCTGTTTAATCACTGTGCACACGTACTTGAGAGGGAAATGGCTATATCAACAAAGTAACAACTCTTTATGTCTTCACTTTCTCTAAAATATACACTAGTAATGCAGAGGATTCTCCTTGTGAACACAGAAAACATGCCTCAAAACATTATTTGTCATACAAATTGGAAAAATTGTCACCATTGCATTGAAAAAGCCCCAAAATGCAGCACTTACTTGAGTGATGCCCATTATAGGGAGATGCTTCTACCTGTGTGATAACCAAACATTTACATGCCAACCAAAGGGCTAAACACTGTAGATCACTGCCACTACTCTAAATATTATCACTAATTATTATTATTGTGTTTTTAACTTGGTCATTGAAGTCATTAAATAGAGCATATACTCTCCAGAACATAGTTTCGGGGAGATTTTTTTCTTCCTTGCAAAGTTCAACCACAGCAAATCATTGAAAAAAAAGGTTGCTGGTTAGAACCTTTGAGGTGGAGTCCAGTAATAAACGAAACAGATGCTCTGCAGTGAGGGAAGAACGGTGCAGTGGGGCAATAAGTGTTTACAGGGTAAACACCGCATCTCAAGGGTAGGTGCAGCCTGCTCGTCTGACGGGAGCTCCGTGTGCTATTATACACGAGGCAAACAGGAGCAGAGAACTCATGCACGATGCCGAGATCTTAACTTTATATTTTCCTTATTCAAATACACATCAATACTTGACTTAACCCCTAACCCCAATCCTACCCCCAACCCCTTTACTGTTCTCCAGTCCCAGAGATGTACTGGAGCTGGCCCGTACCAGAGACGATGGTGGCTCTGAGGTCTTCAGGATTTGGTCCCTAATCTACATTTCCAGACTCATCTTCCAGCCCTTACCCACCCTGCCTCCATGTTCCTTATGTCCCCATCACAGCAGGCTGCTCCGCATTCCTAGATCCTCCACATGATTTTGTGACTTCTCTCTTCCAAGAACATCCCTGACTGGCTAATGTCTACTCACCCTAGACCCAGCTCAGGTGCCGTCTCTTCTGTGAAGTCTTCCCAGTGTCTCTTTACAAGGAGTGGTTTAGAGGCAGGAGAGATATGCGTGAAAAAAAAGAGTTCAACCACTTACTAGGGGTATAACTCCTGTTCATGGGGTGAACTCTGTTTTTTCATTTGTAAAATGAGAATGTTAACATGCGTCTATCACTGTCAGCTGCCTCTCAGGGTTGTTACTAAAATTAAATCTTCAGCACAGTGCCTGGCACAAAGTAAGTATCCATAAACTACAGCTATAATTATTATCACCTGTTCTCTGAGAACACCTTGTTGTAATTCCATAATAGTGTTTATCAGATCATATAATAATTGTTCACTTGTCAATCTTCTCAGCTAGATAAGCTCTACTCAGTGTTGTGTCTCCAGTGACCAGAAGGGGCCTGGCACATAGTATGCAATCAATACATGTGTGCTTAATTAGTGTACAAACAGTAAAGTAACCAATCATCCAGTGGTCATATTCAATGCTCTTTATAATAGTGTTTTAAAATATTCTTAATCGAAGCTTTCAAATATGACTTTTTCTTATCCACAGCTATATGGATGAAATGGAAATAGAAGTGTATGGCTCTATAGTACAGTGGTTCAGAAAGCAAGGGCAGCAGGCATTTCTGGAAGTAGCAGAGAAGGCAGATCTGAAGATAGGAAGGTGCAAGAGAGAGTCTGTCTTGGGGAAACTGGATCCCACTGAATGTTGAGTCCCTCAGCCAGGGCATGTGGTGGAGTTTGCTTGGAAGAGGAGGTCACGGTCAAAAATTGCAAACAGAAGGGAACCAACGGAGAAAAGAATCTGCTGATGCAACAAACAGCATAATTCACAACCAAAAGTTGCAGGTAAAAAGCCACCTAAGATTGTTTTAAATGTTAAAAGAAACAAAGAAAATTACGTAATTTATAAAGCAAAGACATGACAAGCAGATTTTAAAAGCAACTAAACATAAATACCAGAAATGAAAGTATAATCAGTGCGATAAAAATCTTAGTGAATGGATTAAAGAAGTCTGGGCACAGGTAAAGGAAGAATTAGTGCATTGGAGGAGAGATGTGAGAAAGAAAATGTTCTAAACTATATCTGGAATCCCTGGGCTTAAAGATGATCCCACAAATTCAACATTTGGAAGGCACCCGGATACACAGAGATACCAAAAGTAAATTAATATGTAATAAATTCTTTAGTCAGATTGACTCTTTTCTAATACCATGTAATACTATATATTCAAGAGCTACCAAGTTATTTATTGTATCTTGGACAGAACTATATGAGTTGATTCTAGTGACTAATATTTATATGAAATTGTTATCCATATTTTGCCTAATATTAAAAATAATGAACTTTCATCATGGTGTATAATGATTACAAAATTATTTCAGAATCTAGGAAAGACACATAGTTGAGTCAGATTCTCCCCCAAAAAATGCCAACCACTAACTGAGAAACTTTGTCAGCCTACAAGTCATCTCTAACTTTGTGATTTATAGTTTAAATTGTGAATAAAACCTGATTAGACAGAAACCTGACCTTTCATGCTGGAGGAATTTTCAAACACATGATTAAAGAAGGATTTTCATTGATCTTCTTAGACAGACAACTAATAAAATTTGGGAGTAATCTTAAAGTGATATCTATGATTTTTTTCATTAGTGAGCGGAACAGAGACAATCCGTGAGCAGTCATTGTGTCTTTCAATCTAGGAGGTCGAAGTTCCTGAGTTATTTCCTGGTTGCAGGCCAGGGCTGCATATACAACCTGGGAGATAGTGGTGCCAGTTATGTAACTAAAACACACTAAGAGCAACTCCAGGAGGAGGATGAACTTCAGGAGCAACTTGTTGGGAGCACAGGATGAACCAAAATGCCAAAATGGCAAAGATAAGGACAGAAAGATCTCATCTCAAAGGTAAGAATGAAGGAAAGTCTGATTCCAGACCTTTCTCCACAGATATCAGAAATGCCTTTCACATAAACGTGAAGTTAGAGAGAACATAGACATCTTATATCATCTAACATCAGTAAAAATGAACTGCTGGGAAATGCTCTCCAAGACTAAATATGATGAAATAGTAACAAGAATAATAACTCCTTGCATTTAGATAGCATGATTAGAATTAGGATTTCATTTTATCTTCTCTACTTTCCTATGGATAGGTGGGGCTTGTAAATTGTCATCATTTTACAGGAAAAGAAGTTGAGAAACCTAGTCGTCAAGATACTTGCCTCAAGTTGCCCAATGAATGGACCGAATAGCTTATTTCATTTCACCATTCATGTAGTTGTTTTGAAATAGCCCTTGTTCTCAGGGAGGACTGGAGGTAGAGCAGGAAAATACATCTTCGTAAGAGAGTTCTCAGCTGGAATTAAGATAGTCTCATTCCCTCTGTGCCCAGAACTGTACTCCTCATCTTCCTGTCAGCATTCACCATCTATTTGCTGCTCAACCTTGACGCCTCCTTCTTCCTCACTTCCAATCTAGCACCAAATCTTGGTAAGTCTACCTCATAAATGCCTCTCAATACCTCTTCTCTTCACCCCACTGCCACCATCATAGCTCAACCTCCATTATTTCTTGCCTGGATTACAGGCATCCCAGTCTGAAGACTTACCTTGCAGTGACAATAATATTTCTAAAACTATATCTGATCAGGACTGTACCTTGCCATGTCCCCTTCAGTTATTGTCAGTGATCTCAGTATAATATATCATCTGGCTCCTGAAATGGCCTATAAAGTTCTTTTTGATCTAACCCCTGCTTATCTATCCAGTCTCATCTTCCATCATTTGCTCCTTACTATATTCCAATTGTGTCAAATTGTTCTGTTCCTCCATCCCACTGTGATCTTTCATCCTTCTGAGCCTTGTCCATCCTGTTCCTGCTACCATGAACACTCTCCCTTTCCTCACCACTTACACTAGCCAACTCCTATTCACACTTCAAATCTCTCAGCTGTCATTTTCCCCAAGACATCTTGTGACATTCTATTTGCTCTAACTTTCCTGTATTCCCCACCTGACTGCAAACACTATGAGGGCAGGTACTTGTCTGACTTATTTACCACTGAATCCCTAGTGTCTTCAGTGCCCATAAAGTATTTTTTATACAGTTTTTAAATGTTTACTGGAATATAAAATAGTTACAAAAACATGTCCAAATCATAACCAAAAAGCTCAAAAAATTTTCACAAATCAAACACACTCTGTGTCCAGCATCCAGATTAAGAAATAGAACATTGCTTGCCCCCTGGAAGACTCCCACTGTGCCCCCTTCCAGTCAATACATCCCCATGGGTAATTATAATCATGGTTTATAACAGCATAGATTAAGTTTGTATTTGCTTTTAATTTATATAAATCATACAATACTTTTGTGTCTGCATTATTTTTTTCAATATTATGTTAGTAAGATTCATCCATATTGTTACATGTGGTTATAGATCATTCACTCTCATTACAGTAGTGCCCAATAAATATTTATTAAATGAAGATAATGAATGAAACAATGATCACTAAAATCCAAAAGAGGACATAAATCTCCACATGTCATGGAATGAAGGAAAGGGACCAACTCTAGTCTTCAACCTGAGTCTCCGAAGGTTACAGAGATATAACATATGGTCCAATAATGTGTGTCCCATAACTCTCCCCCATGTCATAATAGTAAATGGAAACAGCAGCAGTAGGATCAATCACTCCTTTCCTGTTGTTTTATTTTTAAGGTGTGTCACCTCCATAATCAGAATCGCAGAGCCAGGTGCAAAGGGCATCATTTGAATTATAGGACGGTGACTAGAACACAACCTTCCTGGATGTTACAAGCAAGCAATAGGGACATTAAATACTGAGTGACTTCCTGCCTTTTGTGCTTTACAGTATCCCTTTTCATATGCCAAACGATCTGTGAATCCCATCTGTCAGGAATTAGGCATCTACAAGGGAAGTAAAGAAAGAGGCAAATTGGCAAGTGATAGAAAGGCAGCAGAATATTGAGAGAGAGGATGCCTGAGAGCATCAGGTGGGAATCCCAGAAGGATTACTATGGTTCTCAACTCGGGCTTCAAATAAAAATCACTTGGAGAAAAGACTGATGGCTGGGCTCCATCTCAGAACAATTATTTCAGGATCACTAGGGGTGGGGCTCTGGCATCCGTATTTTTTTCCAAAGCTTCCCAGGTGGCTTTTACATGCAACCAGGTTTGAGAACCACTACTTAAAACAAGGACCAGAGTGAGACAATAAACAGACACACCTGCAGTTGTTCTCAAACATTATTATGGGGAAAAGTCACCTGGAGAGCTTGTTTAAATTGTGGATGCTCTCAAACCCACCTCACACCAACCTCAGAAGGTCAGATTCAGTTGGTCTGGATGAGCCCTAGGAATCTACATTTGTAACAAGCTCCCCAGTGATCCCGAGGCAGGAGACACCTCGGGGAAGAGAAGCCTGATGAGGATGAAGAAGAGGAAAGGTGGAAGCGTAACAATGAGGATAAGCCCTCCTAGCCTTGGTCCAGAGTGAGTGCACTAAAACTCAGTCCTGAAAGAGGTAACAGATTTTATTTTTCTTAAAATAAAGTTTGGTTTAGGATAACAGAAAATGAGTACTTATTAAAATTTTGTTTGCCCTTAAATTTAAATCTTTCTGAAAGTATTTGAATATTACTGAATAGATACCAGTTACCTCTTCACCTTCCTTTTACTTTGCTTTACACAGCAGCAAACCCACCATGCTAGTCTGAAGAGGACACACTATTTGAATAGGTTCTATAATGCTTGATTTTCTAAAATGAAAAGCTCTATAACCATGAATGTGCTTTGATATGATGATTATCTGATACTTAATAAGCATTCTTTAAAATTAACACCAGATAGCTTTTAAGAAAGCCAGTACAAAGATTACTTGAATGACCAAAGGGAGAGGATGCATTAAATGGCCTCTGAAGTTCCTTTCATTATAAAAGATGAAGAATTTGATTCAAGAATATCAGGTTTCCCCCACCCCTTAACACCTGCTAAATCATCTTTGGTATTCGGTAGTCTGTTTCCACATTCCAAGAGATTGCAGTGTAAAAAATACTACAGAAATCTACTATTGCACAAGATATTATTCAACAAAATTTAAGTGAAGGGTGCATCCTTGCGCATGCTCAGAAAGTCCCAGCCATCTAAATCAGGACCTATGGATGAATCAGTTGCCAACAATTGTGTGACCTATAGCACGTTGCTCGGTCTTTCTGAACCCTCGTTTCCTTGCCTGTAAAATGAAGCTGCTAATAATAGCTACCATTTACTGAGCTCTTGTGTACTAGGACTTTCATTCATACATTTATACAATAACTCTTTGGGATATTATTATTCCATTGTATAGAGGAGGAATGTGAGACTCTAAGAGGTTAGATAACTAATCCAAGATCAAGCTCCTAAATGGCAGAACAAGAAGCCAATTTCACTATCCTTGAAGTTCCTGGAGTTTAGGGCCCATGTCTTGCTCACCATTGAGTCCCTTGGGTCTGATGCATCTAGCACAGTGCCTAACACATAGCAGGAGTTCAGTAAACATTTATTGAGTCAGTGAATCAACTTGGCTCTAAAAGCATGTTCTTTATCCTTCTAATTATTCTACTAAATATATATCAAGAAGTGGACTCTGATATTAATATCCCAAAATAAATTTTATAACCCAATGTTAGAAACATATGAAAAGTTTAGCATTTTGTTTCAGGAGCGTTGAGAGGAGAGACTGCAAAGTTGTTGGGTGCAGTTTGCTATGGCAACCAGAGAATAGGATAGGACAGGAGTCTAGGGGTACTCCCCACCTTCTTAGCTTTGTGATTTTAAGGCTGGTTAGGTAATCTCAATTTCCTTATCTGTGAGAGGCAACGTGAATCCAATGACCCCTGTGATTCATTCATATGCAAACTTCTATTGTACACACTGCTTTTTTTTATTTTAATAAAAAGGCCACCCTAATTTTAAATATTCTCCAACATTCACTTACCTAGAGGAAAATCCAACTGTCTAATTTGCACAGAATTGTCTATAAATGGAGTTGACTCTTCAGACCTTTTGCAGATCATGTTTATCAGAGGATCTGCAGTCCTTCTCCACTCTATTTATCTTTCATCTGTAGGTGTCTCTTTTTTAGATGACAGGAAGGACAAATCAAATGTTATATTCAGAGTGAGCAAAATGCTTCCATTTTACTCAATACTCCTTGAGTTTTCTTTTACCAAGATCAGCGCACAAAACATTTAGAAAACTCTATGCAAATAAAACTTAGATAGATAGCATGTTCAGGAAATGGGAAGGGCCAGTGAGTCAAAAATTATCCTAGATTTAGAATGTTACACTTAACAGTTATGTTGGGGTATGTATGAGGTAGCTACACAATAATTCTTAGACCAGTCAGATAAGTAGAAATGGGAATCTGGAGATGCCTACTGACCACTTGGGAGAGAGAATAGTAAGCCAAGCTTAGGACAGAGGTAACTCCTTTGCAATTTGACTTCAGAAGGTAGCAATTACTTGTCTATCACACATTCCAATGGCCTGTTCTTCTTCATTCCACTTCTCTCACTCTTTTAGTTAATCTGTATTGCACTCCTACTATGCACATAAGATGGTGAAGATCAAAGAAGCAATAGAAAAAGGGACTTAACTTTTTTGGGGGTTGGAGGAGACACACATACAAAAACTCAAGTGCTATAAAATAATACTGGCACTAAAAACTCCGACTTTGGAAACAAACAGACCAGGGTTTTAATCCCAGCTCTACTAGCCATGTAAACTTGGGCAAGTTATTTAACCTAAATTTAGTTGTTTCATCGGCAATAAATAAATAAATGATGATGTTGATGATGTCTACTTCTTAAACCTACTATAATGACTTAAATAGATAATATGTGTAAAGAAGGTCATGGTGCCAACGATATATTTGATCCTCAAAGAAATGGTAGCTGTGCAGGGTGAGCAGAGATGAGGGAGTAATCCATTTTAACCAAGGTTGCAGTATAGGCTTCCTAGATTCTTAACAGGCTCCACTGCCCTTGATACCAGAGACCACTCCTTTCTTCTTTTTTTCAAATTAAATTTTATTTTTTTATTTTATTGAGGTCACATTGGTTTATAACATTATATAAATTTCAGGTTTATATCACTATATTTCAGCTTCTGTATAGACTGCATCATATTCACCACCAAAAGTCCAGTTTCCATCTCTCACCATACATATGTGCCCCTTGACCCTTTTTAAACTCACTTGGTTTTGCTGAATTCACAGTAGCCTGATTCACTGTTTATCTCTTCATCTTATTACAAAGTCTTCTGGTCCTTTGTTGACTCCTTTCTCTCTTTCTCTCCCAAGTTCTATTCCTTGAGTCCTGAATCTCCTGTCTTGACCATATTCCCTTTCATGGGTCACCTGCCACATCTGTGCTTCTGATCCCTTCGTCTCTACCTTCAGAGCTAAGTGGACCTCCAAACTGGAAGGACAGAGCACACAAAAAGCCAAACACAGCAAAAGTTATAACATGCTCCAGAGAACACAGCCCTGGAGATCAAAGGAGAACTTCTGAGTTCATCTCAGGCACAGGCCCTCTTCGCTGAGGTCTACTCGCTTGTCAACTCCCCTGGGCTGGGGAAACACTGCCATGAAAGTCCTCCCCAAGCACTGCTTTTATTAGTTTACTTTCCCACTTCAAGATCTCCCTATTACCTCATGCTTCAAATATAAGCTTCTCTGCAGAGCCCCTTCTGTGTATTCAGCCATACATTAACCACCTCTCCCCAAAGTTATTCTCCTCAAGCCATCTCCTTGCTGACAAATTTGTAGCCTATTTATTTCGAAGTAATAATACATGTTGAAGTGCCTAGCACTTTGCCAGGTACATAAAGAGTGTTCAATAACAACTCGTATATCAACCCCAGCTTGATTTTTAGAGACCACAAGCAACAGTTTTGTTGCTTGTGTGATCATACATATGCGTATGGGTCTGTTTTTGCCATTTCCATGTGGTGACTCTGCGTGTTCACTGCTTCCTTCCCACAGAGCCCCCAGAGATGGAGCTCTCTATGCTTTCTCCTTTCCAGGGAAGACTTCTGACCGCCTCTCCACAATCCCAAGAATCTCTAGACACAGGATAGAATCCTAAGAGCCAGAGGGGAAAACAACTGTAGCTGAATTATAGGTCAGGGTGCAGGATATTTGTATCGTGTTATATACTACCTAAATGGAAACCTGTGAGAGGAACAAGCAATATTCTAAACAATGACTTGCTTATTTCTGTAGAACAGAGTGTATGTTTTTTATTGCTGAGTTAAATCTGGGCCTTTTGGTTGGAAGGGCAGTGAGATTTATGCTTCCCTAAAAGTTGTACCTTCTCAAACTGCAAATCTCAAGACTTAGCTGGTGTTCACAGAGAAGGAGATCTTATCCTTTCACTGATTCAACAAATATTATTAAGATCATGCTATGACCACAGCCATGTGCTAAATCGTTTGTGGGGAAAAGCCCTCAAGAAACTTCTAATCTATTAAAGAAGACTAGACACGTGTGCAAATTATGCAAATAATCACTTTCTGATAAAATATAAAGAGATAAGTATACGGGGCTATAAGGACAGAGGAAACTGGGACATTGCACGTGTTTGGAGACATCTCAATATCTTCATGAATAGACTGCTATTTGTACTAGAAAGATAGATCAGATTTTTGACAGGTAGAGATCAGCAGGAAATTTTATAATCAGAATAGCATCAGCAGAGAAGTACTGGGGGTCTGTGTGGGGGAATAGCAAATAGCCTATTCCAACCAGGATGTGCAGTGTTTGCAGGAATAAAATAAGACAAGGTTGGAGAGGGAGGCAAATGTCAGGACATGAATGGCCTTAACTCCCAAGCTAAGGCATTTGGTTTTAGTTTAATAGTAAATGCAAATCCACTGAACGATTTTGAAGAGCCATGATCTGCGCTGTGCCGTATTAAGCTAAACTTCCAGACGATCTTAAAGATTTTGCCTATGAGTTAGTTCAAGTCCTCACCCTTTTTTTTGCTGGAATTACTGGCATAGTAACCAGTCTCCCACCCAAAACTAATTGCCTGGGGGTATTCATGAATAAGTATATGGTTATTGTATGATATCTCTCTTGTTTAACTCACCAAATTCTGTTCTGATCACATCATTACCTAATTCTCTCTCCTATTATGTTGTAATATAATTTTATGTTGTAATATAATACAATATTGTAACATGACATTACAATATAATATTGTTGATGGCAGAGACTATACCTCACTGGTCTGTGTATCCCTGCCAAATAGCACAATGTTGACGTGTAATATGTTTGTCATGACATTTTGTTCATGGAGTGAACAAACAAGAGCACGCAGGCAGGAACAGCACTCGGCAGATTATTGGAGTGGACCAAGTGAGATGTAAATGCTTTAGCTGAGGTTGCCGCATTGGAACTTCAATCACGAAAAATCATGATTGGAACTGCAATCATGAAAAATATTGCAAAAATAGGTTAAGTCCTCAAACATTTTCTAAAGTGATAGTGAAAAAGCACAATCTTGTTTCTCTTGCTTGAGTTACAGGCCACCATAGTAAATAATGATTTAGGCTTACTGGTCTATATATATCCAACAAAAAAAAAACATGGATAGGGATAGTGCTTGTGGAAAATATAGGAAATGTCTTTTATCCACCTGCCTTGTGTATGCATGCTTAGGTGTACACTGCACACATAAATGTATACACACACACACCATCCTTGATTTCTATTTTACTGCCAATTGAGAAATACAATACGAGATTAACAGTGACCAAAAAAAGCTATGGGAACCAAAAGAAGCAAATGGATAACAAGTTTTTCAAAACAGGTAAGTGCTTAAGAAATAGCCAAGATTATAGTCATAATATAGCCACTGATCTAATCTTTTCACCACCAGAAAAGAAAAAGATAGGGTTGTCATCAACAGTAGAAAAAAATGCTATTAGCATGGCTAATTGAACAACAAAACATTGACAAGAAATGCTCGCAAGGATGTGGAGCAACAGGAACTCACATTCATTGCTGGTGAGAATGCAAAATGGCAAGGCAACTTTGGAAGACAGTCTGGAAGACAGTTTCTTACAAAATCAAGAATCATCTAGCATTTAAATATCATCCAGCAACCATATCATCCAGCAGTTGCATTCCTTGATGTTTACCCAAATGAGTTGAAAATTTATGTCCACACAAAAGCCTGCACACAAATGTTTATAGCAGCTTTATTTATAAATGGCAAAACTTGAAAACAACCAAGATAACCTTCAGTAGGCAAACTGTGGTACATCCATACAATGGACTACTATTCAGCAATAAAAAGAAATTAGCTATCAAGCCACCAAAATATATGGAGGAAACGTGAATGCATATTACTAAGTGAAAGAAGCCAATCTGAAAGGGCTGTACAATTACAACTATATGACATTTGGAAAGACAAACTATGAAGAGAATAAAAGATCAGGAGTTGCCAAATGGAGGCAGGAGACATGAAGGGATAAATAGGTGGGACACAGGAGATTTTTAAAGCAGTTAAACTGTTCTCTATGATACTATAATGGTAGATACATGTCATTATACATCTGTCAAAACATATAGAATGTACAACACAAAGAGTGAACCCTAATTTAAACTATGTTCTTTAGTTAATAATAGTGTATCACTATTTGCTCATCATCTTATCAAATGTACCACATTAACACAAAATATTAATAATAGAGGACTGTTTGTAAAATTGTATGTGGGGGTGGGAAGAGGATATGTAAGGAACTCTCTGTAGTTTCTACTTAATTTTTATGTAAACCTAAAACTGCTCTAAGAAATAAAGTCCATTAATATAAAAAAGAATACAAGTGACAAGCAGAATTAGTTCTATACTATCATGTCACACTTTGCCCAAACACTGTCTTAAACTGATAGCAATCTATCAACCTGTATGGATCTTGGTCCAAGCAGGAAAACAGAAATCACTGTAAGTATTTAAAACGGAAGGAATTGAATACCAAGAACTGGTTACATAGGTGAGGTGGGAGATGAGAAATCAAAGGGGGTGCAGACAGTGAGGCCATCTCAGTGGTTTGCAGTAGTGGGAAGTGGCTCCTACTCCTAAGCAGAAAAGGCAAAGGGAGGAAGATATGTTATGATAGCCAAGGGCTGGGACATAGAGAAAGCTGGAACCACAATGGCCCCTGGGAGCTGGGGCTGCAGAGAAGATGCTAACACCAACATAATTGATACCTGAGGAAGCAAAAGAGGAAAGAAGACCTATGCGTCTCCCTTCACCCACCCCAGTCTCTTGTGGGTGCCGTTTATTAGCTAACCGAGCTATCGTGGGAGGTGGGCAGTGGGACAGCAGGGATCAGCTGCTCCTGTAATACAGATCAGAGCAAGAGAAAGGAGAGGCAAGGATCTGGAGCAGTCTGGCCCAAGACTAGCATTCCAGCAGAAAAGAAAAAAATAATTATCATAATAAAACAAGGATACTAGTGAGGTGAATTAACCTGGTGTTTTAAATGTTTTAACATTAGCAGTATATTAGAAATAAAAAGAAGATACACAACAGTTATTAAGACCAAAATTCAAAAAGTAGCAATAATCATTTACTAGAAGTATCGTCAATTCTGCCCAGTCCTCCTGCCATTTCTTGTACTCTCTCTCCCCACTAACTCCCAGCCCTAGGAAGGGTGACTTGATAACATGACATCTGAGCCAATCAGATTCTCTCTCCTGGGAATTGGCGCCAAAGACTGTAGTGCTGAACACACTACATCTATAATTTCAAGGAGAGGGAAAAAGAGGAAAAATCTGACTCTCTAGCTCCCAGTGAAAGATCATGAGATGCGCCCCCTTTATTCACACTGGCTTGAGTGGGTTTCTTTTTTTGCTAACATCATCCCTAAGACAGCTATAAAAAGCAATATGCCAAAATTTTAGATTGAAGCTTTTCCTTTATGATTCCTGTGATAACATATACGAGATACATGAAAGAGATATTTTATTATGATTTGGTATTGATTAGACCCAAAGAAATTCGCAGAGTGCCCATGGTACATATTTGTATTGGATTCAGAATAGCAGAGCTTGGACACTGGGTGCAATCAAAACAATGAGCTCAGGAGAAGAACATAATGAGGTCAAAGTTAAGGTTACCAGCTGTCTCACAACCAACGAAAACATTTTCTAAGCCAGTTGTAAGAGATATTCAAAAACACAGGTGTGGGGAAGATGTCCAGGCTGTAGGAGGAAATGTAGACGATATTTACAGGCAATTTTTTAAAAATATCTACTAAAAAGATCTACATCAGTCTTTTTCCAACATGCCAGGGCTTAAGGAGGGCTATTCATTTATAATAAATTCTTTCAATAGCAGCTTTCTATTCTCCTCATTTTTATGTTTTACTTCACTTAAAATCTTTGTCCCCTTCATCTACAAAAAAATTCTAGAGTTGAAGTGGAATAATTGAGCCCCAGCACTCATCACGTATCATCGGTAGGCAGCTGTACAGAAAGACATGTTTGCATATGCAAGAAGCAGAGCAGGCTCGGAAACTTGAGGTATATCGACTAAATTCCTGAAAGGATTTTCATTTGATTCTACGTGGGGATATAATATGACCCTGCTTTTTTGTATACTTCTATTTAATATTAAATTCTCCATAGCTATAAAATTATAAGAATGTCTACTTTGTAAAGATTAAATCAAAAGGAAATTATCACTAGAAAGAGAAACTTGGCATGATTATATGATAAACGTTCAGATTTCTGTCCCAGCAAGTGATGCATTATATACATTGCAGCAGGATATATTGTATTTTTTGCTTTTAAACACCCATATGTGAACAGTTACTAGAATTATTCAAAACAGTGGATGTACCATTGACAAACCAGACAAACACACACACACACACACACACACACAGTGCATGCAGCACATACATAGAAAAATTCACTGTCCATAGCTTGTTTGAGAGTATAGACGGACTAGAATTAATTGCGTCGCATCAGGAAAAGTTACATTTTCAACAAATGGCTGTCAGGTGCAATAGTTTCCAAATCTGGTTAATATTAGGATTCTACTCTTCAATAGGTCTGAGAGGAGCCTGGTTTGGGATTAATGGCTTAATGTATCTTCTAATTATACACTAATTAAGAGTAACCATGTTAAATCAGGAAATTCTATAGAATCATCAGAAGTATTGACTGCTGCAAAAATGAAGGTTAACCTGACTGTGAGTCAGACAATAGCCTCACCCTCTTCCTGACTACATGGAAGTTTTGAGGTAGCTTATCCCCTCTACAGTGCTATTTACAAACTACAAAAGCTTATGCTTAGGATGAGAGACCTAAAGATTATCTGGTTGTTCATTTTGTAGATGAAGGAATAAAGTTCCAGAGACTTTTGAAATGAACAATCGTTTTGAGTATCAAACTGAACGTAATATAACCCGGAACTGAGTTTCTTCAAATATGCACAAGTCTGTTTTCATCCAAAAGGAGGAATGTTCTTTATATTCCTTGAAACAATGAAAACTAGCCATAGACCTTCCACCACTTATTAAATTGAATATCTATTGTGGGATAAGCAAATATTTAATAGAGAGGATCTCTTTTTTATCCCCGTTACATAGAAAATTCACTGAAAGAACACTTGTAAAAATAAGTACTATTCTTTTAAGAATTATATTACTTTAATCAATCAGACTGCACATTTATCACTTTCTTTCTGTTAACAGAAGAAAAACACCGAAACAGTTATTCTTTCTAGAAGATCTTAATATAGAAATTTTGGAGTTAAGGACTCTTTTTTACGCTATCTGGATTGCATTATTACATGAAGCTATTTTTAGAATAGTGTAGTACTCTATAGTGTGTCAGGTATTTAAATCATCTTTCAACAGATGTCATTTTAAAAGTCATAATTTTGTATACATTATCTGATCCCTACAAAAATACCTTTGAAGTAGGATGATATTTTAATCTTCATGTTTGCAGATGAGCAAATTGGAATTTCACAAAGCTAAAGTAATTGAGACTCTCAGAAATGACTAAGTCATCAAGGCGTACATCAGAATCTCTTGGTGGGGGAAGGGACATTTAAAATTCAGATTCCTAGGCACTTCCCCCAACACTTCTGAATCAGGATCTCTGGGAGCATAGCCAAGGAACCACTGAGATAATCTAATCATTTTCAAACTGTTTTCTGAGTCCTAGGATTCTGCAGGTGTGGTTCAGGGACTGCTGTAGGAGTGAGGAGACAGCTTTATGAGTATCCCAACTCAGCTTTAAATCTTATATGTATTAGGTTTCTATTTACAATGTCATTTGAAGGAAAAGTGGGGTGAGTGTTCCACTGTTTTTAAAAAAAAAAAGCACCTGCATTTTTCAGATGAAGAACCCAGTCCCAGAAAGGCCCCAGGTCAAACAGCTCATCAGGACAAGTTCAGGTTCTGAAGCTTTGATGCCTTTTCCAGGGAGTTTTCCATTACACTACAGAGAGTCTTCCCGCTGTAGAAATGTGCTCTGGCCAAAGCCTCTGCTATTGCAGAAGAAGATTTACAAATACCAGATGCATTCACATAAATACAAAATTAGCACTTCAATGGAGCTTTTTCAAATTGTAGTGTTATGGTTTTCACATGAACCACATGGTCAGTCAGGCAGGCTGCAGGAACTTGAAAGCAGGTAAACTAGGACTTGATGGTTTGGGTCCCTGACCTCCACCGCTCCATCAATAGAAGCCCCTATTTCGGAAGGAGCTTTCCTCTTGTATCTCTCTGCTTGTCCTACTTCCCCCGTAGCTCTGTGCCTTTGAAAGCACAGAGTGGTGGGGGCAGGATGTTTTGTTTTAATCTTCTTCATTCTTTTCCTACAGCCTGTTTAGAACTAGATGGTCCATGAGTTCCAGTGAAAACTCACAATAGTACCAGGGACATGCTCAGTGTTCAGGCTGCCACTGCCTAGAAACTCAAATCTAGGCAACTGAAATAGATAGCTAGGAGGAGGAAATCCCTAGGAAAATTCTGCTAAGAGTAGTCAATGGAGGAACTCCTGGCTTCAGAGATTATCTGATAAGACCCACCAAATATTTTTACATTTGTATATATGCATTGATCAAATAGAGCAAGCATTTAACAATTTGAGTTTCTTGTTCCTCCTTTTTTTTTTTAAATCACATATTCTTTACCCCAACCCCACCCCCAATGAAACTGTGAATAGAAACTCCTTAGATGTGGCAATGGGTAGCCACTGTGTATGTTGAGATTTATGCAATGTGTCTAGATTATATAAAAATACCGTAATAATATCCAGCTAAGAGATTCATAACAAATACCTTTGGAAAGTATCGTAGAAAGTTGTACACTACGTGTACTATCACTTTTGACACCTTGGAGTAATCCAGTGAGGTCCCCAATAACAATAATTTATGATGACAAGATGGACATGGTAATGTATATGTATCCATTTGTCACTCCTGGTTAAATACGTACATAAGTACGTATTTGTGCTAGAGACATAAGGAGATCTGTGTGCCCTCCATCAGCCCTTGAAACCAAGGCAGCCATAGCTGGTACTACATGACCTCACTGGCACCTACCAGAAACCAAGTGCATCAAGGTGGACATCATTACAACCTGTGGGTGGGTGCGTTCTGTTCCCCAAGGATAAGGTGGAGACTAACAGCCATGACGTATAGGGAGGCCAGAGAGACTGCAAATGACCTTGTACACGTTGAAGTCAGGAGGCAGCAGAAGCTTTAAATAAACAAAAGAATCTGCTAGAAAGAAGACAAGAGCCAAAATAGACACCCGGAGAGAAGATAAAATTGCATGAGTGAGATCAAGAAAGAGCGGTTCAGTTCTCAGTGGGTTTCTTCTTCTAGTTCAAGACCACATGTATCCTTCCAGTGAGTCCCCATTGGTTGAGTTGTTAGAGCAGTTCTCTATTCCTTTCAATCAAAGCAAAAATGCCTAAATAAATATTCAGCAAGAAAAAAGAAACAGCAAGAAATTTTGAATTTGTGTTTTATTTCAGAAAGACCCTTAAATTTGAAAACACTTGACTTCACAGTGTTCAAATGATCCACCTAAATACAAGTTTGTGTGTGTGGTTCTGTTATTGTATGTATTTGTGATGTTTTCAAAAGAAAAAATGGTGCTAGCTGAAACAAGAAAAATAGAGGCCATGGTGCTCATTAGTACTTTCAATTAATAAATTTTAACTTAAAACCTAAAATATTTAAATTATTCAACTATTTTATGATTTTCTTCCAATTAAATAAACAATTTAATTTAAATAAAGTTAAGTGACCAATTCAGCAAGTTGAGAGTTAAATGAAAGCTAAGACAAAGTCTTTGAGTTTTCACCAATTTTTTTCTTCTTTAACTTTCCACTAATCTGATGTATCTCAAACAAGTCTGCCCAAATTTTTCAAAATAAAATTACCTCTGGTCTTTGGCCATGCATTTTTCAAGCATGGATAATTCAAATCTAAAAGAGATTATTTCAGAAGGCTTTGAAGAACTGAAAGGAATGGCTTATAAGGAAAATTACTTTCTCCTTCTAACACAGCATTGTATTGTAATATGGAATTCTCATGTACTCAAATGTAGCTATTTCCTCATAGCTTCGTACACAAAATAGAATAATAGAATCTAAATAGGAGCCATTATGGTTCTAGGGACTGGGAGCTGGAACAGGTGTCAGAACCCAGGATCCAGCCTTGGCTCTGCTTCTAACACACTACATGACCTGGACCATAGTCACCTAATCCACCTAGTTCTATGTTTATTTCTCTGAAAAACATGGAATTAGAGTAAATCAGGTGCCCCTTATTACATTGAAGTAATACTTGCCTTTTATCTGGAATATTCCATAAGCTCATTTAGAGATAGGAGTGACACCAAATATACTATGTAGAATAGCTAATCTTTGTGATTAACTGTATTTCTTTTCCACAACATGGACATGGTGGGAGCAACCTGCTTGGAGAGCCACAAGAGAACGATTCTTTATGTACTTATTAGGGACTACTATACTAAATGATATCTAAGGTCACTTTATACACAAAAATTATATGATTCTAATTCCAAATTGACAAAGTGCATCATTGCTGCCCCTATCAAATGATACATGGAGTAGAAATTGGAATTTGACCACTGAATGTTAAAGCAAAGATTTTCAGGACCTGATAAAATGGCAAGTAGCATGGTTGATGGCTCTCTCACCTGAACTTAAACCCTGAGAGATACCAACATACACTATGAAGGGAGTGAAACCTAGAAGGTTGGTAATGACAAACCAGAAGTAATTGCAGGTGTGCAAAAGTGCTCATTTAGTTCAGGAAGAGGATAGAATACAGGAACTTAAAAATGAACATGGAAAATAAATTTAGATTTGAGCCATAATAGGTTAGCAGTAATCTCCCAAAGAATAAAAATAAAAGTGTAATTTTAAGATCAAGGAAATCAATAGATAGAAAATAGAAAAGAAAACAAAAAAAAAGAAGCAAACATAGAAAATACAAAATAACATGAAAGAACTCATATTTTAGCAGTAACTATAATGAACATAAATTGTTTAAATTCACAGATCAAAAGAAAGACTTTTAGATTGGACTAAAGGTCTACTCTCCAGGAAGAAATACTTTACCAGAGCCTGTGCAATAGTTGTGGGAGGAAGGATGTTCTTCTCATTCCAGCCCCCCCTCTAGTCTTCTTGTCTCAGCTGAGGGGAGGAAGAGAGTTATACAAGAAGAAATGCTTATGAAAGTCACAAACCAAAGACAACGACTCACCAAAAGACTGAGACTTAATCGGAATATTATAGAACACTCTCCCATCCCCATACCTTACAACCACACCAATTGGGCTCCACCATAATAATAGTAGATTACAGCTGGAAGAGCTCCAAGAAACAGACTGTCTCTGAACAGGAGTACTTAGGGAAACCAAAAGTCAAGAAAAGAGACAAAACCAAGATACTAGAGGAATTTGAAGCCAGTGGCACCTATAGCTACAGAAAACATTAAGCAGAGCCCAATCCTAGCTAGATGAACATAAATCCTAAACTAGAGGCCTATTTACCTCAATTTCTGTAACTGGGTATATGTCCAGCTTTCAACAAAAAAATTACAAGGCACACTAAAAAGCAAGAAAAAATACAGTCTGAAGAGACAAGCAATCATTAGAACAAGACTGAGATATGACCTAGATTTTGGAATTATCTGAAAGCGAATTTAAAATATCTGTGATTAATATGTGAAGGGCTCTAATGAAAAAAGTAGACAACATGCAAGAACAGATGGATAATGCAAGCAGAGAGATGAAAACTCTCAGAAGAAAAATCAAAAGTAAATGCTAGAAATTAAAAACACTGTAACAGAGATAAAGAACACCTTTGATGGACCCATCAGTAGACTGGACACAACCAAGGGAAGTATCAGTGAGCTTGAATATCTGTCAATAAAAACCTAACAAACTGATGCAAAGAGAAAAATCAATATAAAAAAAGAATAAGAATATATCCAAGAACTTTGAAAAATTCTGGAAAGGAATTGGATTACCAGAAAGAGAACAAATAGAAAACAGAGTAAAAGAAATATTTGAAGTAATAATGGCTGAGAACTTTCCAAAATTAATGACAGACACTAAACCATAGATCTGTGATGCTCAGAGATGGAAAAACAGAATCAATCCCCCCAAATTAAAAATACATCTGTAGGGCTGGCCTCATGGCTTGGTGGTTAAGCGCACACGCTCCGATGCTGGTGGCCCAGGGTTCGGATCCCGGGCGCGCACCGAGGCACCACTTCTCCGTCCATCCTGAGGCCGAGTCCCACATACAGCAACTAGAAGGACGTGCAGCTATGACATACAACTATCTACTGGGGCTTTGGGGGGAGAAAATAAATAAATAAAATCTTTAAAAAAAAAAAAAAAAATACATCTGTACACATCACATTCAACTACAGAAAAACAAAGAGTAAAAATCTTGAAAAAAACATGTTGTCTATTAAGCAATAAGGAAAAGAATCACAGCAGACTTCTTGTCAGAAACCGTGCAAACAAGAAGAGATTGGAGCAAAATATTTAAAACGTTGAAATAAAAATCTCCACCAACATAGGATTCTATATTCAGCAAAATTGTCTTTCAAAAGCGAAGTAGAAATAAAGACTTTCTCAAACAGATTGAGGGAATTCATTGCCGGCAGAAAAGATTTTCCTCAAGCAGAAGAAAACTTGCTTTTATTCTTTTCTGCTTATATATTTATATATAATTTATATAAATAAAGAAAGATCATTGGGGAAGAAATAAATAAAGGTAAAACAAGATAGTATATTTTTATTTTTCTTATTCTTAATTGATCTGAAAATAACTGTTTAAAGTAATAATAGTAACAATGTGTTGGGTGATTACAGCATATATGTGTAATGAGTGATCACAAAGTCACAGAAAGACAACAAAGAGGAATGGAAATGCTCTAAGATACCTGCATTACATGTGAAGTAAAACAGTGTTATTTGAAGGTAGATTTAGATCAGTTAAAAATGTATATTATAAATTCTAGGCAACCACTAAAAAGTTTTTTTAAAGAAGTATAATGTGTACACTGAGAAGAGATAAAATGGAATCATATAAAATGCTTGATTATAACCCTTTAAGGAAGAAAAAGATGGTTCTGGCGACAAATATAAAACAGTTATAAATATAGTTTATATTAACTCAAATATATCAATAATCACTTTAAATAAGCATGGTCTAAGTACTCCAATTAAATGACAGATTCTATCAGAGTGGATAAAAAACTAGACCAAACTGTATGTTGTCTACAAGAAACCCACTTTAAATATAGAGATACAAAAGCAAATAAAAGCAAAGAGATAGAGAAAGAAAACTAATCAAAAGAAAGCTGGAGTAGCTCTATTAATTTCAGACAAAGCAGACTTGAAAACCAGGAAACCTATCAGAGATAAAGAGCAGAGCTACGTTAATAGAAAAAGATTAATACTCCAAAGAGACGTGACAATCCTAAATGCATATGCACCTATGCAAAATGTCAAAATATGTGAGATAAAAACTGATAGAACCAAAAGGAGAAATAGACAATGCACAATTATAGCTGGAGAGTCCAACACCTCCCTCTCAATAACTGATAGATCAAGCAGGCAGAAAATCAATAAAGATATAGTTAACTTGAACAGCACTATCAATCAACTTGATCTAACTGACATCTATAGATCACACCATCCAACATCAGCAGATTACACATTCCTCTTAAGCTCACATGAAACACTCACCAAAATAAACCACATTCTGGCCATAAAATACACCTTAACAAATTCGAAAGAATAGAAATCATATAAAGTATGTTCTCAGACCACAATGGAATTAAACTAAGAATCAATCAAAGAAAGATAACTGGAATATGTCCAAATATATGGAAATTAAACCATATATTTTAAAATAGCACATGAGTAAAAAAGCAAGACAGAAAAAAATTCTCAGAAAAATAAAATATTTTGAACTAAATGAAAATGAAAATACAACTTTGATAAAAATTTGTGGAACGCAGTAAAAGCAGCGCTTAGAGGGAAATTTATAGTGTTAAATGCAAATATTTTTTAAAATGAAGAAAGATTTAAAATCATTAACCTCAGCTTCCACCATAGGAAAACAGAGAAAGAACATTCAAGTTTAAAGCGAGCAGAAGAAAAGAAAGGATAAAAACCGAGGCAGAATTCCTTGAAATTGAAAACAATAACACAATGGAGAAAATCAATGAAATGAAAAGCTGGTTCTTTGAAACAATCAATGAAATCAATAAACCTCTAGCCAAGTTAACCAAGAAAAAGAGATAAGACACAAATTACCAATACCAAAAATGAAATATGGGTCATCATTACTGATCCCATGGCCATTGAAAGGATAATAAAGGAACATTGTGACTAACTCTATGCCCACAAATTTGAGGATTTAGATGAAATGGATCAATTTCTACAAAGACACAAATGACCAAAACCCACACAAGGAGAAATATACAGCCTGAATAGCCCTATATATATTAAATACATTGAAAACTTTTGTGCATCAAAAGATGCTATTAACAGAGTAAAAAGGCAACCTACAGAATGGGAGAAAATATTTGCAAATCATATACCTCATAAAGGATTAATATCTAGAATATATAGAGAACTCCTAAAACACAACAAAAAAGCAAACAACCCAATTCAAAAATGGGCAAAGGACTTGAATAGATATTTCTCTAAAGAAGATATACAATTGATCAATAAGCACGTAAAAAGATGCTCAACATTACTAATCATTAGCAAAATGCCAATCAAAACCACAATGAGATACCACCTTATACATGTTAGGAGGCTACTATCAAAAGAACCAAGAAAGTATTGGTGAGGATGTGAAGAAATTGGAATAGGAACCCTTGTACTCTGTTGGTGGGAATGTAAAATGGTACAGCTACTATGGAAAACAGTATGGCAGTTTCTCAAAAAATTAAAAATAGAATTAACATATGATCCACCAATTCCACTTCTGGGTATATACCCAAAAGAATTGAAAGCAGGGTCTCAAAGAGATTTGTATACCCATGTTCATAACAACATTATTCTTAGTAGCCAAGAGGTAGAAGCAACCCAAATGTTCATCAATAGATGAATGGATAAACAAAATGTGGTATATGCATAAGATGGAATATTACTCAGCCTTAAAAAAGAAGGAAATTCTGACACATGCTACAACATAGGGGACTCTTGAGGCCATTATGCTAAGTGAAATAAGCCAGTTACGAAAGACAAATACTATACGATTTCACTTGTATGAGGTATCTAGAGCAGTCAAATTCATAGATACAGAAAGTAGAATGGTGGTTGCCAGGGCTAGTAGAAGGAGATGAATAAAGAGTAATTGTTTAGTGGGTACAGAGTTTCAGTTTTGCAAGATGAAAAGAGTTCTGGAGACAGATGGCGGTGAAGGTTGCACAACAATATGAATGTATTTAATACCACTGAATTGTGCACTTAAAAAATGGTTAACATAGTAAATTGTATGTTATGTGTATTTTACCACAATAAAAAAGTTTTAATTAAAAAATAAACAAACTAATAAATAATAAACTAATAAATAATTCAGCACAATTACAAGATAAAGATCAACTTATAAAAGTAAAAAAGGTTCTTCTATACCTCAAAACAAACTACCTAGTGAAACAGAAAATAAGAAAACATTTATAATAGCAACAAAAACAATACTGTATTTAGAAATTACCCTAATAAAGGATGATAAAGACCTGTATGGAGAACAAGTTTCAATTCTTAATGGTAAAAAATGAGAAGAACTAAAACAAGATAAAATACAATATAACATTATAAAGATACCAAATCTGCAAAGAATTTTTCTTGAATTCAATGCAATGCTAGTAAAGATGGCAGTAAGAAGGTTTTTGTAAATTTGACAAACTTTTTCTAAAATTACATGGACAAAGGGTCATAGATAGTTGTCAATTTCTGTTTCATGTTTGTTTTGCATTTTTATAAATTTTTTCCCACAATGAAAATATATTTATTATTTTTTCTGATTATGGAAATGAAACATGTTCAGTGTAAAAAATTAGAACAATATACAAAAATGTAAAGAAGTCATCTGGAATTTCGCTACCCTATGATAACCACATTTAACATTCTGTAACCATCTATTTATGCATTACTTATGCACACATATACATACATAATTTTATGTAGGTGAGATCATATCTTACATTCTCTGTTTATCATGGATATCTTTTTTCCACAGTCATCCCCAATTCCATGTAGCCATAATAACATTCTATTTTTCTCCACAATCATATGTCCTATACATACACTTACATATGTTGTTCTAATTCATTCTCACAGCTATAGAATATTACGGAGCGTTTGAACTATAATTCAGTTACATTCATCTCAGTAGTCATATTCTTTACTTCTAGTTTTTGGTGAGTATAAATAATGCTGCAATAAAGATCCTTGTAAATCGTAGGGTTGTACAAATTTGTACTTTCATTTTTGTGGGCAAGATTTGTACTTTTATTTCTATAATAGAGAGATTTTTGGGATTACAAGTATTGAGCAGAAGAGAATATGTATTTTTAATTTCCGTAGATATTGCCATTTTTCCTTCACAAAATGCTATACATCTTAAGATTCCCACCACCGATATGTATCATACTACCCTTTCCTCTAGATCGCTGTCCAATGAGTATAAAGCTACATTTCATTGTTTCTTTAATGTGAATTTCTCTGTCTTCTTTTGAATTTGTGCATCTTTTCACAGTTTTGCTATTTAAATTTATTCTTTGCTGCATTATTTATTCATGTCATGTTCATTCTTAATTGAATTGTTAATCTTTGAATAATATAGAAATTAATACTGGGTCTGAATTACAAATGTGTTTTTGTTGTTCCATCACTGCCTATTGAGTTTTTATGGAATGTTTTGCCATATGAAAGTTTTAAATTTTTATATAGTCAATTGTATGTTATGTGTATTCTACCACATAAATAGATAGATTTCTCTCTCCTATTTTATAGCCTCTGGACTTTCAATTTTGCTAGGAAGATCTTAGTAATCCATCTATTGTGCATTTATTCTCATAGATTTTCAAAAAAGTTTTATTTTTCTATTATTTCTAAGCCCTTATTCATCTGGAATTTACTTTTGTACGATACGGCACATTTTTCTTCCTTTCCATATGAATAGCTAGTTGGCCATTAGGTCAATTTTGAAATAAGAAAAACAAAGAACAGGGACTTAACCTCTCAGATATTAAGGCATGTCACAAGCTACAGTAATCTAAAGCAGTGTGGTACAGGTACACAAACAGACAGATCAATGGGACAGAACAAGTGCTCAAAAGAGGCCAATATTTACGTGTGACTTGCTATATTATAAAGTTGACACCAAAAATAAAGCAAGAAAAGATGAAAAATGGCTTATTTAGTAGATGGTCTTGAAAAAATTAGTTTACATGGAGAAAGGCAAAGTGAAAAACAAACAATGGGTTACTTCAAAGGGATTAAAGACTTGAATACGAAAGTTAAAGCAATAAAGCAAATAGAAGAAAATGTAGGGGATAGCTTGGTGATGGGGGCAAAAAATACACATATATAAACATATACATATGCATGTAAATACATGTATGTGTATGTATGTAGAAAGTTGGGTGGTAACATGTTTTGAAGAGAATAGACAAGAGCTTTTATGCAGAACTGATGGGAGGGGTAAGTGATAAGATCTTTCCAGAAAGCAGTCTGACTGCACTCAGTGATATTACGAATTTTCATATCTTAATCCCACTATAATAGGAATATACCAAAGAAACTCTTGAAAGCTGTACAAAAAAACATATACAAGCAAATAATTTTCTAGTATTGGTGGCATTTGGTGCTGCTTTATGTATTTATCACTAGAGGAATAAGTAAATACAATAACAGTGAGTGCATACAATGGAATGCTACAAAGCAGTTGGAAAAAATGTACTAGATATACATAGGCCAATGTGAATAGTCCTTAAAAACATGATGTTGCATGAAAACAATTTAAAAAAGAACAGAATGAGGTCAGTAGCATAATATCAGTTACAAACAGCTGCTTAAATGTGTGTGTGTGTGTATATATATGTATATATGCATACAATATATAATAAATATATATGCATATATATGCATACGTATACGTATAATATACATATATAACATAATGAATATATATGCACATAGTATATTATATATACATATAGTATGTACATATATATATACATGTAGTGTATACATATACGTGTTATATATATATATATACATATACACACACACCAAAAAATATCATATATTTTACATATACAAGAACATGGACTGAAATATTAGTTTGGTTATCTATGAGGTAAAAAGAATGAAGATTAGGGATAAAGTAGAAAATGAAGTAAAACAAGAAAGCAACTTGCTTAGAAGAACGTGATGGTGTACCATACAGTGAGGTGTATAATTAATTCAATTCTGTAACGCAGATCAATAACAAAAACAAAAACAAGTTTTTCAAAAAGTGATAGATCTATAAACCCCCTCATTTTTCAACTCTGGAAACTGAGACCCTGAGAGATTAAGGTCCCTGCTCAGGTCATATAGCTAATTAGTGGACATACCAAGGCAAACTCAGATAGACAGACCACTTCACCCCACTGCATCCTTTACATAAGCATTAAGCAATGTACACAACCATAGCATAATGTTGTCAGGCATCCAATGTGCTATAAAATGTACCTACCACATATTTTAAGAAATCAACTTAATTGTAGCATATAGCATAGTTTTGAGGTAGTAGATGTCTTGGGTTCTGTCTGTCAACCTCCTTGCCATTGGGGAATTGCCCCTTCCCAGGTCCATATGTCTCCAGTGGGGCTACCAATCCCTGGAATCCCTTCACAACGACCCCTACCAAGATAGGCACCTGATCCAAACTAATCCAGTTATACTGTCTCCCGAGGAATTGAATCTTG
The DNA here is from genome assembly GCF_057802395.1 of Ceratotherium simum simum. Classification (NCBI taxonomy): domain Eukaryota; kingdom Metazoa; phylum Chordata; class Mammalia; order Perissodactyla; family Rhinocerotidae; genus Ceratotherium; species Ceratotherium simum. Next base: position 36,939,212 of record NC_141911.1, read on the forward strand.
AGCAGAACCCAGAGACTGATTTGAGTGATGGCCCCAACCAAAGGAGAGAGCCCTGAATTCCTGCTCTTCAGATCGCAGGAGCAGATGTTCCTATCTTTCTTAAAGTCTGCTGGTCCAGCTCTTTCTCAGACTGTGCAGGCTGCTGGTTTTCCCCCCAAAATATTTGTGTTGATTCAATTAGTCTGTGTTGTTTTCTGTTAGCCTGTCTAAAAGTAATATGCTAATTACAGTAAACTTTAAACATTCAATAAACAAACATTTTTCATGGTGCTTTGGAATGTGAATGGGCCATGGAGGGAGTTGGTCTGGATAGCCCGTGTTTCTTAAAAGAGATTTCCAAGACAGTATGATTTTTTTAAAAAAAGCTTTTTATTCTGTAGCAAACAGAGATATTCAAATCCATTTTACCGATCAGTCATTACAAAAAAGACATTTCAGAACCTTGATGTTTTGGGTACTTTCAGTATGCTGAGCGTTAGGAGACCTGGAATCACTTGAATATGGACCTCTCTGACACTGTTCTTTTCTCTCTCCCTTCACCATTTCTCCCACCTCCCTCCTCACTGGAAGGAAATATAAATCACAATAGACAGCCTAGTGGTGGTGTAGACAGGGGGTGCAGTATTTATTGGACGACAGTATATTTCCTTGGGAATTTTTCTTTAATGCAATCTCTTTTTTCCACTATTGAGTCACTGCCCATATGGAGCCTGCTATAGAATTAGTGAAGTGAATAAACATGTTAAGTAACGTGCTGCTCTAGCTACATAGAGCATAAATCATAACAGCTCAAATGCATAAGCTGCTGTGTTTCATGAAACTCAAAATATTTCACATATTATCTCACCTAGTTCATAACATCCCCATGAGATAGGTAGATAACTTTTGGTATGCAGCGCCTTTTACCTTGATGTCTAGAACATTCCGTACGCACTTTCTCCTTCCTCCTCCTTAAATTCTTAGGAGGCAGCAAGAAGACAAGGAGTAGTCTCCTTGCTATATAGTGATGAAAACGGATGTTCAAGAGGGACGTTTGCCTGCTGTCAAACTGTAATTTGGCCACAGAAGTAGATATTGTGGGACCCAAAGTCTGTCCCATAAAAATCAACACAAGGAAATGAGAAATAGGATGCTTAGATCAAAAGGAACAAAGAGTAAGAAAGAAGTGGGGAGCAAAGACATGGTCACCTTGGCCTGGCTTCCCGCTCCCTCTTCCATCAGAGTTCTCCCATCATAGGTTCAGAGTACAGAGTAGCCTTTGTCATTTCTAACATCATTTTCACTCCACTATGAAACTAAAATGTTGATAAATATAGTGGTCCAAGGTTGGGGGTGGGGGTGGTGTCTAAGTCCATTTCTGTCACTCCACACATCCTTTAGCAGCCACCTCATTTCTGGGTCTCATTTTCCCAGTGTTTGGATGATATATATTTCACATGTAAAGTCTTCCTCCCAAATTTGTGATTTCAGACTGGAATTTGGAAAGAAAAGGACAGAAGTGGTGGAAATAAATTGGGCCAAGTCCATTCTGGCTTGTGGTCCATTCCTCTGGGTCAGAGTCATCTGATATTGATGACAAATGAGGAGAGAAACCAAAGTATGTTTTCTCTCACCTTGAATGACAAGAAGTTTGAAGTTAAATGAATTATCCAGGTGTGGGGAAGCATGTATCTCAAATATCCAGGAGCATTTTCTCTCTGCTTCCTCTGCTTCTTTACAATGGTCTCCATTCTGCCCTATCCCTAAATATCTTACATTGCACCCACATTTTTGCCAACAAGAGTATGAGTTGGAAAGAAAAGTGTATGAGTTTGGGTGTTTTTTAAAGTCATTTTTGCTATCGTTTGAGGGTGAGGAAAAATAGTTATAAACAAAACAAACAAAAAAAAAACCTTATTGCTTCAAGGAGGTGATTAAACCACCTTCACAAAACAAACTAGAAAAATTCTCTTGGAAGCTAAGACAAGGTCATGTTTCTAGAAGTGAATCCATTTAGCTCCTTCTCTTCCCTTCTCTTCACACTGGTTAAGGATAGGAAGGAGTGAGGGTGGGGGAAGGGAAGAAAGCCAGATGTACTGTGCAATTGGCCTGAAAGGTGAATCAGTCCTGATTTTAGGTTTGTTTTGTGTAATGAAAGGCAGGAGAAAATGACCCTGCCTTTCTGTGTTGGCAGTGTCAGTCAGTCTTCAATATGGTTTGCCTGTTGACTCTGGTTTATCAGTGCAATAGTGAAATATTCGAAACTACAAGTGTTCTCAGTTGGAGCAACAAATACTAGCTATTGTCTTAAGATCTCTGTCACGATATTTTCTTCCATCAAAATCTGAATTTTTTCAGAGGACACTGAAGCTCAAAATATCACTCTTTTCACAAAAGCTAGGGGAACATATCTTTATTTTTTTATTTTTTTTGGTGAGATCAGCCCTGTGCTAACATCTGCCAATCCTCCTCTTTTTTTGCTGAGAAAGACTGGCCCTGGGCTAACACCCGTGCCCATCTTCCTCCGCTTTATATGGGACGCCGCCTCAGCATGGCTTGACGAGCGGCGCATCCGTGCGCGCCCAGGGGCCAGGCCTGCGAACCCTGGGGCCTGCGAACCCTGGGGCCACCGACCCGGAGCACGCCAGCTTAACCTCTTGCGCCACCGGGCCGCCCAGAACATATCTTTTAAACTATTTCTCTTAATCTTCTCAGCAGTTACTCCAAACCATGAAGGAACTTTTGTACCAACTAACTTCTCCTATGCTTAATAAAGGGAAACTACTGATTTAGAGATTTCTGTGAAGTACTTTTGAGCTAAAGCATCACCATATGCATTTATAGGGCTTCTTGTTCCTTGCACCGAGGTAGTACCTTAGCAAAACAAAGATAAGAAAAGTGGCCACCGTAACAAAAGCAAAACAAACTTTGTGTGGATCTGGAAAAACTCTTTTGAATGAGAAAAATGGTCATTGTCAAATGTGAGATGGAAGTTATTTTGGTGAATCACATACCTATTTCTACTACGGAAACACGTCACGTGGAATAGTTTGTGCTAGGACAGGAAAGGAACCTCTCTAAATAAAAATGGAGCGATAAAGAACATTTTCTTCTAGCCAGCTAGTGTGTCTCTAAACGCATTTCTACCTGGTTTTGTCTATAGAGAAAGGAGCACATTTCTAACTTAGCAACCAAGCAACAAATGTACTATAAGTAGTTACATAAAACCTCATTTGTGTGGACTTTTGGATCAGAAACTGAGCTGAAATTAGAGAAATTTGGAAATTGTAATATTTTCAGGGAAATTAGGTTTGGACTGTATAAGCATATTGTTGTTGCTTCACGCAGATTACTTCAGATCCGTTCTACCATTTCTACCACCCTGTCCTCACCCCCGCGCCTATCCCTTTTGATTCCAATGGCCAAAGCCCCAGACTCTCCTCAGAGGCCTGCCCTCAGGCTACTGGGAGCACTTTGTCCGTACAAAGTAGACGGACGTTCTGGGAGTGTGTTCCCATTGCCTTCCCCTCTTCCCCCACCATCACCGCAGCCCTTAGCAAATGACTAGCTGATACCAAACTAAACAGGCCAATTTTTTGCCTAGGGTAAGACTCTCAGGTATACCTAATACTCCAGAGCTCCCCTTCGGGTTCAAGCTGAGGCCGAGAAGGACGTTGCAGGAAATCTCACCTTGCTTGGCCTGCCCCCTTCCCTGCCCAGCTTCCCACTCCCTTGCCAGCTTCTCCCAGAAGTACCTCCTTAATAAATCACTTGGCCACAAATGCTCTTCTCTGAGCCTGGTTCTGGAGAAGCTAACCTCAGACAGTAGCTCAAACCTCTAATGAAACGCCATCTGCATTCCCTACTAATTTATAATTAGTAGTATATATGTATATATATTGTTCAAAAACAGAATTTTCTCTGAATTAGTTTATATTAACTAACTAAAATTCCATATAGTCTACTAATTATCTTCATAAACCTCTCCTTCAAAGAGAATATAAAACTAAACATCATCCTACTGAATGTAAATATCAAATTGAAAATTTGAAGAGTACAAATTAGTGGAGATTTAAAAATCACATTGAGGTTCGTAGCAGTTTTGAAGATTCTTTAATGAAAAAATGTTAAGTCAAATTCCTTTCAAGTAATATATTTTTTAAATGATCTATAAATTATTTCTTTAAGTCCCTTGAAAAAGATTTGGCTACCTTCAAATTAATACAGCAGTTGATCAGCTAATAGGAGTTAGTTTTGATAGAGGACAAACTATGAAAATGTTAGGGAGAAAGTCATGATAAATCAGGAGCATTTTTTCAAGTGAGTAGCAAATGTTTTTTGACCCACTTCCAACTCATTAAAATCTTTTTGAATCCAACCTAAATCCTTGCCTCAGAACCTTAATAGCCTTTAGTGGGAAAATTGAATTAACTTTTGAATTTAACTTGTAAAGGTCAAAAGGAGCATACTTCTGATGACATAGGAAATTAAGTATGTGCTATTTCATCTTCTATTGTTTAATGCCTAATGTAGCATTTATTTGAAAATGATGATGGAAAAAAAGCTTTTTCATGCAGAATAATGCTCATTTTTTAACTAGAAAAACATGATCATGTTCCCTTTAGATTAATTTTGTCTCCACTCTTTGAAAACCAGAGAAATATCCATATCTAGTATGGATTACATTTTGAATAATAAGTAACCCTGTATACAAGCAAGAGTAAATTAGAAAACAGAAGCAGTATGTGTCCCTCAGGGTAAATCCAGAATGTACATCCATTCATTTATTCCACAAATATTTATTGAGCACCTAATATGTGTCAAACACATATATGGTCCCTGACCTCATGGAACTCAGTCTGAAGTGTTTCTTCTCGGTTTTTTATCCTCCTTGACTTCTTTGCAGTATTCGACACTATTGACCAATCTTGAAATTGTCCTCTCTCTAAAGTCGAGGGAGAATCTAAACCTCTGAAATGTTCATCCCTCCTGATTTTCTTCTCTTTTTCCTAGGCTTCTTCTGCTCCTTTCTTTTGTTCATCTCCAAATGTTGATTTTTCCCAAGAGTCAGTTCATCACTTTCTGTTTACTTGGCTTCATCTACCCCCTACAAGCTGCTGACATGAGGTAGACATTTCCAGTCTAGACTAATCTATGCTCTAGATGTATATTTTCAACTGTCCACTTCACTCTCCAGCTGGATAACCCAGATACCTCAAACTCAAGATGTCTTCCTTCCTCTCACCAAAAAACAAGCAAAGGAAAAAATTATCCTTTCCTGTCTTCCTAAGCCCCATAAGACATAATACCCAATAACAACAAAACCTAGCTGCCATAGATCAGAAAACCTCTTGTCTGGACTGCTTTAATAGTCCTTACCTTGTCTTTTGGTCTCCAATCTCTCTTCCCACTTCTCTGTCAGGTCACAATTCATATAATACCACCAAAGTTATAAGTTATAAATCAGATATGAACCATGTTAATCTTCACTTTAAAATCTTCATAGCCCCTTATTAATTATAGCATAAAATCCAAACTTCTAAATACTATACACAGTGCTCTTCCAATCACATCTCAATCTGCCTTTTAAGATTTCTCTCCATCCATCCCTCTCACACATCCAGCAGTGCTGGGCTATCATTGTTCCTTGAAATCACAGGCATTGTCAAGCAGCTGTGTTTTTGTCTGTGTAGTTCCATCTGCCTACAATGCTTCCCTACACCACTTCATACCTGACTCATCCATATAACCGAGAGCATCGTAAAAATAGGTACTGACTTTTATTCATTTTTGTACCTTCAGAACGTAGCCATGTGCTTGGATTCTCATGGATGTTCAATTTATGTTGAATTCAAAAGCCTTTACAATGGGCTTCTCACTTTCCTTTTCTGTCTCATCTCTAGACTTTCAGCCAATTCAACCAATTATATAGCTGTATAAACTAGTCATCATAACTGAACGTATCATGCTCTCTCATGCTTCAGGCTCTTTGTTAAAATCTTATTCATCCTCCAAGAATCACTTCAATCTAGACTAATCATCTACACTCTAGATGCATATTTTCATTTGTTCTGTGAAGGTTTCTCCATCTTTTCTCCTCAGACACACCTAGGTGGAATTAATTACCATCCTTCTCAATAGCAAATTATCCATAATGTAATGCTTGCCAGATTAAATCATATATATGTATGTCTTGGTCTCTCCTATTGAATTATGAGGTACTTATCTTGTCTCATTTATATCTCCAGCATCAAGCATAATGCCAAGTATCCAGTAAATATCTAAAAATTTTGAATTGAATTAAAATGAACTGAAAAGTAGATCAGATTAGTTGGGACATAGGATTCTCCTAGCACATGGTTCACAACTTTGGCTGACATTAGAATATCATGGGGAGTTTTTAAAAAAATACCAATGCCCCTGCCCCATCTCCAGATAATCTCATTTAAATGGTCTGGGAAGGACCCAGCCCCAGTATTATCTGCAATGTTCCACAGATGATTTATAATGTTGGCAGAGAATGGTGGTGCGCAGCCCTGGCGAAGTGAGTAAAGGTCAGATTGTAGAGCTTCACGAATGCCAGCTCAAGGCAATTAAGGACTAACTTGCTCTGGGGCCACATCCCTCACCATGGACTCTCTGACTGACCAGGGGTCTTTCGAGATTTGAATGAGTAAGAGTTTTCCATCATGAAATTCTACAGTGTCCTGAAGACTGCTTACCATCTCTTAGTCAAGAGACACAGTAGTAAAAGCCCTCTCCTCTCTCCTCTCTTGCTGCAAATGAAAACAAGTATTCCCGTCTTCCTCTTGGAGTATTGGCTTCTGTCTCTATGGACTATCATAAGCATCAACATAGGTTCTCAGCCCCATTTGCCCACTTTGTCTCCTCCACTGCTTTGTCTCCTCCACTGCTTTGTCTCCTCTACTATCCATGATCATGACCCTCACTTACAGCCTCAGACCTTCCTCAGTTCCTGAGTCATTTTGACAAGGACGACAATAATTGAAACAGCTTCAGCCCAACACTTAGCAGGCTCTGGCATTCCATAAAGCAGGCAGCCAGAACATTAAGTTCCAGGGACATGCCCCCAAGACTGCCTCTGAATCCCAGCACCGCTATGGCTCATGCTTCCACCACAAGGTAGTCACCCTGGCTATCCTATTTGGTAGTACCCCATTTGCCCTAGGAAGGACAGACAGATCTCACAAAACCACTGATTCTGCTTCATCCCTCCACCCCCAACCACTACCATAAAGACCCTATTTGTGCTAGATATTATACTATGGTCTGTCAGCTTCTAACCCATCCTTCTATGCGCTGCTTTGTGATGCAGAGACTATGACTCTGCAAACTACATTTTTGCTTTGCTGAATGACTCCGTTAATAGGGCTGCTCTTTTAATAGGGCTCCTAGAGGGAGACTACAGGGCTGGAGGAGGATAAAGGAGCTGCTTCTTCCTGTTCACCCTCTGTGGGCTTTCTGTTCCTGAAAGCATCAACCAGCAATGCCTCTTCTTCACCCTGGTCATGGCAGTTAATCCCAGTAACAGCTGTCAAATCCAGTTCGCAGCTTTTTCCAACTTCACTGTGCCCTCTCAGAGACACCAGCTGCAGCCAGTGTCCTCTCTTTAGGAATCTGGGTCCCGGGTCCACAGGGACCATCCAAACACCAGCAGCAGCCAAGCAGCAGCCCCTCCCCTTCTCAGAGGTCTGAGTTTCGACCCTAGAAGCTCCCTCCTCCAAGCTTTTAAGTTTTAATAACTCCAACCTACTCCCTCTATTCTCTTAGCCACCCCAGCCCCACGAGGGATAGCTGCTCCCTGCACTTTTTACCTTGAAGATACCTTCAGGTTCTCTTTTAGCCCTTTTCAATTCTTCAATAATTAATTAACAATTCTCTATGTTAAATTCTCACTGTTAAAACAACTGGTGTGGTCCTTTTTTTGATTGTACCCCATTATTCTAGGCAAAAAGCAATGTGTGCCTGAATTATGTCTCAACTAGTTATGTGCCTTGAAGCTCACTGGAAGCTGCCTCTGTAACCATGACCAAAAATGCTTGAGTTGTAACATTTGACCCACCACTGATGTAGTATAGCCATAAGTTACTGACTATTTAGCTTGAATCTTATTTATTTGCAAAATAAGAATGATATTAGCAGCTTACTTTTTTAAAGAGTAACAAATATAACCAGTAGGCCCCTAGCTTTTGTAAGGAATGTGTCTATGCATCTTCAGATGTACCAATATTATCACCTACATAAGTACCTGGCTTCCCTTCCAGGGCCATCAGCTGTACCTGGCATCAAACAGAAAAGGACAAATTGCATGAGATGTGGATGCTAGGGTGAGCTAAGCTCCCTCTCTAGCTAAACAACTCACCCTCATACCATGTTTTCACAGGGCACATGATGTAAAACTCTCTCTCAGTATCTCTTAGCATGCTGTTGATTTTTAGATTCCTTCAAAGGCACTTGAATTTTTAAATAAACGTACAAAGTATTGACATGTATAAGACAATTATAATTGCTATTAATTTAGCACTTAATACATGATAATCACTGTATTTACATTTTACATGCAGTATTTTATTTAACGCTTACAATAATTCTATATAGTAGGTTATACTGGTATGTCTCTTATTACAGATAAGAAAACTGGGACACCAACAGGTAAAGTAACTTTCTGATATCATAACTTGTAAGTGGCAGAATTGGGATTCTGACTAGGGAGCCCACACCTGTTTGCCACACTACTCTTTTATGATAAAGGCTGCAAATTGTTTTTACTAACAGTTGGGTGAGTAATCGATTGTGTTTATAGTGGCTTAATGAATTATTATCTTTTGTTCCAAATCTTTCAAAAACTTCTATGATTTTAGATTATAAACATACTTTTCTATATATTACACTTCCCAACTTATGAAAGTTCATTAGCAAATCGTAGTTTTTTAATATAATGTATTTCACAGTAGGAATTAAGTTTCCTAAGCCAATCCACCAAAAATGTAGAGCTGCTCATCACATTTTTAGCAGTAAAAATTAAGTAGAAAACAGAGTTGCCTTCTCCTTTTACAATTATGAAATACATTTTAATAATAATAAGCCTTCTTAAAAAGCTATAGAACTCAGCAACGGTGTGGGAAAGCCAGCTTTCTTTTGGGGCCTTTTTATAGGACACAAAGGTGAAATGGGAGAGAAGTGAAGTTACCCTGACCCCAAAGCTTCCCCAAAAGGGAAAATATCACTCCAACATTTCCTATCTACCTGTCTACACACCCCACCATCAACATAGATTGTGTTCTTCCATAGGGAAAAGGGAGAGAAACTGGGGGTCATGAGCCTATCAGATAAATTTAGCAGAGAGCCATGCCACCAGCCAACCAAGTAGAGAGATGGCATCAGAGTCAAGGTTAAAAGCAAAAAAAGGGTCCATCTCAAGATCAGGAACGTGATAGGTGGAAGCAGAAAGGAAATCTCTCTGAACAGTTTTGTTACCAGAAGTAAATGTGATGGGGTCAGATCAAGGAAGGGGAAGAGGCAGCACTTTAAGAGACCACCTCTATGTGAACCATCATAGAGAAAAGCCAAGATATATATGAGATATAGGTAAACTGGGCATATTGTTGGGGCCATTCCTACATAGCACTTTCAAGAATCACAATTATCTTTGGTTATTATTTAGTTGTTTAGATAAGATTTATTTCCAGGGAGAATCTTATTACTCAAAGACACTTTTAGCAAAATGCTACCAATAAGAAGTGAATCCAATGTGTTTAATTCTGAAGAGACTTTACATTTTTAATCTCATTCATTTGTTCACTCTGTCAGCAAGTATTTATCATACACCATGTGTGGGGCACTGTCCTAGGTGCTGGAGGATACAGTGAAGAACACAGACACAATGTCTGCCTTCAGAGAGTTTGGATTCTAGTTTTACAATAATTTGAGATTTATCTGCAAATAAATATGTCCAAAAAGTGTTTCTTTTTATAAAGTAGCAATCTTGAACTTGTTTTACCTCAGGGAGTACTTATAAAGAAGTAGGATTAAAGATACCATCCAGATAGCTTCAATACTATGTATCTTTAAAGAGAAAACATGGATTCCCAGATTGATCAAAAAATTGTCCTTTTAAATGATATCAGGCAAATGTGAGTTGTACTATTTTTGTTTTGCCTTATACTTTTTGGCTTACACCTGTTTGAACCACTGAAAGCTATTGTTTGAAGCACAAAGATAAAAGACAAAGTGGAAGTAAGAAATGTAAGGTGGGGGCCAGCCCAGTAGCGCAAGGCGGTTAGGTGTGCGTGCTTCACTGCAGCGGCCCGGAGTTTGCCACTTCGGATCCCGGGCGTGCACCGATGCACTGCTTGTCGAGCCATGCTGTGGCAGCGTCCCATGTAAAGTAGAGGAAGATGGGCACAGATGTTAGCTCAGGGCCAGTCTTCCTTTGCAAAAAAAGAGGAGGATTGGCATCAGATGTTAGCTCAGGGCTGATCTTCCTCACAAAAAAAAAAAAAGAAAGAAATGTAAGGTATATACCATGATCAGCAGAGTTTGTCCCTGCTACTCTACAAATTCCCTCCCATTTGAACCAAAAGCTGAAAATTTACTTTGAATGTGTTTTACAGTATTTAAGAAATTTCTACCTCATCAAATAGGTTCCAAATATTGTCAATTGAACATATTTCAGGAGACTTCTCCAAGTCTCTTGGGAGTTCTTAATTGAGGAAATACAAACATGATACATAGGTTTCTACTGAGGGCTGGAGGAAATTATCCAGCACACAATTAGAGGAAAAAATACAATATTCCAGAAAAAAGGAAATGATGTCAAAACCTCCCTCGAATAGAATCCTGTGGACAGGCCCAGCTGTGCTGAATAGGTTGAAAGACGATTTGGGTATGACTCCAGCTTTTAATAGATGTTTTTCTCTAGAGTAGATAACTCCAGCCTATGAAATAAGCTATTAGATAATCAAAATTTGAAGTAAAATCAAAACAGTAAAATTTAACCTATAAATAGGAATGAAATTTAATAAAAGTTGATTAATTTTGGCTCCACTAATTCAGAATTTGAGATAACTTCGTGAAGAATAGACTAAAGTTTACCTTTTTGGTAATTTGGGGGGAAAGATCTTCTAGGTCAACGTTTCTCACACTTTAATGTTCATAAGAACCACCTGGGGATCTTGTGAAATGCAGATTCTGACTCAGTAGCTGCACAATGGGGCCCTGAGATTCTGCATTTCTACCCAGCTCCCTGTTGATACTTACGCTACCATTGCACAAACATACTTTGAGTAGCAAGAATCTGAGTAAATCGATATAAGCCTCGTTGCTGGAGGAATGATAAACCAAGCAAAACCACACTTTCACAGTATCCTTGGGGGGAAAACATGACTACTTACAAATGAGTTTTTGCTCTTCATTAACACAGTTGTGGTAGGAGTTCTACTTGGCAACATGTTGTAAATAGCTAATTAGAATTAATTCATGTTGTTAAAAAATGGAAACAAAGGTTTTCTTTAAAAATACACTACCTTGCCAATTTTTCATTCTAGTTTCATTCATTTATAGTTCCTTCGTTTTAGTTTAATGAACATGTGGGATTTTGGACAACTAAAAGCAAAAGAGAATTATATCATTACCCATCTTTAATTCTTCTTGGGTTCATTTTCCCATCATGTTTGAGATCTTCCCCATTTACCTTCTTACTTCTTCATTTATTTGGGGAAAAAAAAAAAAACAGAAAAGTGCTGCTGAGAGCAAGTCCTAAAGAGACTAATTAAGAACAGAACCTAAGATATGCCTCCCCTACTCCACCCCTACCCTTGGTAAGATAAATAAACAGATAAGATATTTTTAAGGTAAATGTTATTGTGCAACACTCACTACAAATAATAATGCATGAAAAGCTCCAACGTGGCATTTTTTGGGTCACTACCATGGCTGAAAATCAGCTGAGGTTGTCCAAAAGCTTTAACGTACATTTGTCCCTGCTACACTGCTAAACCTAGGAATATTAAGAAGTAATGATTACACTTTCCTATTTCTAGAAAATGCTAAAGAACCATAGATTCTGCAGGATATCTGTCTTTAGTCACCAATGATGACCTGGGCTTCTGTGGCAAGAGAATGGTCCCTCCACCATGGGGAAACAGAAGCAGAGGATAGGAGGACAGAGATGGTGGTGTAGTGCCAGGAGTAAGGCATACGACGTGCAGCAAGAGAGTGTCAAGGGGAAGAAACAAGATATAGGAAGATGAGGAAAACAGAGAGAAGTACAGAAATGCATCATTAAAGCAGTAGAAAAAGAAAGCAGAGAAATAAGGAGACTTTGAGAAGGTAGAAGAACTTTCAAAGCCCAAGTTTTGCCATATAGACTGCCTGCATTTGTGCCTGGAAAAAGAGAGTCCCCAAGCCACACAGGACACACTACTGGTACCACCCAACATGGCGGAAGCACAACCGTATGACCCAAGTGGAAAATACTGTCCTGTTTTGGAGGTACACAGCTTAAACAATCAAATAATAATTGACTACCCTATGTCTGACTCCATGTTCACTAAGCAAGTTTTCTTTTACCTACAGGGAAAAAAAAATAAACCAATCTAACAAAATAAGCATGGCAATCAACTTGACCTTTGTATTTCTCGTTATAAATTAATAAATTGGCACAGATGGAGAAAGAAAGAGGGGAGGAGGGATGAAGAAGGGAGAGAAACAGCCCAGCGCTAAACCACAGCTTGAACTATCCCTCTTGGGAACAGCTAGGACATAGAAACCGGGATGCCTCAAATAGAATTTCGCCTTGGTAGACCCAACTTCACAAAGTGGGAGCTAAATTGAATATCAGATGAACAGAGTTAGATCAGAAGTCAAAAGAAACCTACTGGGCATAAGAGAGGAATTTGAGTAGGGACAAAAATGGGAAAAAAGTACATAGAGATCAAAATTGAGAAGGCAAAGAGAACTGAGACTCAAGAGAAGAAAGCATGACATAAAGCAGGCTGTCAATAAGGATGTACTTCAGAACATTCTTTTTATGTAGGTCTCAATGAGATTCCCAGGACTCAGAATGAACCTGAAGGGAAAATCCCAGGCCTAACACTTTAGGAGTCTTTTATTCCCAGTCTAGGGACTAACAGGACTTCACAGGATATACAAACCCACTTCCAGCTGGCAGATATGGCTGTTTTCTTGCACGTGTGGAGGAATGGAGCAGGGAGTCTCCAGCCTTGCATAGCTCTCCATCTCCCCCGGTCCAAGCCCTAGCTCTGCTGGGAAGAACACAGGGGACCATGTAAAAGTAGATCAGACAGAAGAGACAATGACTTCCTTAAGTTGCCTTAATAAGTCACATGTTCTAACACCTGAGACCATGGTTGCATTTGGAAGGGTGGGGGCTATCTCGAATAAAAGAGAGGAAGCATTCGGGGTATTGAGGAGTTTCTTTAAGTCATGCTCTTCTATGAAGTGGACTTTCCAAGGATTATGTTGGGGATAAGAAAAGAAGGTGTTGCTCTCAGCCCTTGCTTACATTGGATAAGTCACACAGCTACTGACTACTCCCATCTTTAGTAAGAGGCATTCTAGACTGATGTTCCTTAAAGAGAGAAAGAAAAAAATAATTACCTCTGCCTTTAGCAAGTGAGAGCTGCAGGGTGTTCCTGTAAGTTGCTCAGTGTCTTTTTCTCAGCAGTTCTTACTGGTCAACAGGAATCCACACCTGAAGCCATCAGTTTCTACTCACCCTCCACCCTCTCTTTAATGATGCATTCGCGTGCTTTGATCTTTGTACCTCCTGTTAGTAACTAATGATCTGTTGGTGAATTGAAAATATGGGTCCTATTCAGCCCTGAAAAAGATATTCCCTGGAAACACACTAAAATAAAATACTCGTGTAACTACAATGTTCTTATAAATCTCAATATTTATGTCTTTAATATGCACCTAGTTATTTTGTACTGAAAGCAACACTTAATCTTCTTCTACAAGCACAAATGGCAAAGTCAACTGTAAAAACCACACAGAGGTCTCAAGAGGAAAGTTGCAAAAAGAAATGAGAACCCCGTTCCCTAGAGCTTTTCCTCAGCAGAAGCGTAAAGACAGGGAAGGTTTTCTTTGGCCTCTGCCCATCTCACTTTTTCGAAGTCCTTCTCGAAAGGATGATGCCTACCTCCTCTCATGCTCCACACTTCTACCTACATCTTGACTGCCCAAGCTCATCCACACTATTGGAGCAGCTCAGTTTGGGTAGACCTTCCTCAGACAGTGTCCTACCTACATGCAGGACATGGGGCAACAGTAAGGTTGAAATCAACACAACTGTCTAGAAACAAAATTCTGATGAAGAAAACTATCCTGGCCTCAACGAAGCTATTCTATGCTGCAGAAGTCAGAATAGTGTTTATCCTTAGATGAGCAGTTAGAGGTTGGAAGGGGGCATGATGGGCTTCTAGGTATTGGAAATTTTCTGTTTCTTGATCCATGGCACCGCTTCTCTGGCCATGCTGAGGCCGCGTCCCACATACAGCAACTAGAAGGATGTGCAACTATGACGTACAACTTTGGGGGAAAAAAAAAGGAGGAAGATTAGGTAATGGATGTTAGCTCAGAACTGGTCTTCCTCAGCAAAAAAAAGAGGAGGATTAGCACGGATGTTAGCTCAGGGCTGATCTTCCTCACAAAAAAAAGAAAAAAATATATATATAATGGCCTTAGGAATGACACAATGCAAGAGATTGAACAGGTTCAGAAGAACTCAAAATATAATCAACATAACCTGGATATTTTAAGAAAACTTATTCCAAAGAAAAAATGGAATGACATCTGACAATGTTATCAATACAAATCCATTGTAAATATTTGTACCCAGTCCATCCTTGCTCGGAAGCATTTTTTTTTTTTTTTAAGATTTTCACCAGGCCCAAAGGGGCTTTCAATGTCTTGGGTCTGCAAGGTGTCTGAAAGAAAGGAGCTGAAAAATATCTCCAGCACTGTCTTGAGAAGAGGGCAAGCATTGCTGAATCAGGCATCATGGTTGGAGGTCACTAGTTCATTGGATTATCCAACCAATTCCTCTTGCTCAGATTCCCATATGTAGCAAAACATCCATAGAGAGAGCAGAAATTATGTTTATTGCTCTAAGTTAATAATGTTCCAATTTTACGTAAATCTCTGTGGAGTTCCAACTTTTTTCAATATGGGGACCCTCTCTAATATAAAAAAGTTTATCAAACTCTCACATAACAGTAACTGTGCAAATAGTGGTTGCGGTAACTTCCCAAGGGGTTGTTAGGCCCACAGGCTGTGACACAAACTCATCCTCGCCCCAATCACATCTAGCAAGGCATTATCAAGCACTGAGACGTGCTCCCCCGCTGGGCACATGTGTAGGCTGGATCCCTTTCTCTGGGCCAATCCAATTAGACTCTGTGGGCAATTGCCAGCTTTATCCAGAACAAGTATGTATGTGACTTCTACTGTGTGTCAGCTGTAACAAACGGGGTCATACTTAAGGCAATGGAAAACTGTTTTGATATTTCCATCTGAGTGATCTTATTGTGCATTCTCAAAGAAATCTTCAAAGGGATTTGTAATAAACTTCAAATCTCTGAACAATCACTATGCTGGCAGTACTTTAAGCTCAAGAATTTGAGCAGGTGTTTTGTATTAGTCTTATAGCTGTGGCACTGAACACGCTTCATAATACCTGCTGATTTAATGAGATTTGATAATTCAAAGAAAGAATCACAAATCCCTAACGGAGAGAAGTACCTACCAACAATTGTAAAGGACACATATTGAAAAGCAATTTTAAACATTTGTAAATACGTAAGGTTTCAAAATTCACCATTAATCTGTTTACATTTTCTAAAGTTAAAATCTTTTTTTTCTACCCAATAAAAATTCTTTGTAGTTATTTTATTTAACTCACTTTTCTTTCCCTTAATCTTTCTCCTGCTCCAAAATGGAAATATTGTAGTTGATATATTTCACGCAGACATTTTAAATATGAATTTTCCATTCAGAGAAAATCTTGTCCCTTCCCTTTTGGGAGAATATGTTGGCATCTAGTTCACGCCATTATTTGAAACATATCTAAGACATTCTGTCTTGTTAGTCATCATCAGTTCCTTGGCAATCACGAAGAAATAATGCATGGAAACTTTATGTCCAACACTTACAGGTACCTAAGTTCCTGTTTTCTCATACAATACATCATTCTTCTACACTTGACAAGGAGAAAACATCAACTGCTCTCCCAGAGCAACCTTGGAAAAATAGATAAAAAATCAACATCAGTTTTAGATCAGTCATTAAAACAATGCCTAGGCATAAGTTGAAGTCATCCACATCTGGAGATGAGGAAAAAGCAAGAAATAAAAATGTCTTATTTCAATTTCTTGAGCTTTTTTTTCTTTTTACTTCAGTTACAACTAACCAAACTTTTTTAATTAGAAACCACCTCCACCTGCTATCCTCACCCAGAATATAACTTGCTCCGGTTACATGATATACCAAAGCCAGGCTGGAGAAGCTAGGGAAAAGATGGAATCTGCAATCTCATGTCTTTAAGCAAAAGAGAGAAAGAAAAGAAAAAGCTACCCTAGCAAACTTACAGAACACTAGGGAAAAAAGAAAATGTAGCATTCTATCGACAGGTAAGGTTTTTAATGCCTCATAAACTCCTCTCAGAAGCACAGAATTCTTTTTTTCATAACTACTTCAGAAATTATTCCTTTAGCATAATAATTATGAATGAATGTTTCTTCTAACTATTAAAAGATTTTTTTTTCTTCTTTCTGCTAAAGTATATCAGCTAATTTAAATTACGAAAGCAAAATTATACTTTTGCCTTTTGTCCATGTAACATAGTAGTTCTCAACCAGGGACAATTCCATCCCCCAAGGGACATTTGGCAATGTCTGGAGACATTTTTGGTTGTCATAACTTGAGGAAGGGGAGACTGCTACTGGCATCTAGTGGGTGGAGGCCAAGGATGCTGCTAAATATCCTACAATGCATGGTATAGTCCCCTTCTGCCCCCACCCCACCAAAAAAAGAATTATGAGGCCCATCATTTCTGTTCATACATCTACCTAGAGAAAGCTTGAGATACTTGTAGCATGCCCTGAGACCCAGAGTCACAAAAAGAATTGCAGTGAGCATGGAGCTGTGATGCCCAAATCCCTTTCAAGGAAGATACTGTTGTCCCAGCGTCTGGGAATGTTATCAGCAAACATCTTCTAGTCGCCAGCTTACTCAAGGTTTGCCTCAGCTGCAGAGACCCTCCTCAGCCAAGGCCATGCCCTTCCAGGGGTGGTCCACATCCAATGACTGATTGCAGCAAGGATGTAAAGGCTTGGCCATTTCAGCCCCCTGCGGGACAACTCTGATGGAATATACAAACTCCAGAGCTTCCATGGGATGTCTGGCCAGCATTGCAATTCAAGTTCTTCATCTGTCCAATCCTACTTCCTTCCACAGCTGTTGACCTCTAACATACATCCTTTACTCCAGTCTCTGACTCAGCATATGCTTCTGGAGAACCCAACCACAGGAGCTTTTGGATGAAGAGCCCCTGAGAAAAAGAATTTGGTGGAACCAAATAGGTTACCCTAACACTTCATTTAGGAAATAACCAGAAGGGGTTCGCAGAGCCCACAGAACCCCTTGGGAAGAGTGCTGAGAGAGAAAATCAGGGGATGTGGGCTCCATCTTAAAGCATAGACAACTGTGCCACAGTAGCAACTTAGAAATTCTCCTAATACATTGAAAATGGCTTATTTAAGTTAAAAAATAAAAACGATATAATTTTAAAAATTCAAAAACCCTTCTGAGTTTGTCTTCAGAAGAAGACAAAAGACTTCTGCTGAAGTAAGTTGTGAGATTTAAAAACAAACCAAAAAATGCAGTATTGTGTTAGTGACAAAGAAAAACTAGGAGTTGCACAGTACGCGGTTGCTGAGAATCCCAGCATCCTAAGGTTCCAGGCTGCCCTTCCAATCCTTTCGCCACCTAGAGTGAGTCATCTCTGACCACAGATTCACATCTTAAGAGGAGGGACAACCAGAGATCCTTCCTTTGATTGGTTGTAGGCTCAGAAACTCTGATGGGGACTCAAGTTAACTAGGATCACAGCCTGGGGACACCCCCCACAGTGCCTTTCAAGGGAGTAAGACCACGGACCAAGAGGCCATGAACCACGGCTATTTTTAGCAGTGAGACATCCCAACATGGTGAACCATAAAACTTCAGATTTCACAAGTGATTCTCATCTCTGAGAAATAAAAATTTTAATGCATTTATTGTCAGAAGAGGGTAGGCCAAAACTATTTAAAAGTTATTTGAAACTTAATAAAGACTTTGTACATGATGGTATGCAAAGAACTGTGTTTTATGGGTCATTATAACTTGTATTCTTATGGAGACTCGTTTTTCAAACACTGTATTTTTCTATATCTTTGGTTTAGCAGATAGGCATTTATTTTTGACAGATCACTCCAACTTTTACAATGCAAAACACTTCTGGAAATTGTACCTTAAATGAATCTTTATAAAAATAAGCATAAGCTTTTGCATTTATCAGTTAGAAAATATTTAATGTCAGTGAAATATTCAATAAATGAGCAGGTAAAAATGAGAAGAATTACACACGAATGTTTATTAAGCAGTGTCAAGCATGCAAAGCAGAGGAAAGTAGAGACGTTTAGAGTGCTGTTTCTTATACCCGTCTCCAAAGAAAATCTGGTAAACAAGCATCAATTCAGAATCCAAGTGTCCAAATGTCCTGAGCAGTTTACAGTAATGCAGCCATGACTGTAATCATAAACCTAGCATTGTAGGGCTCAAGGTCCAATTGGGATGATTTTTTTTGCAACATGCCTGACCTTACAGGGTCACAGGCACACAAAGGCTGCCCTGTAGAGACCTGCACTTCCCCAGTCCAGGGTGATGAATGTGGGAGTCCAGTTGGAAAGAAGAGATGTGTGAAGAAGAAGAAATGTCATCATAGGACCTAGATCCCACTAGAAAGGGAACACACAGAGGAACAAAGAAGGAAACAAAGAAACTCTTTGCTGGGGACAGAGGGGAACCAGGCATCCATCCTAGACAGACTCCTGTAGAGTTCTGTAGTCTGTCCATTAAAGGAATGGTACCACCATATATGACAGCCTCTGCAAAGAGAAAGGCCAGTCAGAAGTTTCCTGTCAGGGAATCTGAAATGCATGGTTATGTCACATGAAATCAAGTCACTCCTATATAGATCTAGACATAGATGATATGTGTGGTTGTGTCACATGAAATCAAGTCTCTTCTGTATAGACCTAGACATAGATGATATAGGTATCCATAGAGATGTATCTATATAGATGTTTGCTACCTGAAATCTTGCTAAGTTTTCCATGGTGTCTAAGCATGCTTGCTATTCCTTGGGTAAATGACAAAACAAGCAGGGACTGGCCTCTCATTATGTATTTTTACTTTTCTATATTCTGTTCTTGGTGGTAAAAGTAGAAAAGGATTTAGGAGATGCCATGTTAACATTTGCATTAATTCACACTTTCTTTGGAAGTTTAATCCTATCAGTCAGGAAATGCAAAATTTAAGGTTCTTCCATTTATGTAAATTTGCGTGCCTTTAATTGGCTGCATTTTTAATTACTAAGGAGCAATTATTATTTTATTGTCCAACTTGAACAAACATCAAGTTCAGTTTCCTTTGTAGCACCTAATTGTCATGTAGTTCATGGATTTTGAGCTCCGACTGGCTACATTACCGTTGCTCAATGCAGAATACTGTTTAAAAGAGTGTACATTTTGCACATCCCAAATGACATGCATGCACAGTGATTTCACGACTTACAATGCTAAATGAAGTTATAGAGCAATTGGAGAAAGCAGATTGGTAAGCCAGAAACCTAAAGCTTCTATAAATACATGAATGTACTCTCCGATGTATCCACATCTCTGACTTCTCCATCTCCCACTGTGTCTCTCTCCTTTGGGCATCCCAATGATCATTATCACCTCTGCCGGAGAATAAAGTGAAAAAGAAAAGGCATGAAATTCAAATCAGCGTGTTGCTTTTTGGTAGACCCTTTGAAAGGTTTGTTGGAGAAAAAGCCAAAACCAGTAGCTAAAATGAGGTTTGGAGAAGACGCTAGATTTCATTTATTTATGCTCTTTCACACTTCCCCAGCCCATGAGCACGGATAATTGAAAGTTTGCTTCATTTATCACAGCGCACTAAGCAATGCTGTCATTTTAAGTCAAGACCACAAAAAGAAAACAGGATTTTAAATTGCTGCAGGAGGGACTATTACAGAAGTAAACTAAATTACTTCGAGGAAGACAAAAGAACTCTTGGCCAAAAGAAGTTATGGAATCTTCCACTTTGAATATTTTTAAGAGTCAGGTGAACAACTTCTTCGGTGAGGACTTGCTTGGAGACAGAGAAATGAACCTGCACTTTGTTAAGGGCCTGTGCTCTCTAGTTTTATATTAACTCACTTTTTAAATGTGTAAACTGTGGATTATTTGAAAAACAAGGGAAAATTTGATATGGCTTGGTTAATGATATACAATTGACAAAACCCCAATCTTCCCCACAGTGTGATTACAAAATTTGGTTCCATTACCTTTAAAATACAATGTACAATGACTCTAATCTCTACATCCAAGAATAGTAATAGTGGTCCCCTGTCCCATATACATACACAAATTATGAAGGATTCCTGGGTTTGTTTATTATGGTTTGTGAATCAGACACATTCTGTGCAGATCTCTAGAAGTGGTGACTTCCAGAGAGCCTGAGCCACTGATCTTGGCTCCCTTGGGTTCCTTTAACAGTCACTACTAGAACCTGAACACACTGCAGAAATGACCCCATCCCCAGGGCCATGCTCAGTTTGCACAGCTACTAAGGAAGAGTTCTGTTGATTAACCTAGAGTTTAGTGGTTTCTTGAGATATAAAGAAAAGACGCCCCCTCCCTCAAAGACCAAGAAAATCAAAAAAGAACTGCTTGGGCCCAAAATTGGTTTTGTATTTCTTAGTGATTTGGCTCTTTAGATCCATGCCCGCTGTATTTCTAGATAGAGAATTGTTATTCTTACCCCATGAAAACTATGCTTCAAATCAACTTGCATAAGACATTTTAGCCTATGCAAATTGGGGTGGGAATATTGAGCCTCAATGCTCACCTGCTTCTCTCCAGTTCCCACATGCTGTTTGGCCACATGGTAAACCATTACCATCAATATCCAGCTTATACGTTTCCTGAAAGAAAGTATGGGGACTCGACTCAATATTCTTAACTAAACACTCATTAAATATCTGTTGCTAATACTTGTTGCATGTGAACATGGCAAAGTACCTGCTGTGCTTTGCTAGGGGCAATACAAGACGCTATAGGAACACATGGGAGACACCTGACCCCATCTTCAGGGTTCAGGAAGTTTTCCTGGAGGAAGTGACATCAAAATTGGGACCTGAAAGAAGATCAGATGGTTATCAGGTAGGAAAGGGAAATGGGTACATTTCGGGAAAAGAAAATAGCTTGTGCAAAAGATTGCACATGCAGGAGAGCATGTTGTGCTCAAGGAACGTTACATGATTCTGTATGGCTGTTGTGAGACATCACTGGAGAGGTAAGCAGGAGCCAGATCATAATGGATCTTGGATGCCATGCTGAAGAACTGGAACTTTATCCTAAGGGGGCTACGGAAAGTTGGTAAAGGGTGACATGATCAAGTCTGTGCTTTAGAAGATCATTCTGAAAACGCTTTTAGACGAGTGAGACTGGAGCCCCTCAGTAGAGGTACAACATAACGTTGGTTGTAAAAAATAGAGTAATTCTCTGAACAAGGAAGAATGTGAGCTGGGCCCTGGAATTGGAGAAAGACTGTTCAGGACTGATGGAAGGACCAAACGTATAAGGAGCAGAAAGTAGATGACTGGGCCAAAGTGTGGGCCTTGAGAAGGAATGTGGTGCACAACAAGGCTACAAGAGTACCTGAGGATGAATTCAGAGAAGACCTCAAATTGCACACAGACTAGTCTTATTCTGACAGCAGTATAGACCCCTTGAAGAGTCTTGACATGATCCAATTTTAGAAAAATAGTTCAAGGAGTGAAGCAAATGTTATTGTGCACGACTATATTGATCTGTGAGTTTTTCAAAGGCAGATCATGTCTTATTCATATTTGAGTTTTCAGGACCTTACACTGTATACATTTGGCAAGTGTTCAATACATATTTATTTATTGGTTGCTTAGAAGATAGTTGGATGGATGGGTGGATGGAAGAATGAATGGATAGATGGATGAATAAACAGATGAATCATTGCACCACAAAGACAAATGAGCTTTGGATGAAATAATTTATGAGAACAAGTGAAAAACCTAAGAAACCTATAAAATAGACAATGGGACCGTTACCATGCCCTGCAGGAGCTAACAGAGAAAAGGAATCTTCTTCATCCTCTCTAATGAGCTCTACCTCTTGGTCTTCAACAACTCCCAAAAGTGTGTCTCCCAAAAATCTGCCATGTGAACTCCCTATTGAAATATTGTTTCCTTCAACACTATCTTCAAAACCTTGCCCTTTTACAGTTATAGGTTCCCTTTTGCCCTGAGGAATAGGACAAATGGTGTCCCTTCCTTGGGATCATATACTAAACCACAAAGACAGAAATGACAGCACAGTACATTTTAAAGGGCAACCGTGTATTTTTTTTTCCCCTGAAATCAACACCCCTTCTCATACCTAAAATAAAACTCTTAGAACCAGCTCCTTAATTGGAAAGAATAAGTTGTTTCCTTGATTAATTTCACATTGCAGAAAAAAAGACTATGTAGGAGGTAATAATTTATGGTAGCAATTTGAGGTGATTTTGTCATAAACTTTCCATGGTTTCATATAGTAGATTTTGGAAAACATCGTACTTTGTCAAAAAGGGAGGGGTTGGAGGAAGTAAAATAAATATTTAAGCCCAGAGAGATCATTCCAACAAATGTTCATTCTTAGATCATCTGTTCTTCATTTCATGATATACGTTATAAACAACAGCCTCCAACTCTCACGTTGCTGCGTACTTTAAAATTCAGCAAATATGTTAGTGCACATATATAATGTATTGTTGTAGTTTGCATTCACAGATAACACTACTAATGGAGTTGTTTGCCATATATACGGATAAGGTTAAAAATCTCGGAGAGAGACTAACAGTCTTGCCACACGGGCAGATGCATGGGAGGACTGTCCTATTTTTGTAGCTCTACAGACCATTTTAGAACAAATCATTTCTCATGACTCTGTCTCAATGGGTTACTGATGTCTTTGCTCTAAAAGAGCTACATGGATTTACTCACTGCCAAGTGGGTCTTTTGGCTGCTGCTATACCCAGAATATCTTAACTATACAGCAAGGCTATAAATTATATTTCAGGATGTCAAGTTAACATTTCTTCTTCTGGAACCTGCAGTCATCTCCTGCTTCAGTTTTCCAAACAGCTGCCAAAATTTTTCTATATGTTGGTAGGGGAGTATAGCATCAGGCAGGTTAGCAAATACTGGTCCATGGTTAAGGGTTTTTGTTTTTGTTTTTGTTTTTGTTTTATACTCTAAGATTTTACTTTTTTCTTAGAGCAGCTTTAGGTTCACAGAAAAATTGAATGGAAAGTACAGAGATTTCTCATATACCACCTGCCCTCACATGTGCATAGCCTCCCCTGTTATCAACATTCCGCACCAGAGTGGTACGTTTGTTACAGTTGACGAACCTACATTGACACATAACGATTACCCAAAATCCATAGTTTACATTAGGGTTCACTCTTGGGGTTGTACATTCTATGCGTTTGCTCAAATATATAATGACGTATCCACCATTATAGCATCACACCATGAATTAGTTTTACAATTTATAGAAAATCAAACAAGCAAACCAAAAACACACACACACACACACAATATTGTTTTTCAAAAAGCTAGATTTTATTCAATTTAAAAGACTAAATTTTATTATAAAGTCACATCCTTTCTGCTAATTTTTTCAATAAAATATTCTTTCTCCTGTGAAATGATAATGGCAAAATGGAAACAATATTACTTCCTTCATGGGATTATGTGAGGATTAAACAGGATAATCCTTGGAAAAGTTGGCATATTGCCTGGCTAATAGCAAATGATTAATAAATGTTAAGTAGATCATTATTATTGTTATTATTCATTATTTTTTGTTGGTTTTGCTTTTTTTTTTACTATTGCTGTTTTCTAAGTAAAGATATTGCTTTTTAATCACCTTACTTGGAATTTTAAAAAGTTTGCAACATTATATTAGCTCTTCCTTTTTTGTTTAAAAATAAAAATAAAATCCAAACTTCTGGAAATGACTAGACGAGGGAAAGTAGACCTGAAGGGTACTCCTCAGGAAATCTGTGACCAAGTATTGGCCCTCCAGTTACACTGGTTATGTGACTGTAATCACTTAAGCCCTATGTAGCTCAGTATCCTCACTGAACCAGGTTAACACGAGAGTATCTTGGAGTGCCAACATGCCATAATTACAATATATGTAGGGTTTTTGTGAAACCCTAGGGTTTGAAACACGTAGGGTTTTTGTGAAAATTAAATGCATTTAAAAGTAAAGCATTTACAACAATGCCTGACATATAGTGAGCATATACAATGTAAGTGTTAGCTATTACTATTGTTTTTGTTACAGGTCCTATATGTGAACAGTCAGTATCCCTTCTGTGATGACAGAATCAATGTGTTCTGGGTGCTATATCTTGGTAATAATATTCTATAATAATATTTTTTGTCAGGGCCCAGGATATCAGATATGTAACCATAGTAGATACAAGGCTGAAAGCCATGAAAATATAGAAAACAAAGTATTTAATGGCATATATCACTTTATGATATAATAAATTACTCACTTTACATAATTTT
The DNA here is from genome assembly GCF_057802395.1 of Ceratotherium simum simum. Lineage (NCBI taxonomy): Eukaryota > Metazoa > Chordata > Mammalia > Perissodactyla > Rhinocerotidae > Ceratotherium > Ceratotherium simum. The sequence goes on from NC_141911.1 coordinate 36,964,161, forward strand.
TTCCATAGAATTACATGGTCAATTGTAACAGACCTTTTTGCAAATCACTCATAATTTTTCACTGGTTATGCATTGGAATGGACTACTATAGCAAGCTATAAAAACTGCTTCATTGAAGACTAATAATTATCTATTTACATGGATGTTTAACTTGAGATTCCTCCCAAATTTGTATTTTTCTTAGATGATAAAGGAACAAGCATGTTCATTCCTGCTAACAGAGTTTTCATCATGATTATAATGACCTTAATTATCAACAATACTAAATAATGCAATTACTTCCTGCTTGAGATAAATTGCTTCATTCTTTATTTATTGACTGCCTACTATGTGCTAACTACTCTATTGCGTGACGATTTCAGTCTTCACAGCTCTCAAGTTCAATGGGGAGACCAACAAGTAACCAAAATATTACAAAACAGGATGTTAAATGAAGGTGACAGGGACATTCCTAGGTGCTATGTAAATGTGGAAGTTTAAGTGTGGAAGTATGAAGGCAGCCTTCTTGGGGGAGCAACATGTAAACTGAGACCTGCAGGATGAAAAAGCACTAGACAGGCAAAGGGTAATGCATTGCATAGCAATCGTCTTCAAACACGGCTACTCAGCTACGGCATACTCCACTTCTCTTGCAGATTTCCCTTCTCCCCTTAGTTGTCCAGTGTCCTCATTATCCCTAACTCTGCATGTCCGGGCAAGACTCCATTTGCACAAATCAAATCCCTTTATTCCTCATAAAATTCCCATATGCTCTCAAAACAGTATCTCAAATATATTTTACATTTCAATATGTAAAGAGCAATGCCAAAGCCCAAGGGGAAATGTAGTTCAATGAGATCAACAAAAATGGAATGACAATATTATCTGAATATTGAAAAAATAAATCAATCTTTAAGGCAACAAGGTATGCCTTTCACTTCTATTGAATTAGCAAAAATAAAGAGAGGTAAAATTTGAAAAATCAGGACACACATTTCTGGTACTAGCATGCGTTATGTCCTTCTTTTGGGATAAAATCTGGCAATACATTCTGAGTCATAAAAATGTTTATAACCTTTGCCCGAATAACCACATTCCCAGGAATTTAAATTAATGAAACAATTTTTTAAAAACAAGGGGAAGAAAGTTATATGGGCAAAAATGGTTATGGCAAGAATGTTAATAAAATAATCCTGATTTTAAAAATATAAATGATTCAGCATCTAGAAAATGAGTAAATTATGATGTATTATCTAGAAGGAAATATGAAACCACTTAAATGTAGGAACATGAAGATCACAGAGATACAAAAAAAGTGTCTACAAATAAAATTAAGAGAAAAAATGCATTGTTATGACCTAACAATGATAGCAATAGATTTACCAAATAAGTAAAAATACTTATGATGTATCAGGTGAAATATTTATGTGTTTAATTTTTGGTAATTTTTATAAATAAATGCCAGGTTGAAATTTCTTTTTATATAAACACATATATACATAATTTGACATAAATACCTAAATGTAGTCCTATCTACATAGATTGGAAATTTTTGGTGCACTCTTACTTTTTTCTGTTTGTTTTACTTAACTACTTAGTTAACATCTCCAACCTCCCCCGTTACCCATCTCCAACCTCTCCCATTACCCATCCTACCATGTTATCCATGTTTAAAAATCTAGTATATTGTTCCTTATTTTTTCTCATATCCTTATAACATATACACATGTACTATTATGCATAGACATATAATTTCATACAACTATACATGTATATAGGATTTTTCTCGTTTTTTATCAAAATATAATGAAAATGTATCCATGCCTCTATATCTTCTATTTCTCACTCATACCCCTCCAAGTCAACTTATATAGCTCTAATTCACCCTATTTAATTATTATTTACTATGACATGATGTATATGTATCAAAATTTTTGAAACCAATAACTCTCTCTGCATTAACTTGGTCTCCATTTTTATCCCCTACAAACAATGCTGTAATAAAGAACTTTTATAAATATCGATTAAGTACCAGAGTTTTTATTCCTATGAGAGAGATTCTCAAACGTGATATCTTTGGTCAAAAGTATGCGTCTTTAGTTTTAATAGATCTTGCCAGATTGTGTTCTAAGCTATTATAATAATTCACATTTCTATCAGCAACGTGTTACCTGTTTTTTTTCATTTTTTGGCAGCCTCCTATGTGTAGAGTGATGTTTCATTGTTACTTTAACATGTATTTTCTTATTTGTAAATTTAAGTATATTTTCCTTTGTTTGTTGGCCATTTGGATTAGTTCTTCCGAGAATTTCCTTTTAAGAATTTTTTTTAACATTTAAATTGAAGTATAACTTATATATAGTAAAGTACACAAATCTTATGTGTACAGCTAGATGAATTTTTGCATAAGCATATACCTCCCTGATCAAGATACAAAATATTAACCACATCCTAGAAGGCTTCCTGAGTCCCTGTGCACAATGCGTACCCTGCTACCTCACTCCAACCCCAAAGGGAGTCGCTGCTCTGACTTCTATCACCTCACATTAACCTTAGTTATTCTTGAATTTCATGTAAATAGTTCATATAGCAAGCTCACTATTATCTACTTTTTTCACTCAATATTACAAGTATGAGATTCAATTATATCATAGAGGATGGAAGTACTTTAATCTTTGCATTGCTTTTTATATATAAGTTTTCTATGATTTATTTAAAAATTTGGATCTTTTCACTTTGAGGCTATTGTGACTAAAGCTGCTAAAATTATTATTTCAGGTGTCTTTTTGTAGATATAAAAAATCGTTTCTCTTGGGTATACACTATGAAAGAATTAGTGGTTCATAGGGTAGACATATGTTTAGATTCTGCAAAATAGTTTTCCAAAGATGTACTAATTGACATTCTCCCACAGCATACATGTGAGTTCCAGCTGCCCCATATCCTAGTCCATATGTGATACTGATTAGCAATCTTTTTAATTTGGCCATTCTGGTGTGTGTGAAATGAGATCTCATTTGGTTTTAGTTTGCATTGCCTTGATTAGTAATGATGTTGAGGTTTTTTTCATGCCCTTGTTGGTTTTTATAAAGCCAATTTTATGAAGTGCCTGTTCAAATCTTTTGTCCATTTTGTACTGAGGTTATTTATTTTTTAATTAATGATTGGTAAAGCTCTTTGTATATTCTGGGTTCAAGCCTTTGTTGGATGCATATATTATGAACATCTTCTCCCAGTGTGTGGCTTCCCTTTTTGCTCTTTCAATGGTATCTTTTGAAAAACAGAAGTTCTTAATTTTAATGAAGTTCAATTTATCAATCTTTTATTTTATAGTTAGTGCTTTTGTGTCCTATTGAATAAAACTACATGGCCCAAGATAATGAAGATATTCTCCTGCTTTCTTCTAGAAGCTTCATTATTTTGCCTTTCATATTTAGATCTTTGATGTACCTTGAACAAATTTTTTTGTAACGGGTCAAAGTTTACTTTTCCCATATAGATATCCAATTATTCCACCATCATTTATTGAAAAGACCATCCTTTTCCCCTGAAATGTAATGGCACCCTTGTAGTAAATCAGGTGACCGTATATGGGTAGGATTTTTCTGCATTCTCTATTTTTTTCAATTGGACATATATCTGTCCTTGGGCCAATACCACACTGTCTTAATTACATAGCTTTTCAGTAAGTCTTGATATCTGGCAGTGTGTAAGTTCCTAAACTTTGTTTTCTTTCTTTGAATTTGCCTTGACTATGTGGGGACAATTGACATCTTAAAAACACTGGGTCTTCCATTCTGCGAAAATGGAATATCATTCTACTTGTTTAGGTCTTCCTTAATTTGTCAACAATAGTTTGTAGTTTCCAATGTAGAACTCTCGTACATATTTCACACTGCTAACTTATTCTTAGAAATTTTTATGATTTTTGGTAATATTTTAAGTGTTAATTATTTATTACTGGAAATACAAATAATTTTATATTGACATTGCATCCAAAGACTTTGCTAAATTCCTGTATTAAATATAACAGTTTGTAGATTCTTTTGGATCTTCTACATATATAATCACGTCATCCGAAAAAAATAATAGTTATGCTTCTTTCTCTCTGATATTTACTCTTCAGTTTCTTTCTCTTGCTTTTTTGCCCTGGATATGACCTCCAGACTAATGTCGAGTAGAAATGGTGATAGTGGACATCTGTCTTCTTCCTAAACTCAGGGAGGGGGGAAGCATTTAATATTTAATACTAATTATGGGGTTAGCTGTACATTTTTTATATATGCTCTTTATCAGGTTAAGGATGATCCTTTGTGCTCTCAGTTTCCTCTGAGTTTTTATCTTGTATGTGGGTTAAATTTTATCAAATGTTTTTCCTATATCTATTGAGATGATCATGTGGTTTTTTTCCCTCATGTATTCCATTAATGTAATGAATTAGATTGATTTTTTTATTGGTTGATTTTTTTAATGTTAAGCTGACCTGGCACATCTTGGATAAACCTCACTTAGTCATGACTTATTATCCTTTTCACATTTTACCAGATTCAATTTGTTAGACTTATGTTTAAATATTCACTTTTGGGGCTGACCCCGTGGCTTAGTGGTTGGGTTCACGTACTCCACTTTGGCAGCCTGGGTTTGCAGGTGTGGATCCCAGGCACAGACCTACACGACTCATCAGCCACTCTCTGGTGGTGACCCACATATAATCTAGAGGAAGATTGGCACAGATGTTAGCTCAGGGCTAGTCTTCCTCAACCAAAAAAAAAAAAAAATCAGGAAGATTGGCAACAGATATTAGCTCAGGGCTAATCTTCCTCAGGAAAAAAAAAATTCACTTTTATTTTCATAAGAAATATAAGCGTATAATTTTCCCTTCTTTTAATGTTATTTTCAGGTTTTGATGTTGGTCTTGTAAAACAAGTAGTGTTCTCTCTTTCTAGAATGTCTGACAGAATTTATGTTAGGTTGATATATTTTCTTCTTCAAATGTTTGGGAGAATTCGCCAGTGAGGCCATCTCTTCCTAGAGTTTTCTTTGTGGGAAGATTTCTACTTGAGGATTCAATTTCTTTAACAGATAAAAACTATTGAGATTTTTCAATTACTTCTTGTGTCAGTTTTGGTAAGTTGTGTTTTTCAAGATATTTTTCCATTTCACTTTAGGTGTTAAATTTATTGCTATAGAGTTGTGCAAAATATCCTTTATTATATTTTTAATTTAATTTCATACATCCTAAATGCATGATAAAAACTTTTCATTCCTAATAGTAGTTGTTGTTTTCTTTCTTTTTTATTTCTTGTCATTCTTGCTAAGTGTTGATAAAATTTTATTGAAATATTCAAAGATATAACTTGTATTAGGCTTCTCCAGAAAAACAGAACCAATAAGGGATATATAAAAAGAGATTTATTAAAAGGAATTGACTTAGGTGATTATGGAGGCTGAGAAGTCCCAAGAAGAATCACTCTGGGTACCAAAATCTATTCGGGGTTCTCCAGAGAAACAGAGACGATAGGAATTTGCTCACATGATTATAGAGGCTGAAAAGTCCCAATATCTGCAATCAGTATTCTGGACACCAAGGAGAATTGATGGTATAGTTCCAATTGGAGTCCAAAAGCCTTAGAGGCAAGAGAGCTGATGGTGTAAATTCCAATCTGAGTCCCAGTGCCAAGATAGGATGTCCCAGCTTGAATACAGTCAGGCAGCTGAGACTTTCTCAGCATTTTTGTTCTATTCAGGCCTTTACCAAATTAAAGGCCCACCCACATTGGGAAGGGCAATCTTTATTGCCCTTCTTTATTTTATTCAGTCTTCTGATTCAAATGTTAATCTCATCCAGAAACACCCACACAGACACATCCAGAATAATGTTTAACTAAATATCTGGGCACCTGTGGCCCAGTCAAATTGACACATTATTCATCACACAAACTTTTGGCTTTGTCAGTGTTCTTGACTGTACCTTTGCTTTCTACTGCATTTATTTTTCGTTTTACATTTATATATCTTTCTTCCCACTTTCTTTGTGTACTATTTGCAATTCTTTTTCTAGACTCTTGAGAAAAAAGCTTTTATCTTAGATACTCAATCTTCCTGCTTCTCTAATATATACATTTAAAGCTAAAATTGTCCCTTTAAATATTGCTTTATCTATCTCCTCTAAGTTTCAATATGTCATATTTTCATATTATTCAGTTCAAAATATTTTATGATTGCTTATTTATTGATTGATTAATTTTTTTATTGAGCAAGATTGGCCCTGAGCTAACATCTGTGCAAATCTTCCTCTATTTTGTATGTGGGACTTGGGCTTTCCTATTTGACTCAATGAGTTAATTTGAAAGGTACTGCTTCGAAATTGGAAATTTCCAAATTTTTGCAGATTTTCTAGCTATATTTCTTCTCTTGATTTAAATAACTTACTTCCAATCAGGTAGGAGAACATACTCCATATGCTTTCTATCCTTTGATATTTCTTAAGATTTTCATGGCTCAGCATATGCTCTCTTTTGTGCAATGTTCCATGGCTACTTAGAAAACTCGTGTATTCTTTCTTGTGTCAGTTAAGTCAGGCTGGTTAATCATACTGTTCAAATTTTATGTATCTTTACCAATTTTTTTCCTGCTTGTCTTATCTTAAACTCTGTGGATTTGTCTATTTCTTCTTCCATTTCTGCCAATTTTTGATTAATACAATTTTGATTAATACTACAATTTTAGAATTATGTTTTTCTTTTCCTTTCAGTGAAATATACTTTTTGCCTTAAAGTCTATGTTGTCTAATATTAATATAGTCACCCCAGCTTCTGTCAGTTAGTGTTTCAGGTGATATATCTCTCTATTCTTTAAACTTCCACCTACCTATGTTCGTATATTTAAAGTTTGTCTCTTGTAAATAGGACACAGTTGAGTCTTGTTTTTCTTAAATACAAGACTAATAGCTAATAATTAATCTAAATATCTATCTAATTTCTAATAATCTTTGTCTTTTCATTGGAATTTTTAGACCATTTAGATTTCACGTAATTTTTGGTATCATTTAATTTGTCACCTATTTTGCTATTTGTTTTCTGTTTATACCACCTGTTCTTCCTTCCTTCATTTCTCCTTCCCTGCCTTATAGATTAATCATGTGGTTTTTTTTTTATTTTTGCTGAGGAAGATTTGCCCTGAGCTAACATCTGTTGCCAATCCTCCCCTTTTTGCTAAGGAATGTTTCCCTGAGCTAACGTCTGTTGCCAATCTTCCTCTGTTTTGTATGCGAGCTGCTGCCACAGCATGGCCACCGACGAGTGGTGTAGGTCTGCACCCAGGAACCAAACCTGGGTCGCCAAAGCAGAGTGCACCAAATTTAACCACTAGGCCACCAGAGCTGGCCCAATAATGTACTTTTTAAAATTCTGTTTTATCTACATTACTAGCTTTGTAGTTATAACATTTTGTATTTTTTCTTTTAGTGGTTACTCTAGAGATTAAAATATGGAAGCTTAATTTAGTATAGCCTAACTTAAATTGATACTTTTAGCATTTCCCAAATAGTGCAAGAACATTGAAGAAATGTAACAACGTTTAATTCCTCCTATCTTTTGCACTATTGTTGTGATATTTCTAGATGTGCTATAAACAACACAAGACACTATTATTTTTGTTTTAATCAGTCAATATTCTTTTATATTTATCTATACATTTACCTTTCTAGTGTTCATTTTTTTTTTAATTATTTTATTTTATTTTTTTGGTGAGGAAGATTAGCTCTGAGCTAACATCTGTTGCAGTCCTCCTCTTTTTGATAAGGAAGATTGGCCCTGGGCTAACATCTGTGCCCACTCTCTCTACTTTATATGTGAGATGCCTGCCACAGCACGGCTTGATAAGCGGTGCATAGGTCTGCACCCGGGATCCAAACCTGCAAACCCTCAGCCGCAGAAGCCGAGTGCTCAAACTTAACCACTACGCCACCAGGCCAGCCCCTTTAGTGCTCTTCATTCTGCCTTGTACTTCTTTGCTTCTATATGGGATTACTTTTCTTTTTAACATACCATACATAGTTACAAAAAAGATTTTTTTTCTTTTGATGAGGACTTTTAAGGTCTACACTCTCAGTAACTTTAAAATGTACAATACAGGATTATTACCTATAGTCACCATGCTGTACATTATATGCTGTACATTTCCATGACTTATTTGTTTTATAACTGGAATTTTGTACCTTTTCACCACCTTGACCCATTTTGACCACCCCCTAACCACCAATCTGTTCTCTGTATTTATGAGTTTGGTTTTTTTGGTTTTTGGTTTTTGGGTTTTTTTTTTTTTAGATTCCACATATAAGTGAGATCATACAGCATTTGTCTTTCTCTGTCTGACTTATTTCACATAGCATAATGCCCTCAATGTCCATCCATGTTGTCACAAATGGCAAGATTTCATTCTTTTTTATGGCTGAATAACATTCCATTGTATATATACATACCACATTTTCTTTACCCATTCATCCACTGATGGACACTTAGGTTGTTTCCATGTCTTGGCTATTATAAATAACACTGCAATGAACATGGTAGTGGAGATATTTTTTCAAGTCAGCATTTTTGTTTCTTTTGGATTGCTGGATCATATGATGATTCTATTTTAAATTTTTTGAAGAACCTCTATACTGTTTCCTATATTGGCTGCACCAAATTACATTCACACCAACAGTGCACAAGGGTTCCCTTTTCTCCACATTCTCAGCAACACTTGCTATTTCTTGTCTTTTTGGTGATAGCCATTCTAAAAGGTGGAGGTGATATCTATTGTGGGGTTCTTTTGTTGTTGTTGGGTTTTGTTTTTGTTTTTGTTTTTTTGCTGAGGAAGATTAGCCCTGAGCTAACATCTGCCACCAATCCTCCTTCGTTTGCTGAGGAATATTGGTCCTGGGCTAACATCCGTGCCCATCTTCCTCTACTTTATATGTGGGACACCAGCCACAGCGTGGTTTGATAAGCAGTGCATAGGTCTGCACCCAGGATCTGAACCTGCAAACCCTAGACCGCCAAAGCGGAGCACGTGAACTTAACCAGTATACCACCGGGCCAGCCCCTCTATTGTGGTTTTTATCTGAAGTTCCCTGATGATTAATGATGTTGAGAAATTTTTCATGAACCTCTTGGCCATCTATATATCTTCTCTGGAAAAATGTCTGTTCAGATCCTTTATCCATTTTTTAATTGGGTTTTTTTGTTTTTATGCTATGAGTTCTTTATATATTTGGGATATTAACCCCTTATCCAATATATGATTTGCAAATATTTTCTCCCATTCCATAGGTTGCCTTTTCATTTTATTGAGGGGGTTTCCCCTGTGCAGAAGCTTTTTAGTTTGATGTAGTCCTACTTGTTAATTTTTGCTTTTGTTTTGTTGTCAAATCCAAAAAATGATTGCCACAACCAATGTCAATGAGCTTACCGCCTATGTTTTCTTCTAGGAATTTTACGGTTTCAGGTCATATGTTCAAGTCTTTAATCTGTTTAGAGTTAATTTCTGTGTATGGAGTAAGATAGTGATCCAGTTTCATTCTTTTGCATGTGGCTGTCCAGTTTTCCCAGCACCATTTATTGAAGAAATTATCCTATCCCCATTGTATATTCTTGGCTCCTTTGTCATAAATTAATTGACCATATATGTGTGGGTCTATTTCTGGGCTCTCTATTCTGTTCCATTTATCCACATGTTTGTTTTTATGCAAATACCATACTGTTTTGCTTGCTACAGCTTTGTAATATAGTTTGAAATAAGGAAGCACAATGCCTCCAGCTTTGTTCTTCTTTCTCAAGATTGCTTTGGTTATTCTGGTTCTTCTGTGGTTCTGTATTAATTTCAGGATTGTTTGTTCTTTTTCTGTAGAAAATGCCGTTGGAATTTTGATAGGGATTGTGTTGAATCTGTAGATTGCTTTGGATAGTATGGACATTTTAACAATCTTAATTCTTCCAATCCATAAGCATGGAATATCTTTCCATTTATTTGTGTCTTCTTCAACTTCTTTCATCAATATCCTATAGTTTTCAATGTATAGGTCGTTCATCACTTCCTTGGTTAAATTTATTCCTAGGAATTTTTTTGTTTTTGATGCAATTGTAAATGGAATTTCTTTTTAAATTTCTCTTTTGGATAGTTTATTATTAGTACATAGAAATGCAACAGGTTTCTTATATTGATTTTGTATGCTGCAACTTTACCAAATTCATTTATTGGTTCTAACAGTTTTTTGGTGGAATCTGTAGGATTTTCTATATATATTATGCAATCTACAAGTAGTACAAGTTTTACTTCTTCCTTTCTGATTTGAATGACTTTTATTGCTTTTTCTTACCTAATTGCTCTGGCTAAGACATCCAATACTATGTCAAATAAAAATGATGTGCGTGAGTATCCTTGTCTTGTTCCTAATCTTAGAGAAAAAGCTTTCAACTTTTCATCATTGAGTATATACTTCATTTTTGAAGGGTGTTTTTAACTGAATGTAGAATTCTCAGTGGGCAGTTTTTTCTTTTAGCACTTCAAAAGAATGTCATTTTATTATTTTGTGGTTTCTGTAGTACTGTTGAAAACTCAGCCACCAGTTTCATTTTTTCCCCTTTGAAAAGCAATTTCTTCCCCCTCTCCAGCTAATTGTAAGACTGTTTTCCCCATCATCTTTTTTTTAGCAGTTTGAATATGATGTCCCTAGTTGTGGTTTTCTTTGTATTTATTCTGCTTAGGGTGCACTGAGTTCCTTTAATCTGTAGGTTGATGTTTTCCACCAATTTTGAAAAATTCTTCACCATTAGGTCTCAAATAGTGCTCTGTCCTGTCCTTTTCCTTCTTTCCCTCTGAGACTGTAATTACCTGAATATTAGACTATTTGAATGGATCTGACATGTCTCTTACACTTTCTTCTGTTTCTTTCCATGTTATTTCTCCATATTTCATTTTGACCTCTCTCTGAGTTTCTGTCTCCAGCCTACGGTTAATCCAATCCAGTGAGTTCTTAATTTCAAGTGCTGTATTTTTCAGTTTTACAATATCCACTTACGTTTTTTATAATTTCTAATTCTTTGCTAGAATTTCACCTTTTCATATTTTTCTCTATGTTCTGTAACATATTCAAAATAGATTTTTTAAAGTCCTTATCTGCTAACTCCAGTATCTGAATCATCTATGGGTTGGCTTCTATATACTGTTTCCTCTCTTAATTATAAGTCTCATTTTCCTGCATCTTTGCATGTCTAGATTTTTAGGGTTATTATTATTTTACTGTTTACTTTTTATTCTTTAATTCATTTGAAATTTACTTTTGTATAAGTTGAAGGGAGAGATTCAATTCATTTTTCTCCCCAGATGACAGCCATTGTCCTTCTTTAAGTAATCCATCTATTTCTTGCCAAGGTAAGCCATCATTTCTGTTATATGGTAAATCTTCTTATATAATATAAGGTATCTGGATTCTGTCTTCTAATCTCTGATCTATATGTCTATTCATATACCAACACAATATTGCTTTGATTAGAGTGCCTTTATAATATGTTCTTGTGTCTGATAAGGCAAATCCTTTATTACTACTTTTCTTATTTGTGTATTTGCTGACAATTCCTAGATATTTATTTTTCCATAAAAATTTTAAGATCTTCTTATTTAATTCCCAATCTTCCTTAATCATTTGTTTTATAATGTGTTTCTTGAAAAAGCATATAATAAATAAAATCAGTTTGTTCACACCTAGTATAATATTGTTACATATTTCATTTATTTTACTATTTATTTTGCATTTTTGTTGCTTTATTATTTTTCCTGTTTATCTACTTCCTGTTTTTTCCATTTTCCCCCTTGATAACTTTGATATTCTTCTAGATTATTCCATCATGTTAATGATGAATTTTTTCCCTATGCACATTATCAGATCTATATTTCTCAAATATTATTCAAAAATAAGATAACCACCATTTCTCATCAAATTTAATTTCCCCTGTACTTCTTCTCCAATACTGTTAAGCTGAGACTCCTTTCCCAATTTTCAATTTTGCTGAGATAATTGAGTATGTTTATTTCTGGATTATTATTTAGATTTACTTTGCAGAATCCCAGCTGGTAGATACACTAAGATATCCATAATGTATGTATAACAAATTTATATGCTCACTACTGTTTAATTTCCTCATCATCTTCCCCTACTTTAATGTCTCTCTTCAATTTTTTGCTGTTTTCTCAGAGTACTTGTATAGGACATATATGTGAAAAGGTTTATGATTTATTGGTCATCTTCAAATATTTTTCTTCCTCCCTAGCAGTGAATGATATTTAGGTTGGATAGAGGACTTGGATTATAACTCTTTTCTTTCTGCAGTCTATAGATATTATTCCACCTTCTTCTACCTTCTGGTATTGCAGATAGATGATTGATGTATTCTAATTTATTTTCCTTTGCAGAAAACTTATTCTTTTGTCTAAATATTGTAACATATTATCTTTATATTTAGGTTTCAATAATTTTGTAAGGATATGCCTATATGTGTGTCTTTTCTCTTCAATACTGCATTCAGATCTTTCTTCAGCTTAATAAAAACTTCTTGTATTATTCGTTTAGTTATTACTTCTCTCTACCTGTTGCATAGTCTTCTAAAATGCCTATTTTTTAGGCTTGGTGTTCTGAATCCATTATACAAGACTTCTATCCTTTTCCTCATGATTTCCAACTCTTCATATTTTTGCACTATGCTTTAAAATATTTCTTCCAATTGGGGATCAAAGTCATTAATTTGCATCTAAACAGTGACCACCCTATCCTTCATATTATCTACTCATTTGTAGATGCCCTTTATCTGGTTGAGGAAGTTACCTTCTGTTTGCTGAGAGTGTTATCATGAATGGGGATTAAACATCGTCAATTTTTTTTCTTCTATTGCTATGATTGTATGGCTTTTCATTTTTAGCCTGTTAATATTGGAAAATACATTGATTGATTTTTAAATGTTAAAGCAACTTTGCATTCATGGGAATAAACTCATTTGATAATGATATATTATCCTCTTTCTATATTCATGCTTTATTTGCTAATATACTTTTAAGGATTTTTACATCTATGTTCATGAGGGATGTTGATCTATGGCTTTTTTTTTTTTCTTTGTAATGTCTCATCGACTTGTGGTATCATAATAATGCTGGACTCATAACATAAGTTGAGAAATGTTTTCACCTCTCTATTTTTCGCAAGAGTTTGTATAACATTGGTATTATTTCTTCCTTAAGGGTTTGATATAGTCAACCAGTGAGACCACCTATACTTGAATTTTTAGGGGTTTGGGAGGTGGGTGTAATTCAATTATATAGTGAATTCAATTTTTTAAATAGGTATAGGGAATTCATGTTTTCTATTTTGTTTAGACTAAAGTTCATCATAATAATCCCTTATTATCCTTTTAGAATCTGTATCCTTATAGAATCCCTGTAGAATCTGTAGTAATTTGCCCTCTTTCATTCTAGATACTGTTAATTTGTGTCTTCTGTCTTTCTTACTTGATCTGTCTAGCTAGAGTTTATCAATTTTGCCAATTTTCTCAAAGACCTAGCTGTTGGTTTCACTTATTTTCTTTACTGTTTGTCCATTGTCTATTTAACTGATTTCTGCTCTGTTCATTTTTTTTTCCAACCTCTTTTCTCTATCTGCTGTAGTTTGAATTGTTTCTATTGCATATCTTGCAGTACAGCGATCTTTTCTTCTAAAGAATTTATACTGCTCTTAATTCCATGCAGTGAATTTTCCATTTCTCTTATTGTATTTTTCACTTTTAGAAATACCATTTGTCATTTTTATATCTTCTAATTCTCTCCTCATTATATTCATGTTTTCCTTTAAATTCTACAGCTATTTTAAAGTCTGTCTCATATTTCCATCACCCTTGTCATTTTCCAATCTGTTTCTATTGATCGATTTTTCTCCTTGTTATTACATTTTCCTGCCTCATCATGTCTAGTAATTGTGTTGGATACTGAATATTGTGAAATATACATGATTAAATACTGGATTATATTTTCGTTCTTTAAAAAGTGCTGGACTTTGTTCTGGATTTGCAGTTAAATTACTAAATTATTGGCATACTTGGTCCTCCAAAGGATTATTTTTAACATTCTTAGAATGGATCTAGAATAGTCTTTATGCTGGAGCTACATTTGTTCTAATACTAACACACGACACTTCTGGAATTTCTACTGCAAGCCCTGAGAATTCGACAAGGATACTCTAGTCTGGCTAGCCAGAACTCAAATGTCTTCCAAATCTATGTGAGCTCTCAAAGTTATCATGGAGTTTCACACTATTAATGCCACAGATTCAAGGAGACTCCCATGCAAATTTCTGGAGCTCTTCTATGCATAGTTCTCTGTTCTCTGGTACTCAGCCTCCAATTTTTAACTGCCTTGACCTCCCCGAACTCTGATCTCTGTCTCCTCGACTCAGTGAAATTGCCGTGTTTTGCTTGGGAGGCCCTGAAGACATTGTGGTCTGGAAAATACCTACAGGCAGCAAACCAGTGTGATTGTAGGGCTCACCTCTTTTGTTTGCCTTTTCCCTGGGATCACTATCTGCCACTGCCTATTGCCCATGGTCAGAAAACTACTGTTCCATCTATTTTATTCAGTTTTCTGGTTGTTTACTGTGGGAATGTAAGTTAGTCCCAGTTACTACATTATCACCAGCAACAGATATCCTATCCACTGTTTATTTAGTCAGAAATTTATGTTTTTGGTTTATGTACTGCATTTAGATCTCTTTTTGTGTATGTAGTTCAACTTTAATTGATTCATATATGTTTATTATTTTTCTGTTCATGTTGTCATCTCAGTAGTTCTAATTCACTGGGTGTGTGCTCTATTTCTCTTGTATCTTTTCTCAGGTTTTTTGGACCCATCCATTATTATCATTATTATTATTATTATTATTATTATTATCTTGTATGCTTTGGGTTTTTGTTTTTGACTGCTCACTGGGCCTCACGGTTGTTAGATTACTTTAAGAAGGCAGTATTCCCCAAATAGTTCAGAGTTAAACAGTGTTCCTTATCATGGCCTCTAGACCCCTGCTGAGAACCCTGGAGGAAGCCTCTCTTTTCCACACTCTCCCAAGTTCAGGGCTAGGATGACTCAGCCACTTCTCCATTGGAGGCCAGGGAGACCAGTCAGATTCATGATATATAGCCGATATTCCCCTCCTCCTCTAACCCCGATCCACAATGCTTGTAAATCAAGCAATTTTCCAGGGTCTCTCACGTTATAATCCTTATCCCAATGCCCCCATGCAGATCTCCAAGAGCTCACTGAGCTCAGGAGGGGAAAAGCCCCTCACTAGTGTTCTCTGCTGACATTCCCACAAAACCAAAGTCTTCACTGAACCCAGAAGACTATAAGCCTCAGTAGATGTTTAACTGAAAAGATGCAGCTAAATCAAACTTGGACAAATAAGAAAAGGTGACAAGGTGCCTATGGCCATTTCCTTGAATCCCCTCTCAATAGTAACTTTCACTTTTAAGACTTTTCTTTGTGGCCTTCCGATGTGTCCTCCCTTAGTACTCTTGTCTAGGAAAGAAAAGCTAACTTTATAAAATAATCCATGATGCTGGTTAATTTATTCCTCCAAAGAAAGATATTTCATTTCAACCATGACCTTTTACAAACGGTAACTTAATCCAAAGTCATATATGTGTTTGTATAACTTTAAATATCATGACAAGCTATGGAGGAAGACATTTTCTGTGTGATTCTAATTACGATCATCCTAGAAATGGAATGGCTGCATCGTAGGTTATGTACACATTCAGCTTTACTAAATATTTTACCAATAGCACTGTATAAAGCTGATATTACTCCCCACTCTGTCCAACACTTGAAATATTTAGAGTTGTGGAAGTCTGATGGTGTAAAACAGCAATTCATTGCTGCTTTAATTTTCATTATTATTTGCCATTTGTATAACCTTTTCTATGAATTGATTATTCATATTATTTATATCATACTAGACTTTTTTCTTACCTATTGGTAGATGGCCTTTGAATATTCTGGATGTGAATCCTCCACTAAAATACTGCAAATATCTTCTCCAAATCTGGAGGTTGTCTTTTGGATTACAATTTTTAAGAATTTGTCAAATTTATCAATATTTCCCTTGTAGTTGGTGCCTTTTCTTCTTATATTTTTGTGTTGTTGTCTAAGAAGTCTTTTCCAACCCTAAAATTATGAAGTTATTGTCCCATGTTTTCTTGTAAAATGTTTTTAGTTTTGCTCTTCACATTTAAGACATATCCATCTGGAATTTATTTTTGTGTGGTGTGAGATAGAGATATAATCCAGGGATATAGTTATTTTCTCTTTACGGCAAACCAGTGTTTATAGCATCGTTTATTAAATCCTTCCATCGGTGATTCCCCACTGATTTATACCAAATTCCCCAATATGTATCTGTTTCTGGTTTGTACCAAATTCCCCAATATGTATCTACTTCTGTTTTCTACTAAATTCTCCAATATGTCTCTATTTCTGGGCTCTTATCTATTTGTCCATCCCCAAGTTAACCTGAGAGATAAATGTTTTGTTGTTAGGGGACACTGGAATTTTTGAGAAGCTCAGTGGTAACTGTCCTCTATTATAGAACCGGGCTCCAGAATGGCAGAAGCCTGTTGGACACTCCTAACCATCAGAGGCAAGGTGGATGTAATTAACATCTTGATACCAAGACCAGAGAGGTATTTAGTATTCTTGACACACAGACAGGGATCTCTGGTGATGGTAAATAGATTATGATGTCAGTAGAGCTGAGATATAAGAACAGCTGAATAAGGTGTTGTTTGGTTTGTGTATAAAAAGAAATTGAGATCTGGTGAGCAGAAGGCTGATGTCAGTACTGTAATGGAAAATCACCACTTCCACCCAGTTTCCAGCCCTACATCTATCAACATTGTTTGAAGGGGAGGTTAGATCTGATCCTGCAATGCCACCAGAGGTATACATAGTAAATATTCCTTCTTTCTTGCTCCAAAGAAACCTGAAGCCATATGCCAGGGTAAAGACCACTGGGGAGTAAGTAATACCCAGACTCTCTGAGGAGAGGCAAAATGCCATCTCAGTCCTCCAATTTGAATGAGAGCCTGTGGAAGCCAGGTAATCAATGCAGTCATAGGCCAGGATCATCTGATAATGGGTCCAATAGGCCTTTGAGCCCACTCTTTGGTAATGTCCTCAGGTTCTAAATGTATAATTGATGCAGATATATGTAGCAGCTCACATTGGTTGAAGTGAGAGTAATTATGGTAGGAAGTCCCTGAAATTTGCATCCCCTGGCTAAAGTAAATAATCAGAAGGAATCAAAGTAGGTAACTCAGAAGAAACACCACATCTCATAAAGAATTGCAGAGATATCCGTCACCATCAAAGAACTGAAGGATGGTGGTGCATCATATCTCTATCAACTCATCTAGAGCTTCACAAACACCAAATGGACCATGGCAGATGAGAGCGAACACTGTAAATTCAACAAGGTGGTAGCCCCAATCACAGTTATCCTGCCCAATATAGTCTCTTTACTGGGGCAGATCATCACAGCGTCTGGAGTCTAGTGAGCAGTTAGTTATTTAACAAAATTTTCCGAACTATAGAAGATCAGAAGCAGTTTACCTTTTCTTTGCAAGGACAGCAGTTTACCTTCACTGTCCTGCCTAGGAGCTAGTTAACCCTCCTGTTCTCTTCCATATTTCATCAGTTAATTTGGCCCTAGATAATAGAAAAATGTATGCACATGTATATTTATATGTATATGCTTATGATTTTTTCTTTGAAACTACTAACTACAAAATGTATTTCATAACAATGACTTTCCATTTCACTTCCTAAGTTTCTACATTTCTATTTGTGGATAGAGTAATTGTATCTAGAGTTTTATAATAAATTGGTCAAATCTTTCATTTTTTTCCCTCCTTCTGCAGATGTTAAACACATGGAGTTCAGATGTGAATTTTCCTTGACATACAATAATCTTCAGACATTATGATTAAAAAAAAACTTTTCCATGTTTCCATTTCATAAAGTAAAGGCATTATAAAACTCTCTAACCATGTGAAGCTCTTCTGCATAATGGAATGAGTGAAATGCTGTGGGTTTAGAGATTACCAGTTGATTTCAACATACGATTGATGCTATCATAACTACTTTATTCGGACTCTGATATTTCTGCTACTACTATTACATTCTTTACAAATTTCAGCGCTAAAAGATAATGAAAACCTTTTAGCAAAGCATTCTTAAACTTCTCAGTGCCTACTTTCATAATAATAACCTGTTTGTTTGAACTCAGAGCTCAGGCTTCCCTTACCTCCCCCGATGAACCATTTTCATTTCCGCTACCTATTTTGTTAACCTGTCAGGAGTTATGAAACAGAAAACATAGAAGAGCTGAGCACTAATGATCCATTTTCACACATGTACTTCTCTCTACTTCATTAGCAGACTTGATTCCGTACAACTTTTACTTAGAGTTGTAGAAGTCTGATGGGGTAAAATAGTAATTAGTTGTGGCTTTAATTTTTGGCCTGAAAAAATCTACCTCAATGAATTAGACCAATATTAACTCTGTCTTAGGGGAAAAAAAATGGCATATGTTCTCTAAAAGGTACTCCTCTAGTTATTTTTCATTTTCACATTTGCAAGTATTAATTTATCTGACTTTCAAGGTGACACCTTTGGATCTGAGAAA
The DNA here is from genome assembly GCF_057802395.1 of Ceratotherium simum simum. Classification (NCBI taxonomy): domain Eukaryota; kingdom Metazoa; phylum Chordata; class Mammalia; order Perissodactyla; family Rhinocerotidae; genus Ceratotherium; species Ceratotherium simum. The sequence continues at coordinate 36,982,903 of NC_141911.1, forward strand.
ATCAGAGTGGCGGGTAATGGAAATAAATCATCAAAGACACTGGGCCAAGACTTATGAGCCATACTTGTAAAGGGATTGTTTTAGATGACAATAAGGAAGATAACCAAGAGTAGATTTCACCTAATTCACAATTTTTCTTAGACTAGTAGTAGTTATTAACAATTATTAGTGAAGCACCAAGTCCAACAGAGAGGATGGAAATATTATACGCAATTCTTTGATGCCAAATAAACACTTTGCCTCTTAAACTGGTTTCTGTTTTTGTAGGTTGACACACCTAATTCACAATTTTTCTTAGACCAGCAGTAGTTATTAATAACTATTAGTACAGCAACAAGTCCCTCAGAGAGGGTGGAAATATTATACCCAGGAAATCAGTGATGTGATGAAATGAATGCAAAATTTTTGGTTAGCTCCAACCCCAGACTTCAATCTATCACTTATTAGCTGTGTGACCTAGAACAAGTTACTGAGCCTCAGTTTCACCATCCGTAAACTGAATAGTAATACCTACCTCAGAGAATTATGAAAATTAAATAATGAATGAAACACATGTAGCACAATATCTAGCACATCATAAGGGCTCACTGAATGTTAGCTTTTTTTAAAAAGTTTACTTTAATAGGAAAAAAATCCTCCAAATTAGAGGGTTACACAAGATGATTTCTTAAATTCTCTCCAGTTTTGTGTTTCTGATTCTATGATTTCAAATAAAGGCAGAAGAATCAGGGAAACAATTCATGCTTGGCTCTTATGTAGACACTCAAATGCCACCAAACACCCCATCTACCACATGGTGCTCTCATCTACTGACAGTTTCAGCTTATACAAAGCAATTTGACCATGCAGTGCATTCACTGGACCACTGGGACGAGAACAAGTGTTCTAGTTAAGCGGACAGACTTTTCCTGGATTGGAATTACAGTTCCTATATTCAAACTTAACTCCCAAGATGTATCCCTTCCCAACATGCCCGACAACACAGACTAATCAAATCCATATATCTCCTACCTTAAGGGAGACTCTGCTAGCAACTTTGTAAATACTGCTTTTTACAAATCTTGAAAGTCAAGTTTAACAATAAAGTTAAATGCATACTCATGGGAGATGTTGATGGGAAAACTGATAATGATATTACCTCTAGGCCACCTCCTGATGGAAAGTTTCTAATGATTCTGTTTAGATTTACAATTGTTTTGTTAAAGCCTATTCTGTTTCTCTTATATTGTTTTTATGGGGGTTTTCTGAAGATGGTGATGAAAAAAATAAGGGCAATATAGCAGTTATGGAGTACATGAGAGTACTTGACATTTCCTTGGGTACCATCTTAGTAATACTAGGATGGATATTTAAAAGAGCATTCTTTTTACTGCCTTATTAACCTGACTTGAATTCAAATCCCACCACTGCTACCTATGTGACCTTCCACAAATGCTTACCTTCTCTGACCCTCAATGTCCTCATTTACATAAAGATGGAATCACATGGAATTAGTTCAGATAGAACGAAATGAAACTAGCATAGTAGGTGGCAAAATGTCAGTTCTTGCTTCCCGTTGCTGTATTTCCTCTGTATTATTGTCATGAGAATCCAGCAATATTTAATAAAGAATATTCTCTCACCCGCTTTATTTATATCTCTTACAATTTTCTCCTTGTTACTTCCACACCCTGATACCACCAAAATGGCAGCATCCATGAAAGGCAAATAAAGACTAAGGGACTGTTACAGATTAAAAGGAACTAAAGAGCCACGACAACTAAATGCAATTGCGATTCTGAATTGCATCCTGAAATATAATGGACATTAGTGAATTAATTGGTGAAATATAAATAAAATCTGTAGCTACCATAATAGTACTTTCTCAAGGTTAATTTCTTGGTTATGATCACTGTAATGTGGCTATATAAGATAATGTCCTTGTTTTTAGTAAATACACACTAAAATATTTAGGACTAAAGGAGTATTATATGTGCAGCCTACTCTCAAATGGTTCAAAAATACGTGTGTGTGCATATATCCTGTATGCGTGTGTGTGTGTGTATATATATATATATATATACACACACACAGATATACATTTATGCCTATGTATAGTCAATCCTCATTATTCATGGATTCCATATTTGAAAGTTCATTTACTCACTAAAATTTATTTGTAACCACAAAATCAATGCTTGTGGCACTTTTGCAGTCATTCATGGACATGCGCAGAGCAGTGAAAAATTTGAGTCACCAACGTGCACTTCCCAGCTGAGGTGGAACAAGCAATTCTCTGCCTTCTTATTTCAGCTCTCATACTGTAAATGTGTCCTTTTCACAGTCAACTGAGTGCCATATTTTTGTACTTTTTTGCTTTTTGTTGGTGATTTTGCTGTTTAAAATGGCCCCCAACATAGTGCTGAAGTGCTGTCTAGTGTTCCTAAGTACAAGAAGACTGTGATGTGCCTTATGGAGAAAAGGCATGTGTTAGATAAATTCCATTCAGGCATGGGTTATAGTACTGTTGGCCACGAGTTCAATGTAAATGAACCAACAATATATGTTTTTAAAAGTATCTTTAAACAGAAACACGCATTACACAAGGTTTGGTATTGATCAGTTGAGAGAAATGTTGTGAGCAGAGGCTCACGGGAACTAACCCCGTCTTTCCCCTAGGAGCACACGACTTGCTAATTCAGTGCCTGCAGTGACTTTATAGAACAAAACTACTGCAAATGAGAATACAAAGAGAGAGAGAGTGAGAGAGAATTATAAAGCAAATGTGGTAAACGTTAACCTAGGGAGTCTGGAAGATGAATATACAGGAATTCTTCCTATTATTTTTGCAACTTTTCTGTAATTCTCAATTTTAAAATGAAGCTTTAAATAAAATCTGCAACCCTGGTCCAGAATGCTTTTCTAGGGCCAAGAACAATCTAAGACACTGACAAAAGGGTAAGAGAGGCTGCACCAAGATGTAGGATGCCAAGAGGGAGGCATCTGTTTACTCAGGGTGGCCATGGACAGCATAATTAGAGGGTATATTATGGTCAAAAAGAGAAGAGGTACAAGAGGTGTGTAGAGTCCTGAATGTGAGAAGAATCACGGGGTCATAAGTCACTCAGATTTGCAGGAAATTGGGAAGCAAGGTATGAGATGGATTAGAGCAAGCACTTCAGGTTTAAAACCTTAAACAATGCAAGGTCATTGGACATTCTGCTCTTATGGATACTGCTTACATGGCATTGGGTCCGCCTGATGGCTTTAAAAGAAACAGGCAGGACCAGATACTTGCTTGCTCTGCATTAAATTCATCTTTTCTCAACATTCTAATTCTTCAAGAGACATTTGTCAAAACTCCTTTTGGGTGGCACAGGCGGTTAAGTGCGCACGTTCCGCTGCGGCGGCCCGGGGTTCGCCAGCTCGGATCCCGGGTGCGCACCGACGCACCGCTTGTTAGGCCATGCTGTGGTGGCGTCCCATATAAAGTAGAGGAAGATGGGCATGGATGTTAGCCCAGGGCCAGTCTTCCTCAGCAAAAAAGAGGAGGATTGGCATTGGATGTTAGCTCAGGGCTGGTCCTCCTCACAAAAAAAAAAAAAAAAAACTCCTTTTGATAAAAAAAAATGAGGTAAAAACATAATTGATGAACAACAACAAAAACCTTCTGTTCCAGCTGAAGAAAAATGTTTATTTGTTTACTGAAATTGATATATGTGTTTATTTGGTTGTATGGATTTGGGAGTGGCCTTTTGCTTGTTTGTTTAGGAAATAAGTACAGTTAACAATAAATATATCCTGGACACATTCTTAGGGGTATCTGATATTAGAGTGTAACATACATACAAAAAAGTGCATAAATCTTAAACGTACAGCTTAATAACTTTTCATAAAGTGCTCAACAGAAAGAACATCATTAGTACTGCAGTAGTCATCATCCTCCCTCCTAGTCGCTATTTCCCCCAAGGGCACCGCTATTACAACTTCCATAAATTAGTTTTGCCTATTTTTGAGCTTTATATAAATTATATCATACAGTATGTACTCTTTCTTATCTGATTTCTTTTACTCAATATTGTCTTTAGGAGAGTCACCTATGTTTTCCCATGTAACAATGGTTTGTTCTTTCTCATTGCTAGATAGTATTCCCTTGTCTGAAGATACCAAAATTTATTTATGTAGTCTACTATTGAGGGATATTGGGTTGTTTCCAGTTGGGGGCTATTATAAATTGTACTACTATGTACACTTTTGTGTTGTATTTTGGTACACATCTGTCCACAGGGCTTATACTTAGTTGTGAAATTGTTGGGTATGAGAATATTCAGTGTTCATTTTTAATCTGTCAAACAGATTTTAAAGTTGTTAAACTAGTTTATACCTTCACCAGTAGTGTGTGAGAACTATCCTGGCAACTTTTTATTGTGGCTTTCCATATTTATTTGATCGTATTCAGAGGACATTCTCTTGCAAAATCTCTACTTTTTAGAAGGTAAATTATTTTTGTGACCAAGTATGTGAACAACTATTTTAAATATTCCATGGACATAAAATAAAAATTGTAAAGTCTATGTTTATAAATATATACACAATCACAAAATTGAGACTTGAATAATTTTGACGCAATAGCATATTCTTAAACACAAAAACAATGTCATACAAATCTAAGTCTTCTCCAAACTAATATATAAATTTAATGCAATTTCAAATAAATTCGTATAAGAGTTTTTGTAATGTAAAAATTATATTTTAAATTTTGTACACAAAGACAATCATGAAAAATTGACAATAATTGGAAATTGAAAATAAAATAGTAAAGGGATGCTTGTCCTACTAAATACAACACATTACTGCCGAGCTACCATCTTAATAGATTATGTTGGCACAGGAATAGACAAATAGGAGAATACAGAGTCTAGAAACTTATCCAAATACATGCGAATTTTACATATAATAAATATGGTTTTACAATATATTGTATAAAATGCACTTTATTTAATGACTGTCCATCCAGAAAAATAAAATTATACCCTATCTGATACCACACAAAAATAAATCACACATGAATTTAAACACTAAATTTTGTATACTAGTAGAATATTTAAAATAATATTTGTGTAACTTTGAGAATGGCAGATGACTCAAGAACATTGTGAAGCTCAGAAACCATAAAGAAAAATATCAATAGATTTGAGTACATAAAAATTAAAACTTTCTGTCAAAATTCGAAGATAGACTGGGAGAAAATATTTGTAATATACAGTCGGCCCTGCATATCCCCTGGTTCCGTATTGCAGAGTCAACCAACAACAGATCAAAAGGCCTAGAAGGGTTGCATCTGTACTGAACATGTACAGAATGTTTTTCCTTGTCATTATTCCCTAAACAATAGAGTATAACAACTATTTACATAGCATTTACATTGTATTAGGTATTATAAGTAATCTAGAGATGATTTAGAGTATACCAAAGGGTGTGCATAGGTTATATGCAAATACTACACCATTTTATATAAGAGATTTGAACATCTGTGGAGTTTGGTGTCCACAGGGGGTTGGGGGGAGGAGGAGGGGGTCCTGGGAATCAATCCCCTACAGATACTGAGGGACAACTGTATATAACAAAGCTTATAATATAAGAAAATTGAGTAAATTGTGTTTTTAAAGCAAAGTGTTACTCAACTATTAAAAACAATGCATTAGATCTATATGCATTGACCTGGACAATGGCCATGTCTTTTAAGAAGAAAAAAATGTGCATTCTGGGAACATGATGGCAGTAGTACAGCTTTTGGTTCTTTCTGAGTCCTCACATAAAAACAGTCAAAGCAACTAGAGAGCAAAAACAAAATATTTACAACAAAAATTGGTAACAAGGTAGCACCATGAACCCCAAAATACAAACAGAGAGAAACCATCAACAACTATGAGATCTAAATCTTATTGACATTCATATGAGAGAAAGCAGAGGGAAGCAACAGTGCACCTGACTGACCTAAGAATAAGATAACACAAAAGAGCCACCTTAAACTTTGGTGCCCAATTTGAGAACTAGTAGCTACATCTAGGAGGGATTCTGCACCCTATAATAGTGTATACAAAGTGTGAAAAGCCATGGTAAAATCTAAAGAGGCTGGAACAGTCTAGCACCGGTGAACTCTTGAAACTGAATTAGCAGGTCTCTTTTGTAGGACAAGCCACACACTGAGGAAAAACTGATGGAAGCAAAATGAAAACTGAGCAGGACTAGGATAACAGGAACAAAGGAAAGAGAAGAGTCAAAGAAAATATTGGGCAAAGTGAATAAAGCCAGGAAATCTTAGAAAGCAATACGTTATAATTTTAACACCACACAAAAACAAACAGAAAAGGACATTTTGTGAAGGCAGAAAGCTATATGAACCAAGCTCCTTCTAAAAATTCAGAGGAACTAAAATCATATTAAAATAAGCAATATAAATTATTGAAATCAAGTCACATACAAAATTGCTACAGAAAAAGAGAATAAGAACCAGAATGACATCTCTATAGACAATAAGAACATGCCAGAAAGACACATTCGAAAGACAGAAAAAACTGTAAAGTAGTATTTCAAAACAAGCTAAAAGACATGTTTTGTCAGAGTGGATCAAAAAACACCCAACTATACATCAACTAGAAGAAACTCACTTTAATTTTTTTGTGTGTGAGGAAGATTAGCCCTAAGCTAACATCCGATGCCAATCCTCCTCTTTTTGCCAAGGAAGATTGGCCCTGGGCTAACATCCGTGCCCATCTTCCTCTAGAACCCCACTTTAAATATAAAGACACATATAGATAAAAAGTAAATGGATGGAGAAAGAGAGACCATGCTAACAATAACCAAAAGAAAGCAGGAGTAGCTATATTAATTTCAGACAGAGCAGGCTTCAGAGCAAGGAAAGCTATCAGTGATAAAGAGGTGCATTACATAATGATAAAGGAGTTAATTCTCCATAACAATCCTTAACATGTATGCACCTAACAACAGAGCATCAAACTACATGAGGCAAAAACTGATAGAACTACAAGGAGAAACAGATGATGCCACTATTAAACTTGGAGATTTCAACAACCTCTATTAAAAATAGACAGAGCCATCAGGCAGAATATCAGTAAGGACATAGTTGAGTTTAACAACACCATCAATCAACTGGAAATAATTGACACTTGTATGCTATTTCATCCAACAACAGCACATTATACATTCTACTCAATTCCACACGGAACATTCACCAAGACAGACCACATTCTGGGCCATAAAGCACACCTTAAGAAATTTAAAAGAATAGAAATCATACAATGTCTGCTCTCAGATCATAATGGAATTAAACCGGAAATAATTAACATAAAGCTGAAAAAAATCCCAAAACACAAGTACTTGGGTCAAAGAAGAAATCTCAAAAGAAATTTTAAAATGTTTTGAACTAATGAAATTGAAGCACAACTTATCAAATTTTGTGAGATGGAACAAAAGCAGTGCTTAGGGGGAAATTTATAATAGTAGAAGCATATATCAGAAAAGAATAAAGATCTAAAATCTGTGATCTAAGTATCCACCTTAGGAAAGCAGAAAAAGAAGGGCAAATTAAATTTAAAGTAAGCAGAAGAAAAGAAATAATAAAAATTAAAGTAGAAATCAATGAAATTGAAAACAGGATATCAATAGAGAAAATATACAAAACTGAAAGCTGGTTCTTTGAAATATCAATAAAATTGATAAGCTGCTAGCCAGGTTAACTAAGAGAAAAAAGAGAGAAGACACAAATTACTAATATCAGAAATGAAAGAAGGCACATCTACAGATCCCACAAACATTAAAAGGATACTAAAGAAAAATTATGAACTCTCGGCCCATTTGATATTTGATAACCTGGATGAAATGGACCAATTCCTTGAAAGACACAATCTGCCAAAACTCACACAAGAAGAAACAGACAATGTGAATAAGCCTATACCTATTTTTTTAAATTGAATCAATAATTAATAACCTTCCAAAACTGAAAACACCAGGCCCAGATGGGTTCATTGGTGAATTCTCCCAAACATTTAACTAAGAAATTATACCAATTCTCTATACTTAATTCCAGAAGATTAAAGTAGAGGGAATAATTCCTAACTCATTCTAAGAGGCCAAACTTACGCTAATACCAAAACCAGATAGAGATATTTCAAGAACAGAAAACAGTAGATCAACATCTCTCATGAGATATCTCTTTTGCATGTACATGCAAAAATTATCAACAAAATATTAGCAGATTGAATCCAACAATAAAAAGATAATTGTACACCATGACCAAGATTTATCTCAGGGATGCAACACTGGATCAATATTTAAAAATCAGCTAATGTAATCCATCATACCAACAGGGTGAAGACGAAAAATCACATGTTCATATCAATAGATGCAGAAAAAGCATTTGACAAAATCCAACACTCATCCATGATTAAAAAAAACTCTCAAAAAACTAGGAATAGAGGAGATTTCTTCAACTTGATAAAGAATATGTACAAAAAGCCTACAGCTAATGGTGAGAAACTTGAATCTTTCCATCTAAGATCAGGAGCCAAGACAAGGAGGTCTCATCTCACTACAGCTTTTCAACATCATAGTAGAAGTCTCAGCTAATGCAATAAAAAAAGAAAAGAAAAGATATACGGATTGGGAAGGAAGAAATAAAACCATCTTTGTTCACAAATGACATAATCATTTAATATAGAAAATCTGAAAAAATTGACAGAAAATTCCTGGAACTAAGTGATTATAGTAAGTTTGCAGGATACAAGGTTAAAACACAAAAGTCAATTACTTTCCTATATACCAGCAACGAACAACTGGAATTTGGAATTAAAACACAATACCATTTACATTAGCACCCTCCAAAATGAAATACTTAGGTATAATTCTGACAAAATATGTAACAGATCCTTATGAGGAAAACTGCAAAACTCTGATAAAAGATAATAAAGAAGAACTAAATAAATGGAGAGATATTACATGGTCATGGATAAGAGACTCAATATTGTCAAGATGTCAGTTCTTCTCAATTTGATTTAGAGATTCAATGCAATCCTAACCAACATTGCAGCAAGTTATTTCATGGATATGGACAAACCGATTCTAAAGTTGATATACATAGCAAAAATATTCAGAATAACCAACTCAATATTGAAAGAGAAGAACAAAGTCAGATGGCTGACACTACCCAACTTCAAGCCACAGTAATTAAGAAATTATGGCATTGGCCAAAGAATAGACAAATAGATCAATGGAACAGAATAAAGATCCCAGAAATAGAGCCACATAAATATAGTCAATTGATCTTTAAAAAGGAGCAGAGGTAGTATAATGGAGCAAAGATAGTCTTTTCAATAAATGGTGCTGGAACAACTGGACATCCACATGCAAAAAGATGAATCTAAACATAGAAGTTACAGCCTTCACAAAAATTAACTCAAATTGGGTCATAGACCTAAAGGTAAAAGGCAAAAATACAGAACTCCTAGAAAATAACTAGGAGAAAACCTATATGACCTTGGGTATAGCAATGCCTTTTTAAATATAACATCAAAAGCATGAGTTATGAAAAAAATAATTGATAATCTGGATTTCATTAAAATTAAAAATTTCTGCTTTGTAAAAGACAGTCTCAAGACAATGCAAAGATAAGCCACAAACTGGAAGAAAATATTTGCAAATGATACACCTGGTAAAGGACTGTTATGAAAAAATATACAAAGAATTCTTTACTAAACAATGATAAAATAAAGAACCCAATTTAAAAATACATGAACACCTCACCAAAGAAGATATGCAGATGTCAAGTAAGCATATAAACAGATGTCCAACATTCTATGTCATTAGGGAATTGCAAATTAAAACAACAATGAGATTCCACTATACACCTATTAGAATGACCAACATCCAAAACCCTGACAACACCAAATTCTGGTGAGGGTGTGGAGCAACAGGAACTCTCATTCATTGCTGGTGTGAATGCAAAATGGTACAGCCACTTTGGAAGATAGTTTTGCAGTTTCATATAAAACTAAACATCTCTTAGCATACACAATCCAACAATCACACTCCTTGGTAGTTAGCCAAAGGAATTGAAAACTTATGTCCACACAAAAACCTGCACACAGATGTTTATAGCAACTTCATTCATAGTTGCCAACACTTAGAAGCAATCAAGATGTCCTTCAGTAGGTGAATGGACAAATAAACTGTGGTTCATCCAGAGAATAAAATATTATTCAGCACTAAAAAGAAATGAGCTATCAAGCCATGAAAAGACACAAGGAACCTCACATTTTTAACATATTATTATGTGAAAGAAGCCAATCTGAAAGGCTACATGCTGTGTGATTCCAACTACGATATTCTAGAAAAGGCAAAACTACAGAGAGAGTAAAAAGATTGGTGGTTGCCAGGGGTTAAGAGGGAGAGAGGGAGGGATGAATAGGTAGAGAATAGAGGATTTTTAGAGCAGTGAAAATACTCTGTATGATACTATAATGCTAGACACATGTCATTATATATTTATCCAAACCCTTAGAATGTATACACCAAGGGGGAACCCTAATGTAAACTATGGACTTGGGGTGATAATGATGTGTCAATGTAGGTCCATCAATTGTAACAATGTCAATAGTGAGTGAGTTTGTTGGGGGAGAGGGGGAGGCGCAAGGGTTATATGGCAACTCTCTTGTACTTTCCACTCAATTGTGATGTGAACCTAACACTCCTCTAAAAAAAGTTTATTGATTTAAAAAATAATATAGATTAATATTTTATTGACATGGAAATATACTATATTGTGGCATGTACAAACAGTGTGTACTTGATGATCCCAATTTGTTTAATAAAATATATGTTCATAAGGAAAAAAACAAAGTAACGCAAGGAAGTGATTACTGTAAGAATCAGGGTAGTGGTTACTTTGGAAGGGAGAGAAGGACTCTTGCTAGAATGGGCTACATGGAGGGTCTTCTGAAGTGGCAGCAAAGTTCTATTTTTTCACCTGTATTGTGCTTATAAGGTGTTCACCTTATAAACAGTTCACTAAGCTTGAGGTTCTGAAGTTTGGCCCCAGATGTGCAGAATCAGCATCACCTGGGAACTTGTTAAAAATGCAAATTTTCAGATCCCAGCCCAGGCCTACTGATTCAGAAACTCTCAACACCGGACTAGCAATCTATTTTGGCAGTCCCTCCAAGTTTTCAATTGCATGCTAAAGTTTAAGAACCACTGCACTGAGTCCTACATTTGTTCTGTGTCGTTTGCTGATTCTATGTCTTATTTTACAATAAGGTTAAAACATTTTTTTAAGTTGCAGAGTAATGTGTTTTTTTAAAAGGCAATATGAAACTTCTATTATAAATGTAGATGTAAGTTTTTTATGTTGATATGATAAAAAGTTACAATGACATATATCAAACCCTTAGCATTGATTAGCTCAGGAAAGTGGAATTAAAAGAGAGAATTTAACTTTTTTAAAGTTCTATTGCTGACATTAGTTTGAATTGAATATCATTTTTATAACTTAAAAGAATTATAAGGTTTAAAAGACTAAAAACACAAAGACTAAAACTTTAACTTACACATTTTTAAATTGTGTTTCCTGGAACACTAGTATCCCACTAAATGTTAATAGGTGTTCCAATTTAAATGTTTGGTAGTCAAATAAAGCATAAAGAGTATCTTAGAATTTCAAAATGCAAATTAGTATTTCAAATGTTATAAGAATTCCCACATGTGTTTTCCTTCACCCAGGGTTTCCCAATTTTTTTTTAAACTATGAATGCCTTCTTCCCAAAATTCCTATTAACGTCTAGCAGCCATGGTGTGTGGAGCCAGCTTGTGCAGAGGTCCAATCTTGCACATCTCTTCCCAATTCTGCATTTAATGACATTGTATTGGTAGCTTGAAATCAGCCATGATGGGAGCATTTACACCATGGAATCAGCAAACACTACAAATCAGGACTCCACCTACCCTCAGAGCCGGTTGTTAAACATTTGTCAGCACACCAGTCTAGCCAACTCAACATTTCCTAGGACACAAGGAAAGTCTGCTTTACATTTCTTCCTTTAATTGGAATCTGGTTGTCCTTAACCATTTTAAATTTGTTATATTCTTCTTCTGTAATTCATAAACAAATCAAAATTCTGTTACTCCTGGCATACTAAAGTTTCTTCATAAAAATTTTTAAAAACACTAAAAACAAGATTGAGGAAGAGTAGAAGTAGAGAGAGTAAAAGAAGCAGAAGGTACCTCCTGCAACGTTGCTGTTCAAGTGTAGAAATCTGAGAGTAGGGCAAACATTTCTAGTACTTTCAAAGCAGTAGGAAGAGACAATTCTAAAATTTTCCATTTATGTGATACTACTTTTCTTAGGTAGTATAAAGTTCTAATTATTTTTTTCTTCAACCACAACAACTGCTAATTCCAACATGTGGAAACAGCTCCGATTCCCCACTGACAGTGTGTGAAAGTAGTTCTAGATTTGTGTATTTTTGGCTGGGATGACCCATGCCTTAAAGAACGTTGTCACATCCACGTTGAACCAGTAAGCAACTTCCTCTGTCAGACTAGTTTGAAATACGTTTCCAGTAAACACCATCCTTGCTGGCACATACGTCATTCCTTTATCCTCTCTCAGCTACATTTACACGGGCTCCTCAGAGATCAAAACTTAGTACACCCGCAGAAGAGTGGGACAGGGGCCAGTGGTTGGAGATTTTTGAACAGGTGGTAGCAAGCAAGAGTGTGACAATAGCATCAGTAAATCTCATCTTTATAATGGAAGATTTATGTTATTTCTTAACCTTATAACAAAAGAGACACACATTATATAACCAAAGTCCAAACTTGCCAAGACTGGGTTTCTGGCAGCCACTCTCCTTAAACAGAATTAGAACACACCACACAGATAAACTATGTAACATGTGTCTATGAAAGCAGAAGTGGGAATCCCAGCAGCGGGAAAACAAACCCTGTTGCCCGGCAACACTGTGGCCATGTGCCGTACAGTAACATCAAGCCCAACCATGAAGCAAGACTCCAATTCCTCATCCATGGAGTCATGCATACCAGAATTACAGGCTTGCATGCCAGACTTCTGAGCGAAAAAGGAAACTCCAATTGTGAATAGTACCATGGGCTTTCCTCACAAACAGTGGTAGAAACAGACCATGAGCTCAGCTAGAATTCTCATCGGTACAGGACTGTTCCAGGGATGATGTAGGGCCATTTACTGATACATGGTAAATCACAGTGAGAATAGATACCAAGTATGTTACCATGTTGATAATAGCATTCACATCATCGTTATAGTTACATCATTTTAATTTATAAGAAACTATATCATGTTTACATTTAATTCTGGGGAAAATCAAATAGTTAAGTTTTTGTAATTCAGCCTCCTCATAACACCCACACACGTTCACGTGCACACAAAAACTATGAAGATGAGTGAGTGTTACACCAAGTCAAGCCTGCTTGTCATTTCCTCCACTGTCAAAATATCTCAGACTTGTAAAAGCTCCACTTGTTTTCAGTAATTATTCTGGACGTCTCCACGTTGACGGTGAGCTTCAAACATCTTTTTGGCTTATGTGAGAAGCATACATCATTCTAATTTCATAATGAGTCCCACAGGAGGTGAAGATTCTCTAAGGAGTTCTTAGGACTTATTTTATGTTCTTGATCACTACTATTTGCTTCCAAAGTTTAACTCTTTATCTAACTATTAAAAACATGAATATCCACATCCAAATTTCAAACGAAAGGGAATATTCTAATCTTGGTGATATTTTGCCCTTGTCATAATAGCTACCGCTTATTCTGCACTTTTATCAAATACTTTACATTATTTTATATATTTCTTACAACAACCCTATGGAGTAGATAGCTTACAGATAAGTATACTTAAATTCAGAAAAATTAAAGAACTTGTCTAAGGATACATAGTTAGCAAGTGGTAGAGCTAAGATTGTAACCGTCTTCCTAAAAAGCCGTTGAGTGTTCTTCCTTCAATAGTCTCTCTCAACCTGACACCAAGTATTCACTGCTCCTCTTCATTCTTGTTTCTTCGATTTCTTGAGTCAGCAAGACATAGACACTGTATTCCAACCATTCTAGTGTAAATCAAGAATAGGAAAATAAGTATCCTACTTTGTTTATTATAGGGTATTCCTGCTGGGAATGAATTCAATGGAAAAGGTCTGAATTGCTTCTCAGATTCTCTTCTGAGAGTGTAGTTCCGAGGAAGATGGCCATTGCCTCAATGTAACTGAGATGAGCTGACTTTTGTGCTGTCTCTGTGAGATCTGCCCTGGCACTCACATTTCCTGGCCCTTAACGTGATGAATGTTGGCACAGCACAGTGGCTGTTGCTTGCAGGAGTCTTAATGAATGATTGCATTCTGATTGACTTCTAGCCCAGACAAAATGCTGAATACACTCACTTTCAATACCCAGTAGCTCTTTCATTAATGCTGGGCTGAGTCTGACAGGTAGACCAAAGTCCCTAATAAATTTAACATTAGATTCAGTCACAAAAATGCACACCATCCAATGTGAACTGCGGCATATAGAGAGACATCAAGATAATAGGTGTAGTACCTACCTTTCAATTTTGCTGTGAATCTAAAACTGCTGTAAAAAAAATTGTCTTTAAAAAAAAAAGATAATAGGTGCGTTAAAGAGAAAAACCGCAGTCTCAAAATGGCGTCACTTGGGCTAAAGCCCATGACACCAAACCTAAATTTAATCCCTAACCTAATTGCAGTTTTTATCTTCCCCAGCAAGGTAATCTTAACCAACCAGTCTGGAATTTTCTGGTCAGCACCAGTGAGGTAATCTGTCATGTGGGCCCTCTCCAACCCCCAGAGGATGAAGAGGCAATCTGCACAATAAAACTCTTGCCATTTCCTTCCCCCAAAAGATGTCCTGGCCTGAAACAATCTTTCTTTTCTTTTCTAATACCTTCTTGCCCTGCCCTCCTTCTGCCTATAAAAACCTTCCATTTTGTACAGCCCCTCAGAGCTCCTTTCGACTTGCTAAATAGAATGCTGCCCAATTGGTAAATCATTTAATAAAGCCAATTAGATCATCAAATTTAATGGTTGAATTTTGTTTTTTTAACAAGCGTAAATTTACAATCATAGGTTAATTCTATGTGTGTCAAAATTGGTAGCACAATGAAAAGTAAAACAAAATGAATATGAATTTTTCTTGGTAACCACAATTTTGTATCATTAGTTTAGTTTTTAATAATTTATTGCTCCTAGGAATAAAACATTTCTCCATCTTTCTTAGGTATGTCTGCACAATAGTAATATCATGTGATACGAGGATCCTAATAAAAATTCAGGGGGAGGAGATACTGAGTAAAAGCCCCAGAATGCACTTTTAAATATCTGCATAAACAGTGTAGGCAGAGTGCTGGAATGAGCTCAGGATTTTATCTGTGTGTTCTTAGGCAAGTAATTTTTATCTTTCTGAGTCTCAATTTCCTCATCTATAGATTGAGGATAACGGTATCACATTTTTCAGAGAACTGTTATGAAAGGTAAATAAGGAATGATTGTAAAAATGTTTCCTAATATATAGAGTTCTCTATAAATACTAATATTTATTAATATAATAGAGAAACTTGTGATTATTTAGCTGATGTTCCAAATTTTCAGTCATACTCAGTGTTTTAGAGTTCTTGGGGAAGGAAGACAATAGAGTAATATATTTGTATATAGATATTATTTCTCTAATAGCAAAAAACAAGAGAATATTTCAGAAGAGGTACTTTTCAATGCTTTCTATTCTACACATTTGTTTGGCAATTCTCTCCTTGCTCTCTCTTTTCTAAATATTTTTTTTTATGATGAATAATACATCCTTAATAAAAAATTAGAAAATATACAAAAAAGAGCATGAAAAATTACCTGTAACACCACCCAGACATAATCCCTGTTAACATTTAGTCATATTTATTTTTAGACATTTTTTATACACCTGAATTTTTTAACCAAAAATGAGACCATGCTATTTATTGAATCATGTATAATTTTTTATAATAGTAACAAATATTATTTTCCTTTTGTCAATCAATGTTCTACTAAAATATTATTATAGATATTCTCAAGTATAATATTTTAACGTATAGCAAAAATAATTTATCTAACCATTCCTCTACTAATGAACATTTTGTTTACACTTTTTTTCTATTCAAAGAATTCCTCAATGAAGGTATACAAATATAAATCTTTGTTCAATCTGTCTCCAAGAGTTGAAAACACTCTGAAAAAGAATATGAGTTTGTTTAAGGCTCTTGAAAGATATGACCAAGTTGTTTTTCTCATAAATTGTATCCATTTACACATCCATCACCCATGAGAGGGTCCACCTCAACAAACACTTGTTAACATTGGCTATTGTATTTTCAAAAAACATTTGATCGCTCGATAGCTAGAAAAGGTGCCTTATTTTAATTTCTTTTTTTTTTTTAATTTTTGTTTATTGCAGTAACATGGGTTTATAACATCGTATAAATTTCAGGTGTACATCGTTATACTTCTATTTCTACATAGATTACATCGTGTTCACCACTCAAATACCAATTACAACCCATCATCACACACGTGCCGAATTATCCCTTTCGCCCTCCTCCCTCCCCGCTTCCCCTCTGGTAACCACCAATCCAATCTCTGTCTCTATGTGTTTGTTTATTATTGTTATTATCTACTACTTAATGAAGGAAATCATACAGTATTTGACCTTCTCCCTCTGACTTATTTCACTTTGCATAATACCCTCAATGTCCATCCATGTTGTCACAAATGGCTGGATTTCATTGTTTCTTATGGCTGAGTAGTATTCCATTGTGTATATATACCACATCTTGTTTATCCATTCGTCCCTTGATGGGCACTTAGGTTGCTTCCAAGTCTTGGCTATTGTGAATAACGCTGCAATGAAGACAGGGGTGCATGGATATTTACACATTGGTGTTTTCAAGTTCTTTGGATAAATACCCAGCAGTGGGATAGCTGGATCATATGGTAGTTCTATCCTTGATATTTTGAGGAATCTCCATACTGTTTTCCATAGTGGCTGCACCAATT
Source organism: Ceratotherium simum simum (assembly GCF_057802395.1). Lineage (NCBI taxonomy): Eukaryota > Metazoa > Chordata > Mammalia > Perissodactyla > Rhinocerotidae > Ceratotherium > Ceratotherium simum. Next base: position 37,000,029 of record NC_141911.1, read on the forward strand.
TGCACTCCCACCAGCAGTGTATGAGAGTTCCCTTCTCTCCACATCCTCTCCAACACATGTTGTTTCCTGTCTCGTTAATTATAGCCATTCTGACGGGCGTGAGATGATATCTCATGGTAGTTTTGATTTGCATTTCCCTGATAGTTAATGATTTTGAACATCTTTTCATGTGTCTGTTGGCCATCTGTATATCTTCTTTGGAGAAATGTCTGTTTGGGTCTTTTGCCCATTTTTTAATTGGGTTGTTAGTTTTTTTGTTGTTGAGATGCATGAGTTCTTTATATATTTTAGAGATTAACCCCTTATCAGATGTATGGTTTGCAAATATCTTCTCCCAATTGTTGTCTTTTCATCTTGTTGATGGTTTCCTTTGCTGTGCAGAAGCTTTTTAGTTTGATGCAGTCCCATTTGTTTATTTTTTCTATTGTTTGTCTTGCCCGGTCAGACATGGTGCTTGAAAATATGTTGCTAAGACCGATGTCGAAGAGCGTACTGCCTATGTTTTCTTCTAGAAGTTTCATAGTTTCAGGTCTTACATTCAGTCTTTAACCCATTTGGAGTTAATTTTTGTGTATGGTGTAAGGTAAGGGTCTACTTTCATTTTTTTGCATGTGGCTATCCAGTTTTCCCAACACCATTTGTTGAAGAGACTTTCTTTTCTCCATTGTGTGTTCTTGGCTCCTTTGTCAAAGATTAGCTATCCATAGATGTGTTGGTTTATTTCTGGGCTTTCGATTCTATTCCATTGATCTGTGTGTCTGTTTTTGTGCCAGTACCATGCTGTTTTGGTTACTATAGCTTTGTAGTCTATTTTTAAATCAGGGAGTGATACCTCCAGCTTTGTTCTTTTTTCTCAGGATTCCTTTAGCTATTCGGGTCTTTTGTTGTTCCATATAAATTTTAGGATTCTTTGTTCTATTTCTGTGAAAAATGTTGTTGGAACTTTGATAGGGATTGCATTGAATCTATAGATTGCTTTAGGAAGTATGGACATCTTAACTATGTTAATTCTTCCAATGCAAGAGCATGGAATATATTTCCATTTCTTTGTGTCTTCTTCAATTTCTTTCAGCAATGTTTTATAGTTTTCGGTGTACAGATCTTTCACCTCTTCGGTTAAGTTTATTCCTAGGTATTTTATTCTTTTTGTTGCAATTGTAAATGGGGTTGTAGTCTTAATTTCTCTTTCTGCTACTTCGTTGTTAGTGTATAGAAATGCAACTGATTTTTGTATGTTGATTGTATCCTGCAACTTTACCTTATTCGTTTATTACTTCTAAAAGTTTTCTGGTGGATTCTTTAGGGTTTTCTATATATAAAATCATATCATCTGCAAATAGTGACAGTTTCACTTCTTCCTTTCCAATTTGGATCCCTTTTATTTCTTTTTCTTGCCTGATTGCTCTGGCTAGGACTTCCAGTACTATGTTAAATAGGAGTGGTGACAATGGGCATCCTTGTCTGGTACCTGTTCTTAGAGGGATGGGTTTCAGTTTTTCACCGTTGAGGATGATATTAGCTGTGGGTTTGTCATATATGGCCTTTATTATGTTGAGGTACTTTCCTTCTATACCCATTTTATTCAGAGTTTTTATCATAAATGGATGCCGGATCTTGTCAAATGCTCTCTCTGCATCTATTGAGATGATCATGTGATTTTTATTCTTCATTTTATTAATGTGGTGTATTATGTTGATTGATTTACAAATGTTGAACCATCCCTGCATACCTGGAATAAATACCAATTGATCGTGGTGTATAATCTTCTTAACGTATTGTTATATGCGATTTGCTAGTATTTTGTTGAGGATTTTTGCATTGATGTTCATCAGTTATATTGGCCTGTAATTTTCTTTTTTTGTGTTGTCCTTGTCTGGTTTTGGTATCAGGGTAATGTCAGCTTTGTAGAATGAGTTAGGGAGCTTCCCCCCATCCTCAATTTTTTGGAAGAATTTGAGAAGGATAGGTATTAAGTCTTCTTTGAATGTTTGGTAGAATTCAGCAGGGAAGCTGTCTGGTCCTGGACTTTTATTTTGGGGGAGGTTTCTGATTACTGTTTCGATCTCCTTACTGGTGATTGGTCTATTCAAATTCTCTACTTCTTCTTGATCCAGTTTTGGAAGGTTGTATGATTCTAAGAATTTATCCATTTCTTCCAGATTGTCGAATTGGTTGGCATATAGCTTTTCATAGTATTCTCTTATAATCTTTTGTATTTCTGAAGTGTCTGTTGTAACTTCTGATTTTACTTATTTGCGCCTTCTCTCTTTTTTCTTGGTGAGTCTAGCTAAAGGTTTGTCAATTTTGTTTATCTTTTCAAAGAACCAACTCTTGGTTTTATTAATTTTTTCTATTATTTTTTGAGTCTCTATTTCATTTATTTCTGCTCTGATTTTTATTATTTCCCTTCTTCTACTGATTTTGGGCTTTGTTTATTCTTCTTTTTCCAGTTCCTTTAGGTGCATTGTTAGATTGTTTGAGATTTTTCTTGTGTGTTGAGATAGGCCTGTATTGCTATAAACTTCCCTCTCACAACCGCTTTCACTGTATCCCATAAATTCTGGCATGTCGTATTTTCATTTTTATTTGTCTCCAGGTATTTTTTGTTTTCTTCTTTGATTTCTTCATTGACCCAGTCGTTGTTCAGTAGCATTTTGTTTAATCTCCACATATTTGTGGCTTTTCTGATTTTCTTCCTATAGTTGATTTCCAGTTTCATACCGTTGTGGTCAGAAAAGATGCTTCGTATTATTTCAGTCTTCTTAAATTTATGGAGACTTGTTTTGTGGCCTAATATGTGATCAATCCTGAAGAATGTTCCATGTGCATTTGAAAAGAAAGTGTATTCTTCGGTTTTTGGATGGAACGCTCTGTATATATCTACTAGGTTCATCTGTTCTAGTGTGTCATTTGAGGCCAATGTTTCCTTATTGATCTTCTGTTTGGATGATCTATCCGTTGGTGTAAGTGGAGTGTTAAAGTCCCCTACTATTATTGTTTTACTGCCTATTTCTGTTTTTATGTGTGTTAATACTTGCTTTATATATTTAGGTGCATCTACAAGTGTTATATCCTCTTGTTGGACTGTTCCCTTGATCATTATGTAATGCCCTTCTTTGTCTCTTTTTACAGTTTTTGTTTTAAAGTCTATTTTGTCTGATATGAGTACTGTTACCCCAGCTTTCTTTTCACTGCCATTTGCGTGGAGTATCTTTTTCCATCCTTTCACTTTCAGTTTGTGAGTGTCTTTAGGTCTGAAGTGTTTCTCTTGTATGCAGCATATATATGGGTCTTGTTGTTTTCTCCAGTCAGCCACCCTATGCCTTTTAATTGGAGCATTTAGCCCATTGACGTTTAAAGTAGCTATTGATAAGTGTGTACTTACTGCCATTTTTTTTTAATTTTATTTATTTATTTTACCCCCAAAGCCCCAGTAGATAGTTGTATGTCACAGTTGCACATCCTTCTAGTCACTGTATGTGGGATGCAGCCTCAGCATGGCCGGAGAAGCGGTGCGTCAGTGCGCGCCCGGGATCCGAACCTGGGTCGCCAGCAGCGGAGCGCGTGCACTTAACCGCTAAGCCACGGGGCTGGCCCTTACTGCCATTTTTTAACTTTTTTTTTTCTCAGTGTTTTAGTAGTCCTTCTCTGTTCCTTTCTCCTTCTATACAGAATTGATGGTCTCTTTAGTTTGACCTCTGTCTGAAAGCTCTACTCTTTAACTCCCCTCCTCCCTCATTTTATGTTTTTGATACACATCTAACCTCTTTTTTGTGCATTTGTATCCATTACCCTCTTACCATGGAAATAGATAATTTTTCCTATTTATGGTCTTCTCTTTTCCCCTTAAATCAGTCCCTTTAACATTTCTTGTAGCACTGGTTTCTTGGTGACAAACTCCTTTAATTTTTGCTTGTCTGGGAAATTTTTGATCTCTTCTTCCATTTTGAGTGATAACCTTGCTGGGTAGAGTATTCTTGGCTGTAAGTTTTTTCCTTTTAGCACTTTAAATATATCGTGCCACTCTCTTCTAGCCTGTAAGGTTTCTGCTGAGAAGGCAGCTGATAGCCTTATGGGGCTTCCTTTGTGTGTAACTTATCTTTCTCTTGCAGCTTTAAGGATTCTCTCTTTATCTTTAATTCTGGACATTTTGATTATGATGTGTCTTGGTGTGGGCCTCTTTGGGTTTATCTTGTTTGGGGCTCTCTGTGCTTCCTGTACCTGGATGTCTGTTTCCTTCCTTAGGTTAGGGAAGTTTTCATCTATTATTTCTTGAAATAGATTCTTTGCCCCTTTGTCTTGCTCTTCTCCTTCCGGGACACCTATAACATGGATGTTAGTGCACTTGATATTGTCCCAGAAGTCCCTTAGACTGTCCTCATTCTTTTTAATTCTTTTCTCTTTTATCTGTTCAGCTTGGGTAATTTCTTCTAGTCTTTCATCCAGCTCACAGATCCGTTCTTCTGTATCCTCTACTCTGCTTTTGAGTCCCTCTAATGAATTTTTCATTTCCAGTATTGTATTCTTCATTTCTGATTGGTTCTTTTTTATATCTTCCATTTCTTTGTTGAGATTCTCACTGAGTTCATCCAATCTTCTCCCCACATCAGTGAGCATCCTTAACAGTCTTTGTTTGAACTCTCTGTCAGGTAGGTTGCTCATTTCTGTTTCACTTAGTTCCTTTTCTGGAATTTTGTCCTGTTCCCTTACTTGGAATGTATTCTTTTGCCTCCCCATTTTGCCTCTTTCCCTGTGCTTGTGTCTATGTATTAGGTAGGTCAGCTACGTCTCCTGCTCTTGGATAGGTGACCCTATACAAGTGATTCCTTAGGAGTCCTGCAGTGTGCTTCCCTCAGTTCTCAATGTCTCAATGTTCCCTCAGTCTCAATGTTCCAGGGGTGACCCCTATGTGGGCTACGAGTGTCCTTCTCTTGTGGCCTGTTTGCTCTCCCTGTATGTGCCCAGGTAGGCCGAGTTATGATCCTGATCAGCTGTTGTAATGCTCAGCTGTTTGTAGTTGTTGTGGGCCCTTCAGTCTCTTTATCAGGTGTGGGGAGCCCCAGCACAGTTGACTGCAAGTTTTAATACCACATTTGTTTTGCAGTAGTTCTTTTAAGTGAGTAGGCCCCCAGCGTGGCAGGTTGTTAGGCTCAGGGGCTTACAATTGCTGTAAGCCTCCAGGCTTTAGGTCTCTTGTCAGCACTCTGAGGATTGCAGCTGGGTGGGGCTGGCCTCAGGCACGGGAGCACCCAATTGTCTCAGGCTTTGGAAGGTGGGGCAAACCCCCATGTGGGTCTTTGAGAAGCACAAGTCTTCTGCAGCTGACAAGCCCTGCCGCCCACAGGCCCACACATACATTCAACACAGTCCTGCCCCGTGTGCACGCCCCGACCTCCTGAAGTGGACCCAGTCTCTCCACAGTGGAAGCCCCACACACTCCACCACCACCCCACACTCTCCACCCGCTCCTTGTGCACGCCCTGCCCCACTGGAGTCAGCTCAGTTGCCAGGCTGCAGAGAATCCAGTCACCAATCTATGCAGGCCCACAAGTTGCCTGAGGGCTTGTTGTTGGGTGGGGCCAGTCTCTAGGGTGGGCTGCCTGCCCTGGCTGAGCTAGAGTAAATCAGTACTTTAGCGGGTGGGGCAGACCTGGGCTAGCAGGCCTCAGGGAGAACTCCAATGGCGTCTGTGTCAGCACACCCACACGGGGCCACAACAATGGCCGCCACCAATGTCCCAGTCCCTGGAGAGGTCTCACCCCTCACCGAGATGCACTCAGTGCCTATCAGGTGAGTCTCTTTTCACCAAAGCACTGTGCACCTTTCTTTCTGGTGATTTTAGGTTGCTTTCTGAAATGGGTGAGTTTGCACGTGGGCCCTTTAAGAACCGGTTTTAATTTCTTTGTGAACCAGCTTTTCTGGGGGTATTCCCCAATGTTTTAGTAGCAGGCAAAGTCAGATATTATGCCACTCTTCTCAATTGTGCTGGGTCCACAAAATGCCCACAGCGGGGGTGCTCCCCAGCTCAGGGCCCCACGCCTCCAGGGAGGCTTCGTACCTGTGAGCTGCTCCCAGGCAGCCGTGCAGCTGGCAGCTTGTGAAGGCGGTATTTTTTTCTCCAGAAGGGAGTTTCTGCCTCTTCCACCTCAATTAGGGTTGTCCTTTGTTGCAAGAGTTCCTCTTATCCAGTTTTCAGTTCTGTCTCAGGGGTAATTTTTCCACGAGTAGTTGTGAATTGGCTGTGTCCGCGGGAGGAGGTGAGTTCAGAGTCTGCCTATGCCGCCATCTTGATTTCCCCCTCTCTTATTTTAATTTAATTTCTAATGATATTGAGATGAAGTATTTATGTTCTTAATAATTTATCTAATTGATCTATCATGTAATTAAAATCTCTCACAATAACTAAATTTTGCTAAAACTACTTTGAATTTTCAAAAGCTTTCACCTTCTGATAGAGAAGGTGATACTGTATTATTCCATTCATGAGAATTTTTTAATGTTTTTATCTTTGTTACTAACTTTACCATCTTTTGATTAAAATGACCCTCTTTATAACATTTAATGATTTTGCTTTAAACTCTACCTTATGTAATGCTAATATTGCTTTCTTAGATTCGTATTTGCCTTGCATTTATTTGTCAATATTTACAAATACATGTGTTTTAGGTGAAGAAATTATAAAGAGCATATCACTGGATTTGCTCTTTCATTGAGACGTTTAACTAATATGCATTTATTGATCTAACTAATACTTGGTCATCTTTCTATCAATATGTATTATCTTTTTGTTCTTTTTCAATATTTGCTTGCTGGTTTTCCCCTATTTATTTTTCCTGAATAGAGGATTGGTTTGAGGGGTTTGGAGATTTTTTTGGCTGTTGTTTATTATCTTTAATGTGGAAAAAAGAAAATCTACACTTATTCCTTAAGTAACTACCTTAAAAGTTCCAAAGACAGTTGTAAAATTACATTAAAGTAACCATTAGAGTTAAGGGCAAAGTAATAATTTGTTAACAACCACTGAAGGAGAGTAAAATGCTTTGTGCCTTTGCTTTCAAATACTCTCCAATTTCTAGATTTTCATGTAATTTAGGATACTAACCCTGTATTTTTCCTTCTTTAATATCTTATACACTAGAAACTATGTATTTTAAAGGGAAACCATAACCTAATTTTGGTAACTCATGTGGTACTTTAAAAATTATTGGACTATAATTAATTTATCTTTTACTACATCAATTTCCATCATTTTGCTTCCACAAATCCATTTTATCTATTAATTAAATAATTAAGTTTTCCATATACATGCAGTTCTTCATAGATTGTTAGATTGTTTTCTTTTTCCATATGGCTGCCACATCCATATTCGTATTCATTCTCTCTCTTTCTCTCTTGCTGTTTTCTCTCTCTGTCTCTCTTTCTGTGTGTGTGTGCGTGTGTCTCTGTGTGCGCGTCTCTCTCTCTTTCTCTCTGGGTATCGAGGGTTTTTCTTAAGTCTAATGTTTGTTCTGTTTACTCATCCTACAGAGAAGAATCTATGCTTGCTTAGTAGTGGCTTATAATCAAATAGAAAACGGATAGAATTTATATAGGTTCCTGTTCAAAGCTTTCACATTTTTAAAGACCATAGTTTAAGGCAGAAGAAATAAATAAAAAATAAGGGGGAAATTACATTCACAGTCAATTACATAATAAGTCCAGAGGTTCATAAGTCTAGAGGAATTGGGGTGGGGGGGAATTAGAGCCATGGATAATTACAGCAAAGAACTTCCTTTCAGTGTTTGTGTGAAAGCCTTGCTGGAAGACCAGGCCTTGGTGTTGTCCGGATCTGTCACGGCTGCAGCGTCTGGTATCTGAAATATGTCCTATCTCAGCCACTTCCAGCAACTCACTGCTTGTTCTACTTGCCGCCTAGGTCACCAGCCAGTCCTGCAAGGTCTTACTGCAATGTGCTGAGCACTGAGGTAGTCACTGGAAACATGGGGGAACAGACTTTCCTACTCTCAAGGGTCTGATGGGGGAATACAAGCTCAAAAACGGTGTTTCAACATAATATGATAAAGGATATAATATGTAAATATTGGATACTTCGATGGTTTAGGGAAAGGACACATATTTACAGGCTGTAATACACCACATGTAAATGAAACTATTTTTGTAGGGCTACTAATTGAACTCACTTTGGTTGAATCGATCTTTGAATGCGTTAAAACAAATTTTTTTGTTGATTTGATTTGGTTTGGTTTGGGTTTTTTAATATCCTTAACCAACCATCAGGTTATTTTGTTCTTAATAAAATGTAGCCTCTTTTCTCCTTTCTAAGCCATCTTATGCCAAAATCAAGCTAACAAACTGTTCTTTTCTCTTCACATCTTTATATATCCGTGTGCCTCAAAAGCTCACCCCAAAAGTGGCATCCAGTGAAGTCAGAAAGCCAGAGGGAAAACAACCAACTTGTTCTACTCATGCACCAGTCAAGCAATTTGCACAGAGAAACAACCATGATCACCAGACTCTGTCTAAGCCTGTACCCCGTCTCCTTACAGTTTGCATAGACTATTATAATTCATCTTGAGCAAATTATTTAATAAGTTAAACATGAATTTAAAGAGAAAAAAGATTGTCTGATTTAGTATATATAATATATTCAATATATAATACACAAAATATACATATCTATTTTACATATAAAATATTGTAGATATATAGCAATATCTTTATCTGCAGATATAGATACATATGTATTGGTGTCAGTTTGAACTTTGACAGTTTATTGGAGGGAACATGTATATAAGCATGTGCATGGGGAATCCATTCATTGTGAAAACCATTATCCCACATGACAAGCAGGCAAACACTAGAAGACAAATCAGATAGGAAGAGTGAGGATGAAATCTCAAAAGCTTGACGAATCACTGCAATAAGAGATGCTTTTCTCAATTTGCTGATGGTCTGTTTCTCCAGATTAATAGTAATCCGATACCATATGTTTAGTCCAACCCCTACAGCTTTTAGTGCATGCCTCTTTCAGACTCAGGCTGCTAGGTCAGCGGCTTCTGCTGCTTTTGGCAGTGTTTTGATTTTTCACAAGAATTGTTACAGTGACTCCGAATCTAACTGACTTTCTTAGATAAACTTTTAAGCTAAGTGTCTTTATCTCTTCACTGGGGTATCAGACTGCCAGAGAAGCCAACAGTGTTCACGCATATTTATATTTATTTAGATAAATGATTAGAGTTTATAAATATTTTCTGACAGTTTATAGAGAGGTTTGAAAAACTGTCAATCTAGTGTGACAGTATTTATATTTATATTATTTGCCCAAGTAAAATTTTTTAGCGTTTTTTTACTGATAATTTTATTTTAATGTTTAGATAGTATTTCGGTAAAAGTGGGATCCCAAATGCTTAGAAAAATTCTATTCTCTGTACATTTCATCATAAATGAAAGCGTTTTCATAGAAACAGTATTGTTTGCTTTTGGAGGAGATTAAGATCACACACAAGTAAGCAAAAGAGAAAATAAGTGGGAAAAAAACCAATGGCCCTAATTTATGAAAAATGTGCCCAATTAATTTTTAATACACAAAAGAGTCAAAGTGGATAAGCAAGTGGACATCTAGAGAGGACACTGTTTGGGGTTCTCTGGAAGACATTGGATAATCTCAATTTATAAGGAGAAAGGACTTTCCAATCTGTTTAGATTTTTTGAATCATGGTTTTTTTCCAGGTGAGAAAATAACACTGCATAGCATTCTCTGAAAAGCTTTGAACTTTGTAATTTGAATCTTAGAAAAAGGGGGGAAAGAGGTATAGATCATGGCTTCAGTGTTTTCAGGGAATATTGACCTCAACCTTATGAGAATGGAATGACTTAGAAAGAGAGATTCTCTGGGACAGCTTTTGCCAACTCCTGGGTTTTAAAAATACTGCTTGGAGAAGTCTACTTCTTATATTATCTCTAATAATTCATTTAGGGAAAATGACCTTGTTGTGCAACTCTGTTTGGAACTGTTAATTAAAATTAACGAGGATCTTGCTGTTTTGCACTGGCTTGTTTCTTCAATCAAGCTAGTTGAATCTGGACTGGTCTGATGTCCTGCCTGAGCAGGTTTGACATTCTGCCAAGAAGCCAGCAATAGGCTAGGGAAGGTTAAAGCACTGAGCTGGCAAGTAGCAGAATTCTAGAAGTTGAGTTTGGGGCATGAACAACAGAAAGGAGACCTGACACCCAGAGGTAAAGGTGACAAAATTCTAAGAGACCAGTGTTGAAGAAAGCCACTTCTGCTGTATCAGAAAGATTATGCTTTTGTCCATTAGCAATTAAAAATTCTGCATAGGGCTGGCCTGGTGGTGTAGTGGTTAAGTTCTCTCATTCCACTTCGGTGGCCCAGGGTTCGCAGGTTCGGATCCCAGGCCTGGATCTATGCACCACTTATCAAGCCATGCTGTGGCAGGTGTCCCACATATAAAGCAGAGGCAGATGAGCACGGATGTTAGCCCAGGGCCAATCTTCCTCAGCAAAAAGAGGAGGATTGTCAATAGATGTTAGCTTAGAGCTAATCTTCCTCACCAAAAAAAAATATACTATGCATAAACATTCAGAAAATTCCAGTAGTTAGATGGAATTGCCCCTGTAAAACATGCAGACTCAAATATTGAAATATTCAATGGCAGAGATTAAAGATCTTCTTTCTATTTGCCTATTCAACATTTTTTAAAAATAATAATAATAAACTAGATTTGTTTCTGGAGCCAGCCCCTTGGCCTAGTCGTTAAGTTCGGCACGCTCCATGTTGGTGGCCTGGGTTCGGTTCCCAAGTGTGAACCTACACCACTCATCAGCTGCCATACTGCAGTGGCAACCCACATATAAAATGGAGGAAGTTTGGCACAAATGTTAGCTCAGGGCGAATCTTCCTCAGCAAAATAAATAAATAAACAAACAAACAAACTAGATTTGTTTCCTATAAGAGACCCAACTTTTAGTTTTAGGAGGAGGGAATATTTCACTTTTAAAACATATCTTAAGATGTAATAATTTTTTAACAACTTACTGGATTCCCTAAAGACTTAACAATAATATATAATTTATCTTTGATAGATCTAGATATTTCAATCACACAGGCAGGGAAGCTAGCAAAGTTAGAGGGGGCTAAGCAAGATTCAACTATCACTGTTCACTCCAGATTAGCACACACTATTTCCTTCTCTAGCTAACAACACAAGATTGTATAATTTTGTTGATATTCATATTATATGGAAACTTGGGAAAAAGAAGTGTCCACAATTTCCTGACTATTTAGCAGTAACACTTTAATAAACATGTCTCCCTTTCATTATATTGCTATGTTCAGTGCCTTTATGTGACAAATAATTAGTAAAAAAAAAAAAAAAAAGGAAAAGTGTTAAGACGTTAGTTTTCTCCAAAAACAATCTGTAAACTCAACGGAATTCCAATCAAAATCCAGCAGGATTGTTTTTTGAAAACAATCAAGCTGGCTCTAAAATTTATATGAAAAAGCAAAATAAAATAGCATTAAACAGCAAAAATAATTTTTAAAAAAAGAAGAAAGTTGGAGGAATAACACTACCTTATTTCCAGACTTTCTATAAAGCTACAGGAGTCAAGACTGTGTAGTATTGGAGAAACGATAGACATATAGATCAATGGAACACAATAGAGAGTCCAGAAATAGACCGACACATATATGGTCAATTGATTTTCGATAAAAGTGCAAAAGCAACTCAATGGCAAAACGATAATCTTTTTGACAAATAGTGCTGGAACAATTATCTATTCATATTTTTTAAAAAGTATCTTGATTTATACCTTGTAACCTTTACAAAAATTAACTCAAAATGGATCATATACCTATATGTAAAATCTAAAATCATAACTGTTTTAGAAGAAAACAGGAGTAAATCGTTGTGACCTGGAGTTAACCAAAGATTTCTTAGGTATGACATCAAAAGTACAAACCATAAAAGAAAAACAAATGATAAATTGGACTCCATAAAAATTAAGAACTACAATTCAAAACTACTATTAAGAGAATGAAAAGACTAGCCCTATACTGGGAGAAAACATTAGCAATACAGATATCTGATTTAAAAAAAACCTATATGTACATAATAAAAAAGATCTTTCAAAATTCAATAAGAAAGCAAACAACCCAATAAAACAAAAGGGCAAAAGATTTGAACAGATACTTCACCAAAGAAGATACACAGATTGCAACTAAGTACATGAAAAGGTGTTCAACATCATTTGTCAGTAGGGAACTGCATTAAAACCACAATGATTAAAACCACTAAACACCTATTAGAATGGCTAAAATTCTTTTTAAAAAAAATACCAGGTTCTGGAGCAATTAATGATAAGAAAGCAAAATGGTAGAGTCCGTTTCTAAAACAGTTTGACAATTTCTTAACAAGTTAAACCAACACTTACAGTAAGTCAGTAATCTGACTCCTAGATATTTACCAAGTGAAATAAAAACCTATGTTCACACAAATACCTCTATGCAAATGCTGTAGCAGCTTTCTTTGTAATCAGGAAAACTGGGAACAACCCAAATGTCCCCCAGCTAGGGAAAGGATAAACAAACTTTGGTGCAGCCATACAAGGGAATACTACTCAGTAATTGAAAGGAATGAACTATTGATACTCGCAACAACTGGGAGATACTCAAATGCATTATGTTAAGCAAAAGAAGCCAGACTCAAAAGGCTATAAATGGTCCGATTCTATTTATATGACATTTTTGCAAGGGCAAAACTATAGGGAAATAAAACAAATTAGTGGTTGTGAGAACTTGGAAATGGGGAGAGGGGCTTACTGCAGAGGGACATGGGGAAGTTGAAGGTGATAGAATTGTTCTATACATAGATTATGGTGGTGAAGTGGTTACACAGCTCTATATGTTTGCCAAAACTTGCAGAACGCTGCACTACAAAAAATAAATGGGGAAAAAAGTGTAGAGGAAAGATATTACAAATAATAGGAAGAAGACAGAGGGCAAAGTTTAGAGCCATTGAGGCAGGGTAAATACAGCAGAGCTAGAGATGTGGGCAACATGCCAGGATGAGAATCCTATGTCAGCCATTTGTGATCTTAGGCAACTGATATATTTGGGTTCTTAAGCAAGTTACATAACCTCTCTAAGCCTCTGTATCTTCTATGAAATGCAGACACATAACATCCACTTCATAGGGGGCTGTATGGCTAAATGAGAAAATGTAGATGCTTTGTCTTAGCACAGTGTTTGACGCATAATGATTATTCTAAGTAAATGGTAGCTGTAGCAGATGCCTCTGGTGCCCTGTGTCACATCCCCTGGGCCCCTCTCTGATTTCAGCCACAGATGGGGTGGACAGATTTGTGTGTCTCAGACTCACGGTGCACTGACAGCATCTCTTCGCAGAATGTGGCTCTGATCTTTCTGCATTCTGTCCCAGGTCCTGGGAGCACTGCTGATCCAGCTGAAAGTGCAGCCCAGGAATGTAGGGGAGTTAAGACCCCTGAAACAACCCTCAACAAATGGTAGATAGCAACCAGCTTCTTATCCTTCAGCAGGAGAATTGTGGAGGTTCCAGCAGAATAGAGCCACCTTGCTCATAGCAGTGACTGTGACAATGTCTCCTCATATTGTCTTCCTCTTCCCCAATCTCATGCTCCTTCCTCCCTCTCTACAGCTTCCTGAGATCACCCCTCAATAAAACTGTTTATCCCAATGCCTCATTTCAGGTTCTGCTTTCAAAAGAACCTGAACCAAGACAACAGCTATTACCAGAAAGCCGCATGTTTAAATCTGATGTTATGACTTAATGGAATGTCCATTCCTCATGCTCCCCACCATATAACCTCCTCTTCAGTAAATGCTATTTATGTTGTGATTTGTACCTTGCTAAGTACCTGTCTCTCTATTATCATACTCTGCAAACACGCAGCTGTGGAGTGCAGAATTCACAAATGCTGCCTGTGGCTTTGTGCCACAATCCTGTTCCACTCGGCGCTCCTCTAACCAACAGAAAAATCACTGCTTTAAAATGGGTGGCACCGCTGTTCTTACATCTCCAATTCTCGTCACACACCTAGTTCCTCCCCATTCACAATGCCGTTACATCACTGAGCAACTCTGTAAAATGGGCTGGGCAAAGCCCATGAACCCCTACAGACACAGATTTAGCTTCAGTGCTCACAAGAAGCTTTCACTAGCCGTACAAAATAAGAACATAGGGAGAACTCAGGTAGGAATGGCTGAAAGGATAAACACAGACAGCAATACCCTGCCCCAGCGCAAGAAATTCATGCTTTAAGGTTCTCCAAATATCTCCTTTTGCTGTTTCCTCTGCCGCTCACTCCCATTCATAGTCATTTGGAAAACAGCTCATAGCTATTTGCAAAAGCCACTTATACTATAAAAGAAAATTTTACCCAAGACCGTGTAGCAAATAAGCCTCATTTGAACAAGATTTAACAAGCACAAAAATAGTCTTAAAACATTGTTGTATCCTTTAAAATGAAATTCTTATCTATATATGGCACTCCACATCTGGTTATGATAGCGGGCTGGGCTTTAGATGGTCTAGAGCCTATACCAGTGCTGTGCTGACGGAAATGTTCTTTATCTGTGCCGCTCATTGAGCACTTGAAATGTGGCTGGTGTGACTGAAGAACTGAACTTCTAACTTTGATTTTAATTAATTTAAATTTAAATAGCCACATTTGGCCACTCTCTAATACTATATTGAACAAGCCTATATTTAACCTGTATCTCCTAAAAAGATTTTTTTTCATTGGCTCCTTTTTTTTTGTTTCGTCATTTGGTCAGGATTGGCAGAATAGGATTTTTCTGGGTGACGCTGGTACTTGAATTTTAATCCCTTTGATCGTAATTATGAGTATATAGAAATACTTTTATGCTTAGGTTTATCAACATCCCAAGAGTCATAAATAGGATATCTCTCCTTTTTAAAAGTTTCAAACAACAAACAACAGCTGAAGGCCTTGAACAGAAGACTATCCTCAAAAACTGAATATATAATGCAACACTAGCCTCCATACACTCTCTGGCTCCCTTAAGGAGAATAGTTAAAGCAGATTATTAAATAAATCTAAGTCTCCCACATTATTTTGTTTCTCCAGTTTGGTAATATAAAACAGAATCCTCAGTAGTGCCCCATCCTGCTCCTCTATCAATTGCCTTTGTCACTGTTGAAAGCCTGAAGACATACATGGTTTTTTTTTCTAGACAACCTAGCCTACTTGGAAACTACCAGAATGCAAGGAACTGACAACATCAAGTAACTTATGATCAATAAAAACATGCAGTCTAAAATAAGGTCTTAATCCCCCTAGTTCACTAAAGCTGTCCTCTCAGATGTCAAGTGACTTTGTAATTACAATTTACCCATCTTTACTCAGCCCCTTTTCTCTATGCTTGCTCAGCAACATCAGATGTTATTGAAGACACTCTCCTCCTTGAACATCCCTGTTCCTCCACCTTCCCATAGACTGTGCCGTCTTTGTTTCTTTGTTTCAATCCTCGCTCTCTGACCATTCTTTATCCTATTCTCTTTGGTTTTTCTTCTGCCTCCACCACTAGTCATGTTTTCTCCTTAGCCATCCACACCTCTCACTTTACATCTCTTGAAAACAGAATTTGTCCATCTCTCCAATTTAGCTTTCAGTTCTAGGCTGATGACTCCCCAAACCTAGCCCCTCCCGTAAGTTTCAGATTATGTCCTACAACCCTCTGTGTATAGACATCTCCCTGTTACCTCTGTCTAACATCTCTAGAATGTGACTGGTCAGCTGCTTGCCACAAACAGGTCCTCATCCTGTCAGTCATTTAGATCAAGAACATCAGAGTCATCATGGATTCCTTGTTCCTCACCTCTGAAAGCAAATGCAGTTTCCTATCATCACCACTTTATGTCAGTTCCTAGACAAATACTGTTTCCTCATTAGTCTCTCCCTTCAACCCAACTTGCATTGTCACCATATAAGTCTTCCAAAATTATTACTTTCAAGTTATTCCCCTTATCCAAAAACTTCAATGGATTCCCGTGATTTACATAGTATCAATCTAAACCTCTCAGCTTTGCGTGCGAGAGCCTTATTCTTTTTTTTTTTTTTTTGGTGAGGAAGATAGGCCCTGAACTAACATCTGCCAATCCTCCTGTTTTTGCTGAGGAAGACTGGCCGTAGGCTAACATCCATGCCCATCTTCCTCCACTTTCTATGGGACGCCACCACAGCATGGCTTGGCAAGCAGTGCGTCTGTGCACGCCTGGGATCTGAACCTGCGAACCCCGGGCTGCCGCAGCGGAACGCATGCACTTAACCGCTTGCGCCACCGGGCCAGCCACGCAAGAGCCTTATTCTTGACATTAACCTCACCTTCTCTACCATTACTTCCTTCCTAATACAAATTCTGTTCCTCCATCCAGACTGCAGTTCTCCATATTATAAGTTTTTGCTCACAGAGCTTCTCCTTAACCCCCTGCCCCAAAAGTGCCTTCTCCTCTCTATGCTGTGTCTTCAGCTCTGGCTTATTTCAGGTCTAGCTCAGTCTACCTTCTCCATGTGACCCTTCAGGTGGTAAGCCTCTTCTGATCTTCAAAAACAAATATTGCCCACATCACTCCCTTGTCATTTATTGTTGGTTAACTATGTGATGTGTGTATGTGTATGTATCTGCGTGTGAAATTCAAAATACATTCTACACTTAGAATAGCTCCTGGCACATGATAAGTGCTCAAATACTATTAGCAATTATCAGTATGATTATTATTATTACAACTACTAATATTATTATCATGAAAATGATCTACCAATGTATTCTAGAGAGCCCAACACAGTGTCTTGAAATTAGTATGTGCTCAATAATCACAAATCCTGTAAAGTAATTATCAAGCATGGATGCTTTGCAAAGCAATTCAATTCATAGAAGCATAGAAAGAAATGATTGATGAAGGGGGTTTAACTAATTATTATGAGTATAGAAAATAGATTTTGCATAGAAAAGTCTTTTATGAAAATCTTTATCCAGTTTGTGTATATATCCAAATTATGATATATTTAGTCTCTTCTCGGGGATAACAGCCCTCCTCCTACCCATCTGTCATGTCAGGTTGCACTGAGCAAATGCTAATTTACCTTTTTGATATACCATTTGACAATTTCTGGTTTCAGATATCACACGCAAGGTTGCACATCAGTGAATCAAATTTGAATCCATATTGTCAAGTTCATATTTAGAATAAAATTATGTTGCATCTTTCGCATGTATATCAAACGAGTGTGTGCATGTAACTTGAATGCAGAAGATAAAAGCAAAGCACAGGAAGACATTATTATCTTATTGGCTATGAAATTACTGAAGCAACTCAGCTGATTTATGGAAGAACATTTAAGCAGCTTCGGTTGAACTTTTGCAGTGCAACTTCTAGATGCCCATTCCATTAATTCATTAAATAAAAAGAGCATTCTTTTCATTCTAATTATCTCAGCTACACATGTTAAATATGCTAAAAGCTAAACACAAGCAATAATATTCCTGTCATTTTTTTTCATCTCCCAACTCCTCAGAAATAATTAACCTATACTGAGAGAAGTGATTCTTCACTCAAAATGATTTTTACCAATGCAAAGGAAGCAGCACGCAATAAAAATTCATATAAGCTAGACATTCAGTACAAAAATAGAACTGAAAAAGCATTAACAGCAATTTAGTTCAATACAAAGGAGAAAATTGCCTGTGTTTACTTTAATTTCATAGGATAAATATATATTTCAGATTTGCCATATTCTTAAGTTTTTTTAGAATTTTTGAGACTAATTTTATTGTAATCAGGAGTATTTGGAGATTTTGAAATTTTTTGAATCAAGAATATTAATTTTGGGGGCCAGCCCAGAGGTGTATTGGTTAAGTTCACACACTCCGCTTTAGCAGCCTGAGGTTCACAGGTTTGGATCCCAGGCATGGACATAACACCACTCACCAGGCCATGCAGTGGCAGTGACCCACATACAAGATAGAGGAGGACTGGCACAGGTGTTGACTCCAGGACAATCTTCCTCAAGCAAAAAGAGGAAGATTGGCAACAGATGTTAGCTCAGGGCCAATCTTCCTCACCAAAAAAAAAATATATATATATATATCAATTTTGAACATATTTGAATCAAAAAATATGGACATGATTTCTGACCTCCAAAGTCAACAAGACAGGCAAAGAGTCACAGACATGAGGAATAGCTTCAAGCAGTAAAAGATCTAAATGGGAGTTTTCTAAGATGATAAAATGAGACAAGGGATCACAGTTTTCTGGGCACTGAAAGGAAAAGACTCATCCTAAAACATCCTAAATCCCTCAGGCTAACTAGGTAGATGAATAGATGGATGGATGGATGAGTGGATGGAAACAAAGTTACAATTAATACTATTCTCTACAGTGTGGCAGCTTACACACAAAAGTCACCTTGGTTCATACATGAATTTTCCCAGCCCCTTAACGTTTTATGTCACCGAGTAAGAGCAGTGGAACACGATACAATAACACAGCTTACTGCAGCAGGCTGCAAACAGACACGGTACTACACCAATGAAACAAGCACTGTTTTAGAAGTGTGGTGGTAGCTTTTCCTCCTTTTATGCATTCTGTGTAAAGCCTGAAACTGTTCCTCTATCTGCAGCTTGCCTCTCTAATCTTATCTCCATAATTCAGAAGCTTCAACCCTCTCATCCATTCACTTCCATCCAGCTACATTTACCTTCTTTCTCCCCCCAAGGGAGAAATCTAAAATTTACTGTAGTGTTATTTTTTAAGGAGTATTGCATGTCTTTTTAACTGAATTAGTGTTAGTAATTAGGATTTTATTTTTTTATTATGCACTGGTTATAAAGTTGTACAGGTTTGGAATGACCTACCCCAATTCCATTTTTCCATTAAGATTTGTTATTTTTTAGAGATGATTTTACTGAACATGAGGTGTTTCAGAAAAATCATATATCATACTCTAGCAGAAGAAATGTCTGTATTCTGTTTTAGAATTTCTCCATAAAATATTTCATCTTTACCCTAAAAACCATATTGCCTATGTTCAAGTTTTAATTCATTACACATATTTGTTTCTAAGATCCTCCACAGGCATTTACAAATTTCCCTTCCTTTTCCCCACAACTGGATCTAGTCCTGGTCTGTGAAAAAACCTTCAACATTTACAAGTCAGTTATTAATAAATCTACTTTGGTGCTGTGGAGTGCTCATCAAAAGGGTGATCATCAAAAATTATTTTTCTCAAAAATATTATTTGATAGTAATTGGTTAAGTCATTAAAATTTTTTACTCCACCAATAATCTGTGATTTACAGTGTTCTACCTATCTAATTATGGCACCGTGACTCATCTCTTCTATTTCATTGCACAAGACTTCGTTTAAAAGATAAAAGGTTTTTGTTCACCTGTCATCTTTCTTTTCATTGCCTTCTCTTCGTTTCCCATGTTGGCCTCAGTCATGTGGACTTTGGGGTGCTAGTCACCAGCCTGCTATCTTTCTGACATATTTTCGCAAGTATTTTTGGCATATCACCGCATGCCAAGCTTGCCCTTTCTCTCACACAGGCTACATACTTTAGCGCTTTCCCCCTCAACTGAACTTTTCCATCTGTCTAGTAAGCAATTAATTCCCTTGACAAAAAAAAAATAGGCATCAGTGATAGTTGTTAGTATATCAGTTTTTAATACGTCAAGAGAATGCGTTGGTCCAACTCAAATGGTACTCCTTTAGCTGTCTTATTCTTTTTATTTTGTTTTGTTTTTTTCAGATCGATAGATTTTTTTTTTTTCAAATTGGAGGAGTAGAATGTAGAAATTAAGGACGTGAACTCTAGAGCCAAGCTTTATAGTTCACATCCTCTTCCACTATTTGCTCACTATGTAGTCAAGTTATTTAACCTCCCTGGCCTCAGTTTCTTCATAAAGTTGTGGGTATGTTTAAATGAGAAAGTATATATGAAGTGCTTATAACATGGCCTGGCACATAGTAAAACTAAGTAAGTGTATGTTGCTATATCAATATGACCATTATCTTCCCATATCACTGCTTCTGTGCCATGTCATTCGTCAATGCTCTTATTTGCAGGTGTTGAGATGTGAAGTATACTTTGGAGTTTCACATACCAAGATGTAGCAGATCAAAGTTAACATCTTCAAGTGCACACACACACACACACACACCAGGTAAGAACGTTTTAAAATCTTGTCAGCCATGCTACCTCACTGAAACATTGACTAGGAACTCAATGCATTAGATTCTTGGTAAACTGGGATCTCACGTCCTTGGTGGATTCTTTCAAAACAACCATCCGATAATCTATAATATGAGGAAATATGAATTTGTATTATGCTCTGTAAGTGACTGATGTGCAAGAACAAAACATTTCATTAAATCATTTATTCACTGAGAAAATAATAGTTCCCATTCTGTGCCAAACACAATGCAAGTTGCTGAAGACACAAAGATGAACAAAAAATTTATAGTTCTTATTATCTCAGAGTTCATAACTTAGTAGAGAAAACATGCAAAGAAAAACAATGTAGCGCAAGAGCTAAAACATGAATAATGCAAAGTTTCATGAGAGTGCATGGGAAGGGCAGGTATATTGAACTTGGAGGGGCATCACAGAAAGCTTCCAGAGGAAGAGTTGTTTAAATGGAGACATAAAGGGTAAGTTGCTGTTGTTACTACCATGGAGTGGATTCTGGCTTCTAGTGACCCTGTGTACAGCAGAGCAGAACCTTGCTCATTCTTTTTGCACCAACATGTCACCTTCTAGCATTGTATCAGCCAATGATCCGCTGCTATTCATAGGGTTTTCATGGCCAATTTTTTCAGAAGTGAGCGGCCAGGTCCTTCTTTCTAGTGTGTCTTAGTCTGGAAGTTCCACTGAAACCTGTCCACCATGGGTGACCCTACTGGTATTTGAAATACTGGTGGCATTGCTTTCAGCATCACAGCAACACACAGCCACCACATTATGACGACAGGTGGTGTGGTTCCCTGACCAGGAAACAACCCCAGGCCGTAGCTGTGAGAGCACTGAGTTTTAACCACTAGACCACCAGAGCTGAAAGGGTAAATACGAATTAATAAAAGTCTGGGTGAGAAATTTTCGAAGCAAAGGGAATAGCATATGTGAAGACTACTGTATCTGTGATAGACCACAAGACTTAATTGTTCTCACTATACTCGTCTATCCCTCCACTAGAATAAGGGCAGAAGATTTGTCTGGTTAGTGTACTACTATATATCCATCTCCTAGAAAAGTGCCTATACAGTGATATACAATAGGATCTCTATAAACATTTATGGAATGAATGAATATATTTCAACATAGCTCTGTTATTTTCCACTTATAGCTTCCAACCAGGAACTCTGGTTAGTTTAATCTGATGATTAAACTTCGTGGTTTATAGCGGTATGATTTACACATATGAAGGATCTACTGCACAAATAATAGTATATGTCATCCTTGTGTTCATATCAAAAGCTATGGCTTACTCTTCAGTGTTATTAAAGGACAAAGAGACAATAATTATTATCCATGTTAAAAAAATGATATTAATATTTCTCATCTTTCCATGAGCTTTATGAACCACCATTATGATATGGGTGTGGGTGTGTTCAAATGCATGCACACTAGTATTTAGTGCTGTTTCTCAATTGTTTTCCCATCCCAATCATAGAAAAAGTGAATAAAAGTAACCCTCAAAGTCTTAAATACTGGTCAGAAAAGTTTGCATTCAATATTGGGTTAAAAATGCAATAATTTCAGCTCTAGGTTCAAGGCAAAAATTTTGCCAGGGTTCCTAAGGGAGTCCTAAAGTCTTTCTGAGGAACCACAGTAAAATACTGTATTGAAGTAAACTTAACAAATGTGAAAGGTAGATGAGCTCAGTTCTAGGAATCAGTAATTCTGATGTAAGCACAGAGAAAAAATTATGAAGCAACAAGCTTATTTCTAGCATCCTTCCACTTTCCCTTTCAGAAACTTTTGCCTTTTCACTACCCAAGCCAACCCCCAATCCTATCCCCACTTCAGGTTGATCCTCTCAGTCAATATCTCAAGCTCTCAACCAGTCTGTTTATCCTCTTATCTTTCAAAAGCTCAGCTAGATTGGAGACTTCATTTCTGTGTATTTGAGGCATTCATGAAAGGCAGTCTGACCCAGTAAATAGCACAGAGTTGAAAGCCCAGTTCAACCAGCTACATGCTGTGCAGTCCTGGCAAGTTACATGAGCTCTCTGGAGCTCTGATTCCTCACCAGTTATGATAGTGTGCTTTAAAAAAAAAATTCTCAGTTGCTATCCGATTGGGAAAACATAATCAGTGATTCCATACTGGAGAGTTAATGATTAAAATACTCAAGGCATCCTTCCAGAAATATCCACATGTTCAAAGGACATAAGGCCTAAGGAAGAAAACTCTTACAGGAGAATGTCTGGCATCAGTAAGAAAATAATAAGGATAAAGACTTTCCCAGAGAACTTTAACCCACACTTCATGGGCAGCTTCCTATCCCACCTATTTCAACTGGTATAATGTGGTGCATGTAGACTGTGATTAACAAACAGAAACTTCTAGATAATTAAATGGTTCCAGCCCAATTATTGTACGAGGATTTAGCCCAGAGCTAAGCATATTTTAAGTGCTTAATTAATTTCTAACTAAATGAAATTGACCACTGCCTTATATATTTTAGTGCACAGTTGCCTTTGAGTATATTTGTATACTTCCAATAGTGCTGCTACTTTTCATTAATTCTAGAACGCATATTTTTCCTCACTTTTACATCTCTGAAATCAGGATACATCTTACAATTTATTGCAATTAATTAGTTTATATCTTCTTTCTTGGTGGGACATAATTGATGGAATCCTCAATTCACTAAAATGTTAACATACAGAATTCCAGACAATGAATATTCAGTAAATCCTGATTGAAAGTCAAACAGAAATATGCAGTTTAGTGGACCAGAGTGATCTGTTTTGCTTCTCGGATGTTTAGTCTCTGATCATCAACTTTAAGAATATTTTAAAAGACAGGTATGAACAAAGTTACATGTGTAAAAGGAGTGTGCTTCAAACTGCTTAATGCACAACTTCCAACAGATTAAGACATCATTCAAGCTTTATAAAGAATTGACATCCTAGCAGTGTTTGCTTCACATCTTGTTATCTTTAAACAACAATTAAGGTATGTACTTTTAAAAATTAAAGTGAATATATGTTCATTTTATTTTGAGATTTGCTCATACTCCTTGTAATAATTATATATTCCCTAGGTCATCACAAAACCTGAGTTTGAAAATCACTAGCTTATAGTCATCAATATTTATGTAAAAATGTCCACAGTATTATGGTTCCTTTAAGCTATCTCCAAATGTTCATTCTACCCAGGTGATTTAAAAAAAAAGAAAAGAAAGAAAGAAAGCCATGCATTGATAGCATAAGTACAGCAAGTTTATATTTATAACACATCTTTCATTTTTTGGGTTACTGTAAACATAGCCATGTGACTCTGCATGGCATAATTAACATTCTTGTATAGCTCAGTGATCAGTATTGACTTTCACGTACTCACCTTTTCTAAGAAATTACTTGCTTTCAAAATGTCTATGTCTGAAAAGACTCAAACATCCTTATTGTCTTGATATGTTGGTTTTATATTTTGATCTACCATCCTGGGTGCAGTCATTCACAGGTCAGATCAGAATATATTACATAAAAACAATATATAACATAAAAACTCCAGCCTCACACTGCAATTTCACATATCTGTGCCAAAGAGTGTAATCAATTCCAGATGATCTAGTCTGTAATATTCCCTGTTGTCTTGAAAAATGTCACATTGGACAGACCTGTTGCACCATGGATTCTCAAATTTAAAGCTTTTGAGACCTCTCAGAATAGTACAGCCCGACGAAATCTGCAGTTGCTTATCACAACACTCAATATACCTCTCGTATTAACTTAATTTCCATGTGAAAGAAAAGATTTAGATAAAAACAGGGATAGATCAAGGAATCCATAGAAATTTCAAGAGTGAAGTAAAATTCTACAACTATTAAAACAGGCAGAGCTTTTTCCCTGAAGTTTGACCTTAGACAAAAATCATAAAATTGACAAAAATCAATTTTAGAATGTTGCACTTACAACAGGCGGTAGAAATAACCCAAATATCCATCAGCTGATGAATGAGTAAACAAAATGTGGTATACCCACACAGTGGAATAATACTCAGCAACAAAAAGGAGTGAAGTATGATGCATGTTACAACATGAATGATCCTTGATAATATTTTGCTAAGGGAAAGAAGTCAGTCACAAAAGACCACATACTGTATGATTACATTTAAATGAAATGTCCAAATCCAGAGACACAGAAAGTAGATCAGTGATTGCCTAGGGCTGGGAGTAGGTGAGAGATGGGGAGTGACTGCTAATAGGTACCAGGTTTCTTTTTGGGGTGATAAAAATGTTCTAAAATTAGATTGTGGTGACAGTTGTGCAACTCTGTGAATATGCTAAATTGTACACTTTAAATGGGTAAATTGTATGGTATGTGAATTACGTGTAAATAACACCATTTCAAAAGACAAGGCAATAGCTTGAAGACAAAAGTTTTTCCTCCTAAAGTCTCTTCAATAAATGGTACTGGGAAAACTGGACAGCCACTTGCAAAAGAATGAAAATAGAGCATCTTCTTTTGCCATACACAAAAATTAACTCAAAATGGATCAAAGACCTGAAGGTGAGACCTGAAACTATAAAACTCCGGGAGGAAAATATAGGTAGTACACTACTCGTCGTCAGCCATAAAGGGATCTTTTTGAATTCCATGTCTGCTCAGACAAGGGAAACAAAAGAAAAAATAAAGAAGTTGGACTTCATCAGATTAAAGAGCTTCTACAAGGCAAATGAAACCAGGATCAAAATGAACAGAGAACCCACTAGCTGGGAAAAAATATTTGCAAACCATATATCTGACAAGGGATTAATCTCCATAATATATAAAGAACTCACACAACTGAATAACAAAAAAACAAACAACCCGGTCAAAAAATGGGCAGAGGAAATGAATAGACACTTCTCCAAAGAAGATATACAGATGGCCAATAGGCACATGAAAAGATGTTCAACATCACTAATCATCAGGGAAATGGAAATCAAAACCACACTAAGATATCACCTTACACCCTTTAGAATGGCTATAATCACCAAGACAAAAAGCAACAAATGCTGGAGAAGCTGTGGAGAAATGGGAACACTCATCCACTGCTGGTGGGAATGCAAACTGGTGCAGCCTCTATGGAAACCATATGGAGATTCCTCAAAAAATTAAAAATAGAAATACCTTATGATCCAGCTATCCCACTACTGGGTATCTACCCAATGAACCTGAAATCAACAATCCAAAGAGGCTTGTGCACCCGTATGTTCATCACAGCATTATTCACTATAGCCAAGACATGGAAGCAACCCAAGTGTCCCTCGACTGATGAGTGGATAAAGAAGATGTGATATTATATACACCACGGAATACTACTCAGTCATAAAAAAAGACAAAATCATCCCATTTGCAACAACATGGATGGACCTGGAGGGTATTATGTTAAGTGAAATAAGCCAGAAAGAGAAAGACAGTGCATGATTTCACTCATAAGTGGAAGATAAACCAACACACGGACAGTTAGAACTGTTCGGTGGTTACCAGGGGCTAGGGGGGTGGGGGTGGGCACAAAGGGTGGACGGATGCACTTATATGGTGACTGATAAACAATAATGTACAACAAAAATCTCACAATAAAAAAATAATAACAAAATTTTAAAAATAAATTGAAATAAATTTTTTTAAAAAAAACTTTTTCCTCCTAGTAAATGGCGAAAACTTTCTCCATGCTCTGCTGCAAGCACTGAAAAATGAAAATTTGCAAGGGAAAAGGGGAATCCTTAGCAGAAATTTACTGCAGAGAACTCAGTATGGAGGCAGTTACCCAATTCTTTTATCTGTGTTTGAAGAAATGACTTCACTAACCAGGAAACAGTTCTTGGGGCCTGAGTAGGGTTGTCAGATAAAATATAGGAAGCACAGTTAAATCTGAATTCTGGACAATGAATAGATTTTTAGTATAAATGCCCCCAAATATTTATAAATACTAAATTGAATATTATAAAAATATTACATATCTGGGGACATACTTATACTAAAACACTATCCATTGTCTGCCTGAAATTCAAATGTATCTGAGTGTCTTGTACTTTTTGTTGTTCTTATTGAATCTGGCAACCTAGACCTGTGATTATTATTATTTTTTAGAATGCTTTCTTACAAAAAGCTCAGAGCGGTTGAAAACAAAATCAGAGTAGGTCTAGACAAGAATGGGAGAAAATTGTTCCAAACTCTATACCACCCTTTCATTTATTCAGTGTTTTTTATGCTCAGCACTGGATATACTACAGTGAGCAAGATGGACTCGGAACTTAGAGTCTGGCAAAGAAGACAGACAAGTGAAAATGTAATAACAATAAAATATGATAAATGATCAAGGATGACAAGAAAATAGCAAGTGAAGAGGAAAAGTCAAAAGAGACAGGAAATGCTCAGAGATGAACAAGAACACAGCTAGTTCAAAGAAACAAAGAACTTCCACGTGAAAAATAATACAGCAAGAGCCAAGTGGAGAAGAGATTATTTTAAAGTATAGAGAAGCCAGATCATGGAGGCTTTTAATTTTCTAATATCTTCTATTTTTTAAAGCTGTCTTAGGTTCACAACAAAATTGAGCAGAAAGTACAGGGAGTCTCCATACACCCTTCTCCCTTACTATCAACATCCTGCACCAGAGGGATAGATATATTATAATCGATGAACCTACATTGACACATCCTTATCACCCAAAGTCCGTAGTTTACATTAAGGCTCACTTTTGGAGTTGCATGTTCTATAGATTTTAACAAATGTATAATGACACATATCTACCATTATAGTATCATGCAGAATAGTTTCACTGCCCTAAAAATCTTTCATGCTCTGCCTATTCATTCCTCCCTTCCATTTAACCCCTGGCAACTACTGATCTTTTTATTGTCTCCATAGTTTTGCATTTTCCAGAATGTCATATAGTTGTAGCCTTTTCAAATTGGCTTCTTTAGCTTAGTAATATGCTAAAAATGTAAGGTTCTTCCATGTCTTTTCGTAGCTTGGTAGCTTATTTCTTTTAAGTGCTGAACAATGTTCCATTGTCTGGAAGTACCCATGGAGGGTTTTTAAGTCATCTTAAAAGTATTGATTTTAAACCAGAGAAAAAAGGGATCCCATTGCTTAAAAAAAAAATCACTCTGGTTCCAAATTGGAGAATAGACTGGAGAAAGACCAATTAGAAGGTTATTGTAGTAATTTGGAAGAAAATAATGGTGGCCTAGAACTGTATGTTAGTGGCTATGGAGAGAAGTGAGCATAATCAAGGCATAGAAAGAAGCAGACTCTTGGTGATTAATTGGTTGTGACAATGAAGGAGTGGGAGGAGTTATGTCAGAATCCCAGGTTTCTGGTTTGGACCGTAGTGTCATTCACCAAAATAATGAGCACTGAGGAGGGAGGAGAGAGTTGTGGAGAAATATATTGAGATCGTTTTGGGGCACATTGAGCTTGAATCATCTCGAAGATATCTATCTAAGCAATGACTTCCAGTAGATCATTGAGTATAGTAATAGAGAACTCAGGAAAGGAGTCTAACTCCCAGACCTAGATTTTGGAGGCACCATCATAGGAACAGAAACTGAAGCTTAGATGTAGATAAGCTCATCCAGAAAGGGTGGTTAGAGTGAGAACAGAAGAGGGGTTAGGACAGAATCCCAAACACCAACGTTTAAAGTCCCTGCAGAGGAAGTGACAGCAAACAGGGATGTTCATGAGAAACTAGGAGTTGGTGGTATCACAAAAGTAATAGAAGAGAGTTCCAGGAAGTGGGAGCTGGATTAAGGCTTATAGAGATATTAAAAGATTGTGGTATTCTCTATCCCACAGAGAATTAAAACATAAATACATATTTTTATATATATGCATATTAAAATTAAATTATTATATATAATATATCTATCCACACATAAAACATGAATCCAGTACATGTTAAAATTAGGATGGTTTCTTTCTAAATTTCTCTGACAGAAAAATTTAGGTAAGTTCATTGAAGATAAATTTTTTCAATTTTTCCTTGATTTTGCAAGAGCCTCAAGTGTGTGCTTAGTCTACTTATTGGATAATCTTATTCTGCTAACGGGATGGTTAGCAGTATCGAATGTTCAAGACAATAAAATAAAAAATCCAACACGCCCATTGGATTTAAAGACAAGGATATCAGTAAACTTGACAAGTTTAAGTAGATAGATGGGTCATAATCCACAATGAAATCAGTTGTAGACAAAATAGGAAGTGAGTCAGGAGGATGGAAATGGAGACAATGAATACACACAACCCTTTCAAGAAATTTGGCTCTGGAGCAAAAGAGAGAGTTAGTGCAAAGACTGGAGTGGAATGTGAGGTTGAAAGATGGGACAGTCTTGAGTGTGTAAAAATGCTGATGGGGAGGTACTGAAGTCTGCAGAAAGATGGATTCTAGACAAAGATGCCAGGTCAGGCTTTAGAGAGGATGGACTCCTGCTTTGCAAGAGGAAAAAGGAAGACAAGAAAGGATATAGTTGCTAAAAAGCTTATCAATTTCATGTCACGGTGTTAAAAGTGTTTGGTCTAATAGCTTCACTTTCTTATGAAATAGAAGGAAAAATAATTGCCTGAGCATAAAGGAAAAAATGGAGCAGTCAGTGGTTCAAGGTAAATGGTGGAGAAATGGGCTGCTGGGAAGAATGAGGAAGTTGACTAGGAACCCATTGTGTCTGAGAAAGAAAGACAATAGGACAAAAAGTTAATGATATAGCTCTCCTTTTCACTGAGTAGATATTCTTCAAGTACTATAAGACCACGTTTATACACACACATACACCAATGATAGAAATATCTTCTTAACGCCACTTTTGATGTATGATGGAGATGCAAATCAAAAGAACTCTATCTATAAAAGAATAATCTCTCCTTCAAAGCAGAATACTCCAAAATGAGAGTCCAGGAAAATCAATTGCTACCACTCAATTGCTTGTAAGTGCAGAGAACCAGGTTCAATTTACTGATCATCTACAATTTCATTATCCATGGTTAGATGCTAGAAGCATTGATCTGAATAATCTAAAACAGGAGATATTCCAAAATGATTTTAAATCAGGTTTTGAAAAACATAATTATTTACATTAAATTTACATCCCTAATTGGCCTCACTTAGGCAAATATTAAAACTAGTTTGATTTCTTTAGAAATATACTCAGTGACATCAGGGGTAGAAGATGATTAGAGTTTAGAGAGAATCCAAACAGAGGTTAACAGTTAACAACAAATAATAAAGAATAAAGAAAATGAATCCCCTCAGTTGTATTGAGACAAACTTCTAACAGAGGTCTTTCTTCAATTATGAGATAATTGATAAATAAATGATCCCTAAATCTTCAGAAGCGGATCGGTTTTCATTCTTAACCTGATTCCACTCTTATCTGTGCTAAATCTTGACTTAAACTCTAAGTGCCTTCCTTCTAGCACCCAGACTTACACAAATTACTTCTCAATAATAAATAGTTCCATCGTGTGTGCACATTGGATGGAGATGCAGCCAAGACAGGTGGCCAACTCTAATCTAATTATACTCCCCTCATATCCTTCGTCCACTCACTCATTCATTCAATCAATTCATTCAATCTTAGTAATCATTCAAGTACTGAGAATTTACTATGTGTCAGGGAGTGTGTCGTTAACATCACACAGATCAACAACATAGATAACCTAAGTAAATCACCAATTAAAAACTATGAGATATGATTTATGATAGTTGTGTACTATAAGGGAAAGCAGTGGACTACCCACCTAAGTCTGATGTTAACTTATGAAAACTTCCCAAGGAACATGGCCTTTGAGTTCTTAAAGAATGAGTAAGAGTTAAACAGGTGAAGAAGGAAAGGGATCAGGAAGGATAATAAGGACAGGGCATCAATTGGACAGAGACATGAGAGATATCGTGATGCATTCAGGAAAAATAGTTTCCTCTGATGGAGCACAGGGGTCAGATCCTGGAGAGATTTGTATGCCAAGATAAGGAAGTGGATCATATCCTGAAGGTTATGGGAATTTTTTGATGGAAGCTTTGGAACGACATGATGAGATTCATGTTTTAAAACAATTGCTCTAGATGGACTGGAGGGATTTGGGAAAAACTTAAAAGCAGGGAGATGAACTGAGGAGTCCGACTGAGACAAATGCAGTGGAACTGGAGGAGCTGAAATCCAGAAATATTAAAGAAGCAGAAACCACCAACTTGGTTATTGATGAGAAGGAGGTGATGATGGGAGGGAAGGAAGAGCCTAAGCTAATTCTCCAGTCTTCAGTTGGATATAGAATGAATTTTGGCATTAGCACTCACTAAGTTGGAGATGATAGTAGGAGAAAAAGGTTTGGGCAGAAGGCCATGAATTCAGATTTGGACATGCTGAATTTGGAATGCCTATGAGGATAGCTTCCTGGAAATAATCAAGGAGCCAATTAATTAAATAGGTCTGTCACTCAAAAGACAGGTCAAAGCTGAAGGTATAGACTGGGAATCACCATAATGTAGATGAGAGTGAATGAAAGCATGGCCCATAGAGAGTGGAACAAAGAGAATAAGCAGAGAAAAGAAAAAACAACAGAGGCTTGTACACATTATACCAAGTAAAAGATCAAGAGAGCCCTACTTAGTGGGGCTAAAGGGGCTTAGCCTTAGGGCTAAGGTAGAGTTCAGCTTTTCTTTATCCTAATCAACTTGCTCTGGTTAGTCCACTTTTTAAACTTTTATAATTTTTATTAATTTTACATTTTTTTATTATTTTTTCTGATGAAGTATGTTTCTTAATCTCTGATGATAAATAAACATTACTTTTTAAAAAACAGCTCCCAGATTGATAATATTTGCTTAATTTTTTTACTTCAAGAACCTGAATCAATCTACAGATAATTTAATATTTACAGAATACTATGTTCATTGACAGAGAAAAGTGAAACTTTTTATTGGAGAACACACTATGATAGATTACAATTAAATGGCTACAAATTTCTCCCATTTCTGTGAGAACATCCTATACAATGTGACTTTTCCATTCTTCCCAACAAGAGGGAGAAACTTTACTCCACTCCTTGAATCTTGAGTTGCATGTTTTTTTTTTTTTTTTTTTTTACTTGGTTTGGTCAAAAGGCCGTCAGCAAACATGATGTGGGCAGAGACTTGAAAAGGGGTTATACTTTGAGTCTTGCCATCTCTTGCTTTTGGGAAAATTCCACCACCATGTGAAAAAGTCCAGGTTAGCCTACTGGAGAATGAGAGACCATGTGGCACAAAAATGAGCCATCCCGGCTCACAGCCTCTAGACTATCCAACCTTCCAGCTGACAGACAGGCATCCTAGACCATACTAGACCATCCAGCCTCAGGTGAGCTGCCAGCTGACCGTAGAGTTGAACAAAGCTGGCTCAGGATAAAAGAACCACCCAGATGACCCAGAAAACTGTGAGCAAATAAAATTATTATTATTTTCAGTCATAAAGTTTTGGGATAATTTGTTATGCAGCAATGGATAACTGACATTACCACCTTTTAGAGTTAAATAAGAAATCATTTAATTTGTTTTCAATAATTTCTAAATTATAATCTCTGATATAGGAAGAGAATCTCACAGCAGGCAAACATTATCTCTTCTATGACTTTAACTAGAAAAACATGCTCCACTTAAGCACGTTTTAGAGTGCATAGACATATCCTAAATCATGACAATTAAGTATCTCGAATTTTAATCATAGTTAATAGCCTAGATGAATCTGAGTTGAGAGACAAGCGGCTCTAACAAGTTTTTACCCTGTAGCTACACGTTTAAACTTCATAATTATAATGAAGACACATAATCAGGTTTTTCATCCAAATAGCACACTGATACTTATTACTGACTTTTTATTTTATTTTTGTTTCAAATCCAATAGAAGTTCTAAAAACTATTTTGAGAAGGATGCCATGGACGTTTCTCAAAAAACATAGGATGAAAATATTTCATAATAGATTTTAATATTGCCACAAAAAATTAAAAGAATTCTTTTCGAGTACCAATCTCACAATATAAAACTAGTTTTCTTAGGATAATTATGGACAAAGCTTATAAATTATTCATCTTTATATCACCCATAATCCCTCTGGTTTAGGAGGCACTTGATATGTATTTGTTGAAGGAGCGAGTGAATGAATTATTGAGTGAGTGAATGATTAATGGGCCAATTGCATTGTTTCAGGCTTTACTCTGTGTGGTTGTTGTACTTCAGGAGATGTGATTTGACCCATGATATAACTGACTTGATATAATTAATGAGTCATTTCATAACAAGTTTCTCCCAGGATTGTACTCATAAATGAAACCATGCTAATGACTGTGAAAGAATCCTCTCAACTAAGTGATCTCTGTATGTAAGTTAGATGTGCTAGTTTCTACCCATTGTCTATAATGGATTGTATTCTTCTTTTAAAAGAACAAAATCATCCAGTCTAAATTCTACCTAATTTACAAGTTGTGTGTTTAGTTATAGCCATAGATATATAAAATATACATTTATCTTTATACTTTGAGATAGCACTACTGGTGGAGATTGTTATCTGAGTGAACAGGTGTGGCTGAAAAACCTTTGCCTGACCAACTGTTCTTTCCACACTGTACACACATAAAGACTATTCTATGGTTGGCATCTGGAGCCCTGTTTGCAGAGCCCACAGCTATTTGTGACTCCACCATTTAAAATCATCCGCTGCCCATTACCATTATTCATAAATAGCTATACTTCTGACTGAGGCAAGTCAAGATGTTCTGCCCATTATCACTTGGAATTCTAGAATTACCCTGAATCATATGAAATTTTACTTGGTGGGATCTTTTCAATTTTTCTCCTGCTCACTCTGTTTTGGCTTGTCATCCTTCAGCTTAGCAAACAATGTCTATGTGACTCTCCTATTGTCATACATTCTTCACACTGGCCCAGTCGCAAAACCTCTTGCTTCTGTAAGAATATACATACATCAGCTAAGCTTAGGTCCTTGCAGTCTGACTTGCCCATTTAAAGTTAAATATCACTCACAAGAAGAACTGATGAACCAATGCAAGAAATAATTTATTCATTTACTTCCTGCTTATTTATTGAAGCATGAGGCACTGTTCTAGGTGCCAGGAATACAGCAATAAACAGAGTCACTGCCACAACGGAGCTTTTATCACAGTGGTTCACATTGCTCATCCCACTTCAGAGTAGAGATAGCATCTCTTCTTTAAGATCACTTAAACAACTCTTTTATACCTAATACATGCTTAATAAATATTCATAAGACTGGTCAGAATTCTTTTTTTTTTTTTTTTTGAGGAAGATCAGCCCTGAGCTAACATCCACGCCAATCCTCCACTTTTTTGCTGAGGAAGACTGGCCCTGAGCTAACATCTGTGCTGATCTTCCTCTACTTTATGTGGGACGCCACCACAGCATGGCCTGACAAGCAGTGCGACTGTTCACGCCTGGGATCCGAAGTCGGGCCGCCAGCAGCAGAGCACGTGCACTTAACCTCTACGCCACGGGGCTGGCCCACGGTCAGAATTCTTGAAAACCTCGTTTTATGCTGTAGTGTGAATATATATGTATATTCATATATACATATGTATGCATGTATATATATACACACAAACACACACACACACCTTCTCTGCCAGTGAACCTTGGAGAACACTGGACTTCTGAATTGATTCCATTTTCCACTCCTGCTTACTGGATCTCCTGGATCTGCGTACTGCCTAGGTAACAAAAATCATGATGGATTTTAGATCTCCTTTGGAATCAAAGTAATCAACTGACTACATTGCTTCCTCTCTGCAAGCTGGGATATGATTTTGTTCTTCTCAGACTTATATCAAGCCTATAGTCCTATATTTATTCTACCAAGATTTTCATATGTTTTCTTAGCATTTTTCCCGAGTTCCTCAACTGTATTCTAGGTGTGCAAGTATGGGTTCATGGCATGGATTTCAGGAGGCTTGTCTGACTCTTGACATGTTGCCTCACCTTCTTTCCATGTATATTTTTCAAACACCAATATCCATCAGCACACCCACATCAGCTGGAGGTAATACACATAACATGTGAGTAGTACACACAAGCATGAGCATGTCATTCCTTTACCCTCTTTCTGTGCCCTACGTGCTCAAGCGTCTTAGAGGTTTGTTGGTCACTTGGTTATTTATTCCCAAGACTATATTTTAGGAATACCAAAAAGGGCTATTGATATATTCCTACCATAAAAGTTCTTTGACAAATCCTACCTACCCAACTTCATATTTCTTACTCTGTGTAAATTGTCCCCCTAAAAAAAGGACTTGTTATATTCTTCAATTTGGATTCAAAAAGTTTAAACGTATTATTACCCAAGTTTCATTTCCCTTTGGATTTTTGTCAATACCATATTATTTCCCAGCCTTTACTCTCTTTGCAATCTAAGACAAAGTTATAGTAGGAGGGGAAGAAAATCAAAAGCATATTAATAAATAATAAGTATATTCCTGGGGAACTAGAAATTGGGATTGTGTAAATTGCTTTGTATCATGATCTGGACAGAAGAATGCACATGAATCTATTTGTTAAAAATTACTTGACTATAGTCTCTATCCCTTAAGGCTTAAATCATGGAACCATCCAAAACCAAGTGTTTATTTTGCACTTCCTATGTTCATAGCAATATGCTAGGACCTATGAAAAGGAAAAGATTATCATCCTCCCCCAAGGATCCTTAAAATTTTAATAAAGAGAGAAGACCAAATAATGAAATACATAGCCAACAAAAAAATGGCATTTCACCCTATTTTAGCAAAAATCACAAATATCATTCAACAGGCAAAATCAATGGTTAATTGAATGTTACCACTCATTAGTACTAAAGAAATTTAGAGATAAGAAGGTACAGAGTAGTCCAGGTGCTTCACGCAGAGCAAGAACTCTCAGAAGAGGGACCATATGTATACAGTTGCACCCAGGGTGTGGGGCCCTTTGGTTATGTGCAACAATATGAGGCACTGGGCAGGAATCAGCATGAAAGTGACAGATGATAGGGGATGGGTAGACACTTGTCACAATTCCATGGCTGTCCAGGAACTTTTGAACACCCTTCATATGTTGGAGAGTTTTCACCTTCCCAAAGTAGAAGCTAGAAAATTGCTTTCCCAGCTTCCCTCGAAGCTAGGGTATGAGGGCTCATGACCTGGGCCTCTCCATGCACTTCATACACAAGATATGAGTTTGGAAGAGGGTGGAGTGAATGAAGGAGAATGTGTTAAATTGATGCTGGCAAGGGAGCAAAGACAGTCAGCCTTCAGAGGCCACAGTGGCAGTGGTCCTGGCTCTAGCGTCCCCTGCAAACCTCAGAGCCTATTCCCAGCAGCAAGTTGTCCTGTGGAGTGGTACAACACTGCAGTTTGGAGATTGAGTGCAAGGCCACAAAGCTTGATTCTCTGGCCATCACACAGACTCTTTGATATAAAATTTATCCTTTTATAAATTTCTTATTCTGCTTAAAATAGTGCAACTACAAAACTTAACAGAGACCAGACTGATGAGAGCAGAATGTGCCTTTTGAATCAATATTCGTCTAGAAAGAAAGAAAAAAAAATGTATATTAGTAAAGAAACTAAGTTAAGAACAAGTTCTAGAAAGCTAGGGAGAAAAGCAAGTGGCAAAAAGATATATAGAGTGCATGATAAATTTAACATAATGGTATAACAAGCAAAATAGCATTAATACTGGATATTTGACAGAGGAGTGCAGGCCCCCTGCACCCAGCTGCACTCTTCCCCTTCCTCTGTACTTCTTTGTGCCCTGGGAATTCTGACTTCTGTCCCCTGCATCATTGGGCACCCCCTGCTTTCTGGATTTCAGCTGGGTTCTGCTACTGAGGAGCATCATGAGGCAGGAGTGTGAGGTCAGAGAAGTCCATTCTCTTGGCTCCCTCCCTGCAAGGTCTCATGAACTGAAGACTACCTAGACCAAAGGGCTCGGCTCCTGTCAGGCAGCCTTATTCTCACCACGTTCTTTCTTCCAGTATCTTTTCTTAGTTCTTGAAACGTAGGAATGGTAATGGAACTCCAAAGCAACTAGTCCCAGAGCACTACTGATCCTTTCAGGTTTCTCGAACTGCAAATAGTCCCTTCAGAAACTCTCCTCCATTTACCCAATTGAGTGTGCCATCGCTTTCCTGCTGGGACCCTGACTAATCAAGTAATATATAGTATTTGGGGGTATGTGTCTTACAAAACTATAAAGACCTGCAGGGAAAAGATGAACATAACATTCAGAAGAGTGGTTAGCCCCAGGAAGGGAAGGGAGGGAGAGAAATTAGACTGGAGAATGATAAACAGGAGACACAGAGGTAGCATATATATGTAATATATATCATATAAAGCTTTATTCTTAAGCTGGGTCATGGGAACGAGAATGTTTTATATAGTATTCTTGATGATTTTTATGTTAAAGTCCATAATTTAACAACAATTTTTCACCTCTTAAGGATATATTTTGGTGAGTAAAAGTCTTAATCTTAATATAGTTTAATTTATCAAGCTTTTCTTTTATGATTAGAGCTTCTTACACTCTATTTAAGAAATTTTTGCCAACCAAAATGGTGACATAGGAGATACCAGCCTCGGCAACCCCCAAAAGAAAAACAATTAGACAAACTACCCATAAACAAAAACTCATAGAAACAGAGAGTAGAGTGGTTGTTACCAGGGACTGGGGGGTAGGGGAAAGAGAGATGTTGGTCAAAGGGTACGAACTTCCAGTTATAAGAGGAGTAAGTTCTGGGGACGTAATATACAGCATGGTGATTAGAGTTCATGATACTATATTATATACTTGAAAGTTGCTAAGTGAGTAAATCTTAAATATTGTTACCACAAAAAAGAAATGGTAATTATGTGAAGAGATGGAAGTGTTAGCTAACACTACAGTGGTAATCATATTACAACATATAAGTGTACCAAATCAACACTTTAAACTTACACAGTGTTATATGCCAATTATATCTCAATAAAGCTGAGGGAAAAAATCTTTGCCTATTTAAGAATATCTTAGTCATTAAAATATTCTCCATGTTATTTTCTAGACACTTTATCAGGTTACCTTTCTGCTTTAGGTTTGCAGTCCATTTGTAGTTTATTTTTTATATGGTATTATGCTTTCTGTGCTTAACATGTTGTGGCATTCTCACAGCAAATATTGTGTTCAGGATTTTTGCCTTGATGTTCATGAGTGAGATTAGCCTCCTGATCCTTTTTTTGTAAGGGCCTGGTAATTGGTTATTGGTAATATTTCTTCTTTAAATATCTGGAGCATTCACGGCGCCTGGATTTTCTTTCTGGGAAAGTTTTAAATTAGAGATTCCATTTCTTAATAGAACTATTCATGCTTTCTTTCATCAACAGTAAGTAAGTAAGGATAAATGTTTACTTTTTTCCATTTGGATATCCAATCAACCTTGTATCATTAGTTAAAAAGGCTTTTCTTCTCCATCTCTGCCCACCCCGCTTCCAGGAACACTTTTAATGTAAATCAGGTTACCGTGTATTTGTAGTAAGTTTTGGAATCTTTATTCTATTCTTTACCTTTTTATCTATCCTTGCATCAATACCTCATTATTTTTATTACTATAGTTTTATGGTAAGTCTTGATACCTGGTCATATAAACATACTTCTTCTTTTCAGATTATCCTGGCTATTCTTGACCCTTTATATTTTCACATAAATAGAAAATCAAATTTTCCAGGGCAAACGACCAAATAAAAACTTTTTGTTTTTTTTACTTTCTGATTGGAATTGCATTGTACTTATATCTACACACAAATTTGGGAAGAATTCACATCTTTACCATACTGAGTCTTCCAATTAATGAACGTGGAAAATCTCTCCATTTATTTATTTTTTTAATTTATCTCGGCAATGTTTTATAGTTTTGCATGGAGATTTTTCTCATCTCTGGGTAGATTTATTCCTAGGTATTGTAACTTTTGATGCTGTTGTCCATGGTATTGTTTTTTGAATTTTATTTTCTGATTCATTTCTAGTATATAGAAATGAAATTTATTTTTATATTAACCCTATATATAGTGATTTTTGCTAAATTCACTTATTAATCCCAATAATTCATGTGCAAATTCTTTTGGATTTCCTATACAACAATTATTTTGTCTGTGAATAATGACAGTGTCTTTCCTCCAAACCTTATGATTTTTTTCTTGCCTTATTTCACTGTCTAGGACCTCTAGTGAAGGTTGAATAGAAGGGGTGATAGCAAATGTCTTTGTCTCCTATCTTAAGGAAATAAATTTCAATATTTCATGACTAAGTATTATGTTTCCTGTAGGATTGTTCTGTACATACTATTTGTCAGATTGAGGACTTCTCTTCTATTCCTAGTTTGTTAGGAATTTTTACCACAAACAAGTATCGATTTTTAGAAAATACTTTTGCTGCATCTATTGAGATAATCCTACGATATTTTATCTCCTTCACTCTGTAAATATGATAGGTTAAGGTGACTAATTTTTTTATGTTAAAACCACTTTCCATTTTTGGAATAATCCCACTGTTATTGTCTTAGCTTGGGTTCCCCCAGTAGCAGGCCCTGAGACAAGGATTTGGTTGCAAGTAGTTTATTAGGGAGTTGAAGAAGACTCTGATAGGGGAGTGGAGAAGTGAGGCAGGGAAGTGAGGGAAGCTAACAAAGCCTGAGCCAGTGGCCATGGTGAGTGACTGGAGCTTAAGTGTAGCAAGAAACTATGGGAAATGGTGTAGGTACACGTCTGAGTTATCCCACGTGAGAGATGAAGGAACCAGAATATTTATAAACCAACCCCTCCCCTCCAAACAATCATTTGTTGAGGACCATTCCTGGAAAGCATTAATTATCTGGTATCTAAGGCCTCCACGAATAAAGGAGAAGGGCCTTCTGCAGCTCCAGAGAAGCCCTCAGGCAAGAAATGAGTATACTGAAAGGTACAAGTTGACCCTCCCCCAGGCCACATCTGTGACACTGGTAAAATATCATCCTTTTAACAAATTGTGGGATTCTTTTTGCTAATATTGTGTTTGGAATTTTTGCTTTTATGTTCATGAGTGACATTGACTTGTTGATCCTTTTTCATAATGGCCTGGTAATTGGCTATTGGTAATATTTCTTCCTTAAATACCTGGAGCATTTGCTGGGCCTGGATATTTCTTTCTGAGAAGATTTTAAAAGAGGGATTCCATCTCCTAAATAGAACTATTCAGACTTTGTTTTCTTGCATCAGTTTTAATAAGTTGTGGTTTTAAAGGTACTTATTTTGAATTTTCAAACTTATTGTCATGAAATTTTATCTGTAGTGTTCATATTGACGCAAGAGAATATTTTTATCTTCTTAAACAGAACACTTTGACATCTCTGACATAGATAACTTCACTATCATTCAGAGCCACCCCAAGATTAAATATTAGCCTTATAGTTGTATAACTTAAGACAGGAAAGATCTGCTCCAAAGTGAATTTCTCCCTCCTCAGCTAAAGGCTACTAGTAACTTTTCAATGCAATTCACTCTTTGGAAACACAATTGACTTCCACCTCACCTAGCATCAATTACACAAGTTATAAACATATAAGAAGCAATTGGAGACTCAAGAGTGCAACTCTGATATCAAATCAGAGCAAGAGATTTAAATTTTGAATTTTCAGACTAGAATTGGTAGATGAAGCCATAAGAAAGAGCTCATATTCCAGAAAACTGTGAGAGAGAAAAGTGCCAAGTTTGAAAAGGGAGGAAAGTAGAAAGAAACTTGCAACAAAAATAAATTAGGAAAGGTGAAAAGTAAGGGGAAGAACCAGAGTGATGACGTTGGACACGTCAAAGAAGGAGAATTTCAAGAGGGAAGAGTTGGTCAGCCAGGCCCAATTTGAATAGTGGTCTTGGAGAATGAGAACTGATTAAGATCATTTGCTTTTGAGTGACATTTAAGACAGTGGTTTTAGTAAAGTAGTAAACGTTAGTAAAGAAATAAGTTGTCAGAAAATGTGGATAATGGATTGTTTCACTGATTTCAAAGAAATGCCCATACTAAATAACTATGATGCCAAGTAGTAAAGAGATTTTGAAATGTTTTTGTGCAAAAAAATGGAAAGTTCTATTCTGCAGCTTCACCAATCAAGATGTGAGAAGGATTATGAGTGAGCCAGGTCTAACACCCGAAGGTCAAGAACATTACAACCCAAGTAACAACCCCTTTTTCCTTAAACCTGATATTTAAAGTCCCACAAGATTTAATATTAAACGAAAGCACTGCTTTTCTTCTGGCCCCTTGTATCACTTAAAGTGTTTTAACCAATCTCTATAATAAAAGAAAAAAACGCAACAATTCTGAGAGGAGTCATCGCACTATCATTTAAGCTATGTTTACATGAAACAAAGAAGTAATGTGCACCCTGGGAAACGAAGCAGAGTGAACTCCTGTTACCCTCAGTCTGTCTTTAAGGACAGTCCAAACTCAGGGTGATTTCTGGAAATCTCAAACATGTAGGACCATCCTAATTCCAGAATCTCAGATAGCACTTTGATAAGTCTGAAGGTTCTGACAGTGAAATTATTGGCCTACCCTGCTCCAAAAAGAAAGATCTTTAAAAGAGGCCTTACTTTCAGGAAAAAATTCTATTTCTTGGAAACTTGCAATATCTTCAAAGAAAAATTTTTTTTGTTTTGGTATAAGGAAGGAGCTGGGCACATGCAAACCAGGACAAGCCATCTCTTCGACAAAGATACTTCTCATGTTATTGCAGGGTAACCTCAGTGCTTCAAAGGAGTAATCAAACTACATGAGTGCAAGGAGGCTAATTATTTATAATAAATCTTTGTTAAATACTTATTGAAGAAAATACATGTATTCAACAGGTCCAGTGTCTCAGGGTATTTTTTAGCTCTCCCCCACATTCCTTCTCTGGAACAGAGGTTTGCCTTTGTCTTCTGCAGTAGAGATGAGCACCTCTTCTTCCTAGGACTGATGCCATTGGGGAGGAGGTGGCAGAGAGAATAGAAGAGTTAAACTTCAGGACTCCTCCCCTGGGCAGATTTAGTGATTCTAGGCACCCTCTCCATCTTAACTGGAATAGTGGGGATTATTAACTGGTAAGACTGCTTTTTTTCCCCCCTCACTTTATTCAGCTGAAAACAGTTTCCTACAACTGAATATATGCATTAAAATGAAATAATGAATAGACGACTTTTCTAATCCTATGCTTTGATCTTTTCTGAACAACACAAACCAACAGTCCTGGGCCACGTGAGTTACATTGTCAATATTGTAACACTGTAGAGTTGGAAGGGACTTTTAAAAGGTTCTGGCCCAAACCTTCATTTTACTGATGAGGAAATGAGGGCCCAAGAGATGCGTGATTGCTTGCCCAAGGTCACATAGTTATTGGAGGATGGAGGACTGAAACTCTAGTTACGTTCTACCACATCAAACTTTTCTTGCAATAATAGAACTAACGATTTCATTTTCTCTTTTTCTTTCCTTCTTTCCTTCCTTCCTTCCTTCCTTCTCTCCTTCCCTCCCTCCTTCCTTCCCTCCTCCCTTCTTTCTTTCTTTCTTTAATTGAATAAGAATTGAAACCAAAGATTAAAAGCATTGCATATTTTAACCCACCACACTGTCTACCCCTCCAGGCACCACTAAGAAGCCTGTAGCAGTTTCTTTGAACTGAAACTTGTCATACAGGTTCTCTGCCTAGATACAACCTCGTTATTTGTTTTTTGGTAATTTGAAAATAACTGCTTATGTATTTTACATTTTTTTAACTTTGCAAAACTTGGCTTATCTCTGTGCTATGTATTTTAGCATAGATTTCCTATACATGGATGGCCAACGCAGCCATTAAAGTCATTTAAAATGTATCCACTGAAGCAGTGAGTGACATTTTGTGACATAGGTCACAAAATTTAGCATGGGTTTCATGCATCCAGATTTATTTTAGTGCATTAAATATAATTTTAACTTGGCCTTTACACTAACAGAATTTTAAAGTTGAAAAATATGAACTTGAACACTAATCTAGTTTTATCAGTAGCTGTTACCCAGAGGAGTTAAATGGCATGCATGCCAAGGTCACATAGTTAATTAACAATGGAATCAGCACTAGAACTGAAGTCTACTGGGTGGACTACTAGTTCAATTGTTTATTCCACCACATCATGTTGCGCCCACCCCCACCCACCGCCCCCAATGCAGTTTACCGATGAACACACAGCTATTTGCATCTTTCCAGTCCTAATGTTCCTAACAGAAACTTTTATCTTTGAGTTTTTCTGTCTTCAGTAATCATCCTTTTTATTTAGGGGATAAGAAAAAGAGAGGATGTTTTGATTCTGTCTTCTTTTCTTGGATTCTACCTTTCTTTCATCTGTGGGCCTTTGCTGCAGTTGCCCTGCTGAAATGGTAAACAGACCTCAAGGTTCTTGTCTGATATCGACAAAGAAGAAAAAGAAAGGCAGTTCCTTGCACTTATGAAACAGATTTCCTTCCTGGCTGGCACAAGCCATCAATTCTTATGAAAGAAGCTACATCAAGAAATCTGCTGTATAATTCCTTAAGGATTGGGGCATAGTGGTAGAGGGCAGAATGAGGCTGAGTTTTCATGTTTCAACTGTTATCGAGACTGTATAAGTTCACTCTCAGAGGAAGAGCATAACTTTGCCTTATAGATCTACTTGCCATTTACCAAATGTAATGTCCTGTTTTCTACTTCTGTGAATTTGCTTGTTCTGATCTCTATGCCTAGATCCACTGTACTCTGTCATGCCTGCTAAATATAGAATTTTAAAGATGTATATAAGCACTATATACTCTATTATTTAAATATTTATATCCTACTTATGAAATAATATACAATTCTCAAAGAAATTGGAAAATGTGGAAAAGTTTTAAAAAGAACAAAAGCATCTATTCAGAGACAATCACAGTGGATATTTCATTGATATTTTTCTCTATCCATGCATACACATATAGTTTTCTTTCAAAATTTAATTTTTACTATTTTGCAACAAGCTCTTATCATGTAATACATTCTTTGTATTTTCTCATGTCATAAATATTCTTTTATAATATGAATTTTAATGACTGAAGATGCAATAGTTTAGCTAATCTTGTGTTGGATATTGCTTGAAATTTATAAAATTTATAGAAAAATTAAATACATTTTCTCATAACAAAAGCAATTCATATACACTGTAGACTTTTGGAAGGGAAATGCACAAAGAAGAAAAGAGATTTATCACATTCTGAAAAGTGACTTGTATGATGTTTGAAAGATAAGTCTGTATGAAAACATATTCCTGAAATTCCTATTAAGTCAATGGAAAAGCATTGCATTTCTAGAAATATGGACATGCAAAATTTGAAGAATGCAAATATTGTATAGAGGTAGAATTTTTTTCATAGCTATGAATATTTTTTCTCTTAATATCTAATATTGCCACTAAGCTAAATTCTTCTAAACACATACATGTTAAACATGTTTTAAAGAAATACTTCTTAAGGTATGTAGCAGCATTCCAGAAATTCTACCTGTGAACATTAAGATGGAATGTAACCTTTCTGAAAGTTTGCATTACATCTTAATCACAGATGAAATAGAGAGAGATTCATTTTTTAAATATTATGCAAAATTTCTGACCTGGGAATTTTTGAAAATATAAATTATTTCTCCCAAAGATGTAAGACTTAACTAAGCGTAATTGGACTTAAATTCTAGGAAATATAAACATGATTAATATATCAGATATGGGCACCATTTGCCATTTCAGCAAGTAAAGGGTAGACTGGTGACTATATGAATACCAGAACACTTGCCAAAATGCTGCCATAATTTTGTTACTTCCTGTTGTTCTGCTAATTTTAAAATGACTCCATTCAATCTGAATTAAATGTCACAACTTAGTACTTGTTTGGCAGGAAAATGTCACAAATTTATTCCAGTGGTCTCTGCACACTTACCTGTTGCAGAAATGTTTTAACTACCCCCTTTCAAAAAAGAGATATCAAAATATTTAGAACAGAGAATGCCACAGGCTAGGATACAGAATGACTGAGTAATATTCATATGTAATTGGATTTTGGAAGAAGTAGTTCAGAACTAGAAAAATACCAATAATTCTTCTCTACTCTAAGCCCTAACCATACATATAGTATAAGACCAAGTA
Organism: Ceratotherium simum simum; assembly: GCF_057802395.1. Taxonomy (NCBI): domain Eukaryota; kingdom Metazoa; phylum Chordata; class Mammalia; order Perissodactyla; family Rhinocerotidae; genus Ceratotherium; species Ceratotherium simum. The sequence goes on from NC_141911.1 coordinate 37,044,514, forward strand.
TAAATCATGGTTGAGAAAACACAACCTCCAGAGACGGGGCAGAATTTTGTCAAACTCACACCAGCATGTAAACATAGTGCTAACCAGCAGCCATGTTTGTATAGGAGAAACCAAGAGGCATGGTGGCACTTGGCTGTTCTGAACTGGGCCTTGAAGAAGAGCATGTAACTTACCTTTGTGGGTGACGTCTAGGTGTATCTGGGAAACATCAGGGGTGACAGTGTAGCTTGCAGGCTGTGCACACTTGTGCAAGGTGATTATAGAAATGCAAAAGTGCCCGCAAACATACATGGGTATCTTTGGCCAAAGAAGGAAAGAAAGCAAGCTAAGGTGAATGGCTCAGAGCAAAGCTGAACAATTGAAAGCATACTGGTTTTTTCAGGGGATTTAGCCTTTGTATGTTTCCTCGCGGATCAAGTGTGGCATGTGCTAACACAGGCATGAAAATAGGTACTAATCCTGATGCCTAGAGGGTGAGCGCAAATCAGTTCAGATAAATTACTCTGCCTCAGTGCTCAACTAAACTGAAGTCATTTCGGATTGCCAATATATTGATAGGAGAAGATTCAAACTACAGTTTGCTATAGGTTCATGCCAAGATCTCAACGGCTTTCACAGAACATCAGAGGGAGGGGCAGGTGATGAGTGATAGCAGAGCTGACACCAGTTGGCTGGCTACTGAGACTAAACACACACCTGTCCTGGCACCAGTGAACAGGCATCTCCTGCAACTTGCACTTTTCACCCCGAAATGCCCTTGGCTAGGGCATAATGCTAATCTTTTTTTCTACTTCATATATAAATGTTCTTCTATGCATAATTATTCACACAAATGCATTTTTTTTGCTCCTTTAGCTGTAAATGTTATTGACAAAACAAAAATAAATCAAATCATATTTTCCTTTTGCTTCAAATATAAATTTTGTAGATGAGGACCTAAGGCACATAAGCTAAGTTGGTGACCCCTGCAGGCAAGTAAAAGAAGGTGTCATACTTAATAACAATACTTTACTGCCGCATAGAGGTTCACGGGTTTTAAATCACTTTTACATATATTACTTTATTTCATGCTTACAGTAACCTAGTAAGTAGGACAAGAGTTATTATCATTAGTGTGCCAATGAGTAAACTAATCTGGGTTTAGAGATGTTTCATGTGTTGCTTAACGTCCCATGACTAGTAAGTGTCCAGGTTTTCTAACTCAAGAGTTCCGCATTCTTTCCTCTAAAATATAAATTGGATTACTGCATATTTTTTCAAAATTTCAAAATATACATATGCTTCTAGATAAGTTTCTACATATGTTTCTATATATAGACATCTAGATAAGATTTAGATAGCAATCTATATATAGAAATCTAGATAAGTTTATATATATATGTATGTATATAAGTTTCTAGAAAGGAGAGACCTGTCTGCCTAAATTCTCTAATTCCACCCATATCCTGACATTAGGAGGAGACAGGAATATAACATTTCCTTTGAAGTCAGGGAGAATTGAAAGGAAGACGCTCTGCTCTGCCTACATGGGAAGAAATGCAGGAGGCACTAATTCTCCATCCTGGAAATATGCACAGCATGAGTCATCTATTTTAATGTAATGACAATGGTTTCTACACTCTGAAGTCACTTCTTATACTTGGAGAGTGTTGGCAGAATAACTTCCAACCTACAAGTCAGGAACTTGGGCTATTGAAAGTTTTATTTAAATGACCTTTCCCTTTAGCAAAGTCTGAATGTGAGGCTTCCTTCCCCTCTTGCAGGCCTCAGGCTATCATTAAAACAGGGTAAATAGAAGGAAAAAATGTCAATAAGAGTTGAGTAAATAATGGAAACATAATACCATAATAGATGTTGTCCAAAACAGAGTTAAAACATGACAATATCAAGAGAAGTAAAAGCAAGATTTGTCTCAGGTAATTGAATTTCTAAATCTCTTAGGAACAAGTTTTATTAGCTGCAAAATCTTGAGAAATATTGAATTGTGTTTGTCAGTGCAACATCTATTGGGGCTTATATCTGGTTGTTTTATTTGGCACTTGAGTAAGGCACTTTTGCACAATTATATCAACACATTGAGTTAGCCTTTGTCAAGAAAGGCAAGCACTTGAATCCTCGTCAGTCAAGTATTTCATTTTTATAAAAGGATCTAAGAGTCAAGAACAATAGGCAACTATTCTTGGCTTCATTAGTGCCTTTATTTTGATCTTTTCCCTTTGACAATCTTTCTCAGGCACATTTGGGCAAGTCTAGTTACACTAAGCCCCATTTCAAGGAAACTGAAAATTCCACAGTGAAGTTCTCCACTTGGCTGAAAGATGTTCACTCTCAGGAAGAGTGGAAATTGAATATGATTATCTTTCACTTTGAGATTCATTTATAATAAGAACAGGTACATTGAAGCCAGGTTGGAGTTAGTAATGAATGGAAGATATTGCAGTGACTGTTGGGTTCAAGGTGGGACCATATTTAGCAGAGAGTAAGGCAGAGAGGTTGACAGAGAGATGAGATCAAGTACAGATGAAATACCACAAATCTCATTAGTCGGTACCTAGGACGATGAATAGTAGAGTCTGTTACATTAAATTTTGAAATGAAAGAAAACATATTGGGGAGGGACCATAAATTTTAATTATTAATTAGATACATAAATGTTACTCTTAGTTAGTTTATATTTCCCAAAGTAAATAAACACTCAGAGGTGATGTTGAATTCTCTGCTAATTAATAACAATGTTAGAAATGTTAAGCAAAAAAAGTCAATTCTTGGAAATAGTGTACCTGTGCCTCTCACTCTGTCAGTATTTTTTAAGTGGCTTCTTTGCAAAAATGGAAATATTCTTAATTAATTTTAATTCTAGATGTACCCAGAGACCCTGACTCTTAGAGAGGGGAGTTAAGGAGACTACCTCTGGTGAGTTTTCAGAAGGAGTCTTCAGTGTATTCGTTTACCTGGGAAGGAATGACTTTATCTCTTCAAAGTAGGGGTCAAAAGACTATCTAACAAATATCTTTGCCACCTTTAGAGACAAAACGCAAGAATCAAAATGGCTGCATTATATTCTTATTTTTCATAATTATTATTTTTCTTTTCTTAAAGTAAGCATTTGGAGATTAGAAATAACATCTATTTATAACAACCATTTACGTTTTTCTCCCTATTAGAACAGTTCACCACCAAACTCCACAAGACAGTAAAACTGCAAGTGGGTAAGGGCCCCTTGTTGGGTATGTTCATCAATGTAGACTCAGCTCTTATCACAGTACTTGGAACATAATAAAAGCTTAATAAATATTTGTAGAATCAAAGAGTGAATAGTACTGTGTATTTAAACTGGCTTCTTAAATATCAAACACATCTACACTCCTTCAGAATGTGTCTAGTGAAGAAGGTTTTATAGGTAGACAAGGCTGGATTCTAATCTAGGGCAATCACCAAATGAACTGAGCCTCAGTTCCCCTTATATAAAATGAGACTTAGAATACTCTGCCTGGCTGTAGGGTGGATTACAGGTAATATGTGCGTATGCACGCATGCATACACAGTCCAGCAGAATATCTGATATATATTACATGTCTAAAATTAAAATTATTTTTGCCATTTAGTACCTAGATCATTCTATTAAAGAAGGTTTAAAATGAAATGCTAAGCCAAAGGCTAGGGCAACCTCTTATAAATGAGAAAAATTAGTCTAGATAGAACAAATGATTTGCTGAAGAGTCAAAAACGAGTGCCCTTCAGGGAATGGGGGTCTGTACCAATTCCTGCTGAAGGATTTGAGGGTAGATTTCACTGGATCAGGCCTCTATTTTTAATTGCACATCTATTTTGGTACAATTCAGCATAGGTTTTCTTAGGCTCCACAAAGCTATGTGGATTAGTTACTGTAATCTCTTTTAATATTAATCTAAACCCCTTATATTTTTATAGCTCCTCTATTTTCAAAACAAGGTAAATAAACTTAGAAAGCTTATATGATGAATTAGTTCTCCAAATGATTGTAACATATATCAATTTAGTTTATCACTAACATTGGTTGAACCAGATCATTTCAACTTTTTTTTTGTATCACTTCAACATTTTAGAGTTTAGTTGAGAGCTAACTGTGTTTGGTAAAATACTTCCTCACCTTATCAAAACACTAGAAAAACAGTCTGTGCCGAAAACAAGGTGTAATACTATTAGGTCGCATCCTGCCACTTTACAGAGGCCTCAAGTCACACTATTCTTTTTAGCAAATTAAAATTATCCTGGATGGCTTGAAAATATCTGGAGAAGCCTTCAGCCCACCCATATCTTAGCTCCCAGCACAGTTTCCTCCTGTGTCTGCTTCCACCACGCTTCCATCATAACTGCCTTCTCCACCACCATTACATGTCTTATTCCTGCTTCTCCAATCACTTACCTCTTGATGCAATGTGTGTGGTTAAGGGTCTGAACCATCAACATATTCATCTATAATTAACTGCAAAATCCAGTAGTAAAACACTTAGAGCAGTGAAAACACAAGGATTTGGGACAGACTTGTTTGAGGCAATGGGTTTGGCCATACTTAGCTTCTTTGACTGAAGCTACCTCATCTGTATATTGAGGGTGGTGAAAATACTGATTGTTGTAATTCCTCAAGGTTATTCAGAGGCTCCAAGCCTGTGGAAACACTCTGAAAACTACAAGCGCTCTCTAAATATTAGTTGCTTTTAGGATTATTACAAAAAGATGTCTTTCCCCAGGCTTGCTTGCAACAATAAAGTGGGAGTTGATAACCACCAAACTGGTGAGCTACAACAACATTAGCGAACTCAAGTACATAGATGTAAAGTGTCTTAGTCCACTCAGGCTACTATAACAAAAATACCATAGACTAGGTGGCTTAAGCAACAGCATTTATTTCTCACAGTTCCGGAGGCTGAGAAGTCCAAGATCAAGGTGCCTGCAAATTTGCTGTCTGGTGAGAGCCTTCTTCCTGGTTTGCAGATGGCTGCCTTCTTGCTGCATCCTCACATGGCGAAGAGAGAGAGTTCTAGTGTCTTCCCTGTCTCATAAGGACACTCATCCCATGATGGGGGCTCCACCCTCATGGCCTCACCTAAATCTTATTACCTCCTAAAGGCCCCACATCCTAATACCACCACATTGGGGGTTAGGGTTTCAACATATGAATTTGGGAGGGACACAAACATTCAATCCTTAACATAAGGGGTCAAAATATCTTAAAATATCTGAGACATCACAATGTATGAACAATGCACTGAGCTGGGAGTTAGGTATAGAATTTTAATTCAGGCTGTATATCTTGCTCCATAAACTGGGAAAGTCACTTAGCACATTAGCAATTAATTATGTGTCATGTACCATACTAGATATGCAATTCTCATATGTTATTTCTAATCTTAAAATATTATAGCAAGGTAAGTATAATTATCCCTGTTTTGCAGATGAGGACATGGAGACTCCAAGTGGCTTAGTAGCATGCCTAAGACTACAGACATACTTAACAGACGCCCCAGCATTCAGTCCTAGTTCTCTTTCCAAAGTCGCTCCCTTCCCCATTCTATCAGGTTACTGATTCTTCTTTGGGTTTTTTTTTTTGAGCATTTTATTTTATTTTTTTTATTGAGGTAACATTGGTTTATAACATTATATAAATTTTAGGTGTACATCATTATGTTTCAATTTCTGTGTAGACTACATCATTTTCACCACCCAAAGACTAATTGCCATCCATCACCGTACACATGTACCCTATTACTTTTATTGCCCTCCTCCTTCCCCATTTCCCCTCTGGTAACCACCAATCTAATATCTGTTATCTATGTGTTTGGTGATGGTTGTTTTTATTTTCCACTTATGAGTGAAATCATATGGTATTTAACTTTCTCTGTCTGACTTATTTCGCTTAGCATAATACCCTCAAAGTCCAACCATGTTGTTGGAAACAACAAGATTTCATCTTTTTTATGGCTGAGTAGTATCCCATTGTGTGTGTATATCACATCTTCTTTATTTATCCATCCATTGATGAGCTCTTAGGTTGTTTCCAAGTCTTGGCTATTGTGAATAATGCTGCAATGAACATAGAGGTGCAAATATCTTTTTGCATTTGTGTTTTTGTGTTCCTTGGATAAATACCCAGAATTGGAATGGCTAGATCATACAGTAGTTCTATTCTTAATTTTTTGAGGAATCTCCATACTGTTTTCCATGGTGTCTGCACCAGTGTACATTCCCACTAGCAGTATGTGCCTATGAATAGATTGTAATAGGATGTTAAGTCTCTTAGCTCTCAGGTTTAGGGGGAGGAGACTGGGGAAGCTGGAGCTTCTGGCCCCATCACTGCGAGCACCCTTTTCCATTTATTCCAGTTTGCTATGTAAGTCAGACAATTGTTGGTGTGTCATGACCAAAAGTGTTTGGGAAGCTCTGTAATAAATGAACCATATAGCTACATATAACAGAGAAAGTTCTTTGTAGCTTGAAACTATTGAATTTGTATCATTCAAGTCATGTGACTCTAGAAATGATTTGATTTCCACAGCAAAAAGTCATAGCATAATTTATACCTTCTCCAGCCTGTATAGTTGCAGCAGCAAATAAATTGTACATGCAGACGGACTGAGCCAAGAAAACTAAACACTGAACTTTCAAGCATTCCTAGGTAACTGTATTTATGTGGAAGTTTATTTAAATTAATAGCCTTGCTACATTTTTAAGACTTTATTAGGTAAACCAGGATATATGTGCCAGGTTCACCTTCCACTGCTGACCGACATGAGTTTTGAATTCTGCAATATGAAATTCTACTTAAATGATTCTAATCTTTTCTTTCCATTGATTCAGTAATTTTTAAAGTACATTACATTATAGAAATATGTAAAGTAGTTACCACAGAATACACTCATTGACCTAGTTGATGTTTAAAAGGTTATCAAGCATGTACATCTTTGAAATATTAAGATTAGAGCTTCCTGGAAAAATCATAAAGTTGGTACTTCCTCTTGGTTTGGAGGTCAGCTTCTACATTTTATAACCAGAAATTGACCTTGACCCTCTTCATGAAACAGAACTGTGGGAGTACAGGCTGCTGTGGTTCCTAAAATGCCCTTCTTTCCAGGCAGTCTTCCAGGGATGAGAAAAAGACACTAAGGGACAAAAGAGAAAGATTTAAAAACAGCATACTGTGGGCAAATTCTCACCCATGCAATTAACTAAACCTGCAAACCCTGAAAGGGACATGTGCCCTAAAAGCCAGCTCTTCCAAGAGAAAGCCAGATACTGCAAATTGACTCTGACTGCACCACACTGCTTCAGTCTAGGAAAGTAAATATGTTCACATTGCATGCAGAAGGAACCAAAAGTCTCCACTACTTCTTTCTTTAGTCTTTTGCCAGCCTATACTTGTGTTTGGGACAGTATGGCTTCACATAAAAATATGCTTCACATAAAAATTTTCAGACGTGTTTTGTTCATGTTGAAAGTTAAGAGGAAGGTGGAATTTTCTCTAACAGACAATAATAAAATTACTAGTTTCAATTATGACTCAGATCACATTTTCTCTTAAGTGTAATTCATTATTTAGGTGCTTATTTAGGGTGTCCTAATATTATTTAACAGTTTAAAGCTGGATGCTACTATCTCTGTTCGATTTAGAAAAGAAAACCAGTAGTTCACAGGTATAACCATGGCAAATTTTTCCTTCCTTCCTCCAAAGTCAAATTATCATCTCATTTTTCTTGCTGTCTTAAATATGAAAAAGTTGATTGAGGCCAAAGTTTACTATCTTTTAGAGCTTGTGCAAATTACAAAATGAAAATAAATTAGCTTTATATAAATATAAAAAGTATCTCCAATTTAGTTTATTTTTAAGTACAAATATTGATTTTTAAAATATAAAATGCAATAGCATTTTGAATAAGGCCATCAGACTTATAAAAATCATAATCAAGATTTTTCTAGGAGAGAACATGAGAGTTATACCCGCCAATAGTCCTACCAACTAGAATATCTGGTGGGGCCTCTTACAAAGATAATACCAAGTCAAACAGCAGATAGAAAAGATTCAATAAAAAATAACCACTGTGTCAGTGGGGTGTTTTGTTTTCTCTTTTCAGAGAGAAAGAGAAATGTACTGGGGCTCTGGTAAACTCTGAGGCTTGTTTGAATTGTTCCCTGAATGTGTCATGCAGCGTCATGCCTAAAGGCTTTTCAAAGTCGGTTTCCTCTGTCTTGAGTGCCCAACACCTTCTTCTCCTGGCAAATTTAAAGTCATCATTTAAGGTGCATTTCCAATGTGACCACCGTAAGGAAGCCACTTTAGGTACCGATTACATTGATCCATGACACTGGCACTGTGACAGTTCTATTCTAGCACTTGTTACATCACTTGGTTGAGAAAGTCCCCATTGCTAGACTTTTCCCTATGAGCAGAAACCAAGTTAGACTTTGTTTTTGTCCTGAGTTTTTGGTAGAATTAAACATAATGAATTAAACCATCTAGCAGAAGATTATATGTTTTGTCTACGCTAAATAAATGCTTTCTCATGTTATTGCTGTTATTATGATTAGTCTGCAGAGAGCACAGCTAAAATTCAGCCAACACAGACACACTGGGCTTATGTAGCAGCACTGGTGGGTCACTCCCACATTCCCCAGTCACCCAGGTGCTCTCTCCCTCTTCTGTGTTCTGATTGTACCTTAACACACAGTGGATACTTTATGATATGTGTCAGAGAGGTGAAGTGATAGATTAATGAAGGGAACTTTACCATACATTTGATTATGCAGACAGAGAACCATGTATTTTTGTTCAATTCTCACTGACTTCTCATAGAATATGATGTTTACCTAGGATACAGAAATAATAGTTTTCTTTTTGTTTTAATATATGATAATATATGCTACAAATATAATTATATAAACTAATACATGAGAAATTATAAATCAAATGATCACATATTACCAGGTTGATATATTTAGGAAACTTAGACACTATTAATCTTTGCTATTATTTGTTCTTTAAAAAGGAGGAAGTTTTTGATATCACATATTTCTTAAAAAAGCAAACCAAAAAAAATAGTAAATATGTGAGGTGATGGATGTGTTAATTAACACGATGGGGTTAATCCTTTCACAATGTATACGTATACCAAATCATCACATTGTACGCTTTAAATATCTTACAATTATATTCATCAATTATACCTCAATAAAGCAGGGAAAAAAAAAGCAAACCAAGCAAAAAGTGACCCATCGGGACAATCAATTTGTTCTTCACAATATTTAATACCATAGATATTTTGAAATATCTACATATTCAAAAATACCTACATTTTTGTCAGTATATTAGTCCAGGTAAAAACCTACTCACATATTTTCACTCATGTACAGCATATAATTGTAAAGTGGTAAAAGTGATTTCACATATGATATGCAAGACTTAATCTTTATTCTACAGTCATATTAGTTGTATGCTTTTCTTTGTCTTAGAGTTGCAATGCATTAAATCAATCATAAATGCCAATCATGTGCAAAACAGTGCGTTTGATGGTCTCAAGGATACAATGATATATCGCTGACTTCTAGGAACTTATAGTATAGTAATATGTAGTCCTTGTCTTTGAGTTTCCTGTCTTCTCTCTCTCCTTTTTTTTTTTTAACAGCACATGTGAAATTTAACTAGCAGTTTTAGAGGCCTATAAAATCAGAAGCAGATTGACTCTTAATCTTTAAAGATTTTAAGCAGAATTGTAATGGCAGCATACAAGCAAATATGGCAGTAAGAAAGCAATTTTTATAATTTAATATCTTCTCCCTGGTTAACTAACATGTGTTCAGCACATTCCTATGAACAAAGGCTAATGTGATGCTTGCATTACCACTGTGTCTGGGGAAGGTACTTATGGTTGTAACTTACAGTACTAGAGCCTCCTCATCCTGCACACACGCCTACTCGCCATGATTTCCAGTCATTGTTTGAACAGCATTAGTTTTATGTATGTTTGGTCAGTGACATCCCAGTATGTTCTGTAGCCCCTTGCAACATGCTTTTCAGAAAGTGACTCATTTGACCTAGTAGAGTGTAAATCAATTCCACACAGCATGAGAATTTCTACTAGTATACAATATTGGAAATTTTCTATGAGAATAAAGACCTGTACATGAAAGTATTAAATATGGTGTATTGGTTTGCTAGGGCTGCCATAACAAAATATCACAGACTGGGTGGCCTAAACAACAGAGATTTATTTTCTCACAGTTCTGGAGGCCAGGAGTCCAAGATCAAGATGTTAGCAGAGTTGGTTTCTCCTGAGGCTTCTCTCCTCGGCTTGTAGATGACTGCCTTCGTGCTGTGTCCTCACATGGCCTTTCCTCTGTGCACACATTCCTGATGTCTCTCTCTCTTCTTAAAAGGACATCAATCATATTGGATTAGACTCCACCCTTATGACCTCATTTAATGTTAATCATCTCTTTAAAGGCCCTATCACCAAATACAGTCACATTGGGGGTTAGGGCTTCAACATATGAATTTGGAGGACAGGGGCACAATTCAGGCTATAACATATCACCAAAAAAATCATAAATTATGAATATAATAATCCCATTAAAAGAAACTTCCTTTAATATTTCCGAAGATTCTTTCCAAACCTCTGAGAAAGTAAATTAGGCAAAGTATAAAATGCAGCTGTCATGAATTTTACTCCACATCTCAAGATTAAGAAACGCCACATTTGTTATTTTTCTAAATAATATTTAATCTAGCCAACAGGCTGGAGGAAAATCAATTTTGGCTATTATTTGGGCTCTTTCACTCCCTTTTGTCCAGGTCCAATGTAGCTCCTGAAAGTCTTACTTGGCTAAGAGCATTTGGAGAAACCCAGTGTTTTTCAGCCCACACTGGTCATCATCACTGGTGGGCTGCCCGTTGTTCAAACCACATGATGGCTCCAGAGCTGAGATGTGGGCTGGGGTTTTGCTGAGATTGGAAGCCTGACCCTTAGGGTCCTATCTCCCATAGGGGTACGAGAGGGAGGGAATAGTGCAGCGGTTTCTACTACTCTTCTAGCCGCAAACCACCCACTTTCCCTCCTTCTCAGATTTAGAGATGATCTCTACAGCTTCTTTCAGCCTAGCACTTCTATTTCCCTCATTAGTTACCGCTCTGCGGAGAATCTCCCCTCAGTGGGGTTTAGAAATGCAGTCCTCTTTTTACATCAGGCATTTTTTTCTTACTATTACAAAAATAAAAATAACAAAAGGCCTGAACTGAGCTGTTTTGTGGGCTGACTTATTCAGCAAGATGACAGCTGAAGTCTACACAATCCAGGGAAATGAAAAGTTCCACATCTGTCTCATCATAGCAACCAGAAGGAGAGCATGAATCTTTCTAAGAGACAATGAGAGATGTCATAAACTAAAAAGATAAAGAAATTGAATGTTTCATTATAGGCTCTTTAAATGTCTTTTAAATTGTCTATGTTTTACCTTCTTCACCTGCCCTGCATTCTAAGTTTGTTAGGAGTGTCAAAACGAGCCTCGAGTCTTTTTTGTGGCAGGAGGAAAAGTGACATCAAGAGAGAGTTGATGGGGGAAGAGGGGTGACTTTTGCCACCAACACATTCTTCTCCAAAGCTCTCCAAAGCTACCCTCTTGGAGAAGTCTCAATAACCCGGTGACCATTCTGGAGTCAAACAAATTCTACAAGTGTGTTGCTAAGGAATTGGATTGGCAGAATCTGAATATATGAATTAGGTAAACATAGTTAAAAATGTTTTCCAGCTAAGACACCAGATCAACATTTGTACCAGTTGGATATTTTACTTATTCCTGGTAGCTAGTGCTCAATAGTTGATTAAGACGAACAAGATTAATTTTTGTCTTCTTTGATGTTATTCAGGATTTCTACATTCAGGATTTTTATAATAAAGAGATATTTTGCATAACAATTTTTTGTAAAATTAGGCAAAACATAAATCAAATGTCATAATTTTTTAAAAATTTGTCATCTTAAAAGCGTTATCACTAAATTTTCCCGTATTAAGTTCCTTTTGTCAAAGACTTACTGTGTCATATTTTAAAAAGAAATAAAGGATGAAATAATATGATTCCTAGGATTTGCTTCAACATAATCCAGAGCTGGCGAAGAAATGAAACGAGGTTGACCATGGGATGTTAATTTTAGAAGCTTTGTGATGATTACAAGGGGGTTCATTATATTATTCTCTGTATTTTTGTATATATTTAAAATGTTCTAGGATAAAATGTTGAAAATAGGAAGCAAAGCTTCAAAATTGAATTTAGTACTCTTTATGAAAAATAGAGACCAACAATAAATGTGATAGAAAGGTAAACTTATAACTTTATTAAAGTAGGCTGGACACATAGGGTGATTTAGGAAATTTCAACTTCTTCTCCAGTTAAAGTGTTCAGAATTCCCAAGGAACCAAGCTCCTTTGTCTTTTGTCATCATTGTGAAAGCTGATGGGTGTGTCAGCCCCCACCCCCCCAGAGTGGCGCTTTGGGGAATAACATCGTTGTGTCAGCTAGTGCCAACTGGTGCTCACGCTGTTTTAATATTCTCTGAGGTCTTGTCAATCAGCAGCTGTACTTCTGAGGAGAATTTAAAACCAAACCCCAGCGGCAACTCTCCTTGCCCTAATAATCTAATAATGAGGTAGAGAAACAGGAAGAGGAGAAGTGGCTGGCTATTCCCCTCCTTTTACCTTAGACTTGTGACTCCCACTGATAAACAAATGTACTCATTTTAGAATTATCTATTAAATGATGTAGCAACCTTGACAGGCATAACAAGGCATACACAAAAGCATCAACCATTCTGTCTTCCTCTAAACGGCTTACAACCAAGTTAGAATCAGGACACAGAAGGGTGAAATAAGTTAAAAATGCAAGGCAGTGTAGGATATACGCCCACTAAATAATACAGATACCAAATACTGTAGCAGTTCGAGTAGAGAAGGGCCCAGAGTTGAGGGAGTAAATTGAAAAGGCTTTACTGAGAGAACAGGAGTTAAATGGAGGCTTTAACCATATGGAAATTCACACAGAGAGTCAAGGACTGAGCTAGAGGCACACAGTACAGTAGAAAGAGCAGAAAAACTAGAGTCAGACAGATCCACCTCCAATTCCAGATATTATCTCTGAGCTCTTTTCTCTCATTTGTAAATTGTTCAAAGTTGTTATAGAATCTAAACGATTGACATTTGGGAAAATGCCTATAACTAAATAGGACCACCCATAGTTGTTGTCTTCTTTGCGTAGGAAGCCACAGGATAAAAATTTGTAAATAAAAATTACAGCCAAATTGTAGAGACCTTGAGTATTAAACTAAGGAATTAACACTTTATCTACAGGTGTCCAATGGCTTTAAACAGAGAAGGTCATGGTGAAAGCAGTATTTGGGACAGATCATTGCAGTCGTTATACCACCTGGTTGAGAGGGGTGACTTGACTCAGAGAAATTTATTAGGAGGTCAATGCAGTGATCTGAACACAAGATATTGAGGACTAGAATTAGGCTTGTGGCGAAAGATGAATTTACAACAAAGCCAGTGAACCTTAATTTTTGGCCTTTTACTTGCATGAACCTCATCCAAGGCCTCAGAAAGGACCCTAGCAATACCTCACATACCCATGTGGTTTTGCCAACTTCACAAAATAAGGTATTAATTGGTTAAGACCACTGTCTCTTTCTATCCTGTCTTAGCTTGGGCTGCCATCACAAAATACCATAGACTGGGTGATTCCACCAGCAGAAATTTATTTTCTCACAGTTCCTGAGGCTGGCAGTCTAAGAGCAGGGTGCCATTATGGTCAAGTGCTGGTGAGGGTGCTCTTTCTGGCTTGCAGATGGCCACGTGAGATGCCATGTACTCACATGGCTTTTCCTCTGTGCTCGTGTGGAGAGAGGGAGCTCTCTCTTCTTCTTACAAGGCCACTAATTCCTCAGGACCTTATCTAACCCAAATTACCTCCCAAAGGCCCCACCTCCTAATACCATAACATTGGAGGTTAGGGCTTCAACATAGGAATTTTAGGGGAACACAAACATTCAGTCTATAACACACCCCTACTTTCCTTCCATTTCACTTTCCTCTTGTGCTCTGGCGAGGCTGTGGGCATTTTGGAAATCAGACTAGGGAGAATTTGAGTTGGAGAGAGATTTAGTTTGGGTTTTGTGAGGTATATTTATGTGGTTTTCATCACTTCCCTGTATAGCTAAGTTATACTATCTTTCCCTGTGTAGAAACGGTTCAGAAATACTCCTATGCCCCAGTGCCAACTTACCTGGAGTCTTGACATGAAGGTGCATGGCCACAGGTTGTACTGCAACATAAGAAGACCTGAGGCCCTTAGGCCCCAAAGTGTGGGGTAGAGGAGAAACACGTTTTGAAATGTATGGAGCCAGAAGCAGGTCTGTGGAAAATTCTTCCAACCATCAGATGTGTAAAGTTGGAAGTGAATGATTTGATTCTCATTGATAACTAATCAAAATAGATGTTCTCTCCTGCCAGGAATATATTCCACAATGCAGCATATACATTTTAACTGTTTAACTGTGTTATAATTATAAACACACCATACTTTGTTTCTTTTTAAAATGGAATTGTACAAAATAGAATTTTTCAGAATTCCTAGGTTTATAGAACACAAACTTTTATCCCCACTTCACATAAAGTCTAAAGAGACTCATTTATGAAAGCAGCTCATTTATGAAAAAAAATTTGATAGAAATTTCGTAATTTTAAGGACAACTTATAATTGAGAACAATTTACATGATATTACCAATAATGATCTGTGATGCTGAAAAAAACTTTTCTAAACTATTAATAATTTTTTTGAAAATTTCAATCCACCAAGTTGGAGGCAAGACTGAATTGTCTTTCTATTCTCTCTATAGAAAATCTTACACAATCCTTAGCTTATAAGGAGCTGATCAACAGGTATGTAGCCAAAAAATACATATCAGGAAAAAAAAATGTGGTGATGTATATCAAGCAGTGAATTAATAAAAATGTTGTGTTATTTTTATGGATTTTGTAATGTTTGTGGTATTTGTCAGCTATGATGCCTTTTCCCAGTTAAATGAAAATTAAGACTGTCTAATTTTGTTGTAATAATGTTTTGTGTTTTTTTCTAAAATGGGGCCCCCTAAACCTGGATCCACCCCCTGATTGTAGCAATGAGAATAAAACAAAAAGGACAGATACAGACATTAAAGAGACCTCAAAACATCTCAGTGAATCATGTTTGTTCTGTAGGAATCATGAAAAGGGAAGAGGCCTAGCCTGGGTAATTGGAAGAATGAAAAAATCACTTGAGTTTGGTTTTTAGTTGTGTTGGGTTGGCTTGATGGAGTAACTCCAAAATAGAAATGTATGATATGGTACAGGAGCTGGAGAAAGAGAATTCAAGCTGAAGACAGTTTAAAGCAACATCCTCCCTGGGATGATCTTGAAGCACAGTTGGAAGGAGTAAACTAGCCCTAATACTCTTTTCTGTTCTCTCCATGGTCTCTGTGTGGTACTTCCAAACTGCAAAGACAAAATT
Source organism: Ceratotherium simum simum (assembly GCF_057802395.1). NCBI lineage: Eukaryota > Metazoa > Chordata > Mammalia > Perissodactyla > Rhinocerotidae > Ceratotherium > Ceratotherium simum. The sequence goes on from NC_141911.1 coordinate 37,060,079, forward strand.
CTGTGGGCTGTTTGGAGGTATTATATGAAAGAAGATCTTCCCTGACAAGTATATTTGGGAAACTATGGGTCAAAGAAAATGGGACTTGTTTCTTTAACATAAATATCTCAGATCCTTTGATATGCTAATTTGTATTATTACTCTCCTAGAGGAGGCTATTTTATTGGTCAGGAAAACACGTTCCACCCCTCTTTGGGTGCTAGACTTTTTGGGAAAATGCTCTAATGACACAGTTTAAAACATTCAAGTCTACTAGGGAATAAACAGAAATTCACCACACGCCTTCAATGTCCCACTGCCACTACCCACATCACATTCTCTCTCACCTGCAGCAAGCTACCCACTCATCTTTCTCTCCTTGACCTTATTACCACCACCCCAAACTATTCTCCAAACTCTAAACAAATTCATCTAATATGCAAATCAAGTTATATTGTCATCCTATTGAAACTCTATTACTTTTAGGAAAAAGTACCAGTCCTTTACATAGAGATGTGGACATTAGAGGATACTTTCTCAAGCAATTGCTCCCATCTGTTCATGGCTTCCATGCAAGCTGTATTATTGCTCTAATACAGTTGATAGGTCTCTTCCCCTGGATTTTAGGACTTGTGACTGAGGGAGTCAGTGGTCATGTTTTCTGTTATGTGACCCTTAGAAGCAGAGGTGTCAGCAGAGAGAAAGTAGATGCACAAAGATGAACCAAGACAAGAGAGTGCCGATGGCATTCAAGTTCCTGGTTTCAGATGTCCCTGTAAACTACCCCCACACCTCTTCTTGGGCTCTATCAATGGTACAGCATATTTATGATAAAAATCATCTTCTCACTTGAGTTGGTTGAGGTGTGCACCAGGCTCTTGCAACCGAGAGTCCCTCTGAATGCAAATAGTTTACAAGGCTTTTCATGATCCAGACCCTATTTAAATACCCAAGCTCATACCTGGTTACTTCCCACCTCATCTTCAATGTTCATTCGGTACCACAAACATGTTAGGTTTGTCTCAGCTCCACAAACCCTTCCTTGCACATACTCTTCTTTCTGTCTACTCATCTTTCAGGTCTCTATTAAGATGTTTTTTTCTTACAAAGATATTTCCTGACTTCCAAGTCTGTGGCATGTGCCCCTCACAGCTGCTGTCCTCCTATGAGAGAAGCTATCTCACTGTCTGTCATTCCCTGTTTATTTGTTTCCTCCACTGTGTATTTCTTCACCACAAACCCCTTCCAAAAAGGTGGGAACCAAGACTATCTTATTCATCATTCTATTCTCACTGCCTAACACATGTGCACATACTAGGCCCTCGATATATATTTGTTGGATGAATAAGTAAATTAATCACTCAGTCAACATGGACAAAATATCAGCAAATGAATAGAGGATGGGATAAACACACATGAACCCATCTCCCATCTTAAAAGTAGAACACCATTGCAACCTAGAAATTCCACTGTATTCTGTTCCCTTCCTTCCTTCATCTTGCCACTCATAACCCCCAGAGTCACCACTATCCCAATGTTTGTTTTCCTTTTTTCCATTGGCTTCCTTTTTCTTTAGAGTCATACCACATACGAAGGTTAACCTAAACAATAAAAATATGTTGCCTATTTTTAACTATTTCGAACTTTACAAAAATGGTAGCATACTGTAAGTATTCTGCAACCTGTACTTTTAACAACACACAGTATTTCTATCCATGTTAACGTATGTAGCTGTAGTTCACTCATTATTACTACTGTATGGTATTGCATTAAATAAACTTATTACTATTGATTTATCCATTTTGTTCCCATTCATCCAGCCACCTAACTCTCTAGATCCTGACAGATTTTATTTTCCAAAGATGGTACATCAATATTCCTCATACCATGTGCTCTTTTACTATATGACTTTGCCACTACCTCATGAGGAAGTGGAGTTTAATTCTCCTCTCCTTGAATTTAGATGGGCTTGTGACTGCTTCAACCAATAGAATATGGCAGAAGTGACACTGTGTGACTTCTGAGGCTGGGCCATAGTCTTATGATGACTCAGCTTCCTCCTTGTTTACTGGAACACTCACGCGTGGAGCCCTGAGCCACCAGGTAAGAAGTCCAAATACCCTGAGGTCACTATATTTAGAGGAAACTAAGCTACATGGAAAAGCCACATGTGGGAACTCCAGTTGGCAGTCCCAGTATTCAAATCAGTGCAGTCCAGGTGTCAGACACATGAGTGAAGGAGCCTGCTGATTCCAGACCCATTTGTTGAGTTACCCCTAGCCTTTGAGTCTTGCCAGTTGAGTTCCCAGACTCATCTTGGAGCAGAGACTAGCTAGCCCTGTAGCCAAATTTCTGATCTATGAGCACAATAAAATGGATGTTGTTTTAAACAACTAAGTTTTGGGGCTAGTTTGTTGTATAGCTATAGTAACTGGAACAACCTATTTAGTAATTGTCCCTCCTCTGAGACCCATATCTGCCTGGGAAAAATCCTCCCCTTGCCTTCAAGGCTTTTCTAACTCTGATCAACCAATGTCCTTTCTGCTAATACCCACCATACCTCCTTCTAACCAGCTCAACTCATAATTATTTATTAAAGTTTTATAAAAATTATCTGTTAAAAATCCTTTGTCCCTGCCCCCCCCCAATTTCATAGGACTCCCAGCCTCCTGCTCAAGTAGAACCACCTGTCAACCATTTGTCCCTCATTACAACATTCAACTTCTTTGAAGACTTCTTTACCTTTGAGTAAATTTGTCTAAACAGTGTTTCTCACAGTGTGGTCCCCAGACCATCTGCATCAGAAGCACTTGGGTCCTTATTGAAAATACAGATTCTGGGCAGCACCCCAGACACGCTGAATCAGGACCTCTACCTTTGTAGAAGCACTCCAGGTGTGCCTGAAGCACATTCAAGTTTAATAATCATGAGTCTCTCGGGAACGATTTGGCGGGGGGTCACTTGGCATAAACTTGAGACAAGAGACCTAGGAGAACTCAGGCAGAAGTCCTTTTCTCTTTGCCAGCTAAAGTAATTGAAACTCCAGTGTTCTATACCTCTAGAAGCTGCTGCTTTTCCCAGGCACTATAAAACTATGACCCCAAAGTTACACATCAGATGCTAGAAAGCATAGTAAATCTTGACCTTAAGATGTCTAAATAAATGAATAAATGAAAGGATGCAGAACTTATTGTCTACAAATCATTATAAAAGAGGTGCTAATCTTCAGATCATGGTAAGGGTTAGTGTCAAGGCTGGGAAATACATTTATAATTTTCAATGATATTTAAAATACATAACGGTTATGTCTATAAACACCCATGACAAATATTATGTGACTTACCCTAGGAATGGGTATTTCAACTAATGCTAAACAATCCCCCTATAGAATTTGTCTCTCATTGTGTACCCTTATGAACATTCTTTCAATTCTGTTTTTCTGTTTCCAAAGTTAGTTGTTATATGTCTGTATATACCCTGCCTCATTTCACAAAGGATTTTGAATATTTGTTCCATGTATGTATAGAAACAAAAACAAATAGGTGTTAAGAGTGTTTCCATACTCAAGCTAACTGTTCCCCAATGTTAGAGGACCAGAAGCAAGGAGCTATCTTCTCTCCACTCCTGTTTATCTGAGAAAATTATAAAATTTGCTCGCTGCTTAACTTATCATGAAAATATCTAATAGTGTTTAAATTTAACATTAAAGAATGTGTTCTTAGCTATATTTATGTGAATGTTATAAGTTCCTCTTTCTTAACCACTATTTATTGTTTGTGTTCTCCTTGTAAGCCACCTCAAAATTTGTGTGCAAAAGGCAGGAAAAACAAGAAAGAAAGGAAAGAGAAGGAGGGAGGGAGAAGGAGAGTGGATGTAGAGAGAGGGATCCTTAAACAGAGAAATCTGTCTCTTCTGTTGTAAGAATCATTGAACTCTCAGATCTCATAGATGATTCACCAGACTGCTACATCAACCTGACGCTTGCCTTGCGTTATTTTCTCTTACGCTCTCCTTTTTTTCTACAGACTTCTTCTAGTAGTTTATAAATTCTTTGAAGGCAGAGATAAAGTGTATTTTCACTAAGTAACCTCAAGCTTACGGCAGTTGCTACACAGCCTTTAAGGTTTCTGTCAGAGAATTTCTCTCTTAATGAAACATAAAATGGTTCATTCCACAACAATAAGCTATAAAAATACAAACTACAACAGCAGTGAAATTGAATATAACACTTACCAATATACAGATCACATATATTATTTCATTTGATCCTCATAACAAACCTATAATGAAGATAAAAAGAAATAATTATTTTTCTCAGGCTTTTTACATGAGCCCTCACTTCTTCCTGAAACACACTTTGCCCCAATATATACATAGCTTTCTCCCTCAATTCTTTCAAGTTTCACTTAAATGTCAGAACATTTAGACACTATTCAGAACACTGAATAGTGTTCAGAACACTTCTATTCAGAACACTTCTTTGACAATCCACATAAAATAGTTTCTCACTCCCCAATGCACTTTTTTCCATCTGACAAAATGTAGCTTTTGTTTATCTTTCTGCACTTGAATGTAAGCTCCATGCAGCTGGGAATTTACTTCATTTGCTACTATTTCCCCAGTACCAACACATTGCCTAGCACGTAGTAGATGCTCAATAAATAAAAAAATGAATGCATTAGTCCCATTTCGTGAATAATGAGTCAGGAACAGTAGATTTAAGAGATTCGACCAACATGGCACACCTAATGAGTAGTAGATTAGGTTCTGGATCACAGGTGTTCATCCCAAGTCCTGCTATATTTTCAAGACCATTACAGAGACATTGTGCTAACTTGATTCACACTATTGACTTCACTGGCATTAATATCTAGAACCTTCTTTTACCATTTCATGAGTGTTATCTAGAGCAAAACCCAAAATTAAATACATTTACTGATACTGGATAGAATGGTAGGAAAATATCTAAGCTGTGGTGTAGGTAGAGCAATCTACACCACACTGAGAACTGATGCACATTTTCTTGGGTGCTAATCTTACTTACATGGGTCCTGAACAAGCCCTTTACAAACCATTCCAAAGCACTCTTTGTCAATAAGCAAACAGTTATTTTGCTTATTGACAGTTATTTTGCTTATATTTCTGCTACAGTAATAGCATCTTGAGAGATGATGCTATTAAGATAACAAAAGCCATTGGCTACTCTTGGTGGTGGACCATTTAACAGCATGATGGTATGTGATACCACATGAGCACTGGAGAGGGGAACAGCCTTTGCAAATGGGCCCAATAATTGCAAGGCTTCAGTCTGATTATAAGTATAGCAATAAAGAAGACCTTATATAATTTTAGCTGGTACTTTCCCCAGGCTTTTAAGGATTATTAATACACTTCTAATACTAAACACAATTTTATTTAACTTAACTCACTTAGAAGTAGTAAACTCTCCATCGACTGCCATTCTATCAGCCTATTAACCAGCCTGTCCCCTATTAACTAGCACTTTCAAACAGATCCTAGAAGTGAATGTTAAAATTGCAAGAGGCCGGAGAGATCATCCATTAACAGCTCGTCATTTTAAAGGTGAAGAAATTTAGGTTAAATTGTCTTATCAGTAGTACCCAGCTAGGAAGCAGTAGAGTCAGAATCCCAATACTCTTTCTACTACACACAGTTGGATCACATTTTGCACAGGGTCTGCTATACCCAAACAAGCTGTTAAAGGGACGTATTCTGAAATTAATGGCCTTGAAGCATGGTAACATTGTGAAGTAATTTTGAGTGATTTGTAAATCATTGCACAGAATATAGATTAAATGATTTTCATTACACTTTTAGTGTTCTTTAAATAGTGGTCTATCATCTCTGAAAGTCATAATGTCAGTAAGGGTTATATATTATTAATGAAAAGATTTGCTTAAGCAATAAAATCAATTTCCTGACCAATAGTATAATTGGTCATATGGTATGACCATATGGTATAATGTTTATTTTTCTTGAATTACAATGTTAGAAGCCAATATGGGATCTGGAAGGCAGGAATATTGATATAGAATCTCAGCTAATGCCCACTCTACAATAATTAAGTTAATTAATTTACTTTACAAATATATATACTAACCATCTTCCATGTACCAGTGTGAAAGACATTCATAGCTTTTCACCAAACCATTTCCCTTTTCCTTCTGGGCACAGCAAGACTACTATTTTCAGCCTCCGTTGCTGCAGCCATGTGACTGAGTTCTGGCCCCTGGGTTGTCAACAGCAGTGATGTATGCCATAAAGCCCTCACACATGTGATCCTCCATTTACTTCCCTCACCTTCCAACCAGATGCAGAAGGTCTAGTGGAACACTCTGAGCCCCAGGAGATGGCAGAGCCACAAAACAGAAGGAGCCTGGGTCCCTGAGTCACCACTTGGAAGAGAGACATAAGTGCTATGGGAACATAGCAGAAAGTCTTAGGAAAGGCTTTTCAAAAGTCATTGTGTCAGAGATGGACATTGAATTAAGGTTTAAATTGGAAGGAAAGAAAGCAAAGTCACCTTGGATAGAAGAGGGAGCATACACAGAGCTTCAGATGTGAAAATCTTGGGTTAAGTTGCAGGAACAACAAATCGTCTAATGTAGCTTGAGCACACAGTAGAACATAGGCAAACTTTTGAGCACTGAGTCAAAAATTGAGGCGGGGTCAGATTATGAAAAGCCTTGTGTGCCAAGCTAGAGTGTAGACTTTACCATGTGGGCTGTACAATTGAGAAAAGGTTTTAGAGCTGCAGAGTGACATAAACAAAAGTCTTCATTAGAAGGTAAACTCTGATGCAGTGTGGAAAATAACTTGGAAGCAAATGTGAGAGGAGACCAGTTACCAGAACATTGGAAAAGTCCAGGCAAGAGACAAGGCAAGGGGTGATCTAGGCTGCATCAGAAGGAACTGATATAAAAACAGATACAAGAGACCATTCAGAGAAGGCATTTCAAAAGAATAATGTTCAAGTAGCTGTTAGGTATAAGCACTCAAAGTAACATTGACTGAGGTAGGGAACACAAGAGAAGATACAGGTTAGAAGAAAAAGATGATGAATTTGCTTTGAAATATGTTGAATTTGAAGTCCAAATTAGAGAAGCTATCCAGGGTGCAGTTTGCATTACATATGTAGAGCTCAGAAAAATTCAGAATTGGAATTATAAATTTGGGAGTTGGCAACATAGAGAGATGATGGTTAAGCCATGGGGTGGATGAAATCTGCCAAGAAGAGTGTACAGAGTGAGAAGAGAAGGAAGAAAAGATTTCACAAGATACTTGAAAGAGTATTTAAAGGAGTACAAAAAGCATCCAGAGAGGAGAGTATCATGAAAACCAGGGGAGGAGAGACTTTAAGACTCCTACCCATGCAGAAGAGTTCAGACCAGACCCAGCAGGGAAACCAGATATGCTAACGAGTCATAGAGTAGGATTATAGAGCCTGGAACTATGTCAGACACTGTGGGCATGTTCCAAAGATTTGGCAGAGAATGCAAATCTGTCATCAGATTCAAGTGATAAATGCTGGCTGGAAATCAGAGATGGAGCAAGAGACCAAACATCAAGTAAATGCAGAACCAGGGATGTGGTGGATCAAGACTGGAAAAAGGCAAAAAATGTCTAGGATTTTTTCCAGAATTTCTTCTTATCAAGTTCTGGCCAGATGGTAGACTGAGTCAGAATAAACACAAGAGATGGTCAATCGTTTCCAGTAACAAGCGACCTGAAGGGCCACTGGGGGTTGGCAATTAGGGTTCAAGCAACTTTGTTAGTGTTGGAGGCAGATCCCACATTGCACTGGGGTGAAGGAGAGGTTAGTAAGTGAAAACAATGAGTGAAGATGTCTTCCTCAAGATTGTGGATGTTAATGGAATTTAGTGGTGGAAGCTTGAGTAGTAGGCAGAGTTAAGAGAAAGTTTGTTTAGGATGTTTGTAGCTGAGGGTAAGAATCTATTGGAGAAGGAGAAATGGAAGATCGAAAGAGAATAATTTAAGGAATCAAGGTGGGAGTCAGAGGAGATGGGACCAAAGTACTTATGGAGAAGCTAACTGTGAAAATTGTGTCTTACCTTGCTTTATCTTGCCCTTTTTTTAAAAAAAACACAAGAAAAATATGGATAGAGTATAGATGAATGGTGAAGGATATTAAGGTAGTTCATAACTAATAGCATTTATTTTTTTTGTGAAGCCAGGCTAGGTCATCCAGTGAGAGAGCAGGTAAAGGCTTGAGAAGAGACTTAAGTTTTGGAATGAGTGCTGTATGGGGTGTGTGAGAAATTAGATTTGCACTGAAGATCCAGCTCAGCCAAGGTGTCATAAAGAGATAAGATGTTCTTGGGCCAGCCCCGTGGCTTAGCGGTTAAGTGCACGCACTCCACTGCTGGCGGCCTGGGTTCGGATCCCAGGCGCACACCAACGCACCGCTTCTCCGGCCATGCTGAGGCCGCGTCCCACATACAGCAACTAGAAGGATGTGCGGCTATGACATACAACTATCTACTGGGGCTTTGGGGGGGAAAAAATAAATAAATAAAATCTTTAAAGAAAAAAAAAGAGATAAGATGTTCTCTAGCAGTGATTAGAGCCGGAAGGTCTACGAACAGGGAAAAAATAAAATAAAATGGATATTTTGACTGGTGGAAACAAAGGAAAGAAAAGGGGATGAAGAACCCCAAAGTGTTGATGGATATATGATGAAAAGTACTGATCAGTCTACCCTGAGTTGCTTCAGGGCTAAGGTAATGGCCTATCACAGTTCCTACCACAGTACCCAACATACAAAAGGCACTCAATAAATGTGGAACGAATGCATGAATGCACAAACAAATGAATGAATGAACAAACACATACTTGAAATTCAGTCTGGTTATGGAGGAAATGAAGTGGGAGGATGTTAATAGACTGAAAGACTAGGAAGGATTTGAGAAGCAGGAGTGTGTGATGAGGAAAAAGAACACATGTTGTGTGAGTGAAAGAGTTTTAGAAGAGAAAGAATATAGGTTGTGGGCAAAGAGAGTCATTTCAACATTTAAATTTTCAGAGGAGCAGTTCTAAGTGCTTAAAAGGTCCAAAATGTGCTCCTGTAAATGGCATTGGACAAGTGGAATGGAGGTAAATGTCAGTATCAGGGCTGGATGTTAGATGGTTCATCAGTATATATCATGAAGTCATTTAAGATGACAGCAGATGCCGGAGTAAAGAGAGAAACTGAGCCAAGTTCCAAAGTCTGTGAGGATTAAGCAATGACCCAGAGGTAAGAGAAACAAGAACCTAGATATTTCATCAAGATAATATTGGCCCTCCCTACCACCTAGCATTCTTGTGAGGATCAAATAAAAGAATAATTGTATAAATTGTTTTTTGTTGGGAAGTAAGAGATACAAGTGGACAGCATGTCCTTCAAAGCAGGAGACTATTAAATGAAAACTACATTAAATTGCCAGGAAGAATTTGCAGGGAGACAGGATAATGCCGAGTCCTCTTCAAGAAGCCAAAATATAGGAGCAACACTTAACGTGTTGTGGGGGAAGCAGTGTCACTAGGAGTAAATCAGTAAAAGGAAACAGGTAGAGAAAATCATTTTAGCTACTAATTATGTGCTAAGTTCTGGGAGCTTTATCTTTATCATCTTGAATTCCCACAGCATCCATGCAAGGTAGATATTACTACCTTCAGATTACAAATGAGAAAATAGGGACTGTGGTTGAGTGACTTTCCCGAGGCTGCACAGTTATTAAACAGAGTAGGCAGAATTTGAACCCAACTCAGGTAGATCACATCCCATCCACTTTCCACTCCAGTATGTTACGTTAAACCTCGATGTGTTCAGTGCTTTATAGGGGAAACGAAAATATAAAACATTAGAATGATACACAAAGAACTAGTACAAGACAGAGGCAAAAGATGAGGAAACGTGAGCTGGAGGAGACTAGAGGGTGGGCAAGGGAAGCTGACAAGAGGGACCAGACATTACTGATCAATGGCATTGGGGATGTACAAAGTTGAGAGGTGGACAGGAGGAGAGCAAATGAAACTAACCAGCCTTGAGTTTCAACTGGAACTTTGACATTCAGTTGTTATGGTATCTGTGTAAAGTCCATTTCCACTAGCATGGAAGTACTGATTCCTTTTTTTTTTTTTTTAATTTACATGAACAGTCAAGCAGCCATCTTGCCAGTTTAACAAGCACCCTTGAGGAATCAATTAAAACTTCCCATCTCAGAGGACTTTACATATGTACAGTAACAGCTTGGGTTAATTTACTAATTCATCTAATCAGCCTGCCATATTATTAGCCAATTTCCCTAAATCTTGTTATAATTCACACATTAAAAAGGCAATGTCTTCCGATTACCTTCCTGCAAAATTAGACAAAACATATAGACACATCCTTTTAGATCATCAGTCATGATTTTAACGTATTTTATGGAGGATACTTGATTAAGTCGTTTTCCTAAAGTATTTAGGGTGTTTGAAAATTGCTCTTTCAAGCATTTTGAGTGTCATTTTTATGATCTTGTTTGTGCCATTTATTTCTTTAACAAATGTTGTCTTTATATATAGCACACAGATATACCTCAGCCAGGTCCCAAACGGCTCATCAAAAATTCCGAGTTAGAGAATTTAGAATGAAGAGAACTGTTATTTAGTATAAATGCTGTGAAGCAGGGGCACCCCCCCCCACAGCCAGAGGTTTTTAGAAATGTAAAGAGTCTTATGTAACCCAAATATGACTGGGCTTTAGGGGGCAGCTTCTTTTCTCCTGCTAGCTCTTGTTAGAGCCCCTAGGTGCGCTTAGTTATACACCTCAGTCCCCTAATCCATTCCCAACCTGCCCCAATATTTATTCTAACTCCAAAAATATGGCAAGATTTATTGGAAAACTCACATACTATACAAAAGAAACTTCCCCAAATTCTTCCATTAGACTTCTTTCGTCTAGTGACATGTCCCCTCTCTCTCTTTCCCCACTTGGCCTCTCAGAAACCCTCTCTGTTGTCCTCAGTAATTCAGCTCCTCTACCATCCTTTAGAATTCAGAGAGGGATTAATTGCTCTCTCACACAAAGAAGTCATATACACCCAAACTCTCATTTTACTGATCAAAAACTATTGACTAAAGAAGGTACGTGTGGCACAGCTAAGAATGGAATAGGGTTCTGAATATGCTGTTGCTTTTTTCACACCACGTTCAGTATCCTCTGAAGTTCCATCTAACTTTAAAGTTCTCTCAATCGTCTGCTCTGTGGCTCATGATGAGTTTGGGCATTGATCTATAATGGCCTAAATAAAGTTATAATACTGTGAAGGGTTTGAGATAGTGGGGGATGGGGGTTTTATGTTTCTACTTTGATAGAATTGTCCTTGACTGATCTGAAATGCCCAGATACAGGGAGAACTGATGAACTTTCATAATGTTATGTACACACACGTGACTTTATTGTTTGGTTTTTAGTAGGTATGTGGAGGTTGTTTGGTCCATCTCTTTTTGGTTTTCAACTTTAACCTATTTAATATATGAAACATGCCAATTAATCAAGTACAAACACACATTTTGTATAGTTCTATACAATATAAGAAATGTAAATGTGTTTTATACGGTAAATAATTTTTAAAAGTTACTGAAAGGCAGTGACTATCAATCTGATTTGTGTACAGCCTTGCAAAACATATGTCAACAGTTTAAAGACGGTAGTCCATATAGAGATGTACCTTAATATGTTTATGTCTTTGGGTCCTGAATTTATTGATTCAGTTCTCAGGTGCCACACCACTAATTAAGGACAATGGGGTATTGTCAATTTACTATATATTTATATCAGCTAGCTATTTATTTAGCTCATGGCAATTTAGGCTGAGCTCAGCTGGGCAGTTGTTCTGATCTCAGCTGGGCTCCTTCATGTGTCTGTGATCAGCTGTAGATCAGCTTCAGGTCAGATCTGAAGCTTCAGGTCAGGTCTTGATTTTGGCTGGGCTCTCTCATCTGTCTGAGGCCTCTGCTGGGATAACTGGGCTGACTTGGTTCTGCTCCTTATGGTCTCTCACACCATAGCTATACAGACAGGGCTTGTTTACCTGATGGAGGAAGGAGTCCCAAAAGAGAAAAAGCCTGCAAACTTTAAGTTTTAGGCTGGGCACTGGCACACCATCATTTCTGCCACATTCTACTGCCAAATAAAGGGGTGGGGATATGAACTCCACCTCTGGATGAACAGATCTGCAAATCACATTGCTAAAAGCACAGATACAGGAGGGTATGAACAATGAGACAGGCCACTAGAAGTGCTCAGCACAGTACCTGGCTTCACTAAAAAAGTGTTTGACTAGCTAATTCAATAAATGTAAACGATCCACCCTAGGATTACCTTAATTAACCAAGTGAACAGACTAAGTAATTTCTTCACTCCTATTAAATTCTATTTTATAAACACAACATGAAGTTGAAATCTTAGAGAAAATGCATATGGTCCTTTAAGTTCCCATTTCCTTAGACTTTGGGCAGTTGGGCATTTCACAGTGCATGTGGGGTTTTATGCTTTCCTGAAGGCAGTGCAGAGAAAGTAGCAGCAGTGTTTGGTGTAATATGAATTGGGACCTAGAAATTTCCAGGTAGACAGCCTCATAGGAATTCACCCAGCCTCTTCCTGAAGTTGGTCCAATCATCTTTATCAGCTCGAGATTGAAAGAATTAAACAATTCGTTGTACCAGGTAATGGAATCTCTGATTCTTCATTCTGTAGCTTATATCCTAAATGCTGTTTGAAACCAGTATTTCATTAAGTGCTCTATGATAAGTAGTTTGTTCAGATTAAGCTTTTGAATTATTTCCATTCACATTCGTATGATGAACAAGATAAAGCTTGCACTCAATTTTTAAGAATCTATTTCTATACCATATAGCTTTATTCATCCTGTTAATACTTTATGGAGATGTTGAACTGGTGATGCAACAACACAAATGTCTATTTACCCGCTATTTGAAAATGCTGCATTGCTTTTACTTTTGGCACAAAAATGTGAAATGTACTTTTCTAAGTAGCTTGTCTTATATCCTTGTCATTTTTGAAATCTCACCCTATGGATTTTTTTAGTTTATTTGTTTATTTGGTGGTTTTATATGCTTATTTTTTTATATTCAGATTTAGATCTAATGATGCTAGATTCAACAGCCAGATTTCTTTCCTAGATATCACATATGAGAAAATATGGTGACATTTATTTAACTTGTTTGATGGACACTGAATTATAAATCGAGAATGGAGAGTAGCTGTTTGCTGGAACTTTAATTAGCATCTCACTCATTGCCTAGTTGTCTTAATAATTAAATGCCATCTAATTTAATATAAGAAGTTTGCCAAACTGGCTGCTGATTTATGAATATGTGAATGTATTAAACTCTCTCACCTTTAATAAGGAGAGCAATAAACTGTACTTCTTACATAGCTAAACTTTAATTACTTTTACTGTGTTTGAAAATAGTTGCACCCCATCAGATATGGAACATTACACAAGAAAGAAACAATAGAAAATCAAGTAGAAAACACAACCCAAGACTCAAGATTTAAATATTTATGTATGGAGGTATCTACAATTCAGCTTTTTACAGATAGCTTAATTTTCCTTATCTGCTTACATACAGTATATTTTAAGGAAAAAAGCAAGAAATTGATTTCTACATAATATTTTTTCAATTAAACATAGCTCTTAAAATTAATTTTTAATATAAGAAACACTATTTTTCACCATTATAAGTTTTTTTAGAAAGAAGAGTCTCAGAATCAAAGTTAGAACTTTCTAAGAATTGTTACTAATCTCAAACTAAAGTGATATAGAAAACTTTTGAGCTCAGCATAAACTCTTTCTCTTTTTTCAAAATGGAAAGCCGGGTCTACTAAGCAGAGCAAAAACTTTTGGAAGTTGGAGGTGGAGGGGTAAACATTGGAGGGAGGAAGAAGGAAGGTGTTAGAAATGGTAATTTAATGTAAGCACAGATAACCCAACTAAAGAAACTAATTACTTCAATTTACAAATAATGGGGTTCACACTTTTAATTCTGTGGAGGATTTTTTTATTCTGGCTTGAAGGCAATAGGAATGATTAACTAAAGTGAAAAAAATAATGCCCCCCTCCAAATCTCAGTAGCCTATCTGCATAATTTAATTAAATTATCATTTGATCTGTAACTGGATATCATTTGATCTGTAACCGACAAGTAATTAATATATTATGATGACACCATGAATTTTATTCTTTAAAATTAACTTTTTGTTTTTATGGCATGACAATCTCTGATAGAACACAACTTCAAGTCAACATAAAATATGCAGATTTCTATATGCCAGGGATAAGCCAACTAAACAATCACGATGACTTTGAACTCTTCATCCCAAAGATGCATTCGGTGCATTTTTTATAAACTGAAGTAATAAATAATAGATTGGGTCTAAAAGTAATTTGTGTTTTTGCTGAGCCATCTACTCCCAAAATATCTGGATTCTGAGTCTCTAATACATTATACTATGAATTTTATTCCCCTCTCAAAGTCTGATGTGTGGAGGCAAAAGCAAGATTTTGGTAGTTTTGTGTTTCTTTTAAAGTTTTTGTCGTTTCTTGCTGTCAGCTAAAATAGTTCCCTCCTCATTCAGATCACAAAAAGGAAGAGGAGGAGGGGGAGGTTAGAAATTATGTAACATTCTGCTCTATCCATTCCAGGTTGTCGACCACTCTAATTTATTAAAATATGGAGTTTTCATTCTAAATAAGTAATTCCTTAACTCATCTAAATTCTACAAGGGAAAAAAAATTTTTTAAAGGCACCAGCAGCCGTCTGCCCTGCCTCCCCATTCCAAGTGGGCCATTTGCTCAGCCAACAAGCAGTGCTATAATTTGCTACATTGATAAGGTAGGCAGGCAGGCATTTTTTGGACGTTGCCAGATTGGGAAACTGGCAAGTATTCTTTTGTTTTCTGAAGCCATGATGGAAATATACAGAAATACTAATCACCCTAATTGTTTCTTCCTAAGATTTAAGTTCTTATACATCGCACTTCAGGTAAGAGATTCAGAATGATATCAAAAAGTGCTCCATGACTCAGTGAATCCTTGACTGCCTGGAACGCAGACACTGCCTCGGACCCTTACTTGTTGTGTGATCTTAGACAACCTCAAGATTCTGTCTAAACCCACTCATTTGGCAGGGATTATGTACTTTTATTGTTTTGCTTCCTATGTGTCTACATAATATCTTTGCAAACATACTGCCGGTCTTAGGTGTTTAAGGACTCTATATCCAATACATATTTGTGTTTCCTAGTCTGTATGCCCTACATGTGTGTTGATTCATTTTGAAGCCAATGGAATGTTTTGGGTTTTTTTCACAAGCCAATTCTATTGACATTTTATACTTATAGAAAGGCTTTTAGTTCTTGAACCCATTGTAAATAAGTCCCAGTTCCATTCTCCTCACTTGCAAGTAGACCTGCTGGATGTATTTAATTCTAAATGGAAAAAGGAAGATTGCTTAGGGCATAGTTTCCAAAAATGTGTTCCTCTGTCAGATGTTAATAGATGTTATTTTTAGGGTTCCATAGTCAAATGAGTTTGTGAAATGGAAGATTAACATTAGTTAAATCAGGTTTCTTTATGGAAAGACTGCTCTGGAAATTTAATATGCTAATGAGCAATTATAGATCCCTGAGAGTGGGATATAACGTATGTGGTTTCCTACCTTGTTGACCATAAAAACCATGATTTTAGAAAGCAGTTTACATGAATAGTATTCTGAAGAACACATTTTGTGAAACCTGATCTGGGAAACAAGACAAGAAAGACTATTAAGTAAATATATATGGCAAGAACAAGAGAGGTCAAAGATGGCAAAAGTGGCATTTGGAATCAATAGGTAGTATCAGTTAGGATTCCTAGGTTATTATGCTGCAATGACAAATAACCCCAATATACTAGTGATTTAAAACAGATAGTGTTTATTTTTTGTACATGCCTACTGCTAATCACAGGATGGCTAAGGACACTGCTCCACATTGTCTTCATTCAGACATGCAGCTGGAAGAGCCTCCACAGATCTAGAACGTCACAGAACACCATGGCAGTGGGAAGGGAATTTGGAGAACCATGTGTGGACTATTAAAAGTGTAGAAGTGACCCATTCAGCTTCTGCTCACATTCCACTGGCCAAGGCAGGTTACATAGCCATACCTAACTCAACAGACAGGGGGAAATAAAATGCTATCATAGGTCCAGGAGAAGAAAATCAGAATATCCGTGTGAATGTTCCTAATGACTACACAGAGGCTAAGGGAGCTGCCTCCCCCAAGGTCATGCACCTTCCCACATCCAGTGACTTGTCACTGCAGGTGTGCAAGGGTAGGGCCCTCACCCCAACTCAGGACAGTCCTGAGGAGCAATCCTAGCTGCACAGGCTTTCAGAGGGCTTGACTGAGGCCCTTGTTAGGACTACATCATAGACCAAACTCTCCCTCCGCCCAGTCCTGCTTCCTTTACTTCCGTTCCACAAGGTGTTAGTCCCAAAAGCGCTCCCAAAAGAAACACCTGCTTGGTAATCTCTATCTCAAAACCTGCTTTATGGGGAACCCAGTCTGCTATATTATCCAACAAATGTCTATGAATACTATGAAATATTGTTTGTGTTTTTAAACTTGATGTAAATGACATTGTGTAGTACATATCCTACAATTTGTTTTTTTCCCCTCAGATTATGTTTTTGAGATTTATTCATGTTGATCCATGTAGCTCTAACTCATTTATTTTAACTGATTTTTGGAAAATACTACAATTTACTTATCTATTTCCCTATTAATGAAAATTTGGGTTTTCCCCAATTTTTTACAATTACACTTTTGCTGAGATTCTTTGTACATATCTACTTCTTCACAAATGCAAGAGCTTCTCTAATATATATATAGACCTAAAAGAAGAATTGCAATAAAATAGGGTATATGAATTCTCAATTTTATTAGATGTATTTCCCTGAATATTAGTAGAGTTGAACATAAATGTCATTTATTTCTCTTTTTCTATGAATTGCCTATTCATCTCCTTGCCTATATTTTTATTGAATTCTTGATCTTTTTCTTATTGAGCATAAAAAAAATGTACATTCCTGATACCATTCTATGTCAGAGATATGGTTCGAAATATCTTCTCCCGGTCTGTGACTTGCCTTTTAACTTTATGATATTTTTTTTTAATAAATAAGCCTTAAATTGTAAGGCAATCAAATTTTTTCATCTTTTTTTATTTATGGCTGATGTATTTTCTGTGTTATTTAGAAAAATTTCCCCTAACCCAAGTCTTGAAAATATTCAATATTTTCCCTGAAGTTTTTATAGTTTTTGCTTTTTGCATTTGAGCTGTTAATTCACCTGGAATTTATTTTTTTTTTGTATACGATATAGTGGATATACTTTTTTTTTTTTTGAGGAAGATTGGCCCTGAGCTAACATTTGTTGCTAATCTTCCTCTTTTTCTTTTTTCTCCCCAAGCCCCAGTACATAGTTATATATCCTAGTTGTAGTTCTTCTATGTGGGACACCGCCTCAGCATGGCTTGATGAGCGGTGCACAGGTCCATGCCCAGGATCCAAAGTGGCAAACCACAGGCCACTGGAGCGGAACACATGAACCCAACCACTACGCCAACAGGCCAGCCCCTATACTTATTTTTGTATGGTCAACCGATTGTCCCAGCATCATTTTTTCCAACCTGATATCCCACACTAATTTGTAATTCCCTGTGTGTGTGTGTGTGTGTGTGTGTGTGTGTGTGTGTTTTGGGCCCTCTGTTCTGTTTAATTACTCTATTTGTCCATGCTTGTACTAACATCATTCTGATTTAATTTCTATGGCCTTACAATAAATCTTGATATCAGAAAAGCCAAGTCCCTTTCCTTTATTCTTCATTAAAAGTACCTTGGCTATTCTCAATCTTTTATTCCAAGGGAATTTTAGAATCAACCTGTTAACATTCACCAAATAAAATTCTCCTTTGGGATTTTGATTGGAATTGCATCAGATTTTTATATATTAATTTGAGGATAATCGATATCTTTATGACATTGAATATTTCCATTTATGAAAATGGTATGTCTCTAGAGAGACTCTTTTAGACCATATACCTGCCCAAGTCCCACTTTCTCAATATTGTGATACACCCAAGGGAGCCTGGAAGTGAAGGAGCAGGCGATGCATATGCACTGCTCCCCTGTTTTCTCTTTCAGTATAAATAGATTAAATTTGGCACAAATGTGATTTAGAATAAGTGCAGTGCTTTAAGAATGCCTGATGTCACACTAAAGGAGCTAGGTAGCAGCATCTGAAATTGTCTCAAAGACTGAGATATCCAACAAAGGAAGTACAGTTATTAGATTCAAGAGAGTTATGAAAAGGCCTTAAACATTATGTGTGAAAGACAAAGTTTTGTCTTCACTACCAGGAGTCAAAAAGATTGGCACACTGATACTCATTCATTCATTCATTCATGCATTCAATCATTCATTATTAAACAAATATTTATTGAGTACTCACTATTTTCCAGGCACCGAGGGAACAGTAGGAAACCAAACAAAGCCTCTGCCCTTTGTGAATTCACTTAGGGGAGGGACTTCTCAAACACTTATAAGTACTGAGCATTGTATAAAAACTATAAATCACTCTTTCAGTTCTCAAGGTGCTTATGAGAAGATTAACCATCATAAAATCACTAGAGCAATAATCACTGCTATACGGCATGGCACAAACTATAAATGCAGTTAAAGTTCTGAGAAAAAAAGATAATTGGAGATTTATTGAGAGTTATAATAAGTTTCTTGGAGGAACTGTGTCTTGTGCTGGAATTTGAGGACAGGTAGGATTTGGTAGGTAGAGAGGAGAGTGGAGAGTGTTTTAGGTGAGGACAACAGCATAAAAAAGACCCTGAGATGAGACTTTCCATGTGACGTGAGTAGCTAGAGAGGAACTCAACATTCCTGGAAAAGAGAATTATGTTGGGTAAGAGGAGGTGAGGTTGGATAAATCAGGTGACGCCAGATAATGGAGGAGTTTGTTCACCAGCAGAGGAGTTTAACATGGCTGCAGAGACCAATTATAGACGAACCTCTTCCTCCTCCTTTTTCCATAGAGCAGGAAACTGACATGATAAAAGCAAAATTATAGGAGTTATTAACCTAACACTGAAGGAAGCATTGGAAAGTAAAAAGACAAGGGATGGAAACAGTTATTTTGAGCCTGATGCAGCATGAGAGCCTCTGAGGCAGAAGACAGCATGGTCCGTATGTCATGAAACTTATAATCAACATGGGAAGGCAAGACTAATGTGTCTAATGCTAAACTAATAAACACTTGAAAGCCAGATGTTTTCTGGGACCTCCTGCCCTTGGCTTGAACCCCCAAATCCAGACCTGGTTGAATTTTAAAACTCTTCTCATGCTTTCTGCAAATCCCTGGGGGCTTATACATTTCATGGTCACTCTGTCTATAGCACCTGCATCCATGTGTGTTGCTTCTGTTTTCCCCCTGACAATATACACCCAAAACTCTATCCCTTCACCAATTTCCATAAAATATACATGCTCTCCAAGCATTTTATGAGTTTATTTTAATTTCCTGAGCAATTGAGGATTGTGGAGAATGACCACATTGGGCTACACACAACCTTCTCTGCTTCACTGCTCTATTTTCCTCCTCCCTCCCAGTCTCCCCTCTCTGTTCCTCATTTCTCCTTTTCTAAATTGCTTGCAAGAGCCTCATATTCTGCTCTCTTTTTTATGTAGACCACTTCTCCCTCCATCCTCACCCGGAACTGTCATACCCAAATGAATCAAGGTGCTAAAGAACAAAGGGGAAGATATCATTTCTTAAAAGCAGTTAAGTTTGTAAGTAATAAAGAAACCAAAAAATTCTCTTACACAGAAAACACATAAGAGCACAAACCAAGGCAGAAAAATAAATATGTTTCAGACATCATGGTAAAACCCAGGGAAATAAGGGTTACCATAGTTCAGTGAAGGAAAAGATCAATCAAGAAGGGTTTTAATGGAGGAGATAGATCTTGAATTGGACTCTGAAGAAAGGCTAGAATTAGTATTGCAGAGAGAGGAGGCACGAGGTCATTCAAGGTAAGGAAATAACTGTAAGAAAACCACAGAGGAAAGAATGAGCCTGGTATCTGGGAGAAGGCAGCTCTCAACTGAGAATTTAGAAGCAAGATAAGGCTGACTGGGTGCTGGAAATGCCAGATTGTCAGGCTCAAGGGTTTGGACTTAATCCAATACAAATCAAAAGAAGCTGTAACAAATATGCTTTGGAAGGCAGGGGACAAAGGAAATTTCGAGGGGCATTCTCAGAAACAAGAACCAGGGGTTCGAATACCATCAGAATTCTGTTTCTGGTCTCTGCTTCTTTTTGTAGGTTGGCTTTGATTTCTTCTCCTGAAAATCAGCTTTCTCCACCCAGTGGTGGACTATGGTGACTCAGCACATTCCTGGCTTACCATCCATGGAGAAATGGCTCTTACCTCTGGCTCCAGCTCCAACAATCCAAAAGAAAGATTCTATTTGGCTTGGCTTGAATCAAGTGCCCATGCCTAGAACCAGCACTGTGGTCAGGGAGGTAAGGTTGTTGAACAAGATGGCAGTTTCTAACAGACCACATAATAAAACACAGCCAGATTTGGGAAAGGGAGAAAATAGAGACTCAAGAAAGGGGATGAGGCATGGACATCATCATTGGGAGAGAGTTGTGAGTAAGGAAGCAAATATAGCTGTGTCTAAGATTGGACCCGCTGGTAATTCTTATGTAAAGAAAACTGATTTATTTTTTAGCAAGGATTTATTGATAGTATACTATTCTTAATTTTCTATGATCTCTCTCTTTTTTTTCTTACTTTCTTCTAATCTAAGTCATTAGCCAATATTTTGTGTCCTTCCAAGACATCTTACATTCTTTAGGGGAAAAAAT
The DNA here is from genome assembly GCF_057802395.1 of Ceratotherium simum simum. Taxonomy (NCBI): domain Eukaryota; kingdom Metazoa; phylum Chordata; class Mammalia; order Perissodactyla; family Rhinocerotidae; genus Ceratotherium; species Ceratotherium simum. The sequence continues at coordinate 37,081,074 of NC_141911.1, forward strand.
AGAAAAAAAATAAAATCAACTACTTAACAGCTGTTATGAACCAATTATTATGTTAAGACATAGGCCTGTTTTCAAGGAGCTCTTAGTCTAGCAAAGATACCATGTATGCAAATAGCTGTTCCAGCAGATAGAAAATGGTAAATGCTGCTAAAGAGGTATGGATAAAATTCTGAGTTCAGAGTTTATCTCACTATAAGAAATAGTGTTATTGAACTATGTTGAAGTAGAATAGAGTAGATCAAATTAAGACCTGAAGATATGGCAATAAAAGCTTTTCTATAGGGAGGAGCTGCTTGACACTAGAAGAGCATGAAGTGATAAAGAGCAGAATGTGTTGAGGAAAGAGTTTATATCCGACAGAATGGACCTGACCCTAAAAAGAGAGTGGGCCAAGAGAAGTGGAACACTTCCAGATCTGTACCCAAGTAGTAAAGTAGCCTTAGGAAAGAGACAAAGAGATAAATCTAAAATTTTTATAGATAAATGTATAGGACATTGTGACAGGGGAACAGAGGAGCAACTGAGATGAAGAAGCAAAAGAGACGGAGATTTTGAGGGTGAGGGAGCAGGGAAATTAGCAGTGTCCTGGGGCAGATTTACATTACATAGTAAAGACCATCCTCACAATGAGAAGTTATCACCTCCCATTTCTGGAGGCCCCAAATTCCAATCCTAATCCTCTGAGAGATATCGGTAGAGAAGAGTATCTTCATCTCCTCCCACACTAACGCTTGCCAGGGTTGGTGGCGCCTCTGTGCGGCCTGTAGGTAACCCACAAGTCATAAAACCTTAGAGTGCCACTAATGGTGCTACTGAGAGGCCCTTGGCCCTTAAGATCCAGATAAGAGCTGTTCAAATCCATAACCCACTTGTGGAAATCCAAGGATTTTTGCACAATCCATGTTGGGAATGCTTACCTTGGATCCCAGATGCCATTTCCTTTGGAGGAAGGTAACCTTTCCACGTGGGCTGTCTCTATTTCACACCGTGTCAGCCCAGTAGGTAATTCATTCCCTTCCTCAGTGGCCAAAGTTAACTATTCTCACATGGTGTTGGTGTTTACAATAGACTTTATTGAAGGTTTGGAGAAATGGAAGCTGGTTCATATAACAGAAAACAGCTTCAAATGGGATTTTAGACATTTCTGTTTTTTAAAAGCCTTCAATCATCCCATGACTAAGGATTTTTCAGAGGCCACTTCACCTCACATAGTGCCCAGCCTTGCACTGTCTAGAAAGCTCCTCCCACCCCCACCCCATATTTCCTTTTCACTTCTTTCACTCAGAATTTTCCCCCAAGATTTCAAACTCTTTCCACTCTATTATATAGAGCAGAGTTTCTCAACAAGGGTGATTTTGCTCCCCAGGGGTGACTTGGCAATGCCTGGAGACATTTTTGGTTTTCACAAATTGGGGAGGGGGGTGTTACTCTAGGTACCTAGTGAGTTGAGGCTGGGGATGCTGCCAAACATCCTACATTGCACAGGACAGCCCCCCACAACAAATAACTATCTAATCAAAAATGTCAATAGAGGGGCCAGCCCGGTGGCGTAGCGGTTATGTTTGCGCGCTCCAATTTGGCAGCCCAGGGTTTACAGGTTTGGATCCCGGGCACACACCAACGCAGCGCTTGTCAAGCCGTGCTATGGTGGTGTCCCATATAAAGTAGAGGAAGATGGGCACGGATGTTAGCCCAGGGCCAATCTTCCTCAGCAAAAAGAGGAGGATTGGCAACAGATGTTAGCTCAGGGCTAGTCTTCCTCACACACACACACACAAAATGTCAACAGAGCCAAGGCTGAGAAACCACCATATAGAGCAAGTCAGCTCTTCCAGCCTCCATACTCCCAATCTCCCAGTCTCTCTTTGTATGTCCATTATCTATTAGGCAGTTCCCTCCGTTAAACTGAAGGGACCACTGATCCCTGTTATGGCACACAAGAACAACAGAGACCCTGAAATTTCCTTCAACACAAGCTGCCCTTCTTAGAAAAAGTTGTGGTTTTTGAATAGAATTTTTCCTTAATACATATAGAATAAAGTTTTCATCCATGCTCAACTCTACTTACTCTGCCAGAAAGAGAAAGAAAGAGAAGAATGTAAATAGTGTGGGTGATTCTGTCCCACGTTCCACTAGAGCATATGCCCCAGAGGAGCGCAGGAAGGGAGATGTGAATCTGATGTTCCTTCAGTTGGTCTCAGTTCCTGAATTGCTCTCGTAGTATGAGCATCTCACCATGCTAAGTGTGATTCAAGTGTTTAAAGATACATTTTTTTTTTTGTACAACATGGCCCCTAAATGCAAGCCAACTACTTCATCAGGTGTTTAGCTGAGAAAACAGCAATCTGTTCCAACGCTGGAGGAAAAACTGGCTGAGTTGGATGGTATATCAGCCTCAAATGTGCATAAAAAATGGCCATGTATATTGTACTTTGAGGGTGAATTAAGGGATTTTTTTTTAGGGTATTTCTGACTTGGTGTGATTTTTCACTTTGCTCACTGACTTTACAACCAAACTCTATGTAAAATGCAACTCCACATTAGGGGAGAGGTAGTGGGGAAGTAGACGTCTTGGGATAGAGTTTTGAGGGAAATTAGAGGTTGGGATGGTGAGAAGAAGAGAAAAGAAACGAAGGTATGGTGAGCAAAGATCAGAAAGGCAAAGAAGACCGAGAGAGAGCACATAGCTACTCTGTCACTTTTCAGGGACATCTGTTTGATAATTGAAAGGGAAAGTTTACTAATTTTACATAAGGGAAGCTATGCCACAGAGAGCTTGGTTTTTTGCAATACCGATCTTACAATACAATCTAGGCTCAAGGTCTGTAAACTTACAATGTAATGCCTGTTGAATTAACTCTCTTTTCTTGTGTGCCTAATGTAAAATTTTGCTGTATTTGTCTTTTAATTTAATAAGTTATGTTAGCTTGTTTTTTTTATTTAAAAAGCCACCAAGTATATGCCACAAATTCTAAACAATTTGTTTAAATATTAAACAGCATATAACAATGGCAGCTCTTGCAGATATGCCTTTGAAGTCTGTGTTTATATTGTATGTGCAAGTGGCTTTGTGTGTGTGTGAACAGAGAGGTTGAAAAATAGGTGGTCACTAGTTATTTCTGTCTTTGCTGGTGCACATTCTGCCAATGGCCCACCCTCAATAATTTGAAATGGAGACTATTCTTCTGATTGTTAAGATGAGATGGGGAAAAGGAAAATTAACTCATAAATATTGCATGGATCAAAAATTTTATATGAGGTTTGGAAAGATAAATTCTATAGTAATCATTTCAGAAATTCCCATTTTAATTAAATACAATATTTTCAAAATTGTGGTATAGTGCATGGCATAGGCTTTCTAACTTGCGAACTTTCTGAATAATGCGCTAAATAAAAGGAAAATTGTTCTCTACTAAGTACTATTTTCAACAAGTAAAATTCTGTAACAACTTTCTTTTATTTGGGCACAAATTAAGGATATGGATACTTTCTCTGAACCAAATTTCTACCTTTTGTCATCGAGGCTTTAGTCCAGTGCTCCTATCAAGTCAAATTCATGAAAAGCAGTTTAGAATGGAGAATCACAAAAATTAAATGATGAACTGAAAATATTGGAATATTGGAAAGGGTATAGGGATGCAAGAGAGTTACCTAATAGGTTTTAGTTGACTTACCCAATAACCCTATTAGAAAGAAAGTATTATTTGGATTCCAGAGAAAGAACATATTAAAGTCAAAGTTATAAATGTTTGAGACAGAATTTGAATCTGGTTCTGTGGGATTCTACAGGCCATGTCCTTTTCTCTACAATATTCTGCTCAGTTACCTAAACTCCATAATGTCTTCAGTAATACTGAATATAGGAAACATCCTAGTATAAATACATTCAAACTTCACTATAATACTATTCACTATAGACTTAAATTGTGTCCAAATATTCCTATTCTGTACCATCTAAATTAATCAGGGCAATGCACCCAAATCTCGTGGAATGTACACAATAGAGATTTATTTCTCATTCTCTTCACAGTCCAATACAGTTCAGGCAACTCTCCTTGGTGCGGATCCTCCAAGAGGTAACTCAGGGATCTAGTCTCCTTCCTTACTATGACGCTGCCATCCTCAACTTGAGGCCTCCCACACATTCATGGTAAGGGAAGTGAGAGCTTGGACAACTCCTCAAGGGGTTTTATGACCAGTGGAGCACATCACTTCTGCCAACACACCAGGATGCAGGCCCAGTCATATGCCCCAATCTAAATGCAAGGGAGGCTGAGATACATAGCCTTCCTGTGTGCTCAGAAAGAGAAAAATGAAATTGAATTTGGCAAACCCACAGCATTGTCTCTTCCACACCATTTAAGGGAATTTACTTCTTTAAGTAGCAAAAGGCCCTGTAAATATTACGTAAAGGTCAAGGTCAAGCTTACGCCATGGAACACTAGGTTACAACAGGGAGAATGGAACTGTGCCACAAAAGTAGCATGTTTTGCGATGAGAGGCTTGAGATATCAGAAGAAAGTATGCCTGAATGTTAGTGGGAGGAAGCCAGGCAGACAGTCCTGCATATCAAATAGACCAACAAGGAAAAGACCAAAAAGGGAGAAGTGATCCAATCAGGTCAGATGCCAAGTGCACGGAGAGAAGGAAAGAATATGGGTAGAGGAATGGGCAGGAACAAATGGTTTAGGATTAAGGGTATATAAAAATATCATAGCTAATGTTTATTGTTTACTGTAAGCCAGCCATTATACTGGTTGTTAATCCTTATAACAACCTATGAGGTAATTTGTATTATCTCATTTTATAGGTGATGAAACTGAAAAGTAATCTACCCACAGTCACACGGCTACTCAGAGGCAGAGCTAGGATCCAAATCCAGTCTAAGTCTGGCTCCAGAGTCTATGCTTTTAACCTTTATACTTTACTGTCACTCTAAAAGACAAACATGGCTGGATATCCTCTTTTATATGATACCTGGTTTATGACATAGAGGCAACATTTCAAGAGAAAACGTAAAAGCCTGGATGTCAAAGTTCCAATGTACGTACTTTATCACCTACTGATCCATCAGGCTTTATTGGGCCTTTCTTCTTGATCTCATTTCCTCCTTGCAAAATAATTATTTAAAAGGCTAAACAAACTGATGGATACCTTACCAATCACCCTGCTTATAGACTCCTGCTTTGCCATTCCAGATCAGAGGAAATAAAAATTCCTCCAGAGTGGGAAGTTCACAACTTCCTTTGTAATCTGTCTCAACATTTAGTAATCTGTAAGTAGAGTAGATATATGGCATCTGGAATGTATGGGAAATCTGGAGTTCTTCATCAAAATTTCAGGAAGGACAGTAAATTCTGAATAGCATATGAACCCAAAATGGCAAAATGTGTGCTTTCTGCAGACCCTCCACACTTATTGCAAAGAGAGGTTGACAAATCAACCTGGGTGTTGTCTCTTTCTTTCTCCATCTGATCTATCCCGTATGCAGAGTTTTTGCAGACTGAAGGAGAAGAAACTGCTCCTTTTTTCTTATGAATTATTTTTCCTTGGTGCTTTGTGGTCTGAACATCTCTCAAAGAAATGTTGAACAGCTTCTGAAAGCAGAGGTAATGTTGATAACGTTTAATGACCCGTATGGCAGTACTGACCAATCAGGCATGGGTATCAGCCAATCAGAAGGGACACGGGCTGTAAGCAAGGAGTCCACTTGTCCTGATTCTGAGCAACTGAACACCAGTCCTGCCCTTAAGGTTGCGCTATGCTGTTCTAGCGGGCATGCTAAAGGAGATTGTGATCTCCTGCACATTCCCCCTGTGTTAACATACACGAGGAGGGCCACATACTAGCTCTCTCTCTGTGTCAGGCACAGGTTAAAATCTTAGCTTTTTTGGCTTTCTATAGAATAGAGTTACTTGCATTTCAAACTCTGCAGATTTATCTCATATAGATGAAATTCTTGTTACATTTCAGTGATTTTTTTTTGAGATTGGTTTGTATCGGATATGTTTCTTCTCACTTTAAAAAATCATTAATTGAATCTAGTTTGTTCTGCAAACTTACCATGTGGCTCAGTGAAAGATTAGCTCATCTTCACTAGAATATTTAGTTGCCTGATTCCACTATCTCAGTTTATTGCAAAAGATGGCCCTCCTTGATTCTGAGAGTGTAAATCCTGATCCCAAGATCTATATCCCAGCCCCTGACCTCACCTGCCCTTCCACCCATCATTTCTTACACCCCTCCTTAGCTATAACCTTAGATCTTTGTGGCACAGTTTAAGCCGGTCCCATTTTCTTCTTTGCTCAGTGGAGCTGGTCATCACCTGACAAAGACTGTTAATTGTCTCCTCTACTTATTCTCTTCTTCCGTTAGTAGTAGAACTCCAGTTTTACCAGGGCACACAGTCAGTCAACCTTTCTTGAAAATTGGTCTGGCTAATGAGAAGTAAGCAAAAGTGGTGTGTGCAAATTATTTGGTCAAAATTTTTGTTTTTTAATAGAAAACCATGTAAGTGATGCTGGTGATGCAGCCTCCACCACACAGATGAAGACAATACTGTATGGCATTGGGCAGCAACAAGTGAAATGGGTTCCTAAAGACCTCATGCAGCAGAACCATTATCTGCCCTGGACCATATTCATTTTTTTTGACTTTATGTGAGATAGAATTAAACTTCTTTCCTATTCGAGCCATTGTATTTTGGGGGTGTCTTTGTATAGGAGCTTCATCTCTACCTGACTAATATATCAGTATATATGAAATACCTAAAGATTATTTCTAGGTTAAAAGTCATCATATTGCCAAATAAAGTGAGCTGAATAGTGGTTAAACTCACTGAATTCCTAAATCCTGTCCTTATGTTCTGAATGTTTGTGTCTTCCAAAACTCATATGTCAAAACCCTGATCCCCAAGGTGATAGTATTAGGTGGTGGAGACTTTGGGAGGTGTAGGTCCTGCGGGTTCTGGGATTAGTGCCCTTAAAGAGCCCCCACAGAGCTCTCTGGCCCCTTCTATCATGTGAGGATGCAACAAGAAGTCTGTGAGCCAGAAGAGGGTCCTCACTAGACCATACTGGCACCCTGATCCTGGACTTCTAGCCTCCAGAACTGTGAGATATAAATTCCTGCTGTTTATAAACTAACTAATTTGTGGTATTTTGTTACAGGAGCCTGAACAGACTAAGACACCTGTCTAATTTGGACTGAACACTTTTCTCTAGGATTAGAGTGAAAATACTTAGCAATTCATACAATGTAGGTTGACCAACCAGAATAGTTCTGGTAATGACTTAAGATGAGCATGCAATGATTTATATCAGCCCTGCATTTCATTGAGTAAAAGGTGATTAGAATTAATTGGGCTAAGAAGAAAGATGATAGGAAAGTGACCCAATAAGAGTACCACTGAAATGAACTAAATTGGAATTGCTCTGTTCCAAGGATCTGTAGTCTCCTAGGTGGTCAGTTCTCACTGCCCTGAAGTCATCTTCATTCTTGGGGATCTCAGACAGAATAGTCTGACTTTTAAATCCCTGCCCTCAACCAAAACCATGAGCTGGGATTACCTACCAGCCCCACTTTGAGCATTGTTTGGATATATTAAGAATCTATTCCCTCCTCTCAAGATCTGGGGCCAAGAGTACAAAGGCTTATAACAATGGGAGTAAAACATCCAAGTGATGAAAGCCTACCCCTTGTACCTTTCGGCTCCTTCCCTCTCCAACAGTAGCCCCTATCAAGAAATAGGAATATATCACTACCATACAAATTTTTATACTTCTGCAGCAAATATGACAAAATGTTTCCACCTCGTAATATGAGGGTGCTGACTACATTGGAGCCTGTGATTATTTTTTGGTATGCTTAAATATTTTATGAAACATTTATAAACTTATGAAATATGTTATGCTTTATAATATTATAATTAAATATTAATATAACGATATTAAAAAAGAAGCAGTCAAAAACTCTAAGTGATTTTCACAGCAGCAAAAAATAAAATGAACTCAATGGGCTACCTGACTTGTTATGATTAGTTTTGTATGATGTCACTATTAACCAGGTTAAGGAAATCAAATTACATTGATTTTTTTCATGTACAGTAGTCCCCCCTTATGCTTGGGGGATATGTTCCAAGACACCCAGTGTATGCCTGAAACCGCAGATAGTACGAAAACCCTATATATACTATGTTTTTTCCTACACTAAGCACTTATCACACACTGTGGCCATAACTTCTGCAGTTTGAGGTGCAACAGCAAACTCGCACATATTTCTTTTCCCTTCTTCATAATTTCACAGATAGAAGATTTGTTCTTACCATAGATCTTAGCAACCTCAGCTTACAATTTTTTTCTTTCCTTAAATTGAGAACTTTGACATTTTCACTTAAGGGAAGCACTTTACAGCTTCTCTTTGCCACATCTGAATTGCCAGCATCACTACTCTTGAGTTTTGGGGTCATTATTAAGTAAAATAAGGGTTACTTGAACACAAGCACTGCGATACCACCACAGTTGATCTAATAACCAAGACGGCTACTACGTGACTAATGGTTGAGTAGTGTATAATGTGGACACGCCGGACAAAGGGATGATTCATGTCCCGGTGGGACAGAGTGGCATGGCACAAAATTTCATCATGGTAGTCAGAAGGGCAGGCAATTTAAAACTTATGAATTGTTTATTTCTGGAACTTTCCATTTAATATTTTTGGACCAAGGTTGACCACAGGTAACTGCAACCACGTAAAAGGGAGGACTACTGTGTGTCTTACTTTCAAAAACTGTTAATGATGTTTGTCTATCTTTCTGTTTGTACAACCTTTGGATGACATAATGCTCCGATCAGAGTCTACTGCTAAGTCTAATACCAAATTTCCTCACAGGTAGCATATTCTATTGTCCCCTTTTCATCTTGCTCACTGCAGGTCAAGTTTGATTTAAGTAACACTAGGAATGTAGCTTTATTTTATTTCTGTTGGCTTTCCTTCACTATTCTTTAGGTTTATCTCTCTAAATACAGGAACTTCATCTATCTTGATTGAATTTTATTTTTCAACTTCTTAAGGAAGTAAAATCCTACAATGTCAACATCATTTCTTAATAAAGGGATGAAATTGTTATAGAAGTAAACAGGAAGCCTAGGTTCCTGAGAAAAACATTGGAAATCTCCTCACACAATAATTAGTTAAAAACTAGGAATGACCACTATGGCTTTGTCGAAAGCTCATCACGTCCCATTGATTTAATGTTCCTTTCTGATTGGAGGAAAGCTGAAACAAAAGCATCAGTTAAAATCTAACTCAAGAGTAATAAACCCATCTTCATGACACACTTAGGATAGAGGGAGAAAAGTGGTCTGGACTTGACCACAGTGAAATACGTGCAAAGGTAATTGAAAGAATGTGGTTTAACAATTCCCAACTCCCCCAAATAAACCAAAGTTAGTTAGTGCCTTAAGATAATACAATAATAAATTATTAGGTACTCTTAAAGCCTGAAAGTGGTAAAGTACTGACGATTCAGGGGAAGAATCAAGAGGTCATGAAAATCAACATACAGTCTGAGGGCTATTAAGAGTCTTCGACAGCAGCTAGCAAGCTTTATTATTCCAATGATTATGTGATTGTGAAAACCTCACTCTCTTTTTTTATCACTCCCTGACATTTTCTTTCTTCTGTCTCCTCTTTCCTGCTTCTCATCCCTTCCTCTCCCCTACTCCCAGCAGCAGCTGCCAGCAACAACTTAAACTCTGCAAAATGAGCAGCCGGGGGTAATTGTTTCATTTACTGTACTCTAGGGCAGTGGGTCTCAAAGAGTAGTCCTAGAACAGCAGCAGCAGCAGCATCAACCTGGGTACTTGTTAGAAATACAAATTCTTAGGCCCCACTCCGTACCTACTGAATGGGAAACTCCAGGGGTGGGGCCCATCACCTGCTTGATCAGGTGAAGCTCTGATTCTTGAGGGACCTCAAAAACCCTTTGAACTGGAAGCAACATCTTCAATCCCCAAATGAACCAATCATGATCTTCTTTCTGGAGGTAGATATCTAACACTTTTGGAGAGCACTTACTAGATCCAGGTACTGTGTTAAGTACATATCCTGTTGTGGTATCAATAATCTCATTTTACAAATGAGGAAACCTAAATTTAGAAAGATTAAGTAACTTGCCCTGAGTCATTCAGTTAGCATGTGATGGAGCCAAGATTCAAAACCATGCAAGCTGACTCTCTTGTCCAGCTTGATTTGCTGGTTCTGTGAAAAGGGGTAGTGAAATACAGCTCTAGGCTGAAAGTTGCTACTTAGGCTTTTCATTCAAAGAGATTGAGCCTTGGGGCTCCTTCTTGTACCTTGGGCTTTTTGAATCCTCTGCAGAAGTTAGTGTTTGCTTGAATTTCTCAGTGATTGTGCTTGTTGTGATTAACAATCTTGGTTTAGCTATTGGATCCATAGTTGGTTTGTAAATGCATCAGTAGTTGTGTTCTAGTATTGCAATCTTATGGTGCCATGGAAATAACATATAGTGGATAAAAAGATATGTGTATTATGATATTGCATTTTGTTCCTTGGCAGTTTCTATTGAATTATAACAATAATTTTTTTTAACAAATAAAGGTAATTTAAAAGCTAATTATATTTTCAAACAAAACTTCAGTTCACTTGGTACTCAAATTGGAAATAAAAGCAATACAATTTAATGAAAAACAATATAAATGAATATATATGAACAATATAAATGAATGCAGTAACAGTATACATTGAAATGATGTAGCTATAAAAATAATTTTCCTGGATTTTTTCTTTTTTGAGATATATAATTATTGTAAAAATATGTACTTTTGTATTCAATCAAACAACAAAGGAAAAGTTACATTTATAAATGTATTAGAAAAATCCCAGGACTTTAGGCACTTATTTAATCTTTTATACAAGCAAGTAATCTCTCCCGTCCTTGTAGAGTGGCATTGCAAGTCTATTCAGCTTCTACTTAGAGGATGTGGTTCTACCACCTTCATGGTGAAGGTTATTAAAAAGCTTTTTTTTTTTTTAAAGTAATGAACTAGTTTAAATGGAAACATGTCTACTTATTTTGATAAAATATTAAAGTCTAGCTATAATTAGCACTAAGCGCTTCAAAATAGATTGTAGTTTAAATATTAATAATTGATGTGGCATATACCTTTCATATAGAAAGTGTTTAGATATGTTTCATTCTTATACATGGATATTTAATGTCAAAAATTTATGCACTAAGAAAACCATATAAAGCTCTGTGAAAAACTATCAACGTCAAAAGATTTGCATCTGGCAGGAGTTTGTACTGGGAAAAAAGAAAAGATATCTAACCTCAATTTTTACTAAAATTGCACATGTCTGTTCAAAAAAGCCCTACCAAGCGATTAAAAATGCTTCATATTGAAAGAGCTAATAGATCAGTGCCCTCAAAAGGAGGGCAACAATAGAAAAAACAAATGCAATATAATCAAAATATCATTGGATATAAGAATGCATTTGGGGCCAGCCCGGTGGCGCAAGTGGTTAGGTGTGCGTGCTCCTCTGCGGGGGCCGGGGGTTTGCCGGATCAGAACCCCGGGCGCGCACCCACGCACTGCTTGTTAGGCCATGCTGTGGTGGCGTCCCGTATAAAGTAGATGAAGATGGGCACGGATGTTAGCCCAGGGCCAGTCTTCCTCAGCAAAAAGAGGAGGATTGGCATTGGATGTTAGCTCAGGGCTGGTCCTCCTCACAAAAAAAAAAGAATGCATTAATTCCCCACTGTGCCAACTAAATGAAGAGGGAAATACTCAGCTGCCTTAATTGGGACAAACTCAAAACTTGGATTAGGTCCTCGAAATGAGCAGATGACCTCTGAATAGGATGATTCAGTAGGGTGCTTTAGTAATATACCATTACCCCTACTTCCCTTAGAACAAAATCACTCAATTTGAGGAGACTACAGGTGAAAGGGAAATTTGACACTTGCAGAGACTTAGTTTTAGTTTGCTTTGTAATGCATTACCCGTAGCAAATTTACCTCTATCTTTAGGAATAAAGATGACATCTGTCATGAAGCTTCTTACATTTTTCTGTCTGCTATTTCCAGTGTCATATATCTGACATGTGATAACCTCCCTTTATAAACTCTAATGTTAGGGAAAAGATTTTATTCATTTTGGCTGCCCACATGGCTATTCTTGACCTACTTGCAAATATATGACAAGATACTCTGCACATTCTGTTATTCTGACATTTCTATTTCTGACATCGAACACACCTTTTAAGAATAAAATCATCCTTATTATGTGCACATAGGCATCAGAAAATTAAAATTTAAAAATCCACTTGGCCTCATTTTATATGGATACCTTATGGCCTGCCCTTGATGAATTATTAACATGTTATATCACAAGAAGATATCTTTTTTGTTGTTGTTTTCATAGCTAAACATTTAAGTCCTGAAGCATTTCGTTTCTTTGCAATCATCTTTGTTAGAATAAAAAAAATAGTGTTGATCAAAATGTTGTCTTAGTTGTTACTGACAGCTGTTAAAATGCTGCTAAAAATATAGCACCAACTACTGAAAAGCTAACTGCTCCTGTGAAGTCATAATGAGGAATTCTAAATGAGTTCTTCATCAAGTTCAACAGAGACTCTTATGTTTCCCACACCTGACCCACTGGATTGTTTCACTTTTCTATGGTTGTTATCACACAAAATATCAGAGAAACAGCCTCGATGCATAATCCTAATAAGCACACAAACCATGCAGTTATTTATGTAAGATTAGCACGGTTATTTAAAGGTGATGAATTTCCTGTACTAAACCAGGAAAAAGAGGAGAGAAAAAGAGAAGAAATTGAAAATATCTTTATTTTTATCAAAATATACTGCTCTAAGTTCCTCCCCCCATTTTCAACTACTGTACATTATTTCTAAATTTAGAACATCAGTGTAGGCACAGTGAAATCTGATTTGCTTCTAATAATATAGCATACTAATTATGATGCATGTGCTGTTTGGTGCTCTGTCATCTCAAAATCTGGCCATAGAAATGTATTAGGTTTGTGTATTTTCTATTTAAAATGACTACAAATGAAATTAAGGTTGACAGATGAATAAATAGTAAGGTAAACAAATACAGAAATTAATGAATAACCAAAGCTAATAAAAATATTCCAAGTAGTCTAGAAAATTGAGTTTGGTTGACTTTGGATGTTAACAAAAACCCTGATATATTTTTGTATTTTTCTTCTGGTCCACAATTTCTTATTTGCTTGCAATGTTTATAAACTGTAACATGTGTGTTTTGCAATAAACAAAGAAGTTCTATCTTATATTATTCCCCTATTCATCTTCTCTCTCCAACACCCCCCTCCTTCCTCTCTCTGACTCGCCCTGTCTTTCTAACTCTTTCCAACAGCTGGTAAGAGACAGGAAAAAAAAAAAAAAAAGCTTAGCTTTTTAGAAAGAAAAAATAATGCCAGAATGGCTAGTCTTATTAATGAAGTTAACTATGACCAAATGCTTAGCCTTTAACTTTTTAAAATTATTGAATACAACTAAATTATATGATACCGAATCATCTTTACTTTCTTGTCAGTAAAAAAGAGGGGTATTTAATACATTTCAAAATAATATTCAATGTGTGGGGGGAGCTTATGATTTCACCGCTTAAACAACTCTATGCCTTTTTTTTTTTTTCTCCCCCCAGTGTCAGCTGTTTGAAGAAATGGGATTAGGATCAGGGAACTAAGGGGTGGCTCTGCTAAAGCTGAAATAAAGAGCAAGGGAGGATTTTTTTCCAACACATACTTAGATGATATTAGGCTTTGTATCTGAAGTTATATAATAGAGGATGTGATTTCACACATGTAAATTGCAAACACTGAGTCGTGCACTTTACGGTGGCAAACCTCAGGGAGTTTGACACTAATGAGATGAGGGAGGGAGGTGTCCTGAGGTATAGCGACTCTGAATGGAGGGTGAACAGTTGTCAAAAGGGAGATATCTGATGCTGCTTCAAGATTTAAGACTATTTGGCGGCTGTAAATAGTCTCCAACTATTTGGAGATGACATTAAGATCCTTTTCTGTGCTTTTCCTTTCTTAATTTTTATTTTTCTTAAAAATGCATTTTCATCCTTTTGCAAAGAAAAAAATATATCTAAAATGATGAAAAGAACAAACTTTGTTGAGACAGCATGAAAGACAACAAAGCAACGACATTTCTAGGAGTACATTTTTTAAGTTGATAGGGCTCTTTATTAATGGGCATTGGAATGAAGAGTATTCCGAACAACCAGAAAACCCTGCATCTCCATCTTTGATGGAGTCTCTTTGAGGAGTCACTTGTGGGGTGATTCCAAGCAAAACCAGTGCCACTTTCTCTTCAGATGAGAGCCATAGACCTTATCCTGGAGCTGTTCTCCTTTCAGGGTGGCACAGGACAACCTCTTGTCTTACAGCCAGCAAAAGAAAATAAAGAGAAGTAAATTTAATTGTTCAAACGTTTGGGCAAATATCTAAATACTCAGATATCTAAAAACAAGTAAGGTTTGCCTATTAGTAATTGCAAGATCCCCTAACAGCTCTGCCAAAGGATAAGAGATGCTGAAACATACGAGCATATGGACCACTCCCAAGCTATTTTGGTGTGAAAAAGTTTCAAAACAGTATCTCTATACGCTTAAAAACTCAATCTTCTCAATCTATAATACCAAACTGTTTTAAAGGCTGGGAAGATCAAAATTTGAGAATGGACAACAAAAAACACAGGAAGAAATCTTCTAAATTTCTAAAATGTGGCAGTTATAATAACCCCATTTTGCACCATAGTCTGATCCCTGACATGTAATGAAAACTATTCGTTAAAATAGTGATGGCGTACCTAGGTAGGTAAAAATCCTTTAGGGTAAGTCATTTTGTAAAGGGGGAAGGAATAATCAATGCCTAATTTATCAATTTTGTAAACAGAATTTACATTATATAGGTTACTTTAAACGAGGGTTCTTTTTCTCTATTTCATTATGAAAAATTTCCAACATACTAAAAAGTTGCAGGAATTTTTACAGTGAACACCTCTATACCCACCACCTAGATTCTATCATTAATATTGTACTATGTGCATGCTTTATCACATATCTATCCACCCTTCTGTCCATTTTATCAGTCCATCAATGTCGGTCCATCTTATTTTTGATTCCTTTCGAAATTCAGTTTTTGCATTCAGTACGTCTAAATGGTAGTTCTTTTTAAACTTCGTTGATTATATATAAATATGTTAATTTCAAAAATACGTTAATTATTAATTTCTTAATTTCACCTAAAACATAATACCTTAAGAACTTCACATTCCTTACAAACAAGGAAACAGAGGCAAAAGGTCGTTCTGCTAGAGGCCAAACGCCACCTTGAGCGATCTAAGAACTGAGGTAGCGTCAACACTGTGTGGGTGATGGACGCAATGGGAAGCTCGGTATTGGGACAGTTGGGAATGTGGTTGAAGGGAGGTAGTGACTGTTTTAACAGGGCACCCTCAGTGTTTAACACGGTTTTGTGTGGGAAGGGATTAACAACTTTCACAGCTATTTAGGAAAAAAACGGGAAAGAACCCAAAAAAGGGCGGGTGTGTGTGTCAATAAAGCCTGTAGAACAAGGAGTGTTAAGCCGGGGGAAAAGTGGGTGTGTGGGGTCAGTTCGCGGGGTTTAACTGAGTCATAAAGCACAGCAAGCAGGGGAGCCTGTAAGTGCTAATGACATTCACAATGCGTCCCCCCACCCAAAATATTCCGCGAAGGGTAAGTGTAACGGTACGGTCCAAGAGTCTGGGGCTGAAGCGTATCTCTCACACACGTGAGGGCGCGTGAACACGCACACACACACAAACCTATCCCCTGATGGGGGTGATCTGTGCGGCGGGGGGCGACGTGGGACTTGGGGAAGGCTCCCGAGCCAGGAGGCGGCAGGCGGCTCCGCGGGAGAACCCCGGGATCGCGGGTCGCAGCTCCATCCTCCGCCCCCCGCCGTGCGCCGCCAGCCGCGCTCCCCTCTGGGTCGCCCCCCTTTCACTTTCGCGTCTGCGTAGGTGTCTGCCCCGGCGGGCGCAAGGGCTCGGGGGCGCGCCGGGTGGCGCGGGGGCGCGCGGCGCTCGGCGAGCAGAGAGGGGAGGGGTCCTGGCGCTCGGCCCCTTCCTCGGCTGGCTCCTCCGAGCCGCCGCCGTCGGCCTTTGAGCCGCTGTCAGAGCTAGGGGACCGGTGGTGGCCGCCGCTCCTCCCCGCACGCAGACACCCGGGCCTTCCTCGGCGCCCCCCCACGGTGGGGGTGGGGCAGAGGCGCTGCGAGCCAGACAGAGTGAGAGAGGAGCAGCCTCCAGGGGTGGGCAACGAGGGAGCAGGAAAAGAAACTTTTCCCTCCCGGCCCCGCGCGTGGTCCTCGGCCCGCACCTCCCCCCGCGGTGGCAACTGCACCTGAGTCCGGGGCGCGAGGTCAGGGGACTTTGGGGGGCCGTAGGGAGGGGTGGGGGATTACGTGCATTGGGGTTCTGTTTTCGCTCGGCCTCCTCGCTGCCAGTGAGCAGGGTGGGAGGGCGGCCACTGGCGCCCCCAGCCCCGTTTCCCACGAGCCGGTGGCTGGACGCATTGCTGCCTCCTCCTGCTGGTGAGGGTGTGACCCGGGGAGGGGGCCGCGGCGCCGCGGGCTCCCCCTGTGGCCGCCCCCTCGCACACGCACATACACCCAGACACACACGCTCCGCCGCCGGAGCTGTCACCGGCCACCCCAGGCCCGGGGAGGGGGCTCGGAGGGCGGACTTCCCGGCTCCTACGGCCGCCGCCGTCAACGCCCGGGAGACAGCAGCCTCGGGAGGGGGGCCCGCCTCAGGCCCGGCCGCCGCTGCTGGGGGCAGGCGGGCGCCCGCGTCCCTCTCTGCGCGATTTGGCGCCGCCGCCTCGCCGCCTCCTGCGGGGTAACTACACTACTGCTCTATTGCTCTACCCACCGTCAGTAGGGCGACTGCCGGGATTCTCATCCTCTCCATCCTTACCGCCGATCTGCTAATATCGGACTCGCTGGTGGCGGCAGCGGCGGCGGCGGCGGCGGCGGCGGCAGGAGTCTCGCTGCCCCCACCCACCCCCCGCCCCGCGCCCCAGCCTCCCCACCATGTCCTAGAAAAGGTGAGTGCAGCGACAGTCACTTTGCGCTGACAGCGGCGGGAGGGGGCCGGGGAGCGCAGGGGCGGCCCTGAGGAAGGCAGGGTCCGCGAAGAGGGCGCAGGTTGGCGAACTGAGGTGGGCTGCGGGCAGGAGACCGGGTGCCCGCCGGGCCGCCTCCGGGCAGGGGTGCTGGGCGGCGGGCGAGCGATCGCGGCGGCTGTCCCTGCACGGTTCTAACCTAGATTTTGCAAGAAGCTGAGATCCAGGGCAATACCAGCCCTCCGTAAAGGAGGTAGAAACTTAGTAAAAGAGACACGTCCATTCCTTTAATAATGAATAATTCGGCAGCGCAGACTCTGCCGCCGCCTCCTCGCGTGCCCGGGCGCTAGGTCCGGGACTCCCCTCTCTCCTGCCCGCCGCCCGTGCTCGGCCCGGGTGCGATCGATGCCCGACTGCCGGCCTGGCCCGGGGAGCGCGCGTGACGGCGGGCCCCGCGGGAAAGTTGGGACACTTGGCGGGGACTCCCGGTTGCGGGGGCCGCTCCGCGCAGGGGACTCCTGAGCACCGGAGTCGGGGGTCGGGACCAGCTCTCCCGCGCCGCCGCTGTCGCCCCCGCCGCCAGGGAGTTCCCTACCTGGAGCGGCAGAGAGTTCAAGTCTTCCTGCGTTCGGGGTCTGGAATCCTGAAGCTTAATTAACTGTAAGGAGAGGAGGGGCGTTTGGGTACAGGGTGAACCTCCCCCCCCCGGACTTTGGCGGGTGCGGGGCAGGGCTGAGGCGGGAAGCTGCACAGCTGCCGCCGCCGGGCTGCGGGTCGCCGAGGGCCGGAGGACCAGATTTAGGTGTGTACGTCACTGGTGCTGACTCCGGGCCAGCCAGGAGCCTAAAACGGAGCCTCAAACGCGGAGCCTCAAAGTCCTTAGAAATCAAAGTTAAGCAGCCCATCCTTTTGCTTAGTAACTACAGCGTTTGGGTGGGCGGGAGGAGTCGAGGTGGGGGCGGTTAGAGGGAAACCGAAATTTCTTCTTGCAGACACTCGTTCCTTAGAAAACAGTTTGCTTCCTTCCCCCCTCCTGTATGTTTCTCCCAATTATGTGCACCCCCTCCCACCCATTATAAAGACGTGAATATCCTCGATGATAGGCTTTCTTTCAAATAGAACTAGTGGAAAAATCCAATCTAAAGTAGTAAAAACAGCAACAAAAGTATAAGGGAAGGAGAGCAGCGGCTCTTGACCCTGACACTTTTTGGGGGCAGGGGGGCTGGCTGGGAGAGAGGCTGTGTTTAAACAGCTTTGGCTGCACTGAAATCACCCGCTTTTCCTGCACGGTTAAAACACGGAAATTTAAATCGAGTGGGAACGTGATCCTCTTGCTTGCTGGCGGCGGACGCTGCGGCTGCTCCACTGAGAGGCATCTCGGCAGAGCGAGGAAAGGGGCGGGGAGAGGAACTCGGGGGTCGGTGAAGCCCACTAGGAGTCCTCCCGTTCGCGCGGACGCTGTGGGCGGCGCCCGGGCCAGGGCTGCCCCTCACCTGGCGCTGCAGGTGGAGAGCGTGAGGGGACACCACGTTGACTGGCTGTCAGAAAAACCGACTTCTTTCGCATCACCACACTTTTCACGTCTTTCCTGATATCCTGGGGTCGGCCAGGGCGAGAGTCAGGTGGGCGTGAGCAAGTTTGGGGCGGTCGAAGGAGGGGGCGGGGGGCAGCGAGTGGAGGGTGCCTAGTGTCGTAGCCGCTGCCCGGCACCCCAAGCGCCCGCCGCTGCTGCGGCTTTAAGGGAGCTGCCGAGTCCAGGCTGTGTCGCAGCAACTTTGTATCAGTCATGTCGCCCTAGTGACTGACAGCCGTGACTGTCCAATGAGAAGCCCGCCTGACCCGTGCAGCGTGGAGCCTTGCTTCTCTCCGGGCCAATGGGAAGGGCTCAGGGGGGCGGGATAGCAACCTGAACTTTATCTGGACATGTGACCTGCTTTTAAAAGGGCCGGCCCTCGAGCTGGCCCACTCCCCCTCCGGGTTTTCGCCCGCCCTCTCTCCTCCCTACTTCGCCCGCCCTGGCCCTGCCCCTGCCCCCTCTCGCTCCCCCTCCTTTCCGCCCCTCCGCGCCCGGGGTGTCATTGGACCGGGGAGACGCAAGCCAACTTCAGGCTGCTCGGAGGAAGCCCGTGCAGTCACCTGGGTGCAAGAGCGTTGCTGCCTCGGGCTCTCCTGCTGCAGGGAGAGCGGCACTCGCTGGCCTGGATGTGGTTGGATTTAGGGGGGCTCCGCAGCTGGGGTGTCGTGGCGTTGGCGGGCGCTGCAACAGGTAGACTCCGAGAGACGGACCCCGGTCGAGGCAGGTGTGTAGGGGTGCGCGGCGGGGCGCCGCTTGCCGGGCTCGGCGTGCGGCTGCGGCGCGGGAGCGTGCACTTTGCAGGGAGAAGTGGCTGCGTAATCCGGAGGCACAGTCAGTACAGTGCTGTGTGCTTGTTGTTTTGTTTTGGTTTTTCCACTTTTTCCCCCCTTTGGCCGCCAGAGGACTATTTTGGGAAAGTTTGGCCACTTTGGATAAATGCCCTCTAACGAGCAGCTTTCAGCCGCCTTTGGCAGTGGGAGGTCTACCACCCTTCCTTTTCCCCAATGATGAATTTCGGATCGTTTTCCTTGTACAATTTTTAAAGGACGTTTGAATAATATTTGTTTCCTCTAGCAATTGCGGAAGCACCCAAATCTCAGCTGGAGGTGTTAGTGGAATAAGGGCAGTTGAAGGAGATAGATCCTGTATGGAAGGGGCTCTGGAAATTCGTGCATTTCCCCTTCCCTAATATTCACGAAACTTGAGACAGGCTATGCTTTCTGTGGCATCAATTGGAATTCTAAAGGTAGGAGAGAAGGGTTGAAGCTTCTTTTGGTGGCATCGGTACCCTGCAACTGAATTTAGGTGCATGGTTTTTTCTACTGAATTTTAAAAGACCAGTTTTAAATTATAATGGTTTTAACTATTTGTTATACAGTTTTAACTATTTATTATAACATAGAAGTTAGGAGAATTTTGATAGCAGACACGTTTTTGAAACCTGAATTTCAAATGCACTAAATTACTCTTTAACATTTGTATTGCCATTTCTCTAGGTGCTGTTATTGGTGATATTAACACAGTAATGATAACAGCGTTCTCTATCTGTAAAGTTCTGCTGTGAAGTTTTAATTTTACGTTTGACTTCATGGCACGCTATCATGGAAATGCTTGAGGAAAGAAGTTTAAAAAACAAAATCTAAATGGGAGCTTTTTCCTTTAAGGGAGAAATAGTTTTGTTTGGGGATTTTAGAAAGATCAGGTGGCTCAGTGAATTAGGTGAGTGAATAGAAATCAGGTGTGCTCAGTTCTAACTGGTTTTCCTGCTGTCTTAGGTGACCTTGGGCAGGTTTCTGTCATTTACCTCATCTATAAAAGAGGGGAATATAATAATAGTTTTGTAATAGGGATGACAAAAAAGTAGTTACATACAGCGAACTTTTACAGCTATGCAACCAGTGAAAACTGTGCAGTTCTTAAGATCTGTCTCTAAGATGCCATATTATTGTGAAATAACTATAGAAAATCGTGTGTTTAAAATGGGACTATGTTTTGAAGGTGTTAAAAGTGGAAGTGTTG
Organism: Ceratotherium simum simum; assembly: GCF_057802395.1. NCBI lineage: Eukaryota > Metazoa > Chordata > Mammalia > Perissodactyla > Rhinocerotidae > Ceratotherium > Ceratotherium simum. The sequence continues at coordinate 37,101,863 of NC_141911.1, forward strand.
TCAGATAAAATATAAAGTCACCAGAATCTTTGTTAATATTCCTGAAAAAACTACTTCCTTATGGAAAAGGGCAATTTAACACAGACTGTAAAACATAAAATTTTAAAGTCAGGTTTTTACTTTGCACAAAGAATGTTCAAGAGTATACATATGGCTTAAGGTAGAATTTCTATCAGTGCTTTTTCGTACTTATGTGAAATTTCCTTTATGTTTTTGGGAGGGGGAGGCCATTTGCATGAAAATTAAAGGGTCATAATGGTTTTTGTCTTTGTCCCATGAGAGTCTCTGTTATAGTTCCCATTGTAAGGAAGACAAATCTGGTTTTATGTAAGCTAGATTTGTATCTGCTTTATCTTATACTTTAGTAACAAAAACTTTCTCTTAACCTTCTGGATATTAAGTTCTATTAGGATCATATTCATCAGCTAATATTTTCAGTATTTGCTAGTAAGTTCAGGTTGTCTGAAATTCTGCTCAAGCCATGGTTATTATGCCAATTTCAAAAAGACAACCTGCGTTTCCTGGACAACATAAGAAATAAATTCCTAACCTGATCCGTTTGTTTACAGAGAAGACCAATTAAATAATAGGGAGAATTCAGCATAAAATATTTCAATAATCCTATTAAAAAAAATCTGATCTTTACAAATGTTTACAGTGGAAGCCATGCAGATACTAGATGTCCTCCGTTCTTTTGTGTTTGTTGCCAACCTTTACTCTATTTTCTTTATTGAGAAGTGCATTAGATTGGTAGATGAGAATACCTTAGACAAAGCTAATTTAGATTTCAGTAAATCCTTTTGCACATTCTTTAATGATAGCCCTGTCAATACTGTGGTGAGGTGCAGGCTCTTTTATGTTATTGTTAAGAGAGTTCAAGGCCAGCCAAAGAGGACTTGGAAAGTTGTGATCAGCTGCATGATTTGGCTGATAAGGTTCTTCCTTGTAGAGTGCTTTAAGATTGTTCTTGCCTGCCATCTCCGTATAGTTTCTCTTCAGATCTTCATATAGCCTCACAAATCTGAAATATGACTCCTGCCTTAGGGCAGAGTGATGAAAAGTGTCCCTCAGAATATTGGTAGATGTTCTACGAAAAAAGCGTGCAGTGGATTAAAAGGATTAAAAAGGAAAACAGGTTTCTGCACTGTAAAAGTTTTAGCTTGCAAATTTCCACTGTGAAACTTCAAAAATGCAGTAAGTGATAATTAGGAGGATGGATTTTCAGAGAGGCATCTGAATGGGATCCCCCTTCAGGCTCAGGGCGGATAGGCCTATTGCCTAGGACCAGGGGAGAGAAAAGGAGACTGTAGGTGTGGGAGTGGGGAGAGGGAACCTCTGAAGACCTTTGGTAAGGGTGCAGAAGCATGGGTGACTTCCAGGCCTTTGGGAAGAGGGTGGTGCAGTTCACCAAGAAGGGAATGTGGGTTTGGAGACAGGGTTGGAGGAGGGGGGCTGATACACAGAGGGTGTTCAGTTTTGATGTGTTTCTTGTGGTGGTGAATGAATTTGGGCCTGAAACATCTATACCTTAGATATATATCCGTTCAAGTTTTGTATGGGGAGGACAGACTATTCTTAGGCAGAAGTAGAAGCAGCACATAATATTTATTGGTACTTTTCAACATATGGCTGTGACTAAATGGTTTTTCAGTAAAGTAGAAAAGGCAAATATTAGCTGTTTAGGTCCTATTTCACTATATATGTATATATTTTTTCAACTTTTGCTGGGCTTTCATCCACAGTAAATTTTTTTGGCTTACCAAAAGAATTACCAGATAACTTGCCCAAATTTTGTAATTTGACTTAGTTTCCTCTGTTTTCTGATTGATTTGAGATTAGGAATTTATAGAATAATGTTCTTTAAGTAAAGTAAGCTACATAATTGATAGATTTTGATTTTCACAAATCATTGGGTATGGATTATATTATATAGTTTCAAATTTTTCATTTGCACTGTGTTGTCTGCTTGAGATGCGGTGGTGAAGTTGATCAAGTTTCTGCTTTCTGAGAACTTAAAGTCTAGTGTAGAATACAGAAAAGTAAGAAGTAATTATGATACTCAGACAGTCTGGACATTAAATTGCATTATAGAGCCTTGGGGTATCTAATGCCAGTTTATTTGGTAGAGTCATTCTATTATTTTTCTGTGTTATTGTAAGTTCTGTAGCAAAAAAACTTCCTAGTCTCTCTTTTTAATGAGGAGATAAGGGGCGGGAATGGAGGTAGTGAGTGGCAAAGAGGGAAAAGAATGAGAGGCCTAAAAAAAATTTATGTACAGAATTGCAGAAACTGCATCTTTTAGATCAGGACCTTTATTTGGGTCATAGATTGTTTACACACCTGCAAGGATTTGGAAAATGCATACATAAAGATTTTAAGTTTTATATATTAAAATGTACAAATAAAATTTTATTAAGAATGAGTTAATTTACTTTAAGATATGTTTCTTTAGAGTGGTGGTTCTCAGTGCGGGTGACTTTGCCCCCTAGGGGCCCTTGGCATTGTCTGGAGACGTTTTTGGTTGTTACAATTGGGGAGGGGGCGTGCTACTGGCGTCTAGTGGGTAGGGGTCAGGGATATTGCTAAACATCTTACAATGCATGGGACAGACCTCTACAACAAATGATTATTAGATTCAAAATGTCAGTAGTGCCAAGGTTGAGATACCTTGGTGTAGAGAGAGACCTGGGCTCAAATTCCAGCTCCGTCACTTAGCTGTGCGACCTGTGCCTCAGTTTTCCCACTTGTATCATTTGGATAATACTTCTACTAATCTTACAGGGTTGTTTTTAAAGGTAAATAAGTTAATATATGTGAAAGGCTTGTATTGAGTTGCTTTGTATTGCATTCAAATATTGCCTTGAGTTGTATAATGCATAATAATTATATAAATATAGCCTATTATAATCTGTTTATGAAATAAATTTATATAGAGAGCCAGTGGATGTAATTGTATCTCTAAAACAATCCTGTGGGCTCCCTGAAGATGGAGACTGTGCCTGTTTTGTTTATCACCACAGATTCAGTGACTGGTTGTAGGCCCAGGATATAGCACGCACTTGGTAAATATTTGTTGAATGAATGAACACATAAATTGTCAGGACCCATCTCAAACTTCCTCCATTTACTGTTGAGAATGAAACTGTCTGTCTGTTGGGAATCCTTTTAGCAGAAGTACCACTGGGTCAGGGTGCGTGTTCCAGTCTTTGCCAGTACTGAAATACAGAGAGGACAGTCCTAACATCCCCAAGTTGTCATACAGCCTCTGTGAGCTATGGACCATCTTAATTCATCAGGATATATGAATCTTTACTTTTCATAACTGACGTTAAATTATCTTCATCACTAATGCATTCTAAGAAAATTTTATTGTTTTAAAAATAATTCTTAAGTTATTTTTCCTGTAAACATTCACTTGATAAGTTTATATTGGGAAATGGTAACATTAATTGCATTTCCTTATTGTTTTTAATCCGTGTATTAGATATGAAAAGCAGCTTCCATATGCTCAAAAGACTCCAAAGGCTTTGGAGTTAGATTTAGTTTTAAACTTGACTTGGACCTTGGGCAAGTCACTTACCTTACTAAATCCTCAGTTTCCTACTTGCCTGACTCATCAGTCCCCAGGATTGCTTCAAATAATAAATAAGTTAACATTTGTAAATATTCTTTGCAAATTCTTAAGGCTGTATTATAGCAAATATGTTACTTTTATTTAGATGCAAAATAGTTTCATATGCTTGCTGCTTATATTCTGGCTTCTGGACAAGTTACAGTCTATACTCTGTTATATCAGCACCTAAAAAGATAACAATTTTAATATAACTAGAAGTATTGCTTATAATAAGTAGAATAAGTATTTATAGCTTAGTAAATGCAGTGTTAGAATGTCTCTTGGAGTAATTTTGCTATAAATGACTCTAATTCAATTCTTTAATATAAATTTATTTGTTAGCTATGGAGACCAAAGGCTACCACAGTCTCCCTGAAGGTCTAGATATGGAAAGACGGTGGGGTCAAGTTTCTCAGGCTGTGGAGCAGTCTTCCCTGGGACCTACAGAGAGGACTGATGAGAATAACTACATGGAGATTGTCAACGTAAGCTGTGTTTCCGGTGCTATTCCAAACAACAGTACTCAAGGAAGCAGCAAAGAAAAACATGAACTACTCCCTTGCCTTCAGCAAGACAATAATCGGTCTGGGATTCTAACATCTGATATTAAAACCGAGCTGGAATCTAAGGAACTTTCAGCAACTGTAGCTGAGTCCATGGGGTTATACATGGATTCCGTGAGAGATGCTGACTACGCCTATGATCAGCAGAACCAACAAGGAAGCATGAGTCCAGCAAAGATTTATCAAAATGTTGAACAGCTGGTGAAATTTTACAGGGAAAATGGCCATCGTCCTTCCACTCTCGGTGGTGTGAGCAGGCCCTTGAGATCATTTATGCCTGACTCTGGGAGCTCTGTGAATGGTGGGGTCATGCGCACCATTGTTAAAAGCCCTATCATGTGTCATGAGAGGAGCCCGTCTGTTTGCAGCCCTCTGAACATGAACATGACGTCTTCGGTTTGCAGCCCTGCTGGAATCAGCTCTGTGTCCTCCACCTCGGCCAGCTTTGGCAGTTTTGCAGTGCACAGCCCTGTCACCCAGGGGACTCCTTTGACGTGCTCCCCTAATGTTGAAAATCGAGGCTCCAGGTCGCACAGCCCAGCACATGCCAGCAACGTGGGCTCTCCTCTCTCAAGTCCATTAAGTAGCATGAAATCCCCAATTTCCAGCCCTCCAAGTCACTGCAGTGTAAAATCTCCAGTCTCCAGTCCGAATAACGTCACTCTGCGATCCTCTGTGTCTAGCCCTGCAAATATCAACAACTCAAGGTGCTCTGTTTCCAGCCCTTCCAACACAAATAATAGATCCACGCTTTCCAGTCCAACTGCTAGTACTGTGGGATCTATCTGTAGCCCTATAAACAATGCCTTCAGCTACACTGCTTGTGGCACCCCTGCTGGATCCAGTGCAGGCCGGGATGTGGTCCCTAGTCCAGACACACAGGAGAAAGGTGCTCAGGAGGTCCCCTTTCCTAAGACTGAGGAAGTAGAGAATGCCATCTCCAGTGGTGGGACTGGCCAGCTTAACATTGTCCAGTACATAAAACCAGAGCCAGATGGAGCTTTTAGCAGCTCATGTCTAGGAGGAAATAGCAAAATAAATTCTGATTCCCCATTCTCAGTACCAATAAAACAAGAATCAACCAAGCATTCATGTTCCGGCACCTCTTTTAAAGGGAATCCAACAATAAACCCATTTCCATTTATGGATGGCTCATACTTTTCCTTCATGGATGATAAAGACTATTATTCTCTATCAGGAATTTTAGGACCACCTGTGCCCGGCTTTGATGGTAACTGTGAAGGCAGTGGGTTCCCAATAGGGATTAAACAAGAACCAGATGATGGGAGCTATTACCCGGAGGCCAGCATCCCGTCATCTGCCATTGTTGGTGTGAATTCAGGTGGACAGTCCTTTCACTACAGGATTGGTGCTCAAGGTACAATATCTTTATCACGATCAGCTAGAGATCAATCTTTCCAACACCTGAGTTCCTTTCCTCCTGTCAGTACGTTAGTGGAGTCGTGGAAATCACACGGTGACCTGTCATCTAGAAGAAGTGATGGATATCCGGTCCTAGAATACATTCCAGAAAATGTATCAAGGTGAGTTGCCCTTTTCTCCTTTTTTGAAAATTGTGGCTTTATAAAATGTTGAAGGTTAGCGTTATCTTTACAGTTGATAAATTTAAACACTTTTCAGTTTACTGTTTTATTTTTGTTTTCAGGATGGTAATTTAGTGCTTCCCTCTTTGCTTGTTGGTATAATGTTACTTCTTTTTTGAAATAGAGAAACAAAAAATTCTTAAAGTCTTTTGGAAAATATTTGTGTTGATTTTGAAGAAGCATATATAGGTGTTCCCCTCTGTACATTGCCTGTTTGTAGGTATTTAGAAAAAGATTGTTTTCCACTCCCTGTTACTATATTTACTTTAGCCACCTACTGCTAGATTTTTTTTTCTTTAGCTATATACTAATTCACTAAAATTGCTTTAAATTAGTTTCTTTGTGGTCTTAGTCTTTTTTCTTAGCTATCTCTATTAATCACTTCATTGGTTGTGAAAAATGAAATTGAACCCCAAATCTGTTACCCACAAACTCCCCACTCTCTTCATCCTTTTCTAGGTAGGTTAGTTGTATGTAAGTTGTGGTTTTTCAATACAAATAAATCATTTCCTTAACTGTTGAGGGCTTTTAAAGACTCAGCACATCTAAAATTACTAAGTGGACAGTCTTGCTTTCTTACTCATATTAGAAGTGAAATATGTCACTGCAGTTTTGAATTGGTTTATTTATAGCTTTTAAGATCTGCAGGAAGACATACCTTATAAAATATCTCTTGGCTTTCCTTCTTGCAGATAGCATACCGTGTATATTTAGAAAAAACAAAGACGAGCTTTAGATATGACTATAAAGGGTGGTTCTAAGTTATACCATGAATACTTGCATTGGACTTTGCTTCAGTACTGTTTTTATTACATGGTTGTAATAAATGATCCCTTTATTGAACATGTAAAGAATAGATTTCCTAGATATAGTTCATTCCTTTGGAATCTCAGAATATGTGGATATTTTCCTTAAAAACTTATTTTGTGGGAAATGTGTCCACCCCATTAACAGGATATAAGGTTCCTATATGTATTCCTGTATCTTTCTCCTTCTACTGTTTTTTTCTGAACCAAAAACAAAAACTTTAATTTGTACATTCTTTTCCTTGTCATGGACTCAAACCGTGCTCCTCTTACTTTTGTGGGAGCATACATTCCATAAAGGATACTTATATGTTCTTACAGTTCTCAATAGCACGGACTATTCAGTTATATTCTGATGCTGCCTCTATCTCTTATATTCTAAATTCTTTAACACAAGTCCTGAGATAGCATGACTTTCATCAGAACCAAACTCGGCTGGTGTTCTCCTGCTAGTGCTTTGTTTTACTTTTAGAGGAGGAAATTTTGCACGTGATACAGATATTTTTGTAAGTAATGTTTTAGTGAGTTAGTAGGAAGGAGTACAGCCTGGTAGTTAAGAGCATGGCTGCCGTGGTTGAAATCCCAGCTCTGCCACTTAATTGCTTTGTGTTCCTGTGCACATTCCTTCTCCTCTCTGGGCTTTAGTTTTCTCATCTGTAAAGGAGATTAACTAGTACCCATTTCAAAGGTAGTTAAGACAATTAAGTGAGTTAATTTATGAGAAGCACTTTGAATATTATCTGGTATATAGTATGCCTTATGTAGTATATACATTTTAGCTCTTGCTATTAGCATTATTACATTGTTTTCATAATCTTTAGTTTCCATTTCTTTTAGTTTTCTCTGTTCTTCATTATATGCAATTCCACAAAATCTTTTAAAGAAATATTATATAAATAGTTAAAATATTTGTTGATAATTCTTATGATTAAATTCTACTCTGATTTTTTTTTTTTAATGGTTAAGCACTATGTATTTCCTACTGTATTTCTATTTATGCTCTTTTAGTTTTCAAGGCTGTTGCTTTAGGTAATGATATTTCTGGTAGGAATACTAGAGATACACCAGCTAAAATCATGAATTCTCTCTTATGTTTGTTCTGTATCCTGTGTCTACTATTTTAATTGTAGTTTTCACACTCAACTCATGAAGCCCCTCCTGATGATCTAGTGACCCATTTAACCTTATGTATTAATAGGAATCAGTGACCTTGAGCCAGCTTGCATTTGTGGGCCCTGGAGGTGTTGTCTGGTGACTCTTCTTGAGTATTCCAAAATTCTTAATATAATCAAAGGGGATTCATTTTGTTTACATACATACCGGTATTGTGCTAGTTAATATGTTTTCTAAAAACTTCAATATCAAAACTTTAATGTTCTTTGAAATCTCTTATAGATTATTAATTTTTATAGCTTTTCCTGGTGAATATTATCCAAATCTGTTTTGATCATTCTCAGAATAAAGGGTCAAGGATCAGAGGATATTTAGATCTTTTTCTAGATTTCAGGCTACATGTTATAATATTTAACCTCATCCAAGCTTCATCATTGGCCTCTTATTTTGTGTCTTTTGAACCGAAATTCAACCTTTTTGCCTGCTTCATAATTTATAATGATGATACCCATTCCAAGGAATGTTGAATAAATTAATGTATTAAAAATTATAAAGGATCAAGGCAGTATGTAACTGCTTCTAGGTTTCATGATATCCTTCATATTTAGGTTGAACTCTAAACTGTTTTCTAGTAGATTTCAAAGTATGGTTTGGGTTTCTGAGACCTTTTCAAGGAGGTTCATGAAGTCAAAAATTATACATTGATAGAAGATCCGTTCAAAATGGAAGATAGACAAATGGATTATAATGTAGTGGTGTATGAAAAGTTCACTGATAATGGTTTCAGATTCCACCTTGCAACTAACCTTTAAGAAACTACTTACTGTCAATTTTCAGTGTAGTATCAAAGAATTATATCTATAGCTATCTGAAAAAACCATTAAAATGCTCCTCCTTTTTCCAACAACATATTTGTGTGAGGCCAGATTTTCTTCATATACTTGACCCAAACATCACCACACAGTGAATGCAGAAGTAGATAGGAAAATCCAGCTGTCTTCTATTAAGCAAAATGATAGACTTGCAAAAAATGTAAAACAGTGCCACTCTTCTCACTGAAGTTTTTTGTTCTGGGAAATATAGTTATTTTTTCATAAATGTATGTTTATGGTAACATGTAATGACTTATTTTTAAATGATTTAAAATATTAGTTTTGATTTATAGTAAGGTAAATATCATCTATAACTCATATAAAAAAAAGTTCTTGGTATCTTCAATACATTTTAAGAGTAGAAAGGTGTCCTGAGAGCCAGAAGTTCAGAATTGCTGGTCTGTTTTATTCTATACACCCTTTGGAGGTTAATGAAGAAAGAGGATATTATGTTAGCCTTACTGAATATTCTACTGAGGAAGGAGTGCTCTCTTCAAATAAGAAAAATGCTTCTCATCTAGATTAATTTTTCAAGCTGATAAAAGTGAGTAATGGCTGTGAAGTATGTGTTGTCTTCATTTCAGTCTGTGAGCGTGGTGACAAAAGTCATCTGTCTGTTAATAATTTCCAATGAATGGATTGTGTCAGTGCCAAATTGTAAAGTAAATTATGACAAAAGTTAAAGGTAAAGCTTTTAGGATGGACACTGGACCTACGTGGGTCATTTAGATTGGATTTCACCTGTCAGCTTGGACAGAAACCAAACTGTGACCTTGAGTGAGTCACAACTTCTCTCAGCCTCAGTTTCTGTGTTTTAAAGAAAACAAGTTGAACGAGATGTCCTCTAAGGTCTGTCAGTAAAACTATTGAGGGGCTGTGTAGTTTCCTTTGAGTCGTGTATGTTAAGAATCAAAATAGAAGTATCCCTTAACATATTTCCTAATCTGGTTTCAAGTATATTTTAATCACAAGTCTAGCTCTATAGTTTCCAGGGTAGTCTGGACAGAAAAATGTCATTACATGTATCATTTAAAAGTAAAAGTAAGCAGGGGTGACTCACTTTTTTACTTTGAAAAGCAGAGTTTTTTTAAATTAGATCTTTCATTTTATAAAATTTGATAGTTGCTATGAATTTCTTGTTCTTTCAATTTATACCATTCCTTTTGGAAATGGTTTTCCTGTTGACATGACATTGGATGTTTATGGCGATGGTCATAATCACGTTGATAGCATCATAACAAGTGCTAGCATTGACTTAGACTTTCGAATGTAAAGTTTATTATTTCAAAGGGCATATTCTGGTAGGTTTCAAGCCAAATAATCAGGTATTTATCTTAATATATGCTGCATTTTTTTCCATGATAGAAAGAAGCAATTTAGTAAATAACCTACATTTATCAATTGTCCCCAGAGTTTTTTGAAACTCACCTTCAATAATAAACCAAAAGCTTCAGAATTCAAGGAGTTTATTACAAAGTTTGCTCTGTCTCTTAGTAAACTTTCTGAATAAACTGTTGAGATGTAAATATCTCTGTGTAGTGCAGAGTTTGAAACAATGATGGGTTTTGGTTGGAGACATTGATTATTGGTGCTTACTATAATAGATCCATTATAGAATTACTTAGGTCATTTGGAAATGAAAACATAGAACTTTCTTTTTCTTATTATTTGTCTGATAATATTTCGATTTTGAAATTGCTAGTGTACCTAGAATTTCTCCAGATTAGTATTTTAAATTGTATTTTTAGAAATGATTTCAAAAGGAGACTTGCTTCTCTTGATGATTCATTCACTTTCATTCATTTCTGGTGTATCTGGTAAGAGTGGTAATATTATTGAAAAAAATCTTAGTGCTTTTTAATATACAAATCACTATGTACAATGTACTTTTATAAATTTTGCTTTTAACGTGACAAGTATCCTAGGCTTATATGTCAGTATGTCCACCTTTTATCATTGAAAGTATTAGTATAGTTAGAACTGTTTACTTCATACTTAAAAAATAAAGTGGACATAAAAGCCCTGGTTTCAGTTAAATAAACTCAAATTGTTCAACACAAGGCAGTTTTCATATGTACCAGGGACATGCTGAAACTAGGCCCTGGAGATTTATCATTTATAGATTTGATGCGTTTTGCAATATTGAAATTCTGGATGTGTCAACCTTTTCTATCCTTGTAATGTTTAGAATAATATCGGATGTTATATTGACCACCAGTAGTTTAGGGGTGACTCTTCACTTTCCCTAATGCTTTGATGCCATTAAGTTTTTTTCTCCAGAATAATACTTTTTTTCCAGGCTTTCAACTGTTGCTTTAGTTTCATACTACTCCTCTACTGATAACATTTCAGCTCTGCTGCTAAATCATTTTCTTTCATTTACTAAATTCAAATCGAGAAAAAAATATTGGCTTCTTGATTACATTTAAATATAGCCATTAAATTGTAGATTTTTGTGTACTGCATTCCAAAATTTATTAGTGAAAATCCAAGAAATATAAGTGTGTTAAATGGATAGTGTCTTCATCTTAAATTTTAGAATTTCTAGTTTTAAACTTGTCAAGTACAGACTTTGTTTCCATTTTTAAGAGTTTTATTTTGTTCTTTATATAGTAAGGTAATGAGGAAGTTAAATGTAATTACATATAAGCATGTGTTACTTAATTGATGCTCTGGAAACCTCTAGATTTATGATTCTTAGTGGTATGGCCAAGGCCAAAATTTCTATGTAGTAAAGAGGTAGAAATTTTTTGTATTTTATGCAAGAAATAGACAACTCTCATTTAAGGAAGGAAAGAGGACAAACCAAAAGGAATTTGAATACTTAAAAAGTTAATACCCCAGGGAGAGAGTGTGAGATAATAACTGGCGATCTGAATTCATAACTGTGGCTATGACTTAATTTTATTAATGATGATTGCTTCATTGGTCTGTATCTTCACCTTATATATTAGGAGTTGTTGAGACAAATATACAAAAATTGCAACCTAAAATTGAATGAAGTAAGATTTGTCATGGGCAAAATCAACTTTGGGTATTCTGACAAGAAAGGATTATCTGGGCAAGTCTTGGAAAGTGAAGAGAGTGACAGGGTGGTCAGAGTTGGTATTTCTCCTTAGTCTTGAAAAATTTGCAGGGGGTGGGAGTAGGCACTTCCTGGTGGAGGGAGTTATGTGAGCAAGATCCTGGAGATGGGCAGAAAACATGGAGTGTGGTCGAGCTGTGTGGTGGGCTGTGGTATAGGGAATTGGGGAAAGAAAGCCTGGAAGAGGTTATTAGTTGGAACAAGAAGGGAGTGGAACTTGAAAGTCACACTAAGAAATTTGTACTTAGTTTAGTAGGTAATGAGGAGCTATTGAAATGTTGGAGCAGAGAAGTGGCATGAGCTGAAGTGTGCACGTTGGAAAAACCTTAATTAGGCGGTGGTTGTAGGGTAGATTGGAGCGTAAAGAGCCTTGTTAAGAAGTTATTGCTACAGTGCAGGAGGATGGGAACTTGGTTCTCTGGAGCAAGGATGTCGGGGGTAATGGAAAAAAGAAGTCCAGAAAAATTGGGAGTCCATTATGAAGAACTATAAACAAGGACATTCTCTCGCATAACCACATACAACCATCAAAATCAAGAAATTAACGTTACTGACATCTACTCCTTAGACATCATTCTGGTTTTGCCAGTTATCCTAATAATGTCTTTTATATCAAAGGAATCCAGTTCAGAATTGTGTATTGTGCTTAGTTGTCATGTCGTGTTAGTCTCCTTCAGAATGGGACAGTTCTTTAGTCTTTTCTAGACTTCATGACTTTATGATACTTTTGAAGATTAAAAGGCAGCTGTTTTGTAGTGAGTCCCTCGATTTGGGTTTATGGTATGTGTCCTGGTGATTCGATTCAGGTGATGTTCCTTTGGCAGGAATATCACAGAAAAGATGCTGCATTCTTCTCATTGCTTCCTACTAGGTGGCAAGCGAATTCCCTTTGTGCCATTTCCGTCCACTTGGATCACTTGATTCAGGTGCTGTCTGCCAGGCTTCTCCAGGGTAAAGTTACTCTTTTCCCTTTGCAATTAGGAGATATTTTGGGAAGAGGTACTTTGAAGCTGTATAAACATCCCACTCTTCATCAATCTTTGTTTATTCACTTAATTATCTATATCTGCGTGGCATCGTTGTTTCTTATTTAATGCGAGTTACAGCCTGTTACTGTCCTTCTTTTTGATGTTCAGATTTTTCCTGATTTAGCCAGTGGGAGCTCATTCAAGCTGGTTTCTGTCTTCTTTTGCAATGTTCCTGTCATTTTCTGAGCACTTCCTTGCTTCAGGCCCATCTTGTGCTTTTCCTGTGCCAGTCCTGGAGTCAGCCATTTTCTCCAAGGAGTGTCCCCATCGCTGCAGACACTCCCCTCTCTGAGATTGGGGTCTAACTCCACATTCTGGGTCACAAGGCCACACTCCCCCAGTGGATGCCCTCCTTACTCCACTCAGGCGCTGACTCCCCCTGCTGGGCTGTCCTCACCCTGCTTGGGTTCTGATACCCTGCGCTAGACCCATTGAATACATGGATGTCCCCACCTCTGCCTGGACTGTAACTCTCTGCATTGGGCATCAGAGCCACTCTTGAGCTTGATGCCCCACTATGGGCCACCACAGCTGTCCACATCTGACCCCCCCCCGACTGTAGATCTCTACTTTGCTATGTCTTTCCTAATGGCTTTAGGACTAAATTGTTAAGAGGAAGGAGAAGAGTTGATATTTGAGTAGAAGTGGAGTGTAAAGTATGTGGCAAATTGCTGAAAACTCACATGTTATGAGCTTGACTGTCATGGATAATGGAGAGCAGTTAAGAGAAATGGAGAGGTCAAGAAGACTAGGCTTCTCCAAGATGGTTTATCTTGGTTACATGAGTTTTAGGTTCCAGACTACCTCTGATTGGAAGAGGTATAGGTGGAAATGTTGGTCTGGAGGTATGGGAGGCCTCTTCATAGAAGTGGTAAGTGAGGGGCTCAATGTGGGTGGTATTGTCCAGGAAGAGAATGTATATATGACTCAAGTATAGTTTAAAGTGCATTTTGCTAGGAATTTGGAGGAACAGAATTCCATTTAGGAAATGAGCAACACTTCTAATAAAGGGGACAGAGTTGTTTAGAGAATCAAGATAGTGTCGAGTCATGGATGCCAAAAGGAGGAATCATGTAGTCTTAGAATTTCCAAATTAGAAGGGCTCTAAGGATATCTATAAATCCCACCCTCTGCAGGCACACATACTGAAACTGAGGCCCAGAGAGATTACGTGTGTTTTCCAGTATCATACAAAGCAGTTAGTAACAGAGCTGAGACTAGAATCTTGTCTTTTGTATGTTACATTATCCTTTCCTTGCAGTAGGCGGTGGTGGTTTAGAACCTGATGATAGGGCTGGGAAGACCAGGAATTAGACCAATAGTTGGTGCTGGTGATTTTTCAAGAAGGAATTCTGTAGAGTGGGCATCAGACTGTGATTGGCTAAGGAGTAAGCTAGCAATGAGGAGGAGAAACGTAGGGGATGTGGGTTCAGTGTTTACTCTTGAGAGGCATCTGTTTGGTGGTAAAGAGAAAGAGGTTGAGGGAAGAGATCATAGAAGAAAGAAACAGCAGGATCAGAGTAAGGGTTTTGTTGGACAGGTAAGATAGGAAGAGGGCAATGGATCTGTGCTGAGACTAAGATTGAAAATGTAGGAGAGAGGGAATATAATTGATGGGGGTGATATCCTGGAAAGGTAAGAATAGAAGTGAGGCTGCAAGTAGCCTTAGAGTCAGATATTTAACTGCTGGACTGAACAGATAGGTGTGAGCAGTTGCTGGCAGCTGGTGTCACCGTTTTTCAGATATGGAAACTGAGGCTTAGACGGTAGACGTGATCTGCCTAAGGACACATAGCCAAGGTAAACGCAGAAACAAATACTTGAGGTAGAGAAGAAGAAAGCTGAATGTCCTGAAAAACTAGGCAGATGGCTCTTTTAAAAACATAAATCAGATTATGTGGCTGATATAAAGCCCTCTGGCTGCTTCTCATTCCAAGCAGCATAAAGTAAAATAATTTAGGGTCTATAAGCACTAAATTATCAGGTCCCTGACTACCTTCATTAGTGTCCGTTTCCTCCTTGTTCATTCCCCGCACTGACCTTTCTGTAGCTCAGACGAACCAAGCCTCCTTCTTTCTGGGGGCCTCTTAACTTAGTGTTCCCTCTGCCAAGAGTGCTCTGCTTCCAGATTTTGGTTTCCTGCCCCTTCTTGTCACTCAACATTAGCTCAAATGTCACCCTTGCAAAGAGGCCTTCCCTGACCATCGTATTTAAAGTAGTGACACCTCCCACCTTCTCACACATCCCCTCTTTTGCTGTCTTTGTCGCACATACTTAAGAGAAATTACCTTCATTTACTTCACTTCTCCTAATTAGAATGTGAACTGCCTGAGAGCAGGGACTTTATATCCGTCCTGTTTACCAGGATATTTGCCATCCCTAAAACAGTACCAGGTACATTGTTGATATTCAGTAAATCTTAATTGAATGAATAGATGAATCGATTAGCAGAGGGACTTGGGGGGCAAGTATGTATCTGGGGTGACTAGGTGAGTGTTGGTGATTGTGTACGACTAATAAAGTTATTGTTTAATAACAGTGAGAGTTCTACTGAGTTTAGCAAAAAATTATGACCTCTATCAGCATATTTTTAAGGAATTTCGCAAAGTAATTAATCAATAGATGCTGTTCCAAATCTCAGCAATATAGAGTAGTTGGTAATGGTGTATTCCAAGCTAAAATGGTGATATATTCTTAGTCTTGATTATGAGGTCATTTATTTATTTTTGATTTACCAACAGTAAAATTCTCTCTTTTTGATGTACAGTTCTGTGAGTTTTGCCAAGTGCATAGTAATGTTGCCACCACCCATTCAAGATACAGAATAGTTCTATCACCCACCCAGATTCCCTCGTGTTGCCCTTTCATAGTCAACTCCTCTCCTCAATCCCAAACCCTAGTGACTGTTTATATGTTCCCCATTTCTATACTTGTGTTTTTCCTAGATTTTCATATAAATTCAATCATGCTTTATATAGCCTTTTGATTCTGGCTTCTTTCATTTAGCATAATGCGTTTGAGATTCATCCATATTGTTGCATGTATCAGTAGTAAGTTTCTTTTCAGCGTTGAGTAGTATTCTGTTTATGGCTGTACCACAGTTTGTTCGTCCATTCGCCTATTGATGGACATTTGGGTTGTTTCCAGTTTTAGCCGTTACAAATAAAGCTGCTGTAAATATTTACATACAAATCTCTGTGTGGACATATGCTTTCTTTTTTCTTCAGTAAATACCTGCAGGTGGAGTGGCTAGATCATATGGTAGGTGTAGGTTTAATTTTTAAGAAACTACCAAACTATTTTCCAAAGTGGTTGTACTGTTTTACATTCCCGTCAGCAGTTTATGAGAGTTCTAGTTCCATTAAATACTTGCCAACACTTGTGAAAGTCAGTTTTTAATTTTAGACATTGTAATAGGTAGTGATAACTCACTGTGGTTTAAATTGGCATTTCTCTAATACTTAAATGGTACTGAACATCTTTTCATGTGCTTACTTGCCATCCATATGGCCTCCTTTTCATGCCTGTTAACTCTTTTTGCCCATTTTTGATTGAGTTGTTTTCTTCTTTTTGAGTTCTTTTATCAATGTATTTTAATGTAAGTTTTTTGATAGAAGAACTAGAGCTAAGAGAAAAATAGCTATTTGAAATTCTGTATTGGCCAAGGGGAAAATAACAGGCAATTTTCAAATTATTTAGTACCTACTGTGTTCTTAATGTGGGAAAATAAACCAAATGAATATGAAACAAGCCATGTGTCTCCCCTGTATTCCCATCTAGCTGGGAGAGATGACTCACATGAGTTCATACAGCCCTTTTTTGAGGGAAGAGTTCTTTGTGGGCTAGAATAGTGAAGGAAAGCTTCATATAGGAGGTGAGGTTTTAGTTGACATTTGAAGATTGGTGGTATTTGGTGAGGAGTAGAGAGGTATTATAGGAATAAGTAATTGCACAGGTCAGGTGTGTGGACAGAGGACAAAGAAAGTCTGCTTGGAGGGGTTTAATGGTAGTTGAAGAAAACTCGATTATAGAAATCTGTGAATGCTAAAAAGAAGTGCTTGGCACTTTTAATATAGCACTGTTAAACATTTTTTTAACCTAGGAATGACATAAAAGGGCAGAAAGGTCAGTCTGGTAAGGGAGATAGGAAACAGGGACTGAAACAAACAAAGCGGGGGAGAGGCTGCCATATGGGTGATTCAGGCTGAGAGGATAAGGGGCTCAGTGGTCGAAAAGGTGGGCAACGGATAGATATTAGAGACAGTTTAAAGGAAGAAATAATTGCATGCCGGATTATCTGACCCAAAGCCAGTTCCTTTTCCACTATACCACTAGGCCATGTGTGTTAACAGCACCACAAAAAGTAAATTGGCAAGGAGTATAGGGAAGAAAAATGTCGAGTTTTGTAGTAATAAGGAAAACACTTAAGCACAATTATGACTCTTAAGAGAAAAGGAGCAAAATAGTTGTGTTATTTGGATGAAGGTAAAACCTGATAGTTTTGATACCAAAATAGAATGCTTTTTATTAGACTCTGGGAAAAAAAAAAAAAACCCAGGAAATGGAAACAGGAAGAGCCAGCTCCTGGTTTGACAAGTTGGAAAGCAAACTGGTGAAGGATTATGTAAATGCATTAGAAATAGTGGCATATGGGATGCTGATATGCATACAAGGACATAGAGGAACAGAATCTCAGCTCGTTTGGAAGTCCGTTTGTTGTGTCCTCAAGTAACTGCTGTTTGAATTCACAGTGCTCTTTCCAAAAGTGGATATGTGCTTATTTTCCTCCATCACGTGGTAGAGTTTGTATTTACTTAAAAAATATTTTTCTGATAAGTTTGAGAAGAGATTCCGAGTGCAAAGTTTGGGAGTTTAAAGATGTCATGGGAGCGGATATTCTTTAATTTACTCCACTTTGGATTCTCACTATATTTTTGAAATGGAAATTATGTTGAGAGAGGCTTTTGTTCTTGGAAACTTGAAGGTATGACTGAAGAATTTATGGTCATACAATACAAAGTATTTTGTTCTCCATTTCTCTGTCATTTTCAGACCCAATTGAGGTAAGTGTACATGTGAGGTATTCCTTTGAGACTTCTGGAAGCATTTTGAGTTTTCTGTATGTGGTAGAAATATGATAATTTTGTTGACATATATCCTGTATTTTGGACTTGGTTTCTATGATTCAGGTAAAAACAGCATGTTTTTCCTCTTCTAAGGACTGTTTTTTTAGAGAATTGAAGAAATTGACAGATGCTAGAATAGAGGAAGGAGGAGTTATAAACACAACAACTTTTCATCATAAAAATCTAAAGCTGATAGCTCTTACATTTATATGACTTCTGAAACATTTAGCTCCATAGGTGGTTCTTAGCTGTCCATCAGTAGGTACCCCTTGTTTTTGAGCTAATATTCATTTAAAAAGCCATAGATTTTTATAAGAGATATAATTGCACGAACTGTGTATTTTCTGAAGGATGAATTTGTTGCCAATAGCTAAGAATGGAAGAAGTAAAGAATAGAACTCTAACTGTAAACATGGCCTAGTCTCTGATTTCATAACACCGATGAAATATGTTTTTTTTATTTAATTCTTGACAATTC
Source organism: Ceratotherium simum simum (assembly GCF_057802395.1). NCBI lineage: Eukaryota > Metazoa > Chordata > Mammalia > Perissodactyla > Rhinocerotidae > Ceratotherium > Ceratotherium simum. The sequence goes on from NC_141911.1 coordinate 37,120,151, forward strand.
TACTCTAGCAGAAATAATCAAATCTAGTATTATGAGGGTTTTAAGGAAAGTAGACATAAAAAAACTTAAAAAAAATCAATGTTTTATTTAATGGGCAAAATGACTAAATTTCCATGACTGTGTCAGAGTCTGTTCATAGTCAGTCTCTTCCAGACGTGTCACTGATGTTGAGCATGCTAAGTCTGAGTTATTCGAGGCTTTTAATCAATGAAGAATGATAAAAGTATGTTCGTCATACTATTCTTGGACACTGTGTTGTGATGCTTTTGATGTTTTGGTTGCTTGACTTTAAAAGGGGGTGCCCTTCCCTGGTCCTTAGTCCAAGAGAGGAAAGAGACTGTTATAAGGCAGAAAACATGGAGATTTTTAAAAGAGGACTGTACTGCTACCCGTAAATAACTAAATGAAATACCAATCGTATTTATTAAACTCCCTGGAATCTGTAACAAATGACATTGTACATTAAAAGCACTTAATCTGAAAAAGTTCTGGAGATGGGTGAGGGTGATGCTTGCACAACAGTGTGAGTGTACTTGATGCCACTGAACTGTACACTTAAAAATGGTTGAGATGGTAAATTTTATGTTATGTATATTTTATCACAATAAAAATAGTACTTAAACCTAACAAATGGGGGTGCCTTGTGTTGATGAAATTTGGCACATTTTTAATGAAAGATACCAAGGTGTACTGAAAGTCCAGTGTGAGCCCCTCTAAGCAGAGACTAGGTAGGGACTGTGTCGTACTTAGCTTTGACTCTTCTGCACTGTCTGCTAAGTACAATATCATGTGTGCTATGTTCAGTACTGATTGTCATTCAAAAAGCATTTATTAAGCACTTGATTCTGTCAAAGCATAGTCCTGGGTATGTGGTCAAAACAAGAATGAGAAATTCCACATGCTTTAGGAACACTCAATCTAGATACATCTAAGATCCCACTTCAAAGTAGATTGTGGTAAATGTTTGTCTGGAGGTACCAAATAATGTTTTGAGAACACGGAGAGGGCATACTTAGAAATTAAATATTAATTTCATTAATAAAATTCCATGCTGGTCATAAGTGAATTTAATGTGATTAGTCAGAACTCTTGGTTTGTAAACAGCACAGGAAACCATCTCATACTAAGTTAAACAAAACAATCTCTTGGCTCACAAAATGGGAGAAGTTCAAGGGGTAAACCTCAGGCTTGGCCAGATCCCAGGTTTCAGATGGTGTTGTCGTAAATTTCTTTGTCTCTCCATCTATTGAAGCTGTTCTCTTTTCATTCAACTCTGTTTTGGGGAACTGTGGCCAGCATTACTATGGGCTTGCGTTTTCATTAGTTATTGATCCCTGTGAAAGGGACAGCCTCTTTCTTGATAGAATCTCATTGGCCTGGCTTGGGTCTCATGTCCAGCCTCAGGCAGAGATGACACGTGTGTACATGTATGCACGTGGTGGGTGGGTGCTTGGCCTCTCATCCAACCTCGTGGACTAAGAACGTAGGAAGATGGTTCTCCAAAGTGTTCTGGGTGAACAAAAACTGTACTATATCAATAGTTTTTAAAACTGTATAGTCAATTATTAGTTATACCTTATTTAAATAGAAACATTAACCACATTGCTTGATTCTCTAAGCATTATCATAAGTAAGACTTTACTGTTATTGAAGTGAACTATCTAGTAGTATTGAGAACTTGTGGAGGACAGAAAATTGATGATTGGAAAGGGCCAATGCAACATTTTTTTTTTAAGAAGGGAGAGAAGATCTGGTAGTCTCTTTTGTGGAGTACATTTATAGATGCTTTAATGATGAGAAAATTTAATGGTAAATGTGTTCCAAGAACAGTACACTGCAAATTCAGTCCCATTCTCTGAAACATAGGGAAAATTGGCTTTAATATAACTCTGAAAGTCTCATTAAATTGACCCCATTAATAAATATGGCCCTAACCATCCAGAGCTGGTTATCATTGCCCACCTAGGAGCTTCTAAAGAGTGTCTAATATAGTATTTTCTTTGGTCTGTTCATTGAGAGCCTCTGCTCTTCTTGGTGCAAATGATCTTTTCTTAGTGTGGGAGGATTACTAACAAAATGAACTTACACTTGCTCACCAGTACAGTATACATGCGTACTTACACATGTAATTTTGCACATGGCTTCAGAAGATTCTTGGACCACCTCCTCCACTGATTATTTCATGAACCCACAGACCCCAGGTTAAGAACCACTCCTTGGGGCCAGCCCGGTGGCGCAAGCACTTGGGTGTGCACGCTCCACTGCGGCAGCCCGGGCTTCGCCGGTTCGGAACCCGGGCGCGCACCGACACACTGCTTGTCAAGCCATGCTGTGGCGGCATCCCATATAAAGTGGAGGAAGATGGGCACGGATGTTAGCCCAAGGTCAGTCTTCCTCAGCAAAACAAGAGGAGGATTGGCAGATGTTAGCACAGGGCTAATCTTCCTCGCAAAAAAAAAAAAAAAAGAACCACTCCTCTTGGTCATTGTTAAAATATAATTACGTAACTACAGAAAGAGGACCATAGTTGGTCATTGTTAAAATATAATTACGTAACTACAGAAAGAGGACCATAGTGATCGACTACGAATAGGACATTTGCAGTTGAAAATGCAATTTGAATTGTTTGTTCAATGATAGTGCTAGGTTATACATTCGTTCACATCATCTTGTAACATGTAAATATTAACAGGTAAATATTTAAGCAAGATGGCTATCTGGGCAAAAGAATCCCATGAAATAGAAAATGCTGAGTGGCCCATATACACAGGTCAGAGATATCAGTTGAAAAAGATAGGGATCAATAAGCTTGTAAATGTTGGCACGTAGAGATAGCATCGTTTAGGAAGGATATTATCAGAAGTCAGAGTAATCTTGGTAAATGGGAGAAAACGTAAGAAATGAATATATAGAATGGTGGTGGATAGGAAGGCCAACTTTGGGGCCATACTTCCACTTGTTTGTCGTATGAACCTGAGCAAGTTACCTAACCTCTCTAACAATGAATTTCCACATCTTTAAAATAGTGACACTAGTCCTTACCTGCTTTGGCTATTGGGAAATTTATGTGAGCCAATCCATGTACAGTGCTGGCATATAGTGAACATGCAATAAAAACTTAGTTATCATTATTGTTGATTTTTATTATTAGTTTCAATTAGAATTGAAATAGAGGAGTAGGAACAAATAAGAGCTACATGGGTAAATAATTGCTCATATGAAAGTATAACCTAAGAGGTTCCATCATGAAAAGAATTAGCAATGTAGTTTTAATAAATTCAACCACAAAACTAACATTATTTCAGAGAGGAAATCCTTCCAGTTCTTTGTGCCCTCATGAGATCCTTAATTGAGAACTCTATTCTTTTCTGAATTCCAAAAATAGAGATTATTATGAAGATAGTTTAGACTAGTGATTCTCAACTCTTTTTTAGAGCAATACAAGTGAAGATTAATATTCGCATATATAACATACTCCATGGCAGATTTGATTTAAAAGCGTTGTGTGGGTATGTGTGTGGGGACAGTAAAGCAAATAGCACCATGAGCTTTTTGTTTTTGTGGTATTCATAAAAATCAATACTCGACATAAAAATATTACTCACTAAGAATTGCTTATTATGGGCTGTAACATAGAGAAGATAGGCTGCATGGTGATATATTGTGATGGGTTTCACTTCTACCTCTTCTCCCACGTGTGAAAACATAAGAAAGCAAACAAATTAGTGGCTTTATTACAGGAAGAGTCATGAACCTGTTCTGTGTTTCTGTTTTAAAAGTAAATAATTCACAAACATCAATATCATTATTATTATTAACATTAACAAATTACTTGGCACACAGCTCATGCCCTATTGCATAGGGCTCTGATTATAGGGACTTCTGGCTTGAAGGAAAGCCTGAGAAGTCAGTGAAAATGTCAGAAATCCCTCTTCCTTCTGCACAGTTAAAATCACTAACTATAATAATGCTGTTCAAATATAAGAACTGTTAAGCTGATGATACCAAACATATAGTTATCTTCTTTTGACCACAGAATAAAACAAGAAGAAACCCTGTTAGGGACTTAGATCAGCTATGAAAAATCTGCTGACTCTATTATTGTTCAACAATGGGCTAGAATTATTGTTCAGGGAAGGCCCATGACAGCTTTTACTCTGTGGATTTTTTAAAGGTAAGAATAATTTTCATGTTTGAGATGCTTTTTATTTGGCTGTAACCAGAATAGAAATGTCTTAGATTATGACTTTTTCTCAGATTGAGTAATTCTGTTGTAATAAGTTAGCATATGTTGCTGTCTAGTCTAAAAACTACATGAGGATAAAAACATATTATGTAAAACCATGTATAGTATCAAGTCTTTCGAATTCCACTATGCTTGTGATTTAATGCCAACACCATACACCAGATAATTTCCAGATGGCTTAAAGAGAACCTCAATCAAGAAAATCATTTAGTTGATAACACATATCTGACTCCTGGATAGAGAAGTACTTTATAAGAATAGAGCAGTGGAAGAAAGCACACACACATAAGCTGAACATTTTGATTATATAGAAAAGCAAAATGCCTATATGCCAAAAAATTAAGATAGGAAATGGTGATTAGGTTAATACCTCTGTGTTAAGAGCTAATACAAATCTATAAGACCATGAAAACTTCCAGTAGGGGTGGGAAAAAAAAGACAAAGAACATGAACAGACAGCTCATAGAAAAGCAAATACAGATGGAGTGTATGATCTTCTAAACTGTTTAGTCATGCTAGTAAATAGAGAGATAGAAATGAAAGCAACAATTAGATAACATTTTCATCTATCAGATTTTCAGAGAGGAGAACAAATAGTGGGTAGATGGATACCACTGTGGAAGGACGTCAGCGGGGAATATGAAGAGAGACAAGTAATTTGGCAGCGTGTACCATGAGAAGTAGTGTGATGTAATTCAAGAGCATGAACTCTCCAGCCAGATGGCCTTTTACGAATCTAAGCTTTACCATTTACTAGCTGTGTGACCTTGGGCAAGTTACTTAACCTCTCGGTGCTCCAGTTTTCCCATCTATATAATGGAGATAGTGATAGAAATTATCAAATAGAACTGTTACAAGGGCTTATTGAATTAGTATGTGTAAAGTGCTTAGAAAAGTACTTGGCCCATAGTAAGCCCTACATAAGTATGTTTGCTTTATTGTTATTATTGTTAATTATCATTGCCTTTATGTACCTCAAAAAGTCCAGGTCCTAGGACTATATCATCAGGAAATTATTATATATGTGGACAAAGATTCGTGTATAATGGTGTTCATTTTAGCATAACTTATAAAAATTTAAATAGCTTTTTTCCCAATGAATTGGGGATTAGCCAAATCATAGTACATTTATTTCTATTATTATGATGTAATATATGCAGTCATTTCTGTGTAGAAAATTTAATAGCAGGGAAAATCATTAAAATCTAATTTTTTTCACTTAACATTATATATGCAACTGTATATACAGAGTTTGTGTGCATATTTATGTATGTATATATTCCATTCTCAGTGGAAATAAATGTGTATATTTCATTCTCAGTGGAAGGAAATGCCTCAAAATTAGAAGTAGTTATCTCTGAATAATAAAATTACTGCTTTAATTTTTCTTTCTTGTGTTTACCAAATTTTCTACAATAAGAGTGTATTATTTCTACAGCAAAAATTATTAAAAGAGCACCAGTACTGATTTCATTTGAGAGCATAAGAAATCTCTCACATATAAGAACAGGATCATCTTTGCCTCCAGGTGGCACTACCATTTTCACAGAGAAGTAAAGAATTCTGGGCTGCTGGGCATTTTGTTTAGTTATGATCTGTGCTTGATGTATATGCTCGCTGTGCTTCCCAGACCAGCCCTGGAAGACCTAGGTGGGCTTAGAGGTAAGACTGTGGAGCAATAGAGGTGGGTAGGCCCTGCACACACCCCTCAGAATGTTCCTCTGTTTTTTGCGGGTTATGCCTGCTTCTAGATTCTTGAAGGTTCGTAGGACCATTTGTTGTAACATCTATTAAAACTACTTGAGAAGTAAATTAAATTATTAAGGTTATCATTATCTGAATAAGCAAGCATGACAAATAAAGCAGGTTTTTCATAATATAGTTTATTTCCTAAGCTAATAAAAGAACTTAAGAGCTATTAGGGCAGAATAAAAATATTGTGGAAAAAATCCATTATCCTCACATTTATTTCTCCTCTACCTTAATGATCTTGCCTCTTGTTCCACTATGGGGTCCTAGTTTTATCAGGCCTGAGATCTGACCCCTTCAGTTCCTGTGATTGTGTAAAAATAGTTCTTTCAGGTACGTAGAGTAGATGAACAATCGTGTGACTTTTTTTTCCGTTGATTTTTTTTTTAAGTTGTGTGGTTCTCACATAAAGATCTTGTAAGGTTAATAATATGAAGAAAAGTTAAATGTGAATAAACGGGAAGAGTTTTATTTATTAATTGGTGTTAGGTGAATCATTGGAAATTTGTAAACCTATTTTTTTTTCGTAGACTCATCAGTTCCAAAATATTTTAAAGATTGGCTTTTATGCATGGTATGAAATTCTTATTTTTTAAAAACTCCTGATATTAATAATGTCATGGTTTGGAATTAGTCTGCTGACTGGTTAGTCTGTCCATTGAGGCTCTGATGACCGTGGAAATAGTGACTTGTCTAGATTTATAATTATCCAGCTGTTATTGCTAAGTAGTATTTATTTATAGTAAAAACTAAATTTTTCATGAGGCAAATTAAAGGAAAAATAATTTATACATAAATTTCCTTTCAGAAGTCATCATGATTAACATCGGTATATATGACAAATTATCCTCCAAAAGACCTTAATGTATTTAAATTTGACCTACTGGTAATAATTTTTGGGTGTATTTTTCGAAAGCAGCATAAAATTCAGAGAGGAGCTACTTAAGATAGCAGTCTAGACGGATTATGGTTATCTTCTGGGAAGCTGCATCAGTTGAACCAAACAAGCCAAATCAGACAGGGGTTAGGAATGGTCACAGGATGCCTTATTTGTCTGTTTATTATTTTTTAAATTAAATTACCAAAGACAATCATAATATCCATATTTTGCCACCCAGAGTTAACACATGTTAATTTGTCATTTGTTTAGGTCTTTCTTTAGAGACAGAATATTACAGATGAAGTTCACGTCCTATTTGGATCCCTACCCTGCCTTCCCCTTCCTCTCTGTCTTTGCAGAGACAGTCTAAGTCAAGAAGGTCACGTGTATTCTCTGGCCATATTATATGAATATATATGCATAAATTCAACAATTTTACAGAAGTGGAATCTCACCCTTGCAAAACATCTAACAATTTTTGGGCTCTGGGTGTGATGATGCATTTAGATCTAGTTCATTCCACTTTAGTTGCTTCGTAGTATTCTGTCACTTCTCTGGCGCCCTATTAGTGGACATTGAGGTTGTTTCCAGTTTTATTGCTAATAAAGATAGTGCTGCAAAGACCAGTTTTCTAAGTGTCTCCTTATACACATGAGCAAAGATTTCTCTAGGATATATAATTAGAAGTAGAATTTCTAGGTAAAGGAAAATGTATATATCTTGATTTTTACAAGTTTTGTATGATGCTGGGCAGTTTATTTGTAATGATTTACATAGTCAACAGCATGTGTGAAGTACTGGTTTCCTCACATCCTTCCTGACACTTTGTATTGTAAGTAGGAAATAGTGTCTCATTTATAGTTTAAATGTGAATCTCCTCATTAGGTTCCTTTTGGCTTGTCTTCTGTTCATTGATTTATAAAAAGCTAGTAATCTATACATTAAACCTTTGGTTATATGAGTTGAAAACATGATCTCCCAGTGTATGGCCTATCTTTTAACCTTGTTATGGCATTCTTTTTCATACAGATGCTTTCAATTTTGATGCACATTTTCAATTTTTCTTACTTAAGGTTTGTGCTTTATATACTTTGCCCAAGAAATCCTTCCCCACCTTACATTCATAAAGATATTTTCTGATATATGTTTTCAGTAGTATTTCTGCTTTTCTTTAAGTTTTAAAACTTTTCATATAGTAGTTGATAAAAGAATTTATTTTTCAAAAACATGGTTACTCTAGGAAATGATGCATTGCTGCTACCATCATCTAAAATAATCTTCACAGCAATCGGGATAATTTCCCTTGATATTTAAGGGTCTAACAACAGAAACGAGTTACCTACTGATTTACCAAGAGCGACTGCCATGCACTTACTTAGAAGCTTTCAATAAACACGAGATACAACACAGTCGGGGTTGTGTTTATTTCTTATTTGGTTTTGAGGTTCAAATATTTGTGAAAATAATATGCTGGTATAGGAAGATGAAATAGAGGGAACTTCTGGTTTTGATGATCACAGTTATTCCATGTAGATATAGATTATTATCTTAAGCTTCTTTGGAAATGAATATAAGGCCATGCAGACTGAAAAAGCTCAAATGATATAAATTTGTGCTCTATACTCTCAACAGGGTGTGTCACCTGAAGTGTGATAGGAGCACTCAGCAGTCCTTTGGAGAAGATCCCTAAATAAGACATATATTCACAGTGATGTGGTCTGGCTCAGAGGGGCAGGGCTCTGTCACAGATTAAAAGACAAAAATTACACACTTTTAGAAAATATAAGTAAGTAAAAAGAATGTTCATGAGCCTGGAAGGTGCTAGCAGTTGCGTTTTTGAGGCTACAGTTGGTGTTGCCATTATAAGGCTCTCAGACGAACCTATTTTTTCTTCCTAAGAAAGGAAGGAACTCTTTTTTAGTGTCTCTCTCTACTTCTCTTACTTCTGCCTCTCTTCAATTTAAATTACCCATAGACACTGCCTGAATTTTATCATTGAAAGGCTAAATCTGAATCCCCAAACTCTGACTGCTTAGCCAAGAAACTAGTTAGAACTCCAGCTTGATCTTTTTTTATTTCACTTACGTATTCTAACACCATTTCAGTCTCCTGAAATTTAACTAATATGAACTACACTTTTAAGAATAAGTCAGTCCGTAGAAAATAATATTAAATATGAGAGATTCATTGCTTTCCAGCAGTAGGGGTGGCATTGCCGCACCCACCCCTCCCCCAAAGAAGAAAGGAGCCCATTGGCGTACAGATGGAGGCCACGTGCAGCAGGGTCAGCCCTGCCTGCAATGTTCCCCATGCTGCCATGCGCTTTCCAGTCTCAGCTGCCATGTGCTTTCCAAGCAGTAGTCTCTGTGGCAACCCTAGGAGACAGGTGTGCTAGCCCCTTCTTTGCTGATAAAGAAATGGGTGCTTTTAAGAGGCTGAGGTGCTTGCCCCAGATCACACAGTAAATGCCAGAACTGGGATTACAACCTAGCTCTGACCAACTCTAAAACCCCTTTTCTTACTGTCTTTCTAATGAAAATCAGCAGTGGTAAATTTTATAATTTTATGACTTTGTGCCTTGGCATGAGTAGATTTTCATATTCTTTACTTGGGAAGAGGCGGGGAGAAGAGGAGGAAGAGTCATGGGTTTCTTCTTCTTGCCATGTGCCTGCAGAGGAGGCAAGGTGAGTGAAAATAGAATATTTCTTCCAGCAACACTGAAGACTAAAGTTTGTTTGCTTAGTAGTTAATCTTCGCACTTGTCCTGGATGTATATGCATATGGTACCCTACATACGTGTCTTGTGTTCTGACATTGTCTAAGATGACCTGAGTAGGACCACAGTGTCCACAAGGTTTGACCACAATAGCATTGTAGCATTGTGTTGAGTTTAAAAAAAAAAAAAGAAAAATCAAGTTGTAGAACAATATATATCATGTGATGCCATTTGTGTAAAAATTTAAAAGCATTTGGAATGCTTGGAATATGTCCATTTATTGTTTATATGTGTGTGTATATATTGGAAGTATAAAAATGTGGAACAAAGATATCAACCAAAATTTAATTAGTTGTTGCCCCTGGGGAAGGAGGGATGGGAGGAGACATCACCTTTGCCTGTAATACTTTAATTTTATATTTGAAAAAGGTTTGGAATGGATTTCATAAAATGTTAACATCTTTTAAATCTAGGTGGCAGGTTTATGGATGTTTTGTTATATGTTTAAAATCTTGCTTCTACTTTTCTGTAATTGAGTTTTTTCCCCCAAGTAACCACCACAACAAAAAGTGGTCATAAGCCAGGAGGATTTTATTAATTCTATGCCCCCAAACAAAAATATTTTGGAATCAAGAACTAGGTAGTTTCTTTGATTCTTTGTTTGGATCACTGAAAAGAGAAGCAGCCTGATACAACCAGCCAAAAGGAGAGACATTAAGCTCTTCTTGCCAAAACTAAAAATATGTAGTTGGGATGGAGCAAGAAACTGCAGTGTAGGACTCCCGAACTGTGTCAGGTGACATTGCATTGAGAATTGGAATACCGAAGATTATCTGAGGTTTCCTCATTTGGTTTGGTTTGGTTTGTGGCTGTGTGTGTTCGTATATCTGTGAACTCTGGCAGCAATCTCTAAAGCACACCTTGTCACTACTCCTGGCCAAATGGTGTGTGACACTGTTGTGCTCCGTGGGCACATAAATGATAGAAGTACAACCTCAATTATCATAGGTAAGAAAGAAATCTGGATGTTCTGTCTATAAGTACTCACTGCTTGGAGTGACATTTTCCCTCACAGTCTAAGATGTCCAGATAGGTAAGAAAGATAATTTCTGTGAGAGACCTTGCTTCTTTGAGATATAGTGAAAGGTCCCCAACCATGTAGGTAGGTCACAAGACACCAGCTTGTATTTTAATTTTATTTCCGTATCTTAAACTTTGATTTAAGCTTCTTTAATTAAGCTAGAATGTGGTGTTAACAGTTCCCTATTAAAGTCTCTATAAATTTGAAGCCCATAAATTCCTGTTATTGCTCAATTAAAGGGGAATATGCTGTGAACTGAGGATTTGAGAGAATCTGCTGTTATCTTTTGAAGGATGGTCTGGTTTTTTGGAGTCTTCTCTGTCATTGCCTCATTTTAAGAAGGGACTTTTATTTAAAACTTGATTAATAGGTAACTGAAGCTCTGTTTCATTTATTGGAAGCACAGATGACCTGACTTGGAATAGTAGGGGTGAGAAGCAGCCAGATGGTTTGAGATGAGCTTAGTTCAGAGAACAATTTGATAACTGCTTATATTTCGTAATAACAGTAAATTTACACATGTAAGATTATTAGCATATTTTCTAAAACTTCTGACATGGTTTTTAAATTTGACAGTCCATAAATTGGGAAATGAATAAGTTGTTCTTTAAAGAATTTTCTTTTCTTTTATGTTAAAAATGAGGTGGGCCTTGAAAAGTACCTAAATTTTGATGTGACTTTTACTTAATGGTTTTTATAGAAAACATCATGTGTCATGGTAGTTTTTGGAATTTATGTAGATTTTTAAAAAAATTTAAGATAGTTTATAGGACTTTATAAACATTATGTCATTTAGACTCATAAGTCCCTCTCATGTGATTATAGGGACATTCTTAAACCCTCTATTTGTATAGGGGAATTTTTAGTAGAGAGAAAGTATGTTTTCCTTAAAGTCCTAAGGAAAATTACTGGAAAAACAGAATTTAGGACTAAGTAAATTACTTTCGTTGGGACATTTTATCATGAACTTATTTAATATATCATAGCTAAAAGGACCACCTAGATAATCAAATATTTTTACACGAAGTTTAAATATTAATGTGGGTATATTTTAATTTTAATAATATATTTTCAATTTTCAACATTTTTTAATGCAATATTCTCAATTTACAGAATACTAACTAGAAATTGACTTTGTGGCTTAATAATTAGGGATAATTTTTTAGGTAACTAATTATTTGGAATATAAAAATAACAACTAAAATATACTTACTATAACTGAAAAAACGTCCATCAGCAATGAAGTTTATGTTTCCAGGTTTTGACAAAGACAGAATTGTGGCAATAAAGATAAGGCCTAAGTCTAGTGGATAAATACTTAGGAGTGTATGGTACCCCTGAAGATGGCAGCTCTTGAGTTATTGAAATTAGGTTCTGAATAGTTGATGGCTCAATTTGATAAGGAAAAACACTAAAAATTTATTGTCGAGAAGAGAAAATATAAATGGCTAATAAACATATGAAAAGATGTTTTATCTAAATATCAAAGAAATATGAATTAAGACAATAAGAATCTATTGCTTGCGTTCCATATTGATGAAATTTTAAAAATAGGTGTTATGTATGTTTAAATGAGAGATACACGTAGGCTTCTAATGGGAGTAGAAACTAGGATATCTTTTCTGGAAAGCAGTTTGGCAATATGTTAAGAGCCTGTTTCTTTACCCTTTGACCCAGTATCCCCACTTCTAGGAAACTTTCCTAAGGGAATAATGAGAAATGTGGACAAACATTTACAAAGTTTCATTGCAGTGTTAGCAAGACCTAGGATACAACAACTAATACAGGAATTATTCAACCAAGTTTGATACCTTCATATTATTTGGGACTTTATAGCTATAAATATTTTCTAATAACTTTCAAGACATAGGAAAACACTGAGTGAAAAAAGCAGAGTATAAAGCAATATATACCACATGATCTTTTCATATATCCATATATGCAAAAATATACGTTCTTAGATGTATTTGTAGATGAAATACACTAAATATTTCTCTGGGTGGTGATATTATGAGTGATTTCATTTTTCTTAGCACTTTTTTAACAGTTCTCTATTTTCTACAATTAATCTGTTGTTTTTCTAAACAGAAAGTTAAATAATTAAAACAGCTGCCTGAGTACACTCTTTGACATCAGTCTTAGCAGAATCTTTTGGAATACCATGTCTACTCGGGTGAGGGAAACAAAATTAAAAATAAACAAATGAGACTGCATCAGACTAAAAAGCTTCCGACAAGTGGTTAATTTCCAAAATATATAAAGAACTCATACAACTCAACAACAAAAAGAAACAAACTACTCAATCAAAAAATGGGCAAAGGATATGAACAGACATTTTTCCAAAGAAGGTATACAGATGGCCAATAGGCACATGAAAAGATGTTCGACATCACTAATCATTAAGGACATGCGAATCAACACTACAAGGAGATAGCACCTTACACCTGTCCGAATGGCTATAATTAACAAGACAAAAAATAACATTTGAGAGGATGTGGAGAAAAGGGAACCCTCATACACTGCTGGTGGGAATGCAAACTGGTCCAGCCACTATGGAAAACAGTATGGAGATTTCTCAAAAAATTAGAAATACTATACGATCCAGCTATCCCACTACTGGGTATTTAGCCAAAGAACATGAAATCAACAATACAAAGAGACTTACGTACCCGTATGTTCGTTGCAGCATTATTCACTATAGCCAAGATGAGGAAGCAACTGAAGTGCCCATCAACTGAAGAATGGATAAAGATGTATATATATACAATGGAATACTACTCAGCCATAAAAAGACAAAAAATCATGCCATTTGTGACAACATGGATAGACCTTGAGTGTATTATGCTAAGTGAAATAAGCTAGAGAGAGAAAGACCAACGCCATATGATTTCACTCATATGTGGAAGATAAACAAACACATGGATAAAGAGAACAGATTAGTAGTTACCAGAGGGGACAGGAATCAGGGGGAGGGCAAAAGGGGTAAAGGGGCACATATGTATGGTGACAGATAAAACTAGACTATCGGTGGTGAGCATGATGCACTCTGTACAGAAACTGATATATAATAATGTACACCTGAGATTACACAATGTTATAAACCGTTATGACCTCAATAAAATAATTTTTTAAAAAAACAGCTACCTGTTTATAAGCAAAGAAGCTATCTAGCATTCTTTTAAAAAAGAAAATATTCTTTCAATTGTAAAGTTTTTATGGACAATTTGATTATTTCAGCTGAATATAAATTACTGAGTTCGATGCTGTGGAGTAGAAAGAAATACAGCGTGACCTCTGCCTTCCAGGAATATAAAACCAGGTGGGGGAGGCAAGGTAAAACTCTATCGAAAATCCTACAAATAAGATCTCTCAGTTTTCGGAACCTAATGCTATAGTTACATTAAAATAGAGGATGGAAATCCAGTTTATGTTCTTATAACTACTTGATAACTGGTAGTGATTAATAGAATTAGTAATTTGATCGTCTACTCTAATTCACTGAAACCTGATTTGACCCACCTGGGACATGTTACCCCCCCTTCCATGTTTATATTAAAACTTAAAACACGTTGACTTTCGGGTATTGAGTCCCTGCAAGTTCATACGTGACAGCTAATAAAGGAACCTTTTTGTTTTTTAGATAAAGATATTAATTTGGCCACGTGTTGGGTTGTCTCCTGCTGCAGCACAATAGCAGGAGGGAGGGAGGTGGGAGGTGGGAGGAAGGATTCTTTTAAGGTTTGTTTTTTTTTTAATCTAAAAATTGTTGCTTTTTAATTTCCAGGAAGGTATTCCTGAGGCCCTGTCACCAGGTTGTTGGAATTCTCTTTACGTCAATTTGCTAATAGAAAATACTCTAATATTAGTGTAAATATTCTAGACTGAACACTATTCCAGTAGTAAAGTGATGGGGCAAGGATATCGATCTTTTACAGAAATGTGCGGCATTTTATAATACTACAGTAATACTAAAATAGTTTAAAAAGCTGCTAACTAATGTAAAACTGGGATAGTGAGCTAATTTCTTTAGAAGGATGTATTCCTAATGAAGTGGGACTTCTGATAGATTTGAGTGATTTACATTCATTTAGATTCATTATGTGCATATGCTTGCAAATCATATTCTAGAACTATGAAAAAAGATGTTGGGCATACTTGGAAGTCTAGTGAAATCCCATCTATCAGTGGTAATTTATGCAGACTTGAACACTGTTTTCTTTGAAGAATAAGCTGTTTAATGAATGGATCAATACAATTTCACAAAAGTAAACCAATCAAAACTAATTATATGTTTGGGAGGTATGATAAAATCATTTTAATATGGGAAACTGTGTGAAAAGAGAGACATTTTTATGACCTGAAATACAACTTTCTTTAGTTGGATAAAATATAATCAAGTGAACTGTATGTGTAACAGGGTTTTTGTTGTTACTGGCCGTATTTCTCTTATGTTATAGATGTCATCTTCGTAATAGACACATATGACTTTGATTACTGTGTAGCGGCAAGAATTGAAATTACACTGACGTATATTTGCATTCTGGTTCTGGACAGCTGTTAGTATTGTGACCTAAGTTGTTAATTTTTGTAAGCCTCATTTTCTCCATTTGTGATAATCTACTTAATTCATTGCGTAGTTGTGAAGACTGAATGAATAATACACATAGGACCCTTAGCAGAATGCTGAGCACTTATGTAAATATTAACTTTCTGCAAATGGTTGCCATTATTTAGTTAAGATACGTATTTTTAATTACTTGGTGTTACATTTTCTTAGACTAAACTATGTAAGTCCAATAATTATGCAGCTTAGATTCACATCTCCCTGAAACTGAACTGTCAGATTTCAACGCTGAGATATGAATCTATTTTGTGTTTTCCAGATCACACATCCTGATGGTCAAGAAATCAAAAAAAAAGTTTTTTCTTAACAGTTATTTTCTATAATAATGAATTGTTTTAACATTCTTAGAGTTTAGTACTTGAAAAATCCTAAATGTCGATATTTAGGATCTTATGAATCAGGATCTTTAATTCATTCCATCGTCCTTAGGATAAAAAGTCTAAATTCTTCGATATGGCCTATGAGACCCTAGTGTGACCCTCACTAGCCCTTTTTCTCATCTCTTACCTTGTCTCTCACAACTTGGCTCTTAGTGTTCTATATTTCTTCCAAGTTTTCCAACAGTATATATTCTCATCTGTGGGAAGTTTACTTTGCCCAGGGCGATTCTCTTTCCATACCTCCCAACCACAACTGCCTTGCCCACGTGTGTGTCCTACCTGTTCGTATTTCAGGGCTCAGCTTAAACATTTCTCCATCAGGAAGGCATTCCAAACTCTGTGACCTTAAATTCTCCTTCTACATATTTTTATCCCCTTCATACTTCTCTGTCTAATATGTATTAGTATTATGATTATTAGTACTTCTACTGTTTTATCATTTTCTATTATTTGTTTAACTGCCCTCCCTTCTGGAATGCATGCACCGTGAGGACAGTGCTGTATCTCTCTCGCTCATTCTTATCTTATAGAAGTTAGCATTCAACAGTTGGAAAGCCTCTGAGTTGGTGAATAGCGGCAAGGGCAGCGAGAACTGCTGGGGGGACACGTCACCTGTTGGACAGCTGTTACGTCTGCAGGTGCACACCCAGGTGCCCTGCCACCTGCCCTTTGAGTATGAAGCGAGAACTTCCCATTAGAGACTTGCTCTAAGTGTCTGGTAGAGACCTTGCGTTTGTGAAGTGCTTTGTAAATCCAAAGGTCTCTCAATTTTTATCGATACAGAGCGTTCCAACTGCTTGAAGAGGCCAATTCCTCTTAGTGTAGGTAAAGCCTACTTATGACTAGTTCAAGAACTAGTCAGTATTTTTGTTGGAGTGGAATTTTGTTAAACTTGGTACGTTTCAAAAGTTAAATCCTTCACCAGGGTGAAGTGAATGAAGTCTTTACACCTCTGCTATGAATGTGTCTGTAAAAAGAGATGATCTGTTCCTGGTGGTTGACAGGTGTATCTTGAGCCTGCTCTTTGTTTCCTAGTCCCGATTTGGGAATATGTGAGAAAGGGGTGTGTGTGTGCGTGTGTGTGCGTGCACCATGCATGTGTGTAGTTGGTGAAAAATTTGCAAGATATTTTCACTCTTGAGAGTTGGAGAGAGAAGGGTGATGGCGATATATAATGCTTTTCATACAGGCTTTTGGTGAGAATAGTGTATCGTTCTGTACAGAGGCATATTGCATGTCAAACTGTCATTGACATGATTTATTATTTCCATCTACTGAGTTTTCTTTAAGCAAAATAAGTCTATTTTGGGTTTTGGATGTTATATGAGCAGAAGACAATTTCTAAAACATTACTATCTTACTGGAAATGAATCTTCAAGAATATAAAATATTTGAAATTTAACAGACCACTGACTTTGTATGCTAAAATAATTTGCTAAAAAATTCAATACCTGAATTTGGAACCATTTTAATTCCTCGCATGCATTTTAGTTTATAAGCTTAGAAAATTCTGCTAAATATATGGTTTTATTTCTGGTTATTTTAAGTCAGTTAAATTTGATTATAATTTTTTCCTTCAGGTAACGTTCTGAAAAGCAAATATTACAAATAAATTGGGAATGTAAAACATTACATAGACTTTCGTCATTACTGAAAGTATGCCCCTGAGTACATTTTCTCTTTTTTTTATTGTGTTTTCTTATGCTTTGATATTATGGTTTAAAATCATTTTATCATTTTCTTTCCAAAAAATTCATCAAGATCCATGTATATTAGTTTGAATTTGAATTTCTAGATGAGATGGTAGATCATAAGTGTTAGAAAATGATTCCTTGAAATTAACAGAACATTACAACTAGCATCATACTTATGTTTAAGGCAGGAGACCTGATTTTTCTGTTTGCCTTTTTGTATGCAGATGCTTGTTTCCCCACCCTCAACAGAAAACAAAAAAAAAAGGCTCTGGGAACCTTGAAATGGTCTTGGGCTGATAACAAAATTTTAAATATTAGTGTACGTCATTTAATAAATGTGTTCCTATTCTTTTGTGAACTTAAGTTCCATGTATCACATTTAAAGTTTATTTAGAAGAACTTTAATTTTAAATGAATCCTATTCTAAACAAAAATATTACCTAATGTAAATAATCAGTGAATAACTTCTGTTTTGAAGTATAAATTTTTATAAACTCAAGTCTTCAATTATTTTATGCAGGTGTGCCAAGCTTTAAGCCTGATCTATAAAATGAAATGAAGACAAATGGGACATGAATCTATACTTTACAACATGGTTCTAAATAGAAAGCATCAGAGGCACAGATTTTTGAAACCAGAGATATGAGTTCAAAATCTGACCCAACTCGCTGAGCCTGAGTGTAATAAATCTAATTTCCTTGGATTTCCCATCCGAGAAATGAGGATAATACTTAGCAAAAGAGTAGACAAGTAAATATTTAAAGATTGTAGTAGAATGTGAAACTTTATATTTTTAACAAATTATCACTAGCTTCCTCTAGGTAAGCAGTTCCCCTAGTACATTTAAGATAGAAAGTATATAAAACAGAGCTTGAAATTTTTTGGCATTTGAAAAGACTTCAGTAAATATACCTTCATTTAAAACATAAAGATAAACTGGTTATCAGAGGATGTATAAAAAGTGCTCGTAATTTTTAGAATCTTGTACTTCTACACTGGTACTTATTTTCCACTCTGTATTATTTATTGATTGATTGATTGATTGATTGAGAGGAAGATCAGCCCTGAGCTAACATCCAATGCCAATCCTCCTCTTTTTTGCCAAGGAAGATTGGCCCTGGGCTAACATCGTGCCCATCTTCCTCTACTTTATATGAGATGCCACCACAGCATGGCTTGACAAGCGGTGCGTCGGTCCATTCCTGGGGTCCAAACCTGCAAACTCCGGGCCGCCAAAGAGGAGTGTGCGCACTTAACCACCCCACCACCGGGCGGCGCCCACTCTGTATGATTTACAACATTTAAATTTGCGAATTACTGTGATCAAATCTAGTATAGTAAAAAGTTTGTCTTAATTTTATGGCCTCAATTTTCAGTCAGTATCTGGCTCTGAATAGGAATGTATTTTCTGAGGCATGAGAGCAACTTGTAAAGGATATTCCGAAATAAAATTGAGTAACATTATGTCGAGAAGGCAGACGTTGAAATCTTCTAGAAGTAGATATTTTCCTCCCAGTCATTGGAAAATAGAACATCTCCCTAAATTTTCTCTTTTTCTTTGGGCCTGATCACCTTTCTTTCAACACTTGACTACTTTCTAATGGAAGATTTCCTTTTGAAGCCAGGAGGGATTTAGTCTGTAATAAAGATATTATTACCAGTAAATGGAAAGCAGACCATAACAAAGTGTAAAAAATTAAGGGCTGGTGGAATAGAGAGAACTATTTCTTTTTACTTTTCAACATCCAGTGTATGATTTGGATCTCAAATAATAATTTGTTGAAACATACAATTAAAGCTTTATAGTAATATGTGAGGGGTAACATAAGGATTTTATACTGTATACTTTTATTTTTGTGATTTCAATGTTGTGAATTAAACTGAGTAATACTTTTTCGTTTAGATCCCTCAAGCAATTTAAAAAATCATTTTAAGTGCTTTATTATAGAATACATGTTTTAAAAATATGTATGTTTCTATGTGTGTATATATGTATATACATACGTACATACAAATATGTGGGTATATATGTGTATACATACGTACATGCAAATATGTGGGTATATATGTGTATACATACGTACATGCAAATATGTGGGTATATATGTGTATACATACGTACATGCAAATATGTGTGTGTATATGAAATAATGCCGAATTATATAGAGCTAAAATTTCTCTATTGCTCCCTACTACCGAAAAAAAAAAAAAAAAACCACCCTCAAAAGCCAAAGGAGCCCCTATTTGGTGTATATCCTTTCAGAGCTTTGTGGGTTTTTTTGGTGTATTTACCAAGTACCTGTTGTTAGTCTGCAGTTTGCCATTTTTAATTTAATAATAAATTTTGGACTTATTTCCATGTCAGTCAGGAAAGCCCTTTAAGCCTGTTTCATTTTCCATTGTATGTATATGTTTTAATCTTAAAACTTCTGAAGAAATAAATTTGAGGTATTTATTCATTCATAAAATAAACATTTATTGGATGCCTATCATTTGCCACATAGGTGCTAAGGATATTGAAATGAAGATACAGCTCCACAACCTCAAAGACTTATATAATGATTGATTTTTTTGTGTGTCCATACACAAAAATAATATAAATATCAAAGATACTTTCTAACTGCAAATTTAGCAAGTTATGCTAAAGAGCAGTCCAGTGACTCTAGGGTCTCTGCGTCAGTCTCTGAGGGGCTTCACTCCCAGACACTTCATGTGAATTGTATGTCTCCCACAAAGCCTGAAACTCAGTAAATACCAGCAGATTGATTTAAATATAACAAACAATATCCTGGCCAGATATTTCATGTTCATATATCATCTGCTACAATACAGATATAGTTACTGATAATATTTCCCTTATTAAATATTAGATGGCTTTGTTATTAACAGTTTTGCCTTGATTAGATCCTCCTCTTTCTCTCATCTCTAGTTATTTCTAGTTCATAATAATTACTGAAACATAATTTAGTCTGGCAGTTTGTTGTTAAGAATTCAAAGCCGAGAAGGTAATTGTTGTTTCTGTCTGCTGTCCGTATGGCTTATTACTGTACATAGAGCACTGACCACTCCACCTGCTGAGATTAGAAACCTGCACATAGCCTGATAGCGGTGCCCCATTTTGGAACCTACAGCCTGGATACTTCCATAGTTGAAAAATACAATGTTAGGTATTAAAAAGTGAATAGTAACATAGTAAAATATGGCACGGCATTCAATGGAATGTTATGTTGCCAGTTTAATGTAATCCTGAAGCTCATACAAGTATGGAGCATGTTGACTATATATAAAAGCAGAATAATCTTATATGTATTCTGAGTACAGGTGGGCATACTGAGACAGTTACACAAAGGCCAGAGGCAAGAGTGGGCAGGTTGTTTTAAGGGACTGAAAGTGGTTCAGAATGGATAATTGAAGCATCGAGTTTGAGCTGGGCAGAGTGACAAGAAGTGACCCTGGAGAGAAGCAAGACATGGTTTATAAAGAGTCTTGTCTGTGCATTGTCTACACATTTGTTCTTCTCCTGGAATGTTCTTCCCCTGTGGAAATGTCTTTTCCTATGACTGTTTCACCTCTTCTCAGACTGTGGCTCAGCACGACCCCATCATAAAAGGCCTTTCCCAGACATGCACTCTGAACTCCTCACCCTCATCCAAACAGAAACACACACACACACACACACACACACACACACACACACACACAGAGTTACTCTTTATCCCCCCACCATGTGTATTTCTTTCTGAGCTTATCACAGTTAGTAATTATTGTGAATTTCTTAACTTCTTGTCTCCCTTAAAGAATGTAAACTCTAAGAGGGCAAAGATTATCTGTTATGTTTACAGATTTATGGCTGTTACATATGGAGCATTCAGTAAATATTTTTGAATGAGTGAATCAGGAGTTTGAACTCTGTCCCCAGCATGATTCCTTGCTAACTCTGTGGCCATGGGCAAATTATTTAACTTTTTGAGTCTGTTTTTCTCATTTATCAATTTGGAATACTTATACCTTAGGTTCTTGTCTTCAGATTACATAATGTAAAACAGATAATATAAAGTGGCTAAATGTGTGACAATACCTTTTGGTAGCATATCTGAGATTGGCGGCTATGTGTATCTGCTGTACAGAGGTGATCTGACTGGCCCAGGCCTCATAGTTCTTAAGTGGTAGAGTCAGAATTAGAACCTAGAACTCTCTGGCTCCAAAAGCTTTCCTGTTTTCACCATACAGGTCTGCCTGAAAGGGGATCATGATGAAAGCTCGTGGCTCCCCAGGGTTAGGAGTGGGGCTCCCCTGCCCCTTGGGGATGCAGGGCCCAGCCTAGCAGTCAGGGCAGCCAGTCAAGGACTAAGGGAAGGTGGGGAGGCTGATCCTCAATGGCATTTCCCACCTTGGGGCCCAGGAAGGGTGTTCAGTGAAAGCAGCCGCTTTGTAACATGGTATATAATCTGTAAGGTAAAATGCCAGATTAGCTATTCAAACTCTAAATATGTGGGAAATTTTGATACTATAGCTTCTAGAGAACATTTGTAAATGGTAGTTTATATTTAATACTTAAAACCTTTGAATCCTTCAAAAAGAAGGGTTCTTAGATTTCTAAATGGGAAGAAATGACCAAAACCTCAAGTTCTTTATATCGAATTGTCCTTTATGTATAGAGGAAGCGATTAGAGAGAACCACGTTCCCTTATTTATTTATTTATTTATTTATTTGTGAGGAAGACTAGCCCTGAGCTAACATCCATTGCCAATCCTCCTCTTTTTGCTGAGGAAGATTGGCCCTGGGCTAACATCTGTGACCATCTTCCTCTACTTTATAAGGGACACTGCCACAGCATGGCTTGACAAGCCGTGCCTCAGTCCACGCCCAGGATCCGAACTCGTGAACCCCGGGCCCTCAAAGCAGAGCATGGGAACTTAACCAATACACCACTGGGCCGGCCCCCACGTTCCCTTTTGTAATGTACTTACATTGTAAGGATAAGTTGAGCAAGTTAATGAAAAGATTAAAAATTGCTTTAAAATTATTCAGTGTTTATTAGAGTATATTAAGTTTTCAGCTAATCAAGAGTAAACCTTATTTTATGGAATACATTCAGATGAGCTATTGTGTGATTTCTAAAGGAATTAAAAATATTTCTTAGTGCTCACAGTGTTTTCTAAGGAGGGACTAGTTTTATGGGAACCTGTTTCCAGAGATTTAATGCATTTTTGTCTCTATATTATCATTTAGGTTGAAACATATGAAATTCATGGTATGAAAGTTGTGCTTGTTTTTTATAGTTTAATGAAAATGTTTCCACTAACTTATTCAGTTAACTATGAAAGGAAAATAATCTTTCTTTTTTTTTTTTTTTGCAGTTAGAAAATTTCGAGTTAGGCTTCAATTATTTTTCCAAAGTCTTTGTTAGTGAGAGGTGCTTAGTTATACAATGTTGAGGGTAATTTAGATGTATACAGAATGGTTGGATATAAATTTTTCTCAAATTGCCTTGAACTTTTTAATGGCTAAAATGAAGAAACTTTGCCCCAGGGAAAACATAACTGCTTCAAGTTTTATTACTCGTAAGTACTAACATATGAATTTTTAGTCTCTGTTTATATATGTAATTTATTTTATGTGCTGCTTTATATTTATATGATGTATTGTGAAATATTGCATATGATATGTGCAATACAACTTCGGCGTTGGGATTGTTCCAGAGAGCTGAGAATTTGCTTAAAATTCAAGACTGTTTTGTTTTAGACATTTGGAATGGAAGTCTGTCTAAAATAAATTGCCTGTTTTCCTGTCTTCTTAAATAGATTGTACTGAGCAAAAACCTTTTCTTGATGAGTGATCAAACTATGGTTTATTTCAAGGTGCTTGGGCAGTTGGTTGCTTTTGTAAGCATAGTAGAATGCCTCGTCCCTAGGATGCCCGCCGCTCCTACCTGCTTCTTAGTCCTCTAAGGGCACGATTAACGTTGCTCATCCCTGGCACCTAGCATGGTGCGTGGTCAACCATTTTAGTTGAATGAATGAAACTATTATGTCAAAATACGATGCCCTTAGTACCAACTGATGTATTTAGTGTACTTTGCCATCAAAATAAATGATCTCAGACTGCTGTCACTGCTTTGAGGCTATAATCTTTCTAGTTTGTAGAGCTCATCCTAAATACCTTCTTCCTTTTGTCATGAATCTGGAAAATTTAATTGAGTCTAGTTCGATATTATGTACAGTGAGAGCAAATAAGCTCCAAGTAGGAGCCTGGGCGATGATAATGGTACAGGAGCACTTTGGTACGTAGGTTCAGGGTCATCTGCTTTAATCACAGAGGTCTGTGTTTCTTAATTTTTCTGCTGTTTGCTTCAGTCCTTTTCTTTCGTGAAATTGATCTGTGAAGGCTGAGATAATCCTTGTGGCACAGTTATAATTCCACGACTCCTCGTTGCCAGGCTCCCCACCTTGTTGGGACCTTGAACTGATGCCAGGTTTCCAAAACTTGTCAAACGAGGACTCACCTGGTGGCTTATCTGGCTGCTACTCCACCTTTTCCACCAAGTACCCCTCGTGTAGGGGAAGAGAAGAAATGCCCATCCCAGAGGATTTAGAGGTGTATCCCAAACCACCAGCCGCAAGAATAAAATTTCTTTGAAGTCTTCTATTTTGTCTTAAAAATTAAAGACAGTTTAGAATCTATTTGTAGAATATTCATATTTATTTATTCTTTTTTGATGTTTATTTTAATGTAAAACAATATTTTAAAATAACTAGTAGAAGAACATTGCATCTACACACACGTTTGTATTTAAGTACATATCCTGCTTTTTTTTTTCCAAGTGTTACTCCCCCTCTCCTCCTCAATCACATTGGTTTGAAACTTTGAGGATGAGAGATGAGTTTATTTCCAACCCACCAAATCCTGGGATCTCTATGTTTCCCCTATGTTTTGCTTGCAAACTGAATAATTCCTTATTTAGCTCTCCTTTTTTTTTTTTTTTTCCTGTGCCGTTATCATAGGCAGCGTAAGGAAACCAAATTATATTTTCAGCATTCTTTCTAGAGTTCTGCTTAGCCAGATCAGCTAGTTCATTAGGTACATTTTTATCTTCCAAGTTATCGCAGGCAAAAATGTCAATTATTTCATCACAACAGGGCTGCTGTTTCTCCAATCTTTAATTATCTCTGTATTATTTTCCCTGCTCTGTCTACCACCCAGTCCCAGAACTGATGCCACATGTTTCGAGTTTTTATTATTGAGTTTTATTATGGCAACACTTGACTTTCAGTCCGGTTTCTGTATCAGTTTTCTATTTCTGCTGAATCAACCTCCTCCACCTCCCCAGTAACCATTTGCTCATGATTCTGCATTGTGAGTTGGCTTGGCTGGGCAGTTTTCTGGTCTTAGCTGGGCACACTCAGGCAACTGTGGTCATCGGATGGCTTGCCTGACTGGGGCTGGAGGGTTTAAGGTGGCCTCACTCATGTGTTGGGGGCTTTGGTGCTGGGTATCGAGCAGGCCCTTCTGTCCATGTGGTGTTTCTTTATTCAGTAACCTATCTCAGGTTTCCTTCCACGGCAGCAGGAGTTCAAAGAGGGGCAAGGTGAAAGCTGCAAGGCCTCTTGGGGCCCAGCTCTGAAACACACAGTGTGCCTTTTGCCATGTTCTGTTGGTCAAAATAAGTCACAAGGCCAGCCAGACTCAAGGGGCAGGGAAAATAGACCCAATTGCTTGATGGAAGGAGTGCAAAATACTATGGCCATGTTTTTTTTCAAACTTTCAGAATTTTATTACATGCCTTCAGAGTACTCCAGTTGAGAAGCAAAAATGGCTCAATACTATTGATCTTCTAAACCAAGGATCACAGACTGACTACCAGGGCCTCAGTGTGATCCTTGGCCTGTTTAAACATTTAAAACTCAAGAGATTTTACCTTAAACTGAATCATGAATTCTCTCTTCTCTTTAACAAAATGGAAGCCCTGGTAATACCAGGCTTGCATCTGCAAGTCTCTCAGGAGCTGGAGCTAAGTAGACTGCTTCTTCAGGGAGGGGGTGGCTTTTCCAGTTTGTCACAGTCCCCACCACCACTGCCCATTCACTAATTCAAATTACCCAGCTTCCAGGGCATTTGAGCTCGTGACAGCTCATCATCAACCAAGGCCATGTGTCAGAATCACCTGTGAAGCTTTCAAAACTGCACATTCCGGGACGCTACCTAAGACCCTTTGAATTAGATTTGCTGGGAAGCAGAGCCTGGGTATATGCATTTTCACACAGGTTCAGAAGTGATTCTAATATATACCCATCATTAAGAACTACTGACTCAAGATAAGGTTCCCACATTTTGAATAACATTGAATAATTGAGAAATGATTGTACTTTGAATTTACTTATTTCTCTACTAAAAAAAAGTCATGTGCTTTCACATTTATTTCATTTTTCCTCATCACTTCTCTGGGAAGAGAGTATTGATGAAACTAAGATAGGGAAATTAATTTGTGAATTGCTGGGAAATTTAATTTTGTCTCCTGAAACTTGACCTTCTCCGTATATCAGAAGAACCAAACCAAACAAAAACTTCAGCATTTATTATAGCTTCAGGGATATTCCACTTATAGGAAACTCACATAGAAATAATAAATTCTAGTAGTAATCCTTTCAGATTCTAGCACATGTATCTCTTCCTATTGAAAGATATCTTTTTAAAGGTGGGAGAGAATTATGAATGTTAACAGCATCTGATTACCTAGAGAAGATACAATGGACATAGTACTATTTACTTTAAAATTAGAGTAGAGCCTTAAATGACACTAAAGGGATGAGGAAGCACACACAATGTATCTTCCCCTTCCATGTCTCTCAGAAAGCAGCGTCTTTTACGGTAGTTTATTTTAGTAAAATACTTTTACTTTACACTGATCAAAATTATGTATTTGTTTTAGATGTGGTCAACTCTTTCTTGAGATTGTTTCAAAAGAACCATGATTGAAGGTCAGCCTTTGTTTTCCTTGACCTGCCTCTCAATTTTGTTAGCCCAGTCTTCTCTTTCTGTGTGGTACAGATTCATGGAGTCATTAAGGGCTAGATCTTGGGGACACCGGTCAGACATGCCTGCCTTCAGTGAGCACGAGGGGAGCGGGAAGTTGTAGCACGTTGTAAATCCTCTAAAAGAGAGTTCCTGCTCGCTGCTCTAGAAGTCTATGGAAAGACAATTGAAATTTGGCTTCTCACAAACACTTCAGAAACACCTTAGTTCCCTAGAATGAATTCAGTGAAGTCTGAACCTTAAAAAGGAGGTAATCGCATTATTATCTTTCCTATTTCATATTTTAAGATATTCATAGAAAAGCTAAATTGATAATTTGACCTGAAAAGAGTTATAAAGTGGTTTCTTTAAAATTTCTGCTAAGGTCTATCTCTTAAGTTTCTCTGTTAGTATTTGGTGAATGCATCATTTTTGTCCTGTCAGATCTTTGAGGCTATGTACATTTATATATTTGGCTGACCAGATTCTTTTCAGGACTTAGAAATATTGCCCCAAATTTCAGGTCTAGTACTCTCTGTTTAAAGCAAACACCTGGTACTATTATTAATTTTGTGAATTAATTTAGAAAATTATTCACTGTCTTGAGATATGTAAATTTCTTATACTTCCCCAAAGGCTTTGTATTTTATTAATTATGATGGTTTATTATATATAAAAAATTCTCACAAAGTCTCCAGTAAAGGAGACAGTTGACCTTTAAGTACTATACGTATTACTTTTAGAATATGGTTTGTCAACATCCTGTTAAATTTGGATTGGGACCATGGAATTCTCTCATCTCTTTTGAGGGGAGAAGACTCTGCTTTACTTGCACCAGCTATTCAGTGGATGGACAAGGTTAAATAAAATATCATCAAGGCCAAAGACAGTATTTGTCCGCATTATACAAGACACTATTAAAAGATTTTCTAAAATTAAGAAAACCTTGATTTTGTTTCCTTATGTATTTTTATAGCTCACTTTAAATTGTGAATCCAAGTAAGAAGCAGAACAGAAAACCATTTGTGTTAGCTATTTCATGCATTGTTACATGTCGTGGTTTTGTGAAATGGATTTTATAAGCCTTCGAATCTAATAAGAGGCTGAGGCCCTGTTAGTTTATAAATATGTGTGGTTTGTTATTTAGGTCTTCAGAAATAAAAACAGAGAATCATGTCCTTAAGTTATCAATTCCTCTATGGGAAAGCATATTAAAATGTAGAAAATATAATAGTATATAATTTAGCAACATAGTATACAATGTGGGTTGAGAGACAATTACAGTATTTTATTTCCCTGTATTTTCCATTTTAACTGAATGCGTTTTAGCAACAATTGGTTTCTGGCTGTAATATTATTTTAGATGTTTCATAAAGCTTTATAGCAAATTACTGTGGTGTACCAGATACAATGAATTCCTGACTCCACTCTTAAATGTCATATTATGAGCAGGCATGATTTCTTACTTTTATAGGTAAGCATGTATTTTATAACAGTTTTTGTTGTGTGTCTGTTGCCAAAATCTTAGTTCAAGATTGTTGTTCCTAACGTTTTAGTGGTTTCCTCTGTTTTTTAAGGTTTCGTTTTATGCAGCAAATCAAGCGTCTTCCCATTTGGTTCACAGTAAGCTGATCTATACAGTACTGAATTCTGGGGTCACACGTGGCCAAGGAAACAGCAGCTTCTTGAATAGGACCTTGTTGTGTTCTCCGTTCTCACAGTGCCGGTAGTGTACTGTCTCCCCAGGCAATCCTACCTTGTCCTCTTTTCCGGTGATTCTGGCGCTACTCTTGGACCCTTCTGAACGCCCTTCCTGCCACTCTCCCCAGACATTCAAATTCTTACTACACTCTGTCGCTTCCTACCTAACCCCAGATCCCATTTCATCGTGTTTTCACCTGAGAATGTTATAATTCCACCCCAAGATTTTTTTCCCCATACAAAAAAGACTAGAAGATAATAGAACAAACTAACATTCATGCATTTGTCTCTCCAATTTAATTGTCAACATTTTGCATATTTACTGCAAATCTTTTTTTTTTTGTTTAAGGGTTGTATAATTGCAGGGTTCCTGATCACATTTCCTTCCCTCCTTCCCTAGATGTTACCACTCGCCTGGTGTGTCCCTTTCTGGCACAGGTTTTATACTTTTACCACCTTCCTATATATCTACCAACAATATGAACTATTATATTACATGTTCTTAATTTGTGTATGTGGAAGGTAATGATTTTAAATTTTTTTAAAAAACTTTTTTTTTTAGAGCAGTTTTAGGTTTACAGCAAAATTAAGAGGAAGGTACAGAGACTTCCCATATACTCCCTGCCCCTGTACATGGGTAATCTTCCCCCATTATCAGCATCATTCACCAGAGTGGTACATTTGTTACCAAGGATGAACCTGCATTGATACATCATAATCACCCAAAGTCCATAGTTTCCATTAAGGGTTCGCTCTTGCTGTTGTACAGTCTATGGTTTTGGACAAATGTAGACTAACATGTATCTATCATATGGTATCATACAGAGTATTTTCACTGCCCTAAGAATCCTCTTTACTCTGCCTATTCATCCTTCCTCACCCCATCAAACCCTGGCAACCACTGATCTTTTTATTGTGTCCATACTTTTGCCTTTTCCAGAATGTCATACTGTTGGAATCATATAGTATGTAGCCTTTTCAGCTGGCTTCTTTCACTTAGTAATATACATGTAAGGTTCCTCCATGTCTTTTCATGGCTTAGCTCGTTTCTTTTTAGCACTGAAGAATACTCCGTCTTCTGGATGTACCATAGTTTATCCCATTTACCTACTGATGGACATCTTGGTTGCTTCCAGGTTTTGGGAATTATGAATAAGTTGCTATAAATATCTGTGTGCAGGTTTTTGTGTGGATATAGGGTTTCAGATCATTTGAGTAGGTACTAAAGAGCATGATTGCTGGATCGTATGCTAAGAGTATGATTAGGTTTTTTAAGAAAGTGCCAAAGTGGCTGTACTGTTTTACTTTCACATCAGCAGTGAATGAGAGTTCCTGATGCCCCACAACAAATCCTTACCAGCATTTGTTGTTGTTAGTGTTCTAGATTTTGGCCGTAGGTGTGTGGCAGTATCTCATTGTTTTAATTTATGTTTCTCTGATGACATATGACATGCAGGTGAAATTTTTTCAGTAATATGATTATATTGTTTAGAATTTAATTCATTTAATATGAAAAATAGTTTGTGAATACAGCTTTTTAGCCTCAGCAATATCCTTTATCCTTTTAGTATTTTTGTCCTTAATGCTCTGTTATAGTTAGTAACCAACAGCATGACTTCTGTATATTTAATTGAAATAATGTACATGTAAGACTTGATTATCTCAGTGTAATCCCTATGAAATGCATAGAGGATGCCAAATATATTTCTGTCAGTCCAAAGAAAGTACTTTTTTGTGCAGTTCAGTTTTTTACTTCTTATCTACAAAGATTGTCTTGTTAAAATTTGAACTGGCACCCTCTCTACGTGAGGGCTTTCTCCTATAATTATGAAGGGAAGAAAGCCTCATGTTTCACAAAGTTAAAAGTGGGAGAAAAATGAGGAAAGAAAAGAACAAAGGACCAGAAGACTTCTAAACTACAAAACAGTATATTTAAAAAATATACTGCAAAGAGGAGAGACAGGTAAATTTACCAAATTAATATCCTGAAAATAGTGTATTTACATTTTAAAGTCTTATCTGTCGAACCCTGCAGCTGAACCACCTTGTGTGCACTATAGAATCCTGGGAAAGCACCTGCCATGTTTCTTTTCATGCACAGGTAGACCCAGCTCTCTCTGCAGTGAACCACTTCTACCTAGGGCTTTGCTCTTGCTGCAAGATCTGGTCAGGCCCCTCACTGCTATTAATTGCAAGTTGGATTGCTTCAAAGACCTGGAGGTGTGGCTGAGAGAAGCTTTTCTTGAGTCTTAGGAACAGACAGGTGTGATGCTTCTGGTAGATGAAAGTAGAAATCTGAGATGAAGGATAGACCTCAAAATTTAACATTGAGTCAATTGAGGTATAACTAATGTCTTTAAAATATTGACACAACTTATTTGTGATCTGTTAGGCAGGCAAAGCTTTCTCTTGTAAGCCAGTGTGCTGTAGAGTGGCGTGAAAAGGCAGCATGAGTGGATGCATGTGTCCGTTTCCAACCTGCTTGCAATGGATATATGCCACCCAAGTCCCCAGACTGATGTTGGCTGATCTGCTAGGGAGCCACAGAAACTCCACTTTCTCATCTGGGTCTTCTACAAGCCTCATGACTAAAGAGTGCCTTTCAATTGGCAGCCATCCCTACAAAATACTTCCATTTATTACTCATTTATTAGTATTTGAGCAAAATAGTTACTAAGTGATAGCATTTTAAAAAAATATGTTTGTTTAGTTCCAAATAAGTGACTGCTTAATCTTTTCCTACATATATACGCATTTTGTCATTTTTTATCTGGTTTTAGATGTTGAAATTGGTGCTGACGGTTGATATATTTAGATGTGATGTTGTGATGTGATAGAAATATGACTCTTGAAGAGTAAAATTTGTGTAATTTAAAATTTAGAAAAGTGAGTATCTAAGGCTGATGCAGTCTCGCAATACTTTATTGTTTTGTTCTAACGTATTGGACTTTTATTTACTTTCCTAATATTCAGAGAAAAAGTAAAGAAAACTGTAGCATATAAGTTATCTTGTGAAGCTGTTTTCACATTTCAGCTTATTAGAATTTGCAGAAGAGAAAAGAATAAAAATGAATGCATTTGGCAGAGGCAATAGGTGGTGGCAGTGCCAAATTCTTGTAGTCTCAGGAATGAATCTAGACGTAGAAGATGACTTATCAGAGTGCAGTGTAGGTGGCAGGATTTTCAGTGGTGTATTCATATTCTGACTATGTTTCTGGCTACAAAGTATCTGATAGGAGAGGGGTATCCAGTTGCCTAGACATTCTCAGTGCCACCTGTAAAATACTGCTTTCTCTAAATTTCAGAATTAAGACATTGAGTTAGAGTTAGCAGCTGTTTAGATTAAAAACACATCTTTCTGAGAAAACAATATCCCTAGTTCATTGTGAAGGATGTTGCTGCCATTGCTAAATTCTCAGGGATTCCACAAGTTACTGACACAATTTACCTCGTCTTTTCTCAGGATACAACCATTTGTAGGAATTTATGGATTCAGATGACTGTGTTTTTTACAGTGGGACATACTGATATCTCTTCCACATGCCATCCCGCTATCCCCCACAGACAGTGTTGTCACATGTTTTAGTTAAAATAAGTTAGCATTCAGTCAGTGGTTGGTCTAAACATGCCACCATAAAAAAAAAAAATTGAAGTATACTATTGAAAGTATACAATTGTGATTTTCTTGTTCATACTGATATCCATTGACACTTGATATGTAAGTCAGCAATAATCTATATATAACAAAAAGCTCAAGGCACCGCAGCGTGATCAGTGAGGGGTCTCTTTTTCTTTAGTCTAGAGGAAGGCAGCCTGGGGCAGGTAGGTAGCTTCGCATCAGTCATCAGATCTGAGGATCTTTCTGACTTTCTGTTTGGCCCTCCTTTTGCTTGTCCAGCTTTCATCCTCATACTTGTTGCCTCATGATGGCAAGGTGGCTGCTGCATCTCCAGGATCTTCCTAGGAATGAAGAAGGTGAAAGGCAAAGAGCAAAAGGCACAAACCAAATCTCCCTTTTGGAAAGCTTCCCTGGAAGTTCCAACTGGTGGCTGCTTCGTCTGTCCCATTGGCCATAACTAGTTCTCTTTACCATCCATATTGAACCACGGGTTGGGATATGTAGTTTCTTAGCTGGGAACTGCTGCTCTGCCCAAAACGGATTGTGTTGCTGAGAAAAAAGGAGTGTAGACTAGACTAGAGGGATCCACCACACCTGTGTGCAGAGATTGCCATGAAAGAGAGGCCAAGACAAAGCCCTGGAAAAAGGCATATATGAGAGAACTACATTTTTCGTCATTGGTTTAGAAGCAAGACAAAGCTCTTAGGAACAATTGAGTACAAAGAAGTTAATATTCTATGGTCCGTTCTTTTGAAATTGACCACAGGGAGTTCTCGAATTACAGCAATTTGCAGTGTAAGAGAAATGCTACAGACCTGGCGTTAGGGGACCAGGGGGTCTGGCCCTGGATGTGCCAATGTCTAACTTTGTTATGCTCAACAAATCGCTTCATTCTTCTTGGTGTATGGGTTTCCTCCATCGTCTCTAAAATGAGGCAGTTGAACTAATCACTGTGATCCCTCCAAGGTAAAAGGCTTCTTGATTACCCGAGTCTCTTGCTTACAATTTACTCCGTTTGACTCCAAATCTAGCTCGCATTTACATCACCACATGTGAAGCTGATTAAGTATATCTCGTAGTAGTGGTCATTTTTCTGAAAAATTACCATCAGGTTTCTTGTTAAGGCTTTAGTCTGTTTCTGTGGAAAGCCAAGGTCTGCTGTTTTGCAGGAATGTCACCCCTTTGAGACTCATCTGTGGCTCAGACCTGTGACCACCCGGGGGAGTGGCCCTGTGAGTTTCGGTGTTAAAGTCAGATTTTCTTTTCTGGACTCTCATGTTCAGAGCTGTGGAGAGAGGCGAGGGAGATCCTCAATTTCATGTGAGCGAGGGGAGCTACTTCATCAGGGCCGTGTCAGGCTTGCAGACCCAAACAGCAGCCCTCTGTCTGTATTGGCGTTCCAGTGCAGGCCTGCCCCTGGGTTCCTCCATACGCTTGTCTGCTCCTCCAGCAGAGAGCACCTTTGGTATACCCGTGTATCTGAAATTGGCAGATGATTAAACCAATGACAGTAGCTATGTCTTTAGGGGCAAAATGTGCCAGAAAGCAATTCAAGGAGACAGCATGGCATCACTGATGGGAAGCCACGTGGAGGTTTTTGGAAAGTGTCCTAGCAATACTTCAGCCACCCTTTGAGGCTACAGAGGGTCCTGGACGCTGAGAACAGCACAGGGTGTATGTAGAAGGCAGGTGGAATGGGAGGGGTATGTGCAGCTGAGGTGCAGAGGGAGGACCCCTGTGAAGGTCTTGTCAGAGGTTTATGTGATTTAGAGTGATGAAACAGTGTGACTATCTCTCTCTTTCTTTTTTCCTCCCTTCCTCCCTCTTTTTCCCTCTGTGTCTTTCTGGTTTTAATTTAGTATTTTACTCTAAACAAATGTATCTTTGTGTTCAGTTGAAAATAGTGGATAGAAATTTTGGTCTCTTAAGGCATTTGCCCTTGAGTAAGGGGGAGAAAAAGGATTTCAGATAGAAATCTGAGCAACCTGAGGTTTCTGTGTGGAATATAAGAAAAGTTGTAATGAATAATTAAACAAGTTATAGCTAATAAAATATACAGCACATTGCTTCAAACTAAAACATTCTAACTCTGCCTTAGGGATGAATGCTTTTCATTATTTTTTAATTGTTGCCAGGGTTGACCTTGAAGGTCCTTTCTGGCAGATAATTTGTTATGGTAAGAATGAGATCACTAAGCATTTTAGCACAAGCTGCATGATGCATAGAGTTACTTCCTATTATATAATGGTGATGTGATAAGTCTGTTTTCCTGGGAATTTGTTCTTTCCTTTAGGTAGCTTATTTCTCAGGTCTTGTCTTTGGCACTCTCAGTGTCGCTGTCCTACAGGAGGATTTCCGTGGTTATGGTGCGGGTCCCTGGATCCATGTCGTGTTCGTAATTATATGCCTGCTAACCTCTGAAGGCCCCATGAACACCAGAGGACTGTTCCTCCATTATGATAAAATGGACGTGGGAAGATTTAAGATCTCCTTTCTATCCTCAGGAAAATGGCATCCTGGGAGAACATTCTTCCATGGATAGAGTTGTACAGATTTTGCCCTGTTGGCCTTTGTTCCTATTTAGTCTCCCTTTGCAGTTATCATAGGTCCTATAATTGCAGAGTGGTTACCAATATGCCTAGTTACTGGTATTTTTACAATTGATTTTGAAAAGAAAAAGTAAAATGCAATTAAATGTTTTATTAAAGTAATTCACAGTTCTCTATTTACATTGCATCTTAGGAAGAACAGATAATAGAACATTTTGGCTACAGAATTAATGAAAGCATAGGAAAAATCTGTAGTTTTCACCAAATAGAACAAGAAAAACCTGTTGTATTCA
This sequence comes from Ceratotherium simum simum, assembly GCF_057802395.1. Taxonomy (NCBI): domain Eukaryota; kingdom Metazoa; phylum Chordata; class Mammalia; order Perissodactyla; family Rhinocerotidae; genus Ceratotherium; species Ceratotherium simum. The sequence goes on from NC_141911.1 coordinate 37,154,696, forward strand.
ATGGGACAATTAAATTTAGCAAATATACTTTCTTGTTTGTTTAGAATGTGTACTGAATTTTAGATGAGTAATAAGTTCAAAACCACATGGTATTAATATGCATAATATTAGTAGGTTTTATGTGTACAATTTGAATTTAAAAAAATCTTGTTCAGTTGATTGGGCCATATGGTATGTTTTTATTTCTTGGTCAGTAACATCTAGAAAATAATAAATTGGTAATACAGTTCTCATGACACTTGCTTATTGACAAAGAAAGTCCAATGTGATTTTAAATAAAGATTTATACTATATGTGAAACATATATATAAGAATAAATAAAATTACTACCAAGTATTCACATATTGATGTGAAAATTTTAGCTTCTATTATTACATGTGGAAAATATTTATTTTTACATTTTTACTATTTTTGGCAATAGAAAACATTAATTATTTATCATACATGATCACTTGAATTCTATTTTGAATATGTAGGATAATAGATGCCACGTGTAGTCTACATCAAATGTATTGTTTTTCCTTCCCAGAAATTGCCAATGAATCTTGGTTCTCAAAAAACAACAAAAACCCTATCATTTTACTGAGTGTGTAGTTCCTTATTGCTGTCATTCAGCTTTAAAAGGTGCTTGTTTATAGACGTTGTGAAGTCAAACTGTGTCCGTGGATTATGGTGTTAATGTTGTAAACTGAGACCCTTTGCAGTGGTGATGTTAGTTTACATTTTGGTATGGGAAATCCTTAGTCAAACAGCTGTTGTTTGACATTTATAAAACTTCATAAAATTTTGGCAAAGCTGTCATGTTTAATTTCAGATACGTTCAGAATATAGAAGACCCATAATTGTTAACCACAGGCAAAAGTAGGAAATCATTCTAAAAGGAACAAAGATCTACTAGATTTCTAGGCTACTGCAAACTGGAGCATAAGAAAATAATAACTAAGTTGTCTTGATTTACATGAAGGTAAAACTCCTCTTAATACAGTAGATTTATCTCCGTCCTTATTGCCTAAGGCTTGGGTTTCTCAGCTCAGGAAGGAAAATGCTAGAAAATCATTCAAAATTGCTGCTTTAGTTCATATTATTATAACCACTTTTTAAACAGTATAATGAAACATGCAGCATGAAAATGTTTCATGCTACCCTACATGTCATACATTAAAGTAATGAAGTTGGGAATATTTTAACTTGTCACAGCTTAATTTTGAGAATATGCTGAGCGTGTTTACTTATTGTCCCATTTACAGGTCTTCTTATTCACACTTTGGGTAAATTATCTTTGTCTTATGATCATAAACTGGATTTAAAAATGTTGTCTTTGAGGAAATTGAGACTTTTAACCATTTATGTTTTGTTTAAGAATATGGGTGAGGAGCAGTTCTTTTTTGTCAGAAAGAAGGGGAATATTGTTTCACTGCTTGATGTGCAATCCTACTTGATTTCTAAGATCCCAACTACATTCTTCTTTTAATATTACTCAGAGTGACGTTTACTCTTTTCTCCAAAATAGATATCTTGGTTGGCAGTAAGAAGTTAGTAACCTATAAATAGACTATGTTTTAAAAACTCTACTTAATTGATTATTGCCATTCATAGCATATTTTTAAAAGAGATGATGTTACAAATTAGAATAAAATAGCCAGACTAGCCTATTTAATGTATAATGTCGTGGAAATTATAAACATTAATTTTATGTGTTATAAATACATAATAATTTCATCTATATAAATACATAATGATTGCATCTATATAACATATATTTTATACCTTTCATACACTCCTCGCTGATTGAGCTGCTTGAAGCATTGTGGTTGAGGAACCACAGATCTGTCTTTGATCTTGGCTTGTGTACTGGTTGGTATTGTGAGCTTGGACAAGCCACTTGACTTCTGAGTCTCTTTTTTCTATGCAATGCGTACAATAGTAGGGTCTTCTTTGAAGATTAAAAGTGATAATGCAGGTGTGGAGCAACTGTTACTTGCAACTATTAATTGCCTAGACTATCTTCTTATTTTTATCCTTAGCACCTAGTTAAGAGTCCACTTAGGAGGAAGTGGAATAAATGTTGAATAAATGGATTAAAAAATAATAACTAACTCATTTAGAGCTCCTAGAAAGGATTGCAACTGCTTTTGTGCCTTCAGTTTGGAGATTGTTCTCTTTGACTTGACTCATACCTTCATAAACGTTTATGTGAAAGGGGATGTGACCTTCCACACGGTCAACCAAACTGGAAATCTGAGTCATCCTTGATTCTTCAGAATTAGGCTTCTTTTACCTACCTGGGAATTTAGTTGCCCCACTGATATTTGATGACGTAACTGTTCCGTGGAAGGAATGGTCAGGGGCAGCTTTTATATAAATCATGGAGCTTGTATTGGATCTGGTTAGATGGCAGTCGTGAGGAAAAAGAAGACTGGAGAAAAGAAAATTCCAGATAGGGAAACTTGCATGAACAAATATTTTGAGGCTGGAAGTACGAAATATATTGAGGAGGTTAGTGGTTAGACCAGAATATCTAAAACACACGAAATATGTTAACGTAACTCACTAAATGGGTTTGATACTTTCAGTGGAAAAAATTATGCTATCATTACTAAATGATAAAGTGAGCATATCCTGAATGAATAAAAGAGTGATCGCAGCCTGAGTGAGTTTAATGCTTGCCATCAGCAGTACTTTGAGCTTTTGATTTCTTATTTTATGTTTTAAAAAAATAGCAACATTTTGACTGAACTTCCTACGTTTTGAACACCAGTCTCCATCCTAACTTTTATTGTACAGAAGTCTTATATGTCATTAGTGTGGGCACTAATATATTTTGTCATATGAGAAAATATACTTTCTAGTACTTAATAATGAAATGTTTCTGAATATAATTTAATGTTTTATTTTGGTCTAGCAAATACAAAAGTTGCAGAAGTTAGTTTAAAGCAATTTAAAAACTTTAACAAGTAATGAAACTTTAGTGATGATTTAGAATCAGTACATGTTTCTAGAGAAATAATAAATGGCATTTGAAAAACTGGGCTAGCTTGCTTACCACCATTGTCTATTTTGCTGTAAGATATTGAACTGCCTTTTCTAAACTTTATTCTTAATGTTCCTTTGATCAACTATTTTTACTAAAGAACAAAGGGTGTGTATTATAATGTATAAATATATCATAAGTACATGAATGTATAAAAATATATAAAATCCTATATCAGTGTATGTATTTTTTAAAGATGTACTCTTTATCTTCTAACAGTTTTTTTATTCACAAAATAAAACTCATTGACTGTGTATAAGTCTGTTAGGTCTGATTAAGAAAGATATTATGTAAGAATTTTAAAAATTAATTCATTATTAATATAGCACTTGTTAAATCAGTCTAAACTATGTGGAAAAATTATTCTGAAAGTCTATGTGCTGAAAAGATACTGAAAATCATTTGGTAATTAGAGAAATGCAAATTATCACCACGTGAGATGCCACTTCATGCCCACTAACATGGCTATAATCAGATGATAGCAAGTGTTGGTGGGGATGTGGTGAAATTGGGACTCGCATGCATTGCTGGTAGGAGTGTAATAGGCACAACTGCTTTGGAAAACAGTCTTGCAGTTCCTCAAGGTTAAGCATAAAGTTACCCTATAAACCAGCAATTCCAAGAAAACTGAAAATATTCATGTTTACACAAAAACTTGCACATGAATGGTCTTAGAAATATTATTTCAAAATAGCCAGAAAGTCAACCTAAATGTCCATCAGCTGACGAATGGATAAACAAATGTGGTAGATCTATACAGTGGAATGTTATTGAGCCATAAAGAGGAATGAAGTGCTGATACATGCTACAACCATATATGAAACTTGAAAACATTATGCCAAATGAAAGAGGCCAGACACGAAAGGTTACATTGTTTGATTCCATTTATTTGAGGTGTCCAGAGTAGGCAAATTCGTAGACAAAGAACACAGATTAGTGGTTGTCAGGGGCTAGAGACAGCAGGGGAAATGGGGAGTGACTGATAATGAGTACAGAGTTTCTTTTGGGGGTGATAAAAATATTTTGGAATTAGATAGAGGTGATGGTTGTACAACTTGGCGAATATACTAAAAGTTGCTGAATTGCATACTTTAAAAACATGAATTACGGGGCCGCCCGGTGGCACAAGCAGTTAAGTGTGCACGCTCCGCTGCGGCAGCCCAGGGTTCGCCGGTTCGGATCCCGGGCGTGCACCGACGCCCTGCTTCGCAAGCCATGCTGTGGCCGTGTCCCGTATAAAGTGGAGGAACATGGGCACGGATGTTAGCCCAGGGCTAGTCTTCCTCAGCAAAAAAAAAAAAGAGGAGGATTGGCAGATGTTAGCACAGTGCTGATCTTCCCCTCCAAAAAACAAAAAACAAAAGTAACAACAACAAAAAAACATGGATTGTATGGTATATGAATTATATCTCAATAAAAAATAAAGGAAAAAAAATCTATGTGCATGTGTCCTGCCACTGGCAGTGTATTTACTCTAAATCACTACATTTTAAAAAGATACCTAACTTTCCTATGCCTTTTTGAATAACATAAAAATCATTTAAATCTATTTTTATGAACTTTTTCATGTAATCCTCAACTTTAGTTGTCCAAATTAGGTGAAAATAGAGGATTAGTTGGAATTAAAGTGCATTCATACTGAAGTATGGACTTAATAAGTGAGCGTCTGTGAGGAAGAACAAGTTCAGAGGCCAGGTTTAATGTTATCCTGCTGCTTAACATCCTTAAACTTTTGAGATAGATTTTTCCAATTACTCTTTGAACCCTTCACTGCATTTCATCTTTCTGTTTATCACGAGCATCATTAGAAAATTGAAGTTGCTTATTTAGTAGATGATATGGGAGAATCCTATACAATTTCTTTTTTTTTTTTTTTTTTTATTTCAAAGTTGGCCTGTCTCTTGTCAATTCTTGTTTTTGAATACAAGCTTAAATAGTTGTTGTAAAGTGAGCGTTTCTTAGACCTCTTTGATAATCCTACTTAGAAATTCTCCTCGCACCTTATTGGTGCTTCTCCACGACCTTGCCTCTCAAAGCAGAGACAACCTGGCTGTGGGAGGGAGTGTGATCTTGCTGCAGGTGTTGCTGTTATGCTGTGCAGTTTTTCTCTGCCCGTTTGCACACCACGGTTTGGATCCTTTCCTCTCTTCCTCATGGGGAGGTGGGGAGGAGGTATATCCCTGCCTGGATTCACTGATGAATTCCTAACCACCTCCATTTGAGAATTCCTGGCATAAAGAATACTTGATTTACATCCTTAAATTGAATTTTTGAATAAAAATTATTTAAAAATAATATGCATACTCTCAAAGAAGTATCTAGATTTTCTTATGGAGTTAAATTTAGGCACATAATTAAATTATGAGATAAATTTTAATTCCCAATCCTTTTCCATTAGATGCTTAATTTCTCTCTAGCATTGTTTTCCAGCTTTTAATCTTCATATGTCATACTGTGTATTCTTTTGTGTCTTGCTTCGTTTGTTCCTTCTTTTTTTTTTTTTTAGAGGTTTTTGCTGGTAAGGTTGATTTAATGAATTCATTTTCATTGCCATATAATATTCTAGTATATGAACACAATTTTTTTCCTTTCCTTTTGATGAAAATTCTTTGTAATTTTTCTCTATTCCAAACCATAGTGCAATAAATACTTTTATGTACTTCCTTGTACAATGATAGAACAATTTTTCTGGGTATGTGTCCGTGAATGAAATTGACGGGGCATGGGCTATGCCTATTTTTATTTTTTTCTAGTTGTTGCCAAGTTTTTCTACAATTTAAAGTCCTACCAGCAGTCCTCTTTGTTTCACATTCTTGCCAACACTGTTTTTAATGAGTTTAAAGTTTTGGCTATTCTGATGGGTATTCATGTTTTCTTATTGTTATCTTTCAATTACTTTTTTCTTTCCAAAGAGCCCATAAGGAACCAGATTGGAATAAAATTGTATCTTCCGGGTTCAGACTCATTATTATTCTTCTAACCTCCTCCCTGGCTGATGTGAAGGACCCAGCGATTATACACAGAGTAGAACATTTGAGGAGGTCCCTCTGGTTGTCAGTCTACACTTTCCCTCCATATATCTGGTGTGTTTATCGCCCAAGTCCGTGTAACCCCTTGATGTGGCACTAAGGTTTCCAGGCCATGGCCGCACGCTCTTTATTTGCGCCACACATCCATTCCTTTCTCAGGTCCTTCTATCTCTTGAGCACTGGGAGGCCCTACTGCCTGTATGCCAGAGAAATTCCTTCCCCCGTCTGTCTGCACAAGGAAGGAAACAACACAAAACAAAACAATGGAAACAGAACAAAAATAAAATTTCAGTAAACAACCCTGCTGTAGAAGTGTCTGACATCGTCTTGGTGAGTCCTCTGCTTAGCTGCTCAGACCCTCCTGAGAAGCCTCTTCCAGGCTGCAACAGTTTACGAACTCTCTTTACAAATGTCTAATGTTCAGCTATTATCATAATCCTATTAATGTTTAGGGCACTACCTTTCAACCTTTTCTCTTCACATCATTCCCAGCTGTCTGTTGCTCTGCTTCTCCCTTGCTCGTCTGCTCTTTCCTTACCTTTTCTGTTTTTTACATTCTTTCCAGCTGCTGGTGCTCCTTCTGTACCAGAGCCAGCTCCTCGTCTCATTTTGTGGATAGCAAAATAAATAAAACTCTCTTTGCTGTTCACCTCCCCCCCACCCCCCACCGCTTTGCGAAGAACTTCACAATAGTTGAGGATACTTACTCATTGGGAAACCCCATCATTTCCTGGTCAGAACAGCTAAAATCCTCTCCTCCCTGCTACCTACAGGCCAGTTCCCTTATACCATGCAGATGTGGACTCCAAATTCACCTCCCCAGAGACCTTCTCTGACTCTTTATCCAAAATTTTATATCTTCTTCCTGCCCCACCAAGTCATATCCCCTCAATTCCTTCTTTATTTTTTCTCTGTAGCAATTTTCACTATCTAGTAGTCTACATATTGTACTTATTTACCTTTCTTTTGTCTTCCTTCTGCACTAGAACAAAATGTCAATGAGAAAACTAAAAGTTAAATCAGGGGTGTGTTGTCCTTTACGTTTGGTACTTAAGATAAAAAAGTTTTTTGACCCAAGCAAATATGTAACCTCAGGTATATATAAAGAAATAGAAATTTCAGTTTACTTAATTTTGATTTACATTATATTTGGGCATAGTTTCAGAAGAAGTACTATAACTTTGAGGGAAAAGAGTTGTTGATTTTAATATGTTGGTTATAAAACTGTAACATTAAATTTTTATTTACTTGGAAATAAAGTAGGAATGCACTATATTAAAATAGTAATTGAGGCCCTAAAATAATTTTCCTGGTGTTGTTCAGTCTATTTATTTGCTAAAAAATTTCTAATAATATAATGGAAGGACTATGTATTAAATCTCACCAAGAAAATTGTAATTAAGGCCTTTGTTACAGGTTAGCTGTTCTTAGAAGACAGAATTACCTATTTTGCTAAACATCGTATGTTTTTAAGCTTTTGAAATTTCAGTTCAAACTAAATTAATAGATATGCTATTTTTATAAGTAAAATAAATGGTTATTTAAAGTTTAAGCTGAAACTCTTCGAGCAGTAAGCTTTCTCTTGCCCTTTTATAGACTCTTTTGACCATATTTTGAGTCATTGAGGAGAGAGAGCTGTAAAAGGAAAGGGTCTATTGCATGTGGGGCTACATTCCTTCTCTCTACAATATTTGAAACACACAAAACCAGCAGCACTACACTGAGTCCTTTGTTCTTCCTGTTGGGCAAAACACTAGATAGCTTACTGTAAATATGGCCGACTGCCAAGCTGTGGCGCAGATTCTTTTTTTTAAATACTGTAAACTGGCACAGGCTCAAGAATTACAGTTCTTCCTTTTATTTACTTTCTCCTTCTACACTGAAGAGTTTCATCTATCGTAAGAGAGAAAAACAGTTGTTGTGGTCGGGGAATAAAATGCCCAAACAGTCCATTTTTTTTTTCTGTTTTCCTCCTAACCTTGGGGAGATTTCTGGTGAAATAAGCAGAATAACTTTATTATTCCTGAATTTTAAAAGAATCATGTCCTTTCATGACAAATGAAAAGAACTTGAGTGAAGCAGTATGAACTGAGTTGAATTCAGAACACATCTTAAGACCATGCTGCTGTGAAAATCGATGCTGTATTGGTGTTTTCTACCTCTCTTTGTCATCATGGTTTTACTCCTTGTTGTCCTAGAATATTTCTGGTTTTAGATTCTAGTTTTAATGTGCCTGCTTTATTTCTGGCATTACCAAGTTGCCTTCCCCTTGTGTTGGAATTTGTGTGGCTGCAGCTGAATTGCAAAGTGGTAGAGGGAAATGAAGGGTGGGGAGCTCTGCCTTTCAACTACAGGGTGTGTCCCTTTTGAAACTTTTTTTTTAATATAGAAAAAACTTGGAAATGTATTTTTGAAAGGATTATTTGCTGTGATATTAAAATAGGGATGCCAGAAAGAAGTAAATACTTTCTTGATATAAATAACATTTAGTCAAAATTTTCAAATTTTTCAGTTTTATTGATCGATTCGTTTTGTACCTAGAAACTTCCTCTAGACCCAAGTAGAAATTAAAAGTATTTGCGATTATTTTTCAAAAAAAATCAAGCTAAGATTGATTGTACCGTCCTTGCCTACTTTGTTGATATTAAAATCATTTTATACGATAGACACATGTCAACATATTTACTTTTTCATTTCACTCGTTAATTTCTGTTTATTATAAAAAGGAAATTTCACTAGGATATAATGAGAAGATATTTGTCTTGTTCCAGATACTGTTAAAGGTAGAAGATATTATGTTCATAGTAAGATAGGTTTTATGACAGTCTTTTTAGAATATGTGAAGGATCTAAGAAAGTACAGATGATTAACAAAAGAGAGAGAGTCTGCTTTTACAAATTTGCTCCGTCAGTTACTGTGATGATTTTCTTTATATCCTAAAATATTTTTAGTTGGGGGGGAAGGATTTTCATTGGAGTAATTGAAAATAATTTTAAAATTTGGGCAAAATATATTGGCTATTTGTGTCTGTTTCCTCATATGAAAATTTGGGTTGTTAGACTAAGGTCTAGGGATCCATGAGTTTCTTTTAGGCATTGACATATGTAATTAATAATTCTTATTTTCAGTGTTCCTCTAGAAATATGGTATATAATTCTACCAGTATAATGGACAAAACGATTAGACTGGGAGTTAGGAGGCCAAGTTCTTATCTTGGCTTTCATTTAATAATAATATGACCTTGAGGGTATTGAATTGTTCTGGGTCCAGTTTCCTCATCTGTAAAATAATGAGTGAAACTAGATGATCTTAGAGGTTCCTTCCAACATGAAGAGTCTAGATAAAATTCTGTGATTATTTTGCCTTTTTAATAGACTGGAATTTGTGAATAATGAGGACATGATATTCTAATGTAGGGAATATTTAATTTACATTCATAGAATGTAGGTGTATAATTTTGTAATGTTGTATAATTTGAGGGAATTTTCCTGTCTCCTTAGTTCCCACTGATTTTAGAATCCTTTTTTCTTTTATTTATGATAGGCTGTTGTCATTTGATGTCATTCATAGAATGTGAGAAAAATGGCTTATAGATTAGGGTATTTGGTAATTTTGAAGAGTTGCATTGCAGATAAAACCTTCTAGGTGGGGGATACCATTTCATATCTTGAGAGGCAGCCTCAGAGCACCATGCTGCAAGACTGAGCTCAGACCCTGGATTTCAATCCTGGTTCTGTTACCCAGAAGTTTTGATCCTTGGGATAATTCATTAAAATGCTCTGCTTCTGAGTTTCCTTGTCTCTAAAATGAGGATAATGATGACAGTTTCACAGATATATTGTGAGTATTAACTGAGTTTAAATTAGATTGTCTGTGTGACTACCCTTAACGTCAATTTTAACATTTGAAAAGTGTCATCTTTCAGTTCAAGCCAGCAAACCTTTGTTGGGTATCTAAGGTACTCAAGGGAAGGACATACAGACCTGGATAACTAGAATGAAGCCATGATATGGAAAAGTTAGTTGTAAAACAGGTGAGTGAGAGCATAATAATGGACATGGAATGATGGATTTCAACTGGTAAGATTGTGCAAGAATGCATAAGAAGGTAGAATTGAGCTGGGCTTGAAAGATGGGTAGCATTTTACTGGTGGGTGAAGAAGGAAGAGCCAGGAGGGCGTCCGGGCAGGAGAAAGAGAGCTATCAGTGTTGGAGGGCTTAGTGTGTTGATGGAACTTGGTTTCCCTTGGAAGGAAAGACAAGCAAATAGAAGTTACTTGAGGAGGAAATCCAAGTATAGCATCGCTTTATATAGTAAGAAAAAATGTTTAGTCCCATTAGAAATTGGAAACTTACATAAAGTGCTGGTTCATTCTAATGTTTTATAAAAGACGTCCACCTCCTTCAGATACTTCTTCCAAATCATATAACAAGTATGTGTGTGTGTGTGTGTGTGTGTGTGTATATATATATATATATATATATATAAATTCAGATATTGCTGAAAAATCTTTCAATTACAAGTGGCGTATAAATTCCTCTAGTAGTAGGAGAGTGTTGTACTCCTGATTTTTGAACTAATTAAGATGAAAAAGTTCCTTAAAGGGATTCAACTGTCTGAACCATATTCAGAAATCAGTGAAAGGATTGGCATATTTAATCTTGGTTATTATCCCTTAAAATCAGGCTATAACTTAATAACTTCTTTGGAATTGATCCAGTGAATATCTGAGTTAATGACTTTGAAGTATAAGAAAGTTATTGGCTTTTTCCTTTTATATGCCTTCCATTTGGTGACAAACCATTTTTCATAATGTTTCATAATGTTATTTAAAGTAAACTTCTGTGAATTAGATTGCTTATAGGCACATTGTATTTCTGATTGCCAATAGGAAATGTTTTTCTCAAACCTTGAGTCAAATATTTCCTTACATGTTAAGACAGCTTCTTTGGTGTTTGGCTGCATCTGTGTAGCTTTTGTGAGTGCCGAGATTGCCAGTCACACCATCTTCAAGGAGATGAATAGAATCACTTAGAAGCAGAGGTCAATGCCAGGGCTTTTGTTTGAAGAAAATACTAACAGGACATATTATAAATAAGAGGGAATATAGCATATTTAAAAGACAGAAGATCAGGGTATAATATCTAGGATTCTACTTCTGCCATTGTCATCAATTCAGTAGGAGATTTCCAGAAAGTGAGATATCTTTCTGGTTTGGTTTATTTATCCATAGAACATTTTTTAAGGTGGAGGATGATATTTAATGTTATTATGTTTTATCAGAGATTAGATCTTAATTTAATTAAGATCTTAATTTACATTAAGGTTGAAAGACTAGTCTTTATTTGTTAAAACATCATGCATGTATGTTTTACTTCTGGTTTTAGATATATTCTACTAAAATTATGACCATGAGTCTTTTGTACATGAGCAATATTTCATCCCTTGTTATTTCTTTTCTGACTAGGCAGCCAACAGTAGTTGGTATGTGATAGTAATGGATGTTTGCAGAAGGAATAAATGAAAAATGAAGGGCATAGAAATAATCATTTTCATGGGAAAAAGTTGGGAAGTTGAGTTTCTCTACCTTGTCCTTTTAATCTTGTGCTGTTTGGGTGCTGTCACTCACTCTCTTATGACTGTAAGCAATGATCTTATTTAATGTATTTAATCGTTAGTCTCTCCATTTGTATAATCTCTATAGGTACTATGGTACCTAGCTCTCGGGTTAGTGAGGATTAAGTTAGATAATGTTTTCATTTTAGCAGTATTTTAAGGAAAATATTCAGTGTAAATTTGTTTGATATCCCTCCTAAATTCTTGGTGCTTTTGAATGTCTTTTTTTTCTTCCATTTTTTTTTTTCCTCCACTGGTGAATTAGAGACTACATTTAAAGGGACTGCTTATGCACAAGGTTATTAGGTATAAAATTTTTCACTTTCTGTAAGATGAGCTATGCCTGTTTAATTCTGTGGTATAACAGTGTCTGGGAGCCTCTTTTGTCTCTGTATATTTATGGAATTGTAGAGTTATAAAGTCATCAAACCAGGCGTCCTTGGGCATTTGTCTAGTTCCCTCTGTAGACAGGTCCAGAGAAATTTTTACCAGCTATACTTTCTACCACATGATTATAAGAATTAAAAGTAACAAAGAGAACTTAACATTCATAATTTATTGTCTAAATAAGTACTTATTGGTAAGATTGATTCTTCTGCTTTATTTTTTTTTTTAAGATTTCCTTAGTCTTTTTTTTTTTCTTTTTGAGGAAGATTGGCCCCGTGGCCCTACGCTAACATCTGTTGCCAATCTTCCTCTTTTTCTTTTTTCTCCCCAAAGCCCCAGTACATAGTTGTGTGTCATAGTTGTAGAGTTGTAGCTCTTCTGTGTGGGACGCTGCCTCAGCATGGTTTGATGAGCAGTGAGCACGTCCACGCCCAGGATCCGAACCGGCGAACCCCAGGCCACCAAAGCAGAGTGCGCAAACTTGAGTGCTACGCCACCTGGCCAGCCCCTCTTCTGCTTTAAAATAAACCAGGCTGTGGGCGTGTCTTCTGTTTTTTCTAGGTATCTAAATTTCATCACCCCCTCCCATTCATCCATTTCAGTTTCTTACAAACTGCATAGTTAGAGAAACTCCTACCTCAACCTCTTGATTTTGACAGCATTCCATGTAATTTCACCCAGAATAATACACATCTGTTTCTTTCACGTGTAGACATGCTGACACACACATACAATATTGAAAAAAGTTACATAGGAAGGCTAATTATGATTCTTCTAACCATACCACTTTCATGATAACATTCACAAGAAGAAATTTTAGCAAAGTAAATTGAATAGCAGCCTTTTCATTGCTTAGTAAAGTTGTTTTGTTTTGTTGTTTGTTGGTTTGTTTTACTGTTGAATTATTTTAATTGGTTTGCAGTGAAGTTTCTCCAAATGTTGATCCATAGGAAAATAAGTATTCAGTAGACAGAAAAATTGTCTTCTGAACTCGTGCATTGGTTTTTGTGTCTTTTGTAGCCTATTTGACCAAGTCAGTCATGGAATTCATGAGGCCCAAGGTGCAGGTTTCCTTTCATAAGGAGCAGGAACTCTTGTTCTGCGGTCACATTGCATGGCTGACTCTGGCCAGTTGTCTTGCACCTGTCATTGGCCGTCTATCCCCACGGGACAAATCGTACCATCCCTCAACACTGCTAGAAGAACACTTCAAAGCGTGTGCCTCCCTGTGGATGGGCTGGCCATATCATCTCGGTGTACAAGAAAGCATTTTGTTTCTGATTTAGAAAGTTACTGGTTCTAAAAAGGTGGTGCTTGGTTCCAACCCCTCAGTGCCCATCAATGGCAGCGGAGTCTATGTGATTCTGTGTGGCATATGGGGAGACTGTGACAGGCAGCATAGCTAACCATGAGCTCAGAGGCAAGTCTTGTTGCTTTTTGCAATGTAGCTCACCTCTACTGTCTTCCCTTCCATAAAACTATTGTGCTTATTTTGTCTTGTTCTCCTCATTAAGATCCTGCCAAGTAGGGGAGACAGGTGTCTCTGAATAAAGATTTATAGAGTGACATCAGAGTGGGCACAGCCCATTTGCTGTAGAGAAATGGCAGATTATGCTTCAAAATTTAGAGAAACTGTGAAGGATTTAAGAGAAATGGTGAGCATGATGATTATACTCTAAATGCTGAAGAAGTATTTAAATGTCAGCTTTCAGATCTGTTATCAGTTAAGTTCTGTCAGTTGATTCTTTTAGTCCAACTCTAATTTTTCATGCTTCAAGTGAAGTGTATGTTTCTGATAATGCTGCCATTTGGGGCATTAAATTTCTATGGGCAAATGCTGTAATCATAAAATTTGTGGGAGTAGTGCAAATTAAGAGCATCGGAAGGTGGCTTATATACATCATTGTGAAATTATATTCTAATTTATTTTTAATTCATGTTATGGGCACCTTAAAATTTCTAAAGAGCTCTTCATTTTATCTATTTATAGCAAACATTTTAAAACCACATAAAATCACTAATACAAGGCCATGTGTGGAATTAGAATTCAGATACTTGCCCTTGTAATCCATTCTGGATCATTTTTGCGTAAACTCAATTAAGGGAAATATTTTTTCCCCTGTTAACAGGTAATTGCCAAGCGTGACCAGCCGCACTACTTGCAAAGAATTCTAAAGTGCAGACTCCATTTTTACAGAATGTAGTTCATGGCAACAGGCAGTAGAGGGGCAGGACCAGAACAGGGCTGCATGTAACAAGTTCAGAAGGAAAGGTAGTGAGTATCAGGGAAAATATACCCAGTGTTGTGGAAACCAGCTCTGTCTCCACAGGGCTGTGTCTTTTGGGAAGTCATGCTGGACAAAGGGGAGCAGGAGCCTTGGGAAGTGAGGTGATCACTTTCTGCGGTCTCCCTGTGGATAACTCCTAAATATTCATTTGTGCCTCTTAAATTATCCTATCTTTTCTTTTACTCACTCTCTCCAGTGCCAGTTTTATACCCATCCAATCTTCAGATCTCTTTCTGCTGCTGCTTCTCTCACCCACATTTAGAATTCAGTGAACCATTCTATACTGATAGCATGTATAGGACTCCTGTTGTGCTCGGTGTAACTAGCAGCAGGGAAGGATTAAATATGTGATTGTGTATGTTCAAGTACCAAGTTAATTTTAGTAATGATAAAAATATACCACTGTTGGTTATTATTGTTATTAATACTAATGATGATGAAATAATAATAGCAGAGATGGGGGTGAGGGGTGGCGGGGAGCTAAAAATCAACGCTGTTGTTTAAAGCACAACTGCACAGCTCAGGATTCTACTCCCTTCTTTGAGGAGGTAGTAATTCACTTGAAACACTGTCTTAATATTAAAGTAAATCCCAACCAAAGTGAGTACCTATTGTTAGAACTCGTCCTCCTCCCACAGTAAGTGACTTTAAGGTGAAGCTGGAAGTGTGCAGAGGCTCAGCGGTAAGAGACCCTACGAGGGTCTGAGCAGGAGAGGTGATGTCTGGGGAGTGTGGAGGAGGCGGGGAGGAGCAGTCACTGGTGTTTGTTGTGGGGGGAGAGGGGAGTCCACTACCCCAACAAGGGCGTCAGAAGTGATGGATCTAGGAGATGCTTAGGTGGAATCAGTAGGACTTGGTGAGTGAGTGAGGGTGGGAATTTTGGGAGGAGGGGGAGTTCAGGATGATATCTGGGACCAGCTTTTGGCATCTGGGTAGATGGTAGAGGAAATATAGCGGGAGGGCAGGTTTGTGGAGGAAGACTGAGCGTCGCTTTGGTGTGTCTCTGGGTGGAAGCATACTGGCTAATTTGTGTTCTTTTTTGTTTGTTTTTTTTAAAGAGGGATGTATTTCTGTTTTTCAGTATGTTGGCCTTGAACATAAGAAAAACAGATTTTTAATGTTTTTTAAAAAGTTAACTTCTTCCTCAAAGACTGTTCTAGTTTTCTCTTCGCTGTCACTAAAGTAATGTGGAACATAAATCCTTCATGATGTGAATAATGAAAAATTTGTGTAGTTCTCTAAACTTAGGAGGTATATTACATTTGCCTTTGTGACTTTATGGATATTAGGTTGGGATTGTGGTTAAGCTAATGAACTGAAGAACTCAAGCTGATGGTCTCATCATTCAATCCAGCAGCTTGTCTTAAATTTCAGGCTAACATCTATGTTTATACATGATTGCTTAGCTAGAATTCTTTTGGTACGTTAACATTTTTCATATTAAACCCAAGCTGAATTTTAATAGCTTTTTTTTTCAGTTTGAGAGCACTTTTAAACTTTTTAATACTTTATAGTTTCCACTTAAATGATGACATTGTTGATTTGACATTATGACAGTATTTATGTAATATGAGAGACTAACAGAACAATTATGGTGTATTGAAAGTTTGTGTCTAATGTTTGGGTTGCTGTATCAGTTCAACCAATTGCATTCATTGAAACCACTTCTTAATTTTTAGGCAGCTTTTGCAGTGTAGCAAAGCACACAATCTCATGACAAATCCATTTTACTTTTTGTACAGTTGCTCTCAAATGTAGAAGTACAGGAATCTTTTTACATTTTTCAAGTGACGTGAAGTTTTGTTTTTTTTTTTTCTTCTTTGTGAGGAAGATCGACCCTGAGCTAACATCTGCCAATCCTCCTCTTTTTTTGCTGAGGAAGACTGGCCCTGGGCTAACATCCATGCCCATCTTCCTCTACTTTATATGGGACGCCACCACAGCATGGCTCGACAAGTGGTGCATCGGTACTCGCCGGGATCTGAACCAGCGAACCCCGGGCCGCCGCAGCAGAGCACGCGCACTTAACCGCTTGTGCCACCGGGCCGGCCCCGACGTGAAGTTTTTTTAAATGGGTAACCTCGGAGGTGACAGAACTCAAGACTGGATTCATAGAGTGTAACATACTTCTTTCTGAACTTTATAAAAGCTCTTTTTTACTTACTAATAGATCATATAATGTTAGCATAGCTCCATAGAAAATAAGTCACCATATATAAAACATAAGAGTGAAGTATTTTTTTGTAGGCTGGCATTATTAAAATCACATTGTTAGTATAATTTTATATCTAGCTATTGTTTTATTAATAAAATCCAAATGTAACTAATAGAAGGTCATTTCACTGTTTGCTGATTTGATGTTCTAGAAAATTCGTGTCTATTATAGTTCTTAGAGATTTTTTTTGTAATTCTAGCTTTTGATATTCAGGATGGAGTGTAGTCACTCTGGATTTAAGTATGTGCGAGAAAGAGGAGATAAAGCAGGATTTTTTTAATGATTTGATAGCTCTGGACTTGATATGTGAGGGGCCTGTGAACTGTTGAGAAAGAATAGAGACATTCATTTGGTTTGAATTTATCAATTTAGATTTTCCTGAATTAATACTTTTGTCTTGAAATTTATAAATGAATTCTAGAGCATTAACTATTTGCTCTGCTAATATGTCTTCTAGAATATCTTACTCTTTCTAAAAAGCAAATGTATAAAAAAGTGAGCGGCTGAAATTACTTCAGAAATTCCTTAAACACTTCAATCACATAATTGGCAAAAGACTTACTGGATCTCCCTTCAGTGGGCAGTGTGTAGAGTAGGTGTGTATACCAATTATAGTACAGGAAGGTCCACCTTATCTTTAGGAGGAGAAAGAACTTGCCTGTATGTGCATTGAACTATTCCTTATGGATTTTCCAGGAGCCTTCTGATATCAAGTATTTTGTCTAGTTGTCCCCACAGTATACTCATACTTGTCAAACCATGTCTCCTTATTTTGAGTTCAGAAACTGTGGTCTCTGTATCTACAAGGAATGAATTTGGGGCTACTTTGAGGTCTCCCTACCTGGGGTACCTTGGTGCTGGGTAGAGCTGTATATGATGATACTGAAGTCAAAGAGCAAGCAATGAGTGCGGAAAATTCCTGGGGAAAGGTGCAAACGGTGGGGGGCATTGTGTGGACACAAATATATCCTACCCTTATTTTTTAATATCCTTATGTGTGGATACACCTGCTGTGTTATCATTTTCTTTGATTTAGAAACCAAAGTAAATTTATCCAACATTGTATGTTTTCAGCAGATTAGGTTTTTAAAAATTCCATGTTTCCTGAAATCTTTTTAGAGATAAGATTTGGAATATTAAGATTGTTGGAGGTTGGAAAATAAAAGCTTTGAATTTATGAAACATAGAATTTTCTGGCCTGTTTTTGGTTTGACTTTGATATTAATATTAAAGATAACTTTTGGTCGTATATTGAAATACTTTAAAACTCCTGTGGCTATCTTATAAACTGAGGACCTTTGTTATGAGAGTTGTCAGGAGACCGAATGGGGTCATTGGGTAGAAATTCCAGCAGTTTGTGAGCCTGGATGAGAGAAAAAAATAACTCTTTTCTTTTCACTAATGTCTAACTAAAATTTAGCATTTTCCTTAATTATGAATGTAGGTCATAACCCATAGTAGTATTGGCAGCCTGTGATTTTGCCACTGGTAGAAATCACAGATATTTTCATATCACATTATAGTTGTTGTAGATATCTCAAAATATTGAAACTCATCACTACTTAAAAATTACAGTTGGAGGCTGGCCACTTGGCCTAGTGGTTGGGTTCGGCGTGCTCCACTTTGGTGGCCTGGGTTCAGTTCCCAGGCACGGACCTACACCACTTGTCAGTGGCCATGCTGTGATGGCGACCCACATAGAAAGTGGAGGAAGATTGGGACAGGTGTTAGCTCAGGGTGAATCTTCTTCAGCAAAAAAAGAAAAAAATTACAGTTAGACCCAAAGCTAGATCTTATTTAATATATTAATAAAGCAGTAGATTACTACATTACATTTTAAAATATTTTGACAACTATCTAATTGTTGTCTATGTAATCGAGTCATACACTTCAAAAAACATCATTCTGAGACGGGGTCCATAGCCTTTACCAGACTGCCAAAAGGATCCATGGCACCAAAAAGGGCCCCTGGGCAGGAGAACCGAGCATATGGATCTTTTAGAGCTGATTTTACCAAGACCTTCTGTGGATGTGGGCAGTGAGGCCATATAGCACATCTGTGCCATCTGATGATGACACCCGTCAACTTAGGAAGTTATTGAAAAGATAAAACAAGGGAAATGGTTTTGAGAAATTTTTAGTATTATGCACACAAAAGATGTTATTAAATGGAATTTTTTTGCCTTTGTAAGAATATGGCGTATATTGTTAATAATTGTTAAGGGCACAGATGAGGCATCTAATAGGAATTCTGCTTTCATGCTGTAATTTCAGAGTATGGCTCAGTGTCATTACCCTTTACAGTGAACTGCTATGGGAACAGGCCAATTTCAGTGTAGCTCCAAAAACATTACCATTCATGGAAGCAAAGAGGATTACTTTTCCCTAAATATTTCTTTTAAAATTGATTCCTGTATTCTCCAATCCTCTAATCCAAACTGATGGGCTTCAGTGCTCCCCAAAGCAATATGTCAGTCAGGCAAAGCTCGGGAGAAAAGGGCCTGTTTTGTTTCCAACAAACCAGAGTGTGGCGGCTTGCTGAAGCTTCTCTGTTTATTCAATGTTGTTAATCAAGGAGTATAAGCAGTGGGAGGAGGGAAGAACAAAGGTAGTGAGCATTGTATCTGATGGTTTACAAAAGTTTCGCTTTTATGACAACTTTATGTAGCTCATAAATATTATGCCGTGGGTAATATTGATGAGTAAATGGAAATAGGTATCGACTTATTAAATGGTCACATTACTCAGAAGTTACAAAACTTAGATTCATATTCAAGACTAATTGTAAAGCCATATGATTTAATTAAAATATAATTATGTAGTAAAAATAGGCATTAATTTTGAAATGTGAGATCTTTTTTTTTAGAATTTTTTATCTCTATTGCACCATTCATTTTTTCATTGATACTTGAGATTGAGTATATAGTTTGGGCAAGAGAGTACTTTTACTGCTTTGAAATTATAGGTAAGACTTGAGATGTATGAAAAGTCGACTTCAGTTAATGTGAGGACTGCCATATATATATTTTTTTTAATTTTCTTTTTTTGTGAGGAAGATCAGCCCTGAGCTAACATCCGTGCTAATCTTCCTCTTTTTGCTGAGGAAGACCAGCTCTGAGCGAACATCTATTGCCAATCCTCCTCCTTTTTTTTTTTCCCCAAAGCCCCAGTAGATAGTTGTGTGTCATAGTTGCACATCGTTCTAGTTGCTGGATGTGGGACACGGCCTCAGCATGGCCGGAGAAGCGGTGCGTTGGTGCGCGCCCGGGATCCGAACCCGGGCCGCCAGTAGCAGAGCGCATGCACTTAACCGCTGAGCCACGGGGCTGGCCCCATATTTTCGTTTTTAAAATCCTGTCCCCTAATCCCTCTGACTTGGATACATAACAAACATATTTTGAAAGTCTATTAAGTGAGCAAGTGACTGAAAAACGGAAGGAAGGCGTGTTGTGTTGTGATGGGTCAAAATTCTGACATAAGGAAACAGAAAAGATAAGAAAAAGGAAAAATGTAGTAAGAAAAATAAGTTTACCCTGTTAAGTGGCCCTGTCATCGCCTAGAGCTTTGCCATCTATCATTCACAGGAACTCTGAGGTTCTCAGGGCAGGTGGCCTCCCCATTTCACATACTGAGCCCAGGAAGATGAAGCAACTCTGTCACTGTTACAGATGAGACTCAGAGCTCAAAATCTGGCCACCTTTCAGCCATATCCCACTGTGGTGGTGTGGAAAGGGAGAAAGATCATGGAGAAAGTGAAAAACTGCAGAAAGAAATGTAGAAAGATGCAGTGAACAGAAACACCGTTAGAGCCTTGGTGGGGGATCAGATGCCGTTGCCTCAGTCCTCTGCTTCAGTGTTCCTTCCTCAGAGACCCTTCCCCACCTCTCTTGCTCCTCTACCCACCCCTCTGCCAAATCTGGTTTTCTTATGCTATGATACTCTCATCTACTCCACAGCAGTTATCACAGTTTGTATTTATTTGGGTCCTTTTGGGGTTAAAGGCCTCTTTCTCCCTCAAGAGTTTGTAAATTCCCATAGCATTGGGAACTGTGCGCATTTCTTCTCTGCCATAGTTTCAGAGCATAATGCTTGGTACTCTAACTTTTGAGCAAGTGAAAGCAGGCATGAATATATATGATTCTGTAAATGAATGGAAATAGTAGAATGACCAATGTGATGTTGAAGACACAGACTTTTATTTTTTTATTTTTAATTTTTTTGGCTGAGGAAGATTCACCCTGAGCTAACATGGGTTGCCAGTCTTTCTCTATTTTGTATGTGAACCACCACCACACTATGGCCACTGATGAGTGGTGTAGGTCAAGAGCCCAGAGACTGAACCCGGGCCGCTGAAGCAGAGTTTGCCTAACTTAACCACTAGACAACCAGGGCTGGCCCTCAGACAGACTTTTAATAAAAGGAAATAGTGCAGACAGCCTTCAGTCTTGGGGTATGCCACATGTCCTGAATTTTCCAGGAAATCCATATTTTAAATATTAGTCTAGTTGTGTGGTTATGTCCCTCAATTTTTGGTTCAGAAAATATGGTCACCTATATGTCAGTGACCATTAAAGTTAAGGTATGCCTTGTAAGAATGGGAGATGGAAGGACCTGAAGGTCGTGAGGGTTCACTCTACGTCTACAATAGTCCTGTAGCCAGTGGGATGAACACACTTAACCACTGAAGAGATGGTGGATCAGAAAGATTTAACTTGTCCAAGAGTCAGATGATAAGGTGTCAGAGTTGAGATTAAAACCAGAGCCCATGGTTTTCCATGAATTACATCGTGTTTGAGGAGAATGGAAAAGGGACAGTCTCGGAGGCCTCTCAGGACATCAGCTTGCACAGCCACTGCCGGGGCGAGTTTCAGCGTGGTTCTCTTATTCTTTGGCTTGTGCCGTCTGTAGTTACAGTTACCTCCAAAGTCCTGTGTCATAATTGATGTTCACAATAATTGCTGAGTCATCAGCAAATTGTTGAATTATGTTACATTTAAGAAAGAAAATAATATCACAGTCTAGAGATTTTTATTCAAAGTGATTAAAGGTTTAGCACTTTAACTGTTATTGAGGATTCTCATGATTGAATTGATCCTGTGACCTGTTGCGGGCTATCAATTTAGAAATTCTTTATTTTCATTTAAAGTTTATTCTTAATTTGTAGTATCTTTGCATTCTTTAAACTCCCAGCTTTTGTTGGAAGGTCATCTGTAAACAAATGCTTCACTTTTTTTGTTCAGAAGAGATTTGTTATCAGATGTCACAATACACCATAATTAATGTTTGGTTTCTGACTTCTAGGGGCTTACAGGCCAGGGAGGGAGAAAGACATGTACATAGATAATTACAACCCAGGGTGTCGATGCCGCGATGGGGCTTGAGTGGCATCCTGAGGAGGCATCTATGAGGGTTACAGCTGTGGCCGGAGGCATACACTCCATTGTCCTGGAGCCCCAGACTTCATGGGTCTAAAATATAGTTTACCATTACTAGTTCTTGTCAATTCACATTTAATGTTGTGTTATAAAAGATGTTAGCATTATATTAAGGTGAACACTTACATGAAAACCTCTTTTTTCTTTTTCTTTTTTAAGCTGAACTCTGATTCTTGAACAGCAGTGAAAGATGTAGTGATGACTAATTTATTTTGTCACGTGTAAAATTCGTTGGTCCTCATTTGTTTCTCCTATAGTTTTATAGCTATATCTGCCAATTGTGAGTGGTGAACCTGAAGGTAACTAGAATCGTTTTGTTTTGGGGGAGGTACAGATCCTATGTGTAACTCAAGTGGATGTGAGAATTATAGGTGATAAAAATCCTAACTTCTATCAGGAACATGTAAGAACTATGTGGTCCAATAAATACGAAAAATTTTATTCAGGTTATGAGGCGATCAAATTATTAGCCTTTTTTTTTTTTTAATACCTATAGTGAGGGCAAGGGAGAGAAACGGAACACATTTAGTCAGTTGTTGGGTGTAGTTGTTCTAAGAGAACTGGCTTATGACCTTTTTGGATGATATCCAAGTTGAATGGTCCAGAAAAGAAAATTAGTAAAGAGAGAGAACTGTTTGAGGAAGTTGGACCCAAATTATAGATTAGCCAAAGCAATTTATTTATCAATTTAGCCTAGCCTGAATTCTTCCTGTGTACAGCTCTCTTCTGGCGTGATAATCCAAAGGAATGATGCTTGAAAAATAGGTATCTTTTATGACCTAGCAAGTGAATCACATATGTAGCATTTTAGAATTTTCTTTTTCAGAGTATTTGTCTTTTTGTAAATTGTGGTTTAGCATATTTTATATTCCCTACTTGGAGTTTTTGTTAGATGCTTTCCCTTTTTCAAGACCAAACTTGGCTTGTGGAAATACTGTTATTGGTGTGCTGTTAGCGTGTTTTAAGGAAATTGCTGATTAAATATTGACTTATTAGCCAAGTATTCTAATGGATTAGTATGAGAACAGCTACGAGTGTCTTGAAAATGGAAGCATTTTTTTTTTCTTGAGATTCTAGGAGCTACTACTTTTAGAACCTCAGTGATTAAGCAGTTTCATGTAATTTAAATTTAGCAAACAAAGAACTGAGGCATGGCATTTTAATAAGGGGTTTACCTTGTATTGGGAACACATAGTTGAATAAATATAGCCCTTTTGAAAGAGGACATTTTTCAGTGCGTTTTCATAATTTGAAGATATTTGTTTATGGTTTTCTCTTGTTATAATACTCTATAAATTGAAAAGTAAAAATTTCTGATCTCTGTGTGTTTATCCCTTTTTGACCTGCTGCTCCCCTTCATAGCCTTTGCCTTACTTTTTAATTTTAACATGCCGGGAACTAAAGTGGCTTACACTTCTGTTGCATTTTCTTTATAAATGATACTTGAGAAGGAAAAGATACAGTGGGGATTGATAAACAGAGAAAAATCAATATAAGTATGCCACAACTTAGAAATAATTAATGTTAAATTTTTAAAAAAGAGCCTTTGTTGGAGGTTTTGTTGTATTTAACATAAAAGCTTGTCATGTTAGCATTTTCCTAGATTCCTCTAAGATGAAACTTAAAATTTGTAGATAACACAAAAATATTTTATATTTGGAGAGAGTGTGTGTGTGTATATCTGTGTGCCTTATATTTGCTTAACTTTGATAAGGTTATGACTTGGGGGAGACTTCCATGTTATATCTACCAAATACAAAGATACTTATAGAATAGTCATTTAAAAGTACATAAATTTACTTTGGGAAATATACCTTAGAATTCAGTCCTCTCACTACAGAGGATGATGATAATTGATGTTTAAAAGCATAGATACTTTTTCAGTAGATAAATGGGCTTGTCTTGTATGACACTA
Organism: Ceratotherium simum simum; assembly: GCF_057802395.1. Lineage (NCBI taxonomy): Eukaryota > Metazoa > Chordata > Mammalia > Perissodactyla > Rhinocerotidae > Ceratotherium > Ceratotherium simum. The sequence goes on from NC_141911.1 coordinate 37,178,612, forward strand.
ATGCTTTCAGTACAGAAATGAATGGATCCTAATTTTGAAGATTTACGAATGAAGATTTGACCAGAGTTATAAAGTTATGACCAGAGAGTTATAGGAAAGTGAAATTTTTCGTTTTCTTCTTTTTGCAGGGAAAGATTCGCCCTAAGCTAACATTGTTGCCAGTCTTCCTCCTTTTTTTCTTCTTCCCTCCAACAAAGCCCCAGTACATAGTTGTATATTCTAGTTGTAAGTCCTTCTAGTTTTTCTATGTGAGCTGCCACCGCAGCGTGGTGTGGTTCCACGCTGGGGAACTGAACCCAGGCCACCGAAGCAGAGTGTGCCGAAATTTAACCACTAGGCCATCAGGGCTGACTTGAAATTTTTCTTTTAGTAAGACTTTATTTTTACATACATACATATGCTACTGTGGTAGCATTTTTGTAAATGAGTCTGTTCTTGGGATATGTGCCATATACATAAGGTTACTTTAAGAAGTGGACTTTTTGTCTGAAATAATATAATAGTTATGTATGTGTCCTAAGTATCCCTTTAGCAAATTCCAAGTTATAGTGCATAGCTGTATATTAAGCTCCCAATATATTTACACATGGAAAATTGTGGCTCAATAAGCTACAGCATTGATCTACAACCTTAATGAATGAAACTACTGAAAAAATATTCCTTTTTACCCCCCAGATGTCTGTTTCACAGATGTCTATCTTCAAATGAGAATTTGCTGTTTGTACATTCATATAGTTTTCTTAAAAATTATATAATGTACATATATATATATATATATATATAGGACATACGTAATTTAATGGAATTTGATTTCTGTATTCACAACAGATTTTAGTTTTCATCAGTATTTTAAGTACTTTGACATTTTCTCAAATATACAGAGAGCATACTTTCATTATTACAACAACAATGGCTTCCTTTGATAAGGGTAATATATAAATGTTTTTTTAATTTGTCTCTTTTCATGCTGTTAACTTGCATGATGAAAGTTTTATTTGTATATCTGAAGTTTACATGTGAACATTATGCAGGTTTCACATTCAAGATCTTGATTGATAGTGGCATTCAGAGAACACTAGCTGCTTATCAGGTGCTATGCTGAGAGAACATTATGCACATGACCCATTTAATGCACACTCTAACCCAGTGTGGTGGGAATTAGCCCTGTTCACATTTTAAAAACAAGGAAATGCAGAAAGGTTAAGTGATTTGGCCAAGGTCAGGTGGCAGGACCAGAATTTGATCTCCAAGGCCTACACTTTACTTTTCCTCTGTAGATTTCTGACAAGAAACCTCTTTAAAATACCTAGCACAGGCTTGAAAAATATATATATATATGCCTTTACAGCTATTTATCCTACAGAATAATGTAATTTATTTTATAATCCAATTCTTCAGAAAGTATTTCACTTTTTCTTTTTTTCAATTGTTTCTCGTCATTGGGTGAGTGGATATTTGCAAGGTTGTCTAGGTTTAAAATAATTTTTACATGTCTAGATATATAACTTAGAACTTGTGATTTGTGTGATAATTTTTCAAGCTGTGTAATACTATTTTTAAGGGATGGTGAAAGAGGTTTTCATCCTGAATGAAAAATGCCATTAAGTAGAACCCCTTTTATATGCAATGAAACATCACTAGGATATGGTTCCTTATTTATAGTACATGGGTTGGCCTAGGGTGAAGCTCTTTCCTGTAAAACAGTAAAATCTTGATAAAACACCTTAAGTCAGTACGAAGAGTGATAAAAGGTCCTCTACTGTTACTCATCAGTAGGGAGTCTGTTGTTTTGAGTAGCAGTCAAGGTCTTTTCATATAGGAATATAGTCATAGGAACAAGATGCCTTTTCCTTACAGGTTTAATTTTCCACTTTATAAAAGTAAAACACATTCATTGTAGAAAACTTGCAATTCCAATTTTTACTTCCACTCTTCTATGCCTGGGTATACATATATTTTTTATTTTTTATTTTTTTGTGAGGAAGATCAGCCCTGAGCTAACATCCGTGGTAATCCTCCTTTTGGGGAGGAAGACTGGCTCTGAGCTAACATCTATTGCCAATCCTCCTCTTTTTTTTTTCCCCCAAAGCCCCAGTAGATAGTTGTATGTCATAGTTGCACATCCTTCTAGTTGCTGTATGTGGGACACGGCCTCAGCATGGCCGGAGAAGCGGTGCGTCGGTGCGCGCCCGGGATCCGAACCCCGGGCCGCCAGTAGCGGAGCGCGCGCACCTAACCGCCAAGCCACGGGGCCGGCCCTCTATGCCTGGGTATACATATATTTTGAAGAGTAAAAATGCTATAATTTTGTGCAAACTATCTTTTTGTAACCACTTGTATTTACTGTATCTCATGAAAATTTTCCAGTGTTGTTATATATAATGGATATATATGTATATATACGGAAGATGTATATATAATTATCTTGGTGTATTTAAACAATCTATTATTAGACAAGTTGTTTCTTCTTGTGGTTTTGATGAACTATGAATTTAGCTTTGACTCTTTTGGATTTCCATAATTCAAAAATTAAAGTGAATTTGTATTAATGAAAATATATTAGTGCTTCAGTAGTATATTTTATCAGCGTTTTGGAATTAATTTAGTGTTTTTATTATAAGCCTCCTTACATTTTTTTAGAATAAAGCAGGATATAGCTAAATATAAAATATGGTATCTGGATTAATCATATGTTAGGAGCATTTTGAGATTGAGTCTACTTATTTAGGCAGAAAAATAAGATTTTTCTAGTTTTGTAAAAACTGATACATTGCCCTGAAGTGAGTACTTCACTTTTTTGTTATCTATAATCTATGCAAACCATTTTTGAGGGATTTTTTAAAGGATAAGACCTGCTTTGTCACCTCTGGTGTTCTCATTAATGTTCATTCATTGTTTGACTTTATATTTTACATTATTTCAGAAAATGTGTTAAGTAACTTGTTAGCTACTGTACAATTTTGAACCACTTTATATAAGAATATTTTTCAGGGTTTTGCTCTGTGATTTAGCATTCACATTATTTACATATTTATACTTAAAGTAATCAAAATAACCTGGTTGTTTGGCATTTTCAAAACATTTAGTAAGATATGATTTTAAAAATATGAATAATCTACAGTTTTTTACTGGATTTCATTGTGAAGGAAGCTTGTTGCTGATTGATTTTAGGAATAAGATAAATAAAGATCAGTGACCACAATTTCTCATCCTTTTCTAATGGCCTGCTGACACCATAGGGGAAATATACAGTATGATATTGGGATATGGGCTTTTCAGTTCCATCAGAGCAGCAGCCTGCAGTGAGTCACGATGTAGTTTGCATCCCTGGCTGAATAGAATCTCAAAGATGCCAAGCAGCATTTTGGCTAGGTGAGTAAGGATATATATATTGTCAATAGTTCCATGTAGAGTTAAAACATTATTTTAATAGAGAAAAGAGAAAACAAATACTCTTGAGAGACCTCAAAAAGAAAGCATAAAGTAACACCCCATAAGTATCATCCTACAAATCACCTTTTCTCAAGATGACTACCAGAAACTGAGAGAGAAATCCAGAAAAATATTTCAAACGTTTCATTGCTAGAAAATGGGTAGGACACTTTCTCCCAGGACTGATGTTGCAAAACCCATCCTCTTGGTTTAAGGAAGTCTCCAGACGAATAGATCTGATTTCTTTATTAGCCCTTCTCCCTCCAGTGAGTAAGAAAGATTAAATAACCTATATTTCCACTGGTTATTTAAGAATGAGATTCCAAAATTCCTCTCTTTTTCAACCACAGCCTACCAACCCTTTCAGTATCCTAAGGTTAGGATACTGAGGGAACACATCTTATGGTACTTGATAAGCCAAGCCTTTAAAAACAGAATGGAGACTGACATAGATACAGAGAACAGATTGATGGTTACCAGAGGCGGGGATGGGCAGTAGACAAAATGGGTGAAGGTGGTCAAAAGGTACAAATGTTCAATTATAAATAATTCCTGGAGATGTAATGTACAGCATGGTGACTATAGTTAGCAACAGTGTATTGTATATTTGAAAGATACTAAGGGAGTAGATCTTAAAAGTTTTTAATCTCAACAAAATAAGTGATAACCATGTATGGTGATGGATGTAACTAAACTTATTCTGGTAATCATTGTGCAATATAGACATATATCAAATCATTATGTTGTACACCTAAAACTAATACAATGTTATATGTCAATTATAACTCAATGAAAAGAAAGAGAATGGAAACTGAATTTGGAGAAACTCTCATGAGGCAGTAATATCACCTGCAATATCTATTGTCACCTCTTAGGTAGGTATTTACCACCCTTTATGACTGGGGAAACCTAGACTCAGAGTTGGTCACCATGAGTTAGTTTGTTTGCTCTTTTATTCACTCGTTTACTCAACAACCATTTGCTGATCACCTGCCAGCTCCCCTGGGAAGATGCTGGGGATACAAAGTGAAGAAGATGCGGTCCCTGCCCTCAGGTGGTTGATAGCCTTCCTAAGGTTGTCATCAAGCAGTGGGGCCAGGGGCCTGTGCAGGGCTCTTCCAGTGCTGCTGCTGAGAAAGGTAGAGGGTAGGGGGTCCCCTCAAAGGTGAAGTAGTAGATGTTCCTGAGCAGCAAGAAGAAAGAGGCAAAAGTTAAATGTTAGAAAAGACAAGTTAACCTAGAACGTGAAATTGATGTTGAAGCAGAAGACTTGGATTTCATACGCAGCACCTTTTAAGTGTTAACCAAAACCATAGAAACATAAAAGGATGAGCCTGGTAAGGATTTTATTTTTATAATCAATTATTTTTTTAATGGACATCTACTATAGCACACCAGATACTTTGGCATTCAGAGATGTATACAATATAGTTTCTTTCAGGTTGGGAAAAGAGGTATAAAACATGAAAAAGAACGGTAGAAGAATAGAAGACTATTTTGTGCCAATTTTAAGGCTATTAATTTAATTCATCTCAATAAACATTTATTGAACTAATAAAACTTGTTAGTTTCTTGCCCTTGAGCTCACAGCCATTTTAAGACAGGCAAGTGATGGGTACCAGCCACTAAGGGCTCTATATCCCGTGCCAAGGAGATTGGAGTGTGTTCTGTAGATGACGGGAATCACTGAAGGCTTTTACGCAGAGGAGAGACAGTTTTAAATGTGTATTTTTGATATTTTACTGTGGTGCCTATGTAAAAAAAAAAAAATTGAGAGGATCAGTTAGAGTAATTCCAGTAGTCTGAGAAAATAGGAAGGCCTGAATGAGGATATAATTTGGAAATTGAGTCTAAGAATTTTTAAAAAAGCATTTTAGAGAGATTTCTAAACCTTTGACATTTTTTTCCTTAATGTATTAGTACCATTTATTTGGAAAGTAAAGGGTATGTAGTTGGTCTTTTCTCTTCAAATAAATAGTAATTAAAAGTCCCATATGTTATGAATATATTCAAATACGAGGTTCTAATCTCACCACCTGAAATTTCTTGGAAATTCCCATATTCAGCAATGGAAGGTCAGGGTGCAGATGATTTCAAAAAGGTCAGCATGCAAGGGCACTAACTTTGGAGTCAAACAGACCTTCTTCTGTACTTTGTAATTGTGTTTCTTGGGCAATTGAATCTTCCTCAGCCTCAATATCCTCATCTGTAAAATGCGCATAATGCCTGATTCCCTGGCCTATACAGTTAGTGAGGATCAAGGAGATAATGAGCATAGAGCATGTAGCACAATACTAGCTCACATTCTAAGCAATAAGTAGATGTTTCTTGTTTGTTGTTTTGTTTGTTTTTATAAGAAAGTATTTGTCTTTCAGGAAAGAAAACTATTGTAATTTGAGGCCGCCTGGTTTATTTTGCCACTTGTGTAATAGGACCCTTGTTTGCATATTTCCGCAATTTTATGTTTATATATCTTTTCTTCTTCCTTCAAGTGTTTTCCCTCAGCCTTGTAACATTGCTTTGGGAGCAGTATACTGTAGTGTTACTTGATACCAACAATATATAGCATATGCCTTTCTTTTACACTTTTCTGGGGACTCAAAGAAATGTAGCAAATAATGAAAAATTGTCTAATGGGAAATGGAAGTCATGAAATTAACTAGGATACTGCATGTCATATATTATCATCGACAACAGAAAATCAAATGTGTTGTAAACACTAAGGAAAGTGGTCATTATAAACTTTTTTCCCAAGCAACCAACAGAGATGATTGTCATTAAAACGATTTGCTCGGGTCTTAGACCAGGAAGCATCTGTGTAGGCATTTGCGATCCCTTTTTGTAGGAACCCTATGGGGCCACCCTAAAGACGATGATAAACATTCACCATACGCCCTTCCTTCCCTGAGTACGATTTCGGTTATTTTAGGCTTGTTTTCTAACTGACCTTAACAACATTTCCAATAGGCAAAATCGTGAGCTGTCCCTGGAAAGCTGCTATATCTCAGACTCAGGTTACAGTACAAGACAGACATAATGAACCCCGGAAAAAAGTGTAGAGACAGCCAAATAAAATGATCAGTGAAAAGGAAGATACTCTTGTGAGAGAGAACACTTTTAACGCCAGAAATATGAAGGCTTATTTTGCATGGTATGTAATGGAATTGCTACACCAAAAAGTGACACTTTCTGAAACCATTGTTGTATCCGTGTCAGGTTCCAGGTTAGTAGTAAGGACACATCCCCTTCAGGCCTTTCAAAGTTGCTGCCACTTCTGTGTAACAAATGGCTAGATTAATTTACTGCATGTTCAGCTAGTCCGTCCTCTTTCTGGTTATTTTCCTTGTACTTGGTAATATTGCTTTGAATGCAGCAAAAATAGAGTGACAAATTAACCTTAAGGCTTGAAAATGGTTGAAAAGTCAGAGGGAATGAGGGAGAAAAGTCATTCTAGTAGTTAAAATAGGTATAACAAAATCTCTGCACAAAAACCCATGCCCTTTTCATAAGGCCAATAAACAAGTATCAGAGTTATTAGATTATCGTATATTAGAAGCAGCAAATTAGGGGATGCGAACAAACATATTGAAAGTGGTAGGATAAGACATTAAAACCCTTACAAGCACTTAGCACAGCAATTAGGGAGCTATCTGTTATCCAGACAAATGACCCCATAAACCTCATTAGCTCCCCAATGGCATCACTGCATTTACAAGCAAGTACAAAAATTAGAGTTCATAATGATGACCCTGGGAAGGTACAATTACATTTATTCTGCACTACACAAGAAGGCAGACAAGGATATGAGATTTTACCATTGAATGGGAAAAATAAAAGTTTGGGCCTGTATGTGAATACATTTCCTGATTTTGGCAAGTTTACTTTTATTCATTTAACTAATATTTTCTGAGCACCTCCTATGTTCCAGGTGTGTTTCTAGGTGCTGAGGATATCAAAGCAGATACAATCTCTGCCTTCACAGAGCGTACAGTACAGTAGGTGAATCAGACATCAATTACACAGTTAAGTTACCACCATGGTAGGCACTGCTCTGGGAAGACAGGGCATGTTGTAACATCAGGTTTATGGCTGATACCGCTGGCGAGGGGATGTAACTTAGATCCCCAACCAGGTGATTCGATTTACCTGGGCAGAGTGTGGCTTGAGGACTGGCTGCTCTGTCTTGATTTTTTTTCATCTGTAAAATACACCTAATGAGTGACCTCACTCATGAATTAATTGTGAGCATCAAACAAGTAATGGATGTTAAGGGCTTAATGACATAGTTATTGGCAATTGTAAGTCTTATAAACCACTGCTGCTATGATGGTTGTTTTTTATTTATTGTTATTATTGTTACTATGAAGCAGTGGTCTTTATTTTTGTGCTACTAGATAGTAAACTCACTGAGGGCAGGGACTTTGTTCACTGCTGTATCCCTGTGGGGCATACAATAGGCTCTCAATAAATATTTATTAAATAAATGCTTTGGGAAAACTGGTGGGAAAAAAATATGCAGGTATATGTACTTTATCCACAGTGGATGCTTTTAGTGAGGCCATCTTATCTTGGAAGAACACTGATTTTATTGAGGATGGGATGAAGAATTATGGGGAGGTTAACAATAGATGTATGTATGTAATTTTAGAATTTGAAGAATTTTAGAGATTATCTAAATCAGCGATTCTACAGAGATTAGTAAGCATGACCCAGTAGTGGCCGTATCTGAATTACAGGATGAAAGGAGATGTAGTTTGAAAACAACGGAGGTTCTTTTTTTCTTCTTTTCTTTAATTTGTTTTCAGTCATGATATCTATTTAGGGATTTCAAATAATACTGAAGGAGCATTTTGGAGGTGGCAGTGAGAACCATGGGTTAATAAAAGGTGAAAAACTTTGATTTAAAATAATATGCCAGTTGGAATTCAATGCAATAGGAATTTGGAAATTTGTAGTAAAATATACATAAAATGCCGGAAAATTAAATTACATTAATACAATTACAGTTTTTCACAAACTAATATTTTAGTAACGATTTATTCTTCTGTGTTCTAATTTAAATAGGCTCTTCCGTCCTTTTCTTACTTGACTGCCCAGCAGACTTTGACCCTGTTGTCCACTCTCTGCTGCTCCGAGCCTGTGCATTTCTTGTCTTGCATCACATTATCCAGCTTTCTCAGCTCATTCTGTGTTTTCAGCTCCTCCTCATCATGCCCACCCTACATGTGGTGAACCCTGCAGCTTCATCAGAGACCAAACTCGCATTAATGCTCTTCTTTACTCATCTAAACTTCAGTTACTGTCCGTATCAGTGCTGCCCTTAGAAATATGTGAGTCACAATGCAAACCTCATGTGTAATTTTACGTTTTCTAGTAGCTTTATTATAAAAGTAAAAAGAAACAGAAGAAATCCATTTTAGTAATATATTTTATTTAAACTGGTATATCAAAAATATTACCATTTCATGCAGCATTATTCACCATAGCCAAGAAGTGGAAGCAACCTAAGTGTCCCTCGACTGCCAATTGGATCAAGAAAATGTGGTATATATATACAATGGAATACTACTCAGCCATATAAAAAGACAAAATCGTCCCATTTGCAGCAACATGGATGGGCCTGGAGGATATTACGTTAAGTGAAGTAAGCCAGAAGGAGAAAGACAAACACTGTATGATCTCACTCATATGTGGAATATAAACCAACACATGGACAGAGAAAACTGTATTGTGGTTACGAGGGGCAATGGGGGTGGGGGGCAGGCACAAGGCGTAAAGAGGGACATATATATGGTGATGGACAAACAAAAATGTACAACCCAAAATTTCACAACGTTAAAAACTATTAAAACATCAATAAAAAAAATTACCATTTCAGCATATAATCAATATAAAAATTATTAACGAGATCCTACATTCCTTCTTCATATAGATTTGTTCAAAATCTAGGATGTACCTTATATGTAGGACATCTCAGTTTGGCCTAGCCACATCCCAGGTTCTCCACAGACACATGTGGCTGGTGGCTGCCATATTGGACCCTGCAGTTCCGTATGCTCACAAATGCCAAATCCTTGTCTTTAGCCCACAACTTTCACAGGGCTCTGGATCCGTTATCCAGTGGCCTAGGAAGCACCTCAGACTCAGCCTCTCTAAAACAAGGCACATCATCTTCCCTTCCTTCTCTCAACCTGCTCTGCCTCCAGTGTTCACATCCCATGAAAACACTTCCATCTACCAAGTTGCCCATGCCAGAATCCCATGCATTTTCTTTGACACTGCTTTCTCCCTCACCAGCACATCCAGACTTATATGTAACAAGCAGATATCTTTGGATCTATTCACACCCCATCATCATTGCCAGTTCCTTGGGTCATGTCACCGTCATTTCCTATCTGGTCTTGCTGCTTCCATTCTTGCCATGACACAATGTTGCTCCCAATTCCTGCACCATTCTAATAGTACCTCCACAGTTTAAGATCTTTCAATAGTTCCCATTGCTCTTGGGATAAAATCCAAACCTGCCTTATTGTGTTCATCAAGGTCACTTCCCTGCCTTCCTTTCCAGGCTTCACCCTCCTCTCCTCCTGTTTCAGCCATCCTGGCTGTCCTTCACTTCTTAAAATTTTCCCAGCTTGGAACATTCTACCCTCTCCTTTTGTGTAGCTAACTTCAATTTGTCCCTTGAGTGGTTTTCGTAGACAAGTCTGTCACTGCCCCCCAGCTTAGGGCTCTCTCCTAACCTTCCCCATGGCTCTCATCAGGTTTGTAAATCCTTGTATTTCATCTTCCCTACTGGACTCTAAGCTCCAGGAATGTAGGACCTGGGTCTGTCTTTTGTTCTGCTGTACATATAGTGTGCGGGAAGGTACCTGGCATTTAGTGAGCATTTTCCAAATATTTGGAAAGATGAATAAATGAGAAAATCAAGAAGAACACAGTGTGGTGGTCCCCAGATTTAATTAACCTTTACCTAGTATGTGAATTACCTTTGGAACATCCCAGCCTCTACTTGAATACTAGTGATGGAAATCTCAACTAACTAGATGGGCATTTCTTTTTTTTTGAACAAGTCATTATTGAAAAGCTGTTTCATTATATAGAGGAAGAATTTGTCTTATGTAATAAAGTGGTTTGTAAACTTACAAGCAATATACTACCCCTCCCCCCCCAAAAAAACTGCATAAAGTAAAGGTTATGTTATCCTAAATATTCTGTTTTGACTTCAGTGTTGTTGTTGAGTTTGGTTAATAGTTGCATCATGAATTTAATTTTCCATTGAAAAACACAACAATGTGTGTATTGTTTTAGTCTTGCCAATTAGTGTCTGCAATGAAGAGAAATAAAACATGTCAATTCATTTTCTGTCTTGTTTACGTGGGTTTGTGTGTGTATGCATTCATATGCACATGTGTGTGTATGCACTGTCTGTTGTTCGCTGGAAAAAAAAGTGATCTTTCTAACTATAAAAGCATCCAGTGTTTTCCATTAGGTCTCATTTGTTACACATTTCTGCTTTTAAATTACTTCTGAACCACAGAATCTGGCAGGCCTCATTGGAAGGCATTTGAGGATAACTACTCTATTTGGAATCCAGCCATTTACAGTATTTGAAAGCAAAGAACAAAGCAAAGCAAATTGAGATTATTTCACTTAATGTTTAAAAGTTTTGGAAAGAACAATTAAAATGGAAAAGAAATCTTTCATTGGTGCATGCTTTGAAAATACAAGTTTTCTCAATCTTTAATTTTGCATCTGAAAACCAACTTGAATTTGTTTGTCTTTAATCCTTTGCTGATCAGTGGAAAGTAAACTGGAAGAATTGCTAAGCCTGTATGGTCTTGGAATAATGTTGAAAGGAACCAGGTACTTTAATGGGTTAATCATTCTTCTTTCCCCTTGAATCAATTCAAATCCAGAAGAGAAGCAAAACTTGCTCTTGTGTATTATCCCAGTTCTTCCTCAAGAGAATTCAGATTTCATCATCTAGTTTTAGAATTTCTAAACCTCTTAATAATATTAAGTGTGTTGAGTAATAGTAGTAATGATGACCTCAGACTAATAACAGAGAAGCAGTAGGAAAAACTTGGGCTTTGGAGATAGACAGATGCGAATTCAACTCCTGGCTGGCCAGGTTCTGTTCTCCAGCTCCTGCTCGGGGCAGCTAACATGAATTGAGTGCTGACGAGGTGCCAAGCCCTGCGCTAGATGCTTTAGGTGTGTTGTCTCATTGAGAACATGGTGATATCTCCATTTTGTAAATTACCAAGGTTGAGTAACTTGCCAAGTTTATGTAGCTCCCAGTAGAGTTTTTTTTTTTTTTTGGATAATTCTTTTTTTTTTTTTTTTTTGTGAGGAAGATCAGCCCTGAGCTAACATCTATTGCCAATCCTCCTCCTTTTTTTCCCCCAACGCCCCAGTAGATAGTTGTATGTCATAGTTGCACATCTTTCTAGTTGCTGTATGTGGGACGCAGCCTCAGCATGGCCGGAGAAGCGGTACATCGGTGTGCGCGCATGATCCCCGTGATCCGAACCCGGGCTGCCAGTAGCAGAGCGCGCGCTCTTAACTGTTAAGCCACAGGGCCGGCCCGCTCCCAGTAGAATTTAATCTCCAATCCTGGTATCTGGCTTTAAAGCCCATGCTTTTGCCAGCCATAACTGCCTCTATATTGTTTAGATTTCTTGAACTGTTAGCTTTGACATTACTTAAAATTCTAGTATTGCACTGTATTACATATAATCCTAATAATACTTTAATTAAACTGAATATAAGGAATACATTTGAGTATTTTCAGGAAGTTTAAAAACTCTGTTAATATTTCCAAAGATGTAAACCTGCAAGTAGCCAATTCTGTTACTCTGAGAGAGAAATTGGATGGAAGTTTATTTTCCTTGTAGGAGTAAAGTCAATCCTAGGAAAAAGAATAAGGGCTTTAGAACTGTTCTTTGTGAAGTTTTAAATAAGACATGGGTCTATCGTCCTTTCCCTAGATATAGCTTATGCCATAGTTGACATTCAGCAATTAATTTAAAGCTGTATCAGGAATTGTCAACCACTTTAGTCCTGCTTATCTTTTCTGAGGCTCGACAAACAGGAATGCAACCAACCTTGTAATTTTTGTAGCTGAACCAGGTGCCGCTCTGAACCTGTCTTTCTATGGAGAAGTCATAATTTATCCCCCAAATTCTGAATGTCTTGACTTGAAAAGAAGACTAGTACTTCGTTTTTACGTTTTCTTTTTCTCTTGCTGTTTTTTTGGAATGTGTGTGTGTGTGCACGTGGGTTTGTCACTCATGACTTTTGCTCCCTAATCTGACTTTAACTTTCATTATATATATTTAAAGTGCTTCTTCAGGGGAATTTTATTTCTCTTTTATAGGAAGTTTTAGTCCTAGTTTCTAAAAGCTTAGATTGGAAATGTCTACAAACACGTTGAGAAATCTGGGCTTCCTACCATCCAATTCCACCCCAAACCTTGAGTATTAAAAAGGATGAACCTAGTGAAATCCTGGTGCCAAAAGCATGCCAGTCAGTGTGGGTGTCAGTGGGGAGAAGGCAACCAGTACTCTAACCTCTCTCACCTTGAAGTTCGGGTGGGTTGAAAAAGAGGGATGCTCCCAACTGCTTTGGTGCTTGAATCAATGAGATGCAGAGACCCTGAGTCTGGGCTGAAGTTAAGGGTTTAAACATTTTCATTGCTTAGCAGTCCTCGTTCAATGACACAGAAGCTAACAAAGATAAATAACTGAACTTGGGATAAAATAATAAGGCCTGAGGGAGTGGAAGGAAGATGGTGGGGGATAAGAAGTTATGCATGACAGGAAGGGGTAGAAGGCCATCAGTTTTGCCTCAGAGTCCAGTAGGTGTTGGGGTGGTGGATGTATATCTTTGCTTTGCAATTCCCAGAGTTTGGGCTGGTTAGCAATCTTTCTTAAGTTTGATTAGGGAAAGAGCCGTGATATTTGATTTAATAATTACCATGGAGTCAGATGAACTCCATTCTGCATCCAACTACCATATTAATCTCCAAAATGGGTTCTATTTTTCTTTCCAGAAATAGACTGAAAAATCTGCCCTTGTCTTTAGTAAACTAAAGAAAGATTACTTTATATCTGAAGTAGTTGCATTAGTAATGGATTCATTCCAGGTACTTTGAAGTTTCTCATAGTGAGAGATGCCAATTAACCTTATAGCTGAAGTAATTTACAGTAAAAATATAGACAAAATGACTGAAATAGTATTTCTGTGAAAATCGTACTGTTATTCTTTTAAAAATGGTGAGATTTAGAAATAAGGTAAGGTTTTTTAGTTCTTTAATGCTACAGCATGATAATTGTATGTGTTAATAATAAAGGCATAGCAGGGGATTAGAAGTTTTAGTCACTGCTAATAGCAGTTTAAAAAAATCCCACAGCAGGTTCAGATATGTGGGAAAGGATTATAGTGAAAGCACAGCTTAGCTCATAAGGGGCTTATTATGGATCAGCAAACCAGGGCCTCATCAGATAGGAAATACAGGTGTGTTCTCAGAGTTGGTTTACTTTGTGCCACTTGATACCTGTCACAATACATGTATGGAGTGCCCTAATGGAGAAGTTTCTGCTGTGCTTTTAAATGCTCAATCTCTTTCTCCTTGGTGCTTTTAGGTACTAGCCATGACATTAAACAAATGATATAATAGATTTCCCCATAAGCCTTTCTCTTCTCTCACTTTCTCAGCTGTGTTTTCTCTGTTTCATTGAAAATTCCTCTCTTTCCTAATTTAAACTGCAGTCTTCTTTATTGCTGTTGGTGGCTCTTTGCATATGTCACAAAGCTTGACTCTTGAGGAAAAACTTTATTTGGTATACACTGTAATCTTTGTTTTTATGCTTCTAAAAGCCAAACTTGGAGTCGTTCTAAGTGATAAAGGAAATGCAGGCTTTTCTCACCTTAATGTTTAATTTATTTGAAATCTAAATCTTTGGAGTAAAAAAAGAACCAAAATTTTTAAATGAAATTGAACTCTATATGATCTTGAGTAGTGAAGACTTAGAAATAACTTAAAGTCACCTACAAATGTTTTATTTACTTAAAATTTTCAGTAGCTCTTGCTTTCTCTGGGCTTGGAAGTTGTATATGTTAGAGATATAAATAACCACAGCCTAATAACAGCAAAAATGTACAGCGTCAGTTCTTAAATGCTACCTCACTAGAAGTTCAGCAGAACAAAGCCAGGCATCTCTGATTGTGATGGTACCTTGTGTGCACGGAGCTGAAGGTTAATTACTGCTTCCTTCCTTGACACTGTTAGCTAAGAGGGAAAGGAGATCACCTCCTGCTCGTCAGAATCTGCCACCAGCGACGGCTGAGTCGGTATTAAAATCCAGTCCAGCTACAGAAAAGTTTGATCATAGTTACTGGGCAAACTTTGAGTGACTGCTTATTGGAGCAAACTTGGTTTCGATCAGTTCTTTGATAGCTAAAATCATTAGACACCAGAGTTTGTTTTTTTTAAGTAACTTATTCCGTGTAGTCACAATTCTGATTTAAGACAAAACAAAAAAAAAGCCCCTTATATCTTCAATTTGGAACTCTTAAATGTTCAAATCCAATTTTCTGAATGGCTTGAGTTTAACCCCTTCGGAGAAAAGCAGTCTGCTTTCAAAGTTGTAAGGCACTTTAGAGATGTAGTCTAACCTATATGGAAACATCAGCTCTTAAAATAATTCTTATCGGGCTGGCCCCGTGGCTTAGCGGTTAAGTGCGCGCGCTCTGCTACTGGTGGCCCGGGTTTGGATCCCGGGCGCGCACCGACGCACCGCTTCTCCGGCCATGCTGAGGCCGCGTCCCACATACAGCAACTAGAAGAATGTGCAGCTATGCCATACAACTATCTACTGGGGCTTTGGGGGAAAATAAATAAATAAATAAAATTATAAAAAAAAAAAAATTCTTATCAAGTATTTATAATGGCGCAGGGCCTTGCACATAATAGGTTTCTTATAAATGTTTGTGGAATTAAACAGGTATTTTTCTGAAATGTAATTCTGACCATCGTGTACCTCTGTCTTGAGAACCCAGGGCCCTGATTGTGTGTGTGGTGTTTGTGTGTGTGTATGTGTATTATTTATAGTACTACTTTGAACTACTATGCTGTATAGAAAAGCTACCAGGCCCTTTGGTCAAGTACCTCGCAATACTCTGAGCTCTGTGGGTCATGTTGGGCAACATGCCCCTTCCTCAAAGATCTCAGTCTCTGACGTTTGACTACTTGTAGCTGTCACTCTGTCAGAGTCTTCTTGTCATCTACTTTTGTACCATGAAATCTATTGTTATCAGTGGGACTGTCTTCAGCAACCCCACTCTTCCCCCAGGCTGATTGCAAAACATGTAAAACCAGAGTAAGAAAAGTTACAAGGTTTCCATGTAAATCCAGGGCATGAGTTTGTGACAACACTGTTTTCTGCTTAGAAGTCCTGTTTTGCTTGTTGGTGGGCTTTTGACTACTTTGTGAATAGGCAGCATGTAGGGGTATCCTGGTTACAGATACAAATTATTATTCTAGTTTTCAGGTACGTTTTCTTGATTTAAAAAATAAATCAATATATTAAAATGGATGTGTATATATATAATACAATTTTTTTAATTAAAAAATATATATTTTTTCTGTTTCAACTGCTCCAAAAGGGATGTTACTGACAATGTTATAGGTCATTGGGAACACTTAGATCATAGGTCACAAACTGGCACCCCTGCCACATTTGACCCTGCAGTGTGTTTTGTTTGGCCCCTACATTTTTTTTTTGTTTTTAATTAAATTAGTCCCTAACTCTTAAAATGGAGTTATTTCTGGTTCTTGATGGAGGAGGGGAGGGGAGGGACCAGACTGTCTGGCTACTGGATTTGAATTCTGCCTTCTCCAGAGCACCTACCTTACTTCGATGGAACATATGTCTCTAGGTCGCTGCGTTTGCCACTGTTCCCAGTTGCTCCTTCATGCTAAGACCAAGGGTTGGTTGCCGTTCAACCTCAGGCTTACCCTGTCCCACCCTGACAACGTTCCTCCTTTATCTTAGCTGCCTGACTCCTATAAACCTTTTGAGTTTGACCTCTGCCTTGTATGTGAATACATACAAGTGTGGTATGTGAGTAAACCAATCCTAGATAAATCATGAGAAAGCTTTTACACCATGAGCAAAGTAAAATGTCTAGATAAAATTCCTTCATCTCTACCATTTAAAAATAAAAACATTGGGGGCCGGCCCCATGGTGTAGTGATTAAGTTCAGCACGCTCCGCTTCGGCAGCCAGGGTTCATGGGTTCAGATCCCAGGCGCAGACCTATACTACTCGTCAGCCACGCTGTGGCGGTGACCCACATGTAAAGTGGTGGAAGATTGGCACAGATGTTAGCTCAGAGCTAATCTTCCTCAAGCAAAAATAAAAATATTGTAGTTTTGCTTTTTTTAAAAAAAACAACGCTTTTAAAAATCACATTACATTTAGCTCTTAGATATCCTACTTTTGATTATTAGCCTATAAATGCGTTGTGTGAACATAATACTTTTGGTATACCAGATGCCTTAACTTATGCAGCACTGAATCTGCCTAATTTGTCTTTAACATTTCTTTCCTGATTAATTAGATATTAAATATTGTAGTCCCATAAAGAAGAACAAGTTTATAACTGAGTATATTTTCTTCTAAGGTTGTTATTAATACTATGAGAAACAACTGGGATTTCTAAAGGGAAAGTGACTTTTGTAAATTACATATAGTTTTGATATTCCCCATAATGGAAGGGAAGCCTTCCTTTTTGAGAGCAAGTCGTGTTCCTAATAGTAACAGTAACAGTAGAGTCATACATTAGTGCTCACTTTGTGCCTATATACTTCACATATAGTGTTTAATCCCCACAGTATCTCAGTGAGGCCAGTTCTTATATTATCCCAATGCTGCAGATGAGGGAAAAAGGAGGTATGTAAAGTTTAGAAAACGTATACCTGGTCACAAAGCTGGTAAGCAATCTAAGATACAAATTCAGGTTTTCTGTCTTTATAAGCACTTAACCACCATACTGTTTTCCAAAATTAAAAGGAGAAACACCCTTCCTTCAGCTCCTCACCCCCAAAAAACAAAATTTTCTTTGCATACTGAAATCATTGCATCATAAGTGTGTTAATGAAAATACTGATTTTCTTTGCCTGAACTAATAGCTTAATTTTGGAAATGTACCATTTATTTCTGCTTGTCTGAAGGAGCATTTTTAGCATTGATTTTCCTTTCAGTTGTTAAAATAAAAGGTAGCAAAACCTAAGTGTTTACCCAGAACTGAAACCAAAACATTTTAGACTAAATTAAATCCTTTATAAAAACAGATATATTATGTTTATACTTGTTATTGGTAGCAAATCCTAATTCTTAAATATATTTGAAACTTCAAGTAAAACCTTAATAAAAGACGTTTTCTAATATTTCAACTTTGCAGTGTACCTGCTTAAAACCCAGCAAACTGACCACTAAACTATAACTTCTATATCAGCAGGAGATACAGTGACAGTCAGCAGTCATAAAAATAATCAGCAGAAGGCACATGAACCAAAAATTGACTTAGTTTAGGTTTGAAAGGAAAGAATATTCCAATAACATGTGTTTATTTTACATTGTTTTTCCATCTTAAAAATAATATAACCATATTACAGAAAAAAAATATCCCCTCTTCCTGTGCCACTGAAAAAGAGGAAACAGCAGCTATTGGCATTTTGATTTATTTCCTCACAGCCTCTTTTCCTGTGTGCTTTCAAACAACGCCAATATATATATGTCTCATTACACTTGCACATATTTTTGTATTCTTCCTTTTTTTTCGCATAACGTATTACAAATAATTCTTGGCATCATTATAATGTTTTCATACCATTTTAATGGTTAGTATGTATGATTCTTAATCCACAAACTAGGGGGTACAAGACAGGTTAGGGAGAGTGGCGTTCAGTTTCTCAGCTGTATCCTTCTCCCAGGGTGTGGCAAAAATCCTCTGGTGTGTGGGGGGGGTCTTACATAGCGCTACAGAGGTCCCCCAGTAATGGGTCCTTATACCCACATGACTAATATGCCCATTATCCAAGCCACCGCGGTCCTTCCAATTTTGATGGATCTACATCTCCATTGCCATTAATGGGCGTGAGAGTTCTGCTATGTCTGTGACCTCTGGAGCTTGGGACTCTGCCTGGATAGACCCACCAAATAACCATTTCTCCTGGCAAGCCACCCATTCCCATAGGCCTACCCTGTTCTTGGCTTGGATAGGTCTCTCTTACAGCTCTCAAAGGCATCCTTCTCTCTTCCCTTCCCACCCACAGGAACACTTGTTCTAATCCTGTTTAGAAGCACAGGCTTCCAGAAAAGGTGAGGAAGTCAGATTGTCTGTAAGCAGCATCTGCCTCTGGCTTTCTGAGACACCATCACCTGAGGCAAGAGAGGGACCTTCAGTGCTTGGCCACTAGGAGAGAGCCAGTAGGGGAAGGGACACAAAACAAAAATCAATAACCTCATGTGTTACTCAGTCACAGTTGCATAGTATTACCTTGGGTAATGCATTCCCCTTTCTCAGACAATTGCTGTTCATTATGTTTTCAGTGTTATAAATAACACTGCAGTGAACCTTTTTGTGCATAGACTTTTTTCTCTGTTTATGATTTCCTTAGGGTAGGTTCTCGGAAGTAGCATTACTGGTTTTGAAGGTTTTTTTTTCTTTTCTTAATGACTTTTTAGACACTTTATAGCCAAAATTCTTTCCAACCCTGAATTTGAAAACTGAGTAGAACATTCTGGGAGATATAACTGTAGTGAGTATAATAAACTTTCAAAGTCATTCCCCTTTTCGTTTCAGATATTTCTAAAATGATGAGTATTCAAGCAATTCTAATGCTTAGTTTTAATAAATTTTTCCAGTTTAACCAAACTCACTGAGCACCACACTGAGACACTTGAGAGGAGCCGATGCGCGCTCAGTGGATGATTCAGTGGCTGCTGTTGTGTTCAGCCTGCTCTTCTGTGGGCGATCACTCCTGTAGTTTTGTCTGTTTTAGATGTGACCCCATCTGTGCACATCTCCACACATTTTTCTTTAGTTATTACCACTAAAAGCTCTTATTTAGCTAAACATTAGTTTATTATTTATTTTAGTCATTTTGTGATCAAATACTTTGTAAATTAACATTTCACAGGCATGTATAAATAAATAAAAATAAAAATCAACATTAAATTGTACAATTGTTGACATCCACTTGCTTTCATCCAGCTATAATGGGAAAGAATCAGATTAACCTTAGTCTCTTGACAGTTGTTATGGATTGAATTGTGTCCTGCCAAAATTCATATGTTGGGGTCTCATCTCCTCAGTATCTCAGAATGTGACCTTATTTGGAAATAGTCAGTGCAGATTAATTCATTTGAGAGTAGGGTGGGCCCCTAATCCAATATGACTAGTGTCCTTATAAATGGGGAAACTGGGACACAGACACACACACATTCTAGAACACCATATGAAGATGGAGGCAGAGATCGGAACGATGCAGCCAAAGATTGCCAGCAAGCACCAGAAGCTAGGGCAGAGGCCTGGAACAGATTCTCCCTTGCAGCCCTCAGAAGGAGCCACCCCTCACCACCCCTTGATCTCGGACTTCTAGCCTCCAGAACTGTGAGACAATACGTTTCTTTTGTTTAAGCCACCTGATTCTTGGTACTTTGTTATGGCAGTCCTGGCAAAGTAATACACCAGTTCAAGAATGTTTTACAACAATCTATTTGATAACCAGGGGTCTTTTTTCCCCTTTTAGGTTGGTTACTCCTCTTTGTCATCTTGAACAAATTCTGGTCACATCAATGCTAAAGTTTCTGTTATGCACCATTCCCCACTTATGTCTGTTCTGTTACTAAAGGCTACTTTAAGCAAATTTTTACGTGCTTTGTGCTTTCTCTAAATCAGAAACCTCTCTCATTTTAACCATAAATGTCTCTGGTATTCTTCATAATTTTTCTGAAGGCTTATATGATCTTTGTGCTCGAGTCAGTTATGACATTTCGTGACTTCTGGTTGTTGAAAATTCACCTTATCATTTTGTGTATTCTCCCTTGTTTAAACGTCACAATTTCAGTTTTCTAATTATCAACCCATATTCTCAGTTGAAAACAAATAGAAAATTATTTTGATTTTTAAAGTGTACAATCAAAAATAGAAACAAAACACTAGTTTTTATTCAGTTTTTTAAAGCTAGTGTCAAAGAAAGCTAGCTGTGTGGGCTTCTTAGGACCAGCCTTGAAATCACTAATTCCTGCTTTTTGATTCTTTTGGACTAGAACTGGTCCAGTGGGCAGGGTCCTGGGCATAGTCCGTTGTTGCAGCAAAAACATATCTGTTTCACTTTGAAACAAGTCTCACACTAATACTGCCTTGCTTTTCCTGATTTTATATCAGCTGGGTTTAGGTTTAGCTATATACACACAAAAATCGTGGTGTAAGTAAGATTTCTCTCTCATGTGAAAGAACCTAGGAAGTGGCTGTCTGGGGCTATCGTGGTGGCTCTACGTAGTCACAGAGACTCTTGGCCCTCCCAACTTTTCCTTCTATCACTAGGGAGATTTTAAAGGAGACTTTCTGGAAATTCCATTAGATAATTCTGCTCATATGTCATTGGCTAGAAGTTAGTCGAATGGTCACACCTAGCTGCAAAGGAGACTGAGAAATGTAGTCTTTTGGGTAGGCAGCATGTGCCCAGTTTAAAAGCAGAGTTTTTTTACTAAGATGGGAGACTAGATATTGGGTATCCACTAAATGTACAAAAATGGCAGCTTTTCTGGTTATTGACAACATATAAAGGTTTTTAACCCCGAGGGTTTTTTCTATGAGAAATACACAAAATTAGTACATGTGGAAAAGTAAATTTCTGTAGATTTTACTTGTACTCTTATGTCCAAAAAACAAGACAAAACAAAAACAAAATACAAAAAACAAAACAGAGAACCAAATACAAAAAACAACCCTTTGGAAAAGAATTAAAACTTTCTCCAAAATTAAATAAAATTGATATTCTATGAAGATGTACCACCATATCCCATGGCTATACTGCGTGCCCTCTGGGACACCAGTATTGCAGTGTGAGAAGCAAGGCTCTTAGGTCAGATGGCAGCGTTACCCTAGTATTGTTATAGATATGTGACGTTTTGACTAAGATATTTTGCCACAGATATTAGCATACTAATGACAGTCTGATAGCCATTTTAATATAGGATTAATTAACAGTGTTAAACTGACAATACTGAACAAACTTGATAAATGGAAGAGTATTGTGTATCCATATAGATATCACCTAAGTATTAAGAAAAATAGACATTTCTAGTAGAATTCTGCCTCAAAGGTTATAATAGTGTTAATATTAAAGCATTTTTTAAAATGACCTCTTAAAAGACTGACTCAGTTTACCAGTGGCAATACGCATTATTAACGCTGTAATCTTGGGCAAAAAGTGAAGTTGTTATTTTCATTTGCAGATTTTTTGTTGCTGTGATTATCTGCTTGCATAGATTTATTGAACATATTTCTTTACTTTTTTTGGTGAGCTTTATTGAGATATAATTCACATACCATACAATTTACCCATTTAAAGTGTACAATTCAGTGGTTTTTAGTATATTCACAGTCATGTGTAATCATTACCACAAAATTTATTTCTTTTTTATAGTTTTTTTTTTTAACCATTTGGATTTCTTATTCAGTCTGATCTGAAAGTGGTTGGAATTTAATTAGCACAATATGTTGCATTTATGCTGTTTTCAAGTTTGTAAATTGTCTTAATATTTTTAAAGTGTTTTTTCTAATAATAGCTATCAGCCTTTATGATTTCTGGTTTTAGTGACAGACATGGAAAGTTCTTTCCAACCCAAAGTTCATAGGACAATTCTCCTAAATTTTCTTCTGATGTTCTTATAAAACCATCAAACTTTCAGGTTTTTCTTTAGCAACTAATGTACAAAGCATATATTCTTACCCCAGCTCTCCAACCTCATGAGATGGAGCTATGAGGAAAAATGAATGAGCCCCAAGGTGAGAGTTGACAGTTACATTTATATTTAGTAATAAAAGAAGGTATTTTATATGTGACAGGGTCAGGTGTCCTCTGCAAAATGTCATGTGTCATCTTCTCACACCCTTTGCTCACCTGAATGTGGAATATCAGAATATATAGACATTGTTATCTCTTTTTGCAGCATCACTACTCCTCCTTTACTACTTATCTTCTTTTTGTTTCTAAAATCAAAGTGTATTTCTGTCTATTTATGAAAAGGGTAGTTTTTCATAGGTTCATAGATGCTTTGCATAAGTGTGGAAGAGAAATTTAAACTATTAGATACCTGGTAGATGTGTCATTTATATAACTTTCATCCTGGGAATAATTTTGAAATGTAAAGGTTTTCTAATTGCCATGTCTTTATTTTTTGAAAAAGGAGAGTTACCTTGGTCCTTAGGTGTAATATTTACACTTGAAAGACGCTGGCACCTCTGTACTGCCCCATTATGTCGATGCATGTAGTCCTCTGAAGACAATTTCCGAAACCCTTGTTGCACTGATTCTTTTCATGTCTGGGGCAATCTTTTTTTTTTTCTCTGAATGACCTGCTAAGAGGGCCAAGTTACTTTTTTTTTTTTTTTTTAGGAAGATTGGCCCTGAGCCAATCTGTTGCCAATCTTCCTCTCCCCCCAGAGTCCCCAGTACATAGTCATATATCCTAGTTGTAGGTCCTTCTAGTTGTTCTGTCTGGGACACTGCCTCAGCATGGCTTGATGAGCAGTGAGTAGGTCCGTGGCCAGGATCCGAACTGGTGAACCCCGGTCCGCCAAAGCAGAACACTGGAACTTATCCACTGCGCCACTGGGCTGGCCCTGCGGCAATTTTTCTTCACAGTCGTTTTAGTTTTTCTTTTAACCCATCATTTTTCTTGTAAGAAGAAATTTCCAAAGACTTCTAGGTATAACTTTTGCTACTAGCTTAACGACTCCTCAGTTTTTTTCTTTTGCATCTGTCAAGAACCCTTATAAATGCCAAACGTTAGGATTAGATCTACTTTCTATTGACCAATTGCAATGACCAATTTTGAAGACTATATGTATCTAATTTATATACTATGAGTGAAATTTTGAATATAAAGTCAAATAAGAGAATAGGAGTATCTGGGTATTTCACATGAATATGCACTTAGGCCTAAAATTTGGAGTTTAATAAAACAAAAGCATGCGGATTATTCTTCAATCTTTATTTGCCAAAATCAGAAAAAGAAAAATATTAACAAGGTATAAAAATATTATATACAATAAAAGATCGTACTTTGGTGTCTAAATTGGGTTGCCTCTGCTTGTGACACTAAGGGAGTTGTTTTCTGGGGTGCCATGAGGTTGGAGGCGGCGAAGGGCTAGCCCAGTAGAACCTCTGTAAAACACGGGGCTATAAATTGATGAAGCAGAGCTTGTTATTTCATCAGGACTTGAGATGGGCCAGTTGTGAATCTAAGGCTGTATTTCATAATGTGTGTGAGCTGGAGACCTCATAAATTTTGAAACCACAACCTGTCTAGTTTATAAATGCCTATTGAGAATGGATCTGACCTTATGCATATTGTGGGGCTTGCACTAAGATTAATTAGCTAATATTTGCTGAGTTTTATGAAGATGAAAAGCACATGTAGGTACCAAGAAGAATATTAATTTTTTCCACTTATGTTACCACCAAAATATTTTCTAGATAATGAGAGATGAACCTTAGAAACTCACAGTTGAATTTTCAACTCAATCACCCATTTTTTTTTAACTTGCCCTCAAATGAGTATTTCAGAAATGTTTGCATCATTGGAACACAGTCTCCCTGGCTAGTCAGAAATAAATAAGAGATGATCAGTGGCCAAGCATGTAAAGGTACCAGGTGATCACAGAGTAAGAAACAATTAAGCACCAATTTGTGACTGAGGTTTCAAGTTAGATGAGTTAAATAAAACTTTTTCCAGTTAACAGATTAAAATTCATTGAAGAATCAGTATTTTTAACTGAATTTTAATTTTAATCTTTAAAATTTAATTTAATTTTAATATTCCCTTTGTGAATTGAATTAATTGTTGACTTTAGAATGGTCAGAATTCAAATTTAGTCTCCACTACTGTGGGCAAGTTAAAAGTTCTCAACCTCAGTTTCCTTACCTGTAAGATATGGAAGGTCCTAGAAACTTATATAGTCTTTCCAGGAATTGCTTGAGGCTGGCATATGTAAATCTACTAGTGTGCTACCTGGCACATAGTGGGTATTCAGCAAATATAAGTTGTTTTTCTACCTCCTTCTTTTCATTTTATTTAAAAGAATTACCATTTAACAGAGAAATCTCATGTGATGTCAGATTGGTATCATGGAAGAAAGGGACATGAAGTTTTAGAAGAAAGAATCAAAAAGGATAGAGAATCTGTAAGCAGTGTAAATGAAAGGAATCGATTGTTCTTTGAATGACTTGGAAAATGAAGATGTTCCATTTTAGATGACTCATATAAAACTAGGAGTTAGGGCTTAAGTGTACTAAAAAAAATAGATGATATAGAACACGTGCATGCACGTGTGTGTATATATGCATATATACACATATGCACAAATGAGTGTATATACATATATATTCATTTTCTATAATGCAGTGCTGTCTAAGATTGAATCGTATTACATCAGCGAGGGAGGCAGAATAGAAAAGAAAAAAGTGTAAAAAAGAAAAAGGGATAAATACATAACACTTAACAGTTCTTAAAAGGTTCTGTAGACCAGTGCCCTTGGATGTTAAGGGGACTTACGGCTTCATCAGAGGCACCACACACCCTGGAGTCTCCTACCCTGGCCTAGTTTCCTCATTTATGTGACTGGTCACCAGGCCCCTGAAGATGTTTGCAATTTTATCTTCTGATAGACCTTCATCACATCATCTTATTTTCTAGTCTTTTATAAATTTACAGGTTTTAAATTTCTACAGGTGGAGTGAATGAACAACTTAAATATGTCATCAAGAAATCTGGTACATAAACCAATGTTACTGCAATAAACAAAAAATTAAAAAAAAATCTGGTAGAAGTGTGGTTGGAGACTGTGTGCTAAAGTAAGATTTTGAAATAACTGAAAATTTATTTGGAATCAGAAAACCCAGGGTTAGAATTTGTACTCCACCATTTGTTGGCTGTGAGGCCTTGGATAAATTCTTTAAACCAGCACAACACCTGGTTCATCGGTGGTAGTTAACCTGTCGTTAGTTTGTTACCTTTATTAATTGAGAATTGAGTGTAGTTCTCTGTTAACGATGCCCCCTTTACTATTAGACTAAAGGATACAAATTTAAGAATCTGGATTATCGGGGTAGATATCTCTTGAAAATTGAGGTCAAGTAGCTTGGTTGCTGTTATTTAGTTACTGAGGAAGAGCATTTTTCTTTTTTTGGAGGTGGAGGAGAGATCTAAGCTCATTCCCTGTACACTGTCCGAAGTTGATCATCATTTCAGTTTCTTTGGCAGAGGAAGACAAAGGGAGACGCTAGGATCTATTTCAAAGGTGGGGTCTGGTGTTGTATCTTTTCTCCCTTTGGAACGTGTTGTGTGTCCACCTTGCAAGAAGGAGAACTTGTAGAGTGTTAGGTGGGGAGCAGCTCTGTTGTGTGCCTCAGGAATGCTTCTCTTTCCCTTAAGCATATCTTCCTGCCCATGCTGATTCTTCTTCCTTTCCCTCCCTCTATGATGGGAAATAGAATCTTCCCATCTGCAGCCCCTTAATGCCACCGCCCTACGCGGGCTTATGTTGTTACAGGCGAACAGGGAAGTAGAACAATTCATTCCTCCCGCAGCTGCTGCCGTCTCTTTCCTCATTGCTTCAGTCATTTCTACAGCAAATCTGCCCTGGCTGTACAAGTGGCAGAGTCCTGGTGGGAAGCCAGGGTTGAAATAAATACCCATAGCTGTTGGGTCCCACTGTTGCCTCTGGAAAAGGACAAGGTGAGGCATGGTATTAGGGCGAGGAAGGACAACTGCAAAGACCAAAATCCGCCCCCAAGAAGGAAGAGGCTTTAGGCACCACTGATGGGAAAACTCTTTGCCGTTAACATGTGGGTTCACATGCTTCTGTCTGGCTAAGCTGTGTTGCTCTGCATGCAGGTAAGAGTGTGTGAGAGGACAGATATAAAGGAAATGGAGAGAATTAAGTGAAGTCTAGCAAGTTAAATCTGGGCTAAGAGATGAGACCAAACAATTTCATCCCAGTTTGATAATACTAATATGTCAAATACTAGCAAGAACAACAAGTTTTATTTGACTTCTGTAGCAGTGAGAGCTCACCCACCCTGCCCCTTTTCCAGGTGTATCCACTCCCGTCCCATTGCTTTTTCCACTCCCTTCATTAAAATCTCCAGGAGGATGTCACGGAAGGGACTTTGGGAGCTCCAGTGCACTGAAGCTAGCAGCTGATTACCGACTATGGGGGAGAACCGGTGTTCCAAAAACCATCCTTTTAGTGTGTTTGGAGGTGCTCCAGACGGTAGACACATTTTTGCCACAATAATAGCTCCTAAGATCTCATGGTACTCTAAGGGACCACTGTGGTGATTTTGAAGAGTATGTAGGAATGTCCAAGGTTAGGGTGTAAATACATTTTTTTTTTAAGATGGGGACTGTATAAGATTGAACTTGCATTTGAAGATTCACATTCTCAGCTAAGTTAGCTACATATCCTTAATTTCAAAATGTACTTTTTCTCCTGTCCACTTTTTGAACTTTCAGAAATTGAGATCTTTCTTTCCATCAGTAAGAATATGTAACAAGTTTCTTTTTCCAGATAAATAAATGCTGCATCTTACCGTTGATCACAACTTAGAATTGAGAAAATCAGATATTTTTATTTACATGAAGATTACTGCCCTAACCCCATTGACTTTTTTTTCAGTTTAATTTTAATTTCTTCCCATTATGTAGCTTCTCCTTATGTAGACCTGAAAATCTAGAGGTGAATTATCATTCAAAAATAAATCCTACTCAACTATGGACTTGTCTTAGATGGTATATCTGTAAAGAGGTATTTAAACTAATATTTTAGAGCCATTTAAGTTGTTTTATAAATGTATTTTTAGTCATATTACTAAAGCTTGTATTGTAGTACTGAACTTTTACTTCTTCCATTTTTGTTTTCGTATTAATTTACAGAGCAGATAACTCTTTTAGAAAAAATTTAAAATATTTATATTTAGTCATAAGCATTAGACAATGGGATTTCTCAGCACTGTGGCGCAAACTCACTTTGTGAAAGATAAACATTGTTAGTAGTGGTGAAGCTTCACCGTCACAAAGGTTAACTTTGTCAGTCCTTGTTCTAAATGTGTTGTTTAAATCTGTATGTTACATAAACAGTTGGTGTCAAAATCCTTCAACCTAAAGGGAAAAAACCTGAGAAGCTCAAGTCTTTTGAAGATTGACAGCTTGCACACTAAAACAATAAAAGTAGTGGATGATAATAAAATCCTTGCCTGGACCAGCTCTAGCTGCGTGTAACCTCTTCTTTTCTGTAAAGAACTCTCTTATTTTGGAATCCTAACACTGGCAGACTTGAAGCTTTACAAAAAGCTTATAAAGACGCTTTGAAAAAAATACGTTTTAGAAATTAAACATCTGTAGTTCTTATGACAACCTGGGGCGAATGATCTTGCTGGTTAGAGTTCACATCTAAACTTAATTGTAAATTAGAGATTAAGTGTGTTTTTGAGGATCAAACTTATTTGTCAACAAACTTGTTAATAATAATATGATTCACTGAACAAAAGAAAACAAAACTAAACTTACAGAATCTTGATAAATGCAGCCAAATAAGCACATGCGTGTGTATGTATATCTCCTACTTAACAGACAAAATAAAACAAGATCTTAGATACCATCTACTACTGTAAGGATTCACCTCCAATACATTAAAAGGTAATCAGTCATTTGCTCTGATTATTCATAGGCGGGGGAAGGAGATGGTTTTGTTGACAGTCATTGGGGAAAGTTCCTTTCCCATTTGCTACCAGCTTGCTTACTTAACAGCAACAGTGAAAGTCTGGGTGCTCTCTTTCTGGTGAATAAATTATCTATTGTTTAGATCTGTTTTGATCTTATCCTTTTTATGCCATAGCACACTGATGGATGACCATCACATGTGTGAAACATCCACCCCTACTATCATGGGAAAATACCCATATTTCATGCAGAGTTACTGTACTTTATGTGTCTAGACTTCCTGCTGGCCATAGGTCCAATCTCTTTCTTATTGATCTATAACATATCTGTGTGTTGTGATATCTCTGCTGCTAGACAGGAGGCAAACACGAGGGACAATGTACTCGAGATAAAAAAGAGAGAAGTTAAAACACATATACAGAGAGGCTGCTTTGCAACTATTGTTACTCAGTCTACTTATTTTTCTCCCACCTCCTCTAATTTTGGTAAATCACAATATGTCATATAGGAAAGACATCAGTTACAGATAAGGATACCAAGGCCCAAGATGTCTTCCTCAAGCTTACAAAGCTATTGGGTAGCAGAGCTGAGAGATTGTGGTGTGATGAAATTTTGTATTCATTGTTGTACCCCATCACCATATATGCACACACACTCCCGTACTCCTTACTTAGTCACAGCAGCAGACCTTTGCTGCTTGTATTAGAGAATTATCTTGGTAAATTATGCTTGTACCAATGATGTAGTAATCTGTAGATGTCCCTGCAATGTGACACTTGTTTTCTCTCTCATGCCCATGTAATTTTTGAAGTGACATTTGGCTTTTGTTACAACTATTTTGCTATGTCTTTAATTTGCCAGCCTATGGCAATTAAACAAAACACCACAAAAACAGAAGACTTCCACAATAGTTGTTAAGGCAGGTAGAATGATTCTTTATCCAATTAAAGATAGCTAATCTTTCTCAGAGTTATGCTATTTTCTCTGGTTAATAATGGAGCATCTAGGAAGATAATGGGGTGGTGGTAGATGCTGGTCTCACCAGCTGGTTGTCATTCTGCACTGGGATTTAGATTTGTTCTTGTTAGAACTATGTAGAGGTTGGAAGTGAGTAATTTGTGAAACGGAAACACAGATATTTTAAGCTTATATAATGTCAGAAAAACTTTGAAGACATTTTCAAAAGTGAGGTAGACGTAATTTTTTTACTTTTTGCTTTTCCTGTAGATCGATCAGATATTCATTTGTTACCATGATACTTCTCCTTCATTTGTGCATGTATTTTAAATAATGACCAAATGATTTATGACGTATCTTTCAAGGAAAATTGAAACTAAATGCCTTTCTCTTTGAGATCATTTCTTTGGCTTATTTGTATGTTTATCATCCTCAAATACCCATGCTCCCTATCTGCCTCTTCATTATAACCATGCCGGTTGTATTTTCTTCTATATAGCTTATAACTTTTTGTGAGTTGCTCAAAATAGATACAAAGCAACCTGGTGTAGTTATATTTAGTTGGGCTACTGCAGTTATGAAGAAAACTGATAAGATGATATTGTCTTAATTTTTATAACTGGAAAATTGTGAAGTACTCCTTTTTCCACTCAAATACCTATCTTTTATGAGAACCTTTCTAATACACAGATTGAATTTCTAGTGTCTTAGGTCAATAAATTCCTAAGCATTTACAAGACAATGATTTTCCTTTTAAAAATACTAACACAGAACATTTAATTTTTCAGTGGAATGTTGGAACCCAAAATACATGTTTTCCTAAAATAATGTGAAGTATAAATATATAGTATCAAATTGGAGTCCCATCCATAAATCAAAAACCTATATAGCTCTAAGCATGATTTTGGCTAATTATAAAAATTTCCTTCTTAACACAAATTGAAAAGAGAATTTCACAAACACTTAATTGATTTTTATTTCTCAAAATTCTAAGTAACACTTTATATGTTAAATTATACCAATTTCTCCATTCCATCCTTTTTGTAAAAATGTATAAGATAGAATTTTTCCCTCATATTCCATAAGAATTGGCATTTGTATTAAGTCAGTGCCTTACAGAAATTTGTGTACAGCAAATTAAAGCTACATTTACATGGGTTGTCACTTTCCAGAAAGTAAATCTAATTTCCCCCCTTAAAAGAGGGAATAAAAATATTATTTGCTTACTATAAATATATAAATATACTTTATTTTAAATTATTATACATAATAACTATATATAACTAAAGATGAAGCAAACCAATATTTTTCAGCCCACCAGAGACAACCATTATGAATATTTTACATATTTCCTTCCAGTCTTTTCTCTGTGTGCCAGCTCACGTATATTGAATATATGTGAGATCATGTTTTCTATTTCAGTTGTTTTCTGCTTTTTTCAGTTAGCATATCATAAGAATTTTCAATATAGAAAATATTTTTAGTGCTTGAAAAAACTTATAGCCTAGATCATGTATCATAATATGTTTAAGTTTTCGCTTTGACCATTCAAGTTTGTGTTGGTTTTTTTCTCATATTACTTCTGTAATATGCATGTTTGTACTTAAATCTTCATTTGAGTTCTGACACTTTAATTCCAAAAAGGAGGATTGCAAGATCAAAGAGTAAGAATTTTTGAAAGTATTTGTCATAAACTGTTTTTGTAAACGTAGTGCAACTTATATCCTTATCAGCATTAATTTTCAGAATTATATGAAAGCAAAACATCTTTATAAGCTACATCAATAAAAAATATTCAGAAGGTATCGTAGGATTTTACAACCTGAAAGCATTGTTGTGAGGCAGCATTACTTATTGGTTCGATAGAGAATAAGAGGTTCAGAGTTTTCCAGGAGAGTTTATTTTTATCTTGCTCAAGTTTTATTTAGGTGTTGGATACTTGGGAATACTGACAACTAAACATGGTAGCTCGGAAGTGACACTGCAGATCATTTTGTATGACAAGTGGGCTCAGGCACAGTGACGGGTTCAAACCACCAAGAGTGGCTATGGTTTGCTATGGATTGAATGTCTGAGTAACTAAGAGCTGGATTCGGCCAACCCTGGGAAGACCCTATTGGACTTTGTGAGTAATTGGCAGATCAGAGTGACTGAATATTGAGCCCAGATGTAGGAGGAAATCCATTGCTGGCACTAACTACTCTGGTCCTGTGACACTGCAAAAGCTGTTTGTTAAAAATAAATTCTCTCTTGGCGCCAACCTGGTGGCGTAGTGGCTAAGTTCATGCACTCTACTTTGGAGGCCCGGGGTTCATGGGTTCGGATCCTGGGCATGGACCCACACACCGCTCATCAAGCCATGCTGTGGCTGTATTCAACATGCCAAATAGAGGAAGATTGGCACAGATGTTAGCTCAGAGACAATCTTCTTCAAGCAATAAGAGGAAGATTGGCAATAGATGTTAGCTCAGGGCCAATCTTCCTCACCAAAAAAAAAAAAAAAAAAGAAAAAAAGAACCAAGCTACCTTGAGGTGGGTTGGCTATCCTAAAAATAAATTCTCATGGCAACTCTGATACTGTCAAAACTTTGGTTATGTAAAACTTTTATTTGTCTGAATTATAGATATTCAAGCTTTCAACATTAAAAGTACATAGTTGTCATTTATTGTATAATGTTTGTGGAGCGCTGTTTTCAGTGTTAGAATTTTACATAACAGAGATTTTACATCATTCTCATTGTATAAAACACTCAAATTGTTTACCACGTTAGTTAAAGATTTTGTGTAGTTATTGGATGTTATGTTTTCTTATGAGAATATTGTGGTAATTTATTTTGATACCACAAATAGGTATAGAATTTACAATTGTTTTTACAAATGAGTTGTAGTGGAAAGCTTTGGATTTTAATTTTTCTTTTAATATCTTCTGGATTATTAGGAAGTCAGACACTTAGTTTTCACTTCAGAACCAATATAGCCATTAGATATTTCCAAAATGGTTTAATCCTTCTAAGAAATTATAGACTATTTGCAAGTGATTATTAATAACATCAATATCATGTTTAAAATATGGACATGCAAGTAGTTTTATAGTATTTTATTAAAATACTGTATTGAATGAAGGCCTTTAGGTACTCAATTTTCATTACTGTGTAAGTTGTAAATATGCATGTAAAATATAATTTTATCCCAATTAGACCATTAATGGGAAAACATCTATGAAACTATGTGCTTAGTAAACTCACGACACCTCTTCCATGACTGATACTGAATCAAGTTCTTAAATGTAAAAAGGTCTCATATTTTAAGGATGGTTATATATCTGAAAGAATGATAATATTTTTCACAGAACTAAGAAGTGGCCGAGTTTAATACTGTGCTAAAAATGGTGTTCTTGCATCTGAAACTGTGTTGATTTCTGATGAAGAGTGGACAGGTGGATGCTTCATCTCTCTCCAGTCACACTTGCTCTTCTCTTTCATTGCCACCTCAAACTATGTGATTATACTACTTGTTCCCCATATGGTCCTTTTTTGTTTCTTTTAACTGAATCCCTTCTTAGTTGCTCTCGTTAGAGTTTGTGATTCCTTAGTTTGGAACTGCAATAAACATGCACTTGCTCTTATAAAAAGAAAATACACCTCTTTCAAGTAGAAGTCAGAATATTGGCAGCTTCTGTAAATGAGACCCTTCCATCACCTGCTTTCCTCAAAGACACAGGCTATATTAGCTATCTTCATAAGACCTGCAAGTGTGTGCTAGCAAGAAAGGCTTGCCATAGGATATGGGGATCTTAGTGTTTAATGTTGAACTTAGCAAGAAAATTGCTTTGCCTGAGGGTGTGTTTGTCATCTTCACAAAACAGAAGGGGAAAGCCAGGCTGCAGATAAAGTCAAAGCAAATAAAGTTTAAAAACTGGAATATATGAAGAGCATTTGGAAACTCAACGTAGGAGAATGGGAAGAGCAGAGAATTCAGAGCCAAAATCTGGGTCCCATTTTCCCACTTTACTGTGTAGTCTTGTGTAAGCCATTGAAGTTCAGCTTTCTTTCATTTTTAAAATGAGGCTAATAATATCTACCTCCCAGGTTTGACCTCAGATTTAAAAGTGTTTTAGCATTTACGTAAATTAACAATGGTTTGTTAGTTCTTTTTAGTTTAATGTTAATTGAAAGATGTTTCAATCAATACAGGGTCTAGTAGGGACCATCCCAAAGTGTATTGTTGTTGTCCACTAAGTAAATTTTCTCACAAATATAACACATTGGATGGTTTAAGAATATTTTTATATATCAAAGCTTGCACTGAGTGAAATGGACTTGTTACAAATTTGACGCTTTTCAGGACTAAGTATGTTAAAAGTAATTGTGTTTTATAGGTTTTTTTTTAATGGATTGTAATAAATCTGCTTACTACTCACAAGATAAAACATTATTGGACTGTAGCCCAAGGATTTTCTAAAGACTGAAACATTTCCCTTCTCTGGTAAATTATCCATCGTGTTTTATCTTATTTTAGTGTGGCTGATTCCCTCCAGTTGGCAATAAAAGAGAGTCGCAGGTCATTTAAACAAGTAATTAAGAGGACTTTTACTATATCTTTCCTTGGAAAAGTGTTAATTTTATTTGTTGTGGGTTAATGATGCATTCATTGTCTATGCTTACAGCTTCTAGTAGTTCAAAGGTGAATCATTCCAACAGTAAAAGAAATTTTTTTCTGTAATATTTAATTGTATAACATCTTAAACTAGACATATGCTTTTTTTAAAAAAAAAAAAAACCTTTTTATAAATTTGCTGAAATATAGTAGTAAATGTAACTCTGAAGCAAGAATGTATTACTTTTAAAAGTGTGATTACTTGTTTGGAAAAATGCCAGCTGTAGCAAAGTGAAATTTTTAAAAGACATTTATTTGAATTAATGTGACATTATTTAATAGAGTACCATATAAAGCTGTATATGAGTTGTCAAATGAGAATACATCATAGTTTTGCAGTTTCTTTCTCCTCCTTATACTTTTGCAAGTAACTTTCAGAGAAATTGATTCTCTCATTCCTTCAGTGTTTTAGTGCCTACTGTGTGTCGGGCACTGTCCTTGGTGCTGATCTAGTAGAGTCAGGCGCTGTGCTGGTAAATGTTTAACAACTGGCTCTGGGAGAGGGGAAAGAAAGGCCCTGATTTTTAGTGTATGTTTATTTCTGTGGTGTAAATGCTCCACCACGACCAATTTCAAGTTACAATGTGATGTTACTGAATGTGAGGTTGGGAAAGGTGCTAAGTAGTACACGATTATGTAGATTTTCACCATACTGAGTAAACATAAAATAACCTAAAGAACATAGAGTAAATTGTAGTAAAATCATTAGGAAACAATGAGTTTTGAGAATTCTTATCTTTGTTTTTTATGTAATTAATTATAAGTTTATAGAAAGCCATTTTTGATAATAGCTATAGTTTAATGACCAATTTGCAAAATTCCTGAAAATTTAAGAATTGGCTTTCGTGAGCCAATACAAGTTGTCTCCAGTACACTGCTATGGGACAAACAAAATAAAAAGATAAAACGTGATATGTTAAAAGGTGATATGTGGGGCTGGCCTGGTGGCATAGTGGTTGAGTTTGTGTGCTCCACTTCGGCGGCCTGGGGTTCTCAGGTTCGGATCCCGGGCACAGACGAACGCATTGCTTGTCAAGCCATTGCTGTGGCAGCATCCCATATAAAGTAGAGGAAGATGGGCATGGATGTTAGCCCAGGGCCAATCTTCCTCAGCAAAAAGAGGAGGATTGGCAACAGATGTTAGCTCAGGGCTGATCTTCCTCACACACAAAAAAGTTATAAGTGTAAGGAAGAAAGAGAACAAGGAATTGCTATGTATACGTGCACACACATGCACATGTACTGTTTCAGAAAGGCTGGTCGGTAGAGGCCTCACAGAGAAGCTGACGTTGAGAAACCTTCTGAAGGAGGTAAAGGAGACAGTTATGCAACCTCTGGGGAAGAGCATTCCGGGCAGAGTGAACAGCAGATGCAAAAGCCCTAGGCAGGCGTGACTTGGCACATTCCAAAACCATCAAGGAGGCTAGTGTGGCTGGTGCAGACTAAGTGAGGGGGTAGTGTAATAGAAAGTGGGGTCACTGATTAATAGAGCCTTATCATGTAGGCCCTTGTAGGCCATTACTAGGACTTGGGCTGTTATGCAGGTGAGGTAGGAAGCTATTGGAAACTTGAACAAATGAATGACATCTGTTGCAGGTGTCACAGGGTTACTCTGGCTGCTGTATGATTCTAGGGAACAAGGGCAGAGGTATGGAAACCTGTGAGGACACTGTTGAAGTAATTCATTTGATGATCACTTGGACCATGGTGGTAGCAATGGAGGTGGTGAGAAGTGACCCAATTCTGGATATATTTTGATGGTAGAGTTGATTGGATTTGCTGATGTGAGGTGTAAGAGAGAAAAAGGTGACTTCAAGGCTTGTGCTTGAGGAGCTGGAAAAATGGAGTTACCCTTAACTGAGATGGGAAAGACTGCTGCAGATTTGGAGGAGAGAAGTATGTTGGTTTGAACATGTTAAATTTGAGGTGCCTGTTAGACATTTAAGTAGATATGTTCAGTGGGCAGTTGGATTTCAGAATCTGGGGAGGGATTTGATTTGGATATATGAATCTGAGAGTCGTAAGAATAGAGATGGATGAGGTTACCAAGAGAATGGAGAAGAGAAGAAGGCCAAGGGCAACCCAACACAGTGGGAAGATAAGGAGGAGCTGTTGGAGGAGCCCAGGAAATCTAGCCTGGGTGTTAGAAGGGACAGAAAAAGTGCATAGTGTCTGGAAAGCAAGTGAGTATGTGTTTCAGGAAGGGCAGAGTGATCAAATATGTCTGATGCTGCAGGTTATAGGTCAAATAAGGGGAGAAGTGAGAATTGTCCATTGGACTTAGAATGTGAAGGTCATTGGTGACTGTTGTGACAGTGGTTTTGCTGTGGCTGACCTTGTTCAGAGAGTGGTTCATGAGAGTATGGGAGGAGAGAAATTGAAGACAGGGAGCATGGGGAATTCTCTCCATAGTTTTGCTGTGAAGGAGAACAGAGAAATTGGTGGTAGCTGGCTGGAGAAATGGAGTCAAAGTGTTTTTCTTTCTTTAAAAAAAAAAATAGGATGCTTATTTGCTAATGGGAATGAACCAAAAGAACAAAATGGAGCAAACTGAAGTAGAGTACCATTCCTGAGCAAGCATGAGAACGTGGGGATCCGACACACAAGCGGAGCAATCAACATTAGTTAGAAGCATTGTTGGGTCGTCCATAGAAACATGAGGGAATGCAGTGTACGTGGGTGCAGGTGGACAGAAGCACTGGTGGACGCTTATGAGAGGTTTCTTCCAATTGCCTGTGTTTTCTCAGTTAGAAGGGAAGGTAAAAATAGTTCTCTAGGTCCACGTGAGAGTGAAAAGAGGAGGGAAATGCATTGTGGTGCCTGAGAGATTTGGGGGCAGCACTAAAAGTTCACTTGCATTTGTCGATCTTGAAATTAGAACTCTTAGTTGAGTTTTATTTAGCCCTGTTCAGCAGCATAGATGCAGGTGTGGAGTCAGTAGGTGGAGACTTGGATAAAACAAGGTTGGGGTTTTGCTAGGTGAGTATGATGAAATGAGCACTAGGTAGCAAGAGGAGTTGAGGATATATGCAAAAAGAGTGGTTAAAACAGTGGGAATGGGGCCGGTGCCATGGCCGAGTGGTTCAAGTTCCATGCATTCTGCTCCGGTGGTCTGGGTTCATGGGTTTGGATCTGGGGCACGGACCTACTCCATTCATAGGCCATGCTGTGGCGGTGACCCACATACAAAATAGAGGAAAGTTGGCATAGATGTTAGCTCAGGGCGAATCTTCCTCACCAAAAAAATAAAATAAAATATATGAAACAATGGGAATGAAATAATCTAAATCTAGCATAAGTCTATGTAAGTATTTTAGGAGGTACCTCAAAACTTTTCTGTTAATTTTCATTGTAAAAACAATTGTATTTATTAATTGTAGTTAAATAATTGTATCACATCCATTTGTAGTTCTTAGTAGCAAAGAGTATTTTTGTAAGTCCTGTGATTCCTCTTCTAATTCTCTCCTCCACCTCCCACCCCACCCTGGAAAATGTTCATATTTTTGCTTGCTCATTTATCACTCATTAAACTCATGTTGATTAAATGCCTCTGATGAGTCAGATAGGGTCGTCTAATTGTTCATTTAACACATTCCATGAGTTTTATAATTACTGTGATAAGAGATAAAGATGAAGTCAGTGGTTTAAATTCACATGCTACATGGCTACATGTGAACTTGGACAATTTCCATGATCTTCCAAGATTTGTAAAGTGAGAAGGATGGTATGAAGATTTCTGAAGTCTATTCCTGCTCATAAAAACACTACATCTTTGTTCCCCCAATTTTTTTATTGTAGTAAAGTATACAAACTTAAAATTTACCATTTTAACCATTTTTAGGTGTACAGTCGGTGGTATTAGATACATTTATAATGTGCTACCATCACCACCATCCATTTCCAGAACTCTTTTCATCTTGTAAAACTGCAGCTCTATACATCTTTTAGCCGTGTGCATGTGCGTCTCTTCTTACTAGATTGTGGGTCTCTTATGGGCAAAATTGTGTTTTGTTCATAACTGTAAATATTTAATAAATGTTTATTAAATAACAACCTTAGTGTTAAACTTAGAGCCTTAAGAAGTTGACATCATGTTTGTTTTTTATTTTATGTATTATTTTTCCAGCACATAATGTATGTTAATAAATTGTGGTGTCCTTCCTCTTTTCAGAGGGCAAGTATGTGATAAGTTGGTGCTCATCACATGCTTTAGAGTATATATATCTGCTTGATATGCTGGTGGATTTGAAGTGAAAAAACTGATTAGAATATTTGGGATTCACATATGCAACAAATGTTGCTACTATATTTCTAGTTTCAAAATGTCTGAGGATTTATTATTCTTTAGAAATTTTCCTCCATAATGCATAAAAGCACAGATTTCCATATGGATTTTACTAATGTCTTTGTACACCTTTATATTTCTAGTGTTTAGAAAAAATAGACTGGCCTCTTGTCCCCATGCATCAGCAGGTGCCACCCTCAAGCTCACCTGGATATGGGACTTAGCGTGTCTTTGGCTTCTTCTAAAGAACCCAAATGGTGTAAATTTTCATACGTGTTTTGTAGTGAAGATAAAGGAACGGCACTGTATCTCAACAGCCTCCTAGGTAACTTTAACTTAAAAATCCACTATTGGATAGTTTCCTTCTCTAGGGTCCATGTTTGGCTCTGCTACCTTCCTCTCATCCTGCACTGTGCTGGTTTCAGCCTCTCCACTTCCTCTCTGCCCTATCCTAGATTTTATTTAAGTATCTTCAAATGCCCTTTTCCTCTATGATGCAGAGATTAGCTCTATACTAGCTCTTCTTCCGTACAAACTTATTTAAAACAAACAAACAGCTCCCCTTTATTCAGTAGGACCCACTGCCCTTAGAAAGCACTTTTGTTGTCATCTTGTGTTGCTTTTCTCTTTGGGGAAGGTACTTGTTCCAAGTGTTTCCCAGCTAAGTTGGGCCTCTACCCCAAAGTAGTGGTAGCACCACCTCTAGATCATTATGCATATTCAATAAATAAAAATGTAAGCTTCTGAAGCAAACATCCTGTCATGTTTGGCTTTGTGCTTTGTGTATAAGGGCACTTACAAAGTACAGTTTCTTGGTGATTTCACTATAAAAGAAATTTTAGTGTCATGCTCACATCTCTCATGTTCTCTGAGTCTCTTCATGTGTCAAATGTTGCCTACCAATCTCATTTCTTCCTTGTAGGAATCTATAAGTTAATACTTCAGGCAATTATGTTAAAAATTCTAAAGTCTGATAGAAATATAATACAGGATAATTGATTGATTCTTTAACTCATCATTTTGTTTTCACCTTCTAGTAGACAACACATTTTAACTGCAAAAGTAAGTTAGATCTGAAATTGTCAAAACTGACTGCTCCAAGAGAGAATTCAACAGAGAAAAAGCATATTGAATAGGAAAATTCCTTAAAAGATGGTTGTCATTTCTCTTTGCCAAATTTTATCTTTTTGCATTTTTTTTACCTAATATAATATATAGTACAATAACCAACTCTCCTACTCTTTGAATATAACATGGTTTCTTATTAATGAGGTAGAAATAGAAATGAAATTTAAATTAAGAAACCCTAAACTATCACAAAAATATTTATGTTAAAGGGAAAACCTTTCCTGTTATAAAATGTTGGGATACTAAGATGCAAATTAAGGAAATAGTCTTAAGTATTATTTATAAAGCTGTCACATTTAATCCATTAATTCTGTTAAAAGGGACACATCATTGTAAACAAGTATTATTTCTTAACTACAAAATTTCTTTTATCATTTCATTTTCCCCATAAGGCATATGTGCTATAATCTATTTTTAATGTTTTGCAGCATATTTATAGGGTGAAATTATGCATTTAAATCTATGGTATGTTTAGAAACCATCTGTTAGAACTTATTGGAAAATAGAAACTTCCTTCATTAATGTGTTTCCTTATTTTGGGAACTTAAACATTTAATATTATCCTTCCTAGTCCACAACTGAAAGATTGAGAAACAGTATTGAAAATGAGTTCTATCGTTTTCGCACAGGGGAAACCAAACTTTACTGCTTTGTATTCTGGCATATTTCTGAATTGTTGTGTTATAAAAATAAACATTTATGATTTACTAAGGCAGCAAAAAAATTGTGTCCAGTTACTAGGAATTTAGTTTTTAAATTTGAGGATATGTTGCAAGAGTATTCATGATAGACTTGTCTTCAGATATAGGAATGATAAATCTATTTCTTCGAAAATTCACTTGGCCAGTTGGAGAAGGTGCAATGGAGGTGGATTCGAAAATGAATACAGCAGAGTACCTGATTTTAAGGAAGTTAATAGAGCTATAAAATATTCCTAATAATTCATAACCAAAGAATATGATGAATCTCAAAAGAGAGGTACAAGAATTTTGTACAAATTGCTCACAGTTTGTTCAGTGTAATAGGTAATTGTGCTAAGAAAGTTATTCTGCTTACTTCTTCCTGACTGTTATCCCTTTAGAAATGAATCAGTATTATCTGATTTGTTCTCTTTTCTCAAAATTTTTCTTTCTTATTATCTAGGAAATTTTACCTTTTTTTAAAAACTACATTAAATCCCCCTCCCCCCCAATTGTGGAAATGTTTATTATAGATGACTTTCAATATTAAACACTCCCTCAAGAATTGTAAGTGCAAATATTTCATTGACTTACTGTAAAAGATTAAGAGCGAATAGGAAGAGAGGCCCCCCCAGTATAAGATCTCTAGGTGCTACCTCTGCTATCGCTGTAAAACCGCCAACAAAAGAAGGAAAGACCGACAAGAAGAGTGCTACTGATTCAAAATCTATGTTGGCACTTATATTTCAAATTCGTATTTAAATTTTTATAAGTGAAATACATGTGTGGAGAAGCTAAATAGAAAGTGATGACAAAATACACCTGGGTCAGTGGATCTTCAGTGTACCTCTTAAAGTAAAATCATATTTTCTTGAGTTCACTAAAATCAAGAATCTATGTCCCAGAATTTTTCATGTAACAGTCACTTGGTTTTCTACTTTGATTAGTCGTCTTCTGTATTTCTTCTGAATTTTAAAGTATAATTTATTAGTAGAATGGAAGGTGAAGGGTAGAAATTCATTTTACTTGCACCATAGTGTAAAATAGGCAAGGTGTCATTTGAAAACCAAGCCAGACCATTAACATCTTAAGCAAAAGATGGTTGGGTTTTCGGTTCCACTATAGACTTGAGGGAATTCTCTTTTCCAGTAGGCTTCATCTAAGAGTTTTGTTTCCCCGAGGATTTGGAAATATAAACTTGTTCTTTAGCTTTTCTTTCTTGATTCCAAACAACAAAAACAAGAAAGTGAGGAATATACAGAAAACTCAAGACCAGAAAACTGGGGGTCTGGTCTTCCTAGAGTGAGTAGAAGTTGACAGACTGACGTCATTTCTGGTCCTTCCGCAGCATTGTTTGTATAAATGAGTCCTTTGAGGTGAATTGTCTTGCTATTGACTTCATTAAAACCAATTCCAACATTTGCAAGTTTTTACTTTAAAACTGCGGATCTTAAGCATCGGGTCATGGCCCATTGTTCTTGTATGTTGTAGATTTAAATGCAGTCTCCTTAAAAGTTATTTGGAGAATAATTATAACAGAATCTGGACTAGAAGGGGAGGAGTGTACACTTGATATTAAATTTTTTGCATTTAAAATTGCTTATGCATATCATCAGTGATGGGATAACCTCATGTGCCTCCTGATGTGACACAATAAAAAATACACAGCATCCCCTATGTAGTATATTTGCTGAAACAGTTGGTCTAAACATGAGAAATGACAAATCCAGAATGTAGACCCCATTTTAAAAGTCTGGTTAAAAAAAAAAGAAAGGAAAAATGAATTTTTCCAAATGCAATGAGTGGAACTTGACTGGATCATTATCAAAACAAAGCATAAAAGACATTTTTGGGACAGTTGGGACAATTTTAATATTGACTATATGTTAGATATTATTGAATTAATGCTAATTTTCTTAGGTATGGTAATGGAATTATGTTTATGTAGGAGACTATTCTTAATCTTAGGAGATGCATGTTGATATATATGGGGTAAGATTTTATGATATTTATAAGTATTTTCACAATGTTTCAGCAGAAAGTAAAAACTATATTTATTAGGGTTCTCCAGAGAAACAGAACCAATAAAATGTGTATATAAATATATCTTTATATATATGTATATAGAGAGAGATTTATTTTAAGGAATTGGCTCGTGCAATTATGGAGGCTGTCAAGTCCAAAATCCATAGGGTGGGCTGTCAGGCTGGAGACCCAGGAAGGGCTGATGTTGCAGCTTAAGTCTGAAGGCTGGCAGAATTCCCTCTTGCTCTGTCAGTCTTTTGTTATATTCAGGCTCTTAACTGATTGGATGAGGCCCATCCACTTTATGGAGGGCAATCTATTTTACTCAAAGCCCACCAATTTAAATGTTAATCTCATCCAAAAACACCCACACAGAAATATCCAGAATAATGTTTGACCAAATATCTGGTCACTGTGGCCCAACCAAATTGACACATAAAATTAACCGTCATACTATATCTATCATATCTATGTTATATATGATATATATGTTATACGTATGTCATATATATATAGAGAGAGAGAGAGAGAGAAATGTGGCAAAATATTAACAATTGGTTAACTTAGGTAAAGACTATTTACATGTCATTCAACTTTTCTGTAGGTTTGAACATTTTCATACTTAAAGGTTGGGGAGAGTGGAGATAAAGTGTGAATTGTTTATGATTCCCCCATTTTTTTATGAGCTATTCTTCCTGATATCTATGGTATCTTGTACCCCAGTTACAACTCTGGTGGACAGAAAAGTTGAAGTACACCAGGTGTCTATCTTAAATATCAATGAAAGAAGTCATCTTCCTTCCCTAGGTCCCAGCATGCTACCACGAGTGACTTAAGAAGTGTGTGACAGAAGAAAGAGCGTTCTATTTCAATCTAGAAAAACCCTGCGCAATTAAGTCCCTATTCTACCTCTTGCTTCCTTGGTCAGTTATTTGATATATTTCCCCTTTTT
Organism: Ceratotherium simum simum; assembly: GCF_057802395.1. NCBI lineage: Eukaryota > Metazoa > Chordata > Mammalia > Perissodactyla > Rhinocerotidae > Ceratotherium > Ceratotherium simum. The sequence goes on from NC_141911.1 coordinate 37,221,755, forward strand.
TGGGAAAATGTAGGTAAGATTGCCTAGAACAGTGTGTGATATGCAGCAGAAGAATCTTTCAGTTTGTGAAAACATATCTTAAACCATAAAGTGCTCTGCAGATAAATATGAGGCAGTGGTATGGCGCACAGTGTTGGCCAGATGACTGTTATGGACTATTTCATTTTAAAATAGAATCAACTTGTGCCCTTTTATTAGTCTAGCCTCAGAATCCTTTCCGTGGCACTCCAGCTCCTGCAAATCTTGCTTTGCTGAAAACTCTGGGAGCAGCTGCTTCTTTGGTGTGTAAAATAAAAGCAGCTAGAATAGCCAGGACACGTATTGAATCTGTAACTTCTATGAAGTTTTATAAAATATTCATATTCCTAAGAGAATGTTCACCTGTTTTAATAGTAGTAGCATTTCTTTACTTCTCCATCTCCAAATGCAGTTAACTGCCTGCAAGCCCCAACGTTTTCTTAGCTCTGAGGCATACATTTTCACGCATGCGTGAAGTGCTGCTTTGCTCAATCTGAGAGGAGCTTTTATGTGAGCAACTATAGATGAACATTGCCCCAAAGTTCCCCCAAAACATAGCCTTTTCTTCTAACTAACAAGGAGATATGGTTCTGCAGAAAGTACTCTGATGTTTGCTCTCTGTTCTAAGACATCCACATAAATCATTTGATCATTTTGTCATATCGTAGGGTCTCAATTCACCCTTATTGATTTTTAAATTAACTGTACCTTTGCTGGTAAAGAGGAAACTAAATAAGCAATTTGTGCTTCTTGTGTTTCAGTTCCTTATTTTGGTTAAAAAACAAAACTATAAATTATAAAAATAGCGATCAAGATACAACACATTTCCATCACCGTAGTTGTTCCTCTCCCTCATCCTTTTCCAGCGGCAGTCACTGTTCTGGATTTTGTTCTGCTTTGTTTTATTTTACCAGAGGTTAGCATGTTCTAGAACTTTGTATAAATGGAGTCATTTAGTATGTTCTTCATCCACTTATCATAATACTTTGGTGTTATAAAATTGTACTTTTTTTGTTGCTGCATAGTATGCCGTTGTCTGAATATACCACAGTTTATCTCTTCTCTGGATAGACACTTAGGCTATTTCCAGTTTTTGCCTATTAAGAATAAAGCTTCTGTGAATGTTTGGCTACAAGTCTTTCTGTGGACATGTTTCATCTTCTTGGATTAATATCTAGGAGGGGAATTGTTGGGTCATAGGGCAGATATGTGTTTAATCTTAGAAGAAACTGCCAGACATTTTTCTGAAGTATTTATAATAATTTACACTTCCACCAACGATATCTGCGAGTTCCTTTTTCTTTACATCCTCACCAACATTTTGTGTTATCCATCTTGTTCATTTTAGCCATTCCAGTCAATGTAAAAAGTCAATGTGACTTTTTAGTATACAGATAGATTTTCAAAAATTCTAAGGTTAATTTGAATGCTATGAATTATTCTAAGTTTTACCTACATACTTTGGTATTTCTTTGAAAATTAGAAAATGTGGGCTCTTTTTACTTGCACAGATATTTTTGTTAATTGGTTTGAGCTGAGATATTTAACAATTAAAGATAATAGATAATGATTAAGGATGAAAGATAATGAAAGATAACTAGGCAATTAGGAGCCTTCGTCGCATTTAATGTGGAAACAAGTTTTTAATAGGTTTGTTTGTTCATTAGCTAAGTCATTTATTTATTGATTTATTCATTTGTAAATAATTTTTATCTAAAACAGCACTGGTAGACAATCGTAATAAAATGGGACATTCTGTGTTGATGGACGTGGCCATTCTGTGCTATTAAACATGAGTAGCTACTAGCAACATGTGGCTACTGAGCGCTTGAAATGTGGCTAGTGCTACTGAGCAACGCATTTTTAAATTTTATTTTGTTTTAGTTATGGCTAGTGGCTACTGTATTGGATAGTGCATGTCTAAATAAGTATACTCAGGTGTTATCTGGTCTTGTATTATATTATAAATTAAAGAAAATGTCTTTCTTATTTATGTAGTAGAAAGTGAAAGCGTAGCTGTAATCATTGGCTTTAATATCACTTAAATTTTTTATATTTGAAATTTTATCTTTTTGTTATTTTTTAATGGAAGTTTTTATTGAGATAATTTATTGACTCACATGCAGTTATAAGAATTAATAAAGATCCTGAATGCTCTTTATCCACTTTCTCCCAACTGTAACGTTTGGCAAAACCCTACTACAATATCAAAACCAGAATGATACAATCAAGCCCCAAATTCCCAGTATTGTGAAGTTACATTTTGTGTATACTTGATCTAATGCTTAGATTATTTAGAATAATAGCCACCTATAAAAACATTCATTCTACTGATCAGTTGTTTCTATGCATAAAATGAAATGGGCAGCTGATTCAGACCCCCTTCTGTTTTTGATGTTAGAAACTTTCTTATACGTTCCATTTATGTATAGGCACATGTGCTTTTTTCATTGGTTGGATCATTACTGAGCAGATGGAAATCATAAAGACAATGAATCATTAAAAACAAACCAGTCTTCTTGAGAATGAAATTATTTGGTTTCAGTGATTATGTGATTATGAAAGGTATAATGTCTTGGTGTGAAGAAAGAAAACAAATAAAAGATCCTAATTAGACAGTGTTCTCTTTTACTATTGAATATAATGGGACAAAATAAAATATTGTTTCTGTTTTTTCCAATCTAGAATCTTTTATAGGTCTTAAAGAATAACTGTGAATACTGCTTTTTTGGGTCAATTCCCAGAAGTGTGGTAACATCTTAAGTGATGCTGGAGCACAGATAAGTAAGTTGACAGTAGAAATATTACTTTCATTCTTCAAAATAATCTTTTAATAATAGATGTTATGTAAATAGATGTTTTGGTATTCAATTTAAGGAGGATGTGAGTCCAGTAAGATATTTCGTGACCTTCCTAAGCTCATCTGCCCAACCCCGTCTCGGTGACCCAACTCCATTCTTCTTTTTGTCCCTCAGCTCATATTAAGGATCTCTCTGCTTTAAGCAAAGTATTAGCTTGAACAAATTTGACCTATGTTTTCTGTGCTTGCTGTATTTCTCAATGAAATGGGTTGATTCTGGAATAAAAAAATATAACTTTTCTGGCTTCTATCGGGCCACAGTCTCTGTGTGTCCTGAGTCGTTTGGAGATGGAAAGCCACATGGGAAGGTAGGACAGCGTCAGCTGCCGCTGTTAAAACCCCTTCAGGATGCATCTCTTGATGCTTTGTGTAAGTGCCTCTGCTGGGAATGTGAAGATGAATTAGTCAATAAAAACCATTCTTGTCCTTATAAAACTTAGGTTCTCATAGAGGAGGGAAGACATGTTAGACAAATTCAAGGTAGCGCCAGCAGTGAGGGTGTAGGAAAGAGCGCGAGCCCATTCATCTTGCTGTGTGCAGTTGGTGGCATTTGGGCATGACCTTACAGGATGGGTGGGATTTTTGATGGGCAGAGATGACAGGAGTAGGCATACTAGATGGAGGTGCTGACAGGGGTAATGGCCCAGAGACCAGAAATACCAGAAATGTCTGTATATTTCATTTCTGGAGTAAAGGGTACCTACTGGGAGTTAGCATGAGAGTAGAAAGTACTTCACCTGGAGCCTGATGGTGACGGTTCTCCATCAGGGCTGTGGCTTTTGGACTTCTTTTGGGGCAATGCTTATTTTCATACTTAAATGTTCTTCTCAATTTATTTAGTTTTCTTTATTTTTCTACAGATTCTCTTCTTCTCCTATTGTATCAGCATATCTTAAATATTAATTGAGTTCCAGAGAAGGTGATCTTACAATATCTCTTATTTTAAAGAAAACTTCCATTTTGTGGAATGTCTAAAATCAAGTAGGATTAGTGATCCTCTCCCACTCTCTATCTTTTATAGTTTTCCATTTTTATGGATTTATTTATTTATTTATTTATGGTGAGGAAGATTGGCCCTGAGCTAACATCTGTTGCCAATCTTCCTCTTTTTTTGGCTTGAGGAAGATTAGCCCTGAGCTAACATCCTTGCAACCTTACAAGTAGATCACCAAATTGACCTCTTACACCATTAGAGGCAGTGAACAAGGCTTATGTCAAGGATTTGACTCTTCCTCTCTCTTTTTGTCTCTGAAATGTAGTGAGTGTTCAGGCCAGACTCTAAACGGTTTATTACAGACACAGAAACACTCAGATGGAACGCAAATTTCTCAGAGTGAAGAGCAATGCCAGTTGTGATTGCAAGAGAGTAACTTAAAATTTCATCATTTTGGGTGAATGTATATTGTTAAGGCATTTCTGCTCAGTAATGGATTGGAGGGGAGAACAACACACTGAACCAACCTTAGCATCGGTCAGCCCCATCTATGGGATAGCAGAGTCAGTGTCTGGCAGTTCCTGAACAATCTGTTTCTAGATTCCAGAATATTCACAGCATGATCTGATGAGATGCCCTTTTATCCCGTGGATTCTGATGCTGAGTTTGGTCTGAAGACTACCGTAACAAAATCATTTCCCTGCCCATGTCCAAGTGAGGAATTTGATCTTCTAAATGAATGGTTATAAACTGACTCAGTTTCTTTCTAGAAGTGTTTATATCTAATTTGATCTTCCCTATAGTCAATGTTCTGATATTATGCATATTATCTGTATTACATATTATCCATATATTATATTGTAATTACATATACTGTAATCCACAATATATTATGGATATATATATATTATTTTGTAGTTGTTGGAGAAAGGTGTAAAATTTTTCTCGTTATAATTCTAAGTTAAATAAAAAACAGAAAAATCCTACCGTGAGTTCAGATGTTTGTATTTTGAGATTTTTCAAGGTCTTCTAACTGTGAAGTTAATTGTTAATATTGTTTCATATCATGCATTCTTTCAAAAGCTCTAAATATATAATTTAGTGTTATGTACAGTTATTACTCAATATCATCTCTGTATCTCCTTTACCTATCATAGCCCTGGTATCTGGAAGGCAGTGAGTATACTTTGAATTGCGTGTTTAACAGAGTATATAAGATAAATACATTCTAAAAGGTTATCTATCAAATCCTATTCTTCTATAGACTTTAACCTATCATATCAGAATTATGGCTGGTTCTGTTGCCCAGTGTCTGGCAATAGACCTGAGTAGTCCAGAGACCTTTGAGAGCTATAGTTGGGATACAGTCAAGAACTCAGCTGTTTGACTTTTTAAAAGACCTTATTAAAATTCTCTATATTCTGATCCCTCACCCTCATTCAAACCACAATCTGAGAGAAACCTCATACCCTGGCCACCAAGCTGAAATGGATTACTTTGGACTGGAAAGATTGTGGAATGGGGGAACTAGCATATTTTTATATGTAGGTCTTTACTTTCCAGCTTTATAAATCAGTATAGCAAATGTCTAAAATCTTAGAATGTTCTCTTTTAGACCCTTTTAAAAATGTTGTGTATCATAATAAGGGTTTTAGCAATATTAACATGACATTTTATATCTATCTTCTTAAAATGTGATTATATGAAGCAACAAATATTTAGTGGGCATTAATATATGCCAGACAACATTTCAGTTAAGAAACCATGAAAAGTAAATCTAGAACCAAAGTAACAATTTCTTACAGAGAATATCAGAATGACAGCAAATTTTACATGAATAAAGTAGTTTATCCTCTCCATGCTGTAAATGACATCCAGAGATAGTGCTAATAGAGTGTAATAAAGACCAAAAGAAGGAAGACTTAGAAAAATAGGAATTTAATAGGAAAGTATATTAAAGAAAATTAAAGCTACTCCAAATAAACTAAAACGTTACTAGGAATGTACTAATACTTCGTAGTATTTACTACAAAGTAAAGTTGCAGATGACAATGCTACTGTAGTGTTTGCTCAATGGGAAACTCACGGTCTTGAAAAATTTTAAGAAATTGAAGAAAAAGTAACTAAACATCACTTATAACAGAATGGTAAAGTCAAAGAAAAAAAGAAGGCAAGCAGAATCACTTCAGTATATATAAATACAAGTGAGAACTGAATAAAAGGTGATGCTTGTAGACAGGAATTGGATTTCATTGACTAATGTTCAGTAGCTTACTGAAATATTGATAGTAACAGGAGAAGATATAAATGCTTTGTCAAAATCCCAAAAGTAAGATCAATAAAAATAATACATATAAAAGAGTGTACAAAGCAGACCTCTAAGATTTCATCTCCTAAAACATAAGCACAGAGACATTTTTGGAAAATAGTATGTCAAAGGGCTAAATTTGGGATGTCGTCCATAATTTTTTCCTTAAAAGCAAAATAGAAATTCTTGACATAAAGACTTAAGTGGTAAAAAAGCCTCTTAGAATTGTTAGAAAAAAAAATTCTAAGCCATAGTGTAGTTACAGGTTTGTAGTTAGCAGGGGGGAAACAAAACCAAAATCAAAAAGAGCGTATTTTTTTGCTTTTAAATCATGTGGATCATTCATTTTAATTAACAAATGGAATAAAGAGTAGATGTCAGTCTAGAAACGTGATTTGTTCTATGTACCATTTTGTAATAAAAATGCTAATTTACTTGATATGGTTTATAAGTAGACAAGTGCTGAAGGCAGGTTTGTATACAAAGTTGAATGAAAGTAAATAAATAACAGAGATAAAATCATTGTGTTGCTCATTCTGCTGGGTCATTATACATCAAAAATGAAAATATTTTGCAAATGTAGAGCAGAGATGACCATCCTCTCTTAAAACTGACAAACCTCAAAGTTTTCAAAATACTGTGTTTTGACAATGTAAGTGCAGAAAAAAGCACCAGAGGTAGTGATAAGCTAGAACCTGTTAGAGATTTGAAATCTAGAATTGGCATTTACAGGATGGATATGTTCCAGGTTCATGCAGGACAGTAGCTAAGCAATTATTTGCATTAAAAGGACATTGACCATTTCAGGATATATGTCTTCCAAACCAGGAAAATATGGAATAAAAATTTGAGTTTGTTATGTTTAAGTTCATATAAAAAGTTTTAATAAAAAGTTATTTTTCACTAGGCCCATGTGGTGAATGGTGATAACTAATATACCAGGTAAAAATAGTTATCTGTTGCTACATAACAAATTACCGCAAACTTAGTGGCTTGAAACAGCATTTATTATCTCACATTTTTTGTAGATCAGGAATCCAGTAGTAACTTAGCCAAGTCCTTTGCTTTAGAGTCGGTTATGGGCTGAATTGTGTCCTGCCCAAAATTCATGTTGAAGCCCTAACCCTCAGTACCTCAGAATGTGACTGTGTTTGACAATAAGATCTTTAAAGAGATAATTAAGTTAAAATGAAACAGTTAGAGTGGATCCTAATCCAATATGACTGATAATGCTTATAAGAAGAGGAAATCTGGACACAGCCATGCATGTAGATAGAGGAAAGACCGTGTGAGGTTACAGAGAGGAAGTGGCCATCTGCAAGCCATGCAGAGAGGCCTCGGAAGAAACCAAACCCGCCCACACCGTGATCTCATATTTCCAGCCTCCAGAACTGTGAGAAAATAATTTCTGTTGTTTAAGCCACCCAGTCTGTGGTACTTTGTGATGGCAGCCCTAGCAGACTAACACAGGGTCTCACAGGCTGCAGCCATCTCAAGGCCTGACTGGAGAAGGATCCACGTGTAAGCACACTCATGCGGTGGTTAGTAGGATTCATTTCTTTGCAGGCTCTTAAACTGGGGCCTCAGTTCCTCATAAGCTGTTGTTCTGAGGCCATGTGGGAAACTCCGAAGGGCAGCTTGCTGCAACATGGCACTCCCTTTATCAGAGCAAGCAGGCAAGAAGGGAAAGATCGAGAGGAGGAGGGAGTCCGGAAGTCCCACTCTTTTATAATCCAATCTCCAAAGTGATATTTCGGCACTTTTGCTGTATTTTAATTGTTAGAAGTGAATCTCTAGGTCCAGCCCAGCACTCAAGAGGAAGGGATTATATAAGGGTTGAATACCAGGAGATGGGGCTCATTAGGGGCCATCTTAGAGGCTGCCTGCCACACCTGGTTGTCTGAGGGTTTTAGAGTCTTCATAAGTATATATTTGCCATTAAGTTTATCTGTACAATAAAAAAAATATCAGCGCATAGGTGGAGACTCATCATGCAGTGCTGATTATATGTAGTTTGTAAACCATCTCTTTTTTTTTATGGTAGTTAGTGAGTCATTTCATATTTTTTTTTAAATGCTATAATTGGATTATATAACTTTTAAGTACAAAACTAACGACCTGAGTATAGTTTTAGCTTGTGTAGCTTAAGGCATATTAGGGCCAATAAATGCCAATAGGCATTGAGCATACCGAATATTAAAAAAAAATTTTTTTTAAGAAATATCAAATGTGCAGCAAGTCAGTAGAAGCATATAATACACACATATCACCAAGGTTTAGCAATTGTTGACTGTCATATTTATATCATCTTTTTGGCTGTAAGTATTCAAAGTGTCGCTACAGACAACATGGTTTTTCATCTCTAAATATTTCAGTACTCGTCTCTTAAAAGGCATGTTTTGCCATGTAGCATACTGTCATAGTAATGCATAATAAAATTAACAATTATTGCATACCCAGTTCATATTTTAATTTCCCTTGATTGCCGAAAAAATGTCTTATAGCTGACTTGTTCCAGCTAGGATCCAATCAAAATCATATATTCCGTGCGGCTTTTTTTCCCCCCAAATGGTCGAAATTTTATTTTATTTTATATTTTCTTATTGGTGTCATAATAGTTTATAACATTGTGTCCATGTGGTTTTTATGTCTCCATAAGTCTCTTTTAGTGTACTAGATCCTCTACCCAACCCTCAATTCTTTTTCTGTACATTGACTTGTTAAAGAATGGGACTTATTTTAAACTCCTGATTTTTTCATTTCCCCAAGCATTCCTTTAGCACTAAAGTTATTTATTCACACCAGAATCTTGCACTAGAAGCCTAGTTTATTAAGTAGAAGGCATGCAACGTAATATAGAGACATCTGCGCTGATTTAGGCAGGGCTGAGAGATCCGTCTCCGCAAGCCACCCGCATTCCTACTCCCAGCCACCTTCCTGGCTGAACCCCTGGGTTCGGCACAATTTGAAGCACACTATTTTAAATCGTAGGTGGTTGAGACTGAAAGACAGTGTAGGAAGAAAAGAAAGGAGCCGACAGAGTGAGCAAGAGAGAAAAAGTGAAGCAGCAGGGCAGGATTCAAATCTCACAGCCTTTTGTATGCTCTGCTTGGCTGGTGCCCAGGAACCATGTGCTAAATGGAGGAGTGAGGACAGGTTGACTGAGGGGCCACTTGTTGGCATTTTTGCCACAAGTCAACCTCTCCCTGATTATTCTTACCAGAATGACAACTCCACGTGGGCTGTGCCTAGAACAATGCCTGGCAATTAAAAGCATGCTCAACTAATATTGGCTGAATAAGTTTAGATATGAATGAAGTATAGTGAACTAACATTTACAGAGCACTTATTTTATATCAGTTGTGCTTTGTGCTGTTCACATAATTAAGATGTTCCTGTATTATTACTTGATCCTTAGGAGGGAGATATTATTGTCACCATCTTATATATAAAGAAACTGAGCTACAGAGAAATTTGAATTTGCCTAAAATTATTCAAAGCAAGGTCTGGCAACCTCTAAAATTCGTATTACTGGCTTTAGTGGGACTAGAACTAGCCAGGAGAGCAGGATTTCAATTTCAGATTTTCTACGTGCTATTTACAGACTATTTCACTTTATGGAAATCATATTTGGTTTCCTATTTCAATCCCTATATGAAAAATGTAGTTCATTAAGTATGTTTTCATGGATCAATTGAAGGTAAATTTGATATAAGTAAGCAAATTTAAGTACAAGCAAAAGTGTTGTTAAAAAACCTTCAAACTCTACCCCAAAGTATTATCTACTGTCGACTATAATGTTTAGCATGTAGTTGGCACCTTTTAATTTTGTTTGATGTTAATAACTTCTGAATGATAGAGTTTATACTTGTCATTTTTTGCATGCTATGTCTTTGTAGGGCTATGTAACCAAAACCATTATACACTTTTCCAGGAGTTATTATGTATAAGTAATATTTATAATACACACCCAAAGAACCGTGTGAAATATTTTATACTAGAACTTAGTTGAATATAATAGTGAACTAAAATGCAAATAATATGGTACCTGATTATTTTATCACACAGTTTTCTTTTAATGGTATTCACCTTAATAGAATTTGAATTTTTTAAGTATAGTAATTTTATAGGAAAACTTTGACAGTTTTAAGTTGGCAATTCCAAATCAGCCCACTCATTGTGTTCACTAAAGTGTTCTTCCAAAAATAAATGAGTAGGCTGGCATTGTGTTTTAAACATCAAGCTAATTTTGGTTAATTATATAAATCTAAAAGCCACGGGCAAGGCAGCAATTCAGTCCTAGTAGATGATGATCAGTGAAATGGTGAGACAGCTTGCTGAATGATGCACATCAAGCTAATAACCTGAATGCGTTGTGTCCAAAAGCACAGTGCCTGGCAGAGCATCAGATAGGAAGCCTTCCCAGAGCTTTAATAAGGGGCTTGTGAAAGCTTGCAAAAGAGGGTACAAAGTTAGAAACAGTAGTAACGGCTCTGATCGGAATTCAGAAACATTAGAGAAAAAAATTGGTTACCATGCATAGCTAATAATTCTTTGTTAAATAATGGAAAAGTGGGTTGAGCCGCCTCGTGGGCCGTCTCTTACTTGCTCCTTATCTCTAGTTTTTGTTTAAATAAAATGAGTGTGCTATATTATGTGGGGCTTTCATTTAAATTAGTTGGAATTAGTATTCTGCCACCAGCCAACAGGAAATACAGATGCAGAATAAGAATGTGGTGCGGGCAGGAGAGTTTAGAGCACTTGACTCTAACGACTTTCCTATTCAGAAAAGAATCATCACTTGCTTTGTACATGACTGTAAAGTAATAATGGGCAGAAATTATGTTATGAGATTTTTGCTGTAACTGAGTTCAATGGGTGGATTTATGTTGATATCTATAAAATAAGAGGTTGAATTGATTAAAATGCTTTTATGATTAGACATAAATTTCTTTAACCCTATATTCCATCTCAAGCCTGGAAAACACTGTATGCAACTATTGAGAAAACATCTTTGTACTTGACAGTTGCATGATTTTCTTATCTTTGCTGAACAATCTGTGGTCGTCTCATGGATTTATTCAGGAAGGGGTTATATCTCTCCTTCATCCAGATTCCGTTGGATGAGCCAAGAATACTGGGCTATTTTATTTCATGAAATAATAGATTTGATTGAACTTTCTTTTTTTTTGGTGACCATATGGTCATTGTGAGGATCCACACGGTTATTTGTAGAAGTGAATCACAGAGAATTTCTATTGCTGTAGAATCCAAACAATTGATTCATATAATCATTCTCTTCAGCTTTGTACAACCTGATTTTTACTGACTCATACATTCATGAGCAGTTGAATGAAAGTACCTTAGAAGACAGCAGAGACAGATTTAAAAGGCATTCACAGTAGCTGAGTTTATTAAGGTGATTCCTGGTGTGCTGTTACTGTTATCAATTGGCTTTATAATGTTATAATATCTTAACAGTTCAGCATATCCCAAGAAAATTGTATTCCTTTTCATTGGGGTCTTTTATAGAGTTTGAACTGCTGGCAGAAATTTAAATAACAGAATTTTTTGTGCCACACACCAAAGCAAAAGTTTTCCAATTATTCCTATTTAACGCATTGCTTCTCGACTCTCCTAGTCATATGTTAATTATAAAACAAAGGATGTATAAAACTTCATTTCTTTTTAATCATCTTTTTAAACACACATTGTAAAATCATTCTTTGAATAAAACTAACATGTTAGTATTGTCTCTCTAGAATAAATTCTATGAAAGATAAATGTATTTTATAACAGACCACATGTGTGAAATAGATTGATAGAAATTATACAAGGAAGCATCAGACTTTAAGGTGACAGTAGATTTGACTGTGGCTGAAGTTACCTTGTCATATCCTCACATATAAGGGACAATAAGGCAGCTGCAGTATGTGCCCACGGAGAAAGTTTTTTTAATTTCAAAAGACGAAGTATGCTTCCTCTCTTGCCTATTTTATGAACCAGGCTTATTGCTTCTTTTATTGACACTACCAGACTACGCACAACTTTAGCCTCCTTCTCCGGGAGAGTCGGTTTTTCTTTGTCTTCCATGATGTGGGTTATAGATTAGAAAGCCCTGACCATCTGTTAATGCATTCATTCCATGATAAAAACTACAGCAAGGGGAAAATCACTTCCTTCTTTGGGCAGAAAACATTCTGGGCCCTGGTCTCTTCTGGCAGTCTCGGCTCACTTTTTTGGTAGGATGTAAACCCATGACAGTTCTAGAGTAGGACTCTCAGAGCCGCTACACCTCACATCAAGAGATCTGGGCTCTGGAAATGAACCATATGTTGTATAATCCAGAGAGATGCAGAGAGAATTGGCCTCTGAGTCTGACTAACCTGGGTTCAAATGTGCCTCTGCCAGGTACCTACTCTGTAACCAGAGGGTAGTTATATTTTGCTTTTTCTGGGCCAGAGTTTCTCATCTATAAAATGAGAACAATAATCTAAGACAGGAAGACTTGTTTGGAGACCTTAAAAGAATGCCTGTAAAGACTCTAGACCCTCAGTGCTTTTAGCTTCAGCATGTGTTAATTTCCTTCCTTCTCCCCTTGAAGGTCAGAAGGTTTGGACAGTGGCCTGGGATTACAGTGCTGTGGGCCAGTGTGCCATCTGATGGCAGAAGGCACTAATTGGAGCTCTGCATGTCAGTATAAAATAAAGCTTGGCTCACAAGATAGAAAGTCATGGATCCCTTCACCTTCCTTGATGCTCAGAAGGCTGTAAGAGTAAGATTCTTGACTGCAAGATGGACTAGCAGGAACCCTTAAATACCTGATTTGTTATATAAAGAAATGAATCTGTTATTCCTCTAGGTAAAAGTGAAGATCACTGGTCAGTATCTAGACTTGATTCTGCCAGAAGCTATCTGAAAACTCAGACATGTTCATTTGTCCCTTTGTTCATTCATTCATGCATTTATGTCAGCAAACATGTATCAAGTATTAATATATGTTGGACCTTTTGCTGGGTACCCAAAGATTAGAGAATCAACCTTTGTTCTCAAGGAGTCAGGCTTATGGGGGATATACATATCTGTAAAGAACAACCCAGAGGAATAATTTTTTTTTTCTTTTTGGTGAGGAAGATTGGTCTTGAGCTAACATCTGTTGCCAGTCTTCCTCGTTTTTTTTTTTTTTAATTTTTTTGCTTGAGGAAGATTGGCCCTGAGCTAACATCTGTGCCAGTCTTCCTCTAATTTTATATGTGGGTTGCTGCCATAGCATAGCTTGATGAGTGGTGTATGTCCGTGCCCGGGATTTGAACCTGCAAACCTGGGCCGCTGAAGCAGAGCACACCGAACTTAACCATTATGCCATGGGCCCGGCCCCAGGAGGAATAAGTTAATAGAGGCATATCACACTGAGCCCTCCTTGTTGCCCCTTTGGTGCCCCATCCTTTCACTATTACATTGTCCCATTCTTCTTTTTTTTTTTATTTATTTATTTTTTCCCCCCAAAGCCCCAGTAGATAGTTGTATGTCATAGCTGCACATCCTTCTAGTTGCTGTATGTGGGACGCGGCCTCAGCATGGCCGGAGAAGCAGCGCGTCGGTGCGAGCCCGGGATCCGAACCCGGGTCACCAGCAGTGGAGCGCGCTCACTTAACCACCAAGCCACGGGGCCGGCCCTGTCCCATTCTTCTTAACAGCCTTCTCTCTCACATGGTATAAGCTATATGGTAGAAGATCAATCAAGTATTTCCTAAAGTGAATTTAATTGGTATGGGAACACCTTGGAAGTAGTAATTGCTCACATCTGTAGAGATGGATTGATTACCGTCCTCAGCCTCAGCTGTTTCGTATGTGACATGAAAGAGTTCATGTTCTTTTGGATTTCTGTCATTACTACTGTTAAAAATTGAATACAATGATGGTCCCATAAGATTAGTACCATGTAGCCTAGGTGTGTGGTGGGGTATACCACCTAGATTTGTGTAAGTACAACTCGGATGGTCACACAAGGATGAAATCCCCTAACGACGTGTTTCTCGGAGTGTATCCCCATTGTTAGGCGACGCATGACTGCAATGATTTACCAGAAACTGATGTAATCACATGTGAATTAATGAACTAAGTTATTTGTTGTCTAAACAGCAGTTATGAATTAACGAAGAATTGAATTATAAGTTGCTGCTTTTTATTATATAGATTGCATAATTTTTAGCATTTTTCTTGCTATATTCTGAAAACGGAGAGAAAAATTTTAGGTGCTCTTTGCCAACTGCGTTACAAAAAGAGGTAGACAAGGAACTGAATGTATGACTGTAAATGCGATTCAACCAAAAAACAACAATTATCTGAATTTGAGGTTAATACTTTTTATTTTATTTTATTTATTTATTTTTTGTGAGGAAGATCATCCCTGAGCTAACATCCATGCTAATCCTCCTCTTTTTGCTGAGGAAGACCAGCTCTGAGCTAACATCTATTGCCAATACTCCTCCTTTTTTTTTTTTTTCCCCAAAGCCCCAATAGATAGTTGTATGTCATAGTTGCACATCCTTCTAATACTTTTTGAATTTCTTGATAATCTTTCAAGATTCTTAAAACACTTGTCAGCGGCAATCACAATGGGAAAAACATTGCGAGTTCTTGGGGTCAGTGTCGCTCTTGTGTTTCCCTTATCAATGAGGGTTCTTTACAAAAATATCCCTTGGCATGAAGGAAACACTATTTATAAATCCCAAGTGTTATAAACCTGGTATCATTTATTTAAAGTTTTAATATTCTTTTGAAAAACCTCATCAGTTTTGCAGTGTCATGATTTCTACAGAAGACTGCCCCATGGTGCTTATATTTTTATCATTCTTTCAGTTATGTGTAATAGCTAAAATTGGTTTATCTGACCTTACTCTTAAGCAAGCTTATTTTAATTTTTATTGACTTAAAGCTATCTTCTTCCTTCATATGCTTCTTATTTTTAAAATGGCCCAATTATTCTGATTGTTTACTTCTTTCAAGTGCTATATGTTTGCACTTGTAGCACATAGAATATTTATAATAATTTTTTCCTTGTAGTTTGCTAGGTGTGCTTTTTTTTTCTCCTCAGCTCTGTGTTTCCTTCCTTTTCCTTCTAACCTCTTCTCTCACTTCTTTGTTGTTTTGTATTCCTCATATTCTCTACACAGTCCTTCAACCCTCATCCTTTAGGACCGTGCCCTTGGTTTCTCTTCTCAGTCTTGTAAACCCTGCTCTTCCTATCACTGCTGTGTTTCACTTAACGCCCATCTTGTTTCCCTTCCTTGATACTCTGTCTTCACCTAACTCTGTCTTTCCTTGACTTATTATTTTCCTTCCCTCATCACCGCTCTTGGAATTCTTTAGATTACTCTTGCCAAATGAGGTTTAGGGAATTTCCTGGTATTTCTGTACCTTTGGGTATCTACACACACACACGCGCGCACACGCACACAGACACGCACACACACACTGTGTTTGATTTGGGACTTTTTTGTTTCCTTGCTCCTTCCCAGCAGGGACGTCGTCACTGTCCTCTGTTTATTCTGCTAATGTACTCAGTCAATGTTTGTTGAAAGAATAGCCCATTTGACTTTTCTACTTTTATCCCTCCTACGCGTACTCCTCTACTCTAAGATATGTTAGGCTACAAACACATTTCCTTTTGATTTTCCTTTTACGTAAAATGGTTCTGTCTATTTGTAATTGTTGTCCAAGCCTACCATGTAGTAACCAAATAATCTAAAAGACATATTCAGAAAAGTTACTGAAAACTTGTAGATGTTAAAATCTTACCTCTACTTCAAGGCCCACCTCAAGTATTACTGCCTCTAAAATGAATTAATCTCTTCCTATTTAGCTTCTATGACACAATTTCTATATATTTTATAGCATTAATATTATATATGGTTATCTTTATATATATATTCATGTTTCCCTATTAGTTTTTGAAAGGGCAGGAATCATCTTTGCATCTCCCAAAGCGTTTAGCATGATACCCTGCATAGCATTGATACCCATTGAATATTTGTTAGACTGAATTGAGAGGTGTAATGAATGTAGAAAATGAAAATTCAGAGAATGTTGATATTGAACCAGATCTCTTCATAAGGCATGAAACAGTAAGAAGCAGTGGGACGTAGGGCAAAGATTGGGACTTAAATTGAGAAAGCACAAAGTATAGGACATATCTCAGGAAACACTGGCTTTTGAAGCTTTAAAATACATAATGAGTATTTGAATGTTTTGCAATTGAATTTTCTTAATTCTGAAGGAGAAAACAAAAATATTTGATAATGACTGAAAGTGTATAAATGTACATAAAGTGCTCATTTTTTTAAATTAGGAAAGGATACAGAAGTCATAATATATAGAACCATCTAATGTGCTCATCAATGTTTGAGTGAGTTGAAATTTTTGTTTCAATTAAATATAATTAACTATAATTTGCATATAACCACAGGCCCTAATTTTATGGAGGAAAAATATACTTTCTCTCATCTTTCACCCACTTTTTTCCAGTGGGGCTAACTGGCTGGTGTCGCAGTCTGTCTTCTCTCCTTTTGGCATTATAATTAAACAAGGGGATAAAAGAAAAAAAAAAGAAGAAAAGTCAAACCCATGACAGCTTGAACTTAAAGAGCTGAGGAGCAAGACAGAATGAAATGTCAGTGGGAGATAAAAGGGAGTGGCAGGCTGAGTGGAGTTTTTGAGGAAATGGCTCCATCCAGTGCCAGCAGCTCTGGCCCAGGGAGCACAGGTGGTCTGGGACTCAGTTTCTCTTTCTGCTCGTTGCTTTCCTCAACTAACCCTTCTCTCAAACACATTTTAATGATCAAAAATTAGCATTAAAGGGGAATTAATGCACATATGAATCCCTTACCTGAATGTGGTTTACCAGAGGCAATATCATGTACATGTATATGCTCTATTACTTAATATACTAGGCCTGAAAGCCCTTCCCATTCTTATTTCTAAGGACACTTGATTTTTCTTTGCTATAATTGACATTCTTTTTGATATTGCTCATAATTTTCTTTCCATGTTAACCCTTCCAGATAACAGGTAACTGCATTTATAAACTGAAAAATTGCAGAACAAGTCATTTTTATTTCTCCAGGGAAATAGGATCGTGTTAACTCTGATAGTAGTTAGCAAAAAGTGCACTTCAGAAAAATTGTGAGGATACATTATGCTTGAAAATTTCTTTGAACAGTTATTGAAAACTAGATTTATTCTCCCATAGGAACTCACTGAAATTCTGTTAAGGGGTAAGTTTATCTACTGTTATTAAGTTTTCATTTTTCCTGATGTAAACATTATTTTAAGGTAAAAATAAGATATTTTTGTCTGTTTGAAGCCAGCAAAAATTACTACTTTTTGCTGTAGTAAGGAATGTGTAGTAAGGAATGAATGCAGTGCTGAGTTGATTCAAGTTAAATTCTTCTCCATCCTACATCAAGGATAATGGGTGCATTTTATGTTTATATAAAAATTTATCAACATATACATTGCTTTTTTGTAAAGACTCTGAACCTTTCTGGTTGATACTCTGAGCTAGAAGATTTAGGGCTTGGCTTTGCTCGTATTTTATTTTTGAATTATTAGTCATGAAGTTTTAGAGTATGTTGTTTCCTATTTGCATAAGTCTGGCATAAAATATGTATTCTTGATAGTTACAGGACTTCCAATAACAGGAAGAAAAGGAATTAAAGATTGTGCTGGTTTAGTGTTGTGCTCTCCACTAAGTTTTGGTCTAATTTAATCACTTATTATTTTGCTTTAGAATAACAATTTCTGAAATGTTTTCGCCAGCATGTTAGGGTGAAATTTAGCTATTTCACAAGCCAAGAAATCAGTCTTGAATTTTTTTTCCCCTTTGACAGTACTTGGTTTCAAAATTCAAGATTGATTTCAAAGCCAGAATGTTAAAAAAAAAAAAAAAGTGAATAGTTTTCATTTTAAAGAATACATACTTTGTCTTTTTATGTAGTACATTGTGTGAAATATAGTAGTCTGCCTATGTTATGTGTGTGTACATGTATTTTAAGTTTAAAAATTCAGTGCGTTTCTCATCAGACAGAGTTTCCTAGGGAGGTATTTCCTGACAAAGGCGTAAGAAAAATTGAGCTTTCTTGAGGAGTGAAGAGTTTGGAGTGTGTTAAGAGAGAAGAACCAGGCATTATCCAAAACTTTAAAAAATATGTTATTTATGGTCACAGCTTCATATTTAGTCTTCCTAACATAGCATTTCTAATCAGATTAGGGTCCCCTGGAAATTTTAACACATCATTTCGTAAATCTGAATGCAAGCCGTCTTGAACTTACAAAATAAGTTGTATTTCAAAACTTGATTCTGTAAGTACTTTGCAATGCTTCCTCGAAGATATTTCCTTAACTAAATAATGTTATGAATTCATAGCATAGAGTTCCATCTTGGGATGCTAGGAATCTATTTTCATGTTCTCTTAGAGAACATGCTTTGGCTCCCAGGAAGGTAATTCATACTGTGACTGAGGTTGTGGGCTTTCCTTTCATGAGGTCCTATCAGTGTAGAGCTGTGTCCTGCCTCCCCATGTCTTGGCCTTTGCAGCTGGCTTTGGGTACAGATGACTAGTGTAGCTGCTGCCACAAAGCTAGCAGGATTTCTGGCATGAGTGCTGGGGTGGGGTAGGGCTAATGGGAGCAGCCTTCCTGGGGTGTGGATTATTTTAAATTCGGGCACCATTTGTAAAACTTTTATTTCCTGTTATTCACTTGAACTTTACAGCACAAATAAAAGAACACGTATAATTTTGATGTAGATTAATTTTTTAGAGATTTAGATCATTTATTATAATATTTAAAGTCATATAGTAACTCATATGCTTATGAGGATGACCCATAGCTATGAGGATCCTAGGGCATATTATTTTCTATACAGCGATGATTCATTCGTTGTAATAGTCTTTAAATGTCCTCTTTGGGTACTCATTACCTTGCTTAATAATACAAAATAACAGACTTGAATTTTTTTAGAGCTGAAATCTAAGCTTTTATTTATGAAAATATTCCATTTTGTAGGGTTTTATGCTAATATTTATCCAAAAAATATGGTGATGCTAATCTGCAAGTTGCTATTATATATCTGTTACCTCTAAAATGTTTGATTTTTAAAGAACGGTGCAGAAGATATTGTTTATGGATATTTTGATTCTTTTATAAATTGAAAATTTGCTTCTAAAGCTCAAGTGAAGCAAATGCTATTAAATGCTATTATCAAGTCACTAAACACACAGTAAATTACGTTCAGTCTTAATCTTGCTTGAAATAATATACAAACAAATGTAATCAGCTATTTTAACTAAAGTAAAAGACAGCTGTCAATATTCTTGAAACTTTATAAAAGAGAGATTTATCACTGGGTTATAGTATTAATGGTATAAGTTAGCAGTAAATCATTTTGTAGTGTAAAAGAAAAATAGTAAAACTATTGCGTTCCCTTATACTTCTGTGAAGCGTTACCCCAGTTTCTCTTAAACAAATAATAGGAAATGGTCGTACACTTCTGAATGATTGCCATCTGTTTCTCAGGAACAGGCTATTACTAGTTTTGGGAAAGGGAGAGTGCCTACACTCGTCTGTTTTCATCCAGTTCCCCTTGCTAAACAAACACCGTTATGTAACTGTTGTTACCAGACTGGAGTCCTTTATCTAGTTTTGGATAAGGTTTGCTGGGACTCTGCCTATCATTAGGAAGAGGGAATCCCTATCCCTATATTACTGTAATGACATTATTTATAATTCTTATACGAGGTCTTTTAACTTTATGCAACTGTGAGTAATAAGTAAACTCCTGTCTTTGGTCTTTCATTGCTGTATTCTGGGTCTCACTTCCAGGTGTATAAAATGCACGTTATAAGAGACCTACTCCATCAGAGTTGTGAATATTTTAACAACACTCCAAAAACTCACAAATATATCCAAGTTAATCAGAACCTGCAATTACTAATTTGTATGCACAATTCTAGTTGTTAATAGGAAATCAACAAACTAGCACCTCACTCCAATGGTGCCCCCACCCTGCACATGCTCCTCCTTCCCCCCACTCCAGGAAATAATCTCAGGTCAAATGTATTAAGATGTGCATAAAATGTTCACAGTAAGGATTCTAAAGTTCTGGGTTGAGGTGAAAAACTTCCATTGGGTTCATTATTCTCTGTATATTTCAGAATGATTTTAGCACTAGTTTTAAGAAAAAAGTTTATGAATAATAATCAAGTAGTACTATGAAATTTCATAAGCCAAATTATCCCGTTTTTATTACAATCACATGTTATGTTATTCATACCTAATGTATTTTTGTAAATAAGCTTATGTTGAAATATTTTTCCCTATTTCAGGAATTGTAAATTGAATTAGAAATTTGTTCAGAGTTGCTTGGAATCTGTTGACTCTTGGAAATTCCAGATTTTCTTTTTATTAGTTGTGTGAATGGTATATGGTAATATTAATTATTTTCGTTACATTTCATATTTTTCATATGGTTTATAATATAAGGTTAGCTTTATCTACTTTATAGCATATTTAATTCCTCATAAATTCTTTGCTTTTATAATTTAAATTTTGGAAATAAAAGTAAACAAAACTTTTTAGATTAATTTTAGACATTAATAAATTACTTTCTTACTCTCCAAAGGTACAGTAGAAAATTCTTTCTTTGATCCTAACAAATCCTTTTTCCTACCTTTAATTTCTTATACTTATCACTTTCTAATGATCTTTCCTTTTAGTGTGGCTGTAATTATTTCAATTAATAAATACAGTAGTCCCCCCTTATCCAAGGGGGATATTTCCAAGACCACTAGTGGGTGTCTGAAACTGTGGGTTATACCAAACCCTATATATATTATGTTTTTTTCTTATACGTACCTACTTATGATAAAGTTTAATTTATAAATTATGCACAGTGATAGATTAACAACAATAACTAATAATAGAACAACTATAACAATATACCATAATAAAAATTACTGTAGATCTAGCAACTTCAGCATATGATTTTTTTCTTTCCTTAAGTCAAAAACTTTGACCTTTTCACTGAAAGGAAGCACTTTACGGCTCCTCTTTGGCATATCTGAATTGCCAGCATCACTACTCTTGTGCATTGGGGCCATCATTAAGTAAAAGAAGGGTTACATGAACACAAGCGTTGCAATACTGTGACAGTCAATCTGATCACCCAGACGGCTCCTAAGTGACTAACAGGTGAGTAGTGTCTACAGCGTGGACACGCTGAACGAAGGGATAATTCACATCCCAGGCAGATGGAGCAAGATGGCGTGAGATTTCATCATGCTACTCAGAATGGCAAGCGATTTAAAACTTATGAATTGTTTATTTCTGGAATTTTCCATTTCATATTTTTGGACCACAGGTAACTGAAACCACATAAAGTGAAACAGCAGATAAGGGGGTACTACTGTAGTCTTCTCTGCCCAGAAGATAAACAGTGAACTTAGATGCATACTTTAGAGTTATTTTCCCTCTATCTCATATTTATTTCTACCATTGTTTTCCTGTTTCTTCCTTGGAAATACATGTCGCTGTTAGGTAACTTTTCTGACTAAACTTGTATATATGCACCTTTCTAGGACTCCAATGAATTATTTGTCATTGTGTCTTTGAACACCATCTGTTCTTAACAGCAGTTCCCTTAAAACACTTACCGTATTCAGAAAGTTTATGCTGCTTCTGGCTACCTGTTTTTTTAAAAGATTTTTTTTCTCCCTTTCCTTTCTCACCTGCATTAACTTTTATTTTTTCCACATGTCTATTACCTACCGAACATGCTGGCCTGTCTTTTGCTGCGTGTGACGTGGTCTGGGCTGAGCAGACCCAGACTCATGGCGAGGGTAGGGCTCCAGTGCCCCTGGGCAAGCCAGAGAGGCCCCTTGGATGGGGTGAGCTTCCACACCTCAAAGTTTATCTGCCCCAACACTGTTACCTACATCTGTCCCCCAACTTGACCCAGCCTAGGCCGGCCACCTCATCTCTTGCTTTGGAGCTCAACCCTGTGCCTACTGCACAGCTGGCTGTAATTTTGTTGCCTGGTCTCCAATGGTCTTGCTGACTTGGAACCCTTCCTTCTTCATAACTTCAGGTATCTCCATGCTCACTGGCTCTAGCTGGTTGCCTGGCCTTTCCCTGGTGTCCCTTTTCTGCCTCTCATTCTTCTCTTCCTCCTTCCTGACCACCTTCTTCTGCCAGCCCTGTGTCCCTTCTCAGGTTTCCATGTTGGCTCTTGTAAGTTGCCTCCTGTCCCTGTGACTCACTGTGCTGGGGTCACAGCACAACACCCTGAGGCCGATGACTCCTCCTTCTTTTCTGGGTCTTTAAAAGTTATATTTATGTGAGTTTGGTTTTATAATTTATTTTTATATTTATATCAGTTATATCTGTTTGGGTAAGTTTTACTGAATTAAGGGGGGAAAAAGCCAAGATGCCATCCTGATTCCTGAACATTATTTTACTGTATTAAAAAAAAATTGTATTGGTGAACATATTCTTTAAAGCAGGGTAAAATTTGCCTATGTATAAATACGTGTATGTATACACATTTGTATTATGTTCCCTATATTTGAAAAGATGTTATATTAATCTCTACCAAAGAGTGCATATAGTATATACTTTCTTTCAAACATTAGAGTATGTTAATACAAATTTCAAAATTTTTATTGCAAGCAGGTGTTTATTGTACAGTTTTAATAGAGGTTATATGCAGTGTCCTTGAAATCAAGTCAAGACACCCAGCAGTCCTAATTCTATGGCACTGAAATTAGACACAGGAGGTTTAGTAAATCTTATTTTAGGTGTTTCCGTATAATAAAATGGAAAGGCCAGGCTCTTTCCTATCTTTGGTGGTGGGTTGTCAGGTGGTATCAGATGGCCATCCTTCTGTTCCTCATTTGGCAGCAGTACGTGGCAGGAAGACCTTTTTGAAGGAAGAGATCTCAGTGACTCCTACACAGCTTCTTGCCTTGTTGCAGTTACAGGCGAAGGAACGCCCTTCCTCAACTTCTTCACCATCTTTCATCACTATTTATAGGTACACTGAAATCTTTTTTTTTTTTCCCATAAACTCCAGTGGAACTACTTCTGACCACTAAACAATGTCACATTTGCTTTGATATCTCTGCCATTTGCCTTGTTTTTAAAATGTTTTTCATCTTTTCTCAGATCTATTCCAAAGGCAAAAGTCTAAATTTTAAAAACTTTTGAGAAAAGCTTCTGTAATTGCTTTTAAGGACATCAGGGAGATGATCAAAAGTTATTTTGGTGTAAGTTAACAATTGTCTTTTATAAGTACAGATTTTCACAACCTTGGAAGTTAATTAAATCGAGCATTAAAGCCAGTAGTAAAAATATGGGTCGCTTTTTATTTGAAGGACTGCCACATCTCACTGAAAGCAAGAAAAGACTGACATATTTACATAAATTCCAAGGGTATTTTCTTACACACACACACACACACACACACACACACACACGAGTACTAAGTCAAAGCATGTATTTAAGTCCTGATTCAGTACTCTTGGGAGCACTTCTAATCTTGTGATTCTCGTCTCATTTATAAGAAATAGAAGTTACATTGAGGTAACTCAATCTAGAACTTTCACTTTGGTTTGTCTTGCTTTGAGGAAGGGCTATTTTAAGCAGGCTTGATAATTTTTGTAAGAATAAGGAAAATAATATAAAATTGTTTTTGAAGTTAATATATATATAAATATTCCTTTACTTTCCAGTAGGGATTTGCTGCACTTCTGGCCCCACCATCCCCGTCCCAGCACTAGAATGTGACCTCCAAGTGTCAGGGATGTTGGTGTATTTTGTTAGCTGATAGGGGTCAAAGACTTAGAACAATGCCTGGCGTATGCGGGGTGTTCACTAATGGTGTTGAGTAAATGAAAAAAGGGACAAAACAGTTGTTTCAGCACTTGCTTATTGCTCATAGTACACAACCAACCTGTAGGCTTGGAGAGAGATTTGGAGGTAACCATCCCTGTTCCTTCGTACTGGAATAGCGACAGGGATAAGGTGAGGAAGGAGGTACAGTGAACTAGCTAGAAAAACAGTGGGCTCTGATTAGTTCTTCATTCTCCCTTCTTCTACTCCAACTACTGGCAAATGTCTAAATGGTCCTTTTAATTTAAATTAAATATTTAAATAATTTTAATGTCTGCTCTAATAAGGACCAAATATAGCCACAGCTCTGATCATAGTGGTAGCTTTTTTCTCAAAGCCAAAATATGTATGAGAGTGGGGTTGAGTAGGAGGAAGGGAGAGAGAGATTGGAAGAGGAGGAGGAAGAGACAGAGTATTTGGTAGATTTTGTTTTTTCTTGATTTTTTTTCCCTTAAGAGTAAGGTAGGATGCAAAGATGTCTGGGAGAGGTAGTAGCTAAGAAATAAATGAGTACTGCATTTTTATATACCTTTGTTTGACCATATGGAGCAGCACTGATTCAGTGGCCGTGTGTTAGCACACATGTGAGCATACAGTCTTAGCTAAAGAACAGCCTTTCTGAAACCCTAGGCTTCAGATATTTTGGGGAGGAGATCAAAGAAGCAGCCCCAAACTTCAAACCCAAGAAAAACAAAAACCCAAAGAAAGTACTCAGGATTCTGTCCTTGTTCTGTTCATGCCAAGTCAGGAAATGAGCATACAGTTTGATTTATTAAGATCATTTTTTTTAAACTAGCTTTTCACTTAAAAGTAGAAGTAATAAAATTGATCAGAAGAAATGAACAAATATATAATAATAGTTTTTCAAATAAGAGCCACAATTGGTGAAGAATGTGGTAATGGAAGGGAACTCAGCAGTCTGAGGTAGGGATAAGCAATGTGTAACTTCACCTCAATGCTTCAGTGTGTTGCCTCGAAGGCCTAAGACCGCCCCACTTAGTAGAGTGTTATTGCCCACGTAATAGTAAACAATTATTTTATTGAATTGGAAATGCTGGTATCCTATGTCAGACCCTGGTTTTATCATGAAAGCCAGAGGCCAGAAATGTGTTAAATGGAACCATTACAAATTCCTGATTTTGCAGGTCAAAAATGGTTGAAAAACAGCAATTTCATATGGCTTAATCCTACAAACCGTGCTTAAACGGGAGAATTTTAAAAGGGAGCTCTGTGGGGGACTTAAAGGCGAGCCTAGGCAACTGTTGATGGAACAGTGCTGCCTTGATGCGTCAATCCTGAAGGGTCTCGGGGGTGGGGCAGAAAAGGCGTCTCTTAATTTCTTCACAGACCCAGTTATCTAAATCTCCTGACTAGTGCCCTATGGCTGCTCCTACATAAAGCCTCTGCCATTCTCTTCCAAGGGAATTGTTTATGAAAAATACCTGAAGAGCAGCAAATCATGACGCTGCAAAGATTCTTGCGTGTTTGCACATTTACTCGTCAGTGTGTGCGCATGCGCGCACCCCTTGTTTCTGAGCTTCCCAGTGAGGCTGGTCTCTCCCCGGAGTAGCATTTTGCGGGGCTGACAACGCCATTGTTTTTGGTGATGCCTGCCAACAGGAACCAGGTGCCAGTCACACTGCCTTTAAGCAGAATAAGGACAGGGTTGCTCATACTGTGTGTGGTTATACTGTAGGTTCCCATAAAGAAAACCCTTGTGACTAGAAAAATTCATTGGTATTTTGAAAAGGGACATATTTCTTACCTGATAAACTAATGTGTGAATGGGAAAGATTTTTTTTTCTGATAGATTCCTTATACTTTTACTGAAAGATCATTTTAGAGTACTAAGCTGACTTGAAAGCAGTGATGTTATTTCACAATTATAGAATTAACCCTAAGAAAATAAGTTTATTACTTGGGAATTTTTTTTTTTTAATTTTTGTCCTAACTCTCAAGTGATACCTCATTGATTATTCAAAAACTGAAATGTTAAAGAATGAATTTATTTGATCCAATTAATATAAGCATTCTTTAGGACTTTTGATGTCATATTAAGATGCCATTTTTAATATTTCAAGGAATAGTAACTCTGCTCAAAATGTACTTTGACATTGTCATTAATGTCATTAATTTATAGGTTTTGGAATGAGCTTCCCTAAACCTATCACATGTAAATTCTTGAAATAATGAAGGCTATCCCTTTATCATATATGAAAAAACTTTGTGTAAGGCAGGTAGAACAGAGGGTTCAATTTGAAAAGCCCCTGTGATCTTATGTACAAGTCATGCATAGCAGCAGCAATAGTTGAATTGAGTTTGCAAATCAGAGGGCAATACCAATGGCGATGAAAATGATTATTTCTAGAATGCAAGCAGGACTACTCAGGGAAAAAGCTGTTTGGAGCTTTGATTCATTAATTAAATTTATAGAAAGAAGCCATATTCCATTGCTCAGAAAGGCCACGATGAAGCATGTTTTCATCGACTTTTTGAAAATATGGTAAACAAAAAACACACTGAAATCAGTAACTTCTAAATAACTCAGGTTCAAGGTCCACAGTTAGGTCCAGTACCCATTAGTGCTCAAGTGTTTCATGCCATCTGTATCAACAACATCTAAGTCTGCATCTTAACCTAAGGATAGTTAATGTTCAGGGGAAAAAGTTAAATCATGTTTAATATATATTTTACATTTTAAAAGCAAAGTCATTGTAATTAAAAATGCTCAAGCAAGCATTTTGTAGTAATCTCCTTAAAACATACTTTATACACTCAAGCAAGCATTTAGAGGTAATCTTCTTAAAACATAAAGTACTGACCCACAGATGATGTGATTCCTTTCCAGGGGATTCTAACTAACTAATAATGTATATAAATATATTCACACATGCCAGTGATTGCAGAGGCAAAATTAAATATGGAGGCATTTTATTTTTTTAGCACATATATTTGGTCATTGTCCTAGCAACCACTCATTGGAATGTTACATACTCAATAAATGTTTTTGGAAATGATGGGATGTTAGATCTTTTTGGAGACTCTGCATATGCTCAAATTATACTACCAGGTATAGTTTTATGACAAACACAACTTCCCTAAATACGGAAACTCCTTAATAGAAAAGATGGGGAGTGCTTTTCATTTGCATATGGCTTGTAGGGGCCATGGCATAGTGGTTAAATTTGGCGTGTTCCGCTTTGGCAGTCTGGGGTTTGTGGGTTTAGATTCTGGGCATGGACCTACACCACTCATCAGCCATGCTGTGGCAGCATCCCACATACAAAAAAAATAGAGGAAGTTGGGCACACATGTTAGCTCGGGGTGAATCTTCTCGCCAAAAAAATATATATATATGGCTTGTATATGTATCTTATATATGCCTAAAAAATGACCATCGATCGCAAAGGTTACTGGTGTCAACGATTACCACATCCCAATGGTCAACCTCACATCTTGTCCTCTTGGTGGCATTTGGCACTGTTGACCTCTCATTGATGCTTTTCTCCCTTGATTCCAAGACTTGGCGTCATCTTGCCTTCCTGCATCTTTAGTTTGTCTCCCTCAAGTTCATTAACGAGTTCTTTCCCTGCCTAACCAGAAATGTTAGTTTTCTGTAAATTTCCATCTATGACCTTCTTTCCTCTTTATTTCAACTTTTCCTTGGGTGAGCTCATTCATTGTTCCATGAATAAAATCTGAGTCCTTGCTCTCTTAGAATACCTTATCTTTTAAGTTTCATTACATCCTGTCTCTTGTTGAACATGTTTTTCATGCTTGCCCTATTCAGTGGTCCTTAGTTTTCTTCCAGTTCATCAGACCTTTTTGCTTTTATTGTCTGTATTGTACTTATTAAAAATCGTAATCAGTCACTTATGTCCTTTAACACTGTAGATCTTTGTACCCATCTCTCTTCATTTTCCATGCCACATGTTCAGTTGTCTACCAGATGTTTTAACTCATTGTCCTGGAATCATCTCTAACTATGTAATCTGGTGTTAGGGAGCCTCCTCACGTGATTTGGGTCATTTTCCTTGCTTCTCTCTAGAGTGATGCACATTGAGTTCTGGATCCCAGTGCGTTTGCCATTATCTGGACTTTTTTCTTGGTCCAGCTCATTTTCACCTTGCCCCATTCCTCTGAGAAGCTTTCCTTCAACCCAATTGCAGGGTATTGGACTCTCTTTGAATTCTAATTTGTTTTTAAGCCACAGATGACTCTTATCACGTAGTGACTTTATTATTCACCAGTCTTCAGGTCTTATCTACTCTACTAGATTATAAACCCATTGAGAGTAGAAGGCATTTGTTGTCTTTGTATTCTCAGAAGAACTTTCACATAGTTTGTGTTTAGTAAAAATCATTTGATTAAAATGATTCATTAATAATACAGTGGCCCATAATTACATTTGACTAATTTCTCTTTGTTTTTTTAGAAAACACCTTTTAATCTAGATTTAAATATTTTTTGCCTATTTTCCAAAAAATAGATTTTGTATATTTTGATCAAATGCTAAATTGTGTAGCCATAGTTTAAGGAGAAAAGTTACTAGAATGTCCTCCTAGCATAGACCCTTATTTTTAAAATGAAATTCTACACATACTAGTGTGGGCTTCAGTTTCCTGTGATGCAAAATATCTGTACCTTTTTTTTTTTTTTTAATCTATGTCAGGATACTTTTTTTGCTGTGCTAAAACCATGCTTTCTTGATTATAATTTTAAGTCTTTTATGGGCAAGTTAAATTCATTTAAATGAAATTTAGAGTATAGAAAATACGTATCTCATTAAACAGAGCCACTCTAGTGAATATTATTAACAGTGTAAACTATTGTGAAAACAAACACACACAAAAGTAAATTGGAAAAGACTACTCAGCCATCGCTGTGCTTTAAATTTTATCTTGCAAGCTACTTATGTCCTTGAAGTTTTTGTGTTGGGTAACTTTATCTGTAACTTTCTTTATACAGCTGAGATTGTAAAGTGTGTACCAATTCTTTAATTGCTATCTGTGGTGCATTATGAATCATGGCTTAAGAGGATGAACCTTATTTAGTGATGAATTATCCTCCACAACATTAATGATTCCTCTATTATCAAAGATAACACCATAAAAAACCAGATACCACAAGAATCACTCAAATATTCTCTCTAAATAATGGGAAAACTAGAATGAGATACCTCAGGTTAAATAGTGTGATTCAAAATATATGCTTATCAAACAAAAGGAAATAGTCAGCATTTCCTTGGGGTGTCTTTACATATTTTACATGTGGGTGAAACTAAGGATTTTAGTAAACCAGTTGTTAAAGGGCGATTTATGTTTTTGAAATGTATTTTTTTATTTTGAGTGCTCTCCAAATTCTTATGTTTCTTAGATTTGGTGTTCTTTATATAAAAGAGTATATATTTATATATATATATATACAGAGCATATATAATTGTTTATCCTAATGATCTAATGTGGCTATTCCCCACCTACACGCTACAGACACCAGAGGAACCAGAATTCCTACAAGAAATAGTCAACTCCATATGCACACAAAGCACTGCCTGTGCATAAACAATATGGCTGTTGTAGTACCCCTATTTTATTTTTTATTTATTCATTTTTTTCAATTTTATTTATTTATTTTTTCCCCCAAAGCCCCAGTAGGTAGTTGCATGTCATAGCTGCACATCCTTCTAGTGGCTGTATGTGGGATGCGGCCTCGGCATGGCCGGAGAAGCGGTGTGTCGGTGCGCGCCCGGGATCCGAACCCTGGCCGCCAGCAGCGGGGCGCGCACACCCAACCGCCAAGCCACAGGGCTGGCCCTGTGGTACCCCTATTTTATAGTATATTTTTAAAAACCTTTTCTTCTGCTTACCAATGTTATGCTTGCTTATAGAAATTGAAAACAGTACAGAAAAATATAACCTAGAAAAGTAGAATTATCTGTAGTTCCACTACTATGGCAGTCACTGTTAACAATTATAGATCCAGCAGTAATACTGATTAATAATAGACAGAATTTAAATAACACTGAATATGTGTCAGACACTGTTCTAAGTGCTCTTACATATATTGAGTAATTTAATCTATAACAACCCTGTAAGGTAGGACCTTTGTTATCACTACTTTACAGATGAGGAAACCGTCCCATCAAGGTTAAGTAAACCTGATTTATATTTCTCCCAGTTTTTCCTATACGTAGACTATTATTAATATTATTGTTATTGTATCATTTTCAAAAATAGGAGCATACCATACCAATACAGTTGTACCACTGTCAGGTCCAAAACAAACTCCTCCTAATTGCCAACCTGCTCTTCACCCCAATCTTACATTTTAATTTCATCACCATCCAACTTTTCTGCAAGTCCTGTTGGTACTATCTACTTAAAAAAAAAAAAAAAAGCCACTTCTCACTGTCTTTACTACTTTAAGTATAATCCAAGCCGTTATCATCTCTTGCCTGGATAATTGCACGAGCCTCCTTGGCTAGTGTCCGCACTTCCAACGTCACCCACTCCCACAATCCATTCTCTACACAACAGCCAAAGTAAGATGTTTACATGTCAATGAGATCATGTAAACCTTCTGCTTAGAACATTTCAATATTCACATCACTCCTGATGGCACTTAGAGTAGCATTCTAACTCATTACCATAGCCTTCAAGACCCATATGGTCCATCTCTACCTTCTTCTTGGGCCTCAGATCCTCTCACCTCTCATCTCCCCTTCCTCCTTGTTGCCTGCATTTCAGCCACATTGCCCTCATTTCTGTATCTGGAACATGTCACCTTCGTTCCTGTCTCAGAGACTTTGTACTTGTTCTTCCCTTTGTTTGGCATCTTCACATGGCTGGCTACTTTGTCATTTCTACCTCCCCAAAGACACCTGCTCATGCTACCTCTCTAAAGAATCTTATCCCTTTACTGCTGCATCCAATCTCAGTCTCTGCCATTTTCTTCATAGCACTTATCACTATCTGAAATTATTTGCTTACTTCTATATTGTCTGTCTCTCCTACTACAGTAGAAACTCCTTGAGAATAGGTACTTTCTCTTATTTATCTGAGTGCCTGGATTAGTGGGGCCAATAGTAGGCTTTCAATGAATAGCTTAATTAACGATGATTTAAACACACCAGCATGGTCATATATAAGGATGTTTACTGAAATATTGTTTGTATATTCCTCCAAATTCTCACTCTACTTTAGATAGTTGAATGAATGCTTGAATTGATTGCACATGGAAAAGAACTTTTTAGCAACTGGTGGTGATGGTAGAAGCATATACCTGATTAAGTGATAGTACAAAAGATAGGTCTGTTTAATTGTTGTAAAGATGGGGAAAGATAGTTTTACATATGGTAATTTCTGGAACAACATGGTTCGTTATAGATTATCAGTGAGCCAGTTTCCCCAGTCATTTTTTTTTTTTTTTTTTTCTCCCCAAAGCCCCAGTAGATAGTTGTATGTCATAGCTGCACATCCTTCTAGTTGCTATATGTGGGACGCGACCTCAGCATGGCCGGAGAAGCGGTGCGTCGGTGCGCACCCGGGATCCGAACCCGGGCCGCCAGCAGCGGAGCGCGTGCACTTAACCGCTAAGCCACAGGGCCGGCCCTCCCCAGTCATTTTTGATCAGTAAAAATCATTTTTTCTCGCACAGCTTCTTATTGCTTCTCTGTAAGTATCCAGCTGTTCCGGGGAAAAAGATAGCTCAATAAGTATTTTTGATGATTGGCTAGTGTATCCCCTCCCAAGTGTTACCAAAATCAGCATGAACCTTTGATTGATCTCTTCAGTCTCTTCACTGGGTCATTAGAACTATTTTTGGTACTGAAAATAGATGCATCTAACTCATGTTTCCCTAAGAGAGACACTGTCTTTACAAATGGAAATATGATGTTCACTCATTTCTGCTTCATAATATTTTAACATTTGTATAAAATCCTATGAACTACCTTTGTCTGTTGATTATAAACTTCTTTCTGTGAACAGTGTTTCTTTGATTCCCAAGACCAAAAATGATCAGTTTGGGTAGTTTTTCCCAACTTGTAAATATTAAAATGGTTTTTAGGGGGTAGAATAGCATTTTAATGCATACATTTATATGGATGTTTTGACCAAAATTAGCATAGATACAATCATATGGATGCAAGAATGATTTTAAGTTGCATATGATTAGGTGTTCTAGAAAGAATAAGTTTTTACGTGTAGATTTTTTTTACACTTGATCCAGATCAAATAATGTATAATACATTGTCTTTGAGCGTAAAATTCAATTTGGACAAAACTTGACCATGACAGGCTGTCCCATTTATCTTTTGTACCATCTTTATCTTAAAAGAATATCTTGAAAAGGATCTTAGAGATCATATATTCAGTCTTTTTATGGTGAGAATTATGACCCAGAGAGGAGAGGTGATTTGCTAAGGTTTCACCAGGTGATGGCTGAGCTAGAACTAGAACCAAGGCCTCCTTACTGAGCCTGTGTTCCCACCTTCGCCCCTGTGTGTTTGGGCCTTACATCCTATGCAGATGCTTAGTAAATACATTATGCTATAAAGGTGAATTCTGACATACAAAATCACTAAATAAGCTTTGTATTTTGATAATACTCAGTGTCTAAGAAGTGAGTTCAGCATCTGCCCCTCTTTCCCCATCTCCTCACTTTACCCCTCCCCCCTTGTAAAATGTACTAATGCATTTCTTAAAACTGGAAATATACCCTCCCAACCATATTCCTTCTTTCAGTTTCAAAGATAACTACATGATAGGGTGTCAATAGAGGCTAGCGTTTTCTTGGCCCATCCACACTCTGTGGCCTGTCTTGTGTGTGAATAATGCATATGTTTGTGAGACAGCTGGCTGAGCTTTTGAGAATAGTCAGTGTCCCTGGATGTTTTTTTTCCCTCTGTGCAAAGCTAAATGAACTGTATAGGAATTGAACCTATAACCTTGGCCTCATTAATTTACCTTCTGTAAAATCGCCTTTTGGAAATTTATGTACTACTGTAATGAGATTAGGAGTGCGGTTTCGTTCATTCAATAAATAGTACCAACACCGCGCTAATTGCAGCAGAGAGCGCAGAGATGCATAGGACAAGGTTTTTGCCCTCAAGGGATCAGGATAAGCGCACAGGTCACTAATGTAAGGGCAGAAGTGATGCCTGCTGAAGGAGAGGGGTTAGCAAAACGCTGAAATGAATCAGGAGAAGAGAGAGTGCTGCTTCCTGCTGGGAGGGCATCAGGGGCCCTTGAAGGATGGACAGGGTTTCCAGGAGTGAGAGTCGGGGAGAGGAAATGCTGGGTTGTGTAAGTGGCGGAATCCACAGAACCTCAACAGGGATGTTGGAGTGTAGCGAGCACAAGGGCAGACCGTGTGGGAGGACCTGCAGGGGAAAGTGGAGGAGGGAGAGGGTCTTAAATGTCCTACTAAGGTTATCATTTATGGTGGTCTTGAGTAGGGATGATTGAAGATTTCTGAGCTGGGAAGTAAGAGAATCAGAGCTCTTTAATAGGAAGATTCCTTTGTCAGCCACTGTAGAATGAGTTGGAGGGAGGAGAAGGTTAGGGAAGACCTCTTAGGAAGTGACAAGGGCCTGAACCAGTGTTCCCGACAGTGGGATGACAAGAAGCAGAGTAAGAGTGTGCAAGACTAGAACAAGCAGGACTTGGTAACTGAACCTGAGTGACTAGGAGATGGCAGTACCATTCCAGAAGCTAATAGAACATAGAGGCAGAGAGGTTCTGTAAAGAACATGAAAACATGAAGTGGAACATGGGGAAGAGGTTAGAGCTGGACATAAAGATTTGGGAAGTCATTTGCCAAGAGAGCCGTGTGAGCTGGGATAGTGGATGAGATCATTAAGGAATAGAGTGTAGAAATAAGAAAAAAGATGGCCAAAGGTAAAACTTGGAATAAAATCTTTATTGGTGATCAAGAAAATGAGAAAGAGCCTGAAAAATAGAGGAGGTGTTGTTAGAATGAGCTCAGTGCAGTGGTACAGAAACGGACGAGGCAGAGGGCTGCCAAAAGGCGTGCAGAGGCACATTTGCTCTGTCATCATTGAAACATGTTAATGAACAAGGAGGAAATGTAATTCATGTTTGCTTTAATTTTATAATTAAACAAATTTATTGTTTTAATTTGGATTTCACAGTGCATCTTTTTTGTGCTAGACTCTCTCTTCAACTTTTCTTAATGTGGTTCCACTACGTACTTTTCACTCTCAAGAAAGTTAAAAGCAAATCACATTCCTTGATGTAAGGAATGCAGTAGGACTTGAGAATTGATGACGTGGTGGGTTTTAGGATGACTGTTGTGAAAATGCCAGGTATCTGAAATCCTTCATTTGTTTGGGGGCCTACTCTGTACTACCAGGTACTGTTCTATACACTAGGGACACAGTGGTAAGTAATGGGGGATGAAAATCCTGCCCCCATTGAGTTTCCTTTCTTGTGTGGATGGGGCAAATATAAACAGACCAAAGAAGTAAAGTAGACAGCATGTTAGATGGTGATAAGCGCTAGGAAGAAAAATGAAGCAAAAACAGGGAGAGGGAGGTCTCAGGAAGGGATATTTTCAGTAGAATGGTTAGAGAAGGCCTGACTGAGAAAGTGACATTTGGATGAGGCCCTGAGGAGGTGAGGGAGGGGGCTGTGTAGATATCTAGGTGAAGAGAGGATAGCAAGTGCAAAGGCCCCGAGGTGGGAGAACGCCTGGTGTGTTTGAGGGCTACAAGGAGGGCAATGTTGCTGAAGTGGAGTAGGCAAGCAAGAGAGGTTAGGGAAGTCACGGGGGCTAGATTATGGCCCTCTGGTCATAGGGATGACTTGGACTTTTACTGAGTTTGGGGGAAAGCCCTTGGATGGTTTTGAGCAAAGGAGTGAATAAGGGTCATTCTGGCTACAGGGGCAGGATGGGGGCAAGGAGGAACAGGGAGATCCACTAGGAGACTTTTGCAAATCCCAGGTAAGAGGTGTTGACAGCTTGGACTAGAGTGATAACGGAGGAGGTGTGGGAAGTGATCAGAATCTGGATGTATTCTGAGGGTAAAGTGAATAGAATTTAACAGATTGGATGTGTGATGTGAGAGAAGGAAAAGAGTTGGGGATGAGTCCACGTTGTTGTCTTGGTTTGCCAGAGCTGCTATAACAAAGTACCACAAACCAGTTGGCTTAAACAACAAAAATTTGTTGTCTCACAGTTCTGGAGGCTAGAAGTCCAAGATTAACGTGTTGATAGGATTGATTCCTTCTGAGGGCTCTGAGGAAAATTTGTTCCATACCTCTCTCCTAGCTTCTGGTGGTTTGCTGGCAATCTTTGGCATTCCTCGGCCTGTAAAAGCATCACTGTCTTCATCTTCACATGGCATTCTCCCTGTGTGTGTGTCTGTGTCCTAATTTCTCCTTTTTAATAAGGACACCAGTCATATTGGATTAGGGGCCCACGCTACTCCAGAATGACCTCATCTTAACTAGTTGTATTTGCTATGACCCTATTCCCAAATAAGGTCACATTCTGAGGTCCTAGGGTCTAGGACTTCAACGTAGGAATTTGGGGGAGGACACAACTCAGCCCATAGCAGTTGCCATTAACTGAGATGAGAAAGTTTGTAGAAGGAGCAGATTTGGAGGCAGGGAAAAGAAAAGTTATGGACATGTTAAGTTTGAGGTGCGAATCAGACACGCAAGTGGAGATGTCAGATAGACAGTTAGGTAAATGGGTTGGAAATTCTGGGGAGAATAAACATTTGGAGATAAACATTTGGAAGTCCCAGGCATATTGATGATATTTAAAGCCAAGAGACTAGACGAGATCACTGAGAAAGTGAGTTTGGAAAGAAGAGGAGAGTTCCAAAGGCTAAAGTTAAGAGGCTATTAAGTTTGGGGACCAAGACCAAGGCTCACAAAAATGTTAAATACAAACCCCTTGTAGCTTGTCGTTGTGAAAAAGCAATTACGTGTTAATGATGATTTTAAGTTATATTCTGATTATTTACAAAGTCGTGGTGTTTCCCTGTGAAGTGTAAGAGAGTCAGAGTATGGATTGAGTTTTACTGGCTAATATGCTGAAGAAGTTACTGGTGCTGAAATGGAATGTTTTGAATGCCATAAAGAAGTCAAAGGACGCTAATAAAAATAATAAAGAGCACTTTTCTCAGGAGGAGAAACAACTTCGGAGAACATTGTTTTAGTCCTTGATTTAAGAAGTCATTTTCTAGAAAGTCAGTCATGCTACAATGCTCTGAGCAGCTGACTAGTTTGTTCCTTCATTTATTTTTAGTGAGAGTGTAGTTAAAACATTTAAAATTGTTTTTTTAAAAAAATTATCGATGCAATATTATCATGTTTTAGCTATTTTGAAAACCAAAGAAATTATCACCAGAAAATAACCATTCTAGCCTTTTGATATGTTTTCTTTAAGTCTTTTCCCCACATTCCTGCTGTTTCACACATTGACAGAACCCATGACAGCAAGGTGATGGTGGTGACAGATAAAAAGTCTCTCCAAAGTTTTCTGAACATATCCAGCTTGCATTTCTCTGAGCTATTGTGCATTCTGCCGCCTCTGCCCGCTTTGTCTGTCTGGCTATCATCTAGTGGTGCTTCAAAACTCAGTTCAGCTGTCACGTTTTGGGAAGTGCTTCCTGACTGGTATATTCCCTCCCTTCCCAGTATGGAAGGCTGAACCTATAATGTCCCACCTTATTACCCTGCACCATAGCACTTACCATAATAGTTCATGTCCTCACTAACTTTGAGGACAGAGACTGGGTTTTTTATATTTATTTCCTCAGTACCTTGCACAGGACCTGCAGGTAGTTATTCAGTAAATGCATGTGGACTAGGAATGAAAAAAATCAACTTCTTTGCCTGCTCGGTACACATCTGTCACTAAACTATGTTTCCCTATTAGAATTTAACACAATTTTGTTCAGAATGTGGCATTAACTAGCACGGTATTATATATCTTGAGAAGATTCTCCTTGAAAAGTATTCATACTGATTGTTGTTTAAAGGGTTAAATATGTCCCTAAACACTGTCACTCAGATCCTTTCAGTTTCTTACCATGAAAGACACCTGAGATATTTACCATATATGGCTTTTTTTCCTATTGACTGTGTCCCTTCAAATTAGCAAGCAAAATGAAGTAATTTGAACCTACCTATATAAGGTGACATGGAAAAAATGCAGGAACTTGGAGGAGTTTAAAATTGCTGGCAGTAGAGGCAAGAATTTTGAAATTTTAATTAGTGGATTGTTTTGGAAAGGGGAGAGGTTTTATCTGGCATAATTGAGATACATAATCTGAGTCTGGGTGAAGTGAGTTGAGAAGTCTTGTAATAGCTCTTTGATGCCAAAAATACTTCCATGATGACTCGGCTCAAGATTCTTCTCCTTCTTGCCCACCTAGAATACAAATAATATTTTTTGGTGAACTTTCTCAAAAACGGGAAAAGGAAGAAAAAAGTTTATATATGATTATTATTTCTTAGTACTGAGAACAGGCTTTGCTGTACAGAATTCATGATAGCGTTACTCCAATGACAGAGTTGTACCTTCATTTTCTTTCTTTCTTCATTACTTTCATAGTATGTGACCAGTACATACTGAATTCATTTATGGAACTGTGATTATTATTGACAGATTTTGAGCTAAGCTGTACAGCATATCAAATGTGCCGTTACAGTATAGTTATTTAAATCTTGATTTCTTTCCCCAGCTCTACTTTACGAAGTGTTTCTACTGGATCCTCAAGACCTTCCAAAATATGTTTGGTGTGTGGGGATGAGGCTTCAGGATGTCATTATGGGGTAGTAACCTGTGGCAGCTGCAAAGTGTTCTTCAAAAGAGCAGTGGAAGGTAAATGTTCATGTGGGTGTTCCTTTTACATATCTTTTTTCTAGTATGTAGTTTACTTGCACAGTTAACTCTATAACATTATTGGGAAATAATTCAAAAATATTTTTTGATGTAATCTGTCAGTGATAAATAGTCATAACGCCTTATCTAAAAACCACCCAGAGATTTTCCACTGAGCCATCTTTAATGGGCAAAATTTGAAATTGCAAACTGAGATCAACCAGTCAAAAAGAATTTTTCGTTGTTTGTCTCAGTTTGCTTTTTAGTGAGACTTAGACAAATAATTTTGTGCCATCATAAATTTAATTTACATGATCTGAAAGACTGTTTTTACTAGGCACACACAGAATACATCATTTCTGCCTTTTCTGTGTTTCTGTATAAATCTATGTGTTTGTGGTAAAACATTAATATCAGGGTCATGTCTATAATTTAAGTTGTGTTCCATACAGGATAATTTCATTTAACAGCTGCTTCAGATTCCAGGTCCTGGTGTGAGTCCTACCTTTGTTCCTGCTGAAAGTTTCCGGACCAGGACACTGAATGAAAAATTTGAGATGCTCTAAGTATATTTAGGCTAGCTTTTGCTTCTGTCTGAGTAATTGTACTTCCCATATGTCAAAGTAAAGTAGTGTAGAGAAGGGCATTTGGAGTGGGAGCCTCTGTGTTACCCTACCTATGGGTCAGTCTTCATATTAGAACCCACGTTTTGGCTATTTCTACAGCGTACCCTTCTCTGCTTCTGAAACAAAAGGTTTTCTAGATGTTTTTGCTTAATTTTTGTTGTTTTAAGTAGTTTCTAGGGAAGTAGCTGAGGAAAGAATTGTTTTTGTAACTGAGATATAAATAAAGATGAAAAAGCCTAAATGTCTTTCCATCTTTTTCTTTCATTGGAAAGCTGATCAATAATGGATAATGAAACTGGATGAGCGCCTAAGACTTTTACTAATATAGCTTATTCCCTATTTCTTTGGGAATTAGAATTTTATCGCTCATTTGCATGAAACAAGTCTATAAATTTTAAGTAGAAATTTCATGAGAGTAATGAATTATTTGTTTTTGTTTTGTATTCTTTTACTGTTTTATTGTGTGTGAGAGAGAGAGAATATGTGAGAAATATGACTTTTTGTATCAGAACTTTTTTATTTTAAAATAAATTATTTTTATAATACTTGATATCCTTTGAGGCACTAATGTTGCAAAATTATGGTGTATGGAGGTTATTTTATGCCCCTTTTGCAGATGAAAACATTTGGGATTAGACCTAGTCAACTAACCTATTTAGAATCATAAGGCCAAACTTAGACCCGTATTAAAGCCTTATGACTCCAAACCTAGGGTCTCCTAACTCCAAATCTCATAATCTGTTCTTTCCATTTTCTATAATTCTCTAGTTCATGAAAATGCTACCCTATATGTCCTTCTGTTCATGCCTACTTGGTGATAATGAAGGAAATTATATAAGCATTGAGAAGACACCATTAGGTACCCTTAGTATCTGTGTATGTGTATGTGACTATGTATGTCTGTACATACACATACACAAACATCTGTGTGTATGTTTTCATATTTGAGTATTTACTAACTTTGTTTTTTGGTTTTCCTTGATAACCTTAAGCTCTTCCTTAGATTATAAAAGCAGAGAATTCTAAGCAGCAGTGGGTAGAGGGAGCTGAGATGAGAGGAGTCAAAGCCAAAAGGAACTAACGACACCAAGAGCAGAACTGGAAATGATCACTAGAGAGGAGACAGGAAGGAAAACATAACAGTCTGCGCTCTGAGTTTATTGGCTTAAGGCTTTATGCCCTAGAGCATACCAGTCTAAAGCTTGGTATAATTGCAGAGTGGTGACTGTGGAGGGAGACTGTAAATCATTTTTTAAACGTGTAAATTACGTTCTTTGTGTTCTGTTTAATGGGATGTATGTATGTGCTTTTTTTCTTCTTAAACATTTGATATAAACACACTTAGAAGTCTCATCCAGAATACCTTGTTTGCCAATAATGTCAATTAAGAGCCATATTATTGTGCCTTACAAATGGAAATTTATAATTTTATTTTTAAATTTCAATTGCTTATCTGCCTTGAAGGTTTGTCAGGACCTTTCAATCTTAAAAATAAAAAGAATAAATATATATATATATATATATATATATATATATATATTTTTTTTTTTTTTTAAATAGAGTTCTCCCTTGTGGTGGAAACTGGACTGGCTTTAGGGTCAGAAGACTTAGTTTTAATTTTTGGCTCTGCCACTCACTAGGTGTGAAATTAAGGCAAGTTATTTAATTTACCTGGGCCTTGGTTTCTTTGTATATAAATGGGAAAAGTAGTATTGTCCTGCCTTAAATACTGCTATGAAAAACTACATGAAAACAAAATGTTTTTGCAGGTTTAAAAAATTGTAAAGTGGCATCAAAATAATAGATCTTTATTGTTCTCTAGGAACAAATGCTAAAGTTCTCTGGTAATGTCTGTGCAGAGAGTTCATGTAAATGACACAATACACTGTTAGGTCTTTCTTTTTTCTTTGTTAGAGCTTCATTTTTCCCGTAATATATTATTTTGTCCATAGTGCTGCCCTTTGATGTTGTAAGATCCTTCTAGACTAGCAGTTCTCAAAGTTCTCAAAGGGTGTGTGTGGGGAGTGGGGTAATGGAAGGTCTATCAAAATTTTCTGGAGGGGCTTTTCCCCATTTTCCAGTGTGTACTGGACTGTTCAGATTTACTCCTCTAATGAACCTCTGTAACTGATGAGGGCAGTCCCACCTTGGGGAGTTGCACAATAGAAAAAATATTGAAAAGTCTACCAACTGGACTTTTAGCTCCTCTGTTAGACATCTTTAGCGCAGGACAGAGTCTTATTTCCAGAAGGTAGCAAGACTGCAGATACTTAGTAGCCACCAAATAAATGTTTGAATATACCTATGTGGTATAAGAGCAATCAAGGTTAAATGGCTTCCCCACAAATCAGTACATTAGCAATGAAACTGGCCCAAGAATTTATGCAAGCCTTTTGACTTCTAATCTGCAACTTCTAAATCTAGTCTGAGTTTTGACTATCTCGGTCTCTTTCCAACTGTAAATTGCTGTTGGTTTCATCTCATGTGTATTTTGGTTTGTGATCCCTCAGTGAACAGAGCTGACTATATTCACACTATTTTATAACCTAATTTCTTTTTTGGATACTCAGTATACAAGCAGTGTCTGGAAGACACAGCTATCACAAATCAGTGAAGAGTTATAAGGCTGTAAAAGAAGAAGAGAGTTCATTATTATATAAAGTCAGCTAGATTTATATATTTGTAAGCAGACTTGTTGGGCTAAAGAGTTCATATCTTGGTGAGGTCAGCCAAATGATATGATGTCAGTTTCCACACTCAGACATTTCCCTTTAAGTAAGAGACTTATAAATCTATTCCCTGAAATGAAATTGCTTTAAAAGATATAATTGTAGATTAATCTCAGGGTTCCTCAAGTATGAGTATTTTAAGACATCCAAGCCTGTGAATGTATACTTCATTCCTTTCATATGTAGTTTACATCATATAGGTCAAAATCTTTATATTTATAGATTGATTATTCTATAGGGGAAAATGTTTTGAGGAAATGTAATGGTTGATTAATAGTTAATTTTCTTTGCTTTTCTAAAACTAAATTCAGAGGAAAGCGTGTCTCACCGTTTTATATACCCAAGTTATCCTTATCAATGCTGTGTGTGCTCATGATCAAGAGGGGACAAGCAAGGGTGTGAGCAAGTAGGATGGACAATAAAATTGTGCCACAGAATGAAGAACTTAGATTTGGTGGACGCAAGCTAAATCAAGATGATATTGTATAATCATTGAAATATAGCTACCCCCTTATACTTGGGAAAATAAAATTAAGGAAATGATAAAGCAAGGAAATAATTTAATAATTTTTAAATGTCATCAGTTCATGACATGATACAGCCCTCAGTGTTCCCATGAGCCATGTACAGGAAGCTAATGAACATCAAAGTTCATTATCACTACTATAAAACTGCTGAGTCAGAGATGGGAAACCAAACTGTTCTGGCTTACAGTTTTCTCATGAAACACTTTACAGATTTTTTTTTTTTCCTTTACCAGAAATTAGGAACAGGTAACTTGATTCTAATTACTTGCTGTAAGAGCTTAAATAAATACCTACACAGTAGATTATCTGTATGATTTTTATGAATACTCCTTTCCTCTGTACATAAGCATAAGGTTTTAGTGTTAATTGCAAATGTTTGCGCATATTTTTGATAGCCCTTCAGTTGGTTGCTATGGGAACATGAAAGCCATGACATTTAGGCCAACCTGGAAGGTCAGGGAAGGCTTCTTAAAGAACTGATCCCCAAACTGAATCTTGAAAGATTAGAATTGGCAATGCTGAGGAGGGATAAGGGCAGGCTGTCTGCACAGGGCATCAGAAGCAATTTTGTGTTACCACTGTGAAAATTTGAGGTGTGAGGTGATAGAAGGTGAGGCTAAATGTACAGATTGGGTCCAGGTCCTGGACTCTAAGGAGGGGCCTGAATTTATCCTTCAGCAAAACAGAACCTCTGAATATTTTCATGCAGCAGAACGCTAAGTTCAGTTTTGCATTTACTATCTGGCTGCAGGGAGGTATGCTTGTTTAAAGGGGGATAGTTCTGGCGGCTGTTTCAAATCGTTTAGGTAAGAGATGACCAGGGATGGAACTAGACCAGCAGTGTTAGGAATTGAGAGGAGAGGACAGTTAACAAGACTATCTGGGATGTAACGTGGGTGGTTCTATACTGGAAGTAAAGAAGCAAAGATCTAGGATGATTCTCCAGACTCAGCTGCTGATGCCCTTTGCTGAGATTAGGAGCACTGGAGTGGGAGCAGCTTTGGGGGCATGGGAGGAAAGGTTCATTCATTCAGCAAACATTTATTCAATATCTGCTGAATGTCAGACATCATTTTAGGCATACCTGGGGACAACTTGGATGAAGATCAGGTGAACAAAACAGACAAAGATCTCTGCCCTGATGAAGCTTACATTCTAGTGAGGAGTGCTGGGGAGATTAAACATAATAAATGAGTTATTTATGTAGCATATGAAAAGTTGATAAGTGCTATGGAAAAGAAAGCATTGCCAGGATAAAGGGGATTGGAATGAGGTTTCAAAATTTAGGACAATGAGTTTGAAATGTCTATAGAACATTCAAGTGTCTAACAGGAAGTTGGGTGTGTGATTCTGAAGCTTGGGGAACAAGGCAAGACTGAAAATAAAGATTTTGGAATCATCATCTATGAAAGCTGATACATTTGCCCCAAAATGGATATTTAGAGAGACAGAGAATAGGCCAAGTTTAGAACCTTAGAAAACATAAATCTGGGACATCGTGTGTGTGTGTGTGTTACACGTGAATAATTTTTCTCTCTTTCCTTCTCCAAGTTGCACACAGAAAATTCTTAGTTACTTGGTCTCTGGTTATTCCAGGTTTATCTGAACTTTAAACATTATTGCATCTGTGGAACTTTCAATCCCAGTTTTTGTTCTTTATTCATCATTAAGCTTTGATTATTATTGAATTTTAGCCACTCCAGAGCCCACAACCAAGCATGATCTCTGGGGATTTGATCTGCTAACCAGTGCAGAGATCATGCCAAACGTGTAGCAGGTGCTCAAACATTTGTGGATTGATTGTTGGACAACTATTTAAATATATGGGATTGACCCTTGCTTCTGTCACTGTTTTTCTGAAGTAGAAAATATGTTGAAGTAATTTACTAGAAAATTACTTTAATGGGGACGTGTGGGCCAAAAATAAACTAGCATTATCCAAAGATAGCTTCTTGTAGCTTAAAATTTTAAATTAAAGTGCACTTC
Source organism: Ceratotherium simum simum (assembly GCF_057802395.1). NCBI lineage: Eukaryota > Metazoa > Chordata > Mammalia > Perissodactyla > Rhinocerotidae > Ceratotherium > Ceratotherium simum. The sequence continues at coordinate 37,265,552 of NC_141911.1, forward strand.
ACATGGCAAATTTGAAAAGTATAAATTAGAAGCACAGTAAGTAATTTTCAAAGTGATTCCCCATGTTTATGTTTGTTTACAGCCCATCTTGTTCCAGAAAAAAAAAATCCGAAGCAGCTTATAGCTTTACATGAGTTAAAATGAAATTTAAAGTAAGTGAAATAAAAAACATGGCAAAGGGAAGATGAAAGCAAGAAAGCAAACAATAGAGCCAGGAATGGGGATGATGTAGAGAATATATGCCCTGAGGCCTTTGTTTGGCTCTCAACTTTCCAGCAGCCAACCGGAAGGCAGTGATGAATCACTTGCCCTAAGATGTTCTTAACAACTAGTTTAGGGGATTGCCTGTTTCTAAGAAAATTTTCTTGATCTACTTTGGTTTTAATATGCCTGTTCTTTCCATGTGAATGGTAACCTGAGATTAAAAAAGTATCTCTCTCATTGGTATTAATGGATAGTTTGGTTCTTGTTTAAGGAGCAGTGCTGAAAAAATGCTTTATTCTGTCACCCACCTCCTCCTGTAATACTAGCTGCCATTTCTTGAGCACTTACTAGATGCTAAGCACTGTGCCGAGAGAACTCCATGTTTTATCTCATTTGTTCCTCAAAACAGCCTTCTTACATCCAAAACTTGTGTGAGTTTTGAAAGGTAATATATATTTAAATCTGAACTCTCTAAGCAATTGCTATGACAAGGAAAATATTGATTATTTTTTTAACAAGGCTTAATGATATCCTTCAACTCAAAATTAATAGCAATAATAGTAAATATTTGAGTGCTTATTTTGTGCTCATTATGCTAAGAACTTTATTGTATATTCTCGTTTTAATCCTCATATTAATGAAACGTCGTTATATGAAATAGGTATGATTATTATCTATCCTCATATTAGAGATCAGTCATCCGAGGCGTAAAAGAGATGAGTAACTAGTCCAAGGTCACCCAGATGGAAGGAAATGGCAGAGCTGGGATTTGAACCCAGGAAGCCCATGCATTCTGACTCTGTGTACTTAACACATAAGCTATCCTGCCTCTCCAGAGTTATATCAGATCCCAACTATTTTTACCCATCAAAAAGTAGGGCAACATCTTTGGCTTTAGAACACTTAGGAAGAGCACATTATAATTTAACAGTTATCCCGCTATACTCTAAATAATTAACTCCTAGCCATTTCAACATGAAACTCTAATTTGAATTTCTGTTGCCCTAATGGGAAAGAAATTGAGTAGTCTCTATTTTTTCTTAAGGAATGAACTCCATATTTTTTAAAAATTACCATTAACATCCTGAAGTACCTCTTTAACATCTTAATATTAATCTAAAGTTTTATTTAAAATTTTTATCTTCCTGTGTTTCATTTCCTGTGTGAGATAAAAATTAGATGTAGCCTATCGGGCTCAGAGAACCATTGTGAGAATGGCCTCCCTCATACAAAGCTGAAAGCTACTAACTCTTCAACTCTTTGGTGTCCGTTTTGTTTCCAGTGGCTCAGAAACAGACCCAAGAGCCATAGTGCACAAAGCTGCTCTCACAAAACTTGCCCTCATGGTGTAGTTAGGATCATACAGCTTATATGATTTGATACTCTTAAGAAGGATTTGACACCGAAAATGAAAATTGCTAAATTGACTATAATCAAATGCTAAAATAGAGCCCCTGAAGGATGGGGAGGATGAGGAGGCATTTAGGTTGACAGAGATGGGGGGAGGTGGAGGAATAGGAAGATGGAGACTTGAGCCTGAGTCCACTCCCTTGAGTAGGCCCCATTCAGTGAAAGCCTGGCCTGACCAGAGCAGGCCCATGACCAGGAGATGTGGAGGAGGAGACTGACAAAGACATTGGGGTCAGATTATGTAAGGCAGGCCCTCATATTGGAATGAGAAATCTCAGTCCTTCTCTTAAATACAGCAAGTCTTTTTATAAGGCTATTTCTTTGCAGTGGAAGAAATCAATACAGTGGCTTAAGCACTTTTGTCCCTTGGTGCTCCTCAGTGGCTCATGGCAGGTGCCACCTAGAGGAGGAGAAGATAACTGGGATGGGATTGTGGATGATGGACAGTAAAAAGGGCCTGACCTGGGATGGAGTTGGTGCTGTCAAGCAGAAGGCCTGACTTGAGAGGTGAGAAGGAGGAATTGGCAGAACCCGATGGTGGACTAGTTCTGGGGAATGGTGGTGATCTCTGACAGAGACTTGGGAAGAAAACACTTTAAGAATAGAGATGATGAGTGGAGTTTAGAACTGTTGAAGCTGTGGAGATCAGTTCTCCAAAAGGGATGAAGCAGTCCAGGTAAACAGGAGTAGAAAAGCAGAGGCAAAATTCTGAAAAAGTTCACTTTTTACTTGGAGATATTTTCTTGAAAATTTTAAAATAAAGAAACTGCATAGTTAGGTATTAGGCAGTTTAGCAAATTGGCTTAGTTTTGGTACCAAATGTCAGTGGCTGCACGGCTGTTTGGTGCAGTATATGGGAAGTTATACAGTGAAACTGAACGCCTGGTGAAGGTGTTGGGCCCACAGCACCAATGGAGCAGGTCTGCTTGGAGTCGTCATCACTGGGGGACTTGCCCTGTTGTCACCTCTGACAGTAGAGGTACTAAATGATGATTTTAGCAGCTCATGACACCATAGGGAGCCACAGCATGAAGCTATTAATGATTGAGAAGGCAGAAAAATTCTGTAGTAAATTTTTTAAAGAGATGCCAGTGTTTCAAGGCCCCCCCATTTTTTTCTATAATTTTTTGCTCTTTAAAGACATACATATCTAGTGGAGTGATTTTTTTTTTTTCTTTTAACCTCATTCCTTGGTGTCTCCGTTCACTGCCCATCCTGACCTCTTAGATAGGCGAGAGGGGCTAATGATTTTTCTAGAGATAAGCAGATAGGTGTAAAACATACACATAAAAGCATACACACGCACTTTTGGAGCTCTGCCTCACCTCACTTGGTCACTCAATGATTGCTGTTCGGGGCTGTGGAAAGGGGGAATCTTGAATGTCAGCAAGAACGCTTCAGAACCACCTGAAATTATTGTAAAACCATCTGTGCACATGCTCATGTTCTGTCTTACTCACACACTCGCACACATGCCTCCAGTATCATAGACCAAATCCACGTCTACAGAAGAGCAGGTTAACACCAAGGAATGACGCTCACAACTCTCATAAGCAACTTAGATTGTTTCCATTTTGCCCTCAGCTTGGCCCTATTTGAAGCTCTTTAATAAATGCTAGCTCTTGGAATTTATTGACTCTAATATTACATTTACAAAAGCATCACCTTCCTGTGTGTGCTGTGTTGTTAATTAACAGTGAACTCTTATACCTCACACAGCAAAGAATGATCCCTAAGGAAGAGTGAGAAATACATTTTCTCCTTACAGGTATAAGACTAAAGGCTCCATTAAATCACTCGCATTTCACAGCCCAATGCATCTTTACAAAAATATTTTGTTTACTTTTCTAATGGTAAAAACATGAAATAAAGCGAATTAAATAAAACAAGAGGTTAAAGGATATAAATCTGAAAGGGCGTCATAACAGTCAACAAGAATTGAAAAGTCACAGTAAATTAGCTGAGGAGTAGATGGGGTGAGGTTTTGCGGAAGTTTAATATAAATCCATCCTTACATATATATCATTGTAAATATAGTACAGGCTCATTATATTTGTTTCAGTGGAATCAAAACTATATAATTTGGGGGAAAAAAGACAAATACCTCCTTCTCCCGCCTAATTCCTACTTATGTTTTATTTTCTTCTATTCTGAAGGAAGAACCAGAGCTTGAGTTTCAAGATCCATACTACCTTCTTAGAAGCCATACTGACCACTTAACTAATTTTTTAGTGAAAGGCTACTTGGATATTATCCAACAATTTGAACATTTACTGTGAGAGTTCTCCAGTAAGAAGCTGTCTCATAAAGCATCACCAGCATAGTTTCCAAAGTCATTTTTCTGTAGAGGTATAATGTGAGTAGAAAGAGAATTGGCCATGGGGTCAGACAACCTGGGCTTCAGTCCCGAATTGACACTGCCCACTCTGAGACTTTGAGCAAATAATTGAACGTCTGTTTCCTCTTCGATAAACAAAAGGAAATAAATCTTAAAAGTGTCTGCCCTACCCATCTCTCAGAGTTAGGAGGATAAAAATGAGAACATGTATGTTTAAGCTGCTTTACAAACAATAAAAAATTGCTCTACAAAGATTACATTTAAAAAAGAATCTTCCCCTTCTTAGGAAGTAATTTAATCAGTGTACCTTGGTTCTCAATAAAATGTGGAATATTTAAATTGTAGCTACTTTATGTACATGTTAAACATTTGTTTTAAAGGGAAAAATAGTAAAAATTCAAGGGAAGCATATGTTATCTTAGGCAAGACTTGGAGTTTTGACCTCCTTGTGACTGGTTTAGGTAGGTCTATATATTTCATAAATATTGTACCACAGGGCTGCAGCGGGGAAACCTTTGTTTTTAAGATCAGGTTTAAATGTTATCTGCCTAAATACAGAAATCAGACAGAGAACAGACAGTTTTCACCCTCTTTCTACATCTTCAACATTTGGAAGTTCACAACTACTTCTTACTTTCTTCTTTTTTTTTAATTAACTGTACCAAGTTTTCTAAAACACACTGCTTTCTCCTACCCTCCCACTCTTGTTGAACGACTTAATTGGAAAACCAATGCAGAATTAGTCTAAGTTGATTGTTTTTCATCTGGCCTGCATTATAGCATTTTCCCGCTTGAACCAGGCTCAGCAATTTGATATTGCTAGCATTACATAATTATTGTTTTGTTACTATCCAGTATGAACTGCAGTTGCTTTCAAAAAATTAATTAATAAAAATGTAGTGTTAGTAGCCATTAATTAGAAATCTTAATAAAAACCACAGTTTTTAAAAGAGAATAGATGGAGAAATTGTTATAGAAATGCCATTATTAAATGATATTGATTAAAAAATTCCTTCAAACAGCCTTCTCTTTCAATTTTTAAAATTAAATGTGCTTCTGACACATCTGATTAGGGTTTAGATTTATTTAAAAAGCTTTAGTTGCTATAATCAGTGATACTTAAAATTCAAAATATTTGTTACATCTCCCAAATATTGAAATAGCTGACCTTTGCCTAATTTAAGCAGCATCTCACAGAACAGAGCTGTAACAGTGACTAAGGTCAAATCTCACTGAAACATGAAAAACCAGGTCCAGAACATGGAGAGCAGGTGATGAGAAGAGACATGAAGATGCAAGGAACCGACAGGGTTGGAGTCATCATGGAAAATGGAAAGGAAAATGCCCCATATGTGCCCACAGTGTAGAACCAGACAGAAACCAGGCACATTCATTCAGTTCCGCAAACATCTATTGAGTGCTTACTATGTCTTGGGCACTTAGTCTGTGCTACAGTCCATTCCCATTAACAAAAAGATACAGGGATCCCAGATACCACACTTTCCTTCGTTCTAAGCAGCGTGCATTTTTTCCTGTCATCTACTGTGTCTTGAAAATTACCTGTAAAACAAAATAATCATATCGATTATTCAGAATTAACTGTCTTTTTCAGTGAAGCAGTACAAATTGTGCAAAAATCAACTGGAACCAGGAAAGATTTCCCTTTTTACAGAGTTTCTCACTGTTGAACTCGGTTTATAGGCAGAAAATTGGAGTTTTCAAGTGCTGGTAGCTATTTTCTTTATTAGACTGAGTAAATTGTAATTTATAGTCATGACCCACAGGGAGAAGGTAGGAACAAAAAAGAAATTATTTTAGTGGGAAAAATTAACGTCTATTGAGCCATTAACACATCTTTTGTACAAAAACAAAACAAAATTAAAGCATTTTTAAAATTACTTGAAAAATCAGGCAAATTGTATTTCCTATAGTGAGGGGAGCGTGTCAGAAGTGTAACATAAAAGTATGTTTCTTCATTTATTTAGGAAAACAGAGTAGGCTTTCTGTTTTGTGTTTCCCATAGCTTATCATTACATAAGTACTAATTGTGCATTTTCTTTTTTTTTTTTTTACTATCCAATATAACGTGAAATTACAATTTTAAAAAAGAATAGTAATTTTAAAAGAGGATTAATAGACATTAATAAAAATCACTGTTTTTAAAAGAGAATAGATGGAGAAATAATTATGGAAATACCATTATTAAATGGTTTAAATAGAAAATTCCTTCAATCAATCAACTTTCCCTTTAAAATTTTTAAATTAAATATGTTCAACATATCTGAATATGATCTTTTGAAGAGCCTCAATTGCTAACTAGACTACAAGAAGAATATCATTTCAGATACTTGTGGCTGTGATACTTTCAATAAAGAGTTTTTTAAAATCAACTATGTATTAAATATTCTTTACAGTTACTGAAATATGTTTGAGATTTAAGTTAAGACAGTAGTAAACATTTTGCAGTGTGTAAATAGTTATTCTTTTAGTAATTGCATTATGACATTATTCTACTATATGTTATAGGTGATTTGTTTTGGGAAAAACAATTACTAAAGGAAATGTCATTATGAAGAGAGGTGTGTACCTGTGATGCAATCATGCTGCCTACTGTAGGCTAGTCTCTTTTAAAATAGAAAGTGCTGCATGTAGAATCATGGAAAGGGCCTTCTGCTTTCTCTGCTATCATCTGACAAGGGGACACCAACCATTTTCTTACATTCAGGATTCTAGAACACATTACATGTATCCACTCATTCTTACTGAATGACTAATTAAGAAATCCATGGGAAATCAATACCTGACAATGATTTATTTTATATTACAAGGTAAATCATAGCATAAATATTCTTCCCACTGTTTAAGATTCTATATTAAGGTATAATAAGATATTATTATTTATATGATAAAATAATTCTATCATATGTAAAATAGATCAGATTTTCATTTTCTCATACAACATTTCCATCAGACAGTATTTCCAGATTCAGTGTGAAGCTTAATGTTTATTTTTTTCTTGTAGTAAAATACACATAACCTAAAATTTACATCTTACCATTTTTCATTGTGCAGTTCAGTGGTATTAAATACATTCACATTGGTGTGCAGCTGTCACCACCATCTATACCCGTAACTCTTTCATCTTATAATACTGAAACTCTACCCGTTAGAAAATAACTCCACGTTCTCCCCTTCCCCTAGCCCCTGGCAATCGCCATTATGCTTTCTGTCTTTATATGTTTTGTGCTTTTTAACATGTGCTTTTTTGTAATTTTAATTGTAATAGAAACTAGATGATAGTATCTCATTTTCCAGATTCAGTTTAGATGTACCATGTTGTAGTCAAATCATAACCTTAGGAGCCTGTGTTCAAATTCTAATCACTCCATATAGTGTTCATCACAGTTAACATTGATTAAATGTTGCTGTGAGCCAGGCACTGAAATGAACATTCTGTGGTTTTATTTCTCTACAATTTCTGTAGGAGTTAATTGGAAGAATTAAGCGGTTTGTCCATAGTCGCACATGGAAGGAAAGAGGTGGGATTTACGTGCAGGTCTTTGACTCCAGACTCTTCTTTATTTCGTTTCACTGTGTTGCACTACTGGCACTCGGACCTGGGGCAAGTTACCAGCCTCCCCCTGATTCCTAACTGTAAAACGAAGATCGGGTAATACCTAGCTTATCCTGATGTTTTGGCGATTGGAGATGATGTATGCCAATTACCTAGCACATTGTAGATGCTCTTGTTGCTTGTTAGACTGGACACAGAGTATGCAAAGCTCTCTAAGTGGTTACTTGATGGAATAGTATATAAAATGTCAGGGGAACAATAATTTTATATGTCAGATTCCAACCCCCCCATACATTAAATATAAAATATGTATTTGAAATCAATAAGGGGCTGCTTTGAATCCTGGTGAGAATAAATACCATTGAAATTGGATGTAGACCTAGGGCATGCAGCTTTTCCAATTGTTAAAATAGCTCTGTTTTATTACCAAATAGGGTTATGGATGACGTTAAAAGCTATAATACTATTTAATATTATTTTGTAGAGGAGATTCTCTGCATGATACTAGGTGTGGGCACAGATCAAAAGTCCTAAACTGTAATTTTTCTAAAAGGAGTAATTTAAATTCTAACTTAAAACAAAATTTTACTAAAATTCTACCCACATAGGCCTAATACGGAAGTATCCTTTAAAAAACTTTTAGAAGAAAGAGAAGAGAATGCAATAATTGACAAAAATATGAGGCAGTTTCTCTCCCTTCAAGACCAGGTTGACAAAGACCAGATTACACTGGCAGCCCATGAAGCCTAAGTATAGATCCCGTGGGTTTGCCCCTGAGAGGAACTATGCAGCGAAGCTCACCTCCATTTCTTCATGTACAATTGTGATAATAACAGCTTATATTTGTACATGTCTTCATACCAGTAAACACTTAGGCAACCTCACACAGCTAATAAGTGACAAAGCTTAGACTCAAACCTGAATCTGACTCCAAAGCCAGTGCAGTTCTCTGACACAGAGGCTAGCACTTTGAGAGTGGCATACTGGCAAAAAGTGGAGAGAGGGAGTGCCCCTTAGTTAAAACTTTTGAATTGGAGTTGATTTACGTTGTCCAAAAATACTTTTTTAAACTTCTGGTGATTTTCCCTGGAAATACCTGTGTTGCCCACCCTTCTCATCCCAAAACCTTTAGCTGAGCCTTTAGAAGCAAATATGAAAATCAAGATTAGGAGGATACGGTTTACTGAGGATGGCTGTTGTGTCACTGGCCTTTTAAACCAAGGGAGTCAATAAATGTCTCAAGATAGGACCATAGGCTCCATCTGTCTAGGCGTTAGTTTTGCCAGGAGTTAACTGCCAGCTCCACCTTACATGTGGCAGACTCTGTTGATACATATTACCCAGAATTTACTGTGATATAAACTCATTCTCTTACGTAAACAACTGTCCCTCGAACCAACCCATCTTAATAACTTTGTGCATAGTGCCAGTTGTAAATGATCTAATGACAGGAAACTTGTCTGTTGCAGAAATTACAGCAATAATCATACAGCACCTTTCTTCAATAAACTGGTACCAAAGTCTTACTTTGCACACTGTTAAAATCAACAGATGAAAAGAGTTCCGAATGCCCTACACCTTCATAAGAAATCAGAATGGCTTCACGTTTTCAATCTGTGAATGTGTCATTGTAGATTTTCTTTGACATATTTAGGGCAGCAGGGAACTAGTCATGAGCACTGTTCTGAGCTGTGTACCTCATTTAAAGAAAGCCCACTTGTGGAAGTCTGTATTTGTTGAAACAAAAATTATATAAATGAGTCTTCAGGTGGTATATATTATTCCTTAGTGTGTAAGGCGGTGCCCTGGAGCCCTTTGACATCTTGGAAAGCAGGTTTGCTCTCAAGTAGAACTCAGAAAGGAGGCTCTGGGGATACTGGAAATCTTTTTTAAATACTAATCATCTTTAAGACAGTTAAGTAAAGTAAAATTAACTTTGCTCTGAGTTGTTTTTTAATAACAGTATCAGCTTATTAGTGGTATTTAAAGAGATCCTATTGAGCATAGGACCATCTTTCCCAGAGTTCAAGAAATGACTTTGTAGCCAACTACTTAACCTCATTTAAAATGAAAAAGAAAAAATCTGGAGAAATCCTGTTACCTAAAATGGTAACCTTCTTGCAACCAGTTAATGTTCCTACTTTTATTAGAATCATTTTAATAGTATTTCCTTTATGCCTTAAGTTAGTCTCATTGAGTCGACATAAAATGTTCAATTTGGCAAAATGTTTAGAAAAATTGAATGTTTGAAGCTTAATGTGATTCACTCATTCATATTCTTCAGCTTGTATGTAAGAACTATTTCTCTTTACTTTGTAATAGACTTTTAAACTTCTAATCCTAAAAGATAGTTGATTTGGTGATAAAATTTCGTTGGTTAATCAGCTTTTTAATAAGTACTCTTTTCCCCTGCTTGTATAAGAAAATATTTTCTGTAAAATTTTAGGAAAAAAGAATGAGGAAGACAGAGAAGACGACTATCCTTTGAGCATAGCAGGGAATGACGTGAGAGCCAGTTGGTGTTGTGATGTTTGCTTTCCTCATCCAGTAAATGCAGGGCCCACAGGAATACAAAAATATATGTGCTGTGGACTCTTCCCACATGGAAAGAGAATGCTTCCAAGAAAATTTTTCCTATATACGTCCTTAAATTTATTATATTTTATAGGTTTCCAGACTAAGATTTCAGAATCAAATGAGGATTTTAATTTTAAGAAATGTTGCCAGATCGCTTTCGAAAAGATCAAAATAATGTACCAGAAGTATATTTGAGTACCCTCCTCCATCCCCATCAGCAACAGATACTACCACACTTTTTACATTATGCTAGCATAATAGGTGTATATATCATTATTACTTTAAAAAAATGTGGTGAGATACACATAACAGTTTACCATCTTAACCATTTTTAAGTGTACAGTTCAGTGGCATTAAGTGCATTCACATTGTTATGCAACCATCAACACCTTCCACCTCCAGAACTCTTTTCATCTTCCTCAACTGAAACTCTGTACCCATTAAATACTAACCCCGCATCCCCCACCTCCACCCTGGCAATCACCACTCTTTCTCTATGAATTTGACTACTCGAGGTACCTCATATGAGTGGAATGATTTGTCCTTTTGTGACTGACTTATTTCACTTAGCATAATGTCCTCAATAAAAAGATATTTTATATGACGAAAGGTAACTCCTCAAGACATGATTTGCCCTAGTGGTTAATGATGAAAGTCTCTATTTGAATAGCATTCATTTATTCCTGTAATCATGAAATATTTATTGAGCGTCTCCTGGGTGCCGGATGCTATTCTAGGCGCTGGAAGCAGAGCAGGACCGTTGCTGTCACAGGGAATATGTTCTAGTGGGGAAGACAGGCGATTTACAAATAAGCAAATAGGTGAAATAAAGGAGGAAAAAGAAAAAGGTGGATAAGTTAGAATAACTGGGGTGCAGGGCAATGGTTATGTTAGTATGATCTGGAAAGGCTCCTTGGAGAAGTAACTGAGACTTGAAATATGAGATGGAATTAAGATCCCTGAGTGGACCCTGGTGCAAAGGCCCCAGGGCAGGACGGAGACTGGAATGATGGCAGCCAGTATGGCTGGAAAGCGGGCAAGAGGGAGATGAAATATGAGGGTGGTGGTAGAGTTAGGGCTCAGAAGTAGGTGAGACCAGATCATGTAGGACCTCAAAGACCATTGTAAGGAGGTTGGATTTTATTTTTTCTAACGGCACTTGGAAGCAAGCCATGGAATCGTTTTCATCCTTTATAGTTCCAAAGAAGTACATGATTCATCCTAACGGTAAATCCAGGAGGAAGTGAGAAAAATTACAAAGGACCCACTCTGCCAAGCACAACACTTAGCATCTTAGCATTTCCTCCTGTTTTATAGGTGAGGTAAGGCCTAAGACTTGCTTCCCCCGTCTCGCTGCTGCAGAGAAGAGCAGATACATTCCTTTGCTCCCAGACCTTTAGTCTCTTTTTTTAAACCAATTTGAGATATGACTGACATGTAAAAAGCTGTACCCAGACATTTAGTCTTAAATAATAGGAGTGGATGGAAAAGGTGTTTTGGAAAACGGAGCTTAACAGATTTTACATCCGGAATACCTCTTTTCCTATAATGGGGAGTTGTAAATTTTAAGTTATTCAAGTCTACCACCCATACTGCTTCACCACACCCCTCACACAGCCTCTTACATTTCTTCTGCTGCCCCTGGACATTCTGGCATAAGCCCAATGAAATGAGCGTCTCCTGGCAGTGGGAGCCTCCCCGCTACTAGGCCAGCTACTTCTACCGTGAGAAAAATGTCTGTGTATTCTGATGACTTTATGGTATATGGCAGATGAGATATTCAGTAAAATACTCCAAACCTGCACTGTCTCATATGGTAGACACTAGCCACAACTGTCTTTTGAACACTCGAAATGTGTCTGGTCCTAGTTGACACGTGTTGTAAATGTAAAATACTCACTGGATTTTGAAGACTTAATATGAAAAAAGGGTGTAAAATATCTCAGTTTTTGTGTTGATTATATATTGAATTGATATTTTGGCTAAATTGGGTTAAATGAAAGATATTACTAAAATTAATTTCACCTGTTTACTTTTACTTTTTAATGTGGCTACCAGGAAATTTAAAATATCTACCTTAGTGCCCTTCTCTTTTAACTCATATTTGCCTCCTTCTCCCTCACACACATGCATACACACACGCGCACGGACACGCACAGAGGACCTCACACGGTGTTTTTTCACCAGACTGCCCTGTACTTATTAAACACCGTGCTCAGGAGAGAAGAGGGGATGACACCAGATCCCTTTACAGTGTCTTCTGTAGATCTTCTAAGATTTGACCACTGAGGAAAAAACTTGACAATTTGTCCACAAAACTTTGAAAGGCCCCACATTCTCCCAAACAGCAGAGAATCTCTCTTCTCACACTTCATTTTTCATGTGGTGTTTTCTTCATCTCCCCAATAGGCCAAAAATCTGATAAAATGTCTTTAGAAACTATGAGCCTCATACAGCTTCTTACAGCGAAACATATTAGACTTATTAGCAAGTTTTAAGAACTGTGCCTTCTGGTGGCTTCGTGTCGCTTCCTGACAACCAGCCAGTTGCCCATCTTCTGCATCTGTGTAGTTGTCCTGGTACTTTTCACATATTAGAAACGTGGAGAGTGCAGAAGACTCTTGACATTCCCTGTTCACTTGCGGCATTACTCTCGATAGTCTAAACCAGAAGCAAACTCAGGTAGCCTCGGAGGGTGGGTAGGTAAGTAGTGTAAAAGCAACCAGGGAAAGGGACAGGTGGGAGCCAGTGGTGAACTGAAGACTCCATGCCTTGCGTAAGGCCTGCAGGTACCAAATGTCATGAACCGTGTTGGCCAAATTCATCTTGCCAGTCTGAGAGCCTGGTCTTAATTGAAAGATCCGTTACATTTGATAGTGTTGCAGAAGCACTGCCCTGAATCACTGTGCCGTGAGGATGGTGCTGGGGAGCAGATACCAGGGAAAGCCAGTGAGCCTACCAGCATTCACTCATCACTTGGCTTTGCTTTTCAAGGTTCCTCAGAATTCCTCAGCATTCCTCAGCATTATATATGAGCTTTGGAACCTGCCCTACCTCTCTATCTTCATCATTTTCCACTCATGCCTCGGAATCTGTTCTTCAACTGCACTTAGGTTATGAAAGTGTCAGTCCCTCCCATGTGTCTGACTCGCTGCCCATCCCACCCTGGCCTTTGCATACACAGTTCCCTCTGTTTGACCACTCTTACCCTCCCTCTCTCCGATCTGTGCCAGCTAGCTGCTCCTAGAGCTTCTGCTCTCAGTTTAGAGGTGGCTGCCTCTGGGAAGCTTTCTTGTCTCCTGTGTGTCCTGTGACACCTGATTTTGCTCCATCACGTGTCTTAAAGGCTCTATTAAAATGGCCTGTTTCTGTCTTCCCACTGGACTGCTAACAGCAGGGATGGTGCCTTGTTGAGTCTTTAATTCCTAACAGTAACACAGTACCTAATGCATTGTAGGTGAATGAATGAATGAGCTGTAAACCCAGACACCAGAGTCTCCTTAATGAGACTAGTAGTTGTTGAATGTCTATAGTAGTTGTTGTTGAATATCTGTCTTGTATCAGATCTTGGAAAATACAATATTTAAAAACTTAACAATGTGAGAAAAATGGAAGCTTATTATCTTTTGAATTGGGTCTCTCCAGTGCGCTGTAATTCGGCACTTAATGATGGTCTTTTGATGCAATTTATGTCTATTACTATTTTTAAATTGTTCTCACAATTTTGATAGCTTACTTCACTTCCATTTCTCTCTTGGTTTCTCTGACCTCTCTTTTGTCTGGCAAAATGACTTTTTTTGTTGCAGTGTTGGTCATAGTGATTTACTCAAATTTCTCACATTCTTATGGATGACATTAAGAAACTAAAGTCATTTTTTACTTACACATCAATCCAGTGGTAAAATTCAGCTGAGGGAAACATTGCCTTGGCTTTGGGAAACAGATATCCAGGATAAATTTGAGTGTCATTTCCATCTGGGACTACATAGTCTTTCCTTCTGGGGGTCTTCTTAAGTGGCTAAATAGTACCTCCTCCCTCTTCTAGACCCATGTCTGAACATACCAATTGAGAATGCCTGAAAATAGATACTTTTGCAAATAAAGTTAGTAATTTTAAATAAAAATATGATACTAGCAGTAATTGTAGTGATCAGTTAGGGAAAGGACAATGTATTTGATGGTGTCCTCAGATGGTTTCCTCTAAATATTCTTAGAAAAGTTATATTGAGGTTTCTCATTTGGGATTCTCAGAATGTGTGTAAATTTTACCTTGTGATATATTATATAAATGGAGTAAACTGTCAAAACCCATATTTAAGCTGGTATCATCTTAATATCCAAGTATTTAAATGAATGATGCTAATAGTTTTGGAAGTTAATTCAGAAATAGTGTTAGCATGTATATTGCTTGTTCTTGAGAGGGAAATTCACATTGCTATTTACTTACCTATTATGAACGATTTTTGCTCCACAAAAGAAACACATCACACTATTTTACTCTATAAAGTATATCAACTTTATGCATTAGTATTCTTAACTTGATTTTTAATACCGTGTATTTTATTCTGTAATTTAATTTTTAAATGTAAGTCATTTTGACTTCTGTATAAAAAGTAACAAGAAAAAATTTCCCATTTTGTTTTTTGGGCAGTACTCCAACTTATAAAGTTATTGAAGTGCTGCAGAATGTAAATTCATTTAGTTGGACTAATAAGTTCATAAAATTGTGCCGTCCTTCATTATAATCTCTTTACCAAAGTGGAAAATCCTTTTGGTTTATAAGTTCCAGCTGTTTTTAATTTTTTAGTTTGATTTGGGTTTTAACGTTCATGGACATAAGTGCTGCTGAGAATTTAAATTATGACATTTTTAGTGTGAGGAGACGTTAAAAGAAATTGAAATGGTGTTCAAATTCTAGGACTATCCACATGATATAAATAGTTGTGGGGAGCACCTCTAGGTTTACTCTTTTTCTATTTTGGATTTCTAATTTAAGTGTACACTCTGAATCTCAAAATTGTTGCCAGTATTTTATGGTGCTAGTGGTTTTTGGCAGTATTTCTTAAACAATTAAATTATCCAATTGGGAAATGAAAGTCTCTTCCCTAGAACTGGATGTTGTTTTCAATATTTTATAATTGGGTGATTGTCATAATTCTCATTTGATAAGTTATAATCTATTTTACTATGCTCAATAGTGTTCATTAAAGTTCATAGTTCAGTGATATGTGTTATAAATGTAAAGATAAGGATGTTCATGGTACAAAGGTAAAATATCAGAGTTAAGAGCGGATTAAAAAAGAGATTCCTTTTAGCTTCTCCTGTACTGATGGCTAAAGCTTTCCAGAGGTAGAAGCTTGAGAATAACTATTGGAGACTTAATTACAGCCCCTAAAGAATTGGGAACTGTAGTTAAATCCCATTGATCTTAAATGTTTTTGCATTGACTTGCTTATTGCTAGAGTGATCTTGTATCCTAGTTTGCCTGGGATAGTTTTGCCTGTTGCCCTGGTGTAATTTTTAATAGTACCTCCTTTCACCCTCAGAAATGTTTGGATAATAAATTGTGTGGTTACTCTGTATATGAATTATTATGGCCATGAGTGTCCAGCTATATGCAACATATCCCCCAAAGCATTTAATTTTTTAAATGCTCAAAAAAATGAAATTTAAGCATTATTACTGATTGTAAAATCATATATATTTTATTTATGGTATCCCCAAACCTTCAGACAAAAGTTTTCTGAGTTTTTTCTTTTTAATGTAAGGGATGTCAATTGCTAGTTGTAGCTATTATTGTTATATGTCCAAAGTGAATTATTCTAATATTATCTTTTCATCCATAGGAAAAGCCTATAGAATTTCATTAGAAAAATCAACCATTCTTTTTCAGTTGAGAGTGGGAATTTGAAAATGAAAGTAAATGCCAATTTCTAGAGCTGACACCTAAGTAACACAGAAAGATTTATATAGAAACAAATATCAGAAACCATTGTTAGCTGGATGATAACTTAACTCAACCCTCTAAAGCCTGGGTAGAAATGGTGCTGGTGCAGCAACAAAATTGGTTTACCTGATAGTTTGGTCCTATCAGGCCGACTCTATGTATTTAGTTTTTTCCTATTTCCTGAGGAGTGGGAAAGATAAATTACATTCCGCTCTTCCCAAGGGGACCTGGGATGGGGAGGTGGGAACTCTTCTCAGAGCCGCCCTGGTCGAGCCTTAGAAACACAGAAGAGTCAATTCAGATCTTGTGTTTGCCCACTGCTGCTGGCAGTGGCAGTCTGCCAAGGGAGAAGTTCTGTGGAAAAGGGGGAAAAAATGTGTATTTCTTCCTCATAACTTGGCAACGAGGAACTATGTCAATAAAGATGGAAGAAAAAAGATAGCTTTAGTCTCAAAATCTAGTTGCTGATAAATACTGGTTTTTTTAGGATGACTGGTATTTCAAGAAGAGAAAAATAGGCATGGTTCTAAAGCACAGCTAAGCTGTCATGCTAACCATTGTTTAAGTAGAACTTTGTTTCATAACAGCAAAAAATACTCCCCAACCAAAAAAACTTCTCTTGGTTTCAAACTAAATCATGTTCTGGTGGTTGTACAACTGTATAAACTAACTAAAAATCAATGAACTATATACTTACAGTGGGTGAATTATATGGATGTAAACTATACCTCAATAAAGCAGATAAAAGTGAAAAAAATAAAATCAGATTTCAGAGTGGTTTTGTTGTATCTTTAAACTAAAAAAGAAAAATCCACTGAACCATTTTGCTCTTAATTCTTTATATTTTAAAATAAATGTTTTCTTTTAACTTTATTATGGAGAATTTTAAAAATACACAAAGGTAGATAAAATAGTTTAATGAACCCTCATATCATATCCATCACCCAGTTTCAACAATTATTGAAATTTTCTGTTTTTTGCTTTACTGGATTATTTTAAAGCATGTTCTGGCATCCATAAATTCTTCAGTATGTATCTTTAAGAGATAAGACTCTTAAAAATATAACTAAAATATAATTGTCACTTAAAAATGTTAAAAAAAAAATGTTAAATACCATTCTCACTAAAAGAATAGTCATTTAACATTTCCTTAGTATCATATCATAAATGTCTTTTTATAATTGTTTGAATCAGGAACCAAGCAAGCTGCACAAATCTTCGTGTCCTAAATAACATGTACCTAGGATCTTAGAGGCTAGGAGTTGTAATTTTAAATGTGATTTATTAACCATACGAAAGGTCTTATAAATATTTTCATGAAATCATAAAACAGCAGATGTAGTTTAGCCCAAATGTCCTGTGAAAATATTTTCACATGGAGCAGATCTTTCTAGCCTGTTTTAAAAGTCATTGATTATTAAGTCACTGTCCTAAAATCTAATGTGGAGAAACTGTACATATTGGTGTAGTGTATTCAGTAGGCAGAATACTTGAAGACTCTTGACTGTACGTGATAGAAACCAAATGTGTATGTGTAGATTGCTTTTGGGGGATTGCTTGTGGGTGGTGGTCAGCCTCATAATTATTCAGTAAATATGGGCCATTTATTTCAAGTGACTTATAGGTAGGTTATTTTGTCTTCACAATGAATATGCAAGTATTTGTTGGTAGTTGTGGCAAGTCTTGTTTACTTTTTGTTTTTTAAGACAAAAGAGCTGAAGTTAAAAAGTTTTAATTAGTTGTGCACAATCATCATTAATATTTTATCTGGACCTAGAATCTAGGTCTTTACTTGCAGTAGAGAATTATGCCTCTTAGAACACAATACTTCCAGTCATCACTTTAGAGCACTGCACTCTTAAAAGAATATTATTTGAGATGATTAATTTGTCAAAGGAATTGGAATACTCACTAAGAGGTGAAAATTACCTTGACAAATTGAATCTGAGACATTCTTTAGATGGTACTAAGAATAAAAATCCATCTTATTTGTTAGGCCGTATGATCACCAGGCACATTTATGAATTTCACATCTTAGAATTCATTCTGAGCTTATGTTATAAGAACTTATTTTCAGTAACTGATATTTAAATTTTGAAAATTTGCTGAGCACATCTTTCTCGTTCTTTAGCTGTTGCTAAACTTTAATGTGATACCAGGAAACCACATGGTCTGTTGAATTTAGGGCTAAGACTTAAAGCATAATTACATTCTCCCATTTTTCATGTGGAATTTGAACTTGTGCTTCCTCTTGTTTCCTCCTACCGCATGGTTAGAACTGAGCCTGCCAGCTTAAATGCAATGCGGGAAGAAATTAGTTAGCTGAGGCAAAGATATTAAACGTTAAATAGGATGTTGTATCATTTATGATGCTTTGGGCTGTAATTAATTTTCAAAAATCCAACACAAATGGGCTTCAATAATACAAAATATTTCTGGCTCACATAATTGCAAATCCAGAGGGAAGGCAGGTATCAAGATTGGATTATACAGATGAATAATAATATCAAGATCTGTGTTCTTTTCTTCTCTCTGTTGTCCCCTCTAAGTGCCTGTTTTGCCCCAAAGCTGGCTTCCAAAGTGACTGGAACTATGTGCGTTCTCATTTATGTACAGGAGGAGAGAGAGCATTCTCATTAAAAAAAAAAAAATGAGAGCTTTGTTTTCCCAGATGTGCTCAGCAAACCTTTGGCCATAAACTTGCATGCTCACTTGTGAACAATTGTTGACAGAGGGATTGGTATTACTTTGTAGGATTAAGAATTTTCCTAAGGCTGAGATTTAAGTTAGCTCCCTTGAAGTTCATAAGCTACGTGGGAAGGGGTGGAAAAGGGGCATGTTTAGAGTTCTTTTGGGAAGAAAGAAGGAGGAAATGGGGGGTATGTAGGCTACAATAATGCCCACTACAAGGTCTCTTTAATTTCAAGCAGCTTGTGAAAAAGTAAACTTTCTTCTAACTATTTAAATTGGCATCTTTGGCCGGTGGTCACCCTGGTGACTTTCATTTTGGTGTCTTTTTTCTTTGCTGTAGCTGGTCTTAGAACTGGGAGACCTAGCTGTCACAGGAGTTTCTGTGACTGTCATGATTTGCATCTGTGAGCTGAGAAGGTCAATACTCTCTGACCATATCTCATCCCTTTCTGCCAGGAAAGTCACAGCCCAGATAGCATTCATTTCTACAGAGTCAGGGTCTTGGGACCCTTTGCAGTCCCATAATTGGCCATATACACTGGTCTATAATCTCACTTGCTTTGGTCTGCTTTCAGCAAAAAGCTAAGAGATGGCTTCTCATCCTATGTCTTGTGTCTTTGCTCAGTAGTCTTTCTCATGGAGTCTGCACAAAATGTTTCTCTTAGTCCTTAGATCTTTCACCATAATTGTTAATCTCTTCTTAGGCCTCCCAACTCTTTTATTGGCATCATACAGAAGTTTGGACTATGTTCTTTCCTTTCCCTCCTGCCAGCAGTCTGGCTGCAATGGAAAGATACTTTCTGTTTCTCTGAACGCTGTTATTATATAGGCTTGCATATGAGGTTTCATAAACTGTATATTTACAGTTGGCATATTTGAGCCATTTTTTAAAAACAGGCATTCAAATTTCAGTAACTCTTCAGACTTTTTAAAGTCCTCTTCTGCTTTACTATCTTTTCATCAGAAATTTGGACTTCATCAAAATTTTAAACTCTGTTCGTCAAAAGGTACTGTTAAGAAAATGCAAAGGGAAGTACAGACTGAAGAAAATATTTACAATATACGTCTTACACATCTGACAAAGGGCTTGTTTACATAATATATAATGGATATATATATATATATCTTTTTAAAAAAAATATCCAATAAAATATTTTATGTAAAAATTCATTGCAGCTTTGTTTGTTATTGCAAAATATTGGAAACAACCTAACTATCCATACATAGGAGAGTGGTTAAATCAACCATGGTATATCCATATGGTGAAATACTATACAGCTTTATAAAAGAATGAGAAAGATCTCAGAATTGATAGGGAAGACATTTTAAGTGGAAAAAGCAGACTATAAAAGTATATTTATGTAATGCTACTGTTCATTTGAGGAAAATGAAAATATTTGCATATTTGTGCATATTCGTATAGGAAGGATAAGCCAGAAACTAATGAGATTGGTGACAAATAAGGAATGAACCCTGTAGTGTTGGACTGGAATAAGAAATAGCAGCATGGACTCATGATTTTTAATATGCATGCAGATATACAGATATAGATATATCTGTCTGTTTATCTATGCATGTATACATTTTCTTGTTCTGTCTTCTGAGAAAGCCCAGGAGCAGTGACACCCAGGAGCGATAATTATAACTAATGTCCAGATCTTGATTTCTAATGAGTACCATTCTCCAACAAAGGATCAGGATCTTTGGAGAAATGATTGAATTCAGGGCTGGGGTAGGGAACATACAGGATGGTCCTGGAACATGTTGTGGCACCAAAAAGTAAGTAGGTCTTTAACAAAAGTAATGGAGGCATTTCGAAAACACACAGGAGCCAATTTGAAGGAGCTCCCAGTGGCAAATCTGGGACAATATGAGCAACAAAATAAATGAATGATAGTAATGGGTTATAACCCATAGTATAAATTAAATGTCCATAATTCCATACACAATAAATACATAAATGAGGGGAAAGGAATAATTCTTCCTTACAGTACAATTCCATTAGTAAATGTAGAGGAAATGAGGGACGTAGAAAACCACCACTTGGCTAACACCACGGTAATAATTGCTGCAAGTAAGAATGATTAATGGATGCTAAATTAGTGAGTGAAAATATAAGGTGCAGAACATTTGCCTTGTCTCAAAATATCTCCCCACAAGATACTTATTAATAACAAGGGGAAGAATAACACTATAGTGGAGAAACTTGGCAGACACCACCTTAACCAAGTGATCAAAGTTAGTATCCCCAATAATGAGAAATGTCAACATCGTGTACCGCCTGGTATGATGCACTGAGAAGGGCACGGCATCTTATTCTTGCCAAAAATGCTTTGCCTGAATTGAAACATGAGGCAGTATCAGACAATTCAAACTAAGAAAAATTCTACAAAATAACTGGCCAGTACTCTTCAAAAGTGTCGAGGTCATGAACAACAAAAACCAAGTGACTGTCCCAGATTGGAGGAAGAAAACTAAGGAGACATGACAACTGAATGCAGTGTGGAATCCTAGACTGGATCCTGAACCAGGAAAAGGCCGTTAGTGGGACAATTGATGAAATATGAATAAGGTCTGTGGATTAGTTAACAGTATTGTATTATAATTCACTGGTAATTATACTGTGGTTGTGTAAGGTGTCAGCATTTGGAGCAGCTGAGTGAAGGGTATACAGGAACTCTGGACTTCTTTTCAACTTTTTTGTAATTCTGAAATTATTTCAAAATTGAAAGTTAAAAATATTAGCAAAAAGACTTGAAGACACACTCCACCAAAGATGCTGGCCAATAAACATGAAAAGATGTTAACATCACTAGTAATCAGAGAAATATGAATTGCAAATGAAAACCTCAATGAGACACTATTTTGCATCTATAAAATTTGGTGACAAAGATGGACATCACCAAATATCAGCAAGGATGTGTGTTAGCTGGAAGCCTCATAATTTGGTGGTGGGAGTATAAAATGGTACAACTCTTTTGGAAAACAGTTTCCTATAAAGTTTATACATACCCTATGCCTACCTAATATATACCTACCCTATGACCCAGAAATTTTATTTCCAAGTGTTTATCCAAAACGATGAAAACACATAGCCACACAAATATGTGTACATGAATATTCATAGTGTCTTTATTCATAATATGATAAGCTATGTATATTTATATAGTGGAATACTACTCAGCAGTGAAAAAGAATGAATTAGTGATACATACAACAATATGGGTGAATCCTAAAAATTTATATTGAGTGAAAGAAGTCAGACACAAAAGAGTGCTTACTGTTGCATTTATATGAAAACCAAACTATAGTGATCAGTTTGTGAAACTGGAATAGTGATCGCCCAGTGGTAGGCAGGGATTGGCTGTAAGGGGGTACAAGGGAACTTTCTGGGATAATGGAAATATTCTATATCTTGATTTCATGGCTGTATATATTTATCCAGATTTATTGAATTATAAGTAAATTTTATCTCAGTTAAACACAAGGCCCAGAATGGATCAGAATGCTTTGGTATTTAATAAGCTCTTAGTAAAGTTTTGAAGGAATTATAACTTAAGCAAGGATGGCATGTATAAAACTAGAACCTTAAGTTAATATTTATGTATGTAAAGCTTTCAGTAACTACTCTGTGGTAGATGCCTTAAGGAAATTTTACTATGTATTATTTTTGATTAGATATATCTTAGGAAAGCATAAAGATTTATATTTTATCTAAATTTTATTAATGTGTTTCATATTATGGATAGACATCTGAAAATATCTACTCTTAGGTCATTAAACTTCTGTATAAAGCTAGGACATTTATTGGTAAGTCATAAATATTCTTTTTGAAAGGGGGAAAATAACCTAATGAGTAATAAAGTAGAAAGCCAGATGTTTGAGTTCAGCTAAAGTAAGAGGGTAAAAATATTAGGATTATAATCTTCTACATGAGTCTGCTGTTAAATACCTTGCATTCACTTCATTTCCTCAGGAGATTGGTTTTTGTTAATAAAAATGTTTTTCATGTATTTTTTTTCTAGTGACATTTTTCTGGAACTAAGTAAATCTTTTAGTAGTATAGAATTGATATTGAAATTTTCTTTTCAAAAGAGCTCTAATTATTGTAAAATTAGTCAAGTTTTAATATTCACAAATTATACATAATTCATTAGGAGATGAGGGGAATGAATATTTTCTAAATGACTATTTGTGTCACTTTCAGCCGAGAAAAAAAATTAAACTCCTACAGAATTCATAAAATTATTATGTATAAACTTGAAAAACAATGTTCTAGAGATTAGGGAATTTTAATTTTTATATCTATCTTTTGAGGCATGATTTTATGTTGTTTCATAATGAATTATATTGGCAAACATTAACTTATATTTTCTAATGTGTAGGAGGATAAACTTTTCCAGAAACTTATACAGCATTTTATAGACTGTTTTATCAGTCATTCAGCAGAAAGTTTCTGTCAGTTGTCAAGCCTCAGTATGTTTCATGTAGTCCACCAGCATACTATGAATTTGGTGACAGGATTCTCTAGAATCTTGTGTCAGCTGGGGTAGGGGATGAGGAGATTGGATTCCAGTTAGAAGAGGAGGCCTTCAGGAGAGAGAAAGATAATCGATGTTTCATCAGCAGTATATATCTTCATGGCTTCTAGTCTGCCCAATGAAGCTTTAAGGTGCCAGTTTTATACATGACATCCTTGCTTAATTATAATTCCTTAATACTTAATTCCTAGTACTGTGTCCCTGTTTGTTCATCAGTTTTGCCTTGATTTAACAGAAAGAGGAAATACTTGAATAAAATGGAAATGAGATGCTAGAATCTCAACTCTAGGAGTTTTTTCTGAAGGTAACTTTCCTGAAATAAAGGCAAAACAAACTAATTTCCTCCTTTTAGTCAGGCCTTATCACATGTACTGTCTTTTACTCCTCATAACAATCCTGTTAGATATTGTTATTACCATTTTTAAATGAGGTCATTGAAGTTGTTAGTTCCAGAAGCTTCAGAGTTTTAAAATAAATGGCAGAGCTGGGATTCTAACCCATTTTGTTCACCTCCAAAGCTCAAACATTTTCCCACATGCCACGTTATCTTTTGAAGTTTGAAATCTGTTGAAATCCATAAAATGTGAAAAACTTTAAAACGATCTTCAGCTATGGAATAGAAGTACAGGACTCACTGTAGAGTTGAGAGAGAGCCTCATCTTCCACTGTGTCTGTAATCCACAATGGAATGCTGCCTCACTCTTTCTAAGTAGAGAGAAACATTTTGCACATGTATGTGACAAACATTCATTGCTTGCTTTGAGCTTTACTATGCATTAGGGCTGAAGAGGGGAAATAGATAAAATCATTGTGCTTTGAATGTCAGATCATAAAATAGTATAATACATTCTACTTTGACTAATATTTGGGTATGTGTATATAGATAGTCTTTTGTAAAACCTTTAAACTAAAATTCAGCTTGTCCCTTAATCATAAAATTTTTGACTATCCAGCTCATTAAATGTATTGCAAGATAACCTACTTCTTCCTGAGATTAGGCACTTCGATGTTGTCTATACTAGTTCACTCTTTTTTTCCTCCACTTTTTTTTTTTCCATTCTTTCTCTGGTTCATATTCTTCCCATCTAACTTGAGGTTCTCCACTCTCTGGTCTTTTCCTTTTTCACTTAATCCCTTTGTCAACATATGTTTGTGAATGTGTCCCAAATCAGCAAATTCCTCTCTCCAGCTTCAGTTCTCAGACTTGTTCTCCGCATGTTCATTTGCCTATAGAATTTTTCTGTGCTCATATTTTTCAGATGCCTAAGACAAAAGAAAATGAAAATTTAATTTCTGAGCCTTCCTGCAAACTTGGCAGTTCTCTCCAACTTCCGCATTACTATTAACGATAACACCATTATTATTTCAGGCACTAAGGTTTATAACCTCAAAGACATTTGGATTTATCTCTCACCTTTGTTCTTTATGTAAAATCAGTCTCCAAGTCTTATTAACTCTTCTTTTGAAATATCTGCTCTCCCTCCTCCTATCTATTCAGGTGTTTATTCTCTATCACTGGGCAGACTCTTCCCTGTTCCTAAAGTAACCTTACTACTGCTCGGCTGGTATTTCTCCAGTGCTTATCTCTTTGTGCCTTCCTTTAATAAGAGCTTATCATAGCTCAATAACAGTCTGACTTTGTCTGCTCTTAAATCGGATTCTACCTTAATCAACTACCAAATATTTATTGAAAGCCTGCCAGGCACTGTGGGGAATACACAGATTTGTATAATACACAGTCCATGTGCTCAAGCCGTTTACGGTCTAGTTGGAGAATTAAAACATATGTGTGAAAACAACACTAATAATACATGGTAGTGCTTAATGAGCACCAAATGAGTGCCTCCTTATGTGTCTTAAGCTGAGTCTTGGAGAATAATAAGAGTTATAGAAGCAGAGTAGGAATTCATTTGAGACTGGGGAGAGAGAATGAGTAGAGATTTGAAGAGGAGTATTTGTGGCTTAATGCATAGCTCTATAATAGTACTAACAGTCAGTGTAGGACAGAGGGGATGATAAGCTTGACATATGGGGCTGGAACCAGAATACCTGTTACTTCTCTATCTGTTCAATTTCTGTCTCCCACCCTTTTTCTTTAATTTCCAAGTAATTTCATTTTTATTTTAATTTTTGTTATTAATTATGACAGTTACTTTTCATCTTACATAAAGAATGTAAAAGAGAAATTAAAATAACATTTATCATCATAACTGTTTATACACTGTCATCTTTTTTTTTAATTTTAGTGTTTTATTCAAGTATGTTGACATACAATATTGTATTAGTTTCAGGTGTACAACATAGTGATTCGACATTTATTTACATTACAAAATGATCACCCTGATGAGACTAGTTGCCATCTGTCATCATATGAAGTCAGTACAATGTTTTTGACTGTATCCCCTTTTTAATTTTCTTTCTAAAGTATTTCTAAAGCATTCTAGTTCACATTATTTGTTCCTTTTTACCCAATTACCCATATTATCTTTACTATACATTTTTACCCTTGATATATTCTCCTTCCTCTCCCTCACTTTCTTTCTCTTCACCCACACATTTATGCATGTAGATCTAATCACATCCAATCTATTCCATGAGCTCCCAAGGGCGTAAGATGTTATCTGAAACGTCTTTGTATTCCCATAGCACCTAAGAAGCAGGTAAGCACACAGTACATGATTCATAAACACTTAGTTGATTTAATTGCAGTAAAATAAATGGCAAACTTCTACCTTCTCTGCTTCTTCCTAGTGAACATTTCAAATGGCAAGCTATAAAATTAGCTGAATTAAATAAGGAATCTCAATCAAACAGAATATAACCTGCTGTTTAAATTGTGTTGCTTTTATTATGTTTTGTTAATTACCTAAATGCTGTAATTTGTAATGAAAGACGAAGTGTACTGAAAAGTTTCAATTTTTAGTGATTAATAAATCAGTGTATACACTACTAGGTATATTGCTTCTCCTTTAATTATGATCTTTTAAAAATTTCAGGAATTATTATCACTTTCACCAGAGAGCAGAGTTACTACTAAAGAAAATATGAATTTGCCCAGCTTCTTCTTAGTAGTATTGGATAACCAGGGTGAATTTTTCAGGCAAGTTTAGGGCTCAAGTGGGCTTTGGGTTCATCTACTAAATCAACAGCAGCTTTTGGGTACTTAGCACCTGGCCCCCCTCCTAAGAAATCGGAATCTGTTAGGGAATTTTAATTGTTCATGCTCTCCTAATTCTCCATAATTGCAAATAATGGCAAATGAGTCTTCTTAAATGGTACTTTATGACTCTTCATAACATATATTCTAATTCCGATGATGTTTCATTTAATTTCAAGACAATATGTTCCATAGATTAAACAAACAAAAATCTTATTTGGTATCAATGAATTTTCTTTTGTTTCAATAACAATCATAATAATAGCTAAGCTTATTGGTTGCTTACTCAATGGGTGACTGAGTAACCCAGTAAGCTTAGTGATTACCAGACACGGTTCTAGCTCTTTATGTATTATATTAACTCATTTAATTCAAACACATATATATTGACACATATACAAATTTATGTTAGGTTACTATAATTATTCAGTATGAGAGTATTAAGATTATAGTACTATTTCTAAATTGGCTTTACAATGTAATAAAGATATGTTTTACCTCTGATTTACATCTTGTAGTTATTGGAGGTTTTGTTCATTTATTGTCTCAATAAATAGAAAAAAAGATAAACTTGCATCAGTTTGTTTTGAAGAATCTCTTCTAATTTTCTCTATCATTTCCTCTTCCAGTTTTTATCATCCATTTTCTTTTTCATTTGTAATATTTCATGACAGCAATTAAACAGACGGTGCCCTTCAAACTCCAGGATGTTTGAGAATCAAGTACAATGATTGAGAAAGAATTACTCTAGGAGTTGTACATCTATTTTATATAACTTTCTAGTGCTACTACTCTGTATGAAAATCTTGTTTGAGATTTAGCAGATGTATTCCAAAGAAAATTATTGGTGGGTTTACATCATAATAAAGGCTTACAATTTACCTTTCAAACCCCTCAACCACTGCCTTCTGACAGCAGTGTCCCAGAAGGTAGACAGTCAGCATGACATCGCATGGGGGAAACATCATCCAAGAGGCCATCTGTTTAGACCCATCAAATGCACAGGGTTTAACAGGTTTCAACAATAATCTCATCAGAAACTTGGTCTCACCTCTAGATAGTCTTTGCACGTATTTTCTCATTTGCTAGCTTTTTTGTTTCACTCATCAGCGTGTGATGGCAAAGGCCTCAAAGCCTTCAAAAGTGTTTGTTGAATCTGAAGTAAAGAAGCAGATGTTAAAAACCTGGGATTGGGGGGCCGGCCCCATGGCTTAACAGTTAAGTGCGCGCGCTCTGCTACTGGCGGCCTGGGTTCAGATCCCAGGCGCGCACTGACACACCGCTTCTCCGGCCATGCTGAGGCAGCGTCCCACGTACGGCAACTAGCAGGATGTGCAACTATGACATACACCTATCTAGTGGGGCTTTGGGGAGAAAAAGGGAAAAAAAGGAGGAGGATTAGCAATAGATGTTAGCTCAGGGCTGGTCTTCCTCAGCAAAAAGAGGAGAATTGGCATGGATGTTAGCTCAGGGCTGATCTTCCTCACAAAAGAAAAAAAAACTGGGATTGGGGCCGGCCCGGTGGCACAAGTGGTTGTGTGTGTGCGCTCCGCTGCGGTGGTCCAGGGTTCGCCGGTTCGGGTCCTGGGTGTGCACCGACGCACTGCTTGTCGAGCCATGCTGTGGCGGCGTCCCATATAAAGTGGAGAAAGATGGGCATGGATGTTAGCCCAGGGCCAGTCTTCCTCAGAAAAAAAAGAGGAGGATTGGCATCAGATGTTAACTCAGGGCTGATCTTCCTCACCCACACACACACAAAAAAACAGCTGGGATTAATCAGAGTCCACTCTGCGTATTCTTTCACATCAACACAATACACTCTCCCCATCCCTTCCACCAGCCTAGATGAGGAACAGAGATTCCTGCCACCAAACCCCTGCCCAGGAGAGCGCTGAAGCTCTCCAGATCTGCTCCACTTTCTTGTTGGTTGCACCTGTAGCCAGATTCCATGAGGAAGTTTTCCGTTGATTATAGATTTTGTTTGCTTGACTTGGGCGTATGAAAATGCTGGCCTCTATAATCACAAGTCCCTCCAATATTTCCTTAACTTACAGTTTTTTTGCCTCGGTGGTTCTCAAGCCTTTTGGTACAGCATTTCTTGACACACTTAAAAGTGTTGAAGATCCCAAAGAGCTTTTGTTTATGTGAGTTATAGCTATCTGTATTTTTCATGTTACAAATTAAAACAGACATTTTAAAAATATTTATTAGTTCCTTTAAGAATGATAGTAAAAACCCATTATATGTTAACATAAATTACATATTTTTATGAAAAATAACTATGTTTTCTGAAAAAAAAATTAAGAATGGCTTTGATTTATATTCTTATGAATCTTTTAAATATCTGGCTTAATAGAAGACAGCTAAATTCTCATGTTGTTTTGTTTGAGGTATACGAAGAAAATCTAGCCTCACACAGAATTATATAGTTGAAAAGTGGAAGAGTATTTTAAGAGCCTTTTCAGATAATTGTGGATACTTACACTAAAACTCTGGAAAACTCCATCGTATACTCATGAAAGAATGAGAGTGGAAAGTGCCAATAATGTCTTAGTATAATTATGAAAATACTTTTGACTTCTTGGACCCTCTAAAACAGCCTTTGAAACCCTAGGCCACAATTTGAGATCCCTTGTTCTAGTTCATCAAATGAAAGTTTAATTTTAATTTTAGAGTTCCATGCAAAGTTTAAACACTAGTTGGGCACTTGTATCCAGAATAGACAAAGAACTCCTAGAACTCAATAATAAGATGACAGACAACTCTCTTAAAAAAGAACAAAAAATTTGAACAGACATACACCAAAGAAGATACATGAATGGCTAATAATTCCATGAAAAGATGTTCAACGTTATTAATCATTAAGGAAATGCAAGTTAGAGCCATCGTGAGATTTCACTTCACATCCGTTAGAATGGCTATAATAATAATACCAAATAAAACATAATATTAAATGTTAGGCTGTGGAAAAACTAGAACTCCTCATATATTGGTAGTGGAAATGTAAAATGGTGTAGTCAGTTTGAGAAGCGATTTGACCTTTCCTTAAAACATAAACTTATCTTAAGACCCAGAAATTCCACTCCTAGAAACCCAATTCCAATTCCACTCCTATCTACCCAAGAAAAATAAAAATGTGTCCACACTAAAACTTATATACAAATAGTCACATGAGCATTATTCAATATAACAACCATGTGGAAACATCCAATGTCAATCAGTTTGTGAAGAAATGAACAATGTGGTATATCCATGTAATGGAATACTATACAGGACTAACTACTGGTACATGCTGCAACATGGATGAACCACAAAAGCATTGTGCTACGTGAAAAACACCAAAAGGAAAATACTATATATTATATCATTCCATTTCTATGAAATGTTCAGAAAGGTAAAACTAAAGAGACAAAAAACAGATTAGGGGTGGAGGAGATAAGAATTAACTGCAAATGGCATAAGACACCTTTTTGTGGTGATGGGAATGGGAATGTTCTAAAACCAGATTGTGGTGATGGTTGCACAAGTCTATAAATTAATAATCATTGAATTGTACACTTAAAATGGATGGAAAAATTTCTATTTAAAGAAATGCATATTTGAACAATAAGACAAGAGAAATACACCAAAATATTAACCAAAATAAAAAAATAAAACCACTAGACTAGTATTGAACTCTTGTTACCTATGGGAGAATATACGGTTATATCCTGTAGCCTTTGAGATCCCTTAGAACAGTAGCATTTCCTGTGATTCTGCAGAATCGTGTATCATTTGTATGATCAACTATTCAACTATAACACGTTTTTTGCTTGAGGATTCTCTTTGGACCACATTCTCAAAGTATTAATTTGTTTTTTCCATTCTATTTTTTTAATATGTGTACTTCCAGTGGTGCCCATGCATTCTTATCATTAAAATATTCTCATTTCCATTTTTTCTCATTAATGCAACCCCCATTAATTGTAACCACGATATTTGCCCTTGTTTTTGTACTTAAGCTTATAGCAAATTCACAGCTATAACACACTCCAGACACTGGGCTCCTGATGTCTTAAGAAGTTAAGATCAAATGTTGGTAATTTTTTCTTTTCTTTTGTACCACTCTGCCAAAGTTATATGGTACCCCTTAGAAAATTAAAACAAGACAACAAAACTATTCATCTAATTGAGTAAACCTCCCAGCAAGTAAAACTTGTAGCTGCAGTAGATTTGCCCTGGTTTTAAGAAGTTTTCATTCTCCTTTATATTCAAAGGTGCCATCGTTGAAGTACCTGGCAACAGATGTTCGTTACAAGGTCCACAGTCCGTTACACGTAGGTTCTGTCTGCCCCTTTAGATACCTAGTTCTTCTCCATGTCTGTCTTGTCTGTTGATAGCTCTAAGCTTCTTGAGTACTTGATAAGGAGCAAGCACTCAGTCCCAGTGAGAGGGTGAAAAACTTGAGACTTCTCTGGGTCACAGGGCCCTGGATCCACATTTGGTGTCAGAGACATGTAAGTAGGCAAAAGGAAGGAAAGACTGGCTAGTGTCAGTAGAGACAGTGGCAAGCGTATAGGCACGGATCATCTAAAAGAAAAGATGGAAGGAGGTAGAACCTCCATTGGAAGGGTAAAATTACGGTAGAAGAGTGGATCTGTCCCAGGAAGACTTCAATAGGGACAGTCACATCATTCAAGTGAGTTCTAAATAATCCGTTGAACTCACGGTCTCTGACAAGGGCAAGTTCAGGAAGACATGACTGGCCTTGTCCCCAGGCTGAAAATCTCTGAGGTGTAAAGTACCAGGTTGGACTCTGTGGGCCATGAGAGATTTTTCCTGTGCATGTCCTAGGAGCTTTCTGTATTTTTGTTCAAAGGTAGAAGCACATTCCGTGGGCAGATTGCCTTCCCGCGTGGTTTGCATTGGGGTAATCTGGGAAGGGAGATCATAACAGCTTCATATGGTGAGTTTTTTCTGAGCCAGAGACTTAAATATTTCCCAGAGCTACAAGGGGGAATTCTGACCACTGGGAACCCATTACAGTCAGGCAAATAAATGCTTTGCCCCAAATCAGTTTGGTTTATCGGTGCTTATTCTGTTTAAATGTATTATTTAAAGTTCTTACGTGATTTGTATTGCCTTTTCTAGCTGTCTTGCCACTCTTTGCTCTTGATGTGGTTTAGGCATCCAGTTTTAGTTCAAATTTGGCTCATCCCCAGCTCCATGGTGATAATTTTCAGCAAATATGGCTTTGGTAATAAGACTCTGGGTACCTTCTGGGACTTAACTTCCTGTGAGCCTGATCTGTAATTTGGTGCCTTTAAAAAACTTGCCTGTGATTGTGAACATGAACTAAGTAACAGGTCCACACAGGGTGATCTACATTCAAGATATATAAGCTCTTTATCAGTAGGAGCATGTCTGATAATACTTGGTTCCACAAAGCAAGGGTCTGGGCATATAGTAGGTCCTCATTGTACTCCAGAAACACTAGTGGGAAACTTTTTTTTTTAACATCAAGATGCCTGTGTCCCATGTCCAGCGATTCTGATTTAGAAAACTGGAGAGATCTGTATTTTTAAAAAATCTCTGATAAGGTTCTGATGGCCAGCCAGGGTTGAGAACCACTATGTGCACGTGTGGCCCCCAGCATGTAGCATGGAGCCCACAGCCAGTGTGCTTGTGTTCAAATCCTGGCTCCACACTTCCTGTCTGTTTACACTTAGGCAAGCTGACTGCTCCAAGCCTCAGTGTTCTCATATGTAAAATGAAGATGATAAGAATATTTCATAGAGTTGTTGTCGTAGTTAAATGATTTATGGTAATTGACCATGAAGCGCTTTTTCCTCGTTTGACAATTTCTCTAAATCAGGGGCCAGATCTGGTCCATATTCTGATACATAAAAAAATACATGAAATTCACATTTGAGTGTCAGTGAATAAAGTTTTGTTGGAATGTAGCCATACTCGTTCATTTACACGTCTTCTATGGTTTCTTTCACGCTATAATGGCATAGTTGAGTAGTTGTAATAGAAACTGTGTCCCACAAAACCAAAAATATTTACAGTTTGGTCCCTTTACAGAAAATTTGTCTACCCCTCCTCTAGGTCCTTGCAATTCTCTAGAGCCTAGCAGGTTAATCATACCTTCTCTCAAATAGGACAAAGAATGAAGAAGTCTTTTTGCCTTGATGTTCTTGTTCTTTTGATGCCCAGTGTTACTTACCAGGGTATGTCGAAGGAAGCACAAATTCAGTAGCTATTTTAATCCTGATGTTACAAACGTATATCTTTGGTCATGTATGGCATTGCTGTGATTCGAGTTAATAAATTACCTCCACCTTCTCCATATTGTTTATCCACAGCGTTTGCTTCCTCACAAGGAAGGCCCGGATCAGCTTCGTAAGCTTGCCAAGCAGTCACCACCAGCATACAGCAGTTCGTGGATAAACGCCTCAAGGGCATTTAATAACATTTGCAGCTTAGTGAACTGGAATGGTTTTCCAGAGAACTGCGAGTCGATTTGAATGTTTTTCCCAATACTCTATGCAACACCAGAGGCATATAGCCGTGAATCCCAAGGACATAAGGGTAACTGAATTCAGGGACATGTCTGTGTTCTAGATGCCCTGTTTTCTCGTCTCATACCCCGAACGAGGTTTATATCATCTATCCTAGTGCCAGTTTCCAGGATTTGTTGTGAATTCTTAGGGTATAAAAATAAAAATCCAAGTACAGAAGACCAGATTCCTGCCCAACAGTGCTTCAGTGGAGAATTCACTCCACTCCAATCCCCCATCCGGTTGTTGGTGGCTGCGTGCAGCCCCAACCCCCACACCTGGGTACTCTTGTCGTTTCAAGGGTCTTAAACTGATTTCCCCAGATTGAAATCCAGCCTGTGGAGGTGTTTTGTTTGGCCATTACAAATTTTTTTTTTTTAATTAGTTGCCAGTATTTAAAAATAAGGAGACCTCACATAAAATCTGGATGCCCAGCCTCTCTTGAAGCAGTGGAAGATCTGGCATCACCGCCCCTGCATTCCCACATGCCAGCAGTTGGCAAGCCCTGAGTAGCAGCTGTAGCAGCTGCTCTTTCCTTGAGCCAGGGCCCGCAGTCTTTCACTGCTTCCCTCAATTCATGATCTCATGGCCCTAGCCTCATTGCAGCTAACTGGGCCTCACCTTTCCTAGATGTGGCTCAGGTAGTCCTTCAGGAGTATAATCGTCTCTTCCTTTGTTCCTTAGTTATAGGTAATTTTCAGTTGTCCACCTGAAATGCTAAGTGGTCACAAAGCCAAATGCATTCATTTCGACCTAGACTGTGATTTGGGAAATCTTTTAGTTTTCTTTTGTTTCTAGGGTTGAAAAAAATGACCCAAATTGTAAAAAGTGGGTACATAGTTGTTATATTTCTCTGTAGTTTTCTGTGTGTTGTTGTTTTTTTAAAGCAGAGCAAAATAAAAACAGCCCAGTTAATATGATGGACTGACAACCAGGAGATGTTGCTTGGTTCAAGGCTCAACTTTATAATCCATATTAATAGCTAAGCTGGTTGTTTATCTATTCTGCTAAGCACTATACTTGGCACCTTAAATATGTTTTTTTCTGTCCTTTTCCATAATCTGGCAGGGTAGATTATATTTTTACAATTATACAGATGAGGAAACTGACCATAAGAAGTAAAATAACTTGCTCCAAGTCATAGCTAGTGACTAGATGAGTTTGATTTCAAACTCAGATCTCCTGATTTAAAGTCTAGTGTCTTTCTGTTATCTCTGTGATCTTGGATAAACTCTAGTTTGGAATGAACTATTTTTCTACAGCTTTACAATTATATAATTTTCTAAAATAAACAGACAAAAACCTCTATTTTCTTCTATAAGAAAAAAACTTTCAATTGAGTAGGTGAAGGTGGTATACCTAGAATTCAGACTTAAGGAGAACCATTTATACCGTTTTCCACTGCCTTTTTAGAGTTCAAGAACAAGAGGGCTATCCAAGTTGAAAAGTATTCCACAGACAGTCACGGCGACTGCAGTTTCATGGCATATTTATTATATGGTTTCACTGGATGAAACAGAATCAGATTACAAAGATCTCATTTGCAAAATTTCTAAGAACCTTGCATGCCCTATTGAAGATGATTTTATTTTAACTTTAATCGGAATTCAATTTAAATAATTGAGTGTTTTTAGGCAGAATGGCTGTCTGAAATGTAGTGTTTTCTTTTCTTAAACTATTAGATTGGATTGACTTAAAGGTTGAGTACCTGTGAAAGACCATATCCTTTGGAACTGCTGCATAATAATGTTCAGCTTTAATTTCATATGAGATAAACATATTCAGTTCAGAATACTATAAATATTAAAGTGGAAACCTGATTCTTTAGTAATTTATCATATACTCCAAACCTACATAAGAATTCCATCAGTTTTGGGGGTCACTTTCTCACCTTTGTCTGACGTTCCTTGGACTTGAGAATCATATCTGCTGATTTCTGCTTTTCCTTGGGTGTGGCAGTATGACTGTCTTTACTAATATTTTTTGATATCTTTATTATGCTGATTTTAGAATTAATTCCATGACTTCATTGAATTTTACCATACACTCATTTAACTGATTTGTTCTGAGTCCTATGTAGAAGGCACTGTGTGTGCTGTGTGGGACCATGTTAAGGCAGCTGTGACCCCACCTAGGGAGGTATGGTCTTGTCTGAAAGAAAAGATCAACGTCCTTCTCTCTTCCTTCTCGGCTTGGAGAAATTGCATTTCTCCTTTAAGGTCCAGTTAAAAGATGACCTCTTCATCAAGCCTCTTGATCACCACTTGCTCTCTCTCCTTCTTCCCTCATTAATTTCTTCCTCCTCTGTGAGCTCATAACACTTTTTTTTTCAACCTTATTGAGGTATAATTGACAAAGTTATATTTAGAGCGTACAACATGATGATTTGGTATACGTGTACATTGTGAAAGGATTCCCACTATTGAGTTAATTAACAAATATATCACTTCATGTATTTATCTTTTTTTAATTTTTTTTTCTTTTTTAGTGAGAACACTTAAGTTCTACTCTCTTAGCAAATTTGGTTTATACAATACAGTGTTATCAATTGTAGTCACTATATTATATATTATATCCTCAGACCTTATTCATTTTATCACTGAAAGTTTGTACCCTTTTACCAACCTCTCCCTATTTCCCCACCCACCAGCCCCTGGCAACTGCCAGTCTAGTCTCTGTTTCTATGGGTTTGACCTTTTTTTTTTCCTTAGATTCCACATATAAGTGATACCATTGCAGTATTTGTCTTTCTCTGTCTGGCTTATTTCACTTAGCATAATGCCCTCCAGCTTCATCCATGCTATGCAAATAGCAGGATTTCCTTCTTTTTTAAGGCTGAATAATATATCATTATATGTGTATATATATGTATATATCTTCTTTATCCACTCATCTGTCAATCAACACTTAGGTTGTTTCCATACCTTGGCCTGTGACTAATGCTGCAATAGAACACGGAAGTACAAATATCTCTCGAGATAATGTTTTCGTTTCCTTTGGATATATACCCAGAAGTGGAATTGCTGGATCATATGGTAGTTCTATTTTTAATTTCTTGAGGAACCTCCATAATGTTTTCCATAGTGGCTGCACCAGTTTCCCACCAGCAGTGCAAGAGGATTCCCTTTTCTCCACATCCTTGCCAGCATTTCTCTCTTGCCTTTTTGATAATAGCCATCCTAACAGGTGTGAAGTTCATAATACTTTTTATACCTTAGTGCATTTGGTCATAGTTGTATGTAGTTCTGTGAGCTCCTTGTGAGTAGATATTTTTTCCTACATCCTGTTGTATGCTCAATAAACACAATGTCACACAGTAGGTGCTTATAAAGGGGACAGAGGCTGAAACCATGCCATTATAAAATAATTTTGTTTTATCACAAATCATTTGTATCATAGGATTAAACTTGGGTTAAATGAGAATTTATTTTTTTCCTCTTGTTGTTTAAATTTTCATTTCTTTCAAATGAACTTCTCATTCACTTGCAGATATTTCCTTGGCCCCCTGTGTATATTTGCCTTATTATATGGTGATATACTAACTAATGACTCCTCTGGGGCAAGATTTTAGATGTGAACTCCTACTACTCTGCCAGCCTGGGCATTGAGAGTTTGGGAGGAAAGTGCAGTTTTCAGCACAGGGTTGGTGTATCAGCTGAGAAAATGGGGCATTCCTGCCGCAGGCACTAGCCTACTGCTAAACAAGAGGACTACACTCTTTACTTCTGAGAGTAAGGGGGTAACTGCCTGAGCCGTATGTATTTAACACTTTCCTAGACTAGGCGATATGGGGCTCTATTGATAGGTAAGCCATGCTCTCTACCTTGAAGGTGTTCTGATGTAGAAATGAAGAAATGACATACAAACACCCGGCCTTCACTTAGGGAAGAAGGCAGTAATTGCCAGTAAGAATTTGCCAGGGCGATAGGAACAACATGAAATGGGAGTAATTTTAAGTGTATGGTACTCTTGCAAATATTAGTTAAGATAATGCTGTGCTACGGGGCTCAACTCATAATAGTTCTCAGCCAACGTTAGCTGGGTCCCTGAGGTTCAAATAAAGTGTGAGGGTGTTTCAGAGAGAGGAGATATCTCTCCAAGGTCGTTGAAGGTTTCAGGGAAAGTTGAGGTTTAGTCGGGGCCTTAAACGTGTGGAAAGGATGTGGGAGTGTTCTGACCTTAGTCTGTAGAAAGGGAGGAGGAATGGGTTGATGATAATGGCCAAAGGCTCCATTACTTCAACATTTATGCAAATTCCATTAATTGGTGGTTGATTATTGTTATAGATAATAAAACTATGTCCTGCAGAAGATTGAATCAGTCCAGCTGTATATGCATTGCTGGTATCTGGTGAATGCCATCCACCTTGTTTTGACAGATGGAATTCAGAGCTGGGAAAAAATAGGCTATTTTTGGCCCACATGCTGTATTTTGTGTATCGCCCTCCTGCTTCATATGGGCACCTTATCTCACGTAACTTGATCTAAGGTGTTAACCACAGTACTTCTTTCTTTAATATTCTTCCAGCAAAGCCACAGCTTATCAAGTATAATAATCTCTCATTTTTCTTTGACTTAAAATATTATTTCTAGACTTTTTTCCAACACATTTTATCAATTTTGGAATTGCAACATAAAGATAAATACATAGACAAATGGCCTCCTTAAAAACTTCTAGGACTGCAGGGAGTAGGGAAAAAGAGGAGAGCAAACCTTTCATTTCTGCTTTTCTTTTATCTTGGAATACATAATGAAAAATTCTAGATTTTTTTTTAGAACACAGCTTCAAGATTGTAGCATGATTGCTTTTTAACTTTCAACACTGTTGAAGTTATTTAAAATATATGTATGAATAGATATCTATACACTTATGTACACAATTTTATTTTTCTTTGTTTTTTATCTCCTGGAGTACTTTCCTTAGAAGTATTTTCAAAAAAGTAATTTCCTTTATCTTTGACTGCCTTTCTCATCAAAGGCCTTGGTGACTGCTTTTGAGTTCTTTTAACTAATTTGCAATTCTAAGCATCTTATGTGGGATAAGGACAGTGATTACAGCTCCCTCTCCTGTCTTTAGCAATTTGCTCTTAGTTTGGCTTTGCCAGTTAAACTGTATATTTACACAGGTGACAGGGTAAGGCTCCATCGCCCTATTTACTGCCTGTTCATTCTAATGATGACTTTATATCTTTCCCTCAACTGGTCCTCTTTTCAGTCCATAGAAGCAAAAAGATAGAGACACAATAGAGACCATCTAATCCCACCTCTACATTTTATAGGTAAGAGAAGGGATTTAGAAAGGCTATAACTTGACCAAGATGACCAGCAAGTTAGTGATTTACAAAGATTGCAGAGGAACTTATATATGAAAATGTTTACCATATTAAAGTAATAATTTATTGCTCCTCATGGATAGAAAAGGTGTTAAAAAACCACATCATGATTGCTTTGCACTTTTATATCTCAGGATTTCTTCATTCTCACAGCATGGTACTGTACTTATAACACATCTAGACAAATAGGAATAAGGTCAAGAGTCAAACGGCATAGCAGTCGCCAGCCGCAGTCCAGGGGAATCGTTGGCATGAGGCCTCAGAGATCATGTAGCAGATGGACAGGGCTTAAGAATAAGAATCCAGGTAGACAGTTGGCATGTTGAAGTTTTACCCATGGTTTGTGGAGCTTACACCATGTTGTGGAATACAAGGATAAAGGATGAGAACTAGTAAGGACACCCCAGCAATGTCAGACAGGTGCCTGAGAAAGCAACTTGGGTGAGGGACCAAAACCAAGGCCCAATCCTGCCTAAAACCCAGCTCTTTTTCTCTCGTTAGGAGTATGCATAAGGAACCCTGGCAAGTGAGGAAGCAAATTACCTTGTTATAATGGCTTGGGGAGAATATGAAAAATTCAGAGTTAGTCAGGTGTCACACCAAAGCAGGCCTCTGTCTGCCCACCTTCATTCTCTGTTGGCAAAAAGGGACCATCCTCTAGAAGCCAACCCATCCAGACCCTCCTCTAAGAGGAGGACACGGAATGGAAGGACCTTGTTAACTTAGGACCTGGGGTCCACTAAGGAAACTTAGGCATGGGAAACTCTTTGTCCAGCAGTGCAGTAGTGCTGCTCGGGAAGTGCAGACTCGGGAAGCCAGCATCATAGATTGGGGAAAGGCTGGAACATTCTAGGAACTTCTAGCCATAAGCACGATCAACCCAGGACCTAAGGCTAGATGGGACCTGGAGATGGGAGACCTAGAAGAGCAGGGGAAGGCCCAGGCAGATGAGGGCTGGAAGCAACCATCCCAGGCCCATTTAGATTCTCCAAATAAACTAAAATTCAGCTGCCACTTTCCAGTTACACACGTCACTAAAATGAATGCGTCTCTCTCGTTTACAAATGATAGCAATGATAGTTAGGCAGTCAATTTGTAAATCTATATACTTTCTTGATGGTTGGATAAAGCGATTTTTGTCCGTTCCTCATGACAAGCTCTTGCTTTTTGACAGAGAAAAAAAGCATAGTACAATCACGAATAAACTAAATTATTTCTATAACGTCTCATCTCTTCTGTATAAGAGAAATGGTGACAGGAATTAGAAAAAGAAACTATCTTTGGAAATGAACGAAGGTAGTGATGGGGCAGACTAGAAAGGCCTGGGATATGAAACCAGACCTGCTCACCAAGGTGGGATAATAACTGGAGCGTGGATACAGGTGCTGTGAGGAAATACAGCCCAGAAGGCAGAGCGCAGAAGCCCCTGTGGTTTGGGCAGGACCTCATGAGAGTCTTTGAGTGCAGGAAGAGACAGGTGGGCTCTCGAGAAAGGCAGGTGTCAGAACACCAGTCTTGGGGCTGGACTTCAGAGCGAGCCAGGGTGTTAAGAATTTGGTCCAATAAGAATTGGGGTAGTAGGCAGGCTACAAGACAGACAATGAGGACACAGGGGAATGAGGCACAAGCCCAGTTAACAGAAAGGGAACCTGAAATGCAGACATAATTAGTAGAAAAGTGACTTAACACAGAGATCCCAGGTTTGGAATAGAGGGACTAGATTCTTCCTGCCCAAAGTCAGGAATGGCTGGGGCAAGGCTAAATGCAGCCCTAAGGGCAGGATCTCATTCCTGTCCCCATTTTACTGATGGGGAAACTAAAGCTTCGTGAGGTTGACTGACATCAGCTCTCGCAGTCGGGGTGGTGAAACCAGGTGGGAACCAGGCAGTCTGCTCCAGTAACAGGACCCCACTTCCCAATCTCCCTCTCTAGGGATATGACGTTGGGGAAGAGCAGATTCGTGGAGCACCTCTCGTGTTTTAGGCATGGTGCTAGGCATTTTAAGTACACTATTGCATTTGTTCTTTATAATCCCTTCTCAGACAAGTTTCGTTATTTTATGATGAGAAAATACAAGGTTAAATGGCTTGCTCGGTGTTACATAGCTGGCAAGTGACAGATTCTGGATGTAACTCATGTGTGTCTGACCCCAAAGCCCATTATTACATTATGAACTACATTAGGAACTTCTCTTGTCCTGAGTTTCAGCTGTAAATAAGGACCAAGCTGTTTTCTAAAGGGGAAGTTCTTTGATTTTAAGCAATTTAGTCAAATGATCAAATGTACAAGGTTAAATGTGCAAGTACAAAGCTTTCTTAGAAAGCAAGAATGAGATATTTTCATGCTTGTTACGATTTTAGGATTGCTTCTGAGTGACTTGGCAGGCGAGCCTTTGGGTGAGCATAGGGTTTTGTCAGACCTGGGTTTGAATCCTGACATCACCACTGGGTGTGTGAAGCACCACGGACAGCTGTTTAACTTATTTCCTCATCCAGGACATGAGGACAGTAATACCTATCAAAAAGGTTATAGTAAATATTAAATATAAGAATATAACTTTCCTAGTCTAGTAGCTTAGAGCATAGTAGCTACTTAACAAATGTTAGTCCTCTTCGCTTCTGTCTCACGCTGTCTGTAATATTCCAATGGCTGCTCCAATTGCTTATGATCTGGTCCCTCATCCACGCCTGCCCTTCTCCTTCTCAGCCAACAGCTTGCTCATTCCACAAAACAATTTCCCACAGTTCCTCTCCCCTCCACCGTCCCTCATCTGATTCTAATCTTCAACTCCAAGTGGTAAAATAACCTTACACAAAGTTCTAGTGTATGCAGATTTATGTTTTGTACCACCTTTTCCTCATAAGCACAAGAATTTTTGTTCAAACATACTAAAATTGTGAGTCATTTCTATTGGGAATAATTGGATAAAGGGAGACTGGCCAGTTTGGAATGTTAAAAAAGAAAATATCTACTCTGCTTTGGCAACCGAAATAGGTAACTCAAAGGCTGCCCTTTTCATCTCAAGCAGACACATCATCTGCTTCTTTGAGACAATGATGGGACCCAGGAGGCAGTAGTTAACAACTTTGAGTTATAAAATCAGAAAGGTGTGGAATATTTGCATGGAGGCCCAGAAAGAAATAATTTAGGATAACTTCAACTGTTCTCACTTGGATAATGAGTGGATGTCGAAGCAATTAAGATATGGAAAAACACATCTGGGGCTAGGGAGTAACAAAGATGAGGATGTTTAATTGGAAATTATATCTCCTAACCATCCTCTTCTGAAAAAGTCATCCAGATTCTGAGCTTAACCAGTCCCTTTGCCATTACTCCAGGATATCTTCCACTGAGCTGCCAGAGTGAACTTCCTAAAACACAAATTAGACCTGGACTCGCGTCCCCACTGCCTAAAGATTCATGTCTGCACTACATAGCTTGGCACAGCAAGTCCCCACAGTCTTATTTTTTACTACCTCCACACACACTCCTGTGCTCCAGCCACACCAAGCTCACCCTTCCCTGAATATATGATGCTCTTTGGCAACATTCATTTTTGTAATATGTTATTTCTCTAGTTAGAAGACTCCTCTAACTCCCTTCCCATCCAACAAACATTGCTCAAGAAGCTGGCCTGATGTTATTTCTTCTAGGAAGCCTTCTCTGACTTCTGAGGCAAAGATCATCACTGCCTCTTCTGTTGCTGTAGCACCGTGTCCATGTGCTGTTCTTGCCCCAGGATATGATTTGCTTAGGACCCTGTGTCCCACGTTAGACCACATATGATCCCTCAAGGATGGGGATCTCATCTTATTCATCTCTCAGCCCCTGTACTGATCACAATAACTGGCATGTAATTGCCACCCAATAATTATTTCTTGAACTAAGTAGTAAAAGAACAAGCAAACATATTGAATTAATAGTGCCTAACTTAACAAACAACACACATTTACTGTGGTTAAAAAACATGTGTTCTAGAAAACCTCTGGAAGGATACAGAGACACTGATAACAGTAATTGCCGCTGGGGAAGGGAGCTGGGGAAGGGCTGGAGGACAGGGGAGGGAGCGAGAACCTTTTCACAATATGCCCCATAGTACCCCTTGAAATCTGTATTCAATTCAATTCAATTCTGTATTCAATTCTTGAATTCTGATTGAACCATGTGCATGCATTATATCATTATATACCCAAAACTAGTTTAAATTAGTGTGTGTGTGTGTGCGCGCGCGCGCAAAACAACCTCATGTCGAATGGTTTCATAATTTCTTTTCTAGCAAAAATTTAGATTGTCAGTAGAAGTTTGTGTGCACTTGTCCTCTATTTCCAGCTCTCATCTGGGTTTCATTTGGGTTTCGAGCTATATGGGTGTTTAGAAAGCAGCCTCTGGCCGATAAAGACCCACTGAGCTGTATTGAGACCTTCAAATCTTAACAAAGAGTTTGAGGCCAGAGTGGCTAACAAGAGTTACCTCTCTCTGTCCAGGCCTCATTTCTACTTTTGAGATCTTGGGGGGTTCGCTGGTTGGGCAAAAATGAATGAAATCTGATCATTGAGAACCCAGCACAGAGGATTTTTCAATTCTTGCGGTGCTGTGCACATGTCTGCTTTGAGGTCTGGGGTTTAGAAGGTGCGTTTGGATCAGGCCGAAAGTGGTGGATTGGGCAGTCCGTAAGTTTGCCATCCTATTCATATCTCAGTTGAGGCTGAGACTGGTAGGTACCCCTAAGTTCATGCAGTTTCCTTTTCCAAGAGTCAGAGTAGTTAGTGATGTTTTAGTGTACGAGTTGTCCTTTATGTGGTAGCCTAAATGTTTTTCACTGCAAAAACATTTCTGTTTCTGATCCATTTTACCCTCTAGGTATAAACATCTTAAGGATACTTCTGATATGTATGGAGCCATAGAGTAGGTGCTATAATGAAAGAGCTCCATGTATGAATCCCAGCTAAGCTAGTCATGTGATTTAACCTCTCTGTGTCTTCATTGACAAAATGGGGGTAATATAACCAATCCCATAGGGTCCCCCCCATAGGACTTTTTAATTAAAGATTAAATTATACGATTGGTAAAGCACCTGTCACATAATAGGAATTCAACAAATGTTAGTTCCCTGCTCACTGCCCTAAATAACTTATTAGTTTATCTAGATAACAGATGTTTTTGCATAGTGAAGTACAGCTATGTTAAATTCCTACTATTGAATGTGTGTAGGGTGTAAGTCACTCCTCCTGAAAAAATGTTCCTTGTTCCTTGTTGATAACTTGTGTTTTCTTATTGCATGTCTTCGTAAATGTTTCTCAAGGTTAAAAGCTTACAGCAGTTGGCTTTTGTCGTATGATATTTTCTTTGATTATCTTTCACTAAAATATGGAGAGTGCCTAAAATTTAAGTCTTGATGACTAGAAGTTATATATTTTTTTAAATGAAAAACTAACACCTTTCACACTGAGAAGAATGTTTATCTGGGAATTTTGTGCTAGGGAAGAACTCGTGAAACACCACAGGGAAAAAATAAGCCCGATCTGATTTCTAAGTTAAAATCTTAGAATCCTAAAAACATAACTTCAAAAGATTTGTGTTTAAAGGTGGCAAAGGCAACCTATACTTACTTCTCAAGTGAGTTTTTTCTCCCCTGGCATTTTAAAGCATGTTAATCCAGGCTCACTCATAAACCTCAGCGGCAGGGGATCATTGTTCATTGGTTTATTATGGGCAGACCGGACTGGTTTAAACTGAGCAGGGCAAGTTAATTATCAAATGTTTTAGCTGGCTCTAACA
This sequence comes from Ceratotherium simum simum, assembly GCF_057802395.1. NCBI lineage: Eukaryota > Metazoa > Chordata > Mammalia > Perissodactyla > Rhinocerotidae > Ceratotherium > Ceratotherium simum. Next base: position 37,309,643 of record NC_141911.1, read on the forward strand.
ATGAGTAACCAGTTCTTGTTGGACACGGTCTTACCAGGCAACATTATAAGATGTAGGGAGGGGGGATGGGAAATCGCCCATCAGAATCTGCAATGCAGGACTTTGCCGGGACTGCCCTAATCTGTTTCCCAGGTTGTTCTAACCAGTTCAAGAGCAGTTAAACAAGGTTATGTAAGTGACATGTGATGTAGCCCAAAATAGTGACTGCAAACACAGGCTGCTGTTGCTGGGCAGTTGTCAACTGCTTTAAAAAAAAAAAAAAATCCTCCAGCAAGACAACAAATGGACCTTTAAAAATGAAAAAGAGATTTAAAGCAAAAAGTTAATTTTAAAAGGGATTTGATGAAATAGCCTTTCTGATACTGAAAATGAATGACTTTTTTGAAAAAGGGAAACTTACAGTGTACATAAGGTCAGGTTATTCCAGAGTATCTGTCAGGGGTAGTCAAGTGAAGAGGATTCTTAAAAGTTTGGTTCCCTGCTAATTCACAGAGTTACCATGTTTTAACAAACAGCAACAACAGCAAAAGCATCAGACTTGCTAATGGCTTCAGGCGTGTAATAAATTATTGAGCAGTATATCATTCAGATAGTGATATATATTAAACTATTTTATAAGTTATTGTCCCTTTTAGTTAAATTCTCTTGTAAATTTGAGGTGTGAAAAAGAAAGTTATATTATACATAACACAGTAAACATGAAAGTAAGAGGCTATGGTGAAATTTCTTTGACAGATTGTTTTTTAAAAGGAAAACAGAAACAACAACAGAAGGGGGTTTAAAATATGTCTTAACTGTCATCAAGAGGATTGTGCCCCAACATTTGGATCCTCACAGTGACCACATCCTCTGGGTTCCCTACCTTGTAAGAAGCTGCAGATCTGGGGAGTCAGGAATCAGGGAGCAAGAATCTGGGGAATTGGGCAGAGGGGGACCATAGGCTCCTTGTTGCAGGATTCAAGCTTGGGAACTCACTTGGTATCATGTCCTGGGTCGTTGAGATCCAAGTCTCAGGGACTCTGGTGTTGGGCTCTCTCTTCATCTCTAAGGGACCTGTGAAATAGCACCACTTTCCCCACCCAGATTCTGAACAAAGTGAGAAATAAAACAAACGAGCGGCTGGTGGAAGATAAAATATCAACTTTTTTTTGGTAAATAAGTTGAAGGATATGGCTTCATGGTAAGAACAAAAAAAAAAGGTGGGAAGGGCCTGCTACTTGAGCCCCAGAATTAGTACAGGTACAGGCAGTGCTGGATCAGGACAGCACCCCTTCCAAGGCTGGAGGCTGCTCTTGCTCGCTGAGGGAGTTCTCCCCCAAGAGGAAGAGGATGGTGCTGAGGCAAGTCAGATTTGTTCTTCTCAGACTTCCTAATCAAGGCGGAGTGAGTAAAGTAGGTAGAGGCCTGAGGTGCTGCGTCCATGGAGCCTGCTCCACCTGGAAGGAAACATGAAGGAGGGAAGGGGGCAGAAGTGTTCCCCTCCAGGAGGTCCACTCTGAGACCCCAGGCACAGCTTCTTCGAGGAGATGGAAGAGGATCAGGGGTGCTGGGCAGGGGCAGATGTCGATGTTCAGTCCGTTCTTATTTTCTCTATTCAGTCCCCCACATGTAAAGGGCTGTGCTCCCAAAGTGTGATGAGAAGTCGGTTTTTCACAGTGTAGAACTTTTGGGATTCTCTTCAGTGTAGAATCACTTTAATTCCCTGCCTGGTTAAATGCCTGCTGATAAGATCGGGTTCAACCACCTCTTTCTCTGTGCGTCTTTATTTAAAGATTCTAAAAACTATTTATAGGCATCCACCCTGGTGTCCTGGTTCTTTCCATATCTGCTTTTACCTGAAAACTTGAGTATTTTCTTGCTAAAAGGGGACTACCCTGATTATCAGCCATGCTTATGGCTTAGCTCTCAAGTGGAATAAAAGAGGATAGCGTATTTTTCCAGATGTAGTTAGAGGCGCAGAACACTGCTGAGGAGTTGAAGGAGGTGTATCTGTACATATCACTGAAGATGAAATTAGTCGAGCGGGAGAAAAGCAGAAATAAGACTTCTTCCTAAGGTCACAAAAAAACAGTAATAGGGAAGATTTGCCACAGGTGCTGCCGCAGCCTAGGGCTGGCCCTCAGCCAGGGTCAGACAGGCAGGGGACCACTGGCTGCATGCTGCACGACCTGTCTGCACTTCAGGACTCCTCTAAGGATGGTGTTTGTGATTCAGGACACACCTCTAGGTCTGTATGTGTGAACAGAGATACAAATGTACAAAGTGACCAATCTTGGAAGTTTTTCCATTTTGTTAAAATAAGCCACAAAATATATTGTCTTTCAAACCAATAGTAATAATAATGGTAAAACACCAACAATAAAAACATCAATAAAAATAACAGTCCAGTATTACTATATCAGATGCCTCTGATCCAGCCTTTGCTTACTTTTCCTGAAATGGCAGTAAGTTTTGCTAAGTGCATCTTTGAGCTCTGTCCGCCCGCCCACCTCTCCTCTTTGTGCTCCAGTGGATCAGTGTCACTTTGAATAAGGTGCATAAGAGTTTGGACTTGAAAGTTTAAGTAGTGAAGGGCCCTAGAAGGCCTTTAAGTTAGAAGGGTGAGATAATCAGATTTGTGATTCGGAAGGATCACTGTACAGGCTCGATGGAAGATGGAGGCTCATGGCCCTGAATGGGTACTCAGAGGAGCCCTGGGTTTCTGGTGGAGTGCCTCCTGGGTCGCTGCCGGGTACCAACGGGAGCACAGCACCTGGGAGGGGTCTTAACGTTCATTTCAAGCAGAGTAGCTCTTCTGTTTCTGTTTTAACATATTGAGGTCTATGAAGAGTTAATTTTTTTAGAAAGCTTTTAAACTTTGAGTCATTTGATTTAGAAGTGGGGAAATAGTAGAAGCAGGTAGACTAGTTACAAGTCAGTTGAAATAATAATGATAGTATGAAATAATACATGATAATAGCAATAATACATGATAATAGGAATAATACAGTGATAATAACAAATACCATTCATTGGATCCTTACTGAATGCCAGTGACTGTTCTAAGTGCTTTATGTGGTATATTCATCTTCAAGATAACTCATGAGATAGGCACTCTGATAATTCCCATTTAACAAATGAGGAAACTGGTGTACAGGAAGGTTAACTAACTTATCTAAGGTCACATAGACAGTGAGCAAGATTTCAAACTCCATAATCCAGCAGTTCAAGTAGAGAGCCTGAAAAAAGGGGGTGAAAGAACTGGTGGACATGGGTAGGACTGAAGAGAAACTCAGGAGAGAGAATCATCAGGACCTTGTGACCAATTGGATATTGAAGGTTGCAGGGCTTGGAGGAAGGTGGGAGGGGTGCATATCAAGGATGACCCTGAGGCTTCTAGTTCCAGCAACTGGTTGTAGCTTTAAGGATAGGGAGTGTAGGAGGCTGGAAGAGGGCTGTCTGTGGGGTGGGGACATTTTGTTTGATTTCTGAACATGTCGGGTTTGAAGTGTCAGAAACATTCAGGTGGGAGCATTCAGTGGCTAGATGGATGTGTGGCTCTGAAACCCAGAAGAGAAGAGAGGGCTCAGGAGCCTGCTTGGTGTTGTCATCCCCAGGACGTCCTCTGGTCACCAGAGTGTAAATACTGCTTGCTCCTTCTCTGTACCCCTGGCTTCCTGGGCTTCAGCCAACCAGATCAGATGCTCACTGCACATTTAACTGTGTCTCTGCTATTCCTGCGCCTCATCCTTTGCTTGGGATGTCTGTGTGCCTGTCTTCTTCCTGTTTCAAATCCACAACATTTCTTCAAGGCTTACTTTAGATGCTTTCTTTCTGCATAAAGCCTTCCTCATCCCCCCACCCTCAGATGTAATCACTTCCCTTTTTAAAGTCATACCACATCAATCTCACATGATATATCTTAACCATGTAAATATTCCCAGCCTCATCCACCCCTAGAAAGGTCTTGCGGGGAATGGACTATGTTTTGTCTGTTTATATCTTGCTTTAAAAATCTTTGCTGGGGCTGGCCCGGTGGTGTAGTGGTGAAGTTCACACACTCTGCTTCTGGCGGCCCGGGGTTCATAGGCTCGGATCCCAGGCGCCGACCTATGCACCACTCATCAAGAGATACTGTGGCAGGCGTCCCACATAAAGTAGAGGAAGATGGGCACAGATGTTAGCCCAGGGCCAGTCTTCCTCAGCAAAAAAGAGGAGGATTGGCAACAGGTGTTCTCTCAGGGCTAATCTTCCTCACAAAAAAAAAAAAAAATCTTTGCTGAATAGAAGTAAATTATTGTCTGAGAACACATTTTAAATCCCAGAACCTCTTTTTTCTTCTTTGCCAGAGCCTTGATCCTCAATTTGCTTGTCTGTAAATATCTGCTATCCTCACCTACTCTCATCTGTGGGGGTGCGGTTTCCTTCAAAGCTCCTGGCAAAATGAAATTCAGTCTTTCAGGTTCACCTTTTCTTCTGTCCCTGAACATGTGTGCCTACTTACTTTTAAGGGTTCTGATATTAAGTAATATTCAAAAACGGGTAAAGCATATGAGGAACAGCAATACAAGGAAGTTATAGCTTTCCAGCGTCTTATACTACTCCTGTGGTCTTGAGCGCTCATCTAGAATTCTTAGATGAGTTGCAGACAGATCAGAGAGTCCTGGCTTTTTGTCCTGTGTTTATCTTAAGGATGTAGTTCACCAATCTCACATCCTTGCAGCTTTTAGAAAAAGTTAAGGCTTGAAGATGAGATCAGAGCTGAAGAGTGTTTTGTCTCAAGTGGGCCTTTGCATCTAGAGGTCTTCCTAACTCAGTGGCGATATTTGCTCTCACAAGAAGTTCTTTACTCACTCATGTTTAATTAAGAGTTGACATGTTTGTTCTTTAGGTTTTTTCATACTACTTTTTTTTTTTTCTCAGACTGAGCTAACCCTTAAATAAATGATGCGTGATAACATCACTATCATCTTTTTTTTTTTTTTTTGAGTTCTTACCTCAGGCCAGGCTTTGTGCTTTTTGTTTTCTATATGTTAATTTGAATCCATCTCACGACCTACAAAGTGGGCATTATTATGTCCATTTTATAAATCAGGACGCCTTGGCTGAGAATCTCACAGGTCTTATTGACTGAGGTAGGATTGGAACCCAGGTGTATCTGCTCACAAAGCCATACCCTTCCCACTGTGCCTTCTCCCTACTGCCTTCCAGATTTCCACCTTCTCCGTTCTAGCATTATTGATGCTAAGGCAAGACCCATATGTCACCCAATCTGTATTTTCTCATTTGGGACCAGCCCAAGTATAAAAAGAAAATTGGTTCTTGATTTCAAAGTAATTGAAAAATTTAAAAGACAATTTTTATTGAGTTCAATAACTTTTAAAATAATGAAATTAACTTTTAAATGCTTGCTGAATCATTCTACAGTTAAAAGCAATGCCATAGTTGAAAACAATAGAAAAAAATGATACTTATGATTTTTTTATTTTTGAACTCAACTTTTTTTTTTTTTTTTGAGTTCATAGGCATTTTCCCTTTGATTTGCGTATTTCTGGTTTCCTTGTAGGTCTGTGAGTTTATATTACATAGGTACTAACTAAGCTTCCTGGTACCCCATTAGATTTACTCTAACCTTGGCAACTTTCTATTTTCTAGAAGGACTACCTTTTCTCCAAAAAGTTGCCACCCCAGGCAGGCGTACATTGAGCTAGTCCACACAGGTGGATGAGTGACTAAAGTTCCCTAAGCCCTACTGGACAGACTTTCATTCTTAAAACGAGATGCTTTTACATCCAAGTGATTCTATAATGGGTACAGTTTAAGGCGATCTAAGCAACTTCAGTGGAGAACGAAGTGGGCTGTATAGGGTAAGTATTTAGGACCCAGGACAGCGAGAAGGCACACTTACTTACTCTGCTTGGGATTCTAACCCTGATTTAAGCTGTTTCTGCCTTTCACAGAACCCTCTACTGCTTCCTTGCAAATCCTCAGAACTCTTTTTCTTAATTGGTGTGTGTGTAGAGCAGGGAGTCTGAAAGATACCAGGATGGAGATAGGGCAGAAATGATTGGTACGTGTGGGTCTTATGTAAGCCAGTTACTTAGTTGCCAGTAGGCCTTGTGTGAACATTCATTACTGTGGGTTCATTTCTGTATACAACATACCGTATGAACATCTAAGTTCTGTATGTCGTACGTGTATTTAATTCATTGGTAACCATACAGTCATCATTCTTTCAACATTTATTCAGTAGCAACTATGTGTGAGGCAGCAAGCTGTTTATACTATATCTCTGCTTCCTCCATTCACTGATAGCCTAGTTCTCCATAATATCTAGTAGAGTGCCATAGTGCTTGTCGATGGATGCTCTGCAATTTTGTACAGAAGTTTTAAAGGAATATTTTAGAATCTTGAAATCATATCACATTTACTTTAAGCATTTATATCACCCCATGTTATGGAAATGTGCATTTTTTTCCTTTAAGTGTCAAAGCACTTTGTTACAGTGCTTGCTCCCAGCCTGCTAGACAGAACTTTCTCTAAATTTTTATGAGGAAAATTAATTATGATCTATTTGAAAATTGTGGGAAATTTGCATTTCCCCTGTAATTATAGCTTTTAATTTATTTAGTTTCCAGTTTTTTGTACAGATTCTTGAGTACATATGCATATTAGTGTACTGACATTGATAAAACGGGTTGTGGGTTTTTAGACTTGGATGTGGGGTGATCACTGGATTATATTCTTTATTGAAATAGCCTACAGATGTATATTTTCTTCTAAAAGGAAGTGTATTAGACATTGGTAGCTTCTCGTTAACATTTTGAAAAGTTCAGCTATTTATGGAAAGAGCCCTCATCTTCATCTATTAAAATTAATTTATCCAAAAAAAAGCAATAACGTAAATGGTTTAATACTTCAGAGAGGAGCTAATATGGAGGCTGAATTTGATGTTCTCATTTCCCCTTCATGGAGGTAGTCTTCAATGTGGTTCCCCATGTATTTCCAGCTTTCTGCCTTCTGGTCACAAGGTAAGATTCCATTTCCTGCCTGCTTGTGGTTGAATGGGATCATTGGACTAGATCTGAGCAATGAATAATGAGTTGTTCCTTCCCGGCTGGAGCATTAGCTTTCCTAATTCAGATTGTGCAGCCCCTCTGCCATGAGACTTACAATATTCACTGTGGTAGCTGCTCCATCAGCCTGGAGCCCACAGTGAGAAGACATGGAACAGAATTCCCAGCCTATCTGCTGTTGCCTAATTAATTAATCTTTACCAAGAGCCAACTTTTGACTTTGTTGATTTTTCTTTATTGCTTTTCTTTTTTTCTTTGTTACTGATTTCTACTCTATTATTTTATTTCTTCTATTTGTTTTGTGTTTAGTTTCTATTTTTTCTAGCTTCTTAAGGTAGAATCTTAAATCATCAAATTTAAACCTTTCTTTTTTAATATAAGTATATAAAGCTAAAAATTCTTCTGTAAGTACTCCTTTAGCTGTATCCCACAGCTAAAATTTTGATATGTTGAGTTTTCTTTATTATTCAGTTTGAAATATTCAGTAATTTCGCTCGTAATTTCTTCTTTGACCTATAAATTATTTAGAAGTGTGTTGCTTAATTTTCAAATATGTGGGGCTTTTCTAGGTAGTCATTTTATTGTTGATTTCTAATTTAGTTCCTTTGTGGTCAGAAAACATACTGTGCATGATTTCAAGCCTTTTAGAATTTGACACTTGTTTTATAGCTCAGGATATGTTCTATCTCAGTGAATGTTCCATGTACACTTGAAAAGAACATGTGTATTGTGCAATCATGTGACCTAAATGTTAATTAGGTCAAGGTGTTTGATAATATTGTTCACTTCTTCAATATCCATACAGATTTTCTAGATATTGATTGTTCTGTTGGTTGCTGAGAGAGGGGTTTCTTAATCTCCAACTGTGATTTGGAATTATCGTTTTTCCTTTTAGTTCTGTTAATTTTTGCTTGATGTATTTTGAAGCTCTGCTATTAGATGCATTCATATTTAGGATTGTTATGTATCAATTTAATTATTATGAAATGACATTGTTTCTTTGGTGATACTCTGTCTTGAAGTCTACTTTAATATAGCCACGTTAGCTTTCTTATGCTGACATTTTACATTGTGTATATTTTTCATCTTTTAACCTTCAACCTGTTTTCCTTTAACCTGTCTCTATATTTAAAATGCATCTTAACACAATTTAGTCTTGCTTTCTTTATCCAGTCTTCCATCTTTGAGGTTTAATTGGAGTGTTTAAACCATTTATATTTAATGTAATTATTGCTATATTTGGATTTATATCTGTTATCTTGGTGTTTGTTTTCCTTTTGTTCCGTTATTTGTTCCCTTATTTTTCCTTTTCTATGTCTTTTGTGTTATTTTTTAGTATGCCATTTTATGTCTCTATTGTCTCTTGAACTATACTTCTTAGTGTTATTCTAGTGGTTGCTTCATGGCTGTATTTCTCAAACATTAATGTGCATCGGAATCACTTGAGGGGTTATATAAAACATAGATTTCTAGATCCAACCACAGAGTTTCTGAGTTAGTAGGTCTGGAGTGGGGCCTGTGAATTTCAATTTCTGATAAGTTCTTAGGTGATGCTGATACTGCTTGTCTAGAGACCATACTTTGAGAACCATTGCTCTAGGGATTACAGGACGTACTCTTAATTTATCATAGTCTACCTTGGATTAATTTCGTGTATACCATTTTAAATACCGTTTCAAGTACAATGTAAGAAACTTACAGCAGTAGAATTTCATTTATATCCTTCCTGTTCTTTGTGCCATGTTCTCAGGTATTTTAGTCGTACATAATTTATAAATCCCATAATACATTTTTATTATTTGCTTTAAACAGTCATTTGACTTTTCAGGAATTTAAGAAAATAAAGAAAAGTTTTATCATATATTTATCATTTCCAGTTTTACTCTCTTTTCTGTACATCACATTTCAGTATGGTATCATTACCCTACAGCATAAAGAACTTGCTTTTTCATTTCTTATAATATGATTCTACTAACAACAAGTTCTCTTTGCTTTAGCTTATCCAAAAATGTCTTCATTTCACCTTCATTTTGAGAAATGTCTGCATTGGCTATTCTGGGTTGATGGTCTTTGAAGATATTATATGTTGTCTTCTGGCCTCAATTGTTTTGATTAAAAAATCAGTTATTACTCTTATCCTTGTTCCCCTTTATGTAATGTAATTTTTTTTCACTCCAGCTGCTTTTAAGAATTTTTATATTTGTTTTTTAGCAATTTAACTATGTTATGCCTTAGTGGTTTTCTTTGTATTTGTCTTTTGGGGCATTTGCTAAGCTTTCTAGATCTGTGGGTTGTTGTTTTAGTCAAATTTGGAAATTTTCATATATTTTTCTGACCTATTCTCTTTCTTCTTTTTTCTGGGACTGCAACTACAACATATTAAATTACCTAATGCTGTCCCACAGGCCATTGATGCCTTGTTCATTTATTTTTTAATTTTTTTCTCTTTGTGCTTCAGTCTGGTTGATTTCTATTTATATTTCTTTAACTTCACTGATCCATTTTTGTCCAGGGTCCAATATACTGTTAATTCTAACCAATTTTATTTTAGATATTGTATTTTTCAGTTTTTGGATATCCATTTATTTTTGTTTGTTTGTTTGTTTTTTGTGAGGAAGATCGGCCCTGAGTTAACATCTGCCAATCCTCCTTTTTTTTTTTTTTTTTGCTGAGGAAGACTGGCCCTGGGCTAACATCCATGCCCATCTTCCTCTACTTTATATGGGATGCCGCCACAGCATGGCTTGACAAGCAGTGCTTGTCGGTGCGCACCCAGGATCCGAACCAGTGAACCCCGGGCCGCTGTAGCGGGACGTGCTCACTTAACCGCTTGCGCCACCAGGCTGGTCCCCTGTTTATTTGTTTTTATAGTTTCACAAATCTCTCTTGATAGTTCCCATTTCCTAACACCTTTTATTCATATTTTCTTGTGCAGTCTAACATATTAATTTTACAATCCTTATCTGCTAATTCAACTCTGGGGCAATTGTGAGTCTGCTTTTACTGACTAATTCTTCTATTGACTCTGGTTCACGTGTTTCTATTTTTAAATATTTCTAATAATTATTATTGTATTCCAGACCTCCTGGAGACTCCAGATTCTGTTGTCTTTCTCTGAAGAGTATTGAGTTTTGTTCTAGTAGTCAATTAAATTACTGACAGATCACTTTGAACTTGTAGAGCCTTTGCTTTGTGCTTTTTTAGGATGGGTCTATTTTGGTTGTGCCTTTAACCCTAGGGTAAATGTCTTAATGCTGGGATACAATATTTCCTCCTAAGGAAGGGACATTCTAGAATTTCAGTTGGAGATCCTGGGGTATTTAATGAGTCCTTCTAATCTGGTGGTATTGAACTCTTTCTCCCTCTGATAGGCAGCAGCTGAAATAACTGCTCACCTCTTTCAGCCTTAAATTGTTATTTCACCCCTGGGCTCTTTAGAATCTCATGCTCACTTCAGGGGTCAGTCAAAAATTTGAGAGGAGTTAATATGTACATTTTATCTCCCTCCACTCCCCATGACACCCTCCTTTCCAGAATATTCTTCAATTTCTAGCTGTTCTGGCAGTCCCAAAGTTTGTTCTCTGCCTTCTCAGGCCACTAAGACTAAGGATTTTGCCTGGTTTCTATCCACCCTACATTGAATGGAATACAAGACCCTCAGGGAAAAAGCCATTCAAACATGAATCTTGTCTACAGTGATTCTCTTTTTTCAAGAGTTAATTTCTTCCAGCTTCTGCCTGCTTTTGGTTGCTCCCAAGTGCCTTCAGATCTTTTTTCTCTCCTTTTGTGGACAGTTTACAATTGTTATCTGCAGGAGGTTTATCTGATTCAAGCTGTTTAGCCACTACTAGAACTGCAATTCTCCCCGTAATGGACCTGTAACTTGAATGAGAAATAAATCTTTTGTTTCCTTTACCACTGAGAATTTTTTTTAACCATAGGATTATTCCTGTGGCTCTATGTTCTGACAAATATATAGCTACTAACTTGCATAGAGGCCATCTCTGAGAACTTTCAAGTGGACTGTTAATAGTGCCTCCTACTTCATTTTTCTAAAACACAGCTCTGCATTTGATGTTCTGTAAGCAAGAATCTTCAGTGACACCCCGTCACCTGCTGAATAAAATCTTGAGTTCCTTCACTTGTCCTGCAAAGCCTCCACTCTCTGGTCCCCAGCATTCTGGTTGTCTGCCCTATGTTAGCATTATAGTAGAAAATCATTTACCCCAAAAAGACAGGGACGGGATTTATTCTGCATTAGCAATCTTAATACTAGGAGAATACATGGTTTAAATAGGATACGATCAAAAGTTTTTTAAGTCTTCTAGATGTGTTCTCTTGTTTTCATTGTGGGTTTTTTGTTGTTATTTTTTTAATATAGAGTCAGGGATGGAACACGTATTACATATTTGTGTAGGTGCAAATTCAAATCTTTAGTGTTTACACAACTGACAATATAAATGACAGAGAATTGTCTGAAAACTGTTATGCTATTCCTGCAGTGGTCCCTTATAACTCTCCCATCCTATCTGTGGAAGATGAATTGGTGGCAGCAACCACACTGGTTGGTAGAAATCACGTACACTATTTCAAATGTTGCACCTGTAGGGAAGGTATCCGGCAGCTATTACAGGAACATGCATTTTTAAAGCGTGTCCATTAAAAAAAAAATCCTTATAGACCAGTCTCAGCTGTTGGAAGTTTCTGTTTTTGAACCCTGGGAGAAGAAAATCTTCTAATGTGTAGATAAGACAGTGGCCATTTCTTATGCCTTCTTGTGTGCCTACAATCTAAGAGACTTAGTCACATTTAATTGTAGATTCACAGAAGTGGAAAAAACCTTAGACAACCCCAACCTCTTACACAAATGTTTTGTGGCCTTGCACACGTAGTAGGTTCCCGATAAATACTTGTTGAATTAAAACCAATTAAAATTACATTTAGTTTTCCCTTTGGACTTTAAAGTTTATTCAGTTCGGCGTGAGTTATAGATGAAATCTGTGGTTTTGTATTCGATTTCACACCATGCAAAAGGCACGTAATGCTGGTTGCCACTGGAAATACTGGATGATAAAGTAGAATGTGCCTCATTCATAGAATGTCTCTTTGCTTATTGTTTCCAAAGAGTACTTTCAGTATCCTGTTGGATCACTGGTAAATTACATTACAAATTGATGTTTAGAAAAGGCTCTGGCCTTAAGGCACAGTGATGTTGTCAGACTTACTGAATTCTACTTCCAATTCCACCTTTTTGGTAAATCACTTTACCCCTTCTAGCATGAGTTTCTTCCTGTGAACAATAGCAATAATGACAATTGCCTTACCTATGTCGTAGTGTTGTCGTAAAGCTTAAATAAGATAGTGCTATAGTAGGGCCTTAAAATTTTATTTTAAAAGTGGTAACGTCTTACCTAAGATATTGTGCAGCACCATGAAACGTTATATTAATCAGTTATAGTCTTTCCCATGAGTATTGACTTTGTGTAATTTTCTACACCTACCTGTATTCACTAAGAGCCTTCAGATCTTTAAGTGATTAGATTATTATAATGGTGGGGTTTTGTTTCTTTGCTTTGACAGATCTCTCTATTCTATTACTGTTGTTTTATTGATATTATTATTACTAAGATTTGCCATAATGTTACTGAGAATGTGCTCTAGATTAAATTATTTTAATTACATTAAGTGGTGCACATTATTTTTGTTGAGTATTTACTGTAATTTACTTAGTAATTTCAAACAAGGGAGCATGATGGTACTAGGCTGAAGGGAGTGCTTTAGAGCCTATTCATTGCTTTACAGGACCAGTGACTCCCTCTCTCTTTGTCTGCGTGTTTTCAATGACCACTCCTCGGACCTCTCCTCTTTCCAGTCTGTGCTCACTCTCTGCACAATCTCATCCAGTCTCATGGCTTAAAATAATCGCCACAAGCTGATTACATATCCAGCCCAGACCTGATTACCTCTCCCTGACTCCAGACCTGTGTGTCTAACTGCCACCATGACGCTTCCACTTAGATGCCTCTCAGGCATCTCAAACCGAACATGTCTAAGACTGAGCTGCAGTAATTCCCCAGAAACCACCTGCTCCTACTGTCTTCTCCATTTTAATTCATGGCAGTTCCATTTTTCTAGTTGTTCAGCCCAAGTCTTAATGCCTCTTAACTCCCCTTTGTCTCTGGTCTATCAGCAAATCCTAGCAGCTCTACCTTCACAATGCCTCTAGAATCTGACCACTTCTCCCCACCGTCACTGCTACCATACTGACCTAACCTGCCATTATCTCTCCCCAGTCTGTAGTGATAGCCTCCTACCCCTGGTCTCCCTGTGTTTGTTCTTAGTCCATTGCCATCCGTTTTCAACACAGCAGGCAGAGTGATCCTGTTAAATGTAAGTCACATCAAGTCTTTTCTCCACTCCCAGCCCTCTAGGCTAGCAGCTTCCCATTTCACTCAGAGTAAAAGTCAAAGTCTTGAATATGATTTTTAAGGCCCTGCGTGATCTAACTCACGTTTAGCTCTTCTTCCTTATCTCGTCTTACTTTCCACTCATTCTTTCTGCTCTTTCACACTTTGCTGTTCGTCAAACATGCCAAGTGTCATCCCAACCCCTGCCCCTACCTCATTTGCTTTTTCTTCTGCTTAGTATATTTCTCCCCTAGGTGTCCACACAGTTGACACCTTCATTTCCTTCAGACCTTTTTTTAAAAATCATCCTCTGGTGAGGCCTTCCCTATGCACTCTTTCTAAAATGTCAACATCCTCCCACACCTCCACCATGATATATGCCCCTTTTCTTCAATTTCCCCCTAGCACTTATTAGTGTCCAACATTTGTACGTTTTACCTAATTACCTTGTCCATTGTCTGTCTCCCCCAGTTGAATGAAAGTTAACAAGAGCAGGGACTTTTGTCTGTCTTATTCATTGCTGTATCCCCAGTGTTTCTACTAGTGCCTGGTACCTAATGGATGTTCAGTAAATATTTTTTTAATAAATAAATGAATAATAGAGCTAGGCTACAATTTTACATTTTGCCAGTAGATGCCCCTCTCTAAGCATATTCCCATATCTGAATTTTTTAAGTTCTGGTTTAGTCTGCAGAATGAAATAATCAGACATTTCTATCTGTATAATATGGAAGTCTTTCCATTGAAATTGCACGTGTAAATGGTGGACAGCAGAGCAGGTTAAACAGCTGCAGCAGGACCTTTGTTTAGATCAGTGCTGCTGTGATGTCTGAATGAAATTTGCTCTGTTGCCTGAAAGGGCTCATGCAGCTATCAGAAAATTCACACAGTGGGGGAGTGTAGCTCTACTTACATGAGAACCTATTAGAAATAATCTTATCTGTAATCCAAAGTCTCAGCTATGTTAAACTGACCATACCTGCGCCTATATTATCTGTTAATCATGTTTCCGTTCTACTTTTTTGAAGAAAAGATTTCAAGGCAGGAAAGAGGAAGTTTCATATTCTGATTATACATATTAATACTTTATGTTAGTATAATAGTCTTTATTTTAACAGTTGTTTTTTATTATTTTATTCAGGGCAACACAACTATTTATGTGCTGGAAGAAATGATTGCATCATTGACAAGATTCGACGGAAGAATTGTCCTGCCTGCAGACTTCAGAAATGTCTTCAAGCTGGAATGAATTTAGGAGGTAAGTTTTGTGTTTTTAGCTCAATAAAAAAATTGTTAATATGTAATATAACACCACTAGGCTCCATGTACTCCCAAAATTTAAGATGAAGCTAACATGGAGCAAAGATGTCTAAAAACCTAAGAAGTTATATATTCATACTAAAACGTTTTAGGAGAAGAGTATCTCTTAGCGGTAGTTAAAAAGAAGTAAGGGGCCGGCCCTGTGGCTTAGCGGTTAAGTGCGCGCGCTCCGCTGCTGGCGGCCTGGGTTCGGATCCCGGGCGTGCACCGACGTACCACTTCTCTGGCCATGCTGAGGCCATGTCCCACATACAGCAACTAGAAGGATGTGCAGCTATGACATACAACTATCTACCGGGGCTTTGGGGGAATAAATAAATAAATAAATAAAATTTAAAAAAAAATTAAAAAGTATGTTATGTGGCTATGGTCCTAGTGAAGTTTTCAATCCTGCATTTGCTAAGGTTTCAAGAACTGGGCACATAACCAAAACCAAAACAAAAATGAATTACTTTTTACATAAAACCATATCTAAAAGTTTTTATTACCATGTCTTTTTTGGAAATAAGACCTATATGTGATAACATTAACCAGAAAGGAATTCATTCCTAACTCTAGGAGTAAATGTAATAAAGGAAGACCTATATGAAAAAAACTTTAAAATGTTACAGGAGCTCACCAAAAGGGGGGTAGGGGATAAAAGACTTGACCCAAACACAGTGTATACACAAAAGTATACAATGTCCATGGATGGGAAGATTCAACATCCTACAGGTATCAGTTTTCCCTAAGTTAATTTATAAATATAACACAAACCTAACAAAAATGCCAACTGATGATTCTAAGTTCCTAAAGATAAATTCTGGAAAAAATAAACAATGAGGGCAACTAGCTCTACCAAATAGTAAAATATATGATACAGCTACAGTAATTAAAATAGTTTGTGTATTTTTTATTGATTGTCAGATGAACAGAAAGTCAAGAAATAGATTCAGTATGCGAATTTTGTGTATAATAAATTTGGCATTTCTGATCAGTGGGGAAAGGATAGATTATTCAACAGAAATTATTGTGACAACTGGGAAGCCATCTGGAAAACAAGAAAGTTGAATCCAAATTCTTACTATCCACAAAAATAAATTCTGGTCTTGCAAAGATTTGGACTTTGAAATATAACCACAGAAGTGCTAAAAGAAAACATGTTTTTTTTTTAATACTCTCTAAGTGGAGAAGACCTAAGTATGAAATAAACCAGAAGCTATGAAAGAAAAGAATTGAGGAAATCAACACTATGTACAAATTAGATATTACTGCAAAACAAATAATACATAACAAACTGGGGGAAAATACTTGCAACTTATAGACAAAGGGTTTATTTCTCACATAAAGAGCTCCTATAACTTCATAAGAAAAAGAAATCAACTCATTAGAAAAATGAAAAAGGAACAGAACAAAAATATGAACAGAACATTCATAGATAAAAGAAATATAGTTGGTTCTTGAAACACATGAAGAGATTCTCAATCTAATCATAAGAGAAATACCAATTAAAAATGTGATATTTTACAAATGGTGAAGATAAGATGTTATGATATATCATTTGATGATATATAAATAAAGTAAAACTCAGTAGTAATCGCATATATTTTAGGTGGAAGTATAAATTGATACAACCCCTATGGAGAGCAATTTAACTATTTCAGTAAAATGTTAAAAGCACATACCCTTTGACTCAATAATTTCACTCTCAGTAATTTATCCTATGTATGTTCTTGCAATGTAAGAAATTATATATGCATAAGTTATTCATTGTAGCATTGGTGAATATGAGAATTACATTAAATATTCGTGTGTTTAGGATTGATTAAATACAGAATACTCTTCACACATTAGTAAGAATAAAGAGAGCTCTATGTGGATTGATCTCCAAAATATTTAGTGAAAAAAATCAAGTTGCAAAACAGTATGGCTGGTATACTACAAGTTATATATCTGTTTTAGAAAAATACTACATATTGTAAAGAACATTTCTGGGATGATATACAAGAAACCAGTAATGGTAATTGTCTCAGTAAAAATAGGACTGAGTAGCTTGGAGACAAAGATAGGAAGAATTTTGTTGCTGTGTATTCTTCTGTGCCTTTGAATTTTGTATTGTGTTTAGTGAAGATAGTGTGTACCCGTATTACCAATTTAAAAGAAATAAAGTAATTTGAAACAAAACAGAAAGAGACTTCATCCTTCTTTGCTTTGATGAATGAACCAACTGGCTGCCTTGTCAGGACTGGAGAGTCAACATGACTGCGTGCAGAGCATCTCTCAGGAATCAAGAGGATGAGCTGTGGCCACCTGAGACTGACTGCTCATGTGAGAGTGTGTCCTGAATGCCTTCAACAGTGGCTCAGCCAGAGAAGCCCATGCTGGTTAAGGAGGCAGGCTCTGGAGCCAGACTGCTTGGTGGGAACCCTCGTTCTGCCACTTCTTGACCTTGTAACCTCAGGCACATTACCCTGTTTCCGTGTCCCTGTTTCCTTATCTTCAGCTTGCGTTGATCAGAGTATCTACCTCATAGGCTGTGGTGAGGATTAAATAAGTCAATGAGTCAATTAAATCAGTACAGTGAAAAGAAGGTGATCACTCAATACACATTAGTGGTGTGGTGGGCGGTGGTTCCCACAGCACTTTCACATGATCTGGAAGACATTATTGCCCCATGTTTTGGTGATGGTGAACCTCAAGTACCCAGAGAAGTTAAGTGACTTGCGCAAAGGTGCCACAGCCAGTGAGATGGTGAAGCTAGATCCTGGATCTCTGGACTCCTGGTCTGGTGTTGCTGGTATACCACACTGCTCCCTTGTTCTGATATCCAAATCAGCACAGATGTGGCACAGAGATCGCTTTCCGAAGCACGCGAGTGAGGATTGGGAGAGATTAGTTTAAATTCTAGATGGCACAAGGCTACAGCCCTTAGTTGTAAAATGAACTCTAAATCAATTTTGTAAAATCCACCATCTGAATTTAAACACACATACACACTATCGAGGAATGTTTTAAAGTATCTATATATAAATTTTATATAAATTTATAAATATTATATATTTACATATATTATGTAAATATTACTATAAACATTATATAATTATACTCTATGAAGTAGTTACTATTGGTTACTATGAAATAATAACAAAATAACGATACCTATGATTCCTACCCCATAAGGTTGTGTTAAAGATTAACTGAGTCCATACATAACCTTTAGAACAGAGTTTCTCAACCTCTGCACTGTGGAGATTTTGGTCCAGATAGTTCTTTGTTGTGGGGGATGGTCCTGTGCTGCAGCATATGTATCAACATCCCTGGTCTCTACCTCCTAGACGCCAGTAGCAATCCCCTCTCCCCCGTTGTTACAACCGAAAATGTTTCCAAACTTTGCTGAATGTCCTCTGAGTGGCATTGAGACCCACTGGTTTAGCAACAATAATAAATAACTGTAAGCACTATTTAATCGTGAGATCTTTTCTGCTAGAATATACATTCCAGCAGGGGAGGAATTTTCGTTTGTTATGTTCACTGCTTTATCCCCAGTGACTAGAACAGTGCCTGGCACAAAGTAGATGTTCAGACCTATTTGTTGAATGAATCAATGATTACCTGGCATTTTTAAGGGCTTCTGTTTTCTAAGCATTCTGCTCAGCCTGTTATATGTGTCATCCCTTTTAAACCTCACTTAACACTTTGATGCATACTATTAATCCATCCATTTTAGAAGTGAGTTCAGGGAGGCACAGAGAGGTTAAAGAGCTGGCCCAAGGCCACAAAGCCAGGAAGTGGCAGAGCTCTGTTCCTGGCACCAAAGCCTGTGCCCGGCATCACCCTCCTGTACAACATCGGTCCACTGTTTGTAGATTGGCATTTTAAAAATAGCCCAAATTATCTATTAACGGCAACCATGGCACCAGGTTTTTTTACTTGTGTCTATAACGATCTGTAAGTGAGATTTGGCGCAGTACATGATACAAAATTCACATAGTTTGTTGTTGGTTTCTGTATATATGGGATAGATTTCGTGGGTTTTGGTAAAACATTTTACAAAGAGAAAGCTTACTTTGAATCTCGAGGTCATTGAAAGTAGTGAGTCAAAAATGGGCAGGGTGAAAATTAATATTTATGAAAGTCATATTTTCTTTAGCTTCAGGTTGTAATTTAACCACTTCTGGATCATGGATCAAATAATTAACTTTTGCTAATTATCCAGTTGTGGTAACATACATTATAATTTTCTTTTTCTAATTTATTTTGAAGCCTCACTTTTCATTTCAGTTTGGGCAAAAAGAAATGCAAGCAGTTTTATTGTATTCAAAAAAAATAACATGAAATTTAACCTTTTAATATGAAGCACTTTTTAAAATTAAAAATATGAATTAAATTAAAACCTTTTTATACGTGTTTCAGTCTTACCCCTGTATTCCTAGCAAAGTAGGGCTGTCCAGTCTCTTTATTCACCATTCTTTGCCACTGCCTCTCTTGGGGGATTGGTCAGATGGCCACCCAGTATAATACTGAGAAGACTTTTTCTGTTAGTGAGTGATCATAACTCTGGGAACAAAATTAGCCATCTCCTTCTAAAGACTTCAGGAATCCCAAAATACTTTAGAATACTTTTTTTCCTATCCTGTCAGCTGGTTAGCATCTAATCCTAACCCTGTCCCTAAGCTGGCCTCTCCTTTAGAAAGTGGAAGAAAGGAAGAAGAGTGAGTAGGTTTGTATGTCTCAGAAATTAGAAAATTTATTTCTCATGAAATGTGCCTCTTCCTTTTTCTCTAGATCTACTCCCTTCCTCCTACCACAAGTATTATTCCTTTTCTTTAAAATCCTGCTAAGCTTTAGGCTGCATGCAAAGGAAAATATAGCAGAAGATGTGAGAATGTCATCAGAAATTGAAAGGAAAATAACAGCTTTTCTGGCCCCAAGCTGAGCCTGCCACTCTCTCTGTAGCCCCCCCATTACTAGATCTGAGTCATGGTACTATATACATGAGAATTGACTGCTTTGCATAGCCTTCTCCAAAGGAATTAATCACTTTAATACTTTTATTTATTTATTTATTTTGTGAGGAAGATCAGCCCTGAGCTAACATCCATGTTAATCCTCCTCTTTTTGCTGAGGAAGACCGGCTCTGAGCTAACATCTATTGCCAATCCTCCTCCTTTTTTTTCTCCCAAAGCCCCAGTAGATAGTTGTATGTCATAGTTGCACATCCTTCTAGTTGCTGTATGTGGGACGCGGCCTCAGGATGGCCGGAGAAGCAGTGCATCGGTGCGCGCCCGGGATCCAAACCCGGGCCGCCAGCAGCGGAGCACGCGCACTTAACTGCTAAGCCACGGGGCCAGCCCCTAATCACTTTACTTTTACATGCCAGTGTTCTGAAGAGGACAATCTATACATATCCTATAGAGCTTCTCCTAAAAAGTATAAAGTATGCATTAAAGCCAAGTACCTCTCGGACCAAGAACGAGCCCTTTGGGATGCTTCTAGCTTGACTGCGCTCTGGCCATATAATATAGAGGGGATTTTAGACATTTTTCTATTCCAATCTTCCCATTTTACAGATGAGGAACTTGGAATCCAAGATCATATCACTGGAAACCTGAAAATGCAGTGTAAGGATTCTAATTCAGTCGTCTTTCCTCTCATCCAAACATTTCACTTTTCATCAGATATGCTAAGAAGTTCGCTTTCACATTCCTTTAATGAAGCCTCTAAAATATTGAAGTCTTGCTTCTTGTAGTTTTAAAAATGTAGACTCCACAAACCACAGAGTATTCCTAATTCTGGTTCGAATTTACTTCCAACACCTGTCTGCTGCTTTCCTTAATCCCAGCAATCACTTTTACTCAGTTTAGCAGGAGCCTTTAAAGGGTGCCCACAGCGGATCCACCTTTTCCTCTTGGAATGGAACATGTCGTGTGAAAAGGGAGAAGGCTCTCAGACACAGGAAGCGGTAGCAACAGCAGATGTGGTTGTGTTTTTGGAGATGGAGAAAAGGCAGCTAGGTGAAAAAGGAAGGGAAACATAATGTTAATGCTGGGAATCTTTCAAACAGGTACTCTTGTACATTCCTGATAATAATAGAACCAAAGAGAGGAAAATATTTCAAAGTCATCCACTTAATGCAATAGTAATCAGCCAATGAATTATTAATCAGCTCTGAAAATTCATAACAACATAGTATACTTTCTGAAAAAATTAGTGAAATAATGATGAAAAATAATAATATGAAAAATGAGTGTGCAAAATTATATAGGTTACTTATTCTGTGATTACTACTATATATGAAAAGATTACATGAGTCAAAAGACTAGGAAGAAATGTCCGAGTACCAAAAACGGTTGTGTTGGTGCAGTAAGATTATGGATAAGATTTTTCTTCTCTCTTTTCTAGTTTATTAATAATACGAACATGTTTTAAAAATAAAACTTAAAGAAAATAGAGTTCACAATTTTGACCTAAAAGAGAAGAGAAACGTAAGACTAATGGTTCTACTGAGCAGAAGAGGTAAAGAATTAGACATCCAGATAGCCAATGTAATTTTCCCTGAACAGGAAGGAGGGAAAAAAAAAAAAAAGGAAATACATCACTAAGTCTCCTGCTGTGAAATGCTTTAAAAACTGAAATGGAGAATGAGTGAAAAACAAAAGACCCAGAGACCAAAGAATGACTGAATCATGACTGACACACCAAACCCAGAGAGCAAGAGAGCTTTTTAGTGGAGGAAAATTGCCTTTACCTGCCAGCAACTTGCTGCACCTAGTTGGCCTGGCCACCTGCGAAACTCACACGCAGTGTAGGTCTGGTGAGAAAAATTACAGGATCAACGCCAGTGAGAGAGTAGGTTTAATATCTGAAATCCAATAAGAAAAACAATTTTTATATCTGTAAGGGTCTCCTGAGGCAGGATAGGCAGTAGTCTGTAGAAGTTTAGAAAGCCCAAGTGTCCTGAGTTTTATGAAGAAATACCATTCCTCAGATTTTTTTTTCCATTCCTCTTGCTTCTAGACAGTAAGAATTTCAGTGGGACTTTTGAACAGTCAAGTGGAGGGGAAAATAACACATTTTTATAAATCAGTAAAAGTATGTTTTTTGAGCCTTCATATATAAGTTAAGCCATATTAATTGTCGTAGTAATATAACTTGAATTAAATAACTGGTATTTTTACCCTGCAAAATTTCATAGAGGAAAGTTCAGGATTGGTCTCAAAGCAGATAGAATTTAAAGATTTACTGTAGTTCTTCAATTCCAAGGCATTTTTTTCTTTCAAATTTTAACTGTTGTGATTATAATTTGAAATCTATCTGTACATTTAATTTTTATTAGTTTCCTTCATAACTCTAGTTGAATTCGTGTCTTATTTTATGACTCATGACATCTTAGAGCAGAAGCAATATAGGCGTTCATTGTAGAGGTTCATCCTTCCCAAGAATATATACATTTGTGGGCACACACTCTTGCCTTGGTGAGCTCACCCAAGTAAGCTGCTTTTCTTGAGTCTTGTTAAATATATAACCCAGAGATATTGGAAACATTCTGCTTGGGTATACAGATGCCCTTTGGTGCTTCCACTTTTCCTTTAACTTCTCCATTTGCCATCTGTCCTCGTAGGTTATCATCTCAGTCTTACTTAAAGGACCTGAGAGCTTAGCCTTCCTGACCTCTTGGGTCCAGGATATCTTCTCATGTGGCCATGGTGGTCTCAAGAGACCTAGAGTCAAAGCCGTCCCTTCTCCTTCTGAGCAGGACTCAGATATAAGGTTCTCTTTTGGCCCGACCTCCAGCAGCCTTCCAGGTCCACACACTCCCTGATACTTTCTGTGATACACAATTGTCTTCTGACTCTCTGGAAAAATAGTGGGGGCTTTGGTTTTGGTGGTGTTTTTTCATGGTGCTTCACGTTATTGTTATACTCTTTCACATTACCTCAGATGATGAGGTTTTGTTATAAGAATATTGATAATTTCACAGTCTTTGTGAAATACTGGGATGTTGTTTAGAACACAACAGGTTTTCAATTTCTAGGACTTTTCTCTTTGATTTTTTTCACTTTTTACCTGCTTCTTTCCACCCAGCTCTCTCCTCCCTACCTTGTTGCTCTTGCTTACTCATGGTTTTCCCTACTCATGGTTCTACTAACTGCCTTCTCTCTCTACCTCTCAGCTTCATTGTCACCGGAGTGTCCTGTATGCGGTCTTCCTGAGAGAGGGTTGGGGCCAGTTGGTTGGTCACTGTCCAGAATAGAGCTTCTGATTGAGTTGAGTCCTCCAGAGCATATAGACAAATGGCTACTTTTGCCTCGGCTGCCTTTACCTTACCCAGGCTCATGTGGCCAGGTTACATACAGGGCCCTGTGATACAAAGCGTGATGACTTACGACAAGAAACATTTTGACGCCATTTTTCAGAAAGGAGCTATAAGTATAGATAGCAATCAGAGTGGACTAGATGTATCTTCAGTACTAACTTATAACAGTTACAATCATCTGTTAATTGTGGAGCGTCCCTTAAATCATAGCAATATTTCCAACACCTGATTTTTATTCACGTAAGTTATCTATATATTTAGAAGTAAAAAGTGTTAATTTTTAGTAAACAGATTGATAAAGCAAAATAATAGCTTTTCGTGCTTCTTGGAACCGAACTACTAAGGCTTTATTTTAGAGTTCAAGGCTTTTTGATATGGCTACTTTGAAAACATACAAACCAAAACAAAACAGAAAAAGCATAAGTAAAGCAAATCTTACAGTTTTTTTTTTAATCACCAATTAATGTGTAAGATGGGCATTCTCTTATAAAACATCTCTCTATTCCTGAACTGTTCTCTATTCCTGAATGCCAGGCTCTAAGATTGGTGTTGAGCTCTGGGGTGATGGAAGAGTAGAGGATAGAGGGATATGGAGGTAGGAAGGAAGGAAGAACAAACCACTTAGAACCAAGCGTTACGGGTTTACCGCACTCAGCCATCTTGGAAAGGGGCCATCACTCATTCCAGGTACAGTCCCTGCCTGTTCTCAAGGAGTCACTTGTATCATCTACCTCAAACTCTGCTTGCTCAGAGTTATAATCATTGAACTCATTTACTTTCAATTAACAAATATGGCCACTGAGGAATATAATTTAATTTTTTTTCATTTGAAAATCTAGTAACTAATGATCTGCTGCTTGTTGGCTTTCTGAATATATATCCTCTTCTCCCCATCTTCACAGTAAAATATTATCATTGTGAAGATGGGGAGAGGAAGCTATTTGTCTTACAGTAAGGTTCTCTGAATTCTCACCTCTAGAATGTACAGAAAACCATTCTACTCGCTTTCTAACAGTCCTTCAGTCTCCAGTAGTAAGTATATATGATATTTAATATCATTAGTATCTTCTACAGTGATGATGTTTCTGGGACAGATAATATACCTTTTAAAGGCTAGCCCAATTCTAAAAGATTTTAAAAATATTTTTATTGATGTATCAAATTATAAAATACTCATTACAGTGATTAATAAAGAGAATAAAAGTTCTCTGTAATAAATTGAGGGAAGGAAGATGGAACAAGAGTCAAGATGTTTGCGAGCACTTTGTTTACTGATTAAAAACTAATGATTTACATTTTGACGGAGAGGCTCTTAAAAGCTGAACTAGCAGAGCTAATAAAAATGGCTTGTTCAGAATGTGCTGCTTGATTATTTTGAAAAGATCTGTCAACAACAATGTAAAGGCAGTTGCTGAGTTAGGTCATGAAAATAAGAAACTCCAAAATGTAATTGTTCTATATTCCTCCTTCAGTGTTTTGTACAGTATTTGTTTTGAGAGCATAATATGAAATATGTTTAAAAAGTGATGAAGATAAGTACTCTGTTACCGTATAATTATTTTTTCATATTAAGATTAATCTCATTTGAATAGGAGGGGATCATAGTGTTTAAAAAGTGCGTCTCTGATGATCCGTTCATCGATTTATTCAGCAAATATTATTCTCATGCCTCTGAAATTCTAGATGTTCCATGTGATGTTGTTAGTGTAGCAATGAGAAGGCAGGCACTGGCCTTGCTTTCAAGGAGCTAATCTTTAAGAATGAAGAAATTTATTATGAGCCAGATAAGCATTGGAAATTTAGCAACAGCGTACTTAAGAACACCGTTAGTTTTGACAATAGCCCAAATCCCTAAGGTTCTTTCTCTTTGCTTTAGAGTGGTATCAGCAACTTCTTGACTTAGATCTGTTGAAACAAGGTGGTGGCACCTCAAGATGGCTTTCTGTGACTCTGTTCCTCGATATTTGGTTGGTTCATCCTGGTTGCTTCCTTTGTGCATTGATCCCATCAAATGGTCCTGTGGCATCTGCCGATGCTTGTGTGAGACATTGTTTGGAACGGAGGAGCTCTGCATCATGAAGTCCTGCAGCAGACCCACAGTTCCTTCCTAACTGCAGACCACCTCAGTTCCTATTTCAGCATCTATCAGTAGACAAAATTCTTCACTTAATGTTGGCTCCTTCAACTTGGACTGTGAAAATCAGCCCTTCACATTCTTACCAAAAAATTGAATCCAACTTTACTGTAAAGATTTCTGGCCACCTTAGAGTTAAGTAATTTCTAGTGTGAGGACGACTGAGGGAGCTCTGGTTGATCTTCTTGGAACACCTACCACATCCGTCTCTCCTGAAGCTCTTGTAACAGATACTAGGAAACATTTGTGAAGAAAGGCTGGAACTTGGGGAGCCACTTTCTAGCAGCCAACTTTCTGTCACCTTCCTTCAGTTCTTAAGCCACCCTAACCCATTACTGTTTCCCCTAGAACTTCTTCAGAACACACCCTCCGTAACCACCAGAGAAACTGGGAGACAAACTTTTGTGTACAATTAAAAAAAATTTTTTTTAATTTTTGAAGATTTCTTTCAACATAAAGTTGTCTTAATCTAGCAATCTTCAGACCAAGCCATTCTGAATTCTAAAATTAGACTAATTCACCTGTTGAAATTCCAACATATTTGTTATGTGAAAGACATTTCATGTTACTTAGAAACATTTGCATATGTTAATTAGCTCACTTTTTAAAAATTTTTTTAAGCAACAACTTAAATCCTATAAAGTAAAAACACTTTCTCATCCTGTATATACTCAGATTTTTAGAGAAATTAAACTCGAGTCAGATTAGAAATTTTAAGGCAAAATCAAAAGATTACACGGGAATGACGGGGAGCCCAGGAAGGAGCCTGGGAGGATTGCGTAATTAAGTGATCCTGTCGGAGAGTTGTTCTTAGTTCTCACTGCATATCAGATCTGTCTGTCAAGTCTTTGTTTTAAAGACACTCACCCATTCCCTGCTCCTAGAAACTCTCATGCAGTAAATCTGAATTTACTGAAAATGGCATCTTTACTTTTTAACGTGAGCACCTTTACTTTTATAAAACTCTGTGTATGTTGTACATCAGTTCACTAGAGCTGAGAACCACTGTTCTAGGGGTTGCTATAACGCTGGTAGCATTTTCTTAGGATGTATAAGCCCTTTTGTTGATTTTTTTTAAGCCCTTTAGTTTTAATTATTTTCTATTTAATGTTATTTTGATTTTTCTCGAGTAAATCACTAATCAGTACTTGGTAAATATTTCTTCATTGGGAGAAGTCCCCTAAAAATGATATTTTAAGTTAATGTATTTACATTTTTCTTGCCAACCCTAACATAGCCTTACAAAGGGCCACATTAGCTTTTAATCTACTGACTTCACTAGTTTTGTGCCTTACTAAGCAGTAGCTTTAAGTATATTTGATAAGCTGTACGTTTAAATGGTACAGATATTTGGGGCAGAGTGTTCAAAACTCAAAGGTGAAGGCAGGTTCCTTATCCTCAGAGAGGACAAGTACAGAAAGAATGACCTACGGTTCTGTACTAGGGGGCCAAGAGCAGGGAAAGAGATGAGGAGGTCAGGAACAATCTTGGAAAGAAATTTGAAGGGGAGAAGAGGGTCCCTGGAGAAGTTTTGTGATTAGTTATGAGAGAGGGAACAAAGAAGTGCCACCTGTCACCTCACCTCTGCTCCTTTGCCCCCATCTCAGACCCTGGACATGTATAGACATTGGTGCCCACTGAGGAGAGGCAGGAGCAGAGAACAGGGAGCCAGGGTTATGTCTTGCCCCCCACACTCACAGTACCTCAGGCCCCCGCCATGGTTGCCTTCTCTCATGCTTGTAGCCAGTGGGTTAGAAGGAAATGTCTGTGTATGTGGTGTCTTCCAAGCCCTCAAGCAGGTCTCTTCTCGTCCATACTATTTGTTCTTCAGCTTAAATAACCTCTTGACTCACTTCTTCATCTTTGCGTAATAGAGATGGTTTGGGTCACATCATTAAACTTTTTCAGATAACATTAGTGGTGACACCATTGTTGGCTTTCCGATTGTTTTATGGTTACAGAAAAGTCCTTATCTAGCTTCTAAATATTATCTAAGAGAATCGATTAAAATACTCTAGAGTTGAAAACAGATTCAAAACAAAACTGAAAAGAGCTTAGCTTTATTTGATTTATTTAATTTAGGGCTCACTGCTCTATACCCAAACATGCTTTCATATCCAGTAGGTCAATTTTTCTCAAAATGTTTGGCTTGTTTTCGTCTTTAATAAACAAAATCTGAAGGCTCCCTGTAGATTATTTGAAATTCAAAATAAGTGGGATCCTATGAGTGAACAGAAAGCAGTGAACACAACGCTGGTTTGTTTTCGACTCCCACACACACCCCTTTCTACCTCTACCTGCTCCCCTGCGCTTTGAAAGGTTCTGAGCTGCTCCTGGGCATCCTCCTATGTGACTAGTCCTGCCACCTGCTCCACTGTGCCCTCCGTAGTCAGTGACTTCTCCCGCCCACAGCACCCTCTGGTTCGGTGCTGTGGGGCAGTTGCTGCCAAGTCAGCTTGCTGATTTGAATGACAGGGCCCTCTTTGTCAGGCACAGCAAAGATCTCTCATTTGCGCCAGAGACATAGGAGGGCCACGAGGGAGCCACCTGTACTTCTATGTGTATGAGTCTCCTGTGGCTGCTATAACAAGGCACCACAAGCTTAAAACAACACAAATTTATTATCTTGTGGTTCTGGAGGTCAGAAGTCCAAAATGGATCTCACTGAGCTAAAATCCGTGTGTCAGCAGACTGCATTCCTTTGTGGAGGCTCAAGGAGAGAATTCAGTTCCTTGCCTTTTCCACTTTCTGGAGGCTGCCCACATTCCTTGGCTCATGGCCCACTTCCATCTTCAAAGCCAGATTAAAGTCATAGCTCCTACCTGTGCTTCCATTGTCACATCTCCTTCTCTGCCTACCCAGCCTCCATCTTTCACTTGCAAGGACCCTTGTGATTATATTGGGCCCACCTGAACAATTCTGGATAATTACCTTATCTTAAAGTCCTAATTTAATTAAATCTGTAGAGTCCCTTTTGGCCTGTAAGGTAACACAGGGGATTAGGAGGTGAATGTCTTCGAGGGACCATTATTCTGCCCGTCATAGTATGTAATGATCTATGTCCAGAAAAACATGTTGCCACTCTAGGGTACCTCCCTGATTTTGGCCCTCTACGTACTCACCCACCTCACCCCACTCTCTTCTTACTCCCTGACACCACCCCTCCTTTCCATAAAACTACTCTGATTTCTTGTTCACAACCTTCCGGTTGTGCCTTTGTGCATACAGTTCTTAAAGGACCCACATATTCTCCCCTAGTGCTAATAACTCTCTATTACCCATTTCAGGCCTACCTCAAAAAACTCATCACCTCCACGTGAAGTGTACCCCTCACAGAACAGTCTTTTACACAGTGGGGCATGTTTTCATTCCCTTTTAGACAGTTCTAAGATGTTACGTATGTATATAATTTATTAAGACTTCTCATAAAAAGCTTTTTATGACTTCCTTAAATGAAGTTAATTAGTGCCACCTCTGTGCTTCCAAAGCCTCTATTGTTGCACTTACCAGATTTTATTATAATTATTTGTTTATAGGTATTTCTTGCCAAATAGTCTTTGAATTTCTCAGGAACAGAGTTGTCCTTTTGTCTTTATATCCAGAGCACTTAGCACAAGTAGATGCTTAATAAATGCTCATTGAATAAGTGAATGAATGAATGAACATGCAGTTAAAACTTACTCATGTGTTACTAAGCTGAATTCAGCAAAAAATCCAGGGTTTGGTTATACAGTTGTTAAACTCACAGTGGACTTCATTTTAAACCAGTCCTGTAACAGAATCCAAGGATGATATTTTAAGAAAGTTCTAATATAAATATTATTTTTTCCATCCCTGCACCAGGAAGGTACAGCTTCCAAAAAACATATAAGTCTTGATCTTAACATTGACTTACATAGTATAATTTGGCAACTTCTTAAATGATAATATTGCAGAAAAGGTTGTGCGTATCTCTTCATTCTTTGATGAGGAATTTTAATTGATGGTGAACTTCTTGATTATGCTCATTTAACCACAATTTTGTCACCAGCTTGGGAGAATGGCATTTTGGGATAGCTGTTGCTGCTGTTAAGCTGGAAGTTCTAGCCCTGGTCTGATGGTTGGTAGTGAAGCATAAAGTTCAAGGTCAAGGGAAGTTAGGATAGTTGACCTAGAGTAAAAGGACTGGAGGAATGAGGCTCCAAAATAAATGTTAAAAACCAAGGGTAAGAGGTAATGGAAAGAAAAGAATACAAAATAAATGGAGCAAACTCAAGATGAGTAGGTTAAGATGAAGATTTAGTTGAGGAGCTTTATGGACTAAATTCCAAGGATTATTAACTAAATCAGTGGAATCCATGGTCTCTAGAACAGTTGTAACCCAAGGTCAAAGTAGGGGTATATGCTTATTTCAGGTGGCAGAAGAACCTGTCTTCCCGAGAATTTCATCAAGATTGACGGAAATGCTCAGGCCATGTTTGGCAAGCCAGTTGAGTAGAGTGGAAATAAGCAATGCTGTGTTAATGACCATAAACACAAAAGCAGCGTTCCAGCCCCATTTCTGGGACGCAGAGAAACCTACCAGCTGGAAAAGGAGAATGTTATCAGGGAGGACCTATAAGGTAGTCATCCATGAGAAAAATGTGTGCCTACATAACTGAATAGCGTGATGCTGCACTCGTGATTGAAGTAACTCTGTCCAGGTTATACCTGGGAATTCCTTCACGTTGTAGTCATGTTTAATTGTACATTTAAATTGGCTGGACTCAGGGCTACCAGTCATGGGATAGGGAAGAAAGTGCAACTTCCGAAGATGAGAAACAGGCTATAAACCTAGGGGTGTGGATCTTTTTACCTCCAGGTGGTATCAGCAGGAAGTTGACCATGGAGAGCAGTGCCAGCCACACAGCTGAAGAAAGATTGTGTTTTGGGGAGGCCCTGTTTCATCACAGGAACAAATATTCTTTGTAATGGATGGTTAGTAAAGGAGCCTATTGTATAAAGCCCAGCTTGAATTTTAATGTGAGAATGTTGAAATCAGTCAGTCATTACTCATTTTTTTATGAGTGTACTAACGTAGAGGATATGCACTTGTCGGTCAGTGCATCCACCCTTGGGTGTGGTAGGGTACTTGGCCATGCCTTGTGAATTATAAACCTGATGTTATAATTAAACTAAACTGTGGACCTTCTTTAGTGCGCTGTATGTGGGTGCCTATGTTGCTTGTAAATTATGTTTACAGTTGAAAAGTGTGACACTGATAATAAGATTTGGGTTTCTAGGAACTAAATATAAGTTTTAAGTATATGGAAAGGCTCTAATCTTTTACAACACTAATGACGTATAGAAGGAATTTTGTATAGAATTCACCTATGTATAAAGCAGCAGAGAAAAACTTCAGTTCTCCATCTAAAGGGCGTGGCCAGCTCTCGGCTCCAGCCATTTGTTACCATGGGAGAAAACAGGAAGATATTGACACATTTTAAGATTTCTTTTTGAGATATCAGAAATACAAAATGTTTGTGTGAAATATGCCAAATTCTGAAAGATGAAGTTTTTAAATTATATTTAGCTCACTTTCCAGTTTATGACTTTTGCTATCGAGGAAACTAACTTTAGGAGCATAATGAATTAGCATGCTTCTTATTTCAATTCTCATTTGGTTGTTTTTTATATAGTTTAGAAATTTAATTATCTTTCTAGCTTACTGTTCTTGTTTTTATGAACTTCCTTAGTGTAGACCAGTGGTTCTCAATCAGGGGCAATTATACCCACGGGGGGACATTTGTTAAAGTATGGAAATATTTTTGGTTGTCACAACTTGGAGTGGGGGAATGCTACTGGCATCTAGGGAATGGAGGGCCAGGGATTCTGCTAAATATTCCACATTGCACAGGACAGAACCTGACAACAAAGAATTACCTGGTCCAAAATGTCAGTAGTGATGAGATTGAGAAATCCTGGTGTAGACCATGTTTTCATCCCTATCTATCCCTAGCTCCCTGTCTCCCTTCCTTCCTATCTTTCTTTTAAAGAGCCTTTTCCCAGGTTCTCTCTGTTTCTCCCTCTTTCTGTAATCTTATTCAGAACGTTTAGGTTGGTAGTTCTCAATTTCAAAATGCAGAAAAAAATCACGTGGGAATTTGTTCAAAGTGAAGACTCTCAGCCCCCACTTGTAGATATTCTGAGATGTAGATCTGGGGTCACCCAAGATTCTGCATCTTGAAGAAGTCTCCAGGTGATTCTAAAGAAGACCACACATGGACCACAGTTAGAGAAGTGGTAGGATAATCTTTGTTTTCATAATCTTTGGTCCTATGCTTTTCTTCATTTTTTTAGATCCTTTATTAGTTGAACTTCTTGATTATATTCTGTTACTTTTATTAAGCCCTTAAAATATTTATAGCTTTTAATAATTATACCTTGGGAAATAAGTAAATTAAAATGTATTTTATGGACAAATAATTGAAAGTATCTATAATCATATTTGATCCTTGTAAGGCATCCAAGTGGCTGGATAGTATATCTTATAGGATTTCTTCTCAAAATTTCTAGTCTCTTTTCCCCATTTTTATGTAATATCCCATATGTCTTTCCCATAAGAAGCTGGTTGTAGTGGTTCCTTAAAAATGCAAGATTAAAAAATTGTTTTTTAAACATATGAACCAAGTCCAAAAAAAAAGGAAGCATGGACTGTATCAGCTGAAAATGTTGAAAATAATGCATGTAAATGATTTCTTAACTAAACTGATATATACAAAATGTTACAGAAGATTGACTCGCAGAGATGTTAGTTTATGCCGTGTACTTGTTCCATGAAGGCAAAAGGGTGAGGGCAGTTGTAGGTGCCTAAGAGCTAGTCCTCCAAATGCTGCTTGGCACTTAGGAAAACTACATGTTTATGACACTGTAGGTACCTGCCTTCAGGGGCTTCAACTCATGTCTGATATTCTATGTGTTATAATGTATTGAATTCCAGTCATGGGGCTTTGATAGTCAGGTCCTCGGCAATTATTCCATGACTTCCTGAAATTTACAGTTAAAGTGATACATGGCAATTATTGGACCATTTACCAAGGCATATCCTCTGGTATGTTATTACCAAAATGTAGATGTCCTTCTACACAAGTAAGACGACTCAGTCATATAAACACTGTCAGTCTGCTAGCCAGCTCACCACCAAGAGTAATGGGTAACTTTGTTATTCAACTTTGATCACTTCTCTTGATAATCCTGAAGAAACTATATTTGAGAAAGCTCAAATTCCATTTGGATAGCTTTGTGTTTATGCCAAATTAAACAGATATTAAAGTAGTTGTTAGATGGTCTAGGGAGAGGTCTTTAGCCTCTCCTCATAATTTTCATCAAATGCCTTCCAACCTACTGTAAATAAATATAAATAAATGTCTCATTGAGCAAACGTGTTTTCACACATTTCTCTAAGCCCCTCCTCTGTAAAAATTCTGAGGCTGACACTGCCAACAGGCCACTAAACTTGAAATGATGAGGCTGAGTGTATATACCACCTCTACCAGGTGTAATCTTGGACAAGCCGATTCATCCTTCTGAAACTTTATTTCCTCTGATTTAAAATGAGGAGATTAAACAGACTGTTTTGTGATGTCCCTTCTGGTTCTAGAAGACTAAGATTCTGTTGGGGGTTCACAATTCGGATATAAAAACATTGAATTGATGATGGTCTTTTGGGGCAGGAGAAGATCACAGCTTTTCTTTGCATCCTCACCCCTCCCAAAAATTTGTGTCAGGGTCAAGGGCAAGAATGTTTCCCATCATTCCACCCATGGAAAGGAACTCATGCTGATGGGTGTGATTCAGTGATACTAATTGGGCCCAAAAATTAGAGATGTAGAATGCCTCTTTCCTGGATTCTATCTCTAGATTATGGTTCTTCTATGAAGTTAAATAGGTTCATCTCTCTTTAAAATCTCTCAAGGTTACGAGTGGCGGGGCTGCCTGCCCTCTACTGCTGTACTTGGCTTGCTGCTCCTTGGAGGACCACCTGATCTGCCTTTGTTATCAGACGAAGGCTGGGTTGAGTCTTGCTTGGAGGTGTTTGCTAGATAGACTAGCCTAGTTTATTGGGGTTTGGAGTGAAACCTAACATCTTCTCTCTCTATTTTCCTTAAGAGCTTTGTTAAAGAATGGTGACTATAGTCTTCACGTTAATAAATCTAACCAGTTATAGAAGGTCAGCAAAGCATTCATTCATTTGTTTATTTGCACTTTCTTTCCTTTTGTTCAGTAAGCACTTATTTAATACCTACTGTGTACCATGCAGTAAAATGCTTAGATAAGTTTTAAGTATGAAAATCCAGAAATCAAACAAATGAATATAGACTATATCATTATGTTGGGCATGATCTCATGATCTTTAGTCTGTATAGTCATATCTGTAAAGGGAGAATTTTTGAATCTGAAAGAGAATTTCTAATCCTAACTATGGGTCCAAAGAAAATACCATTAAAGGATAGAAATTCTCTAAAGGGAAGGTTATAGGCTTGTATCATCCCCATTCAATTATGGAAGTTAAAAATTTTATTATGGGGGTTAAAAATTGTGTTTTATGGGGTATGTGACTTAGAACCACGTCGTCCATTTGAAAATCATAGCATGAAATTGACCTTAACCCAACTCAGCAGTGAAGAACTGACGCCTAGTCAAGACTTCTGCTCTAGGGTGACAGCCATGGGCCACCCTGCGACCTCGAAGAGGCTCATTCTAACACCAGCAAAGCCATCAGTGAAATCCATCATCAAAGGCGCCGTTCGATCTTTGGAGCTACGTATAGCAGTGTTAAAATCACAACAGGCTAGCAGACTTTGTTTTAAAGGAAGGGAAACCTATCTTTGGAACATAAGCAGAATACCAGTAGGAAAATGACAATTTGTGAGAAGAAACAAATAACTGTTTTTGTTTAATCTCCTTATTGTAAAGGTAATACTACTTTAAAAATTACTAACAGTGACTTAAATGTGAATTGTGGCCCCGAAGAAAACTTTCATAAATGGCCCGGTTATCATTCCTAAGCTACTTAAATAGTCTCCAGAAGACCTCCTCAGGGCCGCCCATCCTCACAGCTTTGATGGAGAGGGGCTGACTTGTTTCCATCTAAGTCTGTGGTTCAATCTTATATATGAAAGAAAAATATGGAGTTTAAGGAATCACTGAAAATAAAAAGGTGTTTAATGTTTACTTCTCCTAAAAGTTTCTTTTTAGTGAGTTAGCATCATATTTATTAAGAACTTTCTTAAATTCTCTCTTGGACCTTTTTTTTTAGTGTAGCTAAATGATACAAATTTGGAGAATACTTTTGAAACCTAAATGGAAAGCATATTCTTCTAAAGACACTTTTGGGGGGCCAGCCTGGTGGCACAAGTGGTTAGGTGCGTGCGCTCCACTGCGGCGGCCCAGGGTTCGCCGGTTCGGATCCCAGGCACACACCGGCGCACTGCTTGGCAAGCTATGCTGTGGCGGCGTCCCATATAAAGTGGAGGAAAACGGGCACGGATGTTAGCCCAGGGCCAGTCTTCCTCAGCAAAAAAAAAAAAAAAAAAAAAGAGGAGGATTGGCAGATGTTAGCACAGGGCTGATCTTCCTCACAAAAAAAAAAAAAGAGAGAGAAAGAAAGAAAGATGTTTTTGTTCAGCCTGCTGTGCCGAACTAGGTTTTGAGAGAGTCACCAGCGCTCTGGAATTTACACTGTGGCAGAATACCAAACGAAAAAATAGCAGTTTGTCTTCTAAATAGAGCTGAGAGGTCAGGCATGTTGTCTGCCCCTTCCCTGGCATGGCTCTGCTCACCACCAGGCAGCTCAAGAAGGCTCCTCCTTAGTGGTGACCCCAGACCTGCCAACACAAGACATCATCAAAGTGCCTCAAGATGTTTCAGTACTAATCCTGTGTGCAAAGAAAAAGCTGGAATGAAAACACGAGAGGCAAATGCAGGAGACTCACTTATTGAAAAAGGGCCATTTGGTTTGGCTCCGCTTTATCTGGGAGTTTCCAGACCAATTCAGCCTGCATCCTGAAGAGATCCTAGCCTAGAAAAATAATTTTTTTTCAAGTACATGCATCGTTGGCTACTATTAATTCTTAATTTAGACTCATTCTGATAATGTCAGTGAAATAAAATGTGGAATAATATTTATTTAAAATGCATAAAAGCTGTAAACATTGACATTTGCTTTCTCTTTCCTCAGGCCTATTTAATTTCCCCCCAACTTGAGTGGCATCCTGTTAACTCATTAACATGTACTTATTATATTCATCTTTTTTTCTATTAGTGTTAGCTTCTAACATGACGATTTTTAAAAATTCTGCTTGGCTGCTTTGTCTTGCGTTTGTAAAATGTTCTTAATACTAGAGTGATAGTACTCAGAAATACAGAATATTTTCTATATTATACCAATTGTGAAAAATGTTTTTGTTTGTATCATTTCATGAGATTATTTTATGTTTGGTTATCTGCCTCACCAGTTCTTTGTCTTACTAAGCAATTTTAATAATTTTTAATCATTCAGTTGTTCTCGACATTGGTAGTCTCAACTAAAACCTACTCAGTTTACTTTTCATATAAATAATGTAAGGCATTACTTATAATTGATTAAAATGAAGGTGATTTTGTATTAAATATGCTGTTAAGTAATAGTCCTTGAAAAAAATAATTAAAACTATAATGATGTGTCTCTAAGTAATGATTTTACAGGAGGAATATTGAGCTAAAAGGGATGAAATATTTTGAAGAAAGTTGGTATTGGAGATAAAACTGTTTTACTAGTCTGTATATTTTTCCATTCCACTCCATAGTTTTTATTTCTTAGGTACACAAACACTAATCATAAAAAAAACTTCTGAAATTGAATTTAGGCAACTTTCCTAGTTGTTTTAGAATTCTCGGATACTTCCAAGTTGTAAGGTCACTGGGTACAATTAAAGATGAGGAAACCATTGCAGTAAAGTAGCAGCAAATGCTAAGAGGGAAAAACAGAATAATTGAAGCATGCCTAAAAAGTGATGTGCAAACAAAATTTCATGCATTATATTTTAAATGTTCTTTGAGAGCTTAAGGAATCTTCTGCTGAAAATTTTATAAAGAAAAATGCCATTACCTATGGTAACTAGCTTCCTAATGTATCTGTTGCGTAAACTCTTTTTTTAATTTTTTGTTTATTGCAGTAACATTGGTTTATAACATTGTATAAATTTCAGGTGTACATCATTGTACTTCTATTTCTGCATAGATTACATCATGTTCACCACCCAAATACTAATTACAACCCATCACCACACACATGTGCCGAATTATCCCTTTCGCCCTCCTCCCTCCCCCCTTCCCCTCTGGTAACCACCAATCCAATCTCTGTCTCTATGTGTTTGTTAATTGTTGTTATTATCTACTACTTAATGAAGGAAATCATACAGTATTTGACCTTCTCCCTCTGACTTATTTCACTTTGCATAATACCCTCAATGTCCATACATGTTGTCACAAATGGCTGGATTTCATTGTTTCTTATGGCTGAGTAGTATTCCATTGTGTATATATACCACATCTTCTTTATCCATTCGTCCCTTGATGGACACTTAGATTGCTTTCAAGTCTTGGCTACTGTGAATAACGCTGCAATGAACACAGGGGTGCATGTATCTTTACGCATTGGTGTTTTCAAGTTCTTTGGATAAATACCCAGCAGTGGGATAGCTGGATCATACGGTAGAACAAGACAGGAAACAAGATATGTTGGAGAGGATGTGGAGAGAAGGGAACTCGCATACACTGCCGGTAGGAGTGCAAACTGGTGCAGCCACTATGGAAACAGTATGGAGATTCCTCAAAAAATCATGGGTAAACTCTTATTTGTACGTATCATATTGTTTAGGTAGATCCTGCTTAGCAGACTTGCCAGCATGGGGAGGTTTCACGGGACCCTTCCTGTCGGTTTTCTGCCCCATGTGTGTTCTAGCTTCCGGCTAGTTCTTTTCAGCCTGAACCTATGGAGGATCACACTAGGTCTTGGGAAGGCCCAGTAAATTAAGCTTGGTGCTCTAGTCTGTTTCCAGGTCACTGCCTTTTGCCTCTTTCTCATACCTTGTTTACCCCTTGACCTTGTTAGAACAGTAATGTTTCTTCATAAAACATTCTTAATGAGACTATTTACCTTGCATACCCAATGAGATCGTGCTTCATGTCATAAATTCTCTGCTCAAACATATGCCAAGAAGGCAGCCTTTGCAGCTGTTAAAGAATTAACTTTTTAACTGAGGGAGGGAGCTTTTGCTGGGTGGCCACAGCTATCCTAGTGCTGTTTTCTTATTTTAATTATATTATAAAACTAGATGGAGGTTCTGTTTCTTTTTTTGTTTTGCTTATTTGTTTGTGTTTTGTTTGGCATACACATATATCAGTCTTGAGCATAGCATAGTTATTCCCGAAGAATAAGAATTTACGAAGCAGATAATCTCTATTTTCTAAAGAATGCTCATTTGGTTTTCAAAATATATTTGTTCAAAGAACTCAACTGTCAGTTGCAGTGGAGCTTAGGAACTTTATTTTTAATCAGAAATATTAAGTTCTTCCCTTAAATTCTTTCTGTTTTTTTGGTGAGGAAGAGTCACCTTGAGCTAACAACTGTTGCCAGTCTTCCTCTTTTTGCTGAGGAAGATTGGCCCTGAGCTAACATCAGTGCCCATCTTCCTCTATTTTGTACGTGGGATGCCGCCACAGCATGGCTTGTTGAGTGGTGTAGGTCTGTGCCCAGGATCTGAACCTGCGAACCCCAGGCCGCCAAAGCAGAGCACACAAACTTAACCACTATGCCACTGGGCCAGCGCTGTTAAATTCTACTTTTTATGCAGACTGACTGGTTTGATTTCTGCCTCCTTTGGTCTCTCCTCCATCAGAATTAAGGTGTCATAAGAAGAAGCAAATGCAAAAAGCCTGAGTGATCTGCTACAGCAGCAGCCCCCGGGTATGTAGGAGTTGCCTGCTCTGCCCAGGGAATTAGGAGAGAAAACATAGTGTGTATTGGTACAGGTTGTTATATGCCCCCTATTAAAAAGACTAATCTCTTCAGTAGAGGTGATCCAAGGGCAACCTTGCTGATGATTTAGAAAAGTCATTTGAGCTCTAGGTCCTTTTGACACCCTTTTGACCTCCTGATTTGATGTCATCTGCAAATGTAATGGGGTTTCTCTATTCTGTTTTTCCATGTCGTTACAATAAATCATCTTTTTCTAACTCTACCACAATAACTGTCAGTACCGTCCTAGTGACCTTGTACAAACCACGTTACTCCTCTGTACAGTGGTGCCAACAATAGTGCCTACCTCACAGGGTGCTTCTGAGGATTAAATGGGGTGATTTTTTTTAAAAGATGCTCTCCTAGTACCTGACAGAGATCCTTGATTAATGATAGCTCTTTACTATTAGTACTTTCCCCCTTAATAAAGTTATATAATCTTAGAATCAGGAAAAACTAAAGAGCCCATTTTACATACAGAACTGAGCAAACAGTCCTGTCCTTATAGTGGTGAAACTATTTTTTTAAAAAAATGTGTGACTGCTGGAGGATAGGGTAGAAGGGAGCATAGAGGACTTTAGGCATTTTTCCATGGTGCTCGCCGTTCCTGCAAGTGTGTATTTTGAGATGACAGTATTTGCCCTTCGAGCATATTTTGGAAAAATATTTCCAAAGTTATCTCTTACCACACTTATACGTGTAAGGGATTTGTTCCTGTTTTTCAGACAAACATGAACCAGAGACGTTCCTTTTAGACAAATTTAAGTCTGGAATGTACATTGGAGGTCTTACTGACTTCTATGGTAGGGCGACGGGGTCTTGCTAACTCATGTAATCACATTCTTCTCCCTTAGGGCAGAACTGCACTCAGGCAAGCAAGATACCTGACTACTTATTACTTCAGAGTTTTTAGAAAGGAATATTATATGTTCTTGCTAGTAATGCATTCCAGGCTTTCTCCATAGCACATTCCGGAACACTTGGAGGAAATTCTCCTAATGTCTAATCTAAATCTCTTCTTCTGCCCTTTAAACCCTTTATATCTTATCTTGACCTCAATGGAAATAGAAAATAGATGCTACCATGATTTGGCAAATGTCCTGTTAAGTTTTTGAAATTGCTATTTGATTTTTCATATCCCTCACCCTCTATCCTAGAAGAAGTCAATCCCAGTCTTTTTCCACCTTTTTTCTTCCATAAGCATTTTTTGTCCAAAGCATTGTGGGTGGAGGATTTCTCATTTTGTTGCTCCCCTCTGACACTTCCTGGAGTTATCAGCACAACAATAATCAGCACACCCGGTGGGAGGTGTTCCATGTAACAGACCCACTGTCCACCCCACCTGGCCGGGAGGTGGTGGCTTCCTCACTGCTCTCCACTGCTTGCAGTTCTTCAGAAGTGGTGCCAGAAAGACCTCTGGAATTCCAGTGTAGGCTCAGCCCCCTGCTGCTCAGTCCTGTGGCAGTCTCTCTTGTTTTAATACAAACCTAGCCAAGGTTTCAGTGGAAGAAAGCTCTGGGGGAGTTTCTCCATCACCCAGAGGCTATCACCAAGAGGTCTTTTCTCTGACATTTCTGTTTCCTCTTCTTCTGAGATTCTTGCTTGGTTTAACACAGTCCCGGCCTTAGCAGACCTTGGAGACATGCTGCCTCGCCTTTAAAACTCTAGCCCAAGATGGAACCCTCCCCACACATGTCCTCATGTGTACACACATTCCTGAGTCTGACTGGCATTAAAAGGGAAAAAGCGAGGAAAAAATGTTGCTAAGTAGAGGACGAAAAAAGAATATAATTACAGAAAATATAAATGCCATAAAACAATCATGTTCATCCAATCTGTCTAACCCCAGAAGTACTTCGCAGGCAGATGCTGGCTTTGCCCCTGTCTGACTCCCTGTCTTCAGCAGGAAGGTATCAGAATATGTCATTGGAGGTTGTCTTCCAGAACCTTGTTACTTCCAGAACATTGTTACTCTGCAAAGTCAGTGGAATCCCCAGGGGGCCAGTCCGGTGGTGTAGTGGTTAAGTTCAGTGCACTCTGCTTTGGAGGTCCGAGTTCACGGGTTCAGATCCCAGGCGTGGACCTACACCACTCATCAAGCCATGCTGTGGCAGCAACCCACATGCAATATGGAGGAAGATGGGCACAGATGTTAGCTCAGGGCCAATCTTCCTCACCAAAACAAAACAAAACAAAACAAAAATCAGTGGACCACTTATTCTGACTCCCTCAGATTCCCTTGAGTCTCTCTCCTCAGATTGGGCTTTTGGTCTGAAGGACTCTCCTCTTAGGGGGATCAGTGGTGCTTAGCTTTGGGTGGATCCCTACACAGGAAAGTGGCCCGGTGCACGTGGGCCCTCAGTGTAATCTGAATCACACCAAAAGCAAACCAGGGCATGATGGGAATTAATACAAAGGGGTACAGGAAAGTGTGAGCTCCCATAGAAAGATAAAACAACTTCTCCCTACCATGGTCTGACTCTCCAAATATATTGTCAGTACCACTGACCCGAAACTTATCATAGCCTGCTTTATAAACCTAATTACTTTCTTATGTATTGATCCATCTTCCCTGAGATTGTAACCTCTTGTCTGGGCTCAGATCTTGTTATTCAGTGTTGCACTGCTCACAAAACCAGGGCACTTTGTACACGATGGGTGGATATTAGTTGTTTGCTAAGTAGTGGATAAACATTCTACAACAATAGCAACAAAATTATATTTGTCATAGTTATAAACATATCTGTGGATCTCTTTATATACACACTAAAATTTAGTATATAGAGATGCACAAATTTGGAATGTCTTTTTTCCCCCCAGGTTTATTGAGGTTATGATTGACAAATAAAAAATTTTATATACTTAATGTGGACAGCATGGTATTGTGATATAAGTATACCTATGTAATGATTACCACAATCAAGCTAATTAACAGATCCATCACCTCCCATAGTTAACCCTTTTGTGTGTGGGTGTGTGGGGTGTGGAATGTCTTTTAAAGTGGCCAAAGGTTGGTTCGAGTTTGCCTTAACATATTTTCTGTGCTAATAAAAGCAATAATGCCTGTTAATTGTTAAATTTTGTAGATTAATGTGAGAATGTTTACAGATACTTTTAAAACATTCTGTTTTAAAGTTCCTGAACCACTCGAGTATTTATAAACAATTGAAATGCCACTCCTTATTATCAGTTGAGAAGCTAATTATTTATTCATAAAGCAATGTGCCCCTGGATCCTCACCCCAGTTCTATTAGTGTGTATTGCCTTGAGAACCATAGATTCTCTTTTTCCTGTTACTACAAATTAGATTTTGTTGCAAAACCAATTAAACCTCTAGAAAGATGACATTCCTTCCTTTGGTTTCATGACAGAAAAATACTTGGTTCTCCCAACTCAGGGTATTCCTCCTCTGGCAGTAGAAAGGCAAAGAGAAGTCATACAAATAAAGAGGATGTGGAAAATAGGAAAGTGTGATCAAGGTGAGGGTGGCAAGAGAAATAGTCTGTGAAAGAAAGAGAGTAGGGGTGCTGTTATTGTCCTGTGGGTTTAAACCAGTAATTACATTTGGCCTGTGAACAGAAAAATACATGTTTTCATATAACCTCAATCTATCCTCTCTAATATTTACTGCCAAGACCTAAAATTTCAAGACATGTCATGAAGCATTTCTAAAATGACAGAATTCTCACTTTAAATTTTTCCAGTGAAATGTTGTGATTGAAAAAATTCCATATCAGTCTTTTATTCTACTCCAGAAGACAAAAAAGCTGTCCTGATTACCCATTTCTAAGACTAAAGAATCTTTAATTGAACACACTTGAGAAAGATCACAATGAAAGTACCCTGAGAACCTTATTTATCTCATCATTTTACTGTGGGAGGCAAGGATATTGTAATTCCTAGGCAGCCATCATTCTGCCACACTAGTAGTTTGTCAAAAAGGTATG
The DNA here is from genome assembly GCF_057802395.1 of Ceratotherium simum simum. Classification (NCBI taxonomy): domain Eukaryota; kingdom Metazoa; phylum Chordata; class Mammalia; order Perissodactyla; family Rhinocerotidae; genus Ceratotherium; species Ceratotherium simum. The sequence continues at coordinate 37,351,820 of NC_141911.1, forward strand.
TTACTGATCGTATCAGCCTCAGGAGGTAGAAGAAACCAAAAAGGAAGTCTTGCCATGCTATGTTTCAAGGCCTTTGTGAGTCTTGAGATCCCACTGGGACTTTTCCACAGTTTTTATAGGGTCGCACAGATGCTCCCTGCTTGCTGTTTTCCATGTTGGTCAGAATAGGAAGCAGGGCCTCCCCGTTGTACAGCTCCCGGGGGAACAATTCATGGAGACCCTATAGAGGTCTGTCTCCCAGCAGTGTCAGGAAAAAGTGGCTGCCAAGATGCTGCTAGTAATTAAGGACTTGGTACCTGAGGACAGCCAGTAAGCACATACTAGTTACTATAACATCCAGGTAGAACAAGTGAAACTCCTGTAGGTTTAAGTGGGACTGGAGGACCTTTACAGTCACGTTAATGCACCCTGCACGCAGACACACACACACATACACACACACATATCTCTACGGTTGCTGGCAACTGAGAAATGAAGTATGGCCCTGGCCACCTGGGAGCATGAGTTTCCAACCGCAATGGCCATTAACTCCGTGTTAATTTAGTAAGGTGATAGGTAGTGATAAGACTCAAAATTTATGTTCACTGATGCTTTGTATAATGGAAACATGCTCATTACGTATCTTTTGCCAAAGATTTTCCTGTGTAATTAGCAAACATCTTAATTATACACTTGGATTTGAAGCCTGTGCTAATCTTGAAGTATAAAAATAGTACAAATTAGATAAACAGAAAAGGATTAGAAGAGAGACTGAATAGCATAGAAGTTAAGAGTGTGGGCTCCGAGCCATGACTGGATTCAAAGGCCCTGGTGTTTCCTAGCTCTGCAGCCTCACAGAAGTACTTCATCTCTCTGTGCTTTAGTTTCCTCACCTGTAAAATGGAAATAAAATATTGCCTAATCGTCGGGTGATGGTGAACATTGGAATGCTTAAAACATTTCAAGAGTGTTTTGAACTGTGCTTGGCACATAAGTGCTCAATAAATTTAGCTTATTGTTGTTTTAGATATGGCATTTTAAGAGTAATAACTCTACAAATGGATCATTACACAGTAGAAATTTGAAAAGGAGTAATAACAACTCAGAAATTTTATCTTAAAAATCTCAGAATCTTGCCTATGTTTTCTACATGGAAGTAAATTAATACTTCATTAATGGAATATAATAGTTTATTAAAATTTATTAAAATTTGAATTTTAAATAAATTTATTCAACAATTATTGAGTACCCCTAAGCATCACAGAAAGTGATGTTATAGGAATACATAAGACATTATTAATTTTCAGGAGCTCTAATTTTAGCATACAGCGTGTATTAGAAGAACAGTATAAAATTTTCAAGCATTTTAGAAAGGCTACTTTATGAGTAATATAAGTATAATTAATTATGTAACTACATTCCCCATGCTTTTAGAAAAGATATTGGTTGATAACACTTGGCTGAAGAATCTGCGCATGAATAGTATTTATTACCTTGAACTATTTAAGTAAATATAGATTATTATTCAATTCCAAGTGTGTCCCAAATATATTCACAAAATCATAGCATACAGTTAAATGTACCTTAAATACTAAACATAATGTTGATGATTTGCTCAGTAGGTTATGCTACAGGCCACACAGCCTTGTGTGTAAGTGCTATAAAAAATATTAAGCATTCTTCTTCATGATATTTCATAGCATTGACCTTAAATCAGCCTTGAGAGTAAACACAATATTATAGACCTAAGGCCTAAAACAAATATGAATTTTATAATTAATTTGCAAGCAAATATCACTTTTAATAAAATTGGAAAATATCACCCTTGGCTATTTCTAGTCAATCAAATCATTGTTATCATCAGATATAGTCTCATAAGGGATGAGGACATTTTAATGAACTGGAACATTTTTAATATTTGCAAAATTATGGGAAAGAATAGAAGTAACATTGAAATATTATTTCAGTTGTTAGTAATAATGTTCAACATGTTTTTATTTTTCTTATCCATTTAGCGCTCTGTGAGATAGGAGAGGAAAGCACTGTTGTCCCCATTTTTCAGATGAATCACTTGAGGCTTAGAGAAAAGTTTATGTAACATAGAGGCAGTTCCAAGTATCTAATTCTCCAAAATAACCAATCTATGCTATTGAGGACTTTTTCAAGCTCTTAGAGAGTCATCAATTGACCAAATCGTTTTGTTCTTTTCTTCTCCTTCCCTGTTTGTCTAGTTTGGGAGGCATTTTGCGGATTATTTTTTCTTTCGTTCACTCATGCATTCATCAGAAGCATCTTAGTTACCTACTGTAAGCTCAGCACTACTGGGCAGGACCTCATCGCAGCTTCCCGTTAGCATACATGAATATGATGCATTTGCTTTTCATTGAAACAATTCTAAAAATCAAATCTTTCTGCTACAAATCTTTTATTGAAAGAAGCAGTATATGAAGAAATGAAATGATTTGAAATGACTGAAATTTTAAAATTGTTTTGCTAATTTTCAACTCCTTAAACATAGGAATTATAGCTGGTTCACCTTTTAAGCCCGGTTCCAGTATTTAATGAATGTGTGGCAGATATATCTATTGCTGCATAGCGGCTTGTCTTTTGTCTGAATCCATAAATGTTTCTGTGATGAATGTGGTAAATATTAATGGCCACAATTATAAACCTGGGTGGTTATTTATTTATTTTTTTATTTTTATTTTTGTGTGTGTGTGAGGAAGATCAGCCCTGAGCTAACATCCATGCTAATCCTCCTCTTTTTGCTGAGGAAGACCGGCTCTGAGCTAACATCTATTGCCAGTCCTCCTCCTTTTTTTTATTCCCCAAAGCCCCAGTAGATAGTTATATGTCATAGTTGCATATCCTTCTAGTTGCTGCATGTGGGATGAGGCCTCAGCATGGCCGGAGAAGCGGTGCATTGGTGCGTGCCCGGGATCAGAACCCGGGCCGCCAGCAGTGGAGTGTGCGCACTTAACCGCTAAGCCATGGGGCCGGCCCAATGGGTGGTTATTTTTAAAATCAAATTAATTAGTGTGGCACGGCCCTACTCTATGTTAAATTTGTGTCTTCGGAGTTCCTCACACATGATAGAACTAAGTAGAAGGTGTCTGGTTCTTCAAGAATATTTAAATAAATTCTTTAATAAAATTGAAAACCTTGCAGTTGCAAAGTAAGTTATTATCATAGCTCTAAGCTCGGTTCTAAACTTTCTTTTCTTTTTATCTGTTCATTCATTCATCCATCTTCCCAGTTATCTATCCATCTACCCACCCACTCCACCCACCTGCCATCCACCCACCAATCTTCCCATCGACCTTCCACCTCCACATTCTTTCATTTCCCATTCTCTATTTTAAGAACACTTGAGAGAAATGTGAAAGAAAGCAATTGCTATTAAAGTTAATAATGTTTCTTTAGTATTAATTAAGATGACCACGTTATTTATTGTCCAACATGTAGCACTTTTAGGAGTAAACAGGGCACTTGATAATCATGCTGAGAAAACAAGCATTAATCAGGACTGTTCTGGGTGGATCAGAACACATGGTCACTTGCGCATAATATGTTCTCCTACAAATCTAAAGTGGGATTCCTCTGTAGTATTATGATATTTTTAGTTCCAGGCTATGTGATATGTAAGTTGTTTATTTATATAAAAAATAAATAATGGGACAGATTTTTAAGGATTGGATATGTGTGTATTGGTGTAACGTACACCTGAATTTCTTTGTAGCATTAATTCATGTACATTTACTAATTAGTTCTCCAATTTGGGATCATCCAAATATTTAATTTCTTTCCTTTTGTTGCCTTGCTTTGGGGTTGATTGCTCTCTCGTTCATTCAGTGGAACTGTAAATCACTTTCTCTAGGTGTAGCATTTACCAAGTTGCCATGGGGGCTATAAAAGAGGAGGAACACCCAATCTTTGTGTTTCAGTCGTTCACAATATAGCTAGGGACATAGGGCTAGCAGCATTTGCACAAAATAACTATGGACACAAGTGATTGCCCATGGACCACAATAGGAAGAGTAAGTGGTAGAGAAGCACCAAAGAAGAACTAGTAAAGAGGCCAAGCAAAGCTAATTAGGGGGAGCAGAGACCACTGTTGGCAACTCTTTGGTGGATAATAAGTGGGAATCGTTGGCTTATGTAACATTTAGTTGAGGCATATGTAACTTATTAGCCTATGAAGTAATTTATCCTTCCTCTGAACTCTTATCTCTATTTTACATATACTAGCTGTGTGATCTTGGACATATTTTTAACCCTCTGGTCTCTGTTTCTTCATTATAAAATGAGAATCATAATAGTACCTACTCATGAAATTCTTAAGTTGGTTAATTTATATAAAGCATGTAGGACGGTGCCTGGTATTAGCAAAATATTGAAAAGGTACTTGTTCCTATTAGTATAACAAGTTATCTTAAGAGGAAAAGTATGCTTTAACCAAGGTAAGTCAATGTTTGATTGTAATTTACCTTATGTAGTGTATCCCAAACATAATTTTAATTTGCTTTTATCATTTATAATTTTTTTACAGCTCGAAAGTCAAAGAAGTTGGGAAAGTTAAAAGGGATTCATGAGGAACAGACACAGCAGCAACAGCCCCCACCCCCACCTCCACCCCCACAGAGCCCCGAGGAAGGGACAACCTACATCGCTCCGGCAAAAGAGCCCTCAGTCAACACAGCACTGGTTCCTCAGCTCTCCACAATTTCACGAGCACTCACACCTTCCCCCGCTATGATCCTTGAAAACATCGAACCCGAAATTGTGTATGCAGGCTATGACAACTCAAAACCAGATACAGCCGAAAATCTGCTTTCCACACTAAACCGTTTAGCAGGCAAACAGATGATTCAAGTCGTGAAGTGGGCAAAGGTAATTCCAGGTAGGATTGCCTCTCCTTTCACGGTCTGCATCTTGATCTAGACAAGTCAGGGCAACAAATTTTGGCATATCCAACAGTGCAATTGGAGTAAGCTTTCTATTAAATCCTGATGTCAAATTTTTAAATTGATATCCTTAATCGAGTGTTTAAGAAAACTCTGGTTAATGTGCTCATTTCTCCTGAGAAGTTAAGGTTAAGAGTTCTATTATTAATATAACATACATTTCTTATGTTGATGATTGAAATGGGAAATTTTATCCCAAAAATATTAATAAGGGAAAATACATTCTGTTTGTGAAAGCACAAACTGAGCCCATTATTAGCAGCTCATAACCAGGGCTAATCTAAGCATAGACCAGGTAAACCGAGACCTGTCAAGTAAGTTGTCTAAGACCCTGAAAGACTCTTCTTTCTGATAATATCACTTTACCCCCAAGCATCCTTTAAATTGTCCTTGAAATTCCTACTTTAGTCATTTTTTATGCTATTGAATTTTATTAATAAGACTCCTATTAATCTACATAAACATCACTTAGAATTGCTATGACATTGTCCCAGTTCATTAATCCAGAGCAGTTTCTTAGATTCCCTATGGTCAACCAGCAGCCATCTTGACTCTCCCCATAAAGATTGGGGAAGGCTCCGATGACTGATTCTCTGAAGAGGAGCTCGTCCAGGTGAAATGATACAAATGAAGAATTCCTTGATGCTACAGGGAATGTAGGTGGGGGAGAAAAGGAACAGAAGAAGGGCTTGAGAAGGAAGACTGTGGGAGTGGAAGGACAGGTGCTAAGGATGTTTATTATACTTCAGAACTTTGTTGAAGTCTGGTATTATCCTCAAATATGGGAAGCAAGAAATAATACTTTTTAAACCACTGTAAACTCATGAAAAGTAAAATCTTCCACCACTAGTGCAGATATGCAAGTGTTCACAGTTATTAAATTACCCTTTATTTTAATTATTCATTGTGAGTAGGATGAAGCAAGTTTCACATGTTAAAACAAATTCTTTCAGTCTCACCAAGGGTTTTAGACCATCATCCACAATGAAACTCCCTGGACTCCGCAGTTTAATTGCCCTGGCAGTTCACCCTCATTGAGAATTTAGAATGAATCTAAAATGAAATGTTGAAGAGGGCTAGGCCCATGGTGGTTGCTCCATAAATGCCTGTGGAATTGATTTGAGTTATTAGAGAAAGGTGGCTGTTTGGGGTTGACTTAAGCAGCTTCTTCCTGGAATGTATTTAAATGCTAAGTGTATTTCTGTGATTAATTGTTCTGTTCTTCAGGATTTAAAAACTTGCCTCTTGAGGACCAAATTACCCTAATCCAGTATTCTTGGATGTGTCTATCATCATTTGCCTTGAGCTGGAGATCGTACAAACATACGAACAGCCAATTTCTCTATTTTGCGCCAGACCTAGTCTTTAATGAGTAAGTACCTATTAATTAGCCTTCATAAAATAAACTGCAGAGTTATTCGTTATGCTTTTTTATGATTTCTAAACAGATGTACATTTGTGAAGTAATCCACCAATATTAGCATTTTTTAAGAGTTAAAAACCTATCGGTTGAGGGGCCGGTCCCGTGGCTTAGCAGTTAGGTGCTCGCGCTCTGCTGCTGGCGGTCTGGGTTCGGATCCCGGGCGCACACCAACGCACCGCTTCTCCGGCCATGCTGAGGCCGCATCCCACATGCAACAACTAGAAGGATGTGCAGCTGTGACATATAATTATCCACTGGGGCTTTGGAGGGAAAATAAATAAATAAATAAAATTAAAAAAAAAAAAAAGCCTATTGGTTGAGAACCTAAAAGTTACTTTTTACAAAATGATAATGCACACATCTGAGCATATATAAATCAGTATATATAGATCTCTCATAATAGTATGTGGGAATTGTCCCAAAAGAAAGATGATCCAATTGGCTCCAAAAACTTGACTGGTACAAAGCCACAATTAATAGAAAACAGTCTCTTTTGGTATCTACTCCAGTTGGGAAGACTATCTAATTTCTAGGAAATGTGAATATGTAAAGTGCCAGTTTTTGTGCGCATTCATATAATGGTTCTTTTGTTAACAGTATACAGCTGCTCAGTGTGTTTTCATGACCATCATAATTACCCTTCTTTGCAATCCTAGTGAAGCCAAAATGTTATTCTGTAGTGAAACATTTTTAGTTTTATGATGCATTTAAAAAGATTGAAAGAATTATAATAGATTTTTCTTTGGCCATGAGTTCCCTTCTTATAAGTTTACATTTTAATACTGTTTGCGTTCCACATTAGCACATTTCGTTTGTTTATATCCAGCGGTGCTTTTTTGTAATTGTTGGGTCAAGAAATACTTAAAATAAAAAGGAACATTTGAATTACGATAGTAACCACAGCCACATTCTAACAGATGGCTCTCTCTAGAGATATGAAAATAGGAGTTTTCAGTAGGGAAGGAAGCAGATGAGAAATAGATTGGTGATAAAAGAAAGAGAAGCAGTACGAAAGATTAAAAGTGGGCACATAGTGCCAAGATACCTAAATAGTATCAGTAATAATTTACCTAAGAGTACCAGTTCACCCAAATATGGTGTATTGCAAAGACAATTTTATCTGAAGATAAATTAGGGACATCAGTTGTTGGTTCTCAGGATGACCCTTCTTTTGGAAATTAGAACGAATAATTCGACTGCATAAATTTTCACCAAAAGCATGAAGTGTGGCCAACCAACTGACATGCACATTTTAATTTACTTTTTTTCTCAATAATCAGTTGATATTATTACATAGTAAGCCTGTTTTTAAATATGGTCTATAAACCAAAAGAGCAACGTATTAAGGAGGGTCTTTGTTTTAAAAGAAAGTATGGGTAATTAGGAATCTCCTTTAGTGCCTTCCACTGTGTCTCTCTTTGATTTTGTTTTAACAGATTAAAATGATCCATTTAATCTTATTTAGTGTATCTGTTAACTTTTTGTCATAAAATATATATAACATAAAATTTTCCATTTTAACCATTTTTAAGTGTACAATTCAGTGCCATTAATTGCATCCACATGGGTGTACAACGATCAACACTATCCATCTCCAGGACTTTTTCATCATCCCAAACAGAAACTGAGCCCATTAAGCAATAAGTCCACAATCTCCCCTCCTTCAAACCCCAGATAATGGCTAGTCTGTGAATTTGCCCATTCTGGATATTTCATGTAAGTAGAATCATAACAATCTGAGTCCTCTTGTGTCTAGCTTATTTCACTTAGCGTAGTGTTTTCAATGTTCATCCATAGTATAGCGTGTATCAGAATTTCATTTTATGGCTGAATAATATTCCATTGTATGTGTATAGAATCGATCCTCACTGTCTGAAGATTCCACGTTGGTGAATTGGCCTACTGGCTACCTTTATTTGTAACCCCGGAGTCCGTACTTGCAGCACTTTCGTGGTCATTCTCAGACGTGCGCACAGCGGCAGTAAACTTGAGTCGCCCAGCTTATAAATTTCAGGGGAGACTCTCTGCCTTCTTGTTCCGGCTCTCAGACCGCAAACAAGTGTCCTTTTCATGGTCTATTTAGTGCCACGTTTCTTGCATTATTGTGCTTTTTGTTGGTGATTGCGCTGTTTAAAATGACTCCCACGCATAGCGCTCAAGTGCTGTCTAGTGTTCCTAAGTGCAAAGGCTGTGAGGTACCCAAGGGAAAAAATACAGGTGTTAGGTAAGCTTCTTCAGGCATGTGTTGGCCTGAGTTCGTGTTAATGAACCAACAATATATATGAATAAGATGTCTTTAAATAGAAATACACATAAAACAAGATTATGTATAAATCAGTTGATGAAAATGTTATGACCAGTGGTTCTGGAGACTCTAACTCTGTATTTCCCCTAGGAGGAGCAGTTCAGTTATTTGCTACTTCAGTGTTCACTGCAACTTGATAGAATTTAACTACTTTATTGATTCTTACCAAATAAAGAGAATTGACTACATTTTGTTTATCCATTCGTCTGTTGATGGACACTGGGTTATTTCCACCTTTGGCTATAGATGAATAATACTGCTATAAACATTTGTGTGTAAGTATCTGTTTGAGTCCCTCTTTCATTTCTTTGGGGTATATACCTAGGAGTGGAGTTGCTATGGTAATTCTATGTTTAAGTTTTGAGGAACCACCAAAGTGTTTTCCACAGCAGTTGCACCATTTCACATTCCCACCAGCAATGTAAAAAGAGTCACAAGAGTAACAAGAGTTCCAGTTTCACCACATCCTGGCTAACACTTATTTTGTTTGTTTTTTGAGGTTTTTTTAAATAGCTATACTAGTAGATGTGAAGTGGTTTGGGGTTTTTTGTTTGTGTTTAATTGAAATATGTATGACATATAACATTGTGGAAATTGAAGGTGTACAACATGTTGATTTGATACGTTTTTATATTGTGATATGATTGCCATTGTAGCAATAGTTAGCACCTCCATCAGTCACAAAATTATGATTTCTTTTTTGTGGTGAGAGCAGTTAAGATCTAGTCTCTTAGCAAGTTTGATGATTATGATACAACATTGTTGTTCATATTCACTATACTGTGCATTAGATCTCCAGGACTTATTTGTCTCCTAGTTGTAAGTTTGTACCCTCAAACAACCTCTCTCCTATTCCCCCATCCCCCCACCCGCCCCAGGTAACCACCATTGTATTCTCTGTTTTTGTGAGTTAGGCTTTTTTAGATTTCACATGTAAGTGATATAATACAGTATTTATTGTCTTTCTCTGTCTGACTTATCTCTTAGTAGATGTGAAGTGGTATCTCATTGTGGTTTTGATTTGCATTTCCCTAATGACCAATGATGTTGGGCATCTTTTCACAGGCTTATTGGCCATTTGTCTGTCTTCTTTGGAGAAATGTCCATTCAAGTCCTTTGCCCATTTTTACTTGGGTTTGTTTATCTTTTTGTTCTTTAGTTGTAGGAATTGTTTATATATTCTGGATATCAAACCCGTATCAGATACATGATTTGTAAATATTTTCTGCCGTTCTGTAGGTTGTCTTTTCACTCTCTTGATAGTGTCTTTTGATGTACTTTTAAAATTAAGGTTTTAAATTTTAAATCCAGTTTACCTGTTTTTTTCTTTTGCTGCCTATGCTTTTGGTGTCATCTATTAATTTTTAATTGTGTGTGAACATCCAAGTGTACGAGTTCCAAACAAAGTGCAAAATTGTAAGAATCCTTTTTAAAAAATGAAGATAAGTAAAGCACCTTATATTTGAAGCCTAGAAAAATTAATGTCATTAAAGAGTTTTAGAAAGAAATAAGAAACAAAAAAAAAAAAAAGAAGAAAAGGTCATGTAAGCTTTGTATGCATTTGTCTGTTCTAGAAAATATTAATAGAGATAAAATGGAAAAAATTTGCTTTCTAATATTATATGTAGCTAAGTGCTAGGATATTATGTAATTATTAGAATAAAAATTTTTTCTCTGTTCTTAAAACTTTTGACCTCAACCACAACCTAGACTCCTCTAGATTTCCTCTCAACTAGAAAGAGTATAGTGGAGCTGCACTTTTTTAAAGGTGGGGGTCTACTCCCAGGAAACATTTGGAAATGATATAAAGCTTATTGGTATCTCTGTCACAGGGTACTATGATAGACCCTGCGTTTTTTAGGGAAAGTACTAAGTTACAGAAGATGGCATGCAACTGAAGTCTGAATGCATATGCTTGCTTCATCCTGCATTTATTCAAGGAATATTTACTAACTGTCGTCAATGTTCTAAGCAACATTTTTAGAATAGTGAGGGAAAAAAGGTACCTTCCCTGTCTCAGACAGTCTAATGGGGGGAGACAGAAATTAATCAAAGAATCCTAAAATTATAATTGTGATAAGTATTGAAAGGAAAAGTGCTTTGGGAGCAGTTAATGGGAAGTACTGATCTATTCAGGACAGGCTTCCCTGGGATTGATTAACCTAATATCAACCAGGCTAAGAAAATATAGGAGAAGGAAAACTGTTCCAGGCTGAAGGACCAGCATGTGCAAAGGCCCAAAGGCAGGATCAAACTGAATGCAAGACAGTGTAGTGATGGATGTGGAGAAAAGTACAAAGATGTTGAAAGGCAAAATCAACAGGAATTGTTGGTGGTTGGATTATGGTAGAGAGTGGAGAGGAGAAAGAAGTAGATGTCTGGGATGATTTCCAGGCCTCTGCCTTAAGTGCCTGGTAGGATTTGGTGCCACTCACTGGGATAGGGAGCCAGAGTAGAGGACCAGGGCTTGGAAGGGAAGAGGAAGGGAGAGTAGGAGGCCAATTTTAAAAATGTTAAGATTGAATTGCCTTTGAAACATTATCCCAGAGGAGATGTTAAATAGGCAGCTATTTATATAGGTGAGAAGCTTAAAGAGAGGTCCCAGCTGAAGATACAAATTTTGAACTTATTTTAGAGGTGGTAGTTAAAGGATGAAGGACCAGAGAGTGTTATGTCACTCAGGAAGGAAAATATGGCTGCCAATGTTAAATGCTGTTGGAATCCCAGTGAGACATGAAGTGGAAACCTCCAAGCAGGCCTTACCCACTGCCTGCCAACACCTTGCACATTCTTATCTTTTGAACATGTTGCTACTCTTTCCCTCAGCCAGTGCCTGTACTTCTATACCCTTCCACCAAAGGGAAGGAAGGATCTGGCATTTTGTGCTAGTGAGTAGTGTATGCCGCTCTGCTGAGGGTAGAATGCACTGATGTGATCCTCCCTGGCTCTGCCAGCAACTCTCAGCTGTTTTAGACCACCCCTCAACTGCACTGGCAGCTCTTTTTTAGACGTCTTTATCCTTCCTTTTTTTCACTGGTACCTCCTCACCGCCTCACTGAAATCATGGACTTTGTCTTAATCATTTTTTAATATCCAGCAGCTGGCATTGTGTCCAAGGCATAGTAGGTACTCCATAAATATTTGCTGAGTAAATGAATTATAGAACAAATACATCAAACAATCTTTTAGTCACGTACTGAATAACGACGTTTCGGTCAATGACGGACCACATATACGACGGTGGTCCCGTAAGATTAGTACCATACAGCCTGGGTGTGGAGTAGGCTATCCCATCTAGGTGTGTGTAAGTACTCTCTGATGTTCACACGATGACAAAAGCACCTAACAATGCATTTCTCAGAACCTATCCCAGTGGTTAAGCAACCCATGACTGTAATCAGTCTAGAAGGAGCTTTCTAAGTTATTGCTAATTAAGAGGACAAAGTTTATAATAAAGCAGTGTGACATGGGGATGCATCGTTTTCATGAATAGAGACATTGCTCTATGTAAAACAGGGAACAAAACTTTAATAGCTGATTATTTGTGTTCATCTTCAACTGTGAAACGGATCTTAAAGTTTCCAAAGACTTTATGCTTCAGCTGTGTACTGGCATTATTGGAGTTGGAGGAAAGGTGGGCAGTAGGGAATAATTAAGGAAAATATTCTGTCCAATTTTTTATTAAACATTAGGGTGAAGATATGAGTTAATATTTTAAATTAGCCTAGAACTTTTCTTATTATAAGCTCAAAACTTTTCAAATATGTATTAAATGATTAATTATTCAATTTTACCTTGAAACAGCTTATCATATATTGCTGCAGATCCCTGCAAGTATTCAAATTTCTTATCAGTTCTGTACACATATTAAAACTCCCATTTAAGCTTGTAATGAAATTTCTTCATTGTTTTTTTTCTTTTTAATTTCTGAAATGAAGGTTCAGTGTTATATTCTCTTTTAAGTCTTGGCCAATAGAATTAAAAGTATGCTTAAAAGCATGTTTATATTATCTCAAGTATTAGCCCAATAAAAAATGTTTTGGGGGGCCCAGCCCAGTGGCGTAGTGGTTAAGTTCGCACACTCTGCTTTGGCGACCCAGGGTTTGCAGGTTCAGATCCTGGGCATGGACCTACACACTGCTTATCAAGCCATGCTGTGGCAGGTGTCCCACATATAAAGTAGGGGGAAATGGGCGCGGATGTTAGACTGGGGCCAATCTTCCTCAGCAAAAAGAGGAGGATTGGCAACAGATGTTAGCTCAGAGCTAATCTTCCTCACCCCCAAAAAAAAAATTTTTTTTGGGTGATCTTTCACTGTCTTTGTAGTTCTGAACCTTTTATTATTTTGGCTCAGAGGCTGTTGGTAAGACCAAGAGAGAGAGTTAGGTAGTTTAAGTCTTAGTGCCACTTTCTGAGCCCCTCTGTGTGTGTGCTCTGAGTGTGTCTCCAGGAGGGAAGGCGTTTGCCTCCGTTTGTTAGTGACGGAGGTGAGTTCAAACCACACTGTCCTCTGCGTTAAGCACTGGTTGTGTGATGGCAGCACCAGTAGAAAAGTATAGGACTCAGTTGCCAGTCATTTCATGTCGTGTTTTCATGGAGTGCTGCCCGTCCCTGTCGTGTCCCCAGTGGGGGATCACTGTGTGGCCACAGTCCAGTTGTCCTTAGTGAGGGGCTCTCCCGGGGGACTCTGCCAACAGGACGGTGCCCTTAAGATCCCTCTGCACCTAAGGTCCTAAAGCGCCAGTAGTCCTGGCTCGCATGCGGGCTGCCTGTTTCAAGGCTGTGTCACTGTTGTTCAGGCTGGGATCAGAGTGTCCTCATGGAGGCCAAGGGTGGTTGGAGTTATAATATGGCATGCCCCGCCCTGCCCTCCAGAGTAGGGGTGGTTGATATTCTGGAGCCACTAGAGGTGACTTCCTTGCCTGGACCCTTGCTCCAGCAGGGTTAGCGCCAGTGACGGATGAGGGACAGGAATTCTGATGAGAGGAGCCAGGGAAATAGGATGAGCCTGGGTCAGCTGCCCCTTCACTGTGTGTGCTTTCCCGCCTGTATCCCCAGTTCTGTGTCTTCTGTAGTTTCTAGTTTCTGACCTCCTCCCCTTTCCTCTCCCTGCTCCACTCTCTCACTTCCTTCCCTCCTCATCTCCTTCCCTCCTCCTGCCCGCCCCTGTCTCTCTCTGTCTGTCTCTCTCTTTCACACACACACACACACACACACACACACCCTTACACCTACACCTCTTTTCCTGTTATTGAAAAACCAGCAGCCTTCTGAGACTTCCATTATTTTTTTTTTTTACTTCTGACTCAGTGTGAGGGAATAAACTTTAAAAGAAAGAAAAATCCTCCTTCTGTGCCTTATCTCTCCATTGGACCCTGCAAAAACCCAGGCCCTGTACCAGCAGCCAGAGGGCCAAGGTCTGCAGAGTGGTCTGAGCGTTTTGTTTGTTGGACAGGAGTCACAGCTTCCCCTTGAGGTGGTGCAAGTGCTGCCTGGCTCACCAGAGTTCCCCCTGCTGCCTGTTGTTTTGCATCTGGCCCTCTTCACACATGCGTGGCCCCTGTAGATGGGTGAGTTTGAGACTCCTGAATAAAGAAAAACAATGTCACAAATAGAAAATGGTTAGTCCTTGTCTGCAAGCGCAGAAGCGTTGCAGAATGGAATTATCTTTCTTTTGCATAAAGGTAGGGTATAGAGGACATCTTGTCACCTGAAAGAGGCTAGGCAGAGGGAACTCCAGGGGAAGGTGCAGTGGGGCCTGAGGAGATTTTATAAACTATGAGCGAAAAATAACCATTCAGTCTTATATGGGGCAGAGGAAGGGTAGGCACAGTCCCCAAAACAAGAGGTATTTCCTTCCCTTCTTTTTTCTCTCCTCATTTAAACAGTATTTCTTCCCCTTTCTCAACGTAGCATAGTGACAAGTAGAGTTGGAGTAAAAAATTACTTTCAGACATTTCATCAGAGGAATTGTGAGGAGGGAAGTCCGTGAAGAAATGGGTAACTTGGCTGTGGATGCTGTTTCTGAGTTACTGCTCACATCAAGAAATGTTCCTGAAATGAGCATGGAAGGGACGGGGACTGCCCTCACCTGGGAAAGATGAGGACACAGAAGGAGGAGTTTTGATTTACAGCTAGAACCTTAGGTAGACTTTCTAACTCGCTTCTTGACCTGTCTTCCTTTTTGTCAAACCCTGCCTCTCATCTTGGACCACTCTCGAGAGAAGGAGGTAAGCGATATTCATTCAGTGCATTCATTCAACACATGTTTCTTGAGCAACTTCAGTATACAAAGCACTGTTCTAGGCACTGGGAATACGACAGTGAACAAAACATGGAGCTCACACTCTGGATTGTGGGAAAAGTGAAGGCAGTGTTGTGAAGAAATCCCACCCACTGTATCCCCAGGGAGTGTGGCTCAGGAAACATATCATCATCCTTGTATACAACCACAAAAAAGTGGTATTTGAAATAGTAGGGTGCACCTTGAATAAATTCTCTCCAAGGATTTGCTAGCACCCTTGGTTAGCCACATTGACCTTCTTTTGGTGCTTTGAAGGATCCAACTCATTCTTGACTCAGGCCCTTTACACTGGCTGTTCGCTCTGTGCAGGAGGATGGTTCTCTCTCACCTTCTTGTCTGAGCTCCGAGTATTCCTCATTCAGACAGATTTTGCCTGACCACCAGATCTAGAGTAGACCTCTCCACTCAGTCCCTCCCCACCATATCATGTTTATTTTCTTCGTAGCAGGTCTCCTGCCCCCATAACATAGGCTCAGAGAGGCAGGAACCTGGCCTGTCTGGATTACCTTTGCATCACCAGCACCTACAATACTGTCTGGCATTAGTAAGTGCTTGATGAACTAATTAATTTTAAAATGTTATTTTCAGCATTATTTCTTGCTGCTTCTCTGCATAAACTCTGTGCCAGCCAAATTAACCTTTCCCTTCCCTTAGTCCTGTCTTTCCCCTGCTGTGCCTTTGCTCCTAATATTTTCCTTTTCCCACCCTCAAGCCCAACCCAAAGGATGCTACCTCTTTGATAACTTCTCTTACCATCAAAGTCAAGAGTGACTTTTTCCCCCCAAACTCTTTTTTCTATACCACTTTTTTTCTGTATCAATCATTCGGTGCTTTTTGTGTTTTATATACGTTTTCACTGCAGATATCCTGTAAATTCCTAGAGTACAGACAGTATACTTTTTAAAATTTTCCATAACATCTAGCAAAAGGCTTTCTGCATAATTGGCACTCAGTGACTGTTTCCAGTTTGTTAATGAGTACTTTTTTAGCACAAGGGTCAGAAGCAAGATTCTTTTTTTTTTTTTTTTAATATTTATTTATTTCTTCAGTGTGTTGTGTGAGAGGAAGATCAGCCCTGAGTTAACATCCATGCCAATCCTCCTCTTTTTGCTGAGGAAGACTGGCCCTGAGGTAACATCCATGCCCATCTTCCTCCACTTTATATGGGACGCCACAGCATGGCCTGACAAGCGGTGTGTCAGTGCGCGCCCGGGATCTGAACCCGGGCCACCAGCAATGGAACATGCGCACCTAACTGCTAGGTCACGGGGCCAGCCCCCCAGAAGCAAGATTCTTGATGTGAGTTTACCCTACAATGCATTTAAGGCTTAGCATGTGAACTTAATGAAAAGGATTCATTTTTGTAGAGTTCTTTAAGTTTTACTTCTAGAACACTGCTGTATGTTAATATTTCTTGCATGGTGTTCCTTGTAGTGTACTTGACAAAACAGAGTCGTTAAAGAAGCTGGGTCATTGCCAGTATAGTATGAGATTAAAGCAAAACAAATAAGAGACTGCAAAAGGAATGACTGTTTAAGCTGTATATAACTGTATTGGGATCACATGGAGCAGTAATGATGCAAGAAATATGTCCAAGCTTTACTCTGGCTAACTAGAGGGAGCTATTTTTCGTTTTGAATAAAAGTCAAAACCAGTTTAAGATCTTATGTTATCTTTAAGAGGCTTAGTGTGGCTAATGTTAGCGTGTTGCTTTTTATTTCAGTTAATGTGTTGAAGGACTTTGGTCTCTTCAGCTAAAAATACTCTTCTTATCAAAACAAAGTCAAGTCACTGGAGTGAATTTCTTTATTGAAAAATTGATAGAAAAATTAATTTTGATGCAGTGATTATATTGCAAGATTGGGCAGGTGGCAAGGAATGGATTAATCAATTACAAAACGAAGGAGGGCTCCAGACTTCCTCCCTTGACACAGGTCATAGGACACAAAGATGGTAGCTTTGATGGTGCCCCTCTGGATTGAAGGAGAACACACTTGCATGTGTCTTGATATATAAAGTGTTTTCTGAACTTGTGTCTTTAGACACTTCTAGAACCAAAACTGAGCCACTTGATTATCCATTTTTATTATATCACACATGAGAGATGATTTTGGTTTTATATCCCTCACTCCACCTATGAATCCTAAGCTATTTTAATAAGGTTGTATTTGGAGGGCTCTGAAGAGGTTATTTAATTTTTCTTGGGTCATGGGATTGATACTTTTCTGAAAGAAACAAGTGGAGAAAGGACAGAAACAAAAAAAAAGAAGGTCATATTGGAGACCCTCAGCCTCCTTGTTAAAGCTCATCTGTGTATCTGGATTGTTAGGGCTGCAGTAGTTTTGTCCTAGCCAATGTACATATTTCCAGGTATAGAAGCCGTTGTCTCTCTTGGCCCGTCATTGGTGCTCCTGCATCTTAAAATAGACACTACCTCAAAAGACTTAATGGAATAAGTAGTTTATAAACTCCTAATTTCCTTTTTGCTACAGGTACGATATTCCTCTCTGTCTTTGTCACCTCAGGCTACTATAAGAAAATACCACAGGCTGGGCAGCTTAAACAACGGATATTTATTTCTCACAGTTCTGGGGTCTGAAAGTCCAAGATCAGGGTGCCAGTATGGTCAGGTTCTGGTGAAGACCCTCTTCCTGGCTTGCAGCTGGGGACTTTTCACTGTGTCCTCACATGACAAGGAGAGGAAGCTCTGGTGTCTCTTCTTCTTACAAGGACACTAATCCCATCATGGGGCCACACCCTCATGTCCTCATCTAACCCTAAATATCTCCCACAGGCCCCACCTCCTAATACCATCACATTGGGGGTTAGAGTTTCAACATATGAATTTGTGGGGGACACAAACAAGCCATAACACCCCCCATTTACAGGGATACTGGAGTGCAGAAGTGGTAAATAATCAAGTAGTTTAGAGGCAGAATTTGAAGGATTATGAGCTGATACTGAAAGCTTGTAGTAGACGTTACCCTATCCGCTATCTCCAATACATTATCCTATTTAATCCTCATAACTCTGTGAGGTGGGAATTTATTATCTCTCTTTTAAAGATGAGGAGACAAAGCCTTAAAGTTTTGAACCCATATATCTCTCAGTCCAAAACTCAGAACTCGTCAGCTACATCAAAGCTTGTACATTTGACTGTGGAACTTGGTTTTCAGAAAATTACAGAGTGGACCTTTGGAGCTAATACTGGTTTCATTAGGTGGTTTCAGAGACTGTATATATTTGGAATCTTTACTGACCAATCATATATCATCTTTCATATGAGTTATTTTTTAAAATAGGTGAGAATATGCCCAATGTATAAAGAACACAAATGAGACATAAAATGTTCTTAGAAAAACTAGAATTTTGGTTCAAAGTTTGAATTATTTCTCTAAATCTGTTTTTCTTCCTTTTTTTTTTTCCCCTAATATTTAAGAGCTCAGTTGTTGAAGACCTAGGGCTTAGTCCCTAACTTTGCTGCTAATGAGCTTGATGTTGTCAAGAGAGCAAGTTAATGTCACTAAGCTTTCATTTCCCTTTTGCAGAATGAGGGAATTGAACCAGATCAACAGTTGACAAACTTTTTGTTCTCAGGACCCCCTTTATGCTCTTAAAATCATTGAGGACCCCAAAGAGCTTTTGTTTATATAACTATTGGTATTTACCTGTATCAGAAATTAAAACAAATTTTTTTAAATATTGATTTATCGATTCATTTTAAACTAAAAATAACCTATTATGTATTATATAAATAACATAAACATAACATAGCATAAATATTTTTATGGAAAACAACTATATTTTTCCAAAACAAAAAAAAATAGTGGCATTGTTTTTCGTTTTTGTAAATCCCTTCAATCTGGCTTAAATGAAGACTGCTGTATTCTCTCATCTGCTTCTTATATTCAGTCTGTTATAATAGGTTGTTTTGGTCAAAGTATATGAAAAAAATTCAGCCTCACTCAGATACATAGTTGGAAAAAGGAAGACCTGGCAGACTCCTGGAAAGGGTCTTGGGGACACCCCGGAGTCCTCACACCACTCTTTGAGAACCACTGGTCTAGGTGATCTTTAAAACCCAACCCAGACTCTAATTCTGCTTGGCTTTCAGGAAGTCTCACTTGAGGTCTGATTCTCTGTTTCCTCATTCAAGAAAGACTTAAGAATCTATATTTCAGACATCAGAAAATCAAAGCTAAATAGAACTTAGTCCCTGCGGGGCTCTCAGTCTACGGGGCTGGCTCCGTGGCTTGGCGGTTAAGTGCGTGCGCTCCGCTACTGGCGGCCCGGGTTCGGATCCCGGGCGTGCACCGATGCACCGCTTGTCCGGCCATGCTGAGGCCACGTCCCACATGCAGCAACTAGAAGGATGTGCAACTATGACATACAACTATCTACTGGGGCTTTGGGGAGAAAAAGGGGAAAAAAAAAAGGAGGAGGATTGGCTAATAAATGTTAGCTCAGAGCCCGTCTTCCTCAGCAAAAAGAGGAGGATTGGCATGGATGTTAGCTCAGGGCTGATCGTCCTCACAAAAAAAAAAAAGGGAGGGGCTCTCAGTCTAGTAGCAGAATACTTACTGAGCCCCCCATGTGCCATTTGCTATACTTGATGCTTTTATATGAACCATCTCGTTTATAGACAATCATATCATAAGGCAGATATTATTATCACTTTTGTAAACAATGCAGCTGCCTGAGGCAGAGAGAGCTTCAGTAGATTATCCAAGAGCACATAGCCATCAAGAGGTGGACCTCAGGTTTGAGCCCAGAATTTTCCTGAAAGCTCCTGCTGTTTTCATTATACCACGTCTTCCCTCATCTACAAAGTAATGGAGATGGAAGGGTCTCTAAGGTCCCTTCCAACCTCCTACAGTTTGATTCTATAGTTCTGCTTTACCAATCAGATAACTTATGCTTATAGCCCTAAGAACTTGTGGTTAGAACGAGGTCAGTTAAAAAAGAAGACAGTGTTATAAATGAATATCCTAATGATTTCCCCTAAGGTGAGGTTTAAATCTCTTTATTTTTATTGTTTAGCTAAAGAAATAATGAACAATGGCTAGCATTTCACCAGTCAAGAATACATATTGAGAATATCTACAGTACGCAGAGCACCGTGGAATCCAAAGATGTGAAAGACACAATTTCCATCCTCCACATTCAATGGTGTGGTTGATGAATTAAGACGTAGACACATGAATAGTGGCCTAACCAAATGAAGCCCCAGTGACAAGTGACAAATAAGTTTTATTTGAGGGTTCCAGGGGTTTAAAGAGAATTCCTTTGGGCTAAAGTGATCAAGGAAAGCTGCCTGACAGAATTGTCTAGCTTTAAAGGCTGTGTGAGCCTCGAAAGGAGGGTTAGAATTTGGATGGGCAGAGTGAAGATAGTGCTACATACAGTCCAGGCGTGAGCAACTGTACCGAGCAGACAGAGGATGAGAGACCATAGGACATGAAGAACTGAGGGCTCACACTTCAGAATCAAGGGGGCTGTTTCTTTTCCACTCTCCTTTCTTCTCACTCTTTCTGCCTTCCCTTTCCTTCTTTCCTCCACAAATGACCTTTCTCCCTCTCTCTCCCTCCCTCTCTCTCTCTCCCTCCCTCTCTCCCTCCCTCTCTCCCTCCCTCTCTCTCTCCCTCTCTCTCTCCCTCTCTCTCTCTCTCTCTCTCTCTCTCTCTCCTCTCTCTCCCTCTCTCTCCCTCTCTCTCCTCCCTCTCCCTCCCTCTCTCTCCATCTCTCCCTCTCCCCCTCTCTCCCTCTCCCTCTCTCCCTCTCTCTCTCTCCATCTCTCCCTCTCCCCCTCTCTCCCTCTCTCCCATCTCATCCCATCCTTCCACCTCTGCTTGAGTCTTTCTCCTTACCTCCATTTTCTAGCTTTCTCTTTTCCTCTCTTTCACCTCTCCTCTCTTTTCCCTTCACTATTTCTAATGTGGAGTGAGATGATATCACCAAATGTTGCGTTCATTGAATAAAAATGTTGCATCCCAGCGTCTTAACGTTGAAATTAAGTGTGTTAAGGCTTTTATACACTATTCTAGGGGGGGGAACTGACTACACAAAGTTGCTTTTTTACTTCAATATGACCCTTTGTGCTCTTTTCTTTGGGGCGATAACCCTAAATGGAAAGCTTTTTCCCGCAAGTTCCATCAGTCTTGGTCTTGGTCTTAAAAATCATTAAAATTTCTGTTCCAGAGGTTACTTGGAAGAATGACTTTGCTTTTCTAATTTTTATTACATTTTATATTTTTCCTGACTGTTGCCCTTTGTCCTTGTTGCAGAAAACATTGCTGCCAACTGGCCGCGGCACCCGCCCAACCCCAGCCCCTAGTTCTTGGTTCTGAGCAGTTCAGTGAGGGAGGGGCTGAATCACACTCGCCTTTTCTCTTAGGAGATTGGAGGTTGCTGAGAGCCAGAGCCTGGCTGGGGACTGGGGTCCTGCCTGCTCAAGAGAGCACAGGGAGCTAACACTTTTGAAGCATTAGCCTTACCTCTCATTGCTTCTAGGCAATGAACACAAAAACCCGAAGAATCATTTGTTTGTTGTTAAAGAGAGATTGTGTGACCATTTTGTTCTGATTAGAGGAAGTTCAGAAGTTCACAGAATTTCAAAGTAGAAGAGAAGGTTAGAAACGTCAGCTGTACTCCTCAGCTACCTTGACTGGTGATTTTCTACAAGCGGATAAAGAAGAAAAGAAACATTTAGGCTGTACTTTGAATAAGCATTGTGTTCATGTCATTTCATGTGCATGGGTAGTAAGCATTTCAGTGTTGACGTTTTACGGGAAACAGTGTCACCACCGGTGTAGTGGCCTGGTGGTGTTAGACTTATTTTACCCAGTCATGAATGATGCAGTTGTTCATAATGTCCTGAACAAAATCTGCTTTGTGACAGATGTTCAGAATCAGTAATAAGAAAGGACACGTGGCTAGTCTCTAATAAATTAATTTAGTTGAACATCATTTTTTTTTTAAGGCAGATGATTTATCAGCTTTTAGAATCATTTAAACAAAAGAAACTACCCTTCATCCAGAATTGTGGCACCTGAGAATGTCTTCTAGGACCCAACTTGATTAATGAATTGAATAATGTCTGTGATAATGGTCTCAGGAGGTTTAACTGTTTTCTTCTTCCAAAGCAAGACTTTCAAGGTAGAAGAAATTGTGATCCTGTAAAGCGAGCACGATTGCTTTCTACCTTCTCCATCCCCATCGGGGCACATTCACACACTGCTCAAGTCACTTCTGCAAGTGTGAGCCACT
Source organism: Ceratotherium simum simum (assembly GCF_057802395.1). Lineage (NCBI taxonomy): Eukaryota > Metazoa > Chordata > Mammalia > Perissodactyla > Rhinocerotidae > Ceratotherium > Ceratotherium simum. The sequence continues at coordinate 37,374,061 of NC_141911.1, forward strand.
CTCTGCTGTTGCCTTGGAAGCATAACCGCACACCCAGGCTTTATCAGAGTCAATGTCCTTTATAACCTGTGACAAGTTCTGGTTGCTACAATAATGTGACTTTGGCTTCAGGAAGGATACGACTCCATAAGTGCAGTTTAATATAAATCTTTTATTGTACTAGGAAAAAGTGATTTGCTCTCACCCTTTACCCAAACAATAGTCTAGCAACACTTCTAAATTCAGCAGTTAACTTTATTCACATTCCTGAAATTCAATAGTTATCAAGTAAGGAAGCTTACTTTTAATGGCTCCTTTTTACAAGTAAGGAAACTATGGTCCTTTATTGAAATTAAGCACTATCTTTAAGTATGCAATCATCCATCAGTATCTGGCGGGGGATTGTTTCCAGGACCCGCTACAGATATTGAAATCCCCAGGTGCTCAGGTTCCTTAGACAGCCCTCCCTCCATATCTGGGGGTTCCGTATCCTCAGATTCAACCAACTTGGGATTGTAAACTAGTAGGTACACCATCTGGGGTTGGTTGAATCCATGGATGCAGAACTCGTGGATACCGAGGGCCAACTGTATACCCCAAATGTCCCTGTTTGAAGCAATAATAGCTCACCAAAGGTTTTCTGTCCTCTGTTGAACCATCTGTGGTCTGCATACCATTAAGTTTCCAAAAACTTAGTATTAAAGTCTACAGCCTACAAAAATGAGGCTTCATAATTTAAAACAATTCTTTCACTAGAGAATATTGTCCTTTTCTCTCCTTTCTATGTGTAGAGCAACTCTGGCAATAAGTCTTAACATGGTTAGCATTTATTGAGTGCTCATAAGGTTCCAAGCATGCTATTGGGTGTTTTAACTTAGTATAGCAACTAAGAGTGCAGGCTCTGAGACCAGACTGCTTGGATCCCAATCCTAGAATACTATTTTCAGTGAGGTTTGACTTGCTTGTTTTTACTTGGAATAAGTAAATCACTTTATCTAGTCAAGAACTAGAGCCTACTCCTTTGTCAAGGACATATATAAACTTTCTTCCCAAAGTCTAGATTCACTAGGTCTTAAAATGTCCAGTGAATAATCAGCCCAGTCTCTGTGCCCCCTACTGGAAGGGCTACCACCCGTGGGAATAGAGTGCCAGTAGTATTCATGTGTTGGCCTCTGCCCAAGGCCTCTGTTATTAGTATAGATAATAGACAGTGAGCTATTATTATTCTTTTTAAATATTTTTCAGTTTGCTGTGTTCCTTACCTTATTTCAATGTGAGATATTTAGTCACATGTCTCAGGGACAAGTGTGTCTCACATGATATGATGGGTACAGTCATAAAAAGTTGCTTAGAAATCACTTTTTTAAGTGAATTGTATTGTAACTAGCCTGAGGCAGTTCACAATTCAGGGAATACTGAGATTAAACCTTTGGTCAAGCCAAAACATTTCTGTAATGTTATTTATCACAGATATCCCCAATTTAACATTCTCTAAAATCTGAATTTTCACAGTGGGTTATGGCTGCGTGTTTTCTTTCTTCTACCAAAAGCATGTGTCCTTGTACCCAAAGGAAACTGTGCTAACTTTATAAGTATTCAAAAATCTAAGGTACAAAAGGACTGTTTTACCAAAAACTATATATAAAATTCATGGTAAAAAAAGTTTTTTTCCAGATTTCTAGGACTGTCAGTGGTAAATTATGATTGCCACATAACCAGGCCCCTTCTAGATTTTTAGATTGTCACATGTTATTTTGATCTGTGTAACATCTATTAAAGTCAGTGGAAATTGTGATGCTTAAATCCAGGGGCAGTTCTATGAAAACATATCCCTTCCAAAACATCAATTAAGGTAACAAACAAAACACTGAATTAGCTTTTAACTATTACTAGGCTTGACCATATAAAATTAATAGAGAATAGATGAACATCATAGAGACCGTTGGGACACCACTCTCTCTGGCACATTAGTCCGGTAAAGTAAGCCACGCACAACATTCTCCAGCGATTCCTAGACCAAAGCGGCTGAGTTCTGCCCTGGTTGCAAATAAATGATGTAAATACTATAAAAATGAGCAGACATCAAAACTGCAACAAGCAAAATGGTCCTCCTACAGATATATCTTGTTTGTCAGTTAAGGAAAAATCTAATAAGACTGTGAAAAAAATTAAAAACCGTAAACTGGAATAATTTGAATGCTCAAATTGAGGTCATTTTTATTCTAATTAAGGTTTGGAAAAAAAACTATTTCTGCATGCTGTTTTTTAGGAAAATAACAAGCCTGAGACAGGGACCATCTGTTACACTGACCATGTAACAAGATGATAGATTTATTCAGACATAATGATATGGTTTGCAGTATCAGATGTAAGGTCTAATCTTTCAGATCTACTGTGATTCTGTGTGCACCACACCACTCAAGTTATTTAACTCTCTGTTGTTAGATTGACACTATTGCTGCGTACATTCTAACGATGTAACTTACCCACACATATTCCTAGGGGCAATTGATGGAAGTAAAAGCATGTTAGCAAACATATTTATTAAGAGGCCCCTTCTTGATATTCCAGGGACTTCAAGGAGTTCTAACCTTAGTAAGGATTGCTTTGTTTTGTTTATATCAGTATTTGAAGAGCAACTCAAAGTCTGTGAAATCCATTGATTTACCTGTTCTTAGTAGCTACAAGATATTTATTTAGTAACTTTGGACCTATGCACTATACGAAAATCAATCAAAGAAACATAGACACCTTATTATGAGGAAGAAGAACGCAGACCTTCAAAGTGATGAGAGTTGCCTATTGTTTAATCCAAGGGCTAACGTGAAATATTTCGAAGGTTTATTTTTGTAGTTTCTTAAACTGATATCTTACACACCTAAAAGGTGTTTAGGTGACAAAGGTACAGTTTAGTGCAGTATTGCTAAAGGATCTTAAAGTCAGAAATGTCATTGTACCTTTCATAGGCTCCCATAGGTGGGAGAGCTGGGAATCTCTTGTGCTTTGGCATTTATAAAATCAGCCAATGTGAAAGGATTATGTTTATTAAATGTGAAATCTTAGAAAGAAGTAGTTCTATTTTCCTTTCCCCCTTAAGGTACCAAAACTACAATAGACAGACCTTTGAGGAACTGTTTCTGACTGGCTTTTTGAAATTACGATTTATTAAAGAATTTTTACTCTTCCTTCTTTCAAAAAGCATTTAGCACAGATTGCAATAAAAGCGCTAACACAGTAAGACTAAAATTCTATCAAGACACAAAAAGGCAATAGGTAAGTGGTAAAAATAGAGGAGAAAAGATATTTTGTATGTTATGAAAGAAGAATGAATGAAAAGCCTGAACCCTAAGAGAAGTTACATAATTAAACACAAATCTTAGTTTTTTAATCTCTATTGAACAAAGTATAGCAGGTAGGATCAAGGGTTACAGAGATTCTTTTTTTTAATTAAATAAATTGTTTAATTTTTATAAAATGCCTATAACTTAGAATTTACTATCTTAGCCATTTTTAACTGTGCAGTTCAGTAATGTTAAGTACATTCACACTGTTGTGTAAACAAGTCTCCATTCCCCGCTCCTGTCAGCCCCTGGTAACAACCATTCCACTTTCTGTTTCTATGAATTTGACTACTCTAGGTACCTCATATAAGTGGAATCGTACAGTGTTTGTCTTTTTGTGATTGGCTTATTTCACTTAGCAGAATGTCATCAAGGTTCATCCATGTTGTAGCATGTGTCAGAATAGCCTTCCTTTTTAAGGCTAAATAATATTCCGTCGTATGTGTATACTACACTTTGTTTATCCATTCATCTGTTGATGGACATTGGGTTGCTTCTGACTTTTGGATATTGTGAATAATGCTGCTATAAACATGGATGTACAAAAATCCTTCCCGATCCTACTTTCCATTCTTGCAGAGATCCTTTAAGTAGAAGTTATTTTGTGTTCTCCCTGCAGATGGCCACAGCATGAGGAGTCCCTGCAGGTGTTCAGGCTAATATTTAGAGCTCCTGAGTTCTGCAGGTGCCCATGCCTGGAATGTTTTGTGCTTTGGGCTTATCAAATGTCTACTTCTGTCAGAGTAGAACATGAATATGATTCCAGGATTGCATTTCGTTTGGGGCAATAATTTCCCAAATCACCTGCCTCCAGATGAACCTCCAGATAACTGAATGAGTAAGCTTTTCGAATACTTTTTTTTAGTAGTGTCTTGGTAAGCCAGTACTTGAATACCAAAACAGGAGTGTTCCTTCTGACAGCCATTGGTCAATAGGTTCAATGGACTATTCTCATAATGTGAAATAGGGCAACACTGTTAATATTTAATGATGGCAGGAGGTCATGGGTCCTATAGATACAAAAGTTGTTCCAACTGTTTTAACTACTAAGTTAAAAGCAAGCAACTAGCATACACATCATTTAAATTGTGAATGCCCTTCCCACTCTGATTTTAATGGGGCTTTTTCTAATTCCCACTGTTGTTATGTGAATAAACTCCATTTCCAACCTTAAATTGTCTCAAAAGCCAGGAATAAAATATTTTCTAACTCTTCGATTATTCACTTTTGTTCCAAGTGAATCAGGTTTGGAGACGTTAGATTATCTTAATTTAATATTTTTAAACTATTCCGAATGATCATATGATTGTAGTTTAGTGTAATGGATGTTCTAAGAGAGGACCAGATGAAGTTAGAGCTATGAATAAAATTGGTTTACTAGTTGGAGAAAATGACAAGTTTATAAAACTATTTAAATGTTTCTTTTCTTTCTTTTTTTTTTTTAAGAGTTTCTTTAAAATACTTTAGAACTGTCATTCTTGTAGTGTTTAACCCAAGATCTTTGGAATTGGAACTGGGATCCTATGCCCATTTTGGTTGTTCTGTTTATTTATCCAGAAGTAGAGTTTATTCTGTTTCTGTAAAGGAGATGTTTAGAAATGGATGACATGTGCCGTGGTTCAGGAGTAGAGACTGACGGCTGTCAGTTATTCAAGTCTGATGTTCACTTTAATACAGGGGTATTTCCTACCTCAATAATATTCTGCTGCCTTTAGGCTAATCCACTATTAAAGGGTGATTTTTGGATTTACTTTTATTTTTTAGAAGCATTAGACAATCTTTGTCTCTTTCCCAAAGTAGTCTGGATACTTATACATTATTCTACTCAAAATGAGGTAAGATTATTAAATGAATAAAAGCATGTAGTAAAGAGTATTTCTGTGAAGTAATATTGCAAAATTAATACCAGTATGATGCCAAAAAGATTGTCCTTGTTTCAACTTCTTTGGATGTACCTTTCTGTACATTTAATCTGATTGTGCAAAAATGACGTGATGTAAAATGTGTTTTTAAGATGGCCTATTTTCTTGAAATTTCAAGCTATATCGAGTACACAGTACTCTTCTGCATTTAGAGAACTCAATTTCATGCAGTGGAAACAGCAATGGAATTTGAAAACAAAATCTTACCACACAATGGGGAACAAAGAATAAACAAATGAGTGACTATAATAACAAAACATATAAGGTACCAAATATTTCTTCACGGTAGTAAGGAGGTACTCTGAAGTAAAGAGCTAAAAACCACTGGGCCAGAGCATGGAGAGAGGAAAAGGCATGAATTCTGGAGTAAAAAACTTGGGTTTGGATTCTGGCTGCATCATGTACCTAACTTTCCTTATCATGAGCATGAGGATAATTCTTCACAAGACGCTGTGAGAATTAGCAAGAGGAAATTTAGCTTTGGTCTGTGGTAGGCGCTCCATAAGTGATAACTCTGAAGACTGTGGAGGTTATTCAGGTAATAATACCTCAAGAAAGAGTTCAAGAGAGAGTTAATCTATTCATTTTAAGTGGCAAACAATGCTTTCTGTAGGTGTGTTGTCACACATTAACGTTCTAATCTGCTTTCAAGTAGAACCTGAGGTCTCTCTTTAAGTAACCTTTAATCTGCGTGTGGATGTTTTGTTAACACATCTGATAACAGAAACACTGACACAGAGGTGTTGACTTCTCATGTTCTACTCAAGGCAAGTCACTTCCACCTTCCTGACATCTGCATCCTCTCTGATTTTTCTCTTGATTTACCATCCTACACATAGAAATAATAACAATAATAATAATACAATATTATTTTCCTGAAAAGTCATTTTAAGAATTTTATTATTTCTTGGGGTTTTTTTAACCAAAACGATCATTGGTCTCTCAGGAAGCATTTTAGTCTCTCCATTATATCAAAAAAAGAGAAAAAGCTGACATTTGTATAGGAGTTTATAATTTAAGAATTTCCACACAGTTGGTTTCTACATCCCTGCAAGGTTGAAATTATTATTAGTATCCCAGTTTTACATATGGTAAGCCTGGGTCTCAGAAGTGGCACATCACAGGTTCACAAAGTCAGCATGTTGAAGGACTGATGGGCTGCCATCTCTAGGCCCTGCTGTGGCAAAGCCAAGGATGCCTGTCCTGCCTCCAGCACAAGATAGCTTAAGAGATCAAATGCATAGGAATCCACTTTCAAACTGCACAGCATCAAATGCATATTGTGGTCTATTCCACAGACATCCTGATTTGCAATCTGCTTCACCCCATTTTACAATCTCAGTCTTTCCTTTTTTTTTTGAGAAACTTCGAGAACTTTACAAATGCCCTGTTTTATTAGCTATTTGACCTACCTTTCTATATATTTCCAGTATTATCTTTCTCTAATCATCATCATCAAATACAAATCAGTATGTCTTCAGTTCATTTTGTTGTCTTCACTTGTTCTCTTCCCTTTTTTCTTTCCTTCTCTCTCATTCATTCATGAAATATGTATTGAGCAAAGATTGACACATGGCACTTGTCTATCATATTCTATTTGACGTTCATAAAGGTTAGTCAGACATGGATCCTGCCTTTAAGAAGCTTGTAGTTAGCCATCAGAATGGTGGAACGGAACTGAGCCTTTATTTTCTCTCTCTGCACACATAGAAATTATGTGTTAAAAAAAAAAAAGTCTTAAATATGTAGCCTAGTTCAAAAGAAAAAAAGAACGGGTACGTGAACAGGGAATTCACAGCCAGAGTGGTTTAACTTGGAGCTAAAGCTGCAGTTGGCCCACAGTCAATTGGATGTAGATAAACGCCTTAGGGGTGGGTATTAGAACACAAACAGGAACAGGAGACAAGAACTTAGAACTAGCGAGGTGGGGGCCTGAAATGGTGCCCCCTGCATAAAGCCAGGGCTCTGCAAAGGTTTCACTGTCTACTAAGAAGGACAGTAAAAGTCAATAAGCCAGCCAGGCCAGGGACATGGCAAGGAAGCTGAAAGAAATAAGAAACACAAGCCTGCACCACGTCAAGTGTGGAGCCTAAATTTAAACCACACTAGTCTCACAAAAAGCATTTAAGCTGAGAAATTAGCATGAAAACTGGTCCAGAACCAGTGAAATGCTTCCCCCACTGACAGTTATAAATGCTAAAACTTCCTGTGGAGTCCCATACACAAGACAGTGGCCCTGGGATTCACCCAGAAGACAATATATGCCAAAACAATACATGTTAGACATGCATATTAGCATCCCAAAACGTTGAATTAAAAAATCTGAAAGAAACTATAAAATGTGTTAAAAGTATTTGGAGATATAATAGGCAAAGATATAATTTAGAGAAAGGAGATTTAATAATAACCATGAAGTAAGAAGTATCTCATGGAAAATAGCAGAAATGTTTGAGAAAGAACTAATAGAGCATTTCTAGGCACCTAGACATGAAAAATATTGCCATTAAAATTTGGGCTGGCCTGGTGGCATAGCAGTTAAGTTCGAGGCTCTGTTTTGGCAGCCTGGGGTTCACAGTTTGGATTCTGGGCACGGACCTATGCACTGCTCGTCAAGCCATGCTGAGGTGGCATCACACGTACAGCAACTAGAAGGATGTACAACTATGACGTACAACTATCTACTGGGGCTTAGCGGAGAAAAAAGGAAAAAAGGAGGAAGATTGGCAACAGATGTTAGCTCAGGGCCAATCTTCCCCCCAAAAAAAAAAATCAGCAGGCGCAAACAGTAGTTCTAAATTCATGGATCCCTAATTTAAAAAAATGTAAACACTGTAGACATTAAACAGATGGGACACAGAAAAAAAAATTTAGTTAGAAAATAGATCTGAGAAAATCACCTAGAATGCAGTACAAAGAGATAAAAACAGAAAATATGAAAGGAGGTTAATGTGGAAGACACGATGAGAAGGTCCAACACACTTCTAACAGGAGTTCAAAGAGAAAAAAAATAGCAGGATTGGGGTAGGGGTGAAATTTGAAGAAACAATGGCTAAAAACATTTCAGAACTGAAGAAATACCTATATCGTCAAATCAAATAAGGACATAGAGTCCTCAGCAGGAGAAATAAAAATCAGTCTGCACCTAGGTACTTCATAATGAAACTGCAGACATCGAATAAATGGAGGGAATTTTTTTAAGCTACCAAAGAGAAAATGCAGGTTACCGATAAATGAATGATAATTAGGCTAACAAGAAATTTCCCCAAAGCAGCAATGAAGACCCAGGTGTAGTGGAATATGGTTTTCAAAGTACTAAGGAAATTACCTGTCAAGGTAGAAATCTGTAACTTTTTAAACTATCCTTCAAGAATGAAGGTGAAATAGAGACATTTTCAGACAAATTAAGACTGAAAGACTTGAACATTCGGTGACTGACTGCTGCTGAATTACAAAAAAATTTTCTTCAGTAGGTAGGAAATTGAACCCAGAAATATGAAGTGCAAAAAACAATGGTGATCAAAGAAACACAATGGTAACTCTAAACAGATGTGGAATGTGGATGTGTGAGCGAGACAGACTAATTTCAAGGGTGACTTGAAAACAAGATGAAATTTAAATACTAAAGAGTAGTATTTAAATTTCCCATGGAACATGGGAAGCAGTAAACCAAAGACAAAGCACTCTAGGTTTTTTCTCTCTCATGGAAAAGCTATTGATTAACTTTAGATTTTTAAGTATGCAAGTTCATAATTTAAGAATAATTATTTAAAGATTAACAATCTGAATCCAGTAGAGGAGCCAAGAAGGGGATTTTTAAAAAGCTGGATCGATCCAATAAAAGGAAGGAAAGTAGAAAGAAGGAACGGAGTGGAGAAAAGTTAAAATGTTAGAAAAATCCAAATATATCAGTAATTGTGATAAATGAAAACAGATGAAACTGAGCTGTTAAAATACAGAGACTTTCACATTTTTTTAATCTAGGTTTTTGCTGTTGATAAGAGACATGTGTGAAATATAATTATGTGGGAAGCTTGAAAATAAGGCATTAAAAAAAGGGCATACCAGGCAAATTCTAAAGAGACAGCAAAAGAAAGAAGGAGACAGGAAGGAAGGGAGGGAGGGTATAAGGAAGGAACAATATTAATATCAGACAAAATGTTTAAGGCAAAAAATATTATTAGGAATGAAGATAGTGTTAGTGACAGAAGGAAAAAAAGCTTATTATAAAATGGGTAAAGATATGAAGAGACAAATCAAAGAAGAAATCCAAATGGTCAGAAAACATTTGAAAAACTGTTCAGGCTACTGGTGATAATGGAAATGCAAATAAAAGCAAGAATGAGGCTACCCTTTCAACCCCATCAGATGGTAAGAAATTCTTAATTGGATAATGACAAGTACTAGTGGGGATGTGGAATGAAAGGACACTCTCATCTCCTACTGGTTGGAATGAAAGCAGCAGATGTGCACAAATCTATGACTCAGCAGTTCTATTTTCACTCTGTATCCTAGAGAAATGCACAAGGATGTTCCTTGGGCACCATTTGTAATAGCAATAAAGAGGAAGCAACCCAAGGGTCCATCAGTCGTGGAATGGATAAGTAAATTGCGATATACTCAAGCAAATGAAACTTGCAGCAGTGAAAATGAATTAACTTAGAGTTACCTGTATTAAAATGGATACATCTCAGAATTACAATGTTGAATGAAAATAAGTTGCAGAAGGATGTGCATATCTAATTTCAAATTTACATTCAACAAAGCAGTGCTGTGTGCTGTTTTTATAGACACATACGTGTGTGGTAAAACATACACATCTGAGAGGAAATGATAATCACCCAAAGTGGCTGCTTCCCTTCTGGAATGAGGAACATGAATGGGATCAAGGAGGAAGACAGAGTGGGCTTTAACTCTGCCATGTTTAATTTTTAAAGATCTGAAGCAAATATGGCAAAAATATTAGCATTTACTTACATTGTTAATTCTGGATGGTAGATCCATAGCCGCCTGCTATTATTCTGTGTGTGTGTTTGTGTTTTTAAAACATCCTTAATTAAAAAGAGCTTCCAGCTTATTATGGGAAAGGAAAGACATATAATAATAATGCAGAGCAAAATGTTCTGTGTTCCATTTTGGGTTCTTTACAAATGGCTTTCAGAGATGAAATGAGAGATTTCTGCCAATTAAACCCAAGAGTGCACCCTGGAAGAGGTATCACAGTGTTTCTTTCCTACGGATGCCCAGCTGCTTTCAGTCACTCATAGAAACATATCAGCCACCCTGACCTCTTTTTCTGTTTCTTTGGCCTTTCTCAAGTCCTTTCACATTTTTAATTAGTTGTTTCTTTTTTACTAATTACATTCTGGTCATCATAAAGCAGTAGTTACCTAGGATAAAATAAAAAGATTTATTACTTTGAGGAAAATCATCTAAAAAACTAAGTGATGCCTTGCTTTCTTATCATGGAAAGAGAAAATAACGACTTCTATTGTAATGTGGATTTTTATGGAAACGTTTGGATTTGGTGGAGGGAGAGGATTGGTTGGTTGAGTAGAAATGTGCACATATTGCACCAAACTCCCATATTGTTTTCACCCTTTATCGGAGAGATTCCATTTGAGGTTCTCACCTTTTAAAATTTTATCTAATTTCCCTTTTTAACTGCACTGCTGCAAATAGTTAACAAATATATTTCATGACCTCTGTATGGGGGATCCATGTGGAAATAAGACTGGTCATTGCTGTCCTATGTTCATAGCTTCTAGCACAGTCCTTCCAAAGAGTAGATAATTGTATGGTATCTCTGGCTGGTAGACTGTGGAACAGGATTTTGTGGGCTTCATCCCACATCACAGCGGCTTCTCTACTATAAGACACAGCACAGTCAGTCATTATTACTCTTGACGTAAAATGAAATAATGGTACACTTTGAGAAAGGCTGGTTTCAGTGCTTCTGACACATTCTTACAGGGTACTAGTAAATGGCATGGCAATGTGGGTCCAGAAGCAATTTTCCAATCACTGTGAAAGGCATCTAACTTGTCTTTATTTTTTTATTTTTTATAATTTTATTTATTTATTTATTTTCCCCCAAAGCCCCAGTAGATAGTTGTATGTCATAGTTGCACATCCTTCTAGTTGCTGTATGTGGGACGCAGCCTCAGCATGGCCGGAGAAGTGGGGCATCGGTGCACACCCAGGATCCGAACCCAGGCCGCCAGCAGCGGAGCGCAAGCACTTAACCACTAAGCCACGGGGCCGGCCCTAACTTGTCTTTAAAATACACAACTACTCCATGTTGAAGCCAAAAGGAAAACTCTTGACTCAGATCTCTTATTCAGTTGCCTTGGGCCGCCAGGCTGGGTTTGATAATAATTCTCAGACATTTTTTTCTTTTCCTTTGTAGAGAGAAGATGCATCAGTCTGCCATGTATGAGCTATGCCAGGGGATGCACCAGATCAGCCTTCAGTTCGTTCGACTGCAGCTCACCTTTGAAGAATACACCGTAATGAAAGTTTTGCTGCTGCTAAGCACAAGTAAATTGATGTCCACCCTGACAGGTTTTCTGCATTGTCAGATCATCTTCCCTTTAGGGGAGAGTAACCTATTTATAGTGTCAGGTAGTTGGTATAAAAAAAAATTTTTGAGGAGGTGGGAGAAGGGCTTTGGTCTTTAATGAACCAAGTTACTTGCAGAGCATGGAGCTTTGAGTATATGAAAGAGCATATCCCTCCATTCCTTCATCCATCCCACCACTAAATATTTATTAAGTGTCTGTAATGTGTATAGTAGGATTGGGCAGTTCAAGAGCTACGAGGGTGAATGAGACACAGTCTACCCTCAGGGAGTTTTACTGTAAGATAAATTCAAAGGTAATTTTAATACATCGTGGAAAGGGATTATCTACCATGATAGAGATAAAGAATGTCATGGTGGCTCAAAGAAGGGAAGAGCACGTTCAGTTCTAAGGCTCAGGGAGGGATTCGTGGTAAAGCTGAGTCTTGGTAAGCTTTGCAGGGGTTTTGGATTGAACATGAGGCGTGAGATGGCGCTCTTGTCAGGGAACTGTGTGAGTGAGTGTGGAAATGTGGGAAAGCTTAGCCAGGCAATAGCGCTCAGTTCTGGAGGGTTGTTTTGCCTGTTAATTTTTTAATTTTTATTTTACTTATGTATTCATTTAATTTTTCAAGGTTCATCGGGTTATATTGGGTTGGGGAGGAGAGGAGAATAAGGTTGGGATGTGGATTGGACCAGAATATTCAATGCCTGTTGAAGACATCTGGCCTTTATTAGGTGGGCAACACTGAAGTCTTTTGAGCAGTGAGGTGACATGATCAAAACTGTATTTTATGGCTTCATGAAGATGTATCTGGCAGTAGACTGGACTAAAGGGAAAAGGGTTGGGGAGAAGGAGAGAGGCAAAGACAGAATTTGACCTGACTGGAAGCACACGGCCTGCTGTAAGGCTGTTGAAATAATGGCCTGGATGATGATGGTTGGTGGTATGATAGACAGGAGCAAATGCATTCAGGAAACATGGCAGAGTTGGCCTTGGCAACTGACTAGAAGGGGAAATAAAAATGGTATGAATCAGAAGTGACACAGGTTTTAAGCACAGAGAAATAAATGACTAGGATGGTAGTGATACCATTAAGAGAAATATGTTTATGTTGGGACTTGGAGCAGATTTTGTGGAACATAATGAGTTCTATTGTGGGTGGGTTCATTTTCAGATGTATCTTAATAGAGAAGCCAAACAATGGGGAAAATTTGGAACTGGAACTCAGAAGATAGGTGTGAGTAAACTTGAAATTACACTTATAGAAAATTGTACTCTAAACTCAAACGGTGAGTGGGATTGCCATGGCACAGAAAGAATAGGAAAGATCCAGGTGAGCTACATGAAAGGAGCATGGCAGAGGTTGAAGGGGCAGAGACAGAACTGTCAGAGGTAGAGAAACTGGGAGAGTGTACAGTGATGGAAGCCAAGAGTTGGTTTCCCAGAGGGCCATAACTAACAGCATAGCTTCCCCAGAGAAAGTTGAGAAGGCTGAGAGAAGCCTACTGGAGTTGACCATTCGACCTCGGGCAGGTGCCAGATGGCCAGGGACTTGCAGATTGATGGGAAGCTGTTTTTAGGCTTCTGGCACCAAGTATGAGAGGAGAGAAGTTGATGGCACAAGGTGCCAGGAGAGACAAGAGAGGACAGGATTAGCCTTGGCAAGGATGTTGAGCACTCCTTCCTCAGACAACGGCACAGGCACTTTCGAACAGAGGGGAAAGAATTTGAGGAAGCTCACATCACATAAGGGTGAGACCAAGAGTGATGGCAGGGGACAGTAGGGAGAGGAAATCTCTGAGCCAAGTGCTGTGGCCACTGAGGAAACTGAGAAATGTTCTAGATACCAGCGATGCCAGGGCGAGTGGCACGGACTTCAAAGGAGGAGAGGTTGTTGAGTGACCATCTGAAAGCAGAAAAGAGCATCCAGTGCAAGGCCAGCCCTCCCCTTGGCCCGTGAATCAGGGGCTTGGAAGAAGAGGCAGTTTTCAGTAGAGTTATTTGGGAGAAAGTCGCATCACTAGCCAAGGTAATAAGGATAGGAGGGATAAGAAGCGATGTTATTTCCAGCAGAGAAGGGCCGGGTCTGAGGAAGAGTGAGCCTGACTCTGGAAGAGCAGGAAGAGGGGATGCGATGACGTCTGTGGCTGAGAATCGGTTGCACTTATGTTTAGCACCTCGCAGTTTACGAAGGGTTTTCCCTATATTATCTACTTTAATACTTCAAACAACCCTCCGAGATTGATAGCCCCAGTCTACAGTTAACAAAAAGGAGGCACACGAGTGTCACTTGTTCAGGATGCTCTATGAGGTAGGACTCAGCGTCCAGTGTTGTTCCCACTTGCCCCAGAGCAGGGAGCAAGTGGTGGACAGGAGGCTGGGGCACAGGACGACGGCCGGGAGAGGGGAGCGGTGAGCAGGCCAGTTCTAAACTCCAGCAGAGGGGGCAAACCGGCAGCCTGGTAGGGAGGTGGGGCCAGCACTACACAGCTGTGTTTTGTTTGGCCGGCACAGGTTTTTTTAGGTTGCTTTTGGCCCTTTGTCTTGTTTTATTTTCATTGAATTTGATGGCCCCAGGCAGGGCATGTTCTCTCCCATTTGCCACAGGCCCCACCATTCCTCACTAATTACTCTCAGCCCGTCTCCTGTAGCATTGTGTTTGCAACCACTCATCTGCAGGGTCAGTAGAACCAGGCGCTTTCTCCCTGCTCCACTCTTCCTCCAGGTTTCTGATGTTCCTCATTTACCCTTTCTGGAATGTAACTTTGGAAATATAATCTTTACATTCAGTGAGAGTGATTTTATTCCCCTTTCCAAGCTATGTCATTTACCATTACTCTTAGAAAAACGTAAAAAAAAATTATCAGATGGATGATAGAATTTAAATATTTTTTCTAAAAATGCACGTATACTAATTCTTTATAAATTTTGACTCCTCAATCTTAGTGTCTTATCCCTTTACATCCATTTAATCAGTCACCCTATAATCAATTCTGATATCATTTTGAAGCTACCCGAATTAATTTATTAGCTTCCAAGTAGCTCAGTACTTTCAATTCTTATTTTTGTAGATGCAGGAAAAGCAAAATAAAAAAAAAAATTCTTTACTTATGAAAACATAAGAATTTTATGAATCATAGAAACTGCAGGCATTAGTAAGCTTATTTTACTAGTCTATGATAGAATGCATGAAAATTTTTCTTCCTGTTGCACACCTGATGCCCAGTGTATCAAGAAGGTTTTTTAGCAATGACATCAAGAGAGTCTCATGTTCTTTATGCTTACAGAGGAAAGCAGACAAACTTTCACCCCAGTCATCTCTTTGCTCTTCTCCCACAGATTTTGGTTGATTTCCAGCAGCCCTGCTGCATTTAATAAGTAAATTCAGAAAATGTGAGCAGACCTCCAAACTTTGAGGTTTTACTTAAGTTCTTTTTATTTGTGGGTTTGTTTCAACTTCGAAAAATCTGGCTGGGAAAATGCTACACTACATTTGAGTTACAGCAGTAAAATATAAGTAATATTTGACACAAGTTCATAATCTTGAGAATTTTTGATAACATAACTATCAGAAATATGAAGGCCTTTGGTTAATCTTAGAAGATGTACCAAATAGTATTGAAATATGGTAGTGAAATGTATTCACTCAATTCTAATTTTAGGTAATTTTTTAATGTATAGGTTGACATCCTTAAGTATCTATATTGAAAAACTAAAGGTTTACGCCATAAAATTTTGTAACTTAGAAAAATAAATGTTAATCTGTGAGTGGGCAGTGTAGGCTGTTATTTGCAAACTTTCGGTTTCCTTTAGAAAGTTTTAGGTTAACATTAAAATTTTGGTAGAAAGTGGATCTGTGGTTTAACTGTTAATGTCCCAGTTATTACCGTCCTTCTATATGTTTTTTATACTTTTAAAACAAGAGTTTAATTTTAAAGAAAAAACACTACGTGTTACATAATGGATGGCATTTAACTCTGAATGTGAATGTCAAATATTTGAAACCACAACTAATATTATGGCAGCCTCAGTTATTTGTGCAGTTGCTCTTAGGGATTTATTTTTTCCCCACAAAAATAGACTTAGATAAACAAAAAATCAAAAGCCTCAACGATTAAACTCAAGGAGATGATTATTAACATAATATGTGAAGTTAATTTGCAAGATAATTCATATTTTATACAGGACAACAGGGTTTATTTAGAAACAGTGGTATTCCTGACTTCTAACATAATACTCACAAATGTACTTTGCCATTCTAAAGTGCTGATGACCCAAGTAAATTATTATTTATACCAGTTATGATAAATTAGCAAATATGATGTGCAATTAAGAAGTGAAAGTAGCGGCTGGCCAGGTGGCGCAAGTGGTTAAGTGCGCATGCTCCGCTGCGGCAGCCCAGGAGGATTCACCGGTTCGGATCCCGGGCATGCACCAACGCACCGCTTGTCAAGCCATGCTGTGGTGGTATCCCATATAAAATAGAGGAAGATGGGCATGGATGTTAGCTCAGGGCCAGTCTTCCTCAGGAAAAAGAGGAGGATTGGCAGATGTGAGTCAGGGCCGATCTTCCTCACCAAAAAAAAAAAAAAAGTGAAAGTAAAAGCAGTGTTCTAAGTGATTTTATTTTTCAAAGTTAAAGCGTAAACATAACTATATATTGCCTGTAGTGAAAAAAGCAAACATATAAGTGAATTTTCAAAGGGGATACCTTTAGCTTATGCTCTGCCCTACATCTCCTTTCGGAACACAGCCACAGACACCCTTTCTCCATAAAGTGCATTCACCTGTGTTCTGGGGATGAGCGTCTTCTTTCAGCAGGGCACAGGAGCACTTGATATGCTTCCAAGTCCTGAATCCCCAAGTATTTTTTTAAGTGAGATTTTTTCATTTGATTATAAAAGCTAGCCACTACCAAAAAGGAAAGAAGAAAACATAATCTTTAATTTTCTACCTTATCAAAGATAAAAATGAACATGGTTTATTCTCTTTGAAAGTTGTAGCTTTTGCCTTGCATGCAGAGCCACTGTTGTTACCCCATGGCAAACACAAAGCAGTGCTCAGACCCACAGTCAGGTGGTCTGAGAGGTCATGTGACAGTGCCTCAGTGGTCATGTGATCCTGGAGCGAGGAGGATGGAAAGTGCTTCTTTGCGTGCATAGCCTCCCCTTGGTAGATGGCCAGTTTCCCTAAGTGTCTTTGATATTTGAACTTGACTATGAAGATGTTGCTTTCTAATTCTAGCTCCAGCTTAAATTGTCTGTGGCTCTTGCAGTTGTCCTGGAAAATCAAAGTATGTTTTCCCACTTCTAAGGTATTGGCAAGTTAGGATTCATAAAACGCTTTGATGACAGGCCATGAGACAATGTAGCATTGTGGTTAAGAGGCAGTCTTTGGAAGCAGACAGACCTAGGTTTTATACCCCTTCTCTGCCATTTATTTATTGTGTCTTTGGGCAAATGTTTAAACTCCAGTCTTCATTTTCTTCGTCTGTAAAATGAGAATAATATAATGGTTATGTCATAAGATCGATATCAAGATTAAGCAAGCTGATATACACAGTGTATTATCATATAAACCCAATAAATAGCAGTTATTATTCTTTTGTATGTGTACAAGTGTTTACCAATAGGTAACTGCCATGTTTATTCATAAATGCAATAATTGAGATCCGGTATCTATCTAAAAGTGTGAGCCCAATGACCTCCAAGTCTTCTAGGCAATTTAACTACTAAGAGGCTAATGCTGTTTTCCGTCTGGGAATTTACATGTGTGTATTCCTTAAACACAGTTCCAAAGGATGGCCTCAAATGCCAGGCTGCATTTGAAGAAATGAGGACAAATTATATCAAAGAACTAAGGAAGATGGTAACTAAGTGTCCCAACAATTCTGGGCAGAGCTGGCAGAGGTTCTACCAACTGACCAAGCTTCTGGACTCCATGCATGACGTAAGTAGAGCCCTTTGGTGCCTGTTAAGTGAAAGATCAACAACCACGCACTCTTGACCAAATGAAACCATAGAGCTATGAAAGAGTTCTCAGGGCTTTGGGAAGAATAAGGGTAAATTATCCAGTGGGAGGCAACAAGAGTTGAGAACTGATTAGGAAGGAAAATTTTCTTCAGATAAGCTTTGAAACAAACCTCATTTAAAACAAAGGGTGCGGCTCTTTTCATTCCTGAGCAGCATAAGAGAAATGTGCACCATAATGGGAAAACTCCTGTGTCCTGGGCCGAGGAAGGCCCTCATATTTGCTGCAGGTGTCAGATCAAGTTTCACATTTCTGCTTGCAATTTAGAAAATGTCTGGTTAATAAAAATGTTTGCTTTAACATTGAATAAATAGCGTCCATCTTCTACAACTGTTAATCTAATAACCCAGTCTTTCAAAAACATTATTAGTGGTCCAGCTCCAGCTTGGATCATCATCTCAATCTTTGCCAAATTTTGAATCCTATATTCACTGTTCTTCATAGGAGTCACCTTTCTTGTCTTATGTAAATATAGAAAGTAAACTCTGAGCTTGTTTCTAATTTAATCAATTGTAGATGTAGTTGAGGTGTTTGTTAGAAGTTTCTACAAAATATCGATTTGGATAACAGGCTTTGTTATGTCATTTAAAATATGCTTCTCATTTCACTTTGCAAGCAGTTTCTCCAGTTCTGGCTCAAAAAAAGTTATATGCAGTCATGCTAATTTAGTTTTTAATATTTGTGAGGTTTTCGTACTTTCTTTTGGAAAATTTATTGCCCAAGTTCAGCTCATGTGATTTGTATAAGAAACTCTTTTTCAGATTTTTCTCTATTGTTAAGAAAAATGTTGACAGCCTCCATGACCAATATTATAATAGTATTCCTATTGAAATAATGGTTCATACTTTAACAATTTGTCTATGCCAGTGGAATAGTATCTCTCTGTGGGTTGATTGATAAAAGTGTCACTTTCTAGTGTTTTACACTGAAGACCCAGTGCTGTCATGTTGACCTTTGCTTTCTCTGAACTTTTCATATGATAGGAGTCAAATCCCCACAAGGTGAATTCAGTGATAGATAGTTTTGCTGATTATCAGTGGCCTAAAGAGCGTGGTTTAATGGAAAATCTTAGGAATAGGAGATGATGACAAGACTTTGGAGAACACAGCAAATGTCTTCACAACTCTCACAAAACGAAGTGAAAGAAGCTAGAGCATGGAACATGGATCATCTACATGAGAGCAAGGAGCACAGTTACTTTCTTTTGTTGGTTTTCTTGAAAGTCCTTAGTAGAACTCAGAATAGGGTTTTGTGGTTCTTTCTTGATGAATTCTATTTGTTCAAATGTATCGGCAGGCACAAGTACATATCAAAATGAGTATGTAATTGTCATCACAACACACCATAATAGACGATACATTTTGAAGCAATTTTCTTGTAATGAGACTGACCACAGAAGTTAAAACTTGTTTTTCCACGATCTTTCAGAATCTTTGAGCCTTAAGCAAAGTTGCCCAGTGGAAACACTCAGAGGCGACACCAGTGGTCGATGTGTCAGACTGTCCTCTGCCAGCTTGTTGGTAGTGCCAGCTCAGTGTTTGGCACAAGATAGGAACTCAGTGAACAGTTGCCAAGTGGCTACATCATAAATGATGATTTTCTGCAAAATCCCCCAAGGCAAATAAGTGTCTTTTTAGTTTTTTTTTAATCAAGGTATAATTGATACACAATAAACGGAATATGCTTAAAGTGTACCATTTGGGAAGTTTGACACATGTACACACCCATGAATCTATCATCACAAGCAAGACAACAAACATATCCATGACCCCAAAAGTTTCCTAGTGTCCCTTTTTAAACTTCCTGCTACCTCCTGCTCTCCAGTTGCATTCTATTTTGCTTTCTGGCAATACAGTCATGCATCACTTAACAATGGGGCTGCGTTCTGAGAAATGCGTTGTTAGGCGATTTTGTCATTATGTGAACATCATAGAGTGTACCTACACAAACCTAGATGGTATAGCCTACCACACACCTGGGCTATATGGTACTAATCTTATGGGACCACCATCGTATGTGCAGTCCATCATAACATTGTTATGCAGCACATGACTGTATTGATTAGTTTATATATTCTAGTGTTTCAGATAAATAGAATCACATGGTATGGTCTTTTTTTTCTGGCTTCCTTCCCTTAACATAATTATTTTGAGATTCATCCATTCTGTTGCATATATCGATAGTTCATTCCTACTTATTGCTGAGTAGCATCCCATCATATGGATATTCCACAAATTGGTAGTCCAGTCACCTATTGATGGATATTTGGGTTGTTTCCAGATTTGGGACTATTACAGATAAAGCTTCACTGAACATTCGTGTACAGATCTTTGATGGACATTGCTTTCTTTTTCTTGAGTGAATAGCTAGTAGTGGAATGCCTGGGTCATATGGTAGGTGTATTTTCATTTTTTATGGAATTGCCAAACAGTTTTCCAAAGTGGCTGTACAATTGTACATTCCCTTGAGAGGTGTGTGTGAGTTCAGATTGCTCCACATCCTTGCTAACTCTTGGTATGACTATTTTTTTTAGTTTTAGCCATTCTAATAGCTGTGTGGTGGTGTCTCACTATGGTTTTAATTCGTATTTCCCTACTGATTAATGATCTTTTCATATGCTTATTTACCATCTTTATGTCTTCTTTGGTAAAATGTCTGTTAACTCTCTTGTTAATTTTTTTTTTTATTTGCTGACGGAGATTCGTGGTGAGCTAACATCTGTGCCAATCTTTCTCTATCTTGTATATGGGTCGCTGCCACAGCGTGGCCGCCAATGAGTGGTATAGGTCCACGCCCAGGAACCAAGCCTGCGCTGCAGAAGCAGAACATGCCAAACTTAACCAGTAGACCACGGGGCTGGCCCCTTTTGTTCATTTTTTTAAATTGGATTGTTTGTTTTTAATTGGAGTGTTTAAATTGGATTGTTGAGTTTTAAGAGCTTTTTATATATTCTAGATACAGTTCCTTTATCAGATACATAAGTTGCAGTTTTCTTCTAGTCTGTGACTTGTCTTTTTATTCTCTTAACAATGTCTTTTGAAGAGCAGGAGTTTTCAATTTTGAAAGTCCAATTGGTTATTTTTTCTTTTATGAATCACGTTTTTGGTGTTGTATCTAAGAAATCCTCGTCCAAACTGATGTCACAAAGCTTTTCTGCTGCATTTTCTTCTAGAGATCACTTTCCTTCACTGACTGATATGTAGTGTCTCAAAGACCATTTTTTTCGTGTATTTTTTTTTCTGAGCATTTTTGGTTGTTTCTGATGGAAAGGTGAATCCAATCCATCTTACTCCACTTTGGTTGGAAGGAGAATATTCTTTCGGGAGTCATTGGAATTATTTTAATTCTCAAACCTTTATTTTAAATTATCAAAAATTTTCGATCTTAGAAGTTGCCTAACAAAAGCATCTTTAATGCTCTATTTGTATTCCTATTCCAGACAGAACATTGAAAATGCATTGTAAGTCTAGAGGGACTTTCTAACATTCACGCTTACTCAGACTTGAGACTGCCTACAGCTTTTTCATTAGAGTAAATTAGTGAATCGGCATTTGTGGAATTTTCTTCCAGGGTACAAAGAGCTACATGACAACTGGCTCTGTACTCAGAGCCTAGTTCTGGTCAGTTGGTGGAAAGAAAGCATTTGTTCCTAAGGATCACACAAATAAGAACCCTATGAATGTAAATCAAAGTTCTGCTTAAACAGCATGCATAGTATGCCACCCTTCAGAACACATGTGCACAGCCCTTGGGACACACGTGCATAGCTCTCAGGACACATGGATTTCTTCCACATGGTGTGCACGTGTTGGCAGAACAGTGCCAAGGTGAGTGAAAGGAACGTTCTCTGAAAGGACAGGTTGACAGTTAACAAGTATTTGAGTGGGTCAGCAACTTTCACGAATCATAAGCCCTCTGAACATCAATCTTTCCCCAAAAAATGTTTCCAAGAAAGCAGCTGTGGGAAGGCTCCTGGGAATAGATGTATTTTGGCATTGTAAATGTTTGGGTGTTATATGTAAAGCTTAGAGATTCCTTATTCTTCTAGAGAGAATTGACAATTAATAGTCATTTTCCAGCTATTGCTAGGAGTGGCAGTTAATTTCCTATCGGTGTAAGAAGCACATTTCTAATGAATTTGTTGGTAACTTCTATTCATTCGTGGAGATCAAGGACTATTTATGTCATGATCAGTGTGTAGAACAGTTAGTAAATGTTAAATTATGATATTAATAGTATTTCTTAGAGGCAAAAATTACCCTTTCTCTATTGAATAATTTTATGGTCATATCATTGTGTCAACTTTATTTCAGTAAACACACTAGCAGAAATGTGCCTCATGCCTAGCAAAATTGATAAGGCTACAGAGGATACAAAATAAATGTATGACACCAACCCAACTCTCAGATAGCTTAGATTCTAGAGAGGCAGCTGGAGCATGATGCAAGGCAGGAGGTAAACAGGTGCCGAAATCGGTCGCCTGGGCAGTGGGACCTTTGAGAGCACGTGTGTTGATGAGCCCCTACCATGTTCTAGGACCAGAGGTGCAAGTGTGAACAGAATGCCTCTCCTTAGGAACGCTGCTTGTCTGATGGAGGAAGATGTTCATATCATTCAACAAATACTTTGGTGTCTGAAAGTGCCAGGCAGTGTACTTGGGGGAAGAGACCCAACGCTAGGCCTCCAGGAGGGTTCCGCCTGCTCCGGCCAACCAGCGAGCACTGTACAGGGCAGCACGCCAAGAGCTCTGACGAGGTGAGCACACCACGAGTGGTGGGCTCCCTGATGTTTATTCTGAGTTGATGGAAGGCCTTGTCGAGAAGGTCTTGGAGCCAGCTGTGCTGGGCAGGGGTCATGGAAGGCTTCCAAGGGGGTGTCAGAGAATCTTTATGTCATGGAATACCAGACACAGACCAGAGAGTGATTTCTCAAGGTCAGTAGGTGGCTAGTGGCAACTGGACTCCTCTTCACTCACTGTCTAGTGCTCCTGGCACCACCCTCATGAGGAAGGAGAGCTTCAGGCTGATAGCAGCTGCTCGGTTTTAGGCTGGGCTACATCTTTGGAGATCAGAAAACTAGCACCGAGGAACATTACAAACAGCTGCCCTGTCCTCCAGCTCTCCACACTCATTTGGATCTTCTCTGGCATCTTCTGGAATGCATTGTTTTTGTGAGGCACCGGGTGGCATCTTAAAGGCAGTGAAGCTGGTGTTGTATTAAAACGTCATGCATGTTTAGCAGTTCTCAAAACAAAATGTTAGGTCTGTCTCAACATAAGCTGAGCGGCTTCGGTGTGTGGGCTTGTCTCTGTGTATGATCATTAAACCCGGCTAAGAACCTTCCGGTTGCCTGGGCGGGCACCGGTGTGTCACTCAGACGCTGTTCTCTGCATGACCACAGGAAACACTGTGAGGGTCATGTTGCTGAATAATTGCTTTCTGTGGTTCCAGAGGGAATGCCCAACACTGAAGTGACTCTTTTCTAGCCAGGCTCTTGGAGCCAAGGTTTCCCTTCTGTGAGGGGGGAGAGGCGGGTGGGGTGAGAGCAGAACATCTGGTGATACAGTAAATGCTACACGTGCACGCTGGGGAGACTTCATTCTTTATGTGAAGAGGGTGTCACGTCTCCGTGACACAATCACCAGCAAAAGAGATATAGCTGCAAGCAGCCGAGATGATTAACAAATTATTTTGAGATTCCCGTTGCTCATTTAATGAGTGGGTGCTTTTGCATCAGGCTGTGGTGGTGGTAATTTCCATTGTGATCACACATAGGTGGTTTCGAGATGGATGCACACCTATTTTAAGTGTGTCTTACTGCTTATTGGGGAATGCCAGCCACAAGCTGGGCTCGGTCCACCCTTTGAGCAGCCTGTTCACTTTCACATTTGATTCTGTTTTTATATCTTTCCAGTCAATTTCTCCCCAGGAAAAGTTCTGAGGCCAAAATAGGAGCCCACCTCAGAAATAGGACCCCAGGGGACAGCAGAAAGAGCGTGGCCTGTGGTGCTGTCACCACCGTTTCTCTCATTAAACTTAGGCACTTTACTGAAATTTTTGGGCCCTCAGTTTCTTCAGCTGTAAAATGGGAATAATACCCATCTTATAGGGAATTTTCAGAAGTGAATGAAATAACAGGGATGGAGGCATCCGCCACATAACAGGCACCAAACAGATGTTCACCCCATCGCTTCACCTTTTCTCAGACTATGTTTGAGTTTCCTCAGAACCGTGTCTCTGCACCACCAAAAAGCATCCTTCAGGCAGTTGTAATTTACTTTTAAGCGCAGAGACACCCAAACAGGCACATAGCATGTGCCTTCAAGGAGCTGACAGGCTAAGGTGGGCAAGGTCAAGCTGGGAAGGAGGCAGGAAGGACCATTCCACAGTGTAGGGCGGGAAGCAGGTAAGTTATATGACAGCAAGGCACTTAGGGTTAATTCAGTACAGAAGCATTTCCACGGTCCTGCAGGTCCCAGTACACACCAGTCAGCTTTCTGGGGGTCCTGCTAGACGTTTACCAGGGGAGACTAGTATTGGTGAAAACATATTGGGGTGTGCTTCAGCCGCTTTCTAATTCGCTGAAGGGATTGAAGGTGTTCGATGATGGAGGTGATGGGGGATTGCTGTGGGGTGACCATCAGGAAGGATTGATGTTGGTGAACTGAACACCCTTGCCCAGGGTGTTCTCAGAACACTGCCAATAATTAATAAAGGCTGGCCATGCTGCTGCGGTGTGTGGAGAGAAATTTCCCTGTCTTCTCGTTGCTCAGGTGACAATAAAATGAGATTATTTGATTCTATATCTGTAATAAAATACCCAGTGCTGGCTGTGCCACACGTGTGTGTGCGTGTGTGTGTAAGAGAGATCAAGATGCAAAGCCACGTTCTCTCTATCTCACCGAGCGAAACAACTATTTAATATAATTGTTAGCAGTATTATACTGCCTTCTTCTTTGACAAGATCGTGACTAAGAAGGATTCTAAATAAAGGAAGAGTTGTTTATTCCAGAGTCAGCTAAGTGAGCAGAGCCTTATCTTCCAGGGCACCGGGGGAGGCAAAGACCCACTCCTCCTGAAAAAGAAGTGAAGATTCCAAATTAAAGGAATAATGGACATGGCAGATCTGATTCTTTGTCTAGTTGGTGAAACCAGTGGAGCAGTTATTAACAGTTTACAGCGTCTCTTTCTGCATCTCTATATTAGATAGGGACTGCCATTTGCCTTACAAATTTCTCATTTCAGGGGTATAGTGCAGTTCAGAATACATTGCCCTGGGTGAATTGTGCCAATGAGTGCTTATTTTCATTTAAAACATTTTTATGTTTGTATAATTGAAAAAAATGCATCAAATATATTTAAAAATAAGAATGGGGGAAATGGAAAAAATAAGTAAGAGTGTTCTTTTATTTCAATATCATGGATAAATAGAGAATTGATGACTTTGGTGTGATGTGGAAAGGTCTGGGAGGCTCAAGGATTGGTGTGTTTGATATGCTGGTGGCAGGGGCCGCAAAGCCCAGTTGGGAGACGTAACTCCCCATAGATTTGAGGGTGTCTTTACCTGCTGTTGCTTCTTTGTTCCCAACATTAATGGTTTAAGGGCAGCGTTGGTCAGTGGTTGTGATTGTGTCTCTTCAAGCTCCCCTAGGGCTTGTAATCTGTTCGTATTGTGAGAGGCAGCAGAACGGCTGAATTACTGTCTTCCTAATCCTGTTGAACAGAGGATCTGAATAACCAGGACACTACATAAGAAAAGTTATTTTTTTCAGTGCACAGTTGTTTTATACTCTGTGGAATGAGCCATCTGTATCTCAGTTGTCCCTTCTAAACAGTCTCCATGGGGGTGTGCAAAGAAAGCACTGCTAAGGGGCTCTGCTGCTGAGAGTGAGCGTGATGCTTCTGGAACATGAGCCCCTGGCAGAGCAGGTACACATACGGCAGCCTCTGCGCATATGCTGGGCCAGGCATGGTGCTGGTGCTAAGGATACCACAGCAGCAAAGGAGGCTTGGTCCCTGTGCAGTGGAGGAATATAGACAAGTAACCTGAGCATTAAAGTGCAGTGTGATAGGTGCTCCATATGGACTGAAGGACCATAGGCGGAGTGTCTGGAAGGGTAAGTGGCAGGGTGCAGGTGGGCCGTGGCATGAGGTGAGGGAAATGATTGCTAAGCCAAGCCCCAAAGGCAAAGGAGGAGTTGGCCAGACAGAGGGAAGCTACTCCACGCCAAAAGAGTTCATATCCCAAGGGAGAGAATGCATGGTGATTTTGAGAAAGGGAGAACTTCATTGTATCCAAGAGCATCAGAGAGAAACAGAAATGAGGAGGGAGACGATGAAGGCGTCTGTAAACCACGTTAAGGAAGCTGTTGAGGGATTTTGAGCACATGTGTAGAGAATCTAGAGCTGCTCCATCCAGTGCAATAACCACTAGCCACGTGTGGCTATTTACATGTAAATTAATTAAAATTAAGTAAAATTTGAAATTGAGTTGCCCAATCACACTGGCCACATTTCACGTGCACAGTAGCCACATGTGGCTAGCTGTCACCATTTGGGACAGTGCAGAAAGTCGTAGTGGACGATGCTGACCGAGAGAATCTCTTAGAGGAGGAGCGAGAGGAACAAAAGGCCAGGTAGGATGCTGGTGCAGTGGTCCAGGTAAGAAGGGGGTGGGGGCGGGAGGGCCGGGGAGATATTCAGGTGGTGGAATGGATGGCGCTTGGTGTGGGAGCCAGGAGGAGGAGGCTGAGAAAAGAGGGAACAGGTCTAAATGACCCCCAGGATTTGGATGGAGATAGCTGGGCGGGGCAGAGGGCACACCAGCACTAAGAGGACACGGGAGGAGCTTTGTGAAGGGCGATGATGCGTGTTTTTGGATGTACTGATTTGAGGTGCCCTTAGGACATCCCAGGGGAAGTGTCAGGAGAGCACTGGGCTCTGTGGAGGTAATCATGAGGAAAGCAAAGTACTGATGTAGACTCAGGAAGTGGCAGCTCGTGGTGCTCACTGAAGCCTGGGGGTAGATGGAGCTGCTCAGGCATTGGTGTGGCAAGAGGAGGGCCTAGAACTGAACCCCAGGGGAAAAGATCACCAACAGACCAAAACCAGGAAGGCACCTGCAGAGAGTCTGCAAAGGAGTGGCTGCTGAGGCAAGATAAGGAGGCAAAGATAGGGACATAGGGGACCAGCCGGAAAAGACTGTGTCTCCCACGGTGCAAATGAGGGGTCACAGGGGCAGAAGCTCTGGAAAGGTTAGTAAACAATCTGAAAACTCTTCAGTAGCCATAGCAACAAGGAGGTTATTATGAAGAATAGCTGATTGATTCAAGTTGTGTTAATGCTCGCTCGGTTTCCAGTAACTCGATCAAAAGCCACAAAGCAAACAGGGAGGAGAGTTAACTGAAAAAAAAGTAAAGCTTCTTAGTAAAATTGCTTTAATAAATAGAAAAGAAGTGTGCATCTTTCTGTTATGTGAGGGAATGTATGTAAATGAGCATTTTGAATGTGGATGCAAGTCTTTGTGTTTCTAAGTTTAAGTAGAGCTAAGAAATCACAGTAGCTTAGCAAACTCTCTCTGTGTAAATAACCCCAAAAGAAACTGTATTACAGACCTTGACCCATGTATGAGTAATTTAGAATTAGTAAAAGCTTTGTTATGTACTAGATACATATACAGATATAGATATGAGTGTGTATGTATATCACACATAAAGAGAATTTGGCATCGAAGGCCACCGTGATGCTTCAGAGCTGATCTTGAGTTTCAAGTCATGATTCTATCAGTAATATTGGTTCTGAGTCCTTTCTCACCAATCTGGAAGATTATACTTTACTTATACCTTAATTATAATGACAGTTAATTTCTACTTGCAGCCACAGAACTTCATCCTTTGGTCTTGTGTGGTTGGTCATGATTTTTGTGGCTGATAATGCAAAATCTGGGTTATTTCCTTACCTCTTTGGAAAAGGTTGATTTAAAACATTTGTTTAGACTATTTAAGACAGTGCTGGGGCCGGCCCCGTGGTGCAGCGGTTAAGTGTGCGCGCTCCGCTGCTGGCAGCCCAGGTTTGGATCCGGGGTGCGCACAGACACACCACTTGTCACGCCATGCTGTGGCGGTGTCCCATATAAAGTGGAGGAAGATGGGCATGGATGTTAGCCCAGGGCTGGTCTTCCTCAGCAAAAAAAAGAGGAGGATTGGCATGGATGTTAGCTCAGGGCTGATCTTCCTCACACACACACAAAAAAAGACAGCGCTTACCAACTGATGGCCAGGCATCTAAGATGCAGTTGTATTAGATTTTAGAGAAGTGAAGAAAAAAACTTCAATATAGGCGTTTGTAATTTTTTTTTAATTGTGGTAAAATACACAAATATAAAATTTATTACTTTAACCATTTTTAACTGTACCGTTCAGTAGTATTAAGTACATTCACAGTGTTGTACAGCCAGTCTCCAGAACTCTTCATCTTGCAAAACTGAAACTCTATACCTGTTCAACAACTCCTCATTTCCCCTCCTCCAAGCCGTTGGAACCACCGTTCTACTTTCTGTCTCTGAATTTGACTACTCTAGGTACCTCATATATGTGGACTCATACAGTGCTTGTCTTTTTAAGACTGACTGATTTCACTTAGCCTAATGTCCTCAAGGTTGAACCATGTTGTAGCATGTGTCAAAATTTTGTTCTATTTTAAGGCTGAATAATATTCCATTGTATGTATATACCGCATTTTGTTTATCCATTTATCTGTGAATGGATGTTTGAGTTGCTTCTACGTCTTGGCTGTTGTGAATAATGCTGCTGTGAACATGGGTGTGCAGATATCTCTTTGAGACCCTGCTTTCAGTTCTTTTGGTATATTCCTAGAAGTGAAATTGCTGGATCTTGTGATAATTCTGTTTAATTTTTTGAGGAATCACCAAACTGTTTTACACAATTTTTTACATTACCACCCACAGGGCAAAGGGTTCCAGTTTCTCAAAATCCTCACCAACACTTGGTTATTTGCTGGGTTTTTTATAGTGGTCATCCTAATGGGTGTTAAGATGGTATCTCACTGTGGCTTTGATTTACATATCCCTTATGATAGTGATGCCAGCCCTGGTGGTCTGGTGGTTAAGATTTGGCACTGTCACCTCTGCAGCCTAGATTTGTTTCCCGGTCAGGGTACTACACTACCCATCTGTAAGTTGTCATACTGTGGCAGCTGCGTGTTGCTGTGATGCTGAGAGCTATGCCACCTGTATTTCACATACCAACAGTGTCACCCATGGTGGTGGACAGGTTTCAGCAGAGCTTCCAGATTAAGACAGATGAGGAGGAAGGACCTGGCCTACCACTTTCTAAAAAATTGACCATGAAAACCCTATGAATAGCAGCAGAGCATTGGCTGATATAGCACCAGCTATAGGTGAGGGGTGAGGGGATGGCGCAAAAAGACCAGGCAGGGTTTCACTCTACTGTACACAGAGTCGCTAGGAGTCGGAATTGGCTGGACAGCACTAACAATAACAAGTAGTGATACTGAGCATCTTTTCATGTGTTTATTGGCCATAGATATGTCTTCTTTAGAGAATTTTCTATTCAAGTCCTTTGCCCATTTTTTAATTGGTTGTTTTGTTGTTGTTGACTTATAGGAGTTCTTTATATATTCAGGCTATTAACCCATTATCAGATATATGATTTACAAATATTTTCTCTCATTCCATTGGTTTTGTTTGTTTTGGTGTCAAAGTCTTTCACTTATGAACTTATGATGATAACAGATAGTAGTTTGTTTCTTTTAATCCTTAACTGGCAAAATTTAAAGTTGAGTCTGATCCTAATTTAAAGAGAGGGGAAAAAAGCATTTCTTCTTTTGATAAGTACTCCTTTGGCTTCATTATTAATTAACATTTCATAAGTTGCGTGCCCACAGAACATGTGTTACTGTTCACAGCTAGTTTTGAAAGAACACTGGGGGAAGACTAGGACCTTGCCTTGTCTGGGGAGGTATAAAGGAATTGTGCTTTCCATTCCCACCTGATTCTGTGAGATTTGTGATGCCGTAGGGTGAGCTTTCTTGAAAAAACACAATATCAGGTATAAACAACCACTGAGGGTCCTGGAAGCCATGCTCAAAGAAAAATCACATCTACGTCTAACCTGACACACAGGAATCTCTTCCTAATCTGAAATATATCTAGGGAAGATTTTGGAAAACTATCTCATTGTCTAACACCTGTGTCAATAAATCCTCCCCTCTTATGCAGCCTAAATCCCTCTTCTTACAATATGAAATAACTATATAATACCTGGGATTTACCTAGTGCCTTTCTTCCTAAGTCCTGTCATTAAATCCTTCTAATATCTCCATGAGGCAAGGATGAGTAAATATTACTATTTACACTTAATCACCTCATCTTAATTCCTTTCACTATATAAAGGGAATAATAGTAACATTTACTCATTTTTTTCCCCTTTGTATAGAGAAAGAAATTAAGACAGGGAGTGATTAAGTGCATTTTCCCAGGTTCAGAAATGAGGCAGGACCAGAAGGCAGGAGTGGATGAGGGACAGAAGCACCTGGGGAGGACGTCAGTGCTGAGCATCCCACTCTTGGCTTAACGTTCTGCTGTCGCCATCTTGAAATTCTTAGTAAACTTTGAACAAGGGCCCCCATATTTTCATTTTGCACTGGGCTCTGCAAATAATGCAGCCTGTCCTGGGCATAATGTAATCTGTTTAATATTGTGTCAGTCAGAGGAGATGATGAGTGTGAAGAGCAGTTTGCAGACTGTGGAACACCATGCACATGTGTCTTTGAAAGAAGGTAGCAGAATGTATGTAAGAATTGAATGAAACAAGAGAATCATCAATATCCTAGAAAGGAGCCTTAAACCAAAGGCCTAATTTGACACAAAAAGAAATAGTGAATAAATTGCATAAGGGAGAGACAGACATTGTAAAGCAATAAAAAAGAGGAACATTTATTATTGGTGCCATTTTAGACTAGGGCAGATCATTTTATTTTATTATTATTTTTTTTAAAAATTTTATTTATTTATTTATTTTTCCCCAAAAGCCCCAGTAGATAGTTGTATGTCATAACTGCACATCCTTCTATTTGCTGTATATGGGACGCGGCCTCGGCATGGCCGGAGAAGTGATGCGTCAGTGCGCGCCCGGGATCCGAACCCAGGCCGCCAGCAGCGCAGTGCGCACACCCAACCGCTATGCCACGGGGCCGGCCCTAAGGCAGATCATTTTAAATGTCTGAGATTGAAAAAGCTGGGAAGATGCCAGTTGATAAATTTTGTTTATCAAGGTCGTGGTTAAAGGAACTAGAAAGTGTATATGGCTTCACACGCTGTCAGCCATCATTTACAATAACATACACACAGTCAATCATCATTATTTGCAGATTCTGCATTTACAAATTTGCGTACTAGTTAAAATTTATTTGTAACCCCCAAATCAGTACGGCACTTTCACAGTCATTCACAGACATGTGCCGAGCAGTAAAAAATTTGAGTGGCTTAATGTGCATGTTCCTAACTAGGGTCAAGCAAAGTGATGTTCTGCCTTCTTTTTCAGCTCTCATACAGTAAGTGTCCCTCCTGTAGTCTATTTAGTGCCACATTTTTTGCTTTTTTTTTTTTTTTTGGTGATTTTGCTGTTTAAAATGGTCCCCAAATGGTGCTCATGCACTGTCTAGTGTTCCTAAGCACAAGAAGGCTGTGATGTGCCTCATGGAGAAAATGTATGTTCAGTAAACTTCATTTAGTCATGAGTTACATGGGTCATGAGTTCAATGTTAAGGAATTAGCCATAAACATTAAATAAGGTGTCTTCAAACAGAAACACACATAAAACAAAGTTATGTATTGGTCATTGATGAAAATGTTGTGACCAGTAGCTAGTGGGAACCTAACCCTAAATTTCCCCTAAGAGCAAGGGTTCAGTATTCACGAACTCACTGTTCGCAATGACTTTATAGAACATAACTGCAGTAAATAAGAGAAGCAGCTATAAATGTATGTATCCTATGGCGCTATAGGTTCAAAGGGAAATGACTCTTAAAGAAACAGCCAACAATGGCAGATGTGAGTGATGGTGGCTGTCCATTTGAATGACAAATTCCAGAGCCTTTAATTAAGCGGGACAGTCTCCAGTTGCCTACTTCAACCCCCTTATGTAAAAGAATTCTTTCTAAAGCATTTTCTAAAGGCTCAGAAAATCTGTATAATATTTGGAAAGCCAGATCTAGCTACCACCATAGCACTTGATTCACAGACTTTTGTTTTCCACATTTTAATATTTCTGAAATCAAGAGACATTTTATACTTGATTTATATATTGTAGCAAACAACCAAAACCTGTTCTCCCATAAGCTGTTACTAAATCCCTGGTGTGCCTTCCAATCTGGGGGTCAGCAAACTTTTTCCATAAAGGACCAGGTAGTAAATACTGTAGGCGTTGTGGGCCCCATGCTGTTTGTCACAGCTACTCAGCTCTGCCACTGTAGCATGACAGCAGCCATAGATAATATCTAAATGAATGAGCATGGCTGTGTTCCGGTAAAACTATTTCATATCATTTTTGCATGTCACAAAATATTATCCTTTTGATTTTTTTCAACCATTTAAAAGTGTAAAAAACAAACAAAAATGAAAAAAACTTACGAAAACCGTTATTAGGCCGGATTTGGCCTGCAGGCCATACTTTGCTGATCCCTGATTCATTCAAAAGCATCATAGAATCAAGGGAATAAATTAGGCCATGTTGGTCTCAAGGGTCCCTACTTGGATCAGAAGAGGCTGCCCTTGGCCAATGGGGTCTGCCCCTTGTTTGCTTAGTGTTCCTTTTCTTTCAAAGATTGGAATAAGGATTTAACTGCTTAATCTTGATTTAACCAGATATTAAAGTTGGTAACTTATAAACATGAATTGGTTTAGATTTTTACATTGCTCAGTGTAGTGTATATTTGCAAGAAAGATCTAGGAAATATTGGAAACAAAATTAGGAAAAGTTCATACTTCTATATACAGTAACATGCCAATGCATTTCAAACACAACCCTTTCATTAGACTTCCTTTGTTCAGCAATGTTCTAATTATCCCTTTATCTTTAAGCTCTACTTTCTCCTTTTCCATTGTGTCATTTTTCTTTGTGTTTTTCACATGTACAATAGACCTTATTCACAAGAAGGCGGAGCTGTGATCTAGACTGTGGCTTGTTATACAAGGAAACTTAAACAGGGTGGAAATTAAATAAATTTAAGTCCAAAAAAAATTAGAAGGAAATTGAACCCGTCTTGCATGGCACAGCATCTAAACAACATATTTTGAAGGTTTAATATGTATCACTGACCAGAGATCAATGATTGGAGTTGAATTTATTATAAAAATGATGATGAAGAACAAATTAAAATGTAACCTCAGATGGCAATCAGATGCTAATAACAGGGCCAGGGATGAGTTTTCAGAAATGCCCTTGGTGTTTCATGAGATGTTGAACAGCGCCTACTTCGCACCCCAGCAGCTAGCCCTTTCCTGGGCACCTGGTCTGGCCCAGACTGCCTGAGCCTGCACCAGCCTAGACCCAGGAACCAGCCCTGTGAGGCCATGTGGGACAACCCTGCCTCTCTCACTCTATCAGGCAGCTGGGCCTCTCTGGAAGCAGAGCCAGAGGTGCCCATTCTGTCCTCGAGCCCTGGCTTTGGCTACCCTCACAAGGGGTCCCCTGGCCTAGAATTTGCAGGTGGAGCTCATATCAGAGCAAGCAGCCCCATTGAGGCTTGTCTCCTGCTTCAGGGACACACTTGAATCCAGATGCCTGCTGTCCATACGGGCTGACCCTTGGCAGAGGGGGAAAGTTTTTTAAAATGGGGAATCAACAAAAGATTCCCCTTCCAGATGGCGGCTTTGTTGCCAGTGGTAACTCAGAGCCCCGAAGCATCCCACTAAGTTCCCCAGATGCCTCGTACAGGCCTAGAATTAAGCTGATGCACTGAGCGTGCTTTGCTGCTAAGCTTTTGGCCATGAAATGCCCTTTAGTGAGTATTTAAAAACCAATCTTTTTAGGTATTATTCTGATGGTATCTTTTTCTTTTATTGAGATATAATTGACATATAACATTGTGTAATTTTAAGGTGTCCAGCATGTTGCTTTGATACATTTATTGCAATATGATTACCACTGTAGCATTAGCTAATACCTCTATCAGGTCACATAATTATCATTTCTTTTTTGTGGTTGAAACAATTCAGATCTAGTCTCTTAGCAAGTTTGAAGTTTATAAAACAGCATTGTTCTCTATAATCACCAGGTTGTGCATTAGATCTCTAGGACTTATTTATCTCCTGGTTGCAAGTTTGTACCCTGAAACAACATCTCCCCAATTCCCCCACCCCCTGGTAACCACCATTCGACTCTCTGTTTTTGTGAGTTTGGCTTGTTTAGATTCCACATATAAGTGAGATCATACAGTATTTATCTTTCCCTGTCTGACTTATTTCACTAAGCATAATGCCCTCACTGGTCCATCTATTTTTTCACAAATGGCAGGATTTCCTTCTTTCTCATGGCTGAATAATATTCGTGTGTGTCTGTGTGTGAGAGAAACACATCTGCTTTATCCACTCATCTGTTAATGGATACCGTGGTTGTTTACATATCTTGGCTGTTGTGAATAATGCTGCAGTAAACATGAGAGTGTATGTATCTCTTTAATGGCCTGTTTTCATTTCCTTTGGACATATACCCAGGAGTGGAGTTGCTGGATCATAGGGTAGTTCTAGTTTTAATTTTTTTTTATTTTTATGAGGAAGATCAGCCCTGAGCTAACATCCATGCCAATCCTCCTCTTTTTGCTGAGGAAGATTGGCCCTGGGCTAACATCTGTGCCTATCTTCCTCCACTTTACATGGGACACCGCCACATCATGGCCTGACAAGTGGTGCATCGGTGCGTGCCCGGGATCCGAACCCGGGCCGCCAGCAGCGGAGCGCGCGCACTTAACCGCTACGCCGCAGGGCCAGCCCCTAGTTTTAATTTTTTGAGGAACTTCTATACTGTTTTCCATAGTGGCTGCACCAATTTCCATTCCCACCAACAGTGCACAGGGGTTCCCTTTTCTCCACATCCTCACCAATACTTATCTCTTGTCTTCTTGATGATAGCCATTCTAACAGATGTGAGTTGATATTTCATTGTGTGGTTTTTTTTTTTTTGTGCGGGAGATCAGCCCTGAGCTAACATCTGTGCTAATCCTCCTCTTCTTATTTGCTGAGGAAGACGGGCTCTGAGCTAACATCTATTGCCAATCCTCCTCCTTTTTTTTTCCTTCCCCAAAGCCCCAGTAGATAGTTGTATGTCTTAGTTGCACATCCTTCTAGTTGCTGTATGTGGGACGTGGCCTCAACATGGCCGGAGAAGCAGTGTGTCAGTGCGCGCCCGGGATCCGAACCCAGGCCGCCAATAGCGGAGCGCGCGCACTTAACCGCTGAGCCATCGGGCCGGCCCTCATTGTGGTTTTTATTGCATTTCTCTGATTAGTGATATTGAGCATCTTTTCATGTATCTGTTGGCCATTTGGATGTCTTCTTTGGAAAAATGTCTGTTCGTTTCCTCTGCCTATTCTTTGTTTTGCTTGTCCAAATCAGATTTTTTTTATTGAGATGTATGAGTTCTTTATGTATTTTGGATATCAAACCCTTATCCAATATATAGTTTACAAATACTTTCTTTCATTCTGTAGGTTGCCTTTTCATTTTTTTTGATTGTTTCTTTTGCCGTGCAGAAGCTTTATAGTTTAATATAGTTGCACTTGTTGAATTTTGCTTTTATTGCTTGTGCTTTTGGTATCATACTCAAAAAATCATTGCCAAGGAGCTTCTTTCCTGTGTTTTTTTCTATGAGTTTTATGGTATCAGGTCTTATGTTTAAGTCTTTAATCCATTTCAAGTTAATGTTTGTGTATGTGTGAGATAGGGGTCCAATTTCATTCTTCTGTGTGTGGTTATCTAGTTTTCCCAACACCATTTGTTGAAGAGACTGCTTTTCCCATTGAGTGTTCTTGGTTCCCTTGTCAGATATTAGTTGACTGTAAATGCGGGGGTTTATTTCTGGGCTCTCTTTCTGTTTCATTGGTCTATGTGTCTACTTATATGCCAGTACCATAATGTTTCAATTACTATAGCTTTGTAGTATAGTTTGAAATCAGGAAGCATGATGCCTATGACTTGGTTCTTTCTGAGGATGGCTGTGGCTATTTGGTTTCATATGAATTTTATGATTTTTTTTTCTATTTCTATGGAAAATTCCATTGGAATTTTGATAAAGATTGTGTTGAATCTATAGATGGTTTTGGGTCGTATGGACATTTTGACAATGTTATGTCTTCTGATTCATGAACACAGGATAGCTTTCCGTTTGTTGGGGTCTTCTTCAATTTCTTTTATCCAAGTCTTATAGTTTTCATTGTACAGATCCTTCACTTCTTGGTTAAATTTGTTCCTAAGTATTTTATTGTTTTGATGCTATTGTGAATGGTATTTTTGTTATATTCTTTTTCACATGTTTCATTGTTAGTGTATAGAAACACAACTGATTTCTGTATGTTGATTTTGTATCCTGTACCTTTACTGAATTTGTTAATTAGTTCTGACAGTTTTGGGGTTGAGTCTTTAGGGTTTTCTATATGTAAGATTGTACCATCTGCAATTAACGACAATTTTACTTCTTTCTGACTTGGATTTTTTATTTTTAAAAACTATTATTTCTTTGTCTCTCTGGCTAGGACTTCCAGTACTATATTGAATAAGAGTGGTAAGAGTGAGCACCCTGTCTTGTTCCTGATATTAGAGGAAAAGCTTTCTATTTTTCTTCACTGAGTATAATGTGAGCTGTGGGTTTCTCATATATGGCCTTTATTATGTTGAGGTATGTTCCTTCTATACTCAATTTATTGAGGGTTTTTTTTTTTTATCATGAACAGATGATGTATTTTGTGAAATGCTTTTGCTGCATCCATTAAGATGATCATATGATTTTTATCTTTCATTCTGTTAATATAATATATTACATTTATTGATTGGCATATACTGAACCGTCCTTGCATCACAGGGATAAATCCCACTTGTCATGGTGTATAATCCTTTTAATGTGTTGTTGAATTTGGTTTGCTAATATTTTGTTGAGAATTTTTGCATCTATATTCATCAGGGATATTGGTCTGTGGTTCTCTTTTCCTGTAATGTCTTTCTCTGGCTTTGGTATTGGGGTAATTCTGGCCTTGTAAAACGGGTTTGGAAGTGTTCCCTCTTCTTCAATAGAAGGATTAATGTTAACTCTTCTTTAAATGTTTGGTAGAATTCACCAGTGAAGCCATCTGGTCCTAGGGTTTTCTGTGTTGGGAGGTTTTTGACTACTGATTCAGTCTCCTTACATGTTATTGATCTGTTCAGATTTTCTGTTTCTTCCTGATTCAGTCAAAGCAGGTTGCATGTATCTAGGAATTTATCCGTTTCTTCTAGGTTATGCAATTTGTTAGCATATAATTGTATATGGTAGTCTCTTATGAACCTTTGTATTTCTGTGGTATCAGTTGTAATGTCTCTTCTTTCATTTCTGATTTTAATTATTTGAGTCTTCTCTCTTTTTTCTTAGTCTAGCTAAAGGTTTAACAATTTTGTTTGTCTTTTCAAAAAACCAGCTCTTAGTTTCATTGATTTTTTTTTTCCATTGTTTTTTTCATCCCTATTTCATTTATTTCCACTCTAATCTTTGTTATTTCCTTCCTTCTGCTAACTTTGGGCTTAGTTTGTTCTTCTTTTTCTAGTTCCTTGAGGTGTCAAGTTAGGTTGTTTGAGATCTGTCTGTTTTCTTTTTTTGTTTTTTCTTTGTGAGGAAGATCAGCCCTGAGCTAACATCGTGCTAATCCTCTTTATGCTGAGGAAGACCAGCTCTGAGCTAACATCTATTGCCAATCCTCCTCCTTTTTTTCCCCAAAGCCCCAGTAGATAGTTGTACGTCGTAGTTGCACATCCTTCTAGTTGCTGTATGTGGGACGTGGCCTCAGCATGGCCGGAGAAGCAGTGCATCGGTGCACGCTCAGGATCCGAACCCGGGCCGCCAGTAGCAGAGCATGCGTACTTAACCGCTAAGCCACGGGGCTGGCCCTGTTTTCTTAATATATGCATTTATCATCATAAATTTCTCTCTCAGAACTGCTTTTGCAGCATCCCATAGGTTTCAGTATGTTGTGTTTCCATTTTCATTTGTTTTGAGAAATTTTTTGATTTCCCTTTTGATTTCTTCTGTGACCCATTAGTTGTTCAGGAGTGTGTTGTTTAATTTCCACTTGTTTGCAGATTTTTCTAGCTTTCCTCATGTTAATTTCTAGTTTCTTACCATTGTGGTCAGAAAAGATACTTGGTTTGATTTCAGTCATCTTAAATTTGCTGAGACTTAGTTTGTGTTCTATCATATGGTCTATCGAGTAGAATGTGTATTCTGCTTCTATTGGATAGAATGTTCTATAAATGTCTGTTAGGTCCATTTGGCCTAATGTATGGTTCAAGTCCAGTGTTTCTTTGTTGATTTTCTGTCTGGATGATCTATCCATTGCTGAAAGTGGTGTACTGTTATCTATTTTGTACTGTTGTCTATTTCTCCCTTCAGATCTGTTAGTATTTGCTTAATATGTTTAGGTGCTCCAATGTTGACTGCATATATGTGTACAATTATTATATTTTTCTTAAAGAATTGACCTATTTATCATTATATATTGACTTTCTGTGTCTCTTGTTACCATTTTTGGCTTGTCTATTTTGTCTGATATAAGAAGTATTGTTACTCCCACTTTCTTTTGGTTTTCACTTGCATGGAATATCTTTTTCCATCCCTTCACTCTGAGCTTCTGTGTGTCCTGAAAGCTGACATGAGTCTCCTGTAGGCAGCATATAGTTGAGTCTTGTTTTTTTATCCATCCAGTCACTCTGTGCCTTTGATTGGTGAATTCGATCCATTTACGTTTAGGGTTATAATGCCATTTTATTCGTTGTTTTCTGGTTATTTTATATTTCCATTGTTTCTTTTCCCTCTGTTTCTGCTTACCTTTGTAGATTGGTGATTTTCCATTGTGGTATGCTCTGTTTCCCTTTTGTTTATCTTTTCTGCATCTACTCTAGGTTTTTGCTTTGTGGTTACCATGAGGCTTACATAAGACATCTCACACATAAAACAGTTCAGGTGAAGCTCATAGCAACTTAACTTCCATCATCTACAAAAGCTTCACTGTTCTACCCCCCCTTTTATATTTTTGATGTCATTATTTACCTCTTTTTCTATTGTGTATTTGTTAACAAGGTTACAGTAGCTAAAATTATTTTTAAGACTCTTTTCCTTTGACCTTTATACTCTGGTTAAGTGGTTAACACACCATCCTATTACAGAATTAAAATTTTCTAAGTCTGACTATATATTACCTTTACCAGTATGTTGTATACTTTTGTATGTTTTCATGTCACTGATTAGCGTCTGTTCATTTCAGCCTGAAGAACTCCTTTCAGCATTTCTTGCAAAGCAGTTCTAGTGGTGATGAACTCCCGCAGCTTTTGTTTGTCTAGGAAAGTCTTTTTCTCCTTCATATCTGAAAGATAACTTTGCCAGATAGAGTATTCCTGCCTGGCAATTTTTTTCTTTCAACGCTTTGAATATGTCATTCCATACTCCCTCCTGGCCTGTAGGGTTTCTGCTGAGAAATCTACTGATAGCTTAATGGGGGTTCCTTTGTAGGTTACAATCTTTTTTTTCCCCTGGCTGCTTTTAGAATTCTTTCTTTACCTTTGATTTTTGACAGTTTCATTATAATGTGTCTTGGAGAAGGTCTTTTTGCATTGAGATAATAGGGTGATCTATTAGCTTGTGATCTTGGATGTCCAATTCTCTCCCCAGGTTTGGGAAGTTCTCAGCTATTATTTCTTTAGATAAACTTTCTGGCCCCTTCTCCCTTTCTTCTCTTTCTGGAGCCCTGATTTTTCTAATAATAGTTCTTTTGTTGGAATCCCTTAGATTATGTAGGCTTTCTTCAATCTTTTTCATTCTTTTTTCTTTGGTCTCCTCTAAATGGGTTATTTCAAAATCCTCTAACTCACTTATTCTGTCTTCCATTTGTTCTGCTCTACTGCAGATGCACTCTATTGCATTTTTCATTTTATTCATCAAGTTCCTCAGCTCCAGAATTTCTGTTTGGTTCTTTTTTGTGATTTCTCTCTTTGGTAAATAGTTCATTTTGAACCTGTATTGTTTTTGTGATTGTTCTGAATTGTCTTTCTGAATTTTCTTGTAGCTCATTGAGTTTCTTCAAAGCAGCTATTTTGAATTCATTATCAGCTAGATCACAAAATTCCATGCCTTTGAGCTTGGTTGTTGGAGAATTATTATTATCTTTTGGTGATGACATGTTTGATTTTTCATGTTCCTTGTAGTTTTGCATTGCTTTTTTCACATCTGAAGTAGCAGACACCTCCTTAAGTCTTTGCTAGTTGCCCTCAAATGGGGTATTCTGTTCATTTGCACTCTTATTATCTGTAGTTTTCTCTGTCTTTGTGTGGGCACACCTGTTCCACTCTTTTTGCTCCCTCCTTAAGAATTGTGCCACAATTCTTTTATGTCTTCTCTAGTTCTCTGGTTCTTACAACCTACCAGGCTGGCCACTGGAAACCTCTCTTTTTCTTTCCATAAGGTGGCGCTACAGCTCAACTTTGTGTTTTCTTCCTTGCCCACAGATCCTGGCCTGTTTTCTGAGCACACTTCCCATCTACTGGAGCTCACTCTTGCCACCTGGCTCAGAAGTATGCACAAGGAGCCAGCTGCAGAGTGGGGGGAGGTGTGAGTTTAGCACTTGGGGTGTTGAGGGTGCCTGCAGACCCACTAGGGAGATCCCCAGGTCTGGTACTTCCAGAGGCTCATGGGTAGACTTCCTGCTGAGCACAGTCAGCAGGAACTGTGTGCCTTTAATGCCCTTTGATATTCTTATCTGCCTCTTTCCCAATCTCCTCCCTCCTCCCAGTCATGGAGGTCCGCCTCAGTACTCTGGGTACTGCTGGAGAGATACAGGTTTCTCCAGCTGTGTCCCACACCACTGGAGTAGCTAGGCACTCACTCTCCACTCTCCTTTTCCCCTGCTGGAGAGGTTGCTGCTACCTGATAGTTCGGCCCATTCAGTGTTGCCTTGGCAGAGGTGGGCACAGCGCTGGTCAAGTTCTTTCTATCTCCAAGGCGTCCAAACTCATTTGGGTTTTTCTGCTCCAACGGCATGTTGGAATCTCTCTGGACTTCTGCAGTTTCTCTCTTGTCTGTGGGTATCTGCCCAGGTCAGCACTCTCCAGGCTTTTTTCCCTTCTGTGGCCAGAGGGGTAGGGGCAGGTTTGCTGCTCTGCTGGTTCCACAGCCTGTACCGAGTTCTGTCTGCCTATTACTGGATGCACAGGTGGGAGAGACTCTTCCTTTGGTGTATGGTGCTGGATCCCGCAGCTCCCATAAAGGTGCTTTTGTTTGTGGATGGATGATTGACTCTGTTGAAAAAGGGAGACAAAAAACAGGAACTCTTTTATACCGCTGTGACGCTGACATGACTCCCTGATGGTATCTTTCTGATACTTTTCCTCTTGGTCACATCTTGGAGGCCTTCAGGACTCGGCTAAACTCAGCCTCTAGGAGAGCCTGCCAGGAGCCCTCAGTGGAGTAGTAGCATTGTGGGGCCTGGCTTTCCAAAGGGAATCCATAAGTAAATAGTGGTCTAACCTTGTTAAAGGTTATATTTTCTTCTGAGTGTAGAAACAAATGCTCCTAAATTTGGGGGGCTTTTGTTACTTTTGCGCCATGTTACCATCACATTTTGTTGAGACATCACCAGCCAGAGAGAAGCAGTCCTGCACGGCTGCAGGGCACCCATCTGTGTACACATAGGCATCTTCCAGACTGGCCTGTGCTGGGGGTGGATTGGGGATTTTGAATGAAGGCCAGACTCCTGATATAATCACTGTGCATCATTTTCCAGTGTTCACAAGGCTGTTGCTGGAACACCTGGAGTAAACAGTTGCTGGCCATTTCTGTCTATTACTGTTACACAGTATTTAGAATTGAAGCTATATATCTTTTGCCCCTAACCCTATCAATAAAGCTGGCTAAAATTCTGATCTTTAAAAATAAAGCTTCAGACCTCCCCCAATGCTCATTTCAGGCAAAAGCTCAGTCTTACTTAGGTGAAAGTTCTGGAGTCAGCAGATAACTCATGACGAACATGCTGTTGAAAACACGTGGGACCCTACTTCAGAGAGGCCATGATCGTTCGGGTGCTCCGTCACCACTTACTGACTGTATGACCTTAGAACAGCAGTGCCACACCCTCCCTGCATGGCACCCCGAGAGAGACCATTGCTCCTGGTGGGAGCCTGCACACAGCTGCTGGCTTGGTGGACGGAGTGGGGAAAGGGCAGTGATAGAGCCCGATGGCTTTATTTTTGTAGCAAGCAAAGTGCCATCAGTCGCCCTGTGACCATCCAGGCTCCTCTGCAGCCCTGGCAGCTGTGGCCATTGGGCTGGATAAATCATGCTGAGCATCAAGCTAAACTTCTGTGATCCCAATAGATGCATTTTGTACAAAATGAAAAGTCAGTGCAAAAGACTTTCTGATTCCTAATAATGTGGGACTCTTATTACTGATTATAATTAGGGTTCTTGCCTCTCCATGTAGCCTGGTATTTACCAGGAAAGGCTGGTGGGGATCAATATGGAGGCGGCAGGCCTGGCCTGGCCATTTGTCTCATTGCAATTAAGGCATTCATGCTGACAGGCCAACAGGGTAGAGCTTTTATCTCTATAGCCACGACCACCCTCCCCCCACCCCTCCCGCTAACCACAGTGAGCAGTGATTGGGGTTCATGGTGCCCACGGTGTGCATACTAATTCACGTTAAAACCTGGCATAAACAAGTCAAAGGAAATCACAGAGAAAGGTGGTGGAAGGGGGTTAGCGTAGTGTATTGATGAAAGTAGTTAGCCTTGTATATTGAGTTCTGCATTATTTACTTAGTGCCACTAAAATGAAGATGCCCGTTTAAATTACCCAGTTTTTGTTTTGGTTCACTGATTAAAATTAGCAACACACTGCCCTAAAAAAATACTGTTAGGCCGGCCCGGTGGCATAACGGTTAAGTGCGCACGCTCCGCTGCAGCGGCCCGGGGTTCACAGGTTCAGATCCCGGCGCAGACTGACGCACCACTTGTCAAGCCATGCTGTGGTGGCGTCCCATATAAAGTAGAGGAAGATCAGCACGGGTGTTAGCCCAGGGCCAGTCTTCCTCAGCAAAAAGAGGAGGATTGGCAGCAGATGTTAGCTCAGGGCTGGTCTTCCTCACAAAAAAAAAAAACAAAAAATACTGTTGAAATAAGTTATTCCTGAGCACTTTAGAGTTTGGAAGAAGTCAGAGAATCACTGCAACAAGGCCCTGAGCCCCATAGCCCTCAGTGCCTCACCAGTGCTATGTGGAAGTAACACGGAGGGTCCTCTCCTGGCTGCTATGGGGCTGTGCAAGGGGGTTCCTGCCTTCAAGAAGCTTGCAGGCCACTTAAGGAGCTGCAAATGTGAAAAGTTACACCCATAAGAGATGTGAACCACAGGCTAAAAGAGGAAGTAGTGTCCTCTGGCTCCTGGGTAATTGTCAGATAAACTGGAAAGACAAGGTTGGCATCTGTGAGTTCAGAGGAGAGGAAGATTCCTTCAGGCTGGGGCTCCAGGCAGGTCGAGGAGAGGAGGTGCCTGCAGGGAGTTGGAGGGGATCCGTGAAAGAGTGAGCCTGAGAAACAAGCAGAAGAAGCCAAACTCACATCGTTTGAAAAGAGAGTGATGTTTTTGAAAAATCCTTCCATGCCAAGTGAGTGTCCAAGGAAACAGCTGGGTTTTCCCTGGGAAGCTATCCACGCAGTCATCCTGGAGTGATTTCCTTTGAAAGGTGGCCTGTGATTTGGTCTGGCTTTCCTCACATGCACACCAGAACTGTGGCAGGCCCTGATGAACTCAGCTCTTCCCTGGTAGTTTCTGGCATCATTCAAGGATGCTCAGCCACCATCCGGTGCCACCTCCCAGGGGGTGACTGCAGCCTGCCCTGCCTCCACTGACTCCGTATCTGGGGCAGCAGCCAGTCCTGCCTGGGAGGGGGTTGGGGACCGCATCCGACGAGGGCATGTGCATTGTCCCTGTTTGTACCCTTGTTTCCCAGCTCCTCTGGGCTCAGGCAGGGGCCCCGCTGGCTGTGTTCCTGGGCATGCGCCTCCACATTGCACCGGGCTGACACTCAGGAGACACCCGTGAGTGCGTTTAGCATGACCGTTAGAGCCTTCACCATGACACAGCAGTTTGGCTTCTGAACTAGTGTCCATTCTGGCTGGTCAGTGTCCCTGCCGACCCAGCTGTTCCATGTGTGACTCTCGCCCTGCTCTTGGGGCCTAGTCCTCACCTCCTCGTGCTCTGACCACCTGCAGTGTCACCCTTCCTGGGCTCATGTTTTCCAGTAGCGCTGGTGCCCTTGTACCACAGCAACAGCCCACCTCAAACTTCTGCTAAGGGCTGGGGCTCCATGGGTGCTGTCCTGAAGGCCCCTGACCCACTGGCTGCGATAGGCCAGGGTTGTGAAGGGGAGTGGGGGACTCTGGGTCAGCGAGCACTTGGCGGGCTGAACCTGCAGCCTGGACCAGACTGGCCCGTGTTCTCCTCACTCGGTGACTGGGGACCTGGCCTCCATTCTCACAGATGAACCCTGACCTCA
This sequence comes from Ceratotherium simum simum, assembly GCF_057802395.1. Lineage (NCBI taxonomy): Eukaryota > Metazoa > Chordata > Mammalia > Perissodactyla > Rhinocerotidae > Ceratotherium > Ceratotherium simum. The sequence continues at coordinate 37,418,712 of NC_141911.1, forward strand.
CCAGCTGTAGTCACTGGCTCGGGACCCACTGGCTCAAGTCCTGTGGAGGTTTTCAGCCTTGTCCCAGGGCGGAGTGGGCCCAGCAGGCTTCTGAAGCAGCCCGTACCTTCTCAGAGCTGCTGAGGACCCCTGAGCAGCCAGCTCCAGGGGCATCCTGGCCACCCAAGAGGAAGGAGTGAGCCCTTTCCTGAGAGTGGCTGGGCCCCCTCCTCCTGAGGGTTTGCAGGGTCAAATGCCCAGCCCAGGGATGCCAGGCCGACCCCACATGTTCCAGTAAGGCCCCCATCCCTGTGCAGCTGGCCGAGGCATTTACTGTAAATAGAAGCCAGAGTATCAGCTCATGACTAGAAATGAGCTGCTTTCTCAGTCTATGAAACATGGAACAGAGGTGGGCGGGAAATGCCAGCCCCAGGTTAATATGCATGGTTAGTGAGTAGTGTCTGGGACATTGTCCCCAAGCAACCTGTGAGGAAAAACAGCCCAGCCCCTGGCCTTGGTCTGTCTTCATTCTGCTCTGTTTTCCCAGCATCTCTTAGGTGATGCTCGGTGCTGAGAACACATTTATGCAGGTGTTATAGATGAGGACAGGGGCACTGAGAAGGCCTGGGACCTGTCCCCATTAACAGGTTCACAGAGGTGCTCCCGGGCATTCTGCCTCATGTTCAGGCGCTGAGTTACTCTGCTCCTTACCTCTTATGGCATACATGAATGGGCATTGCTGTGGCCTGTTTACAAATATACCCTAAGTGGCCCTGGCCCTGCCAGGTAACTGGTTTCAGATGTCAACTGGTCGGCTAATAGGTGCCACTGCACGAGCTTCCCAGTGTTCTGGACCCAGTGAGTGACCCACACTTGCTCTGATCCCTGCCCTGATGGCTGCACAGCTCAGCCTCACCTCCCTCAGGTCATGCGCCAAGGCCACCTTTTCACTCTGACCACCCTTCCAAAAGCAGCACCTCCTCCGTCCCCCTCCCCTCCCAGCACTGTCAGCACCTGACTGTCTGTGTTGTTGCCTCGCAGTAGGACAGAAGCAGGGCCTTGTGTTCACCAGTTCTCTAGTGCCTGGCCTGGAGCAGGGGCCAGGGATGAACGAGGAGGATGAGTCCTAGGTAAAGACTTTGGCCTTCCCCAAACCCCCTGTGGCCTGAGGACAGTGAGCCTTCCTCTCTGGACGTGAACAAGGCCCAACCCCAGAGATGTGTTGGCCTAGTGGGGGCCAATGTTGCCTAGAAACTGAGGTGTCTACCCTCGAGTTAAAATTTACAATGAGAAACCATCCTCGTTCATGGCGCTGCAGGCACCGACACAGAGGGACCTCGAGGAGGGGAGTGGATCAGGGTGAACTTGAACTTGGTCCCGAGAGTCGCAGCAGGTGCGCAGGGCTCTGCTGTCCCCCACTGAAGGGCGTGCCCCACAGCACTGCTGACTCTGTGGCACCACATCTGGGGAGCGGGACCCAGCAGGGCATTTAGCTCTCACAGCCACTAGCCTGCCGCTGAGAAAAAAATGAAGAAACTTGCCAGCGCTATTTTAAGAATCTCTTTCCCGGAAAGGCAAAAAACAAAGTTCTCCTGTCTTTCATTTTGTAGAAGGGAGACCTGAGGACCAAGTTACACAAAGATGGCTCAGATACTCTTATTACCCCATTTCACAGATGTGAAAACTGAGGCATAGCATTCACAAAGCAAGCACGTGTGTGTGAACATGCCCAGAGCAGACGGTGGTTTGGGATGTTTCCCAGCTTATTTGGCCCCAACATCGTGTGGGTACAGAACCCTTATTAAACCTCACCATCCTTGGAACCCACGTAGGGAAATGTCACTCTGCAGACTGAGGACATATGCAGGCGCAAACAGAACACCAGATATTTTTCCCTGATGAGAGTTACTTGATTCCTGGTCTGTACCAAACAGTTGTTTACTATCCAACTCAATTCAAGCTTGCTAATTGAGTTTAAAAAAAAAAAAATCCAGAGGTAAGGTTTTACAGATGTATTTTCACTAGAATCACTTTAAGACTACAGTTATTTTATGACATATAATATTAATAGTGTCTGCTTTAATTCATTGGGAAATGACCAAAAGTCCTTTTTCCCATAATGGGATATGAAATTAACTAAAGAAAAATTAGGATGTATTTTTCTGATTTGAAACTATTTTCCTAGTAAATAGAATAGCAACCAGTAATGCTATACTGCATTTGTGGGTTGTTTTTTTTTTTTAACTTACAGAATTGGGAGTGGTTCCAATCCAGGAGGATGAGAAAGCTCCTTGGGTCACAGAGAGGGGAAAATGGCTGGACAGGCGAGGAGGCATAACTGTTGATGCTTTCACTCTGAAAATCAGCCTGAAATAGAAAGTGGCTGAGACTGGATGAATGGATAAAGAATATGTGGTATATACACACACAATGGAATGTTATTCAGCCATGAGAAAGAAGGAAATCTGCCATTTGTAACAACGTGGATGGACCTTGAGGGCGTTATGCTAAGTGAAATAAGTCAGACAGAGAAAGACAAATACTATATGATCTCACTTATATGTGGAATCTAAAAAAGCCAAACTCATAGAAACAGAGAATGGAATGGTGGTTATCAGGGGCTAGGGGGTGGGGGAAATGGGGAGATGTTGGTCAAAGGATACAAACTTCCAGTTATAAGAGGAATAAGTTCTGAGGATCTAATGTGCAGCATGGTGATTATAGTTAATAATACTGTATTATATACTTGAAAGTTGCTAACTGAGTAGATCTTAAATATTCTCACCATAAAAAAGAAATGGTCATTATGTGATAGGATGGAGGTGTTAGCTAATCATTTTGCAGTATATGTGTATCAGATCAACTCACTGTACACCCTAAACTTATACAAAGTTATGTGTCAGTTATCTCAATAAAGCTGGGGGCAGGGAGAGTAGCTGTGACGTCTCAGCCCTGCCCCCCAGCTCAGGGCGGGATGCCTGAAGGAAGGTGGCAGGATGAGGGCCAGGGGGCTGCCTCCAGGGCAGTACTGGCTGCCTCCAGGGCCACAGCTCCACTGGCCTGGCCTAAAGGGGGCTCGGCAAAAAGGGCACTCCGTCCTGCCCTCCCTCTCCGGGGCATCCACCACGAGGACCCTGAGCCAGCACCTGCCTGCCTACCCACAGTCGTCCTCACAGCCTAGGGAAGGCTCATCACCAATGTCCAAAGATAAACCCATGTGCCTGCCCCACCAACTCAGACATTTAGGAATGAGAATTTGAGGAGAGCAGCTCAGTAACACCGCCACTGTGAACTCTGTGACTGTCCCTGTTGCTGCTGATCTAGTCAATCCTGGACAGCTGCACAGCTCTTCGCCGAATTTGTTTCACGTGAAGGACATATTACATGGCAGGTGACATGATCACCCTTCTTCCTCCCCTAAGACAGATGACTCAGCTAAATTAATTAGGCAGCGGCACAGACATGGTTTCCTGGTCAGATCTCTGATGTTGCTCTTAGAGTTTACACCAGAGGGTCCCGGGACGGGATGGAAGTAAGGCCTCCATATCATGTCCCCTCTCTTCTGTGTTGCAGCTGGTGAGTGACCTGTTGGAATTTTGCTTCTATACCTTCCGAGAGTCCCACGCCCTGAAGGTCGAGTTCCCCGCAATGCTGGTGGAGATCATCAGCGACCAGCTGCCGAAGGTGGAGTCCGGGAACGCCAAGCCCCTTTACTTTCACAGGAAGTGACAGAGACGTCTTACCAGGAGAACTTTGCCTTAAGTTTCCCCGTGTTATTCCGCACCCGCAAAGGACCTAAGGAATCATATTTTTAACATATGATGGTTGATTCACACTCGTTCAGCAGTTTCTCAAGTTTAAAACCATGTCAAGGGTTTGGAGCCCGGAAAGCATTTTGACGCAGATTTGGCAAGACCTGAGCAGTCTAAACAATTCTTCCCCCTCCAATCCCCAGCGCTTAGAAACCTGTTCCTGTTCCTCTGGATGAAAAGCCATATCTAGTCAATAACTCTGATTTTGATATTTTAACAGATGGAAGTTTTAACTCTGCCATGTAGTTTCTGGTCTCGTTCGCTTGTTTTAAAAGGGTTCAAGGACTAACGAACTTTTTAAAGCTTACCCTTGGTTTGCACATAAAACGTATAGTCAATATGGGGCATTAATATCCTTTTATTATTTAAAAAACAAAAAAAGAAAAAATATATACAGATTCCTGTTGTGTAATAAGAGCCCATGAAGCGGAATAGCGCCCCCTGCAGGGCTCCTTTTCACCCACGTCCTTCTGCATCACTGGTATACACACCCTTTAGCGTCCATTTATTATTTAATTAGAATGGATAAGATGTTAAATGCCTTGGTTTCAATTTCTAGTATCTATTGTGTTGGCTTTACGAATAATTTTTTGCAGTCTTTTGCTGTGCTGTACATTACTGTATGTATAAATTGTGAAGGACCTGATATAAGGTATAAGGAACTTTTGTAAATGAGACACATACAAAAAAAAAAAAAAAAAAACTTTAATGGTTAATAGGATGAATGGGAAAGTATTTTTGAAAGAATTCTATTTTGCTGGAGACTATTTAAGTACTATCTTTGTCTAAACAAACAAGGTAAAATTTTTTTTTGTAAAGTGAAATGTTCTGCATGCCTAATGAACCGTTTACAGTGTATTTAAGAAAGGGAAAGCTGTGCCTTTTTTAGCTTCGTATCTAATTTACCATTTTACAGTCTCTGTTGTAAATAACCACACTTAAACCTCTTCGGTTGTCTGTAAGCCTTTCTACTCTTTCTGTACTTTTGTTTTGTCCTCGGTCTCCTGCTCGGGGTGTTCGTGGGGCTTGAGCACGTGTTCCGACTTCTGCTTCGTCCTGCTTCCGTGGGGGAACAACACGCTGGGGTGTCTGCAGCTCCTTGAAGGTGTCACTTGAGAGCACACGTGTGAGAGAATGTCCTGGGAGTGCTGCACCTTGAGGAAGGCGGCCTCTTTTCCTTTTTCCTCACGAAGCAGAATCAGCTCTAGGAGAGAGTCTGGAAATGCGCTGGCTCGGAGAGCACAGTCTCATCCCATTTTAGAAAATCGAATTTTCTCCTTTGGGAAAGAAATTCTGTGCATTCTCTCTGTAAAAGGTGAAATGTTCACTTTGGGTCTTGGAAAGGTGTTTTGCACTCCGAACTGGTCAAGGGAACACTCGTAGGTCGTGGCAGGACGCACTGGGGAGATGCCTACTGATACGGTTCGGCCAGAATGGCGTGGAGACCACATGATCATTAGAGGGTTTTTAGATTTTTAAAAGGTAGGTTTTAAAAATAAATTTTATATATAAAGAGTTTTGGGGAAAAAAAACTACAGATCATATAAGCAAGACAGTGGCACTAAAATTTTTAATTCATTAATCTGTTGGGCACTGATGCAATTTATGACTTTTCTCTTGCCCCAGATCACAAACATATATATCTTTGGGGAAACTTAACAATATGATTGCACTAAATAAACTACTTTGAATAGAGGCCAAATTAATCTTTTAAAAGTGATGATAATCATCAGGTACTCAGTGAAATCATGTTATTTTCCAAAACCTAAAAGCTGGAGAAGCCCAAGGCCGGGAGAAGGCAGCGTTGGGATCAACAATTTTCTCCAGGGTTCACCATGCAGGCAACATTACCTTGTCTTTCAAAAGACACCTGCCTTATGCAAGGGGAAACCTGTGAAAGCTGCACGCAGAGGAAGGAATTTTTCTTACATAATTTGCAATTTCAGGAATTTAATTTATAGGCAGATCTTTAAATACAGTCAACTTACATGCACAGCAATATGAAAGCCACACTAGGAAGGTGATAAATACACAGCATGCAGACTGGGAGCTTCTAGAAAAGAAATGGCTTACAAGAGCAGCTTTTAGCTCAGACTTATTTTTTATGAAATCGGAATTTCGACGTAACCAGGATTGGGATGGAGACGGTCTGCATCAGCTTTTTGTATTAACAAAGTTACTGGCTCTCTGTGTGTCTCCAGGTAACTTTGCTTGATTAAACAGCAAAGCCATATTCTAAATTCACTGTTGAATGCCTGTCCCAGTCCAAATTGTCTGTCTGCTCTTATTTTTGTACCATATTGCTCTTAAAAATCTTGGTTTGGTACAATTCATAATTCACCAAAACTTCTTCATAGAATTAAAACACACACTAAATTAGTTTAAAATGAAGCAATTTATATCTTTATGCAAAAACATATGTCTGTCTTTGCAAAGGATTGTAAGCAGATTACAATAAATCCTTTACTTTAATCATCTGTTGTTTTGGAAACAGTTCATTTGAATGTCTATAGGAACACCTGGATTTTGTGCCCTTCTAAATCTTGAGTATATGTGCTCCTGCCTACGTCCAAGATGGAGTAACAATTTTTTCCCCCATGTTGGAAAGAGCCCTGTCTTAGGCACGTGTTTTTATACTCTTTGGGGACTGATAAGATGTGTTGTTTCTTACTGCTAATATTTGGTTCACTAAAATACCCTGTAACGGTTTAATAACGGTAACTGCTACTACTTAGCTGCTAAACACTATATGTCCAGTGCCTCCTTTATCTTCACAACCACACGAAAGCTTGTTCGTTTCAGTCATCTTTGAGACTCACGTGAGGAGACCAGATGCCCCGTCTGAGGAGTTCTTCCCCCACGCAGTCTTGTCCTGCTCTCTCACCCCCAGTCCTCAAGATACTCAGCTCCCCACCGGCCGTGATGCTTCTCTCACCTCTTTCTTACAGGCTGCTCCCCTTGATTTCACTCCTTAATAGGGACCACAAGAGAGCAGTTAACAATTATCAGCTCATTTTAAAACTAAAAAACAAACATTTACTTCCCATGAGATAAATTCAAGTACATTTTTAATGTGTCATTTAACTGCTGATCGTTACGTGCTTTCAGAAAGAGAAGACTATTTGAGCGTTCAATTCAACGTTGCTTTAACACAATAGATAGACAGATGGGAACACAACCTAGCCATTAAACAGCACAGGAAAAATATTTTACAAACAGTCCTGTATACAAACTTGTTTGTAAAACATTTAGTATAAATGGAGGTAATTTTATATCTTAAAATGTATGCAGTTTGACCTATTAAGGAGCAGGGCTTTTCACAGAAAGCCCGTAACTTTACGCAAAGCCATCTTAGGCTGTGAGCCCGCCGAGGCTAGCAGGAGGCCGTACCAGTTTGCACCCTTGGTTAAAGTGGATGCCCTTTCTGAATAGAGCAGGCTCAGTCTTGGGTCAAGTGTGACTGTATTGATTTCTAAGAATTTCTAGAAGTGCTCTCAGGCCCGAAGAATCCAGCTGCACATTTAGGAATCATTAGCTGGGAACTAAGTCTCTGCCACTGAGCCAGCCAGCCACTGTATGCCAAAGCAGTAAAAATTATGCATAGTGATGCATATATAATTAGGGGTTTGTTTGCTTCTGTATGTTGGTAGAAGCAAAGAGAAAACATTGTCCCTTTATGCTAAAGTCAACTCTAACAACATACTTTTTGATAAACTACAAGTGTACACAGACTAAAATGACTTGATTACAAGTATCTCTGGCACTTTAATCTCAAGTCATCCAATTGCTAGTGTAGCAATTTTCTTGGAAATAAAACAAACAGTGGCTTCCCAAACAACATTGGCTAAGAGAAGATTAAGATCTGATCTTAATGTTCAGCATGGACCAAGACTGTACACCAGAGCAAAGTGAACAGTGAGGCAGAATAGCAGATAGATAATTGCAAACCACCCAAAACGTAGTGGTTAAATCGACCACCATTGATTACGTCTCATGAGTTTATGAGTGAGTGAGTTAGTTAGCTAGGGGGGTTTCTGCTGATCGGGGCCAGGCTTGGCTGAGTTGGGCTTGTTCATGCATCTGTGGTCAGCCAGTAGTCACCTGGTCTAGGATGGTTTTGTTCCACGTGGCCTGTCATCCTCCAGTGGGCTAGCCTGGGCATAGTTTCATGATAGAGGCAAAGGCTCTAAGAAAGTGGAAAGGTATAACAGTTTTAAAGCCTCTGACTGACGGCATCAAGTTTGCTCCTGTCCTGTTGGCCAAAGCAAGTGACAAGATCAAGCCTAGACTCAGCATGGGAGGGCTCCACAAAAAGGGCATGGATCAGGGAGGAGGGAAATTTGGGATCCTTAAATCAATCTAGCACTAGCAGTTACTCAGGTATTTTTTCATAGAAGTTATGTTACGAAGACAGTGGTTTCCAAGTTTTCTGTGCTTTGAAAAACCCACTTCTTTGGATCTTCATGCCCTGGGCCAGAGAGGGTCATGGTTCCTGTGAAAACTGGCTTGATTTGGGTCGGTTCATGCTCTTCCCACTCTGAGTTGCTCCACCTGCAAGTTTCCTTGGTTGCTAAACCCTCCAAGGAAGAAGAAATCCAGACACCAGCACATGGCACTGAGCTGCCTAAATGAATCTCATGCATATACTGCCCAAGTCCAAGTGCAGGTCTTTTCTCAGACAAAATGCAGAAGTCTGGTTTCCAATCAAGTTGTTCATATAATAGGAAACGATTCTCCAAGGTAATCTTCTAACCAGTAGATTGAGACACTTTTAGCCAGACATTAAAGCATTAGGAGAATGTGCCAGGTTACCCAAATGGGGTAGCAATAAATTACTCCCCAGTCTACTCAAGGAAAAAGAGTGCTGACAAGCATCTGAGAAGACATTTGCAGAGCAAAGAGCAGAAAAGCTGTCTGAGGACACTCTCCTGGAATAACATCCTCTGACAGGAGGGAGGAAAGAAAGTGGTGTGGCTCAGGTAGATTCAAAAAGTCATGGAAAACATCTGGCAGAGGAAGGAGTCACAAAGACTGGCTTTGAGAGACTTGAGGGAGACCAGTAAGAAGGGGCCCAGCACTGAGGTGAATGAGGGACGAAGACAAGGCCAAGATTATAGAGGCAGAGCGTGCCTTGGGAAGGAGGGGAAAGGCCAGACGATGTAGGGCAGAGGGAGAGAGCAAGGATGGCCTTTGGGGAAGGGATGCTGGGAAGAAGCAGGGGGTGGCTAGGGAGACGGCCTTCTCCCATCTTCGTTTACTAAGCCGTAGGTCCTGCCATGCACCTTCAGGCACTTAACATCCATTATCATTTGCCACAACATCCCAGTGAGGTTGGTACCACTCTTTCCATTTCACAGAAGAAAACTAAAGCATAAAGAGGTCAAGTTTACTTGCCCAGGGTCACCAAGGTATAAAAGAGTGAAAATAAGATTTCAAAATAGGTTCTTTTTAACTCAAAACACACACTTTTAGCCACTGTATTACTGCCCTAGGACTGCTGTAACAAGGTACCACAGACTGGGGCTTAAACATCAGAAATGTATTGTCTCCCAGTTCTGGAAGCTGGAAGTCTGAGATCAAGACGTGAGCAGGGTTGGTTCCTTCTGAGGGCCATGAGGAAAGGATCTCTCCTTGGCTTACAGATGGCCATTTTCTCCCTTCACATTGACCTCCCTCTATGCATGTCTGTCTCAGTGTCCAAATTTCCCCTTTTTATGAAGACACCATCATAGTGGATTAGGGCCCAACCCTACTGACCTCATCTTAACTCATTACATCTGCAATGATCCTATTTCCAAATGAGGCCACATTCTGAGGTACTAGGGGTTAGGACTCAAACATACAAATTTTGGAGGGGGGGCACAAATTCAACCCATAACAGCCATTATCCCCTACTGGCCCCCAGATGCAGGACGGTGCAACAGAGAGAACAGTGACTAGCTTACTGAACCTGAGCAAAGCTCTTTGCTCTTGAGAGCCTCCATTTTCTCATCTATAAAATGGGATAATTTCTCCTGGCTCATTCAGTCACGGTGAGGAAAGAATGAGTTAAACTTCCATCACTGGCACAGAGAATCCATTGCTTGCCCCACCGATACCCCCAATGGCAGATGTTTCTGCTACTACACAGGAAGGGGGTGCAGTCCCACAGGACTTTTGGCTTTCTTCTCACCTGGCATCTCCTTTACAGGTGCAGAGGCCACCAGGGTAGGCCCTTGCGTGACACCATCAGATGCGAGCCCCACTGCAAGCAGGAAACACAAAATCTGAGTGCCTTGTTTTGCCCAAAACCCCCATCGTGTCTCTGAATGAACACAGGCTGCAGACTTGGTCTAAGCTGCTGTTGCAGGAGCTGAGCGAGGGGGTGCTGAGGGGCCAGAGCCCTGAGTGAGGTACATCATTGCTCAGGCGCCTTCAGCAGATGCTCAGGGGCTCAGTCACACCCATGCAGCAAAACACAGAAAAAAATACACCCCATTCCTCTTCTGGGGAAATGAAGATGATCCACCAATGTATGAGAATCCCATTACTAAGTCTGTTCTGGGCCAGGCCCAGAAGAAAGCTCCCTGCCCCGAGGCCTTGGCAAGCCTGGCCAAACTATCCTGTTGACAGAGGAAAGCACCCCTGGCTCTACCCTGTTCTCCCCCGAATAACCGCAGGAGGAGTCTGCAGTGCTCGGGGCTGTGGGGGGCCTTGCAGCCAGCACTGTTCTGAGGCTTCACTATCCTCACACTGTCATCCTACGGAACACAGACGGCCCTGATGACAAAGATGCAAGTCACAATCATAGCAGTAACAACACAGGGAATACGAGTTCCCGTTAACTGAGCACATATGACGTGCCGGGCACACCACTTGTATTAGCACGTCCAGTACGTATCATTTCAACCCCAAGCCTCCAGGTACCATTTTATTCTTAGGAGGCAAGAACAGATTCATATAGGTGATTTAACTTGCCCAAATTCACGCAGGTAGCCAGACTTACTGGTGATTTCCTTGACCAAGTAGATGGGGGTGAATGCACTTCGGGAGTAAAGAGCAGTTTTGGGGGGTCACAGCAGGTCGGGTGCACCTCACTGTGAATGATGGAAATCTTGCTCAAGCAAGCAAATAAATCAAATCCCAGTGCGGTGATTCTAATTTTTACCGCCCTATGGGGATACACCAATTAGGAATACTGCCAGGAAATCACCCCCAGTGCTAACCTGAGCCCACTATAACTGCCCATAGGTTTCCATTTTCCTGCAGAGGACTTAAAGTGGGGCACACCACTCACCTCTTCTCACAAGTCAAGTTTCCTCCTAAGCAGCAGGCATGGCAGGAAATGAACACAGAACACAGGACACGGAGGGCTATGCCATCCCCAGCCCCTGGCCAAGCCGGCCCACTGCACAGGCCCAGGGCCAGCCCTCGGCCTCAGGGCCGGCCACTGTTGTGTGGCCCTGGGCTCCTCTGCAGTCCCAATACTCTCCACTGGGCCCACAGTTCAGTATTTTAGATTACATTGCACTGAGCCTGTCATTTTTATGTACAATATGGACACTTTTCAACAGGCCTATTCCGCTGTACGTACATGACCCCAAACCTGACACCCTACCTAGTCCAGGTGGGTGATTTCAAACCTAATAACCAGCAAGCTCTTGAATCAACTCACGGGGGCACATACACATCCTTTCTCTGACAAATTCTTAGGAGTTTGGTCTGACAGGCAGAGGAACCTCCCATGGGGAAGAGAGACAAGCCCGCCCCCTAGAGCGGGCCCTGCAGCAGAGCTGGCTTCAGAATCCTGAGGCCACTAAAAATGAGCTCCACATTTCAAGGACTCCAGATCAGGGGACACAGGAGAAGTCCCCACTTCCCCAAGAGCTTGGTTTAGCCTGTGCCTGGGAGTGGGAGGCCGAGAAGAGTGCGGAAGCAGCACAGCGGGGCCTGCCCACAGTTGGGCTGGCTGTCACGTGCAGGGTCATGGCTGAGGCTCCTCAGGAACGGTCTGAATGCCTGACCCGTGCCCTGCAGCCCAGCTGAATCCAGATGGAGAGATTAGCGCTGAGGCCTGGAAGGCGGAGGGAGGCGGGGGTGGGGTGAGGACAGAGTTGTACAATGAAGCTAGTCAGGAGGGCTGGCCTCCACAGTATTGACGCAGCTCTCCCACAAACCACTGTGGGGCAAAGCCAAAGCCCAACTCCAGGTCAGGGGTCACACCAGCCATTGCGGGAACGGCCTGCTCAGGCGGCTGGAGAAGGCCCTCCAGGATCTCACACATCAGAGAGGGCCGCTGCCCCGGACACGTCCCGCTGCAAATAAGCAAGGCTCCTCGTTAAGAATGTACCTGTGAGTGTGCGCCAACGTCAGAGGAAATGACTCTCCATCCATTGGCTGCCAAATCATAAAACATTACAGAGGGCATGAATTCCACAAGCTCTTCCCCACATTATGACACAAATCAAATAGTAAATTACATTTTATTTCATTTACAGAGAACTTGGGGCCAAAAGGCAGTGTTTGGAAAACAGCACACAAGTGAGAAGCACCGATAAGCCTGTTATAAATACCGGTGGGTCTAAGTAGAGTGAACGTGGGGACCCAGGGGGGCCGTCTAGGAAGGAGCATCTCTCTGCTGCCCTCTGGGTTCAGACCAATTCCCCTGCTCGCCAGCAGCAGCCGCCTCCACACCACGTCCACCAGAGCCAAGAGTGCATCCTGCAAACAACACTGCAATAAGTACAGTTCCCTTTCAAATCTCAGCAGCAGGTGCGAGGGAGGTGGCCGCTGTCGGGTGGGGGAGGTTGGGCCGGCAGAAGGCTGCCCTCCCTCTCATTCCATAGGCTGGATAATTAAAAATCACAAGTCCCGAGGCTTGACCAATGAAAAGTCCATTCTGTTAATCCTGACATTCTTCTCCCGCTCCACAGATCTGCACAGTTCTGTGCGGTCGTCCGTCCCCTCTCCCCCCACCTCTAGCAGGATGTCCCCCCTCCCCACCCCTGGAGTGCCAATCGTGATCTGTAGTTCCTGTGTGTCCAGGTGGCTGTGGGTTCTGCCCAGGAGGAGGAAGGCAGTTTGCCACCCCCAGGCAGGTCCTTGGGTGCCAGGGTCCACATGGGGCCCTCAAGGGCCAGGCGCTACAGCAGCTTGACGTAATTCTGTGGAATCAGCCCCCTCTTGCCGTTCAGAGTCCCTTCGAGCCAGCCAGGTTCCCTCGAGGTTTGCACTGAAAAGGAAGAGAAGTCACTTTTAACCAAGATGCTCCCAAGTACTTGCCTCCTGTGAATTCACTGCAACACTGTGCATTGGAAAGGCTCAACGGGGGAGTGGCTAGGAGAGAATGGGGCCCATTTCTAGGACGTCTGGTCACAAATCTGCACAAGGGTTACTTGTAGGATTTGCCCCTTGGCTATCATATCCTCGTCTATCTTCCTGTAGCAGCCTCCTAGCCAGTCTCCCAGCTTCCAGTCTGGCTCCTTCCAATCCACTGTGCACAAAGGAGCTTAGTGGACTTTCTAGAACACAGAGCTGATCACATCATTCTCCTGCTTGAAGTGCACTGTCTGTAGGAACAAACCCAAGCTTCTACTGGTCTGGTGCACAGGCACCTGCCCACCTCTCCAGCCGCCCCGCACACTCCTCACTATCGCATTCTCCTTGTCATCTGCAGTGAATCATGCAGAGAAACCCCCAAGTGGGCCTCCAGGCCTTTGCACATGCAGTGCCTTCTGCCTAGAGAGCCTTTCCCACACTTCTTCGCCTGGTACTTCTTCCTCTTTAGAGACCGTAAATGCCCTCTCCTCTGGGGACCTTTCTCAGCACTTATCAGGCCTCACGGGCATCATCTGGGTACTTGTCTGACTGCCACACTGAGGGCAGGGCCTAGGCCTTACGTACCTGGGCACAGTGCCTGGCACACTGCAGATGTCCATAAATATCTATGACGGATACATAAGAGAATGACCACAGTCTGGACAGCCAAGGGCCCCAGGGCTGAGCACTCATTGCCAGGGTTTGCAAGTCAAATAGAGAAGCATTTATAACCCCCAGCTGTGGGCAGGCCCAGCTCAGGCCTCGACCACCATTAGGAGCAGGAGTGGCAGCATGTGCACAGAGGAAAGGGGAGGTGTGGGCTAGCCCAGCAGCCCAACTCAGGAGCTGCTGAGCCACGCAGCTGTGATCACAGCCCAGAAGAATTACTGTGTATCAGAAACCAAGCAGACACATACACGTACAACAAGCTCCATGAAACAGTACTCACATCACCACATGCACGGCACTCTTTCTTTATTCTATTATTTTAAATGCTGATTGCAACTCAGCAGATGGAGTTCATAACTCACTAATGTGCAGCAACCCACAGTATGACCTCTACAGGGCTGCTCCCTTGGCCTGGAATGCTCTTCTCCCCTGTGTATGCCCAGACAATGCCTCCTCACCCTTCAGATATTGGCTTAGGCATCCGGCCCATTATACAACCTACACATTCTGTGCATGCGTACGTGTGTGTGTGTGTGTGTATGTGTGTGTGTGAAAGAGAAAGAGAGAGGGGGAGGAGGGGAAGAGGGGGAGAAAGAAAAGGAGACAGAGGGACAGAGGGAGAGAGAGGGAGACAGAAGGAGAATGAGACTCACTCTCTTCTAGTCTAGGCTCTAACACGAGACTAGGACCTCACAATCCCCAGCACAGTGCCTGACACATGATTATTCTTTTCATGAATGAATAAATGAATGAATGGGAGATGTCTCTCCACGTGATCTGGCAGCACATCACCTTCTTCATGCCCTCACTGACCTGTACTCTGACATTGTTCCTCAGACCAGGATTTTTAAAGGCTTCTTGCTTAACTCAAACCGCCCCACCTGGCAATGCCCAAGGGCACAGCCACCTTCTTCGTGAAAGGAGCCCAGGGGTTGCGCAACATGGCAAGCCTGAGTGGAAAGGGGCTCAGGGCCCAGGTCAGAGGGCATGGAGGGGACTCTGGACGAGTGCCAACTGGGTGTTCCTGGGGAATCACTTAACCCTCAAGGCCTCACTCAGTCTCCTCACCTGCAAAATGGGGTTACTAGCACTTAGCTTATAGGACTGCTGTGAGGAGTCCATACAACAGTTTATGTAATCTTGGATGTGCTTATAGTTCCTTCTCCTCCACACACACAGGCACACACTCTCACACAGAGTAGGTATTAATAAACATCAGCTAAAGAGAACAAGAAAGGTGGTTTCCCACAAAGCTGGGGGTGAGAAGAAGTCTGAATGTGGGACACCAAACTAGGCCAGGAATCCTGCACCAACCCCACCAAAAGACTGGAGGGGCTCGTCCATACCCCCATCTGCCTCCTTTTCAGAGGAAAGAGATGTCACTAACTGAGGGAGGGGACCAAGGGGACTCCTGCAATATCAAGAGCCTGGAAGTGGCCGAGGGCTGGCGGTGGGGTGAGATGGGAGAGAGGAGCCCAGAGCATCCAGAGCCAAGTGTCCCCAGGTACAGGGAAGGTGGCTCAGAGGCTACACTGAGGCCTGAGAGGGTCTCCCCACTCTCTGAAGATTTAGCCTCTCCTGGGAGCATCAAACCCCAAAATACCCATCCCAGGCTCCTCTCTGTACTTAGTTGATCAAACCGCTTCCTCCAATGGTAGTGTGAAGGTTAGTTTCCTGAGGCAACTTGGCTGGGCCATGGTACCCAGATATTATTCTAGATATTTAGATGGATTAACAGTTAAATCAGTAGATTCTGAATAAAGCAGATTACCCTCCAAAATGTGCATGGGCCTCATCTAATCACTTGACAGCCTTAATAGAACAAAGACTGAGCTCCCTTGAAGAAGAGGGAATCCTGCCAGCAGACTGCCTTGGGACTAAGACTGCAACTCTTCCCCGGGTCTCCAGCCTGCTGGCCTGCCCTGCAGATTCTGGACTTGCACCAATCGCATTAGTCAATTCCTTAAAATAAATCAACATCCATCTATCTATCTATCTATCTATCTATCTATCTATCATCTATCGCAATTCACTCATTCATTGTCATACACACATACATCCTACTTGTTCTGTTTCTCTGGAGAACCCTCATACAGGCAGTTTCAGGAGTAAGAACCTCATTTTGGGGAAAATGCTGACTCCAAGAAGCAATGAGGATAAGGGAAATGAGATGTGTTTAGAGTCCACGAGATCCTGGTTGGACCTCTGGCTCCTTAATGACTGAGAGACCCTGGATGATTTACTTAATCTCTTATGACCTCCATGTTCTTCATTTCTAATAGAGGGGAAAATATGACTCATTCGAAGTTGTTGCAACGATTAAAATGAGATGATTTACATCAAGTGTGAGGCCAAGCACACACCATTTCCATGCCCTGTCCAATGTAGAGAAAGTAAATGTTTATGGGTCTCAGTTCTTGTCACATCCCATGTGCCCTTCCCTGTGGGCTGTGTTCTGCTTCTCAGGCTCAGTGCAGGAGCTTTGCTCTCCTTCAGCCATGGAGCCCCCTAGGCCAGCCTCATGCTGGAAGAAGGCCATGGCGTGTTGGTGTAATGGACTGCACATGTGTCCTTCTAAAATTCATACATTGAACCCTTAACTCCCAATGGGATGGTATTAGGAGGTGGGGCCTTTGGGAGGTATTCAGGGTTAGATGAGGTCCTGAGGATGGAGCCCCCATGATGGAATCAGTGCCCTTATAAGAAGAGACAGGAAAGAGCCTGCCTCCTCTCCCTGCACCCCCTGCCATGTGAGGAAACCAGGAAGAGAGCTTTCACCAGAACCTGATAATGCTGACATCCTCTCGGAATTCCCAGCCTCCAACTATGAGAAATAAATTTCTATTGTTTAAGCCACCCAGTCTGTGGTATCTGTTACAGCAGCCCAAACTGACTGAGACAGTGGGTATGGGGCCAGGGACCCTAAACAGCACTGAAGAGCAGTCAATCTCTTCCTCAAATGCTCCAAGAGGTAGTGGATGTGGGAAAGGAATGAGGGACGTCAACTAAAGACAGTTCCTTCTCCTTCCCTGACGCTGCGCTGCCACCCTGCCACAATCTCTGTGGGGGACAGGGCAGGTTAGTAGCTCCACTACTCACACCGAGAGGCTGTGGGGAGGCAGCTGCTCGCTAAAGACTCCCATGACACAGAGGCTGACAGTGCAGCATTCACTTAGCAAGCACTGGGGAGCACCATCTATGTGCCAGGTGCCGAGGGAGGGCCTACACCACAGACCCTGCCCTGCCACCTATGAGCTATGTGATCCTGGGTGGGCACACAATCCCAAGAACCTGGCGAGTATGTGATGACGGTTACACCAATGCTCTCTAGTACGTGTTACGATTTTTTTTTTTATTGTGGTAAATAATTTTGTTATATTTTTTACCCTTTACCATTTTAACCACTTTTAAGTGTACAGTTCAGTGGCATTATGTACATTCACAATGTCGTGTAACCATCACCACTATCCATTTCCAGAACTTTTTCATCTTCCCACACTGAAACTCTGTACCCATTAAACACTAACTCCCCAGCCCCCCTCTCTGAGTTCCTGGTAACCTCTGTCTTTCTTTCTATACCTCTATGAGTGTACCTGTTATAGATATTTCATATAAGTGGACTCATACAATATTTGTCCTTTGGTGATTGGCTTATTTCACTTAGCATAATGACTTCAAAGTTCGTCCATGTCGGAGCATGTATCAGAATTTCATTCCTTTTATGGCTGAATATCCCATTATATGTATATACCACATTTTCTTTATCCATTCATCTGTCAATGCACATCTGAGGTGTTTCTACCTTTTGACTATTGTGAATAATGCAGCTGTGAACATAAGTGTCAAACTATCTTCCCGAGTACCTGCTTTCAATTCTTTTGGGTATATATCCAGAAGTGGAATTACTGGAGTATATGGTAATTTTATGATTAATTTTTTGAGGACCTCCCATACTATTTTCCACAGCTACTGCACTATTTTATATTCCCACCAGCCATGCACAAGGGTTCCAATTTCTTCACATCCTCGCCAACACTTGTTATTTTCCATTTTTTTGATAATAGCCATCCTAATGAGTGTAAGGTGGTATCTCATTGTGGATTTCCATATCCTTGTGAATTACTATCCCATTACAGCAGGGACACTGAGCTAGTGACAAGAGTAATTTGTGAGCAGCTTTCTCCAGAACAGAATCTGGACTCAGATTTTTTGTTGTTTTTTTGTTTTAGCATAATGTAAACAGTATATGTGACAAATATTTAAATCATCATAATACAACAACTATCAGGAATCTACACTCAACTTAAGAACTGCAGCACGGCCAACATGGAGGCCTCTGTCCTGGGCTTGTTCCTATGTCCTGTCTCCCCACCTCACACTCGTCCCTGCCCCAAGGTGACCAGTAGCTTGAATGCTGTGTTTCTCATTCTCTCACTCCAGCTACAGTTAAAACACAGTTTTATCAATATGTACATATCTGTAAAAAATATACTATTTATTTTGCTTATTTCTGAGTTTAACTAGCATCACATCACATAGAGTCTTCTGGCCCTTAATGTTTTTATTTAACATGTTTTTCTAAGATTTCCTCACATTAGGAATATATCTAAGAATACAACTGGTGGGTTCTGCAGTCTACACAGGATCAACTTTCCAAGATAAGGCCAAATTGTTTTCCCAGGATTGCTCTTTACATATTTAAGGGTTTTAAAATGAACCACCAGCGGCTTTTAAAGATTAATCTGGGCCACATCTGCTTCTCAAACAACAGACAGATCATGTCTCCAAGGTGGAAACAAACACAGTCTGGGAAGCCAGGAAGCCAGCCTCGCTGCTGAGAGAGGGCCAACTCCCAGAAATCTGTCCTGCCAGGCAGCCCTGGGGAGGGAAACCACTCCCCTCCCCTGGAGGGTCCAGCAGCTGCAGAGCTGCCTACCTGGAAAGAGAGCAGGGCTGACTGGTCACCAGGAAAATGTATTTCTGGGGTTCCCAGGTCCCAGAGAAATGGGAAAGGTCTCTCTGGCAGTCATAGGAACATCGGCCGCCCTGTGACTTTACAAACACATCCCACCTGGTGGATGTGGGAGGCATTTCCCCAGAATAACAGCTAAGCATTAGTGTGTCTACTATAGAAATGAATCTTCAGCCTAGAATTTAAACTCAAGTCCAGACCCACACAGTAAGAGCAGAGGGCAAGGAACAGTTATCGAGCTAGTTAATTACTAAAGATCCCTTTCCCTTTCACACTCTGGTGTAGGGTTTCCCACGGTTGTATATATTCCAAACCACGTAACTACTGACAATGTGGCCCAGGGGCCACTTTGACCTGGATTTTATCTTCTCCAAAGGCCACTGAATGCCATAAACCAATTTCCTTTGTTGCCTGTATGAAGCACAAAAGGGCCATGCATTGCAAGAGCATTTATAAGAGCTGGAAGATTCCAAATGGACAAGCAAACACAGGAAAAATGTCGTGGGCATTTCAGGGATGCTAAGTATTGCTGGTCTGCAGAAAGGATGTGCTCCTGGTGACACTCCTGTGGCTGAGTTATAAACAGTGGCCAACTGGAGCACTGCCTAGCTCCACAGAGGCTGAGGCCGGGGGAACTGGTGGTCTGTCCTGCCCTGTGTCAGTCATGAGAAAAGAAGACCCCTCAACCATTCGAGGAAGGGCTTCACTAGACATGTTCTGAGCAAGCACATGTTTTTAACTAGTTAGAAATTCTCCACTAAGAGATCAACTATGCACAGAAGATGAAGGTGTCAACACACAAAAAAGAATAAATCCTGCTTAAGGGCCTTCCATGTTCTGTGTCCTTTAAGAACTCACCTTAAGAAACAGCTAGTCTAATGGTGCGGGTTCTGAATACATTCCACTATGCTTATCTTCCACTGCACAAGAACAGGGGGAGGCGCCCACAAGACAAGCAGCTCCCATAAAATAAGGCACTCACATACTCGTGTAGGCAGACGTGTCAACCCATCACCAAGGCAGCTGCAGAGCAGTTAGCCTTGGCGGAGGGACTGAGGAACAACCGAGACCCCCTGGGTGCCCCAGCCAGCAATCCAGAGCTGGACACCAGCACTCAGAGCACGGAATCTGAGGGAATCTTGGCTCAGAACAGAGCCGTGGCCACAGGGCACCCTGTGCACCAAGGGCAGCTCCACAGTCAGCACATCCTCCCTCCACTGGCATCTGTGCTGCACCCAAAGCCCTACCTGCCCGGGGCCCACAATGCTGTCTTGACACAACATCGACCTTGTGGACGTCCCTGAAGATTAGGATGAAGAATCTGATGCACGGAGAACTTAAGCAACTTGTCCAGAGTCGCACAGAAAGTGGAAAAGCCAAGATCTGACTGCAAGCAAAATAAGTGCAGAGCTGACAACCCAAAGCTACCTGCTACCAATCATGCCCCTCGTCCAAAACACACTGAGATACTGAGTGTGTGTGTGTGCGCGCGTGCGTGCGTGTACAGGGACTGGTGTGTGTGTGTGGGGAAAGAGACAGACAGACAGACACACACACAGTCACACACATACTTTTTTTAGGAGGACTCCTGCAAGTCACCTAGGGACGTCAGAGTGGAGCACTTCCGCCTCCTGTGTCAGACATCTATCGGCCTTTCCCGTTATCCGTGCTGGTAGAACCAGATTTGCCTGAGGTCCTGACCCTCACTCACACATCTGTGTGCCCAGAGGAGGTGTTCTTGTGCCCAGTATGGTTCTGACTGATCTTAAGTCCTTGCTGGTAATGGATTCAGGGTGAGCATATCACTCCATCCTGGTTATTGAGACGTGAGGATAGGTAAACTAGGAAGAAAGTTCTGGAAAAGTTTTCTCATTCTCAAAATAGGGAACACAAGAAGGAGGGACCCCCTTCTGCTGGGGCTGACTGTAGCCATGATGCCCGGAACTGTGGCAGCTATCTTGT
Source organism: Ceratotherium simum simum (assembly GCF_057802395.1). Classification (NCBI taxonomy): domain Eukaryota; kingdom Metazoa; phylum Chordata; class Mammalia; order Perissodactyla; family Rhinocerotidae; genus Ceratotherium; species Ceratotherium simum. Next base: position 37,439,403 of record NC_141911.1, read on the forward strand.
GTCCACCAGAGAAACCAGTCAGAGGCCCCTGTTCAGAAGCTGAGAATGGTTCAGCAGAGATGGAAATACTGTGGTCTTTGACGACACCTTTGAGAATGTGAATTAACCAATCCTGGAGCTCCCTACTTCCAGACATATTGCTAATGTGTGAGCTAATCCATTTTCATGACTGATTTGGCCAGTTGTGTCAGGTTTTGTTACTGGCAGCCAAAGGCATCCTAAAAGATACACCTTCCACCAAGGTAAACATCTCACAAAAGACAGGGTATAAGGGATTCCAGAGGCTCCTAAGCAAATCTAATCACACCGTATAAAAACTCATCATCATTCCTCAAATGGGTGGGCTTTAATGCTACCATCTCAGCTTCCCTCCTGCCATATGGTGTGCCAGTATGTGACAGGCCTGGAGTAGGGCAGCTGCTTTACACACTCTCCTGGCAAATGTGCATGTAGGTATGTTATGGCAACAGAGGAATGATCTTGCTTCTCCTCCCAGAACAAATTTCTCCACAAAGTAAAATTCTGTCGTATGTGGGGTTTTTTGTTGTTTGTTTTCTGACACTCTCAGGAGTCCCTGGCTTTCGAGAGTACATATCACACATATATAGAAATCTACTCTAAATGAGCTAACTTGCTTTCGGAAAAATAATCACCAGCAGTGCTGCATTACTGACAATATACCACTATGCGTTGTGTTGACGTATTCTGTATATTCCAAACATTCTGGCTAATCAACCATTCCATCCCAAGCATCTAGGGTTCTCCCTCCTTCCCCAGAACTCTTTCGGGCAGCTCCACCCACACACAACATCACTGTTTCCACAGCAACCAATGAATTTCATAATGAGCAGGGCTGTGAAGCAAAAAATTAAGGAGAAGGAAAAAGAGACAGACACTGAACCACAGGAGAAATCTGTGAAATATTAAGCCAGGTAGAGCTCCTAAATGCTGTGCGTGAATATAAAACACTCAAATAAAATCTACACCCTTGTTTCAATATGCAAAGTCAATATCCATAACTAGAGATTCACACACTCTTCAAATAAGCAAAAATCACGCAAGTGTAAGAATAGTAAGGGAATTATAAACCAAAATTTTTCTACAATACTACTCTTCTGTAACTCAGATTTGGCAAACCTGAAACTTTCAGGAGGCTTGGCTGGGGACGCTGGGAGAGTAAACAAAGGATGGAAATCAGAAATACTTCTGAACTCCGAGTGGCACTAGCCTCTTTACGTCAGGAGAAAGACGTCCTGAGTGAAGGCCCACAAGAGTTAAAAGCGTGGAAAATAACCAAGATTAAAGCAGAAGTGGTATTCCAGCCATCAAGACATAGGCCCCCGGGGCCAGCCCTGATGGCCTAGTGGTTAAGTTTAGCATGCTCTGCTTCAGTGGCCTGGGGTTCAGTTCCCAGGTGCAGACCTACACCACTCGGCGGCTGCCATGCTGTGGTGGTGACCCACATACAAAATAGAGGAAGACTGGCAACAGATGTTAGCTCAGGGCCAATCTTCCTCAGCAAAAAAAAAGAAGAAGAAGAAAAAAAGACATAGGCTGCTAGTGCTCAGTTCCTGGGAGCCAAATGGGCCCACTCTCTCCTGTCCAGAGCATGAAGGGACAGACCTGTGCTCCTGACAACACCACACCCAGCGACTGCTTGCTCTGGGTTGCAGACATTCTGGGGTGACAGAATATATCCTACCACAAAGCTCCCACTCACACTTACCATCCTCAAAAATTGCTCCTATTTCAAAAGATAATTCTGAGCTGTGTTCTGCTTCACATGGATACACCGCTCGAGCCTTCCGATTGATAATGCTGGAAGGGGAATGTGGAAGACACAAATTAAAATGTGAGAAACTGGGAGAGACAAACCTCACCTTCCTCTCTCCCCCATGTCCCAAATCTCATTTGTATGTCAACCATAGGGCAACTCCTCCCAAAAAAGAAATTAGCAGGGAAGGGAACATCAGGCAAAATGAAAGCACTTGATTTTCAAGTAAATGATGGGTTTCAAATTCCAGTCTTTCTTTAGGGACCCTCTCTGAGATGCTTTCACTGAAGCTTTTCATCTAATTCTCCTCGCCACCTGGTGGGATGCCCTTTCCTAATGTTCAGCATGATCAGAACCACAGGGCATGCTTATTTCGGTTTATCTATTAGGAAAAGCACTGATGTCGGGAGACAGAAGACAAGGCAGTGAGGTGCAGAGGCACACATGCTAAGTGGCTTCAGCAATGCACCGCAGACAGTGATCTCTCTAGACTGTGAGTCTGCTTCCACACCACTCTGGAAGGGCCTGTTGTTCTCACTTGGGTCTTTATTTGATCCCCTCACTGCTGACCCCAAAAGGAACGTCAGGCTCAGCATCTCACTACCTGTCAAAAGGTCCTGTATGTCCTTGTGGGGAAAGAGCATACTGGGGAAGGACAGAAACCATGCTGTTAGCTGGATCTGAACCGAAGCAGAAGGAAGTCCCCCCTCTCACTGGGGTTGGGAAAGCCACTAATGCTAAGAAGAGCTCCATCCGGCTACCCAGGAGAAAGGGCTTGCTAAAGGCCGGCACCTCTGGCCTCTGCACAACTGGCCAGTAAATGGCCATGGTTATTACCATTCCCAGTGCCCAGTTTACATTCCTTAACACAAAGCCTGTGCTTTATAGTCACGTATAAGACGGTCTTCCAAAATAAGCAGTTACATAAATGCACATCCAGCACCAAAATGGCAGAGTAGGTTCAAGCAGCTCTCACGTAAGGCAAATTTCTCATAAGGACGTCCTTGCTCCTGAACCAAAGCACAGCCCCAAGACAAAGTTGTAAATGTTGTATACTATGTCTAGGAGCCGGAAGAACTTGAGCAAGCGTTTTCCAGCCAAGACCACAAGAACCTGCTCAGGGTGATCAAGCCCTTTCTGTGTGCTGCCCCCATATTCTACATCATATTCCAAACCACGTACCTTTCAGGTGGCTTGTCCGCTATGGTGGCAGGAGGAGAGAGGGGGAAAGATGATGACTTGGGTGAAGGAGGTGTAACAGCTGGGTTGCAGCTTGATGTGGTCAGAGACTGCGGGTTAAGCCACTGGACCATAGATGATCGGGGCTGGCTTGGGCTAAGGGTGGAAGTTTGAAGGATAAGATTAATACTGTAAAGGCCACAGAACACCAAATACACAACAGCCCAATCCTAAATGGCTGGGATGATAGCCCCTTATCTCTCCTGATGACCAGAAGGGACAGAGTCCTCTCCATATCCTCCCGGTCTGTAGCCCCAAGAGCCACATCCTGAAACTAGAGATGTCTCATTGTACTTCACCAAGTTTGTGGAGAAGATCTAGTCTTGTCCAACCTAGCATCATATCAGTTCACTAATTAGGACACCAGAATCCAATTGCCCAAAATAGTTGCTTGGACTTTTGAGGTATTCATATTTTCTGCTTATAGGGAAAGTCACAAGAATCTACAGACAAGCCCATGATCTATATCTCCAGAAATTCAACATGTGGCGTTTTAATGTTTAAACCTCTTTCATGTGGTCATATATACATGTGGCAACTCAGAAAAAAATGCTACTTGGAATTGAGATTCTTCTAGAGAGGACCAAAGACAAGCATTTAAGGGAGAAATCAATGAACAGCAAATATCTTTGATGACCTAACATTCCCTAATATTTTCAAATTAAAAAAAAAGTTAACATAAAAAGGTCAGTGAACAGACTCATGGAGGGGCCTCTAAACATGAAGGGAAAGTTCAATAAATATGTGTTCATCTGAACTAAATTATTATTCAATGATTTCAAAACTGGAGGCTTGTGACTATGGTATATGAAGCTTGCTTTAAAAGCCAGTGCTGAAAGCTTCTCATTTCATTCAATTACATATCCAAAACATATGTATTCAACAGCTGCTACATCCTAGACACTCTTCACTTCAGATTCACCCTCTTCGGCTAAAACCAGTTTCCACGAGCAGCTTCCTTGTCTTTCCACGTTCCTGAGCATTATCTTTGATTCTTTCTTCTTGAGGAGAACTAACACAACGTTCTGTCCACTTGTACTTCAAATAGCTCCCAGGCTGTTCCTTTCTCTACTTTCTCATCAGTGTCAGGAGACTATCTCCTTCTCATAGCTTCACGCTCATGTTACCACTATGGTCTCCTGGCTAATCCCCCAGCCCCCTTCCTCCAACTTGGCCAGGTCAATCAGCCATACTCAGCCACCTAAGACCCAGTCTAGTCCGTCTGCCTCTCCAAGAACTAGTGTGCTCCCCCACCTGCCCTCCAGGGGCTCCCCTGCCCCATACCCTGGCGGGTCAGCCTGCAGCTCTGCTTCCCTGACATTCCTGCACTCTGCCTCCTGTCTCTCCTCATCCCTCAGGCTCTCCCACTCCTCTGCCCACTCTCATCTGTCCCTTCCTCAGCTCAGCTCTAGGTCGGCCTACCCCAACACACCTCCACTTTGGCCTCTCCTAAGTCACAGACCTTCTCTGAAGGCCCGTCACACCAATAAATGGGAGGGCAGCTTGACGTGAGTTGTTCTGTGATGGTTTCAGGTATTTCTCTTGCTTTGGGGCAAGAGCGAGTCTTTAACTCTTTTTGTAGACCTCACAAAGCCAGGCAGTGTACCAGGCACCTGAAGTCTTCAACCAACATCTTAGCAACCAATTCAGACATTCTAAAACTAAAATTGGATTTTATAAATCAGGTACATGAAATACTACATTATTGACTTAATAGATATTTAGTACACAGAAGGTTTCCTACCCTTTGATCAGAAAAGGAGGTGGCAGATACGCATTGAAAAAACATTATTCTATGAACAACTTATTTACCATCCCCCTATCCAGCGGTTCATTTGGAAGTCATAAAACCTATTTCATACCAAGCAAAGAAACCCATAAATCTCAAAGTGATCTGTATCACCAGCAGCAAAAGTCACTCAATTCTTTATCAGAAAATGAATCTTATGTAGTTGTCTTACTAATCAGGAAGGGAGAGGAGCTCTGAAAGAGAATTTAAGACCACAGTCAGCCAAACAATTGCCATTTTATCTCCCAGCAATTATTCAAGGTGCTTGGAGGGTGGTGGTGGTGCAAGATGAGATGTTTCACCACACCCCCATCAACTCTTTCTAGTCATAAATACTCAAGCGATTAAATGACGGCCATCCATCTGCTGAGAGGGAGGACAGCTACAGGATGAAGATAAAGTAACGACGATACTACATTTATAGGCTCTTTAAAAATAAAAAATATAAAAAATAAAAAAAGATGCTACATTTATAAGGCTCTTTAAAAATAAAAATCATAAATTTTATAGCTGTTATCTACTTAATCCTCACTTCTTTCTCTTAAAAAAAAAGTGCATTTGTTTTTCTGTAAAGGGAAAATATCCCTTTTGGAAAGTGAACAATTATTGGAACAGCAGATGCTGAAAGTGAGGGCCTCTCTCTTAGCTTGGCTTTCTCCATCCTGTCCCAAAACAGGAACTCAGCATCAGCCATCCTTTTCCAGGGTCAAGCTTTCAATATTTGCCTTTTTTCTTTGTTTTCTGTGATCTTTTTGTTGCCGTTCAACATACAGATGTGCTGTGTGATCCAGCACTAACTGGTTCACCAGGACAACCTTTCCAACTTCCCACTTAGACTTCAATTTCTGTATTTGAGTTTCTGGGTTTTCTCCACAGTATCTCAGAAGTCTCAGCTGGGTACTTCTTTGGATTTCAGAATCCCACATGGGCAAACTTTGCGAGCTGGAATATTCATAACGGGGAGCAAAACACAAGTTTGGAAACGGTCTCTATGGAAATGAAGAATAATAATTCATGCGGTGAATTGGAAGTCCCGTGAAAGAGGAGCCCCACGTAGCAAAACAAAGTTTGGAAAACAGAACAGAGTAGCTGCTTGGATACAAGAAACTTTTCACAGGCAAGGAGTGGGGATGAGGCAAGAAGTGGTTCAATAAATATACCTGTACTCAAGTCCTAAAATGAGTTCTCATCTTAGCCAGTAGAGGTCAGATGACGGTGTATTTCATAGGTGTCTCCCAAAAGCAAACTGTCTGTATTTTTTTTGAAAGCAAGAAACTGTAAACATGAGCTTCTTTAGAGAAATCATCTCCTACTCACCAGAATTTGCATAATTTATTTTTTTTTGGTAATAACGATAAATTTTTTAAACTATTTAATTCTTTAAAATATAATACATATATTTTTAACATATATTATATGTATATATTTTAATATTATATGTACATATTTTAATATAATATGTATACATTTTAATATAATATATACATATAATACATATATTTTTAACTATTTAATTCTTTAAAGTATAATACATATATTTTCTCAAAAAGCAGTAGAGGAAAATATTACTTTTAAAAGAGAATTGCTGATATTCCCTTTCTCTTGATTTGAAACCTTTTAGGGGAACACTAGGCATTTCAGAAACAGCAGCCCATAGCAAAGCTCTAGCAGTTCTTCTCAGCCGGGGCCCTCGGAGAGAATTAGGCTCTAAGGACCTGTGTATATAATCAATGAGCATCTCTCCAATACATCTAGAATGGTTGTAGCTACCTATGGGTTGGAAGACAATTCTCCATGGGTCTCTCGTGTTTCTGCGCTTTGAGTGAGCAGAGGCACTGGCTGCCTTTGTCCTGAACTATCTTTTCAAGGATGTTTGTAGAGCAAACAGCCTTGGAAGATAGAGATTGTCTCTCCTTGTGGAGCAAAGAGCAAGCTTTATTGCCCATCATAAAAGATCTGAGTTGCCTTGTTTATCTTCCACATATGAGTGAAATCATATGGTAATTGTCTTTCTCGTCTGACTTACTTTGCTTAACATACAGAGGACAGATTGGTGACTAACATACAAAGAACAGAGGGGAAGGGGGTGAGGAGAGGGCACGAGGGGTAAAGGGGCACACGTGTACGGTAACAGATGGAAACTAGACGTTTGGTGGTGAACACAATGCAGTCTACACAGAAGTCCAAATATAATGATGTACACCTGAAATTTATATAATGTCATAAACCAATTTGACCTCAATTAAAATTAAAAAAGACCTGGGTTTCCTAAGCTCTGGGTTCCTCTCCTGTAACCCCACATGCAGGTGTTACCTGGCCCACGGGGCATCAGCCTGTGGGAATTGGGACTGGGAGGAATTAACACTCTGTCTACTGCCAGGGCTGTGACTAGGAGAGTCCTTTGACTCTGACCAGGGGTCCCATGTCTTCTGCCAGCATCCATGAAACCATGGCAGGCAAACGTGGTAGCTCACAAGCAGAGTAAAAATCCAGATTTCACAGTTCTTGATGTCATCCTCCTCAGGAGAACTAAGAAATTACTCACTCAGGTCATTTTTTATATGCTGTGGTTCAAAGAATCCCAGCTAAGAAAGTCTTTGGGTTAAAGATCAAAAACGATAGGTGATTGGGGGCCAGCCCGGTGGCGCATGCGGTTAAGTGCAAGCGCTCTGCTTCAGCGGCCTGGGGTTCACAGGTTTGGATCCTGGGCATGCACCGACACACTGCTTGTCAAGCCATGCTGTGGTGGCATCCCACATAAAGTAGAGGGAGATGGGCACAGATGTTACCTCAGGGCCAATCTTCCTCACCAAAAAAAAAAAAAAAAAAGGAAGATCGGCGACAGATGTTAGCTCAGGGCTGATCTTCCTCTCACACACACACACACAAAAAGACACGTGATCTAAAAATAAAAAGTTCATTACCTGCTAGAACATAATGAAATATTTTGAGTGTCTTCTATCACATCCCAAATTTAAACAGTTTTTTAAAAATCTACTTATTTCCTTCTTCCTGCTGCCCCTTTAACTACAGATTTTTGATGAGTAAGACTGGCATGATCACAAACCACCAATTTTATTTAATGATGAGCTGCTGACCAATTACAAAAAAGTACCTAAGTGCCACATACTTCCTGAAAGCCAGGCTGTGGTCTGCAAAAATGGAGGCAGAACTCAACTTCCTGAAAAGCTCAGAAACCACATTTACCGGAACAGAAATAAATTACAGAGAAATACTAATATCTGTTTGTTTGCTATCTTCCCAATTTCACACACTAAACCGAAAGAATCTTCTCCCCAAACAGGACTCCTCTCCATTTTCACATTGGACAGGGTAGGGCAGGGCAGAGTGGAGGAGTTGGGGAAGACGATGAGCCGGGAGCAGAATACGCATTTGTGAAAGTGATGAGAGAATTCTCTTCTATAAAAAGAATCAACACTCTTGCTTTGGAAAAACAGGTCTGTATTTCAGGGAAAGACCCTCTAGCTTTCGTGACAGGGAGGAATAAAACCTCGAAAACATGAAATTATGACAGTATCTGTGTATGTGTACACTTTACAGAGTTTATTTTTATAAAATGTAACAAATTAGCAGTATATGCTGCTTCTGATTCAAACTGTGACCCAATCTTCTCCAATACCAGACTCTACGCTCCACGCATATTAAAAACTTTTTGGCAGCAGAAGAGCACAAACATTTCAGAAATGGGGGAGGGGAGTTAGGGCCTTCACTGTTAAAATTAGACAACAGCTGCACCAGTCACCAGAAGGCTCCTGCCTCTGACAAACATTTCTTGCATAACACAGATGGGTCAGGAGTCGGGCAGTGCTGGCGAGACCGGCACCCGATTCCAGGCTCTTGGAGCACTGAGCGTACTTCAAAATTCGAAGGATGGAGAATACATATCAAGAAAAGAAATGACTGTTTATTTGAAGTGATTAAATCCTCCTAATACCAAGATATTTGACTATGGTTATATGATGTCAGAATCAAATTAGAAGTTTGTGCTGGAATGAAAGATTTTAAAACCTCATTTGCAAGGTCTCCGAGCAGAAGCTAACACATCAGTGAAATGCTCTTTCGTTCCAGTCTGGGAAATGTACAGCATAAGTCTAGAACAGCTGTCCTGGGCAAAAGTGTTTGAAAATGTTAATAAAGACAGAAGGAAATATTGTAGATCTGTATATTATGGGAAATCTTTGTTCCAATAAATGCCACAGTTATTCCTTAAGTGCCAGAGAGGGAGAATTCCATAGCTAGCACATTGTCGGTTCCAAATGAGCATAACGAGGGTGACAGCAGTGGAGGAGCAAACAAGAGCCTGTGACGAGACAGTTGCCATAACCAGGGAGTTGGGCAAGGAGGCCTTCACTGCCATTAGAAGGGTTTGAAATGGACCCTGCTCACTCATCATTCATGGTCTGAGAACTACCTGTCAGGCCCTGTGCTAGGCCCTGAGGACACCCATGGGACTATGACATCTGCTCCCCATGAGCACCCAGTCAAGTGAGTGGAGAATGACAAACTGATAACTATAACACACTGTGACGAGCGCCATGTAGAGAGTTGCCCGGGGGCCCTCAGGAGAACAGAGGAGGGAGCAACTAACCAGCATGTGGGCATCCAGGAAGACTTTTTGGAGGAGGTGGTATCTGCCCCGAGCTGATGCAGCCATCAATATCATCACCTCTGCACACCCAGGCTCCTGCTAAGCAAAACTGACAGTCCGACACCGTGCTAGACACAACTCACATACATTAATTTACTCATTCCCAACTACGCTACCATTCCACATGACATACGAGAAGACTGAATCTCAGAAAGGTCGAAGTGACTTACTCAAGGTACTAAAACCTGTTTTGACAAGACAGCATAGAGCTCATAACCTCAAGTCCTTCTGAGTGGCTGGAACAGAATACAAGGAGAAGAATGGAAGAGAGAGATACAAGGGGCAGGACCATATGCTAAAGGCAAGGGAGCGCTCCTGAAGGGTTTTAATCACGTGAATTACAAGCACCTGAAACGCCGCCACTCTACAGAGACAAGGGTTCCAAAGCCAGCTCGGACTGCGTGCCCATTTGCAGTCTCTTAATCTCCCTAAGCTTGTTCCTTTTTTCGTAAATAAAAAGGTCACCCCTCACTAGCTAGAGGCTGTGCAAGGAGGAAGAGAATGATTCAGAGTGCCTCTCAGAGGCTGGTGCACAGTTGGCATCATTAGCCTTGGCTGAGGGTCATCCACAACTGAGAAACAAACTCCCTGGTCTCGGATTCCTTAGCTAAAATGAAGGTAATCGTTAATAGGCTGGGTCGCTGTAAGATTTCATTGAGCTTATGGTGTAAAGCTCCCTGCAGTGACCGGATCGCAGCAAGCCCTCAATAAATGAAGACCTTATTACTCGCATTAGGTATCTCTGAGTCAGATCTTGCCTCTGGTTTCTAGGGTTATATCACCATAATGAAGCTTTTTTTTACCAAAGACAACAAATAATCTGTGTCAAAGGTAAAAAACTACACATATTAAGTGGATGTTACCCTTTAAAAAAAAAGTTGCTAGATGCAATGTAGTGGTATTCTAGATTGGATCCTGGAACAAAAGGAGGATACGAGTGGAAAAACCAGTCAAATCCAAAGAAAGTCTGTAAGTTAATACTATAGTAGCAAGGTAAATGGCTCATTTTTAACAGAAGTACCACAGTTCATGTAAGATGTTAACAGTAGGGGAAGCTGAGTGAAGGGTCTCTGGGAACTCTGTGTACCATCTTTGTAACTTTTCTGTAAATCTACAACTATTTCAAAATAAAACTTTTATTTTAAATAATAGGCAGTAAAAAGAACAACCCCAAATAAACCTTTTAATCATTGAAACACTACAGGCCTTTTGAAATTACGATTGCACGCTTGAAGGCATCCAAAAAGCACAAGGAAAACTTTTGGTTGGTTCAATGTCAAGAAAAGACTCGTGGGGGTTACATTTAAAAGTCACCTGCAATGCCCATCGAAAACATGGCAATTAACCACACTTCTTGAAACCAGGTTTTAAGAAACGTGGGCTTTTCCCAAAAGATTAGTTTTGTTTATAGGTTAGATGGAGGTCAGCAAACTCTTCCTGTGAAGGGCCAGACAGTAAATACTTTAGGGTTTGCAGGCCACATGGTCTCTCTCGCAACTCAGCTCCGCCATCACTGCAGCGCAAATGCAGTCATAGACAAAATGTAAATGACTGGGTGGCTGTGTTCCAATCAAACTTTATTTATAAAAACAAGCAGCAGTGGGCCACAGTTTGTTGACTCCCAGACTAGACAGACCAGATGAGAATCCACTGGGAGTGGAGAGTTGGGGAAGATGAAGACGATGATGGCAAACTCTAAGCCCGAGAAGCCCCTGCTACCCCTCCTCTGTCTTCACAGGCTTTGTGGCATGGGGCTCCCGTGTGTGCCAGAAGCCAATCTGCAAACGCCCAAGGCTTTCCTGCAGCAGAAGCTCTCTTCACCAATTGCTCACAATCACCTCCCATGCAGGAGGGAGGCAGTGGATATATCAAGTCAGCATGTAAAAGCAATAACTTGTTCACCCTTGAGAAACAATGTCTTTTGCAGAAGAGGGATGGGCAGGGAGAGGAGGCAGGACAACACAGGACATCACTCGAGCACAGATAAGACAGAGCCTTTCGAGGCTGGACACGGCCGCGCTGCACACTCAGTCCTCACCTTGTGGGATGCTGAGGCTCCTGCATGGTTTCCTCCTCAACAAGAGAGGACACCACCATCCAGTCATCCTACATCTTACAGAGTTCGCTCCCAGGGTGATCATTTTCTTTGGTTTTGCTATAAAAGAACTGTCTTAGAATTACACCTCCGACCAATCTTTCACTCAAAGAGTGTTCCTTGAATCCCATTTATCTTCCTTCCAATGATCACTGTGGAATCAGGTAAGAGGCCTGAACTTCAGCTGGCTGGCTGAACGGAAAAGGAACTGTAGCTTCATTTCAGAAAATTATGGGGCTTTAGAGGTCTCAGTATGGTGGTCCTGCAGGGTAACTGACAAGAATGTTTCTACCAGCTCAATTCTTACGTGGAAAATAGCTGCCACCCAACGTGAGGCCTAAAACATATAAAACAGAGGCTGCCAAGCACAGCTCAAAAGGGGTACCATGTTACTCTGCTAAGATAAATCCTCCTGTGACTTACCAAGCTGTTTTATGCGTTACCTGTTGTGATGGGTGAACTACCCATACCTCTCAGAACAATTTACAGAGTTGGCTGGGACCCAATGGGAACCCCATGCCTTGGTCATGCGATATCCAAGGGCCCTATTCTCAGAGGCTTCTACAATGGAGGTTCCTAGAGAGCGAGCTAGGAGAGGCGCCTCAACAAGCTGAGTCCTCCTGAAACAACTACAGTAACTGCCGGAAACAACACAACTTCAGGTCAACATCTAAGGCTTCTCCAGGGCCAAAGAGGTTATTTCCCTGAGCTGTTTAGTGAGAGGATTACATAACTCACGAACCAGGAAGTCGGGTCAAGTTAATCTAAGAATATCAAATTAGGTTCTCGGAGGGAAGGAAAATCCAAGCAGGTGGCCGCCTGGAGCTCTCAGGGGAGCAGTGACTGGGTTTTATTACAGGTGATACCTTGAAACCTCACAACAGTCCAGAAGGGTGGACGTTGCTATTCCGCTTCTACAGATAATCTTGCTAAGCCTTGGTTTTCTTAAATAATTTATATAAGGTCTCCAAGGTTTTAAGAAGCAGAATGAGGATGCAAAGCCAGGCCTGTCTGACTCTAAAATCAGTGCTTTTCTGTCTCAACTGTCTTCCAACTTACAGAGGGCTCATGAGGCCTCTGCCTGTATTGAGATACTGAGACACAGCCAATCAATCCATGCACCACAAATGATAAATTACAACAAAAAACCCTAATGAAACTAAAAAACAAAACAAGACTAATGAGAAAACTTAAATTTTTTTTGAGTCTTAAGCAATAGAAAAGCTACTATGGAATTCAGACATGTGTCTTCATTTTGGCAAGTCAACTCTTCATTACGGGGCTTGAAAGTTCAATGAACAATCAACATTCTGGTTTGAAAATAAAACCTATGATATTGAGAACCTATAGTTAACAACACAGCAAAGGAAGATGTGAATTAGGCCACATGCAAGTGCCAAGTACACAACACAAGTACCAAAAGCACAAGGGTCACGTATGGAAGGATGTGAGGATGCTAGGCAGTCAGATGGCACAATTTCTATACAAAGTTGGAGAGAAAATTCAAGGAAATATACAGGACAAGAGTCGTACCCAAAAAAATGAATGTGAATAGACATTTATGGTCAATGGCCAAGTATATGGGCCCTGTGATTAGCTTCAAGAGCTTTACTGAAGCTAAAGGGAGATAAGTAGATATCATGTCACTGATAAAAAGATTGTGGATTCTGTTCTGTTGCAAAATATCACAGTTCCAGGTCTCTTAGCTCTGTTGTCGAGGAGGATGCCCTCCTCCCCAAATCTCAGCCAAAGGTGTTGGATGATGGATGTGCAGCCACCAGATTCAAGTGTTTATTCCCCATAGATAATTATAAACCACAGCCACATGACATAATGGAGGGAGCATAACGGAAGGTGAGTGCTCCCTCTTCAAAACAAGGGCAATGACCAGCTGACAGCCACAGTCATCTCACTGGGTCTCAGAATCGGGGATAACTTACAATTCGAACAGTGTTCCCACAGGCAACCACACAATTTCAATCCCTACCATAAAACAAGTCTAGTGGAACCAGACATCACTGGGGCAGACAGATCAGGGTCAAACTCCACCTCTGTCCCTTATTAGTCATGTGGCTTGGGGCAATTTTGATACTCTCTTTGTGCCTCAGTTTCTCTTATCTTTAAAAATGAAGATATATCTACCCCACCAGGTTGATATAAGAATTAAGATAAAATATCATTTATAAAGCAGCTAAAACAAAATCTAGTGGTCCCCAATAATTAATGCTCTATGGCCTCTGATCCTGAGAAATGCAAGAGGGTAACTGTCTAATCAAGCATTCTCTGCAAAAGCTTCTGCTCCCTGTCAGTCCCCAGTCTCCCAACAGAAGGTCCAGAAAGCAGCTAACCTCTGAGCAGAATTTAAAAGGCTGCTGTGGGGTCACAGTAAGGTGACAAGCTCCTCCTGCTCATTTGAACTTGATCCTCCTTATACTTGAGCTTTCTTAGACCTTAATCTTTCTCAACCTGCCCAGGGACTTTGCCGCTCACTTAGGTATGGGAGAGGGGACTGGCTTCCAATCCACTCTTCAGAGTACCCAGCACCAGAGAGCACATCCTTCCATATGAAGGCACTGCTCTACTAGAGATCTCGTCAGTGTAACCCACCACATTCTGTCACCAGGGCCAACCTACAAGAAAGCAGAGAAAAGGTGCATACTTTATTAGGCTATGACTTCCCTACTAGCCAATAAGGATGCTGGAAATTCCTATGATGGGCAATTCATTCCTTTGGGTTACGTATCACTCTCTCGATCTCTTTTTAAATTTACATAGCTTTCCTTCCCTTGTTACAAAAGCAATATGTGATCATTTTAGTCAAGTTAACAAAAAAGCAGATATACAAAAAAAAAAAAGAAAGAGAATTTTTAAAAGATAAAGTTCCAATTTTCTTTGAAACAATAATCCTAACAAAAGAGCTAAAAATGTAAGACACCAACTTCTAGGGTGAACTGACTGCCTCTGGCCCAACAAGGGCTGGGAGCAGTAAGATCAAGGAGTGAACGGAGCGAGGAAGCCCTCCCTAAAGGGGTGGAGGAGAGGGAAAAAGAAAAGAAAAAGGCAGGAAGGGAGGAGGTGAAGACAAAGTTGGCCTATGACTGCTACCTTATAATTTCTAGGTGTGTACCAAATTTCACAGAAATCTGTTAAAAACTCTTTAAGATGATTATTTTTCTGAACTTCAGACAAATCACTCATGGTTTGCTGTGGTATACTAAGCCACAAATCAAATTTAAGGGGCACTTTGATATCTCCCAGCTAAATTCATTCACTTTCTGAAAAGCAATCATGGAACCAACAGTCAAGTAATTTAAAATGCCAAGTAGTTGTCTATGGAAAACATCTATTTGTTTGCCCAATTTAAAGGAAGCAAGTTATATCATTAACAAGAATAAAAATGGTCACCAGTGAGTGCGCACAAAGACACAAAGTCTGGGGATGACACAGGTTGTAAATAGAGTGGGGATCCACTGTCTAATGATTTTAAGCAACTAGCATCAAGTCTGGGTAGACAGCACCTGGGATGGATGCGTGAGGAATGTCTTAACATTCAGGATAAACTCAGGCAAGCCTCTCATCGGGTGGGAGAGAAGGATCTACTGCTCTCCCGGCCTGCCAGAGCACAGAGTGAGTTGCATCTAGGGGTACCAATATTCCCAGCTACAAACAGCTAGTCTAAGATGCTGCCATCTTGAATGTGGGAATATGCTGGCAGAGGAGGTGTTCCTTTTCATTTGAAATCTGTAGAGGAAGCAGATAGCAGTGCCTGGTATTTCTCAAAAGAGATTTTCTTTTGTGGCAGGGAAGCTAAAAGGATTACTTGTCAAGTACCTGCACCATCATTTACAATGGAAGAAAACCTGTTTAGAGAAACTACTTTATTGAAAAAAAAAAAATGACTTTGGAATATTTGAAATACCTTGACCTATGATGTAATGTCCTCCAAGGAGACTGAGCTAGCAATTCTTCACTGGCAATCAAGTCACCAATCACCTTACTGAGTGTATGGGTAAGTAATAGCTCCACATTGACTGACTGCAATTAATAATACCCACAAGTCATAAACATCAGCAGAAACCCAAGAAATCCAATTCTGCTGCATTGTTTTCTACCTGTCAGAGGCTACAGCTGTATTTACACACTGCCTATATCAGAATCTTGGCGCCTGTAGGTTTTCCCTCTGTAAATTTGCTTTCAGGTGGCTAGGGTCATGGCAGTTCTGTACAATGGAGCTACAGGGGTCCTACGTGATCCACATACACTGGATTCCATTCTTCAGGACCTGAGATAAGGCAAGCGTAAATTTTGGAATGGAGAGTCACCACCCTGGATTAAAACCAAGCAGCCCAGGCAGTGCCTCCTTTTTAAAGCCCTGAATAGAGTTTTAATGACCCCACAGCAACAAACAAAAAAATTCAAGGGAAACTAAATTTACAAAGCTAAGAAAACAAAGAAAAATGCTATTAACAGACAATAGTGAGATTAATTCTGGGAAATTCCTGGAAGAAGGATCAGAAATCAAACATAGTTGCCTAAGAGACATTCAATGATATACAGAAAGAAACGAGATTTCCAAAAGAAAAGTATTTTTATAAATGAATAATTATTAAAACAGCAAAGAAAATATTTATTAATAACTATGTCAATATCACTAAAAAGTTCAAAGAACATAAGAACCAATTCCTATCATTAAGAATTTTATAATCTATCTTGGAGTAAAGGAAAGATTAGACAGTTTTATGGACTGAATGTTTGTGTTCCCCCCAAATTTAGATGTTGAAACCCTATCCCCTTCCATGTGACTGTATTAGGAAGTGGGGCCTTTGGGAGGTAATTAGGATTAGATGAGGTCCTGAGAGGGGAATCCTCATGAATGGGATTATGAGTCCTTGTGGGAGTCACGAAGTCAGCAGTCTGCACACTGGAAGCGGGCTCTCACCAGAGCCCAGCCATGCTGACAGTCTGATCTTGGAAATCCAGCCTCCAGAACTGTGAGAAATAAATTTATGTTGTTTAGAAGCCACTCAATCAGGGGCCGGCCCCATGGCTTAGCGGTTAAGTGCACGCACTCCGCTACTGGAGGCCCGGGTTCGGATCCCAGGCGTGCACCAACGCACCACTTCTCCAGCCATGCTGAGGCCGCGTCCCACATACAGCAACTAGAAGGATGTGCAACTATGACATACAACTATCTACTGGGGCTTTGGGGGGGGGGGAAGGAGGAGGATTGGCAACAGATGTTAGCTCAGAGCCGGTCTTCCTTAGCAAAAAAGAGGAGGATTAGCACAGATGTTAGCTCAGGGCTGATCTTCCTCACCAAAAAAAAAAAAAAAAAAAGCCACTCAAAGTATTTTTGTTATAGCAGCCTGAACTAAGACAGATAGATAGGCAGGCAGATGGAGATACTGATACAGATACATAGATAGACATACACATCTACTACTTCAATACCAAATAACATGAAAGGTAAATATTAACTAATACTAGAAGGCAATATTTTCCTAATGTCAAGTCTTGGGTATAAACAGAGAAAGACATTATTTAGAATCTTCCTGTAGACTAAGGCACTAGAGAAAGCTTCCTAAAAGTGAAAACTCAATTAGACCCTGAAGATAGGTCAGATTATCTTGAGCAAAAAAGGAGGGGAGATATTTCAGGCAGAGGGAATCAAAGTATGGGGGAAGCATACAAGGGCTACTTGGAGACAGCAAACACACCATCCTAGAAGAGTTTTTTTAAAAACAGGAGAAAGATATCACTTATCCTAATTACGCTCCTCAGAAAAGCCGTTTACAATCAACACATGCCTAGAACCATGGGCGAGGGAGAGACAGGTGTCTAAACAGAGTCTGCCAATCATCACCTGGGATTATGTCAGAAATGCCCATTTTTAGGCTCCCCTCAAACTTAAAAGGCACTCTGGGGTGAGACCCAGTAATGTGGGCTTAACTAGCCCTCCAGGTGACTCTGGTGTGGGCTCAAGTTTGAGAAGCACTCCTACCTTAATGATAAATCTGGACTGAAATATGCTGAAGTGAATCCTCTAAAAGATTCCCAAGAAACATTTTATATACTTAAGAGAAATACAGATGTATTTTATCCAATGCACAAAAAAAAATCAAGTTCTTAAAGTAGGAGAAAGTCCACATTATGACAAAAATCTCTTTTCCAGACTTGCTTCAATGACTTATTTTCCCCCCTCCCTTTTTGGCCTCTCAATGTTGGAGTGCTTTCCATGACATTTTAAAATTTGTATGAATAGGAAGCTGGCGAATTCACTCCTCGTGTGATTTATGACCAAAAATATCAAGCTCTTCATGTTTCCAGCATAGACATGCTGTGAATTGAGCAATGGCTATAACGTGGCTCATAATGTCACTTCTCTACAGAACCTCTATGGAAGAAGGATGACTGACTAAGCTGTTCGCCACTGACTGTGATATACACTTACTGAGAGAAATAACTAGAGATCTGGTTTTTGCTTTGAAACACACACACACACACGCCAAATTCCACCCCGAGAGCACCCAGGATTACAGATTCTAGGTTCCTATGTAACCATTGTCATTGCTGCTTGCAGTACTAAAGTGAAAAGAATATTTTTATTCTGGAAAAAGAATGGCAAAAATGACAAGCATGTTTGAGTAATATGTAATTTAAATCTATAATACACAGTCGTCAGCAAATAAATATACATAAGTGACAATCTTGGGGGAAAAAATCTCATCTGGAGAACGTTTCTACACTTTGCTTCACTTTGAGATTTGATTAGATTTTCAAAGTCTTCAGGTCACCCCAAAATTTTAGCATACCAAATTTCTCCCAGCCTCTTTTAATACTTAATAAGTTCATAATGATTTCATGTGAATCCAGCAGTAACTATAAAAAGCCAAGTAATGTGAGGAACACTTTCCAATTCCATTTAAAGTCCCAAGAATGCCCAGCCAGGGTGGGATGACATCATTATCTGTGATTTATTTTAAGCAACTTTGATTTTAAAAAAAGCTTTTTTTTAACTTTAAAGACAGGATACCCAATACTCTTGGGCTGACTTATAAATGTATTTTTGGATGTAATTTGATTGACTAATCAAGTAATGTCATGTAATTATTAATGGAGTTCTTTTTTTGCTTCTCTCAGCATTTGCTTGAAATATGATGCTCTTTTGATGCCCCACACACCACCAATCTGCATTTACTCCACAGTCTCAGTCAGCACAGAAAGACAAACCCTCATGTAGTCAAGCCAGGTCCATGGTATTTTGTTTGTATTGGTAATCTATCCTAATATACCTGAGCTGATCTACACACGCCTGGCACTAAAGCAAACTGAGAAGATGAAGTCAGGTATTTCCTCCATCAATTGTCAGTTATGCAGAGTGCTAGGGAGTAAATAGAGCAGAACACTAGCATAAAGCTCTCAAAACTTCATATAACTAAAATATCATTCTATAGAGTTTCAAGAGTCTATTGATCCTATTGAGATCACAATGCATGCATTCTCATATCTCTAAAAGTTTGCATAACTAGTGAGAAAACATCCTCAGTAGGACAATAACAAACTTCCTTCTGTGCAACCCAAAACTGCCATGGAATTGAACTTAAAACAGATATGAAATAGCATCCCATCCCTTCCATGCTAGGAACACAGAGACACTATTGAAGAAAGGCCTTTTTTATGGACCCTTCTCCCTTTGGAAGCCCCACAAATTATAGAGAACAAAGGTCCTTAGATCTAACGGCTTCAGTACCTACTGGCTACGTAAACTTCAAAATGAAGGTCACGGCCCTCCTTCCCTCAGCACCAAAAAGAAGCAGTTACTTACGCAGTGGATGTCCAGTCCCCAAAGCTGCCCCCATCTGCGAGAAGGTGGTTTTTGTCTGGTCCAGGAGGCCCGGGGATGGCTACAGTCATGGGAGATGGGGAGGGGAGTGAGTCTAGACTGCTAGGAGGGGTGTCCTCCTTAGGAGGGTTAGGACTGTCACCTAGAGAGGGAAAAAAAAACATCAACTTTCAAACACTCAGAAGAGAATAAACAATACCACTAATAATTATATGGCATCACTTGATTGGTCAATCCAATTATATCCAAAATTACATTTACCACTCAGCCTTAGAGTTTTTGGGTGTCCTGTCTTTAAAGTTTTTATTTTTGGGGTTTTTTTTAACCAAAGATGCTTAAAATAAATCATAGATAACACACAGTGAGGAGTGTTTACCCCACAAGAAAATACAATAATCAAAATCAGATCAAATGGAAGATGAAAGCTTTAATGGCGGCCATAATGACTTGCTAACCTAGGAGGAGCACAGTTACAAATCAACGATAGCCTCAAGAATAATTCAGAGCAGTGCACCAGCCCTGCGGGGTCCAACCTCTCACTCTCTAGTCACCAGATGGTTCTTTAAGCACTACTTAGTGCATAATAAATTAAACAACTCTAAAGGGACCTGGTCTTCTGACCTGGTGTCTTGGGTTACGATTTAATAGCTCAACTTATTAAAATCCCGGACACAGAGAAACTTCCATTTCCCTGTGATCATTAGAGAGGATGTTATACAAGAATCAGGCCCCTGCAGTGACTGCAGAGGATGACTTTAAACAAAAACTAAAACGTATTTCTTAAATGGGTTGCGTGATGTATTCATTCACAGAGGACCATTCTAGGAGATACGTTTAGTATCATTTGTACACACTATGGGCTCAGGTGGAAAACACAGAAGACGGAAAAGAGCGCTCATCAGAGCAGTTGTTTCCCTCATCTGGTCTTCTTGCTATCACAGTACTCTCAGCTACCATAAATGCACCTGTACAGCACCCATCAGAGCTTGGACTCCTCAGCCAAATGCATAGTCCCCATTAATATTAGCTAATCCGGGATGCCTTGCAGAGGCAGCACGTTCTATTAAGATGACACTGACTTGGCCTTGATTTTATAAGTGGTGGGTCACAATAGTTGGTCAACAAACAGCCATGGAAGCAGACGACACACGACATGGAGGCCCATACCCTCAGCCACAAACAGCTTCTAGCTGATTAAATGATATTTCCTCAGTCCTAGGTCCTAGAAATACAGTATGTATGAATGCTGGGAACAGCAAGGAACTTGCTCTTAGCAAACCATCCTAGATGGATTTCAACTCTACTAATAATGAAGCGCAAGAGAAATTCTGGGCTCTGAGTAAGCTAGATCCCAAGATGCTAATCTTGAAAATTGATTGTAGGAAAAAATTCTTATTTAACGCTGACCCAGCTTACAACTAAGCCTAAGAGAGAGAATCTTAGAAATGAAGATCTAGAAAAGCTGAATTCAGGGAAGTAGGAGTTAGAGATGGTGGTGATGGCTGGAAGAAGGAATTCCTTATGGGGGCAGTTAGGGAAAGACATCTGGATGATTCTGTGCAGAAGGTTCTGGTAAGGTAGAGTTTTCCGAGCTTTTTCTTTCATAACGCGTTGTTGGGGAGGGTGGGAGCCATGGCACGGTACGAGACGAATGTGGGCAGGCCTTCTCCCTGTTAAGTCTCCCTATGAAGCCTTGCTCTGTCCCCATTCACAAATGTACAGTCTAGAATACGGTATGATTGTTTTTTCAGTGGAGTCACTTTTCCTACAGCCCTTCACCACAAAAGTTGTAGCTAATTAGAGTAGTTCAGACCTGAAAAGAAGAGCCAATTTTCAGGCAAATGAACCAAAACCCACGGACAGACCACTATGATTTCCTTCCGATTTATTTTCATTCTGGGACACAGTCCACTTTGAAATAAAGGCTACTTCTTTCCCTGTGCCTGGATAGCTCAAGTCCATTCAGTTCTTTTCTGCAAACAAGTCTGAGAACAAGGGGCTGGAGCCCCAGCTTTCCCAGGCTTTCTTGTTCCTCCGTCATCATGAGCAATGACTCCCTTCAAAATTAAAGCAAGTCTCAAATGTAACCCCAGCACAGAATCTAAAGTCAACTCCTAAACATTTACCTGCACGATAGCTGCCAATTCAGGGCTTGACCAGAAGTAGCAAAATATGATCAGTTCTGAAGCAGAACAGGATAACCTCCACAGTGAGTCAGATACAAGCAGCTTCCTGGCTTCAGGAGCCTGGTTCCTGGCCCTCTGCTCTCTGGGCCTCATTCCCTGTCTCCAGGGCAGGGCATGACATAACAAAAGCAGCAAATGAAAGTCTGGGACCAGCTATTCCCTGACTCATTCCTACAAGGAGAAACTGTCAATGAGAAGCAACTTTGGGGAAGTACAGTGTAAGGGTCTCATGTTACTTTCAAAAGATGCCTGAAATGTTTTTACAACCAGATACACTAGCTCACCAACACTGCCTCACATCCTTTTCCCAAGCAGACTGACACAGCACAAATTATCCTTCAACGTATTACATCACATTCTATTCAGAGAATTTCTCTCTTCCTTCCTGCCAAACAGTAGCAACCTGAACCCTCAAGCGAAAAGAATATTGGTAGAAGGGGATATGTTTACACAAACTGATCAAAGGAAGAGATACCTCACCCTACTTTCTATGTGCACAAAATTCCTTTCTCCTTCACTGTTCAGGAATGAGCTTATCTACATGAGAATCACTGAATTCAAGGAAACACTAATATCAAGTACATAAACATTAAATACTTATAACCATTTCTTAAACTTTAGTTCACCAAAATCAAGTTAATACTTTTTAACTATTATGAAGATAATAAAATCTTTTTTAAAAAAATTCTATGTTCAACGACTTCTGGCATAAAGATTTTATATCCTATGAAACTAATTTGTACTTGAGAATTAAAGTCAGATACTCTCATCGTTTTTCACCCTTCACTTCTTCTGAGTGTCACATGACTTCTTTCCTTGGGTGTTACCTTTTAACAGGCATCTACAGACAGACAAATCACCTGTGAGGAACACGGTTGTTCTGGTAAGTGAACAAAAACGGTGCTGAAGGACTTTCATTATGAACAGACTCCAAGACAAGAAACTCACTAGAAATAGAACTACCACCATCTGGAAGAGAAAATGGCTTCCTCACAACATCCGGCTTAATTCCCACCTTCTCCACAAATCACTTGCCAACCACCTTTTCTGCCTTGTCTCTCCTTCTCACAACTATAAGCAGCAATCAAGTTAGCATTTCACTGTCATCTAATGGTTTCAGGACTTGGTTTTAGGTCCCCATTTCCATTATGCATTTTTTGAGGATGGAGACTGTGTCTCAGTCTTGGTAATCCTTCGAGATTACAATGTAGTGCCAGGCAAATCAGGAGACTTCAGCAAATACTGACTGTGGACTCACTGCCACAGGAAATATCATGAATATGGAAAGCCAATGCCTCCAGGAATTAAGAAGGGGAAAAAAGTCTACAAACTTTAAAGTATTGTTACAATATCTACACACAGCTTCCGATCATCACCCTCTCCCCATTCAAGCCATAAACATCTCTCACCCTCTTTATGCAATCAACAAGCGTTTACTGAGCTTCTACTTATGTACAAGGCACATCACGGCTGCGGAGTTACAAAGGTGAAGATCCAGTCCGTAACCCGAAGGTGCTCCCAGTATAGTGCCAAGACAGTCAGGTAAAGACAAACACAGCAGAAGGTGGTGTAAGCTACACTATGACTGTATCAAGGAGCTTTGAGACTCAGAGAAGGAATTTCCAAACCTGCCAGTGGTTGGGGGTGAAAGATATGGGAGTCAGGCAACAGGAATAGGAAGAAATGATTGCCAGACTTTCAATGAAAGAATCCCTAGCAGAGAAAATATCATAGAAACAAGAGAGAATGTGGCACTTTTCAGAGCCATGGGTAGCTGGATTTGGCTGGACAGTAGGGTCAAAAGCAGAAAGTAGGAGTATGAAGTAGGGTGAAGAGCTTTGAATATAACACTAAAGTATCTGAATTTGTTCTCAGGCATTGGGAAGTTATTGCATGGATTAAGTAGGGAAGTGATATGATCCAGATAATGGATTCAAGAGATCTTCCAGTATTAAAGTCATTAGAACTCTGTGAATAAAAGTAAAGGGTGAGAGAGGAACCTAAGATGGCCCTCAAGTTCTTGGCTTAGGTAACTGGGTGAATGGTAGATTTATTCATTGGAATAATGAATAAAAAGCAAGGAACAAATTGGGTGTGGGAGATAAAAAAACTAGTTGTAGACATCTTGGGCTTGAGACGTCAATAAAAAAATTCAGGTGAGAATAGCCAGAGGAGAGTTGGTTATACAATTCCAGAGCTCAGGAGAGAGGTCTGGGACAGTTTTTTTTATTTGAGATTCATGTAGGTAGAACTGAAGTCGTGGCATTGGATGGCAAGAACAAAGGAGAAGATGTACAAATGTAAAAGAACCTTGGAGGAATTTGAGATGTAAGGAGCAGACTTCTCCTTAAGCAATATTGTTGTTGGTGGTGGTGGTGACTGTTGCTGTTATTATTATGTTAAATACAGAGAAGTGTTATTTTGCAAATATTTAAGATTCCCCCCACAGATATAAATTCTCATAAAAATTGGGCAAAAAAAGTATGCAAGAGGACATACCTTTCATGACAGCTACTGGATTTCACTAGTTAGTCTGATTTCTTTATGACCTTGAGTACATGAACAAGTGTTTTATTTTCATGATAAACTAAAACAATCTTCAAAGACTGGCAGAAAATTAAAGCAAGACAACAGAACAAGAACTTGATAATTCTACCATATCTAACAATTCAGAGGATGCTCGTCTCCTTAATTTTAATTTACTGATAAGTTTTTACTCTAGTAAGTTGAACTTTCTTGTTCTGATGATGAGGTATTCTCTCCATTCATCTTCTGGTCATTTCACTTAAGTAGAACTGCTTTCACATTGATGGAGGGAACAAGGCTTTGAGTTTTCCCTCCCATTTCACTCATTTCTTCTTTGTCTTCCTCTCAAATGTATTTCCTAACAGTTAAGAAGTCAGAGGTACTTCCCTTTGAATCCTCTACCTGCTGTCTTCCAATTAGTCTAAAACGTTTGAGTATGGAATGAAGCCACCGAAGTATTCTGTTATTCCTCAGAAATGGATTGTCTCTACAGCAGCAAGAAAATTCCATGTTCCCTTCTCTTAAACATCCTGGCTTATGTATTAGCAGAAGTGAGGAAGAAAAGGAAAAGGGGACAGAAAAGAGAAAAGCAAAAAAAGAAAAGATCTAATTTATTAGTTGAACTTAATTCTTGCAAACTTCACAGTTATGCATTTGGTTAACTGGAAGACAACTACAGACTACTACTATGGTTCCACTAGCACACAAATACACTTCCTGTCAGGTCAGAACCATCTTAGATGCTTCTAAATATCAAACAGTTCATCACTAGCATCAAAGAAAGATTTATTGAGAACAAAGTAATTGCACTTATAACAACACAGTAACATTTTTACAGTAAAAGCCAGTCAGGAAATTTCCAGTCAAGATGGCAATGAAATTTTAAGTGGAAACCCACCTTTCCTCCCACGTATGCTCAATAACAACCAAAAAAAACATGATAAAATAACTTTTTAAAAGAAAATTAAAACATATTACTGCACTCAAAAACTTGTTACACATCTCTGTGAAACAGAAACAGAAAGGAAACATTCAGATTCAGAAGTCAGCTGGAGCACAAGCCAAAGGCCCACTGGCTCCAGGAACTATCGAAACCAGCGGAACCAGCCAGACATTTAAATCCTGTGGTGTCCTTAGGTCAAAACACCTACAATGCACCAGGCATGGGGCACGGGGTGCTAGAACCAGGCTCTGCCTGTGGAACTAGGGGTTGACAGACGCTCTTCACACTAAATGGAGGCCAAAAATCTATGACCAAGGTCCACACTTACCTGGGGAACTGGATTTGACATGCCTACCCCTTCCATGCCCAGGATGAGAGTTAAGTGCCGGAATAAGATCTGGTTCTGAACCAAAGCACCTAGGTGAACTTGGTGGAGGCAAGAGCAGGAGTGGAAATAGAAAAAAGAAAGAAAGAAGAGAAGGAGGCTCCAACGCATCATAACCATCCATGCACACACACACACAAAATCCTCCTTCACAGTGGACTTGTAAACTACAATTTCCAACAACACAAAGAAAACTAAGACAGCAAACTCAAAAAAATTAAAAAACTCAGAGATTTGGAGATTTGTAATGTGTAGAACAGAAGTGAAATTGCCAACACCCAGGTCCCAAAGGAAGAAATAAACTGAGAGGAAGAAATGTTCAAAGAAATAATGACCAATTCCTCAAAATTAAAGGAACTTTGATGACCTCAATCCAAAGGACTCAGAGTGTCAAACAGGGAAATAAAGAAAATACTGCACATAAGATACATTATTGCAAAATTTAAGAATATCAAATACAGGAGAAAAGTCAAGATGGCGGCGTAAGCAGACTATGAACTCACCTCCTCCCGTGGACACAGCCAATTTACAACTACTCATGGAAAAATTTCCCCTTGAGACAGAACTGAAAACTGGATTAGAGGAACTCCTGCAAAAAAGGACAATACTAATTGAGGTGGAAGAGGCAGAAATTCCCTTCTGGAGAGGAAAAACACCGCCTTCACAAGCCGCAGCCTCACGGCCACCCGGAAGCAGCCCACAGGTCTGCAGCCTCCCTGGAGGCGCGGGGCCCTGAGCTGGGAGCGCCCCCGCTGTGGGCATTTTGTGGACCCAGCACAATCAAGACGAGTGGCATAATATCTGCCTTTGCCTGCTACTAAAACATTGGGGAGCACCCCCAGAAAAGCTGGTTCACAAAGAAATTAAAACCGGCTCTTAAAGGGCCCACTCACCCGTTTCAGACAGCAACCTAAAATCACCAGAAAGAAAGGTGCACAGTGCTGTGGTGAAAAGAGACTCACCTGATAGGCCCTGAGTGCATCTCGGTGAGGGGTGAGACCTCTCCAGGGACTGGGACATTGGCGGCGACCATTGTTGTGGCCTGGTGTGGGCGTGCTGACACAGACGCCATTGGAGTTCTCCCTGGGGCCTGCTAGCCCAGGTCTGCCCCACCCACTAGAGCACCAATTTAATCCAGCTCAGCCAGGGCAGGCAGCCCACCCTAGAGACTGGCCCCACCCAACAACAAGCCCTCAGGCAACTTGTGGGCCTGCACAGATCAGTGACTGGATTCTCTGCAGCCTGGCAACTGAGCCGACTTCAGTGGGGCAGGGCGTGCACAAGGAGCGGGTGGAGAGTGTGGGGTGGTGGTGGAGTGTGTGGGGCTCCCGCCGTGGAGAAACTGGGTCCACTTCGGGGCACACACATGGGGCAGGACTGTGTTGACTGTGAGTGCAGACCTGTGGGCAGCAGGGCTTGTCAGCTGCAGAAGACTTGTGCTTCTCAAAGACCCACATAGGGGGTTTGCCCCACCTTCCAAAGCCTGAAACAATTGGGTGCTCCCGTGCCTGAGGCCAGCCCCACACAGCTGCAATCCTCAGAGAGCTGACAAGAGACCTAAAGGCTGGAGGCTTATAGAAATTGTAAACCCTTGAGCCTAACAACCTGCCACGCTGGGGGCCTACTCACTTAAAAGAAATACTGCAACACAAACGTGGTATTAGAACGTGCAACCAACTGTGCTGGGGCTCCCAACACCTGATAAAGAGACTGAAGGGACCACAACAACTACAAGCAGCTGAGCATTACAACAGCTGGCCAGGAGCACAACTCGGCCTCCATGGGCACCTAGAGGGAGAGCAAACAGGCCACAACAGAAGGACACAAGTAGCCCACATAGGGGTCACCCCTGGAACATTGAGAACTGAGGGAAGCACACTGCAGGCCTGCTAAGCCATCACTTATATAAGGTCACCTATCCAAGAGCAGGAGACGGAGCTGGCCTACCTAATACGTAGACACAAGCACAGAGAAAGAGGCAAAATGAGGAGGCAAAGAAATACATTCCAAGTAAGGGAACAGGACAAAAGCCCAGAAAAGGAACTAAGTGAAACAGAAATGAGCAACCTGCCCAACAGAGAGTACAAACAAAGAGCTTAAGGATGCTCACTGATCTGGGGAGAAGAATAGATGAACTCAGTGAGAATGTCAACAAAGAAATGAAAGATATAAAAAAGAACCAATCAGAAATGAAGAATACAATACTGGAAATGAAAAATTCAAGAGAGGGACTCAAAAGCAGAGTAGAGGATACAGAAGAACGGATCTGTGAGCTGGACGAAAGACAGAAGAAATTACCCAAGCTGAAGAGGTAAAAGAGAAAAGAATTAAAAAGAGTGAGGACAGTCTAAGGGACCTCTGGGAGAACATCAAGCACACTAACATCCATGTTATAGGTGTCCCAGAAGGAGAAGAGCGAGACAAAGGGGCAGAGAATCTATTTCAAGAAATAACAGATGAAAACTTCCCTAACCTAAGGAAGGAAACAGACATCCAGGTACAGAAAGCACAGAGAGCCTCAAACAAGATAAACCCAAAGAGGCCCACACCAAAATACATCATAATCAAAATGTCCAGAATTAAAGATAAAGAGAGAATCCTAAAAGCCGCAAGAGAATGTCAAGTTACATACAAAGGAAACCCCATAAGGCTATCAGCTGACTTCTCAGCAGAAACCTTACAGGCTAGAAGAGAGTGGCATGATATATTTAAAGCGCTAAAAGGAAAAAACTTACAGCCAAGAATATTCTACCCGGCAAGGTTATCATTCAAAATGGAAGGAGAGATCAAAAATTTCCCAGACAAGCAAAAATTAAAGGAGTTTGTCACCAAGAAACCAGTGCTACAAGAAATGTTAAAGGGACTGATTTAAGGGGAAAAGAGAAGACCACAAATAGGAAAAATTATCTATTTCCATGATAAGAGGGTAATGGATACAAATGCCAAAAAAGAGGTTAGATATGATATCAAAAACATAAAATGAGGGAGGAGGGGAATTAAAGAGTAGAGCTTTCAGACAGAGGTCAAACTAAAGTGACCATCAATTCTGTATAGAAGGAGAAAGGAACAGAGAAGGGCTACTAAAACACTGAGGAAAAAAAAGGTTAAAAAATGGCACTAAGTACATACTTATCAATAGCTACTTTAAACGTCAATGGACTAAATGCTCCAATTAAAAGGCATAGGGTGGCTGATTGGATAAAACAACAAGACCCATACATATGCTGCATACAAGAAACACACTTCAGACCTAAAGACACTCACAAACTGAAAATGAAGGGATGGAAAAAGATACTCCACGCAAATGGCAATGAAAAGAAAGCTGGGGTAGCAGTACTCATATCAGACAAAATAGACTTTAAAACAAAAACTGTAAAACGAGACAAAGAAGGGCATTACATAATGATCAAGGGAACAATCCAACAAGAGGATATAACACTTGTAAATATCTACGCACCCAATGTAGGTGCACCTAAATATATAAAGCAGTTATTAACAGACATAAAAACAGAAATAGTAACACAATAATAGTAGGGGACTTTAACACTCCACTTACAACAACGGATAGATCATCCAAACAGAAGATCAATAAGGAAACACTGGCCTTAAATGACACACTAGAACAGATGGACTTAGTAGATACATACAGAGCATTCCATCCAAAAACTGAAGAATACACGTTCTTTTCAAATGCACATGGAACGTTCTCCAGGATTGATCACATATTAGGCCACAAAACAAGTCTCCATAAATTTAAGAAGATTGAAATAATACCAAGCATCTTTTCTGACCACAACTGTATGAAACTAGAAATCAACTATAGGAAGAAAATCAGAAAAGCCACAAATACGTGGAGATTAAACAAAATGCTACTGAACGACGACTGGGTTAATGAAGAAATCAAAGAAGAAATCAAAAAATACCTGGAGACAAATAAAAATGAAAATACGACAGGCCAGAATTTATGGGATACAGCAAAAGTGGTTCTAAGAGGGAAGTTTACAAAAATACAGGCCTATCTCAACAAACAAGAAAAATCTCAAATAAACAATCTAACAATGCACCTAAAGGAACTGGAAAGAGAAGAACAAACAAAGCCCAAAATCAGTAGAAGAAGGGAAATAATAAAAGAGCAGAAATAAATGAAATAGAGACTAAACAAACAATAGAAAAAATTAATAAAACCAAGAGCTGGTTCTTTGAAAAGATCAACAAAATTGACAAACCTTTAGCTAGACTCACCAAGAAAAAAAGAGAGAACGTACAAATAAGTAAAAGCAGAAATGAAAGAGGAGAAATTACAACAGACACCTCAGAAATACAAAAGATTATAAGAGAATACTATGAAAAACTATATGCCAACCAATTCGACAATCTGGAAGAAATGGATAAATTCTTGGAATGATACAACCTTCCAAAACTGGATCAAGAAGAAGTAGAGAATTTGAATAGACCAATCACCAGTAAGGAGATCGAAACAGTAATCACAAACCTCCCCCAAAATAAAAGTCCAGGACCAGACGGCTTCCCTGGTGAATTCTACCAAACATTCAAAGAAGACTTGATACCTATCCTTCCAAAACTCTTTCAAAAAATTGAGGAAGGGGGGAAGCTCCCTAACTCATTCTATGAAGCCAACATTACCCTGATACCAAAACCATACAAGGACAACAAAAAAAAAGAAAATTACAGGCCAATATCACTGATGAACATCGATGCAAAAATCCCCAACAAAATACTAGCAAATCGCATACAACAATACGCTAAAAAGATTATACACCATGATCAAGTGGGATTTACTCCAGGTATGCAGGGATGGTTCAACATTTGCAAATCAATCAACGTAATATACCACATTAATAAAATGAATAAAAATCATATGATCATCTCAATAGATGCAGAGAAAGCTTTTGACAAGATACAGCATCCATTTATGATAAAAACTCTGAATAAAATGGGGATAGAAGGAAAGTACCTCAACATAATAAAGGCCATATATGACAAACCCACAGCTAATATCATCCTTAATGGTGAAAAACTGAAACCTATCCCTCTAAGAACAGCAACCAGACAAGGATGCCCACTGTCACCACTCCTATTTAACATAGTACTGGAAGTCCTAGCCAGAGCAATCAGGCAAGAGAAAGAAATAAAAGGGATCCAAATTGGAAAGGAAGAAGTGAAACTCTCCCTATTTGCAGATGACATGATTTTATATATAGAAAACCCTAAAGAATCCACCAGAAAACTTTTAGAAGTAATAAACGAACATGGTAAAGTTGCAGGATACAAAATCAACATACAAAAATCAGTTGCACTTCTATACACTAACAACGAAGCAGCAGAAAGAGAAATTAAGAATACCATCCCATTTACAATTGCAACAAAAAGAATAAAATACCTAGGAATAAACTTAACCAAAGAGGTGAAAGATCTGTACACAGAAAACTATAAAACATTGCTGAAAGATATTGAAGAAGACACACAGAAATGGAAAGATATTCCGTGCTCTTGGATTGGAAGAATTAACATAGTTAAGATGTCCATACTTCCTAAAGCAATCTATAGATTCGATGCAATCCCTATCAAAGTTCCAACAACATTTTTCACAGAAATAGAACAAAGAATCCTAAAATTTATATGGAACAACAAAAGACCCCGAATAGCTAAAGGAATCCTGAGAAAAAAGAACAAAGCTGGAGGTATCACACTCCCGGATTTCAAAATATACTACAAAGCTATAGTAACCCAAACCACATGGCACTGGCACAAAAACAGACACACAGATCAATGGAATAGAATCAAAAGTCCAGAAATAAACCCACACATCTGTGGACAGCTAATCTTTGACAAAGGAGCCAAGAACATACAATGGAGAAAAGAAAGTGTCTTCAACAAATGGTGTTGGGAAAACTGGATAGCCACATGCCAAAAAA
Source organism: Ceratotherium simum simum (assembly GCF_057802395.1). Taxonomy (NCBI): domain Eukaryota; kingdom Metazoa; phylum Chordata; class Mammalia; order Perissodactyla; family Rhinocerotidae; genus Ceratotherium; species Ceratotherium simum. Next base: position 37,470,788 of record NC_141911.1, read on the forward strand.
AAGGAAGTAGACCCTTACCTTACACCATACACAAAAATTAACTCCAATTTTTGGAGTTCTGGATTAAAGACTTGAATGTAAGACCTGAAACTATGAAACTTCTAGAAGAAAACATAGGCAGTACGCTCTTCGACATCGGTCTTAGCAACATATTTTCAAGCACCATGTCTGACCGGGCAAGAGAAACAACAGAAAAAATAAACAAATGGGACTACATCAAACTAAAAAGCTTCTGCACAGCAAAGGAAACCATCAACAAAACGAAAAGACAACCTAACAATTGGGAGAAGATATTTGCAAACCATACTTCTGATAAGGGCTTAATCTCCAAAATATATAAAGAACTCATGCATCTCAACAACAAAAAAACTACCAACCCAATTAAAAAATGGGCAAAAGACCTGAACAGACATTTCTCCAAAGAAGATATACAGATGGCCAATAGGCACATGAAAAGATGTTCAACATCATTAACCATCAGGGAAATGCAAATCAAAACTACAATGAGATATCACCTCACGCCCGTCAGAATGGCTATAATTAACAAGACAGGAAACAACATGTGTTGGAGAGGTTGTGGAGAGAAGGGAACTCTCATACACTGCTGGTGGAAGTGCAAACTGGTGCAGCCACTATGGAAAACAGTATGGAGATTCCTCAAAAAAATCAAGGATAGAACTACCATATGATCCAGCTATTCCACTGCTGGGTATCTATCCAAAGAACTTGAAAACACCAATGCATAAAGATACATGCACCCCTGTGTTCATTGCAGTGTTATTCACAATAGCCGAGACTTGGAAGCAACCTTAGTGCCCATCAAGGGACGAATGGATAAAGAAGATGTGGTATATATACACAATGGAATACTACTCAGCCATAAGAAACGATGAAATCCAGCCATTTGTGACAACATGGATGGACACTGAGGGTATTATGCAAAGTGAAATAAGTCAGAGGAAGAACGTCAAATACCGTATGATTTCCTTCATTAAGTAGTAGATAATAACAACAATAAACAAACACACAGAGACAGAGATTGGATTGGTGGTTACCAGAGGGGAAGGGGGGAGGGAGGAGGGTGAAAGGGATAATTCAGCACATGTGTGTGTTGATGGGTTGTAATTAGTATTTGGGTGGTGAACATGATGTAATCTATGAGGAAATAGAAGTATAATGATGTACATCTGAAATTTATACAACGTTATAAACCAGTTACTGCAATAAAAAATTAAAAAAAAAAATAAAAAGAATATCAAATACAAAGAAAATAACAAAAAGCATCTGATAAAGAGCTGATAACATAAGAAAAAGAACTAGGTTGACATCAGAGTTCTCAACAGTAACACTGAATACACAATATTGAAGTAAAATGTTTAAAGTATTAAAGAATTTTGAGCACAGAACTATATATTCAAACTACCAAACTGCCATTCAAACGTGAAGCCATAATAAACATATTAGACATAAAAATACCCAAGGTTTGCCACACAAAGAACTACACTGATAACACTCTTAAATAAATTTTTCAAATATTTAAATAGAAGTAGTAGTATGAGATGTTCAATGAACTCAATAATGTCTATTGTCTTCTAAAGTCTAGGACAAAAGGGAAAAATATAACCAAAACGATTAAGAACCAAAATTTTGGAAAATATCAACATGGTGGGGGTAGGTAGCCCAGAGAGAGATGAGAGTCTGTTAAATCATTTGTCTTATTGGGGTGAGAGAGAAACAGGGATAATGAAGTTTAAGAAATCATGGGGCCGGCCCATGGTGGCATAGTAGTTAAGTGGCATAGTGGTTAAGTACACACGCTCTGCTTTGGCGGCTCAGGGTTCACAGGTTCGGATCCTGGGGATGTTAGCCTACGGCCAATCTTCCTCAGGAAAAAGAGGAGGATTGGCAACAGACGTTAGCTCAGGGCTGATCTTCCTCACCGCTCCCCCCCACAAAAAAGACATCAATAGATAAATGAGATTATGTCTCAAGGACAACTACCTTAGAAACAAAACAGAACACATATCTTGGAAACGGGAATATTTGTTTTGAAGAGAAAGCAGGAAAGAAAAAATGTATCAAAATTTATTGAATAAAAACTATAAAATGACAGAAATTCTAACATAATAGTAATTACAATATACATAAATGAATTAAACTCACCAATTAAAAGGCAGTGACTCTCCAAATGTATTTTTTAAATCCAACATTATGTTGACTATAAGAAACATGCTTAAAACTAAATACAAAGAAAGGCTGAAAAATAAAAAAATAAAGACGATATACTTGGCAAATAACCAAAAGAAAGATAATGATTTTAATAAACTACATGAGAGACACAGAAAGTCATATTACAATGATAAAGGGATAAGATGATTGAACAAGATGATAAGCACCTACTGTTGGGCCTCAAGCAACAAATAAAACTGTAATGAAAAATAGAAAAACCAAAATTGCAATTGGAGATTTTAACACACTCCTCTCAGATACTGCTCTCGGGTTCGTAAAAAAAAAAAAAAAAAAAAAATAGAGATATCTGTAATCAACAATACAAAGCTGATCTGTTTTACACATACACACACATAACATCTTGCAATAAACACAGGATACATATTCTTTAAGAACATATAGAATATTTTTGAAAGAAGACTACAGTCTTAACAAATTCCAAATGAAAAATATTATATATACTTTCTTCTCAGACCAAAATTGCAAACTATTTAGAATGTCATTAAGAAAAGGACAGATTTTACAATTTCCGTATGCTAGTAAACTAAATTTGGCTAAAATGAAAATCATAATGGAAATTAAGAAAGATTTAGAACTCAATGATAAAAATATTTCATATCAAAATTTGTGAAACACAGAAAAATAATATCAAAGAGAACTTTAGAACTCTAAAATATTTATTAGGAAAAACAGAAGGTTCAGAACATTTTATGTCATATTTAAATAGACACTTTTCCTAAATATTGAGAGTCAAAGGAGAGTTATCGTGACTGTTTAAATATTCAAATTAAATTCAGTCATAGTGAACTCTCAATAACACTAGAATTTACTGAAATATATTTGATGACTTTTCTTATTTTACTGTACTCACTTGACAGGGATTACTTGTATACTATAATTAACATACATAGGCTATTCCATAAAGTCAAAAGCTAATATTCTTAACTATTATTTATTTATTGTTATGTAAGACTTTCCGGGGGAAAAAAAATCCAAAATCACAGTGGACATCGATGAGAAAATGTGATTTGACATGTAAAGACTCACCCTAAGTACAGAGAAATAAATATCAAGGCTAAGCATGATCTATTTAACTTTCGAGGGTGGCTTCAACCACAATTAGATGGACTTTTTTACCAGCAGGGGGAGAACAAAGCTTCTGTGGTTAACATCCACCCCTGGCCCCTCTCCCCTTGCGCCTGGATTCATTCTTTTGTCATTCTGCATTATAATTATTCTCCTGTCATTTTGCATTTTCTATCTTGTAAACAGGGCTGCCCAATAATTTCTTGTTTAAAGTATTTCAACTTCTTTGCCCATTTGGTGTGTCTGCTCTAATGATGCTGTGCCCAAGGAAGCCTCCAGCATGAAAAATTTAGGCTTAATATCTGAAGCTGCAGAGGACTCAGAACCGGGATAAGAGAGAAAGGATATCCTCAAGGACAAACATTTCTGGGTGAAAGTCACAGTAACAGACAGACCAACAGCTCCGGGAATGAAGTTGATGGGAAAAGGCGGAACCTGGGAGGGGATTATGAAATGCTGCAGGAGGAGGAGAGTTTTGTTTGTTTTGTTAACTTACATAAGCCTGTTCAAAACATAACCTTTGAACCAAGCAGGAAATATTCCTGCTGCCCTAGTTTTCACCATGTGACAGATATTATTATACCAATAAAATCTCCTTCTAGCCATACTAGTCTTTCTTCCTAATGTTACCCAGGACTTATCCTGAAAAGGAGAGGGGTGCCTAGTATCAAGAAAAGTACTCCCAAACTCATTTCATATTTATTCTAACATAATCTCTACTTGCTAAAATAAAGTCTGAGTTGCTCTATTTTACCTGTCAAGAACTAGTTTCTAATACCTCAGTGAGCCAGTCCTGGTGGTCTAGTGGTTAAGATTCGGCGCTCTCAGTGCCACAGCCCAGGTTTGTTTCCCGGTCAGGGAACCATGTCACCAGTATGTCGGATGTCATACTATGGTGGCTGCTTGTTACTGTGATGCTGAAAGCTATGCCACCGCTATTTCAAATACCAGCAGGGTCACCCATGGTGGACAGGTTTCAGCAGAGCTTCCAGATTAAGAAGACTAGGAAGAAGAACCTGGCCACCCACTTCCTAAAAAATTGGCCAAGGAAACCCTATAAATACAGTGGAGCATTGTCTGATATAGCATCAGAAAGTGAGAGGATGGCACAAAAAGACCAGGCAAGGCTCCTCTCTGCTGTACACAGGGTCGCTAAGAGTCGGAATCAACTCAACGGCACTAACAACAATACTGCACTGACTAGTGTAAATTAGAATAAGCCAAAACTTATGTTTTCCCTCCCCCTGGTTCAATACGCTATTGGACTTGACATTGTAAATAAAACCTAACGCTAAACAACAAATACGGAAGAGACTTGTATAAATAAACTAAATCTGTCTAGGAGCTGGTGAGAAGCTTCAGATATATGAAACAGTAGAAAGAAAACATTTCTCCACCAATTTTCAGAAAGCCAACATAACAGGTGGGATGGGGGCCAACAATGGAATTTTAAGGCTGACAGAGATAAAAAGATAGAGCTACCGTTCATTCGTTAATGATCTCGTGCATGGCAAGAGTAGTATGCATTAAGAGGTGCTGTTCCCTGAAATGTGGTTAACATAGGCCAAAGTATACTACTTGACTCATAAGATAGGAGACATCATAGAACTGTCACACTGGATCAGAACAATGACTCATGTACTACGGAATTTACTTTTAACAAGGACATCCAAGGACACTCGAGTTGTCTGTGGCCTCACCCTCCCCACCCAAGTACTGAAAGTACATCATAATGTCTACCTGCTTTCAAATTACTGGGTGAAATTGTTGTAGACAGTGAAACTCCAAAGGGAGGATTACAGTTTTGTCCAGTATTTTGTTTTTGCATCTTGTCCTTAGCACCAACATTCCCATAATTACTGAGTTACAGACGCCAGGGTGGCCAGATACCTAATTTTACTGCAATACTGAGGAAAATGGAAAAGGCCATACCAAAACAACACAGAACAGCAGTCTGTCATACCTAGCTGTTTATCTAAGACTGGTAGTAGATACCCAAGTAGCCCATTCCTTGGTTGTTGAAGAAAAGTGAACAGGCTTATTTCTTCACAACCTACACAGACGCTTGGCTGGGCCAGAACCTCATGGGGTTCTATGACCTTCTCTAACTAGAAGCTGCAGTGTACAAATGGAATGATTGGTGCATAGCAGAGCAGTCTGTGAGCAGCATAGCTGAGAAGGGTCATGGCCAGATCCAAAACCCAATTAACATCAAACCAGTCAAAAAAAATCTGGCTCTCCCTTCACATCTTTCCATATGCTAATCTACTTCAACTAAAATGGCCAAAGAACTACAGTAACTTGCTTTACAAGGCACTATCAATAGTGGCATTAAACAAGTAAGATCTACACAAAGAAAAAGCCCAAGGCAAGACAAAAATGAAAGGTGATATATTTTTCAGGCCAGATATTTATTCTTATCCTCCTCAAAACATAGGCCAAAAGAATTACATCGTGTCTTATACATTAGTTTTCCTTAACTAGAAAAGTACACAGGCGCACACACACGCTTCCTTTCTTAAACAAATTAGAATAATAAAGATAGGTTAGGGAACTCCAAGTTTGACTTTAAAATTGAATTTTTAAAATTGCTAATGAAATTGGGTATCTTTCTTTAAAAAGCAAATCCAACCCTGCCATTCAAAGGGAATTCTTCTTTATGGTCCACAGAGTAGTAGGGTGGTAAGTGATTACTATTAGAAAACAGTCTAGATGATCAGAAAGTCTTCCCTAAGTCTTACAGTAGGGAAAAGGGGGAGGGAGTATAAGAGATTAACACTGCCAACTGCCCAATAAGAAAAGAAAGCTAATTGTGTTTCTCAGCAGTGGGAGGTGCTCTGAGACAGGTTATAATTGCCAATTGGAAGGAAAGGTTCCTCAAGTCCCACTTACCCCAATTCTCAGTTCCGCTGCAAGTTAAAGCAGTGTCATGCTGGGTAGGGGGCAAGGTGTCCCTGTCCTTCTCATTCCATTTTGCCCTCATCAGACATGACAAACCATAATGGGAACCGTAATGAAGCTAAATAACACGCAGATTAACAACCATCAGCGGTAGGATGAGAATACGCACTTGGGTAATACAATTTCTTTATCTGAAATCATGTCTGGGAAAGGGAAATGCGAGTGTCAATGCAACAACCTCCCACCCCACTAATCCCAAAAGCACAAAAGACACAACTATATGAGGATATGCATCCCCCAAAAAAACCGAATAAGAGGGGAAAAAAGGCAGTTACGGAACTACGAATTAAAGTGTCACATTAAGGCATGAAAACATGTAAGGAAATTGCCATAAAATTATAAAGCAGATTTTATTTTCTATTGCCCAAAGATTTAAAAAAATAAGCATAATGCTTGCCCAAAAAAGCTACTGGATGGCTAAGATATGCAAAAAGTGTGTGCTAGAAAAAGCTGATGAGAGGACCAGCTGCATTATAATCATATGACATAAAACACACAACCCATTTTAACGTTATAGCAGCAGCTAATAGGCGTTAGGTCACAACTCCAGGAACCACCTCTACTACTTGCGAAGGTCAATGGAAGTCTGCAGCAATTCAATTATAAAGTGAATAAGACCAGTTCAGTTGCAATGTCAATAGAAGTCAAAGCAAATAGCTCTACTCTGTAAAGCAGAGAGCATTTTTATATCATCATCACAGTCCTGAGGCATTATTTGCAGACTCAGATTTCCACCTACATAAACAAACAAAATAAAAACAACCATGTACTATTATCCTTAGAAACGAAAAAGTAATCAGATACTGAATCAAACTGTCTTCCATAAACTTCTGGGGAAGCCTGACACTTTGACAGCTCAGGAAATTTAGAGCAATGCACGCAGAATGCAAATGCCAGGCCAGCTGAGACGATGAGGGCTCTTGGACTCCTAGCTCTTAACCTGTCCTCTTTCCCTTGATATTCTTCTCACCTAAAGCTTAATTATTATAATTATTTATTAATGTTAATTATTATAAAAATAATTATAATATATTAATTAACATCTTAATTGCCAGATTAAGACGATAGCAACGAATAAATAAGGTATAATGTTGGACAAAAATAAGACTATGTTACATTTTCTTTGAAAGTATACCACATAGGAAAGTATATCTGAAGCCCTGTACTTCATTCATCAGGCCCTCAAGAAAATATAAGCTAAATTCTTGAGTATTTACTAAATATTAGGTGGTTTACAGCCATTAACTCATTTGTTCTTGGCAAAAATCATGCGAAATTTTATCGCCCCAACCTCAAGAGGCTTAGAGGGGAATTTGCCGAGATCATAAAACACAGGAGGAGGAGGACAGAGATTTAAATCCAGGTTAGTTTAAATCCAAACTTAACCACAAATACTTCTACCACTCAATAAAACTCTTAGCTGCCTAGGTATTTCCAGTGATAGTGATCCCCAAAATGCCAGAACATTTAAAAAGCAAATCCAACCCTACTGTTCAAAGGGAATTCTTCTTTACTGTCCATAGAGTAACAGGTGGTAAGTGACTACAAGAGAGCAGCCCAGAAAGAAGGTGAAAGATATATTAAATCTAACAGGAAAACACCAAGCAGTAAGAGCTACGCATTCTCCATGTGGGCCCAAGGAAGGCTCTCCAGGTCAACTCACGCTAGAGGGACTCCATATGCTTCTTTCTAGGGCTCTGCTTCATTCCTTCTACCTCAAAATCTTAAACTCACAGCCAATACATCAAGTACCAAGCACAGCTTGCATCAGTGTTAAGCTGAAATCTGTGTAAATTAAATACATACGTATGTATGTATGTTACGTGTATATGTGCATTTATGCGTGTGTATATGCACACGTGTGTATAATAATACACTATAGCAAAAAGGAAGAAATACAGATAAGTATAAAGGGGAAAATCATCAAGCTTTCACCCCCTAAGGATAACCACTGTCATAACTGATTAATAGTCTTAACAGATTTATTTCTATGGTTATACATTTAGTTATATAGTTTCTCCTTCAGAAGTGAGATTATTCTGAAAATTCTGTTTTATAACCTGCTCTATTCATTTAAAAGCATATCATGTGTATTATTTTTGTGGAAACATTTTTGTTATCATTGGAAGGCTAGAAGCCTGTGTGTGGTTTGTAAGGGGCCTGTTGTTTGGCTTTACAACATAAGGCCCTCTTAAGGGTACATCCCCACAACAGAACACACAAAATAATATACAACAGTGAAAAACGGAGAGGGGAGCTCTCTTTATACTGACATGAAAGCAACACAAGATATACTGTAAAATTTTTTAAAATAAGGGACACAACTAGCTTTTAGGTACACAAAGGGGTAAATAAGAATCTATGTTCATATTTGTTTATATATACATAAAGAACTCTGGAAGGATAAATAAGAAACTATAGGTTGAACCACATGAAACAGCTGCTATTCAATCATTTTTGACATACGCAAACAGTGGTTTCATATGCTATGATTCTACTAATAACAGTGGTTAGCAATTCAATTTGGAATCGCAACTCTGAAAGGATTTAAGAAACTACTGGTTGAACTACATGGAATACCTGATGCTTTCTATTTTTGACATTCTAAATAAAAAAATATTGAAATTGTCAATATTATATAACTTTAGAGCTAAAAGATGGCACATATATGGCTCAACCTATTAATATCAGTGGCTACAGATCCAGTTTACACATGTAGTAGGATGCAGGAACTTACTCAACGGGATGGAGCAGAGACTTTTCACTTTGTATCAATTTATACTTTTTGGTATTTCAAACGAAGGAACATATTATCTATTTAAAAAAAACTCTTTTTAATGAAAGGAAGAGAGAAGAGAAAAAAGAAAAATAACAGCAAAATCCAGTATATTTGGGCAGCATCAAATTCCTGATTGTGCTCACGTTACACATTCCTAGCAACCTGTTAAAGCGTCAGGTACTTGAGATAACCACATCACAACTAACGTTAAGACCAGATCTTTGTCCATTTAGGTAAATGGTTGCATAAATCACGGTAAAATAAATACATCACTAGAATAAAATGTTTGCTTTCCCTCTCACCTTTCCATAAAAATGAGCATCCTCTCTTCTCCTGGAGGACCCATTCTTGTTACAGTGTTTGGGTCCCGAGTTTAAAACCATACTCATCTCTGGCTCTTCCTTCATCTTCATCATCAAGACCATAATTCTGATTCCCTTACAACAAAACTAGCCACTTTTTTAAATGGAAAAACTAAGAATCGTTCTTAAAATTAAAAAAAAGAATAAACCAACAAATTGTTTGAAGTGCACAGAATATCTCTGAAAAAGACTCTGGAGAAAACTGCCAACGTCTGTCGACTCCAGGGAAGAGAAGACTTCGGCACAGCACGTGTGTTGAGCACTTCAGCGGGGTGGTAAGGAACCCAGACTCTGGGACCAGGCTGCCTGGGTTCAATCCTGGCTTTGTCACTAACCAGCTGCGACACTTGGATGAGTTATTGATCTCTCTGTGCCTCAGTTTCCTGAACTATAAAATAGGAATAATAATGTACCTATAGGATTGTTATGAGGATTATCTAACTTTAATAAATATTGCTAAAAACAGTATTTGGCCTATAATTTGGTATATGTAACTGTTCACTATTATTACCCTCCAAATTCTGTAACCTGTTCTTACATTAACTATTAAAAATTTTAAGAAAAAGAGTATAGCTTTAAAATAAGATAATCAACTGAGATTTAAATAATCACTATTTCTATTCTGTCTCAAAGAAAAAAATAAAATCATGACCATAATCACATTTCAAGCTGAAAAAGTCATGCTGCTGATTTTAGAGAATATTAGTATATACAAAATTTCAGCCCAAGAATTCATTTTAAGAGGCTTGAAGATTTTTTTTTTTTCATCCAAAGGGGACACTGGATTCCTTCTAAATACTGCTCAGAAGGCACAAAGGAATGCCACAGAAGGCAGAAGGAGCACGCAGAGGGAGCCAAGCTGCAAAGTTGCTACCCAGAGCTCATAAAAGGCAACTAGAGACTAATAGTGACAGAAGTATTCTCCATCGTTGACTCAATCTCACATCTTTCTGTTTCCTCAACAGCTGGTAAGGATTCAGTAAGTAAAAATGAACAGGAAACAGGTTTGTTCTGTTATATTAATTGCAGAAAGCACCCTTATTTCGTGGTAATTTTTATCATGATCCATAAGAGCTTTCTGAGTAACAGAAGTCATTCAGAATTGGCCACACTGAGATAATACCTTCCCCTTGAAGATTTCTGCTCATCTTCTCAGCTACCAAAGAAAACGTTTCAAATCAGTCACTCTTGACAGCCTTAAAAATTCTGTTTCATTCAGGATAAACAATACTTTGGTTGGTTTGAAAAGATGTTTCTTAGACAGCCCGGCTACCTCCTACGCTCTAAGAGTTTCAAAGAGGGCTATAAAGAGAGTGACAGCTGTTTGAATTCAGAACTAGAAATTAAAATAAAAGCTATTAGAAGTGAAGAAAAAACCCACACCACAGGGAGACAAGCTTTAAAGAATTTTTCTCTCTTCTGTAAATTCTAGTTACCTGCCATGAACTTATTTTCACCACAGAAGCAGCTATGGTATATTTTAAAGGCGTTAACTAAGATTTTACTCCTCCAGAGAAAGGGGAAAATGTTCATCCCACACAGAAGCATAGTTAAGATTATATAGGAAGTCATATAAGAAGTTGCCTTGTGCTTTGTCATTGACATTAGGGGGGCTGAGCTTCTGGGAGGTTTCTGGGGCGACGCCAATGCAGGGGAGGCAGCTTGCATGATTTATGGGCACGCCACAACTCAATTACAGCCCTGAAATCTCTGGCTGCCTTTTCCAACTCATTGATCTCATCATTGTAAAAGTGAGTTAAGAAATAATCTGTCTACACAGACTGTCACTGATTCAAGCCTGGTCTTAGATTTAACTTCACACCACAGTAATTCCGTGTCAAGGAATCATAACATTGCTCGGAAGGGATGTCAAGAGGCCTCGGCACCAAGAAAGTTATTATCCAGAGCCCACCCATGAAGTGTCATGTAACAAAAAAAAATGGTAAGAATCAAGAGAAGATTGCCAAGCTTAAGACAAAGATCAGCTTGTGTCCAGTTACTTGGGTTGATTATAATTCTGTGTCAAGCTGATCAAATATGTCTACAAGGAAACATCAACAGCTGTAGAATGTCACCGAAAATCCAAATCAATCTCAACAATGGTTTTACACTGGTTCTTCTCACACATAAGTGTCCTGGTAACATTTTGGAGAGGACAGGGTAGTTACAATTCACTTACAAAAGCATGTTTTCATGAAGGCGATTTCTAAAGATATTCTCTTGGGAACTGAGATTAGAGAGTACATAGCTGCCATGACATCCTTGACTTCCACTGAAATAAGCATCTTTTAGTATAGTGGTAGCCTCCCATCCTATGAAGGAGTGTGGATACATGTCTGTGAGGTAAACCGGGAGAAAAATGAGCTCTACATTGTTCATGGTTATGAGATTATTCTTTCTCTAAGAAGACATAGCATTTTAGTAATTATTTAATATTTCTCTTTCCACTGACTTTCTATATACACTATTTTTTATTTTTTGTTTATTGCCGTAACATTGGTTTATAACATTGTACAAATTTCAGGTGTACATCATTATACTTGTATTTCTGCATGGACTACATCATGTTCTCATGTTCACCACCCAAAGACTAATTACAATCCATCACCACACATATGTGCCTAATTATCCCTTTTGCCCTCCTCCCCACCCCACTCTGATAACCACTAATCCAATCTCTGTCTCTATGTGTTTGTCTGTTGTTGTTATTATCTACTACTTAATAAGTGAGATCATATGGTATTTGACTTTCTCCCTCCGACTTATTTCACTTTGTATAATACCCTCAATGTCCATCCATGTTGTCACAAATGGCTGGATTTCATTGTTTCTTATGGCTGAGTAGTAATCCATTGTGTTATATACACTATTTATATCAATATATTTTACACTATTTTTACTAAACCTATTTTCCAAAGCAGTTATATATAACAATATGTATTGATGATACTAACAAAATGAGACGTTTCCCTCTTTTTGATGGAAAAATAGTCTAAATATTAAAAAAAAAAACCCTCAGGGTGAAAATTAAGATATGAAGACAAAGACAGCTTTACCTCCTAGCTTAAAAAGTGGCTGACAACATCCCTTTTGATTACCTACCTTCATCCTCCATATCTGGTCAGTTAAGAAGTCTCAACAACTTGCTTTAACATCTCTCTCAGATATCCATTTTATTCTCCATTCCTAGTGCTGGTTCAAGCCCACGTCAACCTAAGCCTAAATTACTTAACCTGCCTTTTACCATGGCCTTCCTGATTCCTACAGTCAGATTTATCCTACTATCCAGATTTTAGAAACTGATCCATATCAGGATATGTTCCTCCTTACGATAGAAGAAAAATCATCATGCTTCACTGTTTATCCATCTCCCCTTCAACAGTTGTATTTTCACTTTTTTGCTTATAATGCTCTGCATCCTCGTCATGGTATCTACCACACTGTAGGACTACAATAACACATGTTCAACAAAATGTGTTGCAGTTAGCACATCCGGGATCCAAGTGTGAAAGTGCCAACCCAACGATACCCAAGTAAGACCTACTCTAAAATAATATCAAATGCTGCCAATTGGCTTGCAAGATGATTTTGTTTTCAACTTGCTATAAATCATATTTTTTAAGTTGCCTAAACAAATAAACTGCTATATCATGTCAAAAAGAAGATAGGCATAGAATATCTAATTACCCAAGAATATACAAATAAAAACTAGTCCTGTGAATGTCTTGTTCTGTTTAAAAATAGCGCTAGCAGAAAGGAAGAAAGGGAGAACTTAGTCAAACTTCAGATGGTAATCATCTTCTCTCCCTCTCCCCAAATCTTCTTTTAAAATTTTTCTTCTGTCTTGAATGAAAAATAACAAAGAATATATCTCATATAGCCTTATGAACTTTCCTTGTATTGGGGGAATTAAAACAAACACAACAGTCTCTTTTTATATAAGAGGTAGTAAGGATATAAATTTGGAGTGGGCAGGAGAAAACAAACATACTAAACATTTTTAGAGTTACTTTATTACTAGTTCTATGGAAATAAAACACAGAAAGATAACTTGAGAATGAAATGAAAGCAAATCTTTGATTTTTTATCTTCTTTTTAGCACTTAACAGCTTACCTCATATTTTGCTATTTCACAACAACTGACTTAGCCAAATATACTCAGCTTTGAAGTTCACTGTTAAATGCTATATGAAAATGAACAATATGGCTTCTACAAAATAATAAAAGACTAGAATTTCAGTAAAGATTTAACAATTTAACGGCTGTCTATTTAAAGAAATCTAGCTAGATGCCATATCCATTTCAATTCATATTAACTATCAACAAAGATCCTTAAGCAAGTAACTAGAATTTTAAAGTCTTTTGCAAAGAATAAGTTGAATATCATTTAATCATCTATTACAAAAAAAAAAAATGAGCATTGTGTATGCAGTATAGCTAAATGTGCCAAAGCCAATTGAAATCTGTTTTGTCAAAGTAAAGATACCAAGGGTCTTTAATTAAACTGATCATCTCTCAATTTGGGGTGGGGGTGGGGTTGAATATAACATAATAAAAATCACGTATATCAGCAGAGGGTTTCTCTCCTATTTCACACCAGCTTGTATTCTCTGCTTCCATGCCTTTCCTACACTTCAGCTCCTGCTAACAGGCTTGCTGACTCTTTGCTAATGATGACTTTTTGATCTGCCTGATGTTAAATTGAAACCAATTCTGAGTGTTTTCCAGGGTTGGTGTTTGATACATCACATAGTTTCATACCCTACTCAATGTAAAAGAAGAAATAATATACCACAAACCACTTCACTCAAATCTGTGACCAATTCATATGGCTGATGAAAATCTCTAGTCAACCAATCTAGTTCCTGGAATCTTGGCAAATAATCTACCTAAATTTTAAACAAAAACTTTTTGTCCTGGATTTTACTAAGTCAAATTTAACTTATACTACAGTGACTATAGGAGGGAGAGAAAGACATATTTGCATTTAAATTTTCTATCACACTCATATAAACTAAAAAATTTGGAAAAATAATCAACCAAAGTTGGCTAAAATGCATACCTTAACCAAAACTAGATAAACATAGGAAGTGATTCTACCACCATTAATAAGAAAAAATACAAAGAAGAGATTAAAATTTTGAAACCTTCAAGTAGAGTTGACGATTAGATGACTCAGGCTACTGAAAAAACATTTAAGTCCTAATGACAAGAATAGATCTTTTTTACGAAGGAGTAGAGTTTCAATATGATAAGTGACATTCAATAACATAGTTTTTCAGAATCCATTCCCTGTATGCTTCTTTTCAAAAGCATAGTCACCACCTCTCTTCACTTATTTCCCTATTTTTTTAAGAATATGCAAAATATAGACCTAACTTTGTTCTCTTTGAAATAATTCTTTTTCACACAACTTGAGTTTCACTACAGTTTAGCTACAAATAATGGAGGGAGAGATAAATAAATAGTTTTTAACTGCTTTATCTTATAACCTCTAAGATAAAATAAAATCATTCCATGATCAAAATCATGGGCTTTCCTGATTCCAACAATTTTCCCAAAAAAAAAGAATCCAATGCTGTAATCAAGAAGGATTAATGTAAAGTTATAAAATACAAAATGTAAAATAAAACATCATATAGTGAACATGAAAACAGACTAAAGGAGTTGAATATCTGACCGTGTTTTTTCCCTAATAATCAAAAAATTTTTAATTTTCATATGACCTAAAAATCAGGAAAGCTATGACCGTACACCACCTTGAGTATACCCATAAAATTTGTGCCAAATACCACTGTTGCAGCTTCTTATGCATTAATAATCACTTAAAAATTCAATAATCAAAAGATTAGTACACTCTGTACATGTGATTGGATATTATGATTCAATTCCTAAAAATACCAAAAAAGATGTGATTCTAAAACAAAAGGTCCCTCTTTGGTCATTTCCTTTATGAAATATAGTCAATTCAGTTTTGGTCAAGGGCTAATGAGCCAATGTAGGTATCATTCTATGTCGTCTTGATTTCTTCTTCCCCTCCTACTTTCAATATTTGCCTCTTTCACTATTTATTAACACTTCCACTGGAGGACAAGTGAGATATAGGAAAAGGTGCAATTCAAATCAGTCAGTTTTACTCCTTATTAGCAACTCTGTTGAGAGAGAGTGCAAGTGAGAAAGAGAGAGAGAATAAAAAAGTTGGCTGGGCCCAGAAGCTGAAACTAATGTCTAAAAGGAAGCTTTGAAATTATAGGTTGATTTTAATGATTCATGCCCTTCCTCTGGAAAATAAGGATATGACTGTAAAACTAACACTTGTATCATATGATATATGTCTTAAACAATTTGAAAGAATACCAGAAGTCTTAGCCCCTAGTGCTATTACAGGAAGCATTCTGAGTCCTCCTGCAGAGTCTGTTGATTTGAGGACAGTTGTCGCTTGCTTGCATGGATCTCTGAATATCAACTACCTGGACATTTGATTACATAGCTGCTTATGATGAAGGTATTGTATTTGTTTCTATCTTCATTCCTTTCCTCCCTTTGACAATCATCTCACACTTCCACACCAATATAATCTTGGTAGCTCAAAAGGATAATAAATGAAAGATACAAAAAAAAAAAAGAGGAATAAAAATGTAGACTAATTCCAAACTCAGGAAATATCCTCAGAGGAGGTGAAGTTCCACAACTAAAGAGTCACAATTTAGACATGTATGCTGAAAAAGCAGATTTTGAGACCATGATCATCTTCTTCTCCACACCAATAACCACATGGTTACAAATCAGCAGTTGGTGGCCTCTCCATGGCTCACAGTCTTGTTTTGCAGGGATCAGTGTTTAAAATTCAAATTTCCAGGCTCTCTTTAAAAACTAGGCAATCTGGCAACACTGAGACAACGTGGCCACTTGACAAAAATTAGCTGGAACATGGTAGCCTGGATGGGACGTGAGAACTTCCATTTGCCAGAGTCCCACTGCAGCTCCGTTCACTCAGCCTGGCCCCCAAATACAAGTCAATTTGCCACCCTTGCCATATGATGAGATACTTGCCTTATGAAAAAGTCAGAAAAACACGGCAAGTATGATATAGGAGCCATAAACTGCAGTGCAACAGTGAACTGTGCCTTTAATCTAGATGCATTTAACATTAGACTCTATCTGCTCCTCTCATAAAAGATCTGCTTTAATTTTAGTTCCCCTTCCATTTGTCTCAGGGTTATGTAATCTCACAGGAGGTCACACAAGTCTCCCAAAAAAGAAATTTAAGCTGTCTTTTAAAAATAAAAAAAGAACCATGCATAACAAAGACAAACACAGAACTGAAACTTGCATTCTCTCCCTGACAAGAAAGCTTTTCCCTGCTAATCTCAAAAAATGATAATCTTAAGGAGAAAAGAAATTAAAACACAAAAGATAGAAAACCAAGGCCTCCCCTGGGACATATGATATGCCATATCCCTCCTCAACACACTGTCAAGCAGAAAAATATAATTAACATCTTACCATCTTCCAGCTCAAGACAGAGATTATATACAGCCACAGGTCTCTTAGTCCTCTGGCCTTGTCTCTTCGATTGCCTTGGTGGAGCATTTGGGGGTGATGCTGACAGGGAGATTGGCTCAGGGAATGTGGCATCAGGCAGGGTCCTAAAAATCTGCCATCAAAGCATAAAGGACATTAATTGTTTCTCATGAACAGAAACCTGTGTATTTCAACAGTAAATCGGTATCAAATAACATTTGATTTGGAGTTCATCCAAAACACACTGGAGCCAAAAATCCATTCCTTCAAATTTGGGGTATAGGTCATAAGCCTGTTATTTATTTTTTAACGGAAGATTTCAAAATAAAATTTCTCATTAAAATTAAGGAAAAGCAACATCAAATTATTATATTTCAAAATAAATTCATTCCCAAACTAAACAACCACATAATTATCTTTACCAGGTGTAGACAATAGCACAGCTCTCCATCCACAAAGGAAGCCAGGATAAAACTTTAAAAACAAATATCTCATTAAATTTCATACAGGGTTATATTTATGCCAAAATGCTGGTCTCAAATTTCTTCAAACTACATAAACAGAAACACATGACTGCAAATAGTTTTTACACATTTAAAAATAGCTTGTGCTTATGAAATTACCTTTCAGATTCCCATGTACATTTTTCATAAAATGTTTTGTAGATTTTTATCAATTCATTTAATACCCTGCAAGTTCTCCTAATAATTTCCCGTGCATTGTGAAAGCTAGACTATTAGCACCTTGATTATCTACAGTGTCATTCATATAGCAGCAATAACATTAACTAAAATGTACTCCTTCTTTGCTTAGCAATTTTGTTTTCTTTTGAGAAAAGCAATCTGTGCCACAAGGGAAGCACATCATACAGAGGTGATTTATAATAGACCTTCCAGAGTTGCCAAGACCTGAGTTCAGAGGCTTCCTGTCCCCAACAACACTGGAGATCTGTCAGCCTTCAATGAAATCATAAAATAAAATATTTAGAGACACCGCATCTCCAGAGGGCTGACGTTCCTCAGGTGAAACAGAAAACAGGAAGAAAGCCAGCTAGCATTAAACAAAACATAAATATAAAACTCACAATAAAAGGCACTGCATGAAAGCCCCACTGTTGCAAGGGAATTATTATTTATGCATTTGACTAAAAATGAGCACATGACCTGTATATACGAGCGAGAGTAACACTTACATACATGTATCACATTAAACAACTAACAACTATGTCGGAGTTATAATCGCAGTCTGAAAGTTCTCACCTGAAAACTATTATATACCAATAAAAATAAACAATTTCAACAGAGCATTTACTTTATAGTACCACACTGCCCCCTCATGTGTAAATGGAATAAAAAATGATTTAAGTTACCGTGAACAAATATTTGCTAGTGAAATTTTAATTTAGTGCTCCAACTGGTAACCTGCTAACACCATATTTCCACAGAATCTGTGTTCCAATAGGGCACTGTGGTAAATAGCAAACTACTTATCTGCCTTAAAAAAATCCTCAGCTGTCTAGAGTATTGTCCGCAGCTGGATTTACTGCCGTCTGTCATTGTTCAAATTACAGCAGGTTGTGGAATGGCAGAACAGTAGAGAAGTTAGAGTATGACAATGGTGAAGAAGAGAAGATGGGAAAACTTAATTCCATTGAAAGGAAATAGCACCTGTGTGTGACTGGCATTTGGAATAGCTCCTTGACTTACTTATGTTTGATCTTTACAAATATGGCAAGTGCCTCTGGGATATCACTGAAATAGGAAACCAAACAAGACAGTGAGCCAATACACCCAAAGCCTAAATAAACAGTGGAAAAGTTATATCCCAAGAACTGGCACTGCATAGCTGATAACCTCCCCAGCAGGCCTTCCTGGAAGATCACACTGACTGGAATGGTACAGATGCTGACAACTGTTTCTCCTCCTCCTCTTCCTCTTCCTCCACCTCAGGGTGACAGGGTGTGTAGCGGTGTGGGAGTGAGGCATGGGGGCAGCCCCAATCTGCAGAGCCAGACTACCAAGCAAAACGAGACCCAGGAGTGTGACCCCAATGTTCCCAGGGGACTGATCTGAGACATCCCAGGGCTGGGCCTCTAGAAGACCTCAGGCATTGTTTAGTTCACATCCGAATATCTGGGAGAATTTTATTCAGCCATAAAAAAGAAGGAAATCCTGCCATATGTGACAACATGGGTGGACCTTGAGGGCACTGTGCTAAGTCAAACAGAGACAGACAATACTTTATGATCTCACTTATATATGGAATCTAAAAAACTCAGACTCAGAGAAACAGACAACAGATTGGTGGTTGCCAGAGGCATGGGGTCGGGGAGGGGAAAATGGGTGAAGGTGGTCACAAGGTACAAACTTCTTCCAGTTATAAGATAAATAAGTTCTGGGGACGTAACATACAGCACGGTGACTATAGTTAACAATACTGTATTGTATATTTGAAAGTTGCTAAGAGAACAGATCTTAAAAGTTCCCATCACAAGAAAAAAAAATTTGTAGCTATGTGAGGTGATGGATGCTAACTAAACTTACTATGGTGATCATCTTGCAATCTATACATATATCAAATCATTATGTTCTATACCTTAAACTAATACAATGTTATATGTCAATTATATCTCAATAAAACTTGTGTGTGTGGTGGGGAGAATATCTAGAAAGGGGGACTGGGCTTTGGGGGTTTTTCCCCTCTGGTTTGCATTTTAAAGCTCCCCAGCTGATTCTTTTGTGTAGCCGAGGCTGAGAAACAGCTATTTAGATAGTCATTCCACAGCTTTCTATACTTGTCTTGGATGGACCAAAATTCCAAATCAAAACACCAGGAAAACTGGCACTGGACATATGCAATCAATTCCTGGACCTTCCCAACTCCTAATGAGGCATAAAATGTTTCAAAGAT
The DNA here is from genome assembly GCF_057802395.1 of Ceratotherium simum simum. Taxonomy (NCBI): domain Eukaryota; kingdom Metazoa; phylum Chordata; class Mammalia; order Perissodactyla; family Rhinocerotidae; genus Ceratotherium; species Ceratotherium simum. The sequence continues at coordinate 37,490,639 of NC_141911.1, forward strand.
TCTAAAGACCAACCACACCCTCAATAAACTCTATGTTGTATTAGCATTTCAAAGAGCTAACTTATCACCCAGATTAGGTAGTACGAAAGCACAGATCTTAACTTGAGAAGCCACTACCCTGGCATCTAAGTCTTCCAGCTACGGAAGCTTAGACATATTACCAGAACAGTGTACCTGGTTTTCTCCTCTGTATAATGAGGGCCATGATATCTACATCTCAAGTTACTACAGGGATTAAATGAGATAAAGTTTATAAAATGTTTAGTACAGCACTTGACACACAGTAACCAGAAATAAACAGTAGCTACTAGTATTTCTAATATGATCACATCAGGTAAATAATGACAATAAAAATGGATGCAGACCCTCATTACTCTACTCAATCACTAATTTCTTGAGGTCTTGAATACTCCTCAAATTCAGTGTTTAGTCATTCTAAAGGTTGTTATTCTAAAGTGTTTGTGGAAAAAGCTCATCCAGCAACAAATAGAGCCCCTTATCAGAATGCCCAAATCACCCAGAATCACACAATGGTTTTGTATATTTATTTCTGTGCTTCAGCACTGAAATGTTAAATTTAAATTACTTCCTCTTTCACTGAATACATTTAACATTTAATAAACACCTACTAGGTGGTAGGCTTTCTGCAAAGCACTTTAATATTCTCAACAACCTTTGAAGTTAAGTATTGTTCACCACATTTTAAAATGATAAAAGCTCAAAGATTAAACAATTAGTCCAAATCTCCACAGTTTGAAAATGGCAGAACTGGTATCTTAACTCCCAACTCTGATTCCAAAGCCCGTTGCCAGTTTAAAAAACAAACAAAATTTAATTCTTAGGGGAAAAAAAAAAATCAACAATTATACTATTCTACATCTGTTCAGAAAGAGTACAACTGGAGAATGTCTATACATATTCACCGTCATTGTGCTATGCCCTCCTAGATGTCTCTAGAATGCATTACCTTTTATACGCATTTACCTTACCAGCCAATGCACTAGCCTCAGTTCTCAATTTCTTTTTAAGCTACAAAGCTATGCTCTCATGGTTCTCTCTGAAGCACTGGAAATGACTTAGAAGGATATTTTATTTCATTTAGAAGAGGAGGAAATAGTAAATTATTTACTTTAAAATTGTGTCCTATTTTTTGGCAATCTGATTCTAGAAGTTAAAATGTAGCTTATCTTGTTCTATATAGCCAAGATGTGTGTCATCTTTAAATATAACATTGATTTTCCAATTCTAGAACCACTGCACTGATGCAAATTCCTCTACGGCCCAGGTCTCTTTCCAAAATCTTTTGACACTACTCACTTCCCTAGCATCATGTTACCTTTGTTCTAGGGCAGACAAACTCATCTTAAGCCATACTAAGAGATCAAGTCTACTGAAAACTTATTTTTTTCAGGATAGAAAATTTCTTCACTGCACTACACATTTACAACATAAGAAAAACTCAAACCAAACAACCCAATGACAAAAAACAAAACTCCACGTGTAGGCGTGTCAGGTAAATAAGCACTTATTCAGGTCTCCCAAGAGTGCTAGCACAAACATAAGTCTGGCACTACCACTCAGTCACAGATGCCTCAGACTCAACAAACTGGATGTTTATGCCCATGGGACTCAGCCGCACATATAAATACCTCCCCAAGTCCTTCATGCTCTGCTTCCAGGGGCCACGTGTGGAAATGACTGGGCCACCTCTGCCAAAAATACTTGGCAGATAAGAGGCAATAAGGATGGTCTCTGAAAATGTTGCTTTAGTGCCCAATGCAAACCTGCAGCATTTGACTCAGCTGAATTAACAAATACTATGGTTAAAGGAAATTAAGGGGGATGAAGCAACTCTTTTTTAAAAAGATATTTCTACAGAAGAGTCTTTATTATAAGAAGATTACTAATATGTTTGTATATTCCTATCATCTTGAATAATAACAGCTGCAACTCTTGGGTACTTGCAGTGTGCCTGACATTATGCCAAGTGCTTGACTTACAAAGATTTGAGCCCAGATTTCCTGATTCCAGTGTGCACGTTTTGGTCACCATGCTCCTCTCCCTCCAATGTTACCTAGTCATAGTAAGCCCCATTCATATTACATTCTCTTTGTTGATGTCATATCTCACATAACTACATCCATCCTCAACAGACAGAGGTATAGCCAGAAGACAGTTAGAAATCCATGCATGTTCTCCTTAGTAAACATTTAACATAAAAGGAGGAAAAAAAATAAAATTTCCAATCTTCTTTCTAAAATAAATCACTACAAAATAGCCAAATATTACTTTCAGTGTCAGAGTCTATGGTGTGTTTAGACAAACACTCATCACCTTGGGGTTTTATGACTCTAAGTTGGCTCCAAGGTAGCCTGAAGTTCCATCTACAACACAACTTCCGAGTTTAGCTACCACGTGAACAATACACAGAGAATCCCGAAAACTTTCCAGCTGTCTGTCCTTAAATCACCACTACTTTGTGACTAAATATGGGTCTTGTATAGAAAACTTAACTAGAATTGATAATATGGACTGAGAGTGAAATACCAGTTGGGTTTAGGCTTGACGGTGGAAATATTCTAAGGCTTCATGTTTGTTCTGGTTCATTAAAACTCAGAATCTCAGAGCTGAAAAGTATCCTGCTTGTCACTTAGGTCAACCCCTTTATTTCACAGTTGAAAAACTGAGGCCCCTGTGTTTCAAGATTTGCTCATATTCACACCACTAATTAGTGGCAGACTCAGGCTTTATTGCCAGACCAAGATATCAACGCCCCACTGCTATTTCCCATCTTGCTGGCTCTGACCCCTTCTCTCCAACAGACTATTCTTCATGCATGTACTTCTTCATCAGTGGAGATTTTGCTCAGTAGGTTAAATTCCTCAAAGACCTTTCATATGCATTATCTGATATACCGAGATCCGTGAGGCTGACACTGGAGCATGTTATAGGGTCTTGTTTGTAATCCCGCCGCTACCTGTCAGCAGAGGCCCTTTCCATTGTCACAGGAGAGAATAAGAAGGGCAGCCGAGGCCAGCCTGGTGGCATAGTGGTTAAGTTTGCACCCTCCACTTCGGAGGCCCGGGGTTCACGGGTTCAGATCCTGGGCGCAGACCTACACACCACTCGTCAAGCCATGCTGTGGCAGCATCCCACATACAAAATAAAGGAAGATTGGCACAGATATTAGCTCAATGACAATCTTCCTCAAGCAAAAAGAGGAAGGTTAGCAACAGATGTTAGCTCAGGGCCAATCTTCCTCACCAAAAAAAAGAGAAGGGCAGCCAGGAAGAATGGAAGGGAAGAAGGGGGCAGGAGACAGTCCCATTCCAGTGGTTGTTCATCCTGCGGGCTCAGGCTCTGACTGTGGCCCTGACTTACCTCAAGCTTTTTGAAAAATAACTTCAATTTAGTTTATAACTAGAAGAAAAAAGCAAAAATCGTACTTTTTAGAATTTACCAAATTGGCACAGTTCCTGTTTTTCTTTCTAAGCTTTTAGCTTTAATTTTAGGAGACATTTTCAGACCCCCTTCCCAAGTCCTATTGGCGCACACCACATTAATTTCTGCAGTACTCTATGCACTAAATAAAGGAATACATAAGTGACTTTGATTTGACTTCAAGGTTTTATAAATGACAACTTTTATCAAGCAGACTTTGTAAAACCAGAGCATATCCCAAAACTACCTACCCCAAACCACAGGCATTTTCAGTGGCATAAACTGTGGATGCAACATCAGTGCCCTGGATTCACTACATGTTCAACAAAGACCAATAGAGGTAATAATAATAATAAGTAACTTTGATAACATATTGGGAACCAAATGGCATTAAAGAAATTTTCATATGCTCACTAAGTAACTTTCTCTCCAATCAAGTCATAAGGTGAACCTCTCCTGATTAAGCCAAAGTTGCATCACCCTTAGATTCATGGTGCGAACATATACTCTCAGTAATAAAATGTTGTTTTCTGGTTTGCAAACCTTTAAAAACACTCCAGGTGCAGTTTTATCAATTTGCACCTGCAAACATTTGGGAAACTCAAGCATACACTCTCCAAAGTCAGAAGGAAACACTTTCCCAAACACAGCTGTAACTCTGACTTTCATTACCCAAATATCTACAAATATTCTTCATGGATAAAATGCCAGTGCTTAGTTAGAATTTTTTTTTCAATCAATGTGTCTTTTGCTCACATGCAAACAAAAAGTGTACATTTCAGCAATAAAAGCCTAGAATACCAAGGAAATATACAGATACTCTATGTGAACAGTAAGGCATACTCCATCATGATATTCCTTTGTTTTTTCTCTTCCTCCTCCTCCTCCAATTTTGATGTACAACTTTCCCCAAGGTTCTTTTTCTTCTCTCTTTTTCACCTTCATCTTTCCAGGACTCAAATCTCTCTCAGAAATCACTTGGTCCTAACAGCAGCACAGAGGATCAGACCACAGGAAGCCTACCATTTGCAGTCTCCACAAGCCTGGGGATCCACAAGGAGAGGCCTCCCCCACCCAGGGCTAGCTCTGGCCATGACAAAAAGCAGGACCCTCCCTCAGCGTTACCTATGAAACGTTAAACTGAATATAAGTAAACACGTTTAGAACTATCTGACTCATCATCTTATGAAATTTTCAAGGTGAATGACATTTTTCTTTTGGAATACAAGCCATGACCCCTAGTCATTTGGGTAGGCAGGAATGACTATTTCCCTAGAAAGAAAAAAATAAGCCACGGACCTATTAATTCTCCAAAAAAAAAAAGTATGAATTTTAATCATAGTGAAGAAAACATCTCCTGAAGGTGTGTATATGATTATATTTATCATAATCATCTAAAACCTTTTCCAACTATGTATGCCCCAGGCAGGGCCTACATATTTAAGAGATAATGCAACACACTTTTTTTTTCTCATTTTAGCTCTCATAATAATAAACTGCCTAAGCAAAACCATATTTTGAAGGTGGTCAATGGTGGTACTTTATGAGAAGCTGCATGGTGGTGGTGGGGGGTTGTTTATCAGCCTTCATATTTAATCACTGCTCCTAAAATTTATGGGAATAGTTTGGTTTTCATTTTTTATTGATAAGTTTTTTTTTCATATTACAATTTATTCATGTTACAAAAGTGATAACTAATACATATTACATTCCTTGTAAAAATTCTGGTAAACACACAAAAAAAGCTCTTTAAAGAAGATAAAAACCACCCACCATCCCACACACAGAAACATTTCTGTTAAAATTTTGATGACTATTCTTCAGAATTTTTTTCTTCCCATGCAACATTTGTCTCATTTTAGAAGTCAATACATCAGTACAACTATTTGAGGACCTCAGCCTCCTAGAATTTACCAGTATTGAGTCCCTAGTTATAAGGGAGAGATGACCTCTGGTATATACATCTGTTAGGAGTAAATTTGGGGCAAGATTCAACTCCTAAACACATTGGGACACAGCTAGATTTTACCTTCCAATTGAAATGTTTTTAATTAGGGGTTTAGAAAATATTCATGCATACATTTTAAGAACATTCCAAACAGCCCAATGTTTAGACCCTCCCCCCTGCCAACTCAAGTCTACATGAAGGCCACAGACACTGGAGGCCGACGCCAGCTTCTCCTTCAGTGTGCACTGTACAGTTTGTTTTAATCATCTCAAACAGGATGAAAGCATAATCCTCACCTAGTTCCGGCATCTTAAAAAGAAAGTCTCAAAAGGTTAATGCTTAGATTCTTGAATTACACATCAGTTTGGAACTTGCTAGCTCTCAGGTATAGTAGCTGTGTTTGAAGTGCAAAAGGGATATCCTTCAACTGATCTCCCTTCATTTAGGACCAGCTCCGACACCAGTGTTTCCAATCATGGTAAATGGCGCAATGAGGCTCTAAGCGTATTCCTTTAATTGGAAGGTGAGAGAACAGTCAAGATAAGATAGCCATAGAACCACACACAGAGGAGAGCAGAACTCCTTCATCTGTACTGCTGTTGACATTCTAACCATCAAGTGTTTGGCATGTACATCAGTATGAAATGTTAGCATCTGTCAAACCGGGTCATCCATGCTTATCTTTGTCACAGGAAGATTTCAAGAATCCAACACTGTCTATTATCATTATATGTTTACTTACTGCAAGATCAGCACATTATGTTTAAGGTTTTTATGTAATTTAAACCCCAACTCAAAAAGAAGCCATGAATGAATGCTAACACTCAAGAGTAAAAGTCTGCCAGGGAACTGGATTCTTACATATTCTCAGGGTATCTCCTAATGGATTACCATCATTACGAAGAGAAAAAGGTGCTTTTATAATTGAGAAATCTGGCAGTCACCACTCATAGCAGTTTTACAACATGGCCACAAAAATTCTTTGACACTCCTTCCATCAAGAAGTAGTGTCTGTGTCCCCACCCCTTGCACCTGGGCAGGCAGGCTCCTGACCACATCAACCAACAGTGCACACATTAGTGATGCTATATGACGTCTGATGCTAGATCATTAAAGACATACAGTCTCTGCCTTGTTGGCTGGAACACTCACTCAGAACCCTGAGGCTGCGATGCTGTCTGAGGAAGCCCAAGCTATGTGGAGAGGCTTGTGTAGGAGGCTCTGCTCAACAATCCCATGGCAGCCCAGCCTCTGCGTCACCCCAGCCCAGGCACCAGCTGTAAGTACAGAAGCCTTCAGATGATGCCAGCCCCCTGCCATTCAAGACTTCCCAGTTGATGCACTTAGAAGAATCAACAGCATTTATCTACCTCCCAAAAATACATAACCTGAATCTAATCATGAAGAGTCAAAGATCATTTTACAGAACAACTATACTCTTCAAAAGTACCAGTATCATGAAAGATAAAGACTGAGGAACTATTCTAAATTAAAACAGACTAAAGAGACATGATAATTATTACATACAATGCATGATACTGGATTGGACCCTGCATTGGGGGAAATTTTTCTATAAAAGGTATCATTTCACAACTGGTGAAGTATGAATATGGACTACCCATTAGACCAGTGCTTCTCGAACATCTATGCAAATATAAATCACCTGGAGGTCTTGTTAAAATGCAGATTCTCATTTCTAACCAATTCCCAGTTAGTGTCAACTTGCTGGACTACGGACCACACTTACAGTCACAATATATTAAATAAAAGTATAGTGTTAGGGTCAAACTTCCTGAATTTGTCCCTGTTTTTAGAAGACATGTGATGAAGTATTTGGAAATGAGGGGTCATGATGTAAGGGAAGTTAGTCTCAAATGGTTCAACAACAATAGCAATAATAGTATAATTATATTGTATAGGGTTTAGGGTATACAAATGTCTTTTGTATTATTGCTGCAACCTCTCTGTGGATCTGAAATTTTTCAGAAGAAAAATCTGAAAAAGTATTATGTAAATTAATATCAACAATCCTACAAGAGTGCTATTTTGATTTTAATGATATAGATGAGGAAGCAGATGCTCAGAGATTAAACAACTTATGCCCAATCATATTACTAGTAAAGGGCACCAAGGTCATAAGTTAAGTAATAATGTTCCTTGCTATTAAAATGCATTGTGACCTTGCAGGAGTAACTTAACCTCCCTAGGCCTCAGCTTCCTGATGCAGCTAAAAGGGTTGCACCAGACCAGATCATTCCAGCATTTCAAACAACACGTTATTAACACAAGTCAATGCACACTTCAAACACTATATTCTTCACATGCTTCGTTAGGACAGGACTTTATTCTCCCTCCATTTTCAGGGCAGAATGAAAAGGTAGAGGCATCCAACTATGACATACAACTATCTACTGGGGCCTTGGGGGGGGGAGGAGGAGGATTGGCAATAGATGTCAGCTCAGAGCCGGTCTTCCTCAGCAAAAAGAGGAGGATTAGCATGGATGGTAGCTAAGGGCTGATCTTCCTCACAAAAAAATAAAAAGAAAAAAGAAAGAAAAGAAAAGGTAGAGGCAAACATATCTAAACACTGTATCCATATGATCAAGACCAATCACAGACATCCATGGAGTTTTGAGTTAGTTAACCATATAAAATATAATTTCAAAAAGTTCAGGACTTAAGCCACATATTCACTCTAAGGAAGAGCACCATCTCTTATTCAGATACCAGACTTAGGTTTCATGAAAGCAGACTTCCAAATATTTGGCACAAAGTTACAAATGCTTCCATCACTTGAGGACCTAAAAGGAAAGTCAGCTCAAAGGACCAAAGACATTTTCAAAAATTTAATACAAATTCTGCCACAAAAAATGGTACACATGAGGGGCTGGCCCCGTGGCATAATGGTTGAGTTCAGCATGTTCCACTTTAGTAGCCCAGGTTCAGATCCCAGGCACAGATCTACAGCACTCGCCAGCCATGCTGTGGCAGTGACCTACAAGCAAAATAGAGGAAGACTGGCACAGACGTTAGCTCAGGGCTAAAATTCCTCAGGAAAGAAAAAAAAGGGTACACATGAATGAGGAAAGGGGACTGAAACTGAGGAAATCCTTCTGACTACATGGAGATCCCAAATTAGCCTCCAGATCGATTACTAAAGGAATGGTGATCACCTGGAAAAGCAGAAAAGAATAACCAGAAACTACCACAGGTTAACCAGGACCATGCCAATTAATTTCCTTTAGTCCAGGGCTTTCAAGTTGGGAAACATACCAAAATTCTGCACATCTAGATTCTAACAAGGACTTTAAAATTGTCACTCATGATATGATATCCTTGTACACAAAATGAAGCAATATAGCCTAGTCAGAGGTTCTTAAAATTCATCTCAGGACCTCTTTATACTCTTAAAAATTATTAGGATCCCAAAGACCTTCTGTCTGTGTGGATTATATTTATCAATATTCTTAGTGTTAGAAATAAAAACTGAAATTTTAAATGTTGAAAAATACATATTAGTTGATTAAAAAATTAACCCACTACATATTAACATAAATAATGTTTTTATGAAAAAATAACTGTTTTCCAAAACAAAAATAATTTAGTGAGAAGAATGGCATTGTTTCACATTTTGAAAATCTTTTTAATTTCAGATTTAAAGAAGACAGTTGGGTTCTCATATCTGCTTCTGCATTCAATCTGTCCAAACATCAGATGTCTGTAAAACTCCACTCCCCAATTGTAAAAGAATGAGACTGAACAAGGCAATTATCATAAAAATAGCTTTGACCTCACAGACCCCTGAAAGGGTCTCAGGGGACCCCGAGTACACACTTTGAGAATCCTTGTCTTAGATGCTGATAGAATAAGTCTGATTAACAAAATTAAAAATATCATACCCACCAGACACCGTTTAAGAGAACTACATTAATCTAGACAAGGGCTTCTCACCCTCAGCACCACTGACATTTGGGGCCTGATAATTCATTGTTGTTGGAGGGACTGCCCTGTACGTGTTTAGCAGCATCCCTGGCCTCTACCCACTAGAACCCAGTAGCACCCCACCCCAGTTGTGACAATCAAAAATATCTCCACACACTGCCAGATGTCCCCTGGGGAGCAAAGTCACTCATGGTGGAGATCCACCGCTAAAAATCTAGAGAAACACTTCTAGTAGTATGTCTCAGAGCTCTAGCTCAATATTTGTTACAATGGCTGGGTCTTCATCAGCAGATGACAAGAAACTAGGAAAGATACTGAACAATTTCCTGGGAAGAAGTGTGTCCAAGAAGTTTTCAGAAGGTTGGAAACAAACAGACCATTAATACAGAGCTCAAGAGAAAAAACTACCTGGCAATACCTAGACAAGTTTAAAAAAGTAGCTGCTCAAGTACAGCGTGCGGAATATGCGTCCCGGCAGCAGCCATGGAAAAAGGCAACGTGGATGGGAAAGCCAGGATGAGGCCACCACATGTCATGACTGGGAGGCTGATGACATCTCAGACAGGATTAACAGACACAGAGCACGCCTAGAACGAGGAAGATGCTAATCCCAACTGCACTCCTTATTGACTGGACCACACTAGGGCACCACGTTCCATTCTGCAATATGAGAGCCACTGAGAAGCAGAAGTGTCTCCAACGGAGTGTGACCACGAAGGTGGGAAATTCAAAATGAAATCAAACAACTGAAATCCAATAGGTCACAGTACCTACCAGTTCTCAGATTCTGAAGACACTATCATGTGGAAGTGAGATTAACCTTGTATTTGGCCCAGAGGTTAAAACCAAGGCTAATGGGTTGAGAATATAAGAAGGCATATGTCAGTTGAATATGAGGGGAAAAAAACTTTCTGAATTGTAGAAGTTACACAACTCTTGGGCAGTTAATTTGGGAGACAGTGAGTTTCATGTCATCAGAGTTTTACGAGGTAAGACTAGAGGCCTTCCAAAAGAGTTTCCAACATTGCACGCAGGGCTTAAATAGTTGAGCCATGAATCAAGCAAGAAAATATATACCCATCTCCAAAAGATATTCTCATCAAGCTATTTGAGCCAAGTGATTCACCCTTCTCAATACAGAAGCAAGCCTGCCAAGCTGACCTGTCACCCTGGTCTGCAGGACAGGGCAACCTCTCCCCAACTCCTGATAAACACACACTGTATGTTTATCTTGCAGCTCTCTTCTTTCCCTATCTCATGTCGGCCACACTTTGGGTTCTGATTACATCTGCGGTGCATGGTTAACGTGCCAAAGGGGTGGTCCTGACTGCCTAGGGAGTAATCTCATCTTAATATTCCTTTTATTCTGGTTTTCTCTTTCCCAAAGAAGAATCTGTCAAATATTAAGAAGTATATGAAAAGGCTTTAAAAACTGTTACCACTTCATAAATATATTCATCATAAATAAAGTTGTTCTTATTTGGCCCCCAAAATACTAAAGTTTTAATTCTTCCACAGACATGGTAGAGATTACTGTCAAAGAGCATGATGGTTAATCTCCTGGAAATTTACTAAGAGCCACAGCACCTACACGTATTTTAAACTTATTTTCCTATATCCTAATATGTAAAACAAACAAACAAAAAAACCATACAGGCACTACAGTAGTACTGGGTACTGTTCTGAAAAAGGCCAGAGAGTTCCATTGATAAGTAAAGTCTGTGTGTCGGGGAAGGATGAGAGGGAGGAGGGTAGGGTGGGTGGAAATCTTAGCCAGGTGGCTAAAGCTCTAAAATTCCTATCGATATGGGGAGAACAATACGAGAAGAAGAGAATTAACCATCTGCAGATCCTGCACTGTATTTTTATTTTTAGAATTTTTATTGCATGAAAAGATGCAGATAACATGTTGCTCTTTAAATATATAACCTTCAAATATATTCCTTTTTCCACCTAAAAGAAGACTCCTCTGGAAGTCAATAGGGAAATAGAATTCACTAAACCAAAATTCATTTTCAGTGAAATAGTGGGAAATTCCTTCTGTTTACTGCTGCGTGACAGAACTCTCCAAAGCTTAGGAGTGTCAAACAACAGCCATTTTATTATGCTCGTAATTTTCTGGCTCAGGAATTCAGGCATGGCACAGCAGGAAGGATCAGCCTCAGCTGGGTCAGTCCAATGGCTGGAGATGGCTGGGACAGTGACTAGGGCCATACGTCTGAAATCTCAGTCTTGGTGTCAGCTGGGTTCCTCAGTTTTGTCTGCTGGAGTGTGGGATGACCAAGCTGTTTTTTCTTATGTCTGATGCCTGGGATTGGAAGGCTGCACAGCTAGGGCTGGCAGCTCTCTCTCCTCCCTTACACAGCCTCTCTACATGGTGAGCATGGGCTTCCTCACAGCTTGGCAGTCTCAGCGTGGTTGGGCTTCTTACACGGAGGCTGACATCTCCCAGAAAGAGTGTTCCAAGTGGAAGGAAGTGGAAGTTGTCAGTCCCTTCAAGTCATAGTTAAGAATCACTTCTGCCATAGTCTAATGATCCAAGCAATTACAAGGTCCACCCAGATTTAAAGGAAGGAGACAGAGATCCTCATATCTCTATGGGAGGAGCGTGAAAAACTTTTTGGCCATCTGCCACAGAGACACACTTATTTCATTTCTTCATCTGTGTCATGTGTATACAGATGATAGTTTGAATATGAGCAAAATAACCATTCCCAAAGTAACTTCAAGATATAAATACTTCACAATAAATATAATGTGCTAAATTGATCATATATACAAATACTTCATTCACCACTGCTTCAAGTTTTTGTCATCTAAGGACACGAAGGCCACACAACGGCTTCATTCATCAGAAAGGAAGGGTGTGGAAGAGTGTAAGATGCTCCAACTCAAAAAAGAATCAGACTCACTGTTAAAAGTTTCTTCAAACTGAAACATGATCTCTCCAGCGATTTCCAGTTTATCCAACATATTAGTCAAATTGACAAATACTTTCATGCTCTGAGAATCAGAATTATAATATTTATTTATTCTATAATATAAATGTAAGTATGTGGTATTTGGCTTATTCTTTAAGTCAAAGAATAAAACTACAAATGGGCCATAATCTCCCTATTCTGATAACACTGTTGATGATGATATTGACACACACAGAATATTGGAAAAATACTGAGTTCCCTCCTCCCCACCAAGGTAATCATTGTCAATAGTTTCTTTGATTTCTTCCAGGAAAATAAAAAAAGTTGCCTATGCATACGCCTTCATGTATGTATTTTAACACACAAATAATCATGTAGAGATACAGTTTCACACCTCAATTTTTAACTATCCATTCAAATATTAATTGAATGCCTACTATGGGACAGGCAGTGTTGTAGACACTGGGAATAAATGAATACGTGCCAAGACCCTGAGGCAGAAATGTGTCTTGCATGTTTGAGGAATATCAAGGCGGCCAGGGAGACTGCAGTGTAATACATGAGGGTATGAATGGGAAGTTGGATCAGGAAGTGGCCTGAGATTTTTTAATTTATTTCAGAGTGAGACAGGATGCCATTGTCCTGGAGATCACGCAGTTTAAATGTATTCACTCTCTATTGCTGTGCAACAAATTCAGCAGCTGAAAACAACACGTTTACTATTATTGTATTTTCTGATTCTTGTTGTATATAAGGAAGTCATCAATTATCTCCAAGTTTCCACGTGTCAGGAGTGCAGGCACAGCTTAACTGGGTCCTTTGCTCAGGTCTTCAGCTCACAAGGCTGTAATCAAGGTGTCAGCCAGCCTGCATTATGGAGGCTCAACTGGGGATGAATCTGCTTCCAAGCTCATTCAAGTTTTTGGCAGAATTCACTTCCTTCTTGTTGTAGGACTAAGGGTTCTCATTTTTTACTGACTGTGGGCTAGAGACTGCCTCAGCTCCTAGAGACCAACTACAGTACCCTGCTGAGCGGCGCTCTCCATAGGCAATTCACAACGAGGCTACTTGCTTCTTCCAGGCCAGTAAGAGAACCTCTCTCTCCAGTCTGCTCCAATGGAGTCTTATATAACAAAACTATCATGGGAAAGACATCCCATCATCTTTGATTCTACTGATTGGAATTAAGTCACAGGTCTCATGCACTCAAGGGCCTGGATCACTGGGGGTCATCTTAGGGTCTATCTACCACGAGCAGTATCAGTATTTACAAATCGACCTCATTCTTTTTAATGGGCTACCAAGTGTTTCTTCTTATGGCCATCACATAATTTATTTAACCCTCTTCTCCACCAATGAGGGCTATTTGTTTCTGACTTTTGCACTAAGAGGTACATGTGGCAGTGAAGATGCTCTACATTTTTGCAAACTTTTGAGAGAATATCTATAGAGTATTTTGTAGTAGAGACATTGACTTCCAAGCATGAGTGCATTAAGCTTTGCTGGACACTGCCAAACTGTCTTGAAAAGGCTGCTCTAATTCGTACTCCCACCAGCAGTGTGGAAGACCATTTATTTCCTCCTCTCAAAGTTATGGAACTTAATAGCTTTCCTCAAATAGGTGTTCCTCATCTCTTGATTCAGGGTTACATCTGGATGATTTATCTTTTCTTAAGTTAAGCTTACACTCAGGTAATTTATCTTCTCAAATGACACTGATAATAGGGCCTATTCTCCCACTATTTTCTGATTCTTGTTGTATATAAGTAAGCTATCAATTTTGGTAATTACTTTTAATCCTTCATCCCAATGAATCCTTTTAGTGTATCTAATAGTCTTTCAATCTGTTCTCTTGGGCTATGTATATAATTATATCTCTAAATAATGCAAAACTTTCCCCTTCCAGTTTTCAAACCATCTCTTATTTTTCTCTCTCCTTTCTTGTCTAGTAATTCTAGGACAAAAGTTCATTAGTACTAATGAGCTGAGTCACGATTTCAACATTTTAAGCATTTCAACAATTAAACAGAATACTAACTTAAGGGTTAAAATAATATTTTGAATCATTTTAAGGAAGTATCCACAATTTCTGCTTTATTAAAGTATTTTATTACGAATTATATAAACTTCATCAAGTGCTTTTAGGCATCTGCTGAAAGATTTTCTTCTTTGACTTAATAATATGGTATATTATATTAATGTATTTCCTAATGTATTTCCTAATGTTGAGCCACCCTTGTATTTCAGAGATGAACTCAACTGAGATTGAAATATTATACTGTTAAAGTGCTGCTGTTATTTGCTGATGTATTATTTAAGATCTCCGCATAATATCCATAAGTAAAACTGACAGGCTTTGGCATTAGTGCCCTCCTGGCATCATAAAAAGAATTTGAAGTTTTCCTTTACTATCCTTTGGACCAGGTAAAACACCAACAGATTTAACTGTTTCTTCAAGTTTAGAAGAATTCACCTGTGACCATATCTGAGCCTGGTGCATTTTGGGGAATGGATGGTAGCTCTTCAGAAATTTTCTCAATTTCTTTCAAATTAGTTCACTAATTTCATTCAGATTTTCTAAATTCTGTGCACTGTGTTATCTGCAATTATTCCCATATTTGTTTCTATTTATATATGTGAGCCTTCTCCCCAATCTTTTTTTCTTCACTAGTCTAGCCCATAGTTTGTTTTATTTATGTTCCCCAATCCCCTAAAAACACAGGAGGTATTTATAAAACCCACCCTTTTTTCTCTTTTCTAATTAATTACACTTTTTTATGTTTATTCTTTTCTTCCAATTTGGAGGGAGGGGGGTGAATAGAAGCTTAACTTATTTCATTCTTTCTGGTTTATCCAGTCATTTAAGGTTATAAACTTTTTATATTATAAAATTATAAAAATATAATTTTTGCTCTATCCTTGAAGATTTGATATGCTTCTTTTCATAATATTTTTCTAGGTATTCTACAATTTTTTGACCTCTACTTTGATCCGCAAATCATGAGTGTTTAAATTTCCAAAATGACCAGGGACTTTTTTTTTTTTTTTTGCTTCTATTACGATTACTGTTGTTAACTTCTGGATTTAGAGTATTATGGATCAGAAAAACTGGTCTGCATTATCTCTGCCTTTTGAAATTTGGGATTTTTCTTTGTAACCACCAATAGATACTCAACACTTACAAACATTGCTTTCTTGTCTTCTGAATTGCTGTAGGAAAATATGAGGCAACCAGATGTACCCTCCCAGTGGAAGTTTTATTTTTCCTCAAAATCCAATAACTGAACCACATTATGTCTCTATATGGATAATTCTGAATGACTTAAAAGTCAGAATTGACATTTCCTGAAATTCAGTGAACTCTTTGATCAGATTAAGGTCTCACTATGATTCAGAAAAAAGTTCTCTACTGTTTTATCAATAAAATTATTTTTGTTCTATGCATTTGTATACTCCATGACAATAATGCCTTGCAATGGGTCATCTTTGCCCTCCACGTCTACTGTTTTCTCTGCCTTCATCTGTTTTTCCCCTTTCACTGCGTGTGTCTGTTTCTTCAATGATGGTAATTTGTTTTTTAACTTTTGATTCTATTCATTTCCATTTTTAATTTGTTCATTTGTTTTGAAATGTTGTTTTAGGTGTCAAAATCTGTTTTCTTAGCTCAGCATGTGCCTTTAAAAAAATCCTATTTAATCACTTTATTTTTGAACTCCCATTTTACTGAATAAATATTTAGTTCTTCTACAGAGATAAATTATAGTAAGTTCATTTCTTCTCTTCCTTAGTTCAGTATTTCTTCCAAAATAGATTCTTCATCTACAGTTTACATTTTTTTCCCCTTCTGCTGCAATACATTCCCATAGACTCCACACTGGATATTTTTGGTTGATTGATTTCAATTATACGAATGTTTTAAATGGGCAGCTTTGTCAACACTTTCTATTCACACAACTACACTACGGGTGACATCTCCTTGAATCTCTTCCCATGTTTTGGATGTCTGTTTTCTTCTTCTGTGCACTAGTTTTGCCTGCCCAGAGTTCTGTAGCCTGAGAGAATGGTGCATGAATCTGCTAGGATTGCCACAACAGAATACCACAGCTAGGTGGCTTAAACAAAGAAATCCATCTTCTCACTGTTCTGGATTAAGATTAAGGTGGCCGGCATGGCTGGTTTCTTCTGAGGCCTCTCTCCTTGGCTTGCACATGGCTCCCTCTTGCTGTGTCCTCACATAACCTTTCTTCTGTACACACACATCCTTGGTGTCTCTTCCTCTTCAACCTTTCTTCTGTACACGCACATCCTTGGTGCCTCTTCCTCTCCTTATAAGGACAGTAGTCCTATTGGATTAGGGCCCCATCCTTACGACCTCATTTAACCTTAATTACCTCCTTAAAGATTCCATCTCCAAACAGAGTCACATTGGAAGCTAGGAGTTCAACACATGAATTTTGAGTGGCCATAATTCAGTCCATAACCACTGGGTATGGGGAGGTCAAAGATGCAGCCAGGGCTGTATGCAGCCTGGTGTTGATCTCATCTCTGTAGTTTTGCCAAAATGACCGTGTCAGTATTCACTCCCCTGCCTGGGCTGTACAAAATTCCAGCAGAGGTCCTGGCCCTTCAGCTCCCGGCCAGGAGTCTCTGTCCTGGGTGGAGAGTTTATCAACCACCTCCTATCATTCTCTAGGCAGAAGATGGACGAGGTAAGAGATGATGACTTCTAGGCACTCATGTTGGAAGTTATCAGGGTGGGAAACGACACTCCCCACTCTATTCTCAGAGCTCACTTTTCCCATCTTCCTCTCTTGCAAGAGCTCTTTTTGATTTTGTTTTGGTTTTGAAGTTTTCTTTCTGACTTTCTGTTTAGTGCTGGAGATCACTGATCCTAGGGTGTCTCTGAGAGGGAGTCCCTGAGATGTCACACCCCAGCTATCCTCCTTCCTCTGGCAGAAGACCAGGGTGGTCAGAAGGAGTTTCTACCTTTGTAGAAGTTGCCTGTCTTCACCCAAGGATGCCCAAACCATCTCCTCCACCTCCCTCCAAAGGGGGATTTCTGAGGATTGCATATGCCTGTGACCCTCACAGCGTCTGTGGAAGGTCGAGTTAGGAGTAAAACACAGACGGTCGATGCCAGTTTTTAGAAACTCCATTTGCTGATCTCTAGCCTTTTCCTCCATTTGACTGATACCAAGGTGTTTTTCTTTCTTTCAATCTATTTTTGGTTTATATTGTAAGATTTTGAGATATTTCTTTACTCTGCCATCTTAAAGCATGTGTTCCAAATATCTGTTTTAGATAATAATTGGACAATAAATAATACTGGTAAATACACAAGTAAAAAGTAATATACTATCACATATGGAAACCTGTAACTTGATAAGCTTCACAACTTTTCCAGTCTCCATATTCTGTAAATGGGCCACATATTTTTATTAAGTTATTTTATATTACCCAAGTTTACTTCACCAAAGCAGCAGCTCCTAGCTGAGGTCCCTTATAGACTTGGGTGTTAGTATATGCCCTAAAATCATATGTAAATTGTGTATACACATTTGTATTTTTTTCAGAAAGTCAGATTGTTATCCTTCATCAAATTCTCAAAGGAATATGAAACATAAAATGACTGACCTAGAGTAATGAACAGGAGAGTTGCCAAGAATGGGAAACAATGAATAATTAGAAACAATTTACAACAGCTTGGATTCATCTGAATAATAAAGTCAAGTAAAAGAGTTTACTTTTACATTACATGGAATTTGGATAAAGCCACGGCAGACTTCCAAAAAAGTCCAACTATGGATGTGTTTGTGGCCCTCGGCCTTATAGGAAACAGTCCTGCAGGAACCACAGAACAAAATGATTACACACAAGAAACAATTATTACTCCAAGGACCTTTCCACATCAATCGATCAATAAGAACAGCTTACTCTGAGCTTATTAACACATTAAGCACAAATGACCTAATTCCTTCATTAAATTTTGAAAATTATGACTAATCCTCTTAGTGGTCATTTCTCTCATTTCCACCTAAACAGAAATGATTCTAGAGAAATCAAGTGTTTGAAGCCTTCCCTGGAGAAAGAATGTTTCCCCTTTTACTTACTGCTGAGGTAGGGAAAGAAAAACAACTACCTAAAAAAAGGCTTAGCCTATAAATAAATGCCATTTTCAATACACAAAAAAGGCAAAGTTGATGCAGCAACAAATTAAAGAGAACAGGAGGTGTGTACTGAGAATAATATACTGGAGATTATGATCCAGATTTTGTGTGAGTTTCTGATGTGTACTGTTTCTTTATATGAACATATACAGAATTACTATCATTTACAAAGGATTATAAATCTTCCTCAAAACCTATTAATCCAACCACTTTGGAGATTTGGTTTGGCACAATCTACAGTCTGTAGCCCATGTGCACTTTTGGT
Organism: Ceratotherium simum simum; assembly: GCF_057802395.1. Taxonomy (NCBI): domain Eukaryota; kingdom Metazoa; phylum Chordata; class Mammalia; order Perissodactyla; family Rhinocerotidae; genus Ceratotherium; species Ceratotherium simum. The sequence goes on from NC_141911.1 coordinate 37,509,323, forward strand.
AATTAAGAATAAGTAATAATGATGACAAATAACACACCAGCTGTGCAATGATTAATAAGAACTTTCTTGTGCACACAACCAGGCCCTGGCATGTGTGGCTCAAGCAACTATATAAAGCTCATGACTTTATGAAATCAAATACAGAGATTTCCTTTCTTACTCTCACACATTCCAACAGAGACATACATAAGCACTTTTGTGCAATTTAAACTTGGAGCTATCCATGTAGTAATATTGACTGAAACACATGCATCATTTAAGCTTAAAAAGAAAAAAATATGGTCTTGTTTTTCTTGGGACAGTAGAAAGACCACAAGGAACTTTCTAACTATGTGGCTTAACTGCTTGAAAGCCTTTTTGGAACAAGGCAGGCTGTAAATGAATAAAGCAAGCTGTGTGACCTTGGGTATGTTAATTTCAACTCTCCAAGCTTCAGTTTCTTGAATTAACCTATAAACTGCAGACAAACCAATACTACCTACCCTCTCAGAGTTGGCTGGTTGATTCACGGTTTGTAGGAACTTGAGCTGGCCAGTGTCTGGAAGACCAGGTCCTCACCATGCCTTTAGAGCCAAACCTCTTCCCTAAGCAGACTAGAATGCTTAGGAAGAGGAATCTTGCATTTCATAAATAGATCTATCATATCCCCTGCAGGCCTAGCTTACTGCTATGAATGGAATAGGTAAATAGCTTCTGGAAAAACAACTAAGTTGATTCCCAAAGTGATGCCTAGTATATTTAGTATTTCAAGTACAGAAATGGTCTTAACCTGTGGACAAAGAAGGTTACTTCTACTTGCTACTATCTTCTCATAGGTCCAAACTCACACACACAACCTTCAGGACATGTTACTAGATTTCCGTTGTGTCATAGTTAGTTGCACTGTTGTCTTTCTCACTAAATGCTAGACTTCTGGAACACTAGACCTGCTTTTTTTTTTTCTTAATCTTTTGCTCCCATCCATATAGTACAAGGCATGGAGTAGCAGTTTAATAAATGTTTGCTGAATGAATTGAGAATCGCATAAAAGAAAGGATGCCAACACCAAATATCAGATCATTTAACTTTTATCATGAATAATTTCAGATATATACACAGGTAAAAAGAACAACATAATGAACTCCTATGTACACACCACCTAGCTACATCACTCATTCACTCATGACCAATTTTAGTTCATCTATATCCCCAGATAATTTTGAAACAGATTCCAGACGAAGTACAGCTCTTCAGAAAGCTTTAGGTGATTAGGTTTTACTCTACCCTAGAATTCTAGGTACTTGTATCTCTATTGCATAAAGATCAATAGAATTCATCGTTATTTGGTCAAGAGATGTGACACAAACAAAAATAAAAATCAAACCCTTCCCCTAAATTGCTATGGATTAGGAGGTGCTTTGAGTATGACTACTTAAGATATTAGAGAAACAATAATTCTGCAAATATGTGCAGGAGGAGAAATAATGATTTTGAGATAACTCATGGGAGGAGGAAGAGGGCATTAATACCAGATGCCAAGTTCACCTAAAAAATGCTGCCAGAAGGCCACAGATAGTTTTTAAAACTTTTCTATAAAAAGTTTTTTCAGAGACAAATCCAGAAGATAAATAAAGGAGGCAGTAGCTCTGAGGAGGATCAGTGTCACCCAGACACGACCAAGCCCAGGTCAAAGCAAGGAGGAAGTTTTGATCAGACGTAGAGGGCAGGACAGACACGGCAGCACCTTGCTCCATGAGAAAATGTGGGGTCCCAAGACAGCACTCAATAGAGCTTAAGGGTGAAAACAGAAATAAAGCTAACAAAACTGATTCCTACCCTTTGGGGCCACTCTCAAGGAGAAATCAACCAACTGGAAAGTTAACAAAGGCAGGGTCTTGAGGGACTGTTCATCCTGTGCCAAATTAATCCAGTAACATAAGGCTGCATGGCTTGTAATTTACTTAACCTGTACTGACCACATTCTTCTTGATTCTCACGCTCCTCAGTAAAGTTAATATTGCACTTTTAATAGGGCTAACAACATGCGCTTCACTGATAGAATGGAGCAGACACTTCCAAAGCAAAAGAGGAAAGGCTATGAATCCCAATAACAGAGAACATCCTTGCAGGAGAAATACGACCTCACCCTCATGACTGCTTCTCAAACTCCCATCATGGCAGTTAAAAGATGCCCAGAGCACAGAAGAGAGTCAACATAGCAGGCCTGAGATGGCTCTCTTCAGAAAGGCCTGCTTGCAAAGTTGGCCCTTCGTTGGCGTCTGGGGCTAGAAACAGTTCTCTACGTTTATATCAAACATTCCCTAAATGGTTAGGATGGCCCAATGTGCCTACACTGTGCATAAATGTGCACTTGCAGGTATTATGTAGAACACCTGCTTTCCTTCTGGGAGCCTGGAATTTTGGTATACGCTAGGTCAAGGATGCCTATGTGACTATCTCCCAATAGGCACTGAGTCTCTAATGGGCTTCCCTGAATAGAAACATCATACATGGTGCTGCATTTTTGGTGCTGGGGGACGAGTTTGCTCTTGTGACCCCGCCTGGGAGCAGAAGCATAAGGAAGACTACACGTGGATTCCTCCAGACTCCACCTGTGTGGTCATCTTCTTGTCTGTGGGTCCTTACTACATTGCTGTACTAAATCTGGCTATAAAAACACTTGAGTTCCAAGAGTCCTTCCAGCAAATCCCCAAACATGGGGGATGGTCTTGAGGACCCTGGACACATCCAGAAAAACAGGCACTAGACTTAATAGGCAGACTTCTATTTGGAGGACACTCTGTAGTGGGATGCTTCATTAAGTAGTCATTTTACCCACTCTTTTAGTTATAGTAGAAATTGGAGGATTAATAGAAGTCTAGCAGAAATAGAACTGTTATGCCCCAGTGTACATGAGCTAAGACTGTCAACCCACAGTTTAGCCATTTTCTGGCTAACATTCATTAAGTCAAAACATTTAGTAAGTTGGATGCTAGTGTTTGCCATTCTAAAGATACTGGCATATGGTCAATATCAGTTGCCACTGACTACATGTAGCAGTGGTGCTTCACAATGGTTTTAATTCCAGGGAAATTCAGAAGAATTCAAATGAGATAATGAGAAGCACTGTGAAGACCTGAGCTGGACAAAGGTGCCTTCTTCAATCTGCCCCAAGTCGACTTTCTCCCTCTTCCCCACGCAGGCAGAAGGTACAATACAAGCATATCTCAAAATATTGGAAAGTGGCTGTCATTCATTATTTAAGCAGAATGTCTTTCAGTGTGGGCTCACAATTTTCATGGCCAAACTGAGGAATCAATATTTTAATAAAAGGTATCCTTGGTGGCTGGCCCCAGGTGGGGAACAAGAACAACAAAACGTCACTGAGGGAATTAAAGCATGAATCGGAGATGAGTGACATCCTGACCTGCACCCCTCCCAGTTCCTATGCAGAAACATGGAAAATAAGTCAACAGCAAAAGACAAGAAAGGCTGAGCCTGAAGAAATGTTCTGGACCCTAACTTCTCATGGATTACACTGCAACTCTTGGTTTCCTCCATGGTTCTAGGTTCTTCACCTCGAAGTCCCCAAAATTCCTAAAATTGTATATACATTTCTTTTGTGTATATATAATATACTATTTTCTGGGAACAGGACCCAAAGCTTGCATTAAATTTTCAAAGTAGGTCCTAATGTAATAAAGCTTCAGAACTATTGACCTACATAGAGGAAAAGGATGTCAGATGCAGGAGTGGACTTTAAAATGCTAACAAACTGATTGAATGGCAGACTAGAGGACCACTGAGCCAGGAGATGGGGAGAATGCAGCGGGGGATGAAATGGGTATATCACACTAAAGACCAAGAGCTAGGAAATGACCTAGAAGAAAGAAATTATGTGAAAAGTTGAGAGAAAAGCCACTTCTGGTTTAAACCTTGGTCTAAGAAGAGAAAACTGAAGAAGAAATTTCAAGACATTCTAGTAATAAAACTATGGGAATACAGCAACAAGTTCAGGTTTGGGTGACTACAAAAGACCGGTTTCACCTAAAACTATGTTGACACACTCGATCTGTTTTCATAAGGACTGGGTCTAAGAAGCATGCAGCCTCAAGAACATGCAGAAGATACACTGAAATATAAACTGAATTAAATCAAAATCAATGAATAAACTGTGTATCTCTAAATTTATCAAATTGCAGGTACTTAACCCTCTGTATTTTATCACAGAAGACAAGTTGGTTGCAACATAAGTAAAAAGCGATTTATTGAAACAAATCAGCAGGCTACAAAAAATAAAAGGAAATCATTAGGAAGTAGAAAGAGCTGGAACTCAAGACTGCCCTGAAGTAGTAACTTGAGGCCATCAAGAGTCAACCAGCACCTCTCCATTTCTCATCTCTGCATCTCTTCTAATGAGCTTCCAGATCCTTCCCTGGACACTGCCTTCCTCCACTCTGCTCTGCACCTGACCCACCACAGCGTTTCTTCTGCCCCAAGCCCAGGGGCAATCTCACAGTAACTGGCTGGGTTTCTCCACATCCCCATTCCAATTTCTAGAAGAGAGAATCTGACTCTGCCGGGATTCCAGTGTGACTCTTGGGCGTCTATCCGGCTCTCGTCAGATCTAGATCAGAGCGGCATCAAGTCTTACAAACACGGCTGGAGGCATCCATCTCCACAGTGAGCAGTTCCAGAGGGGCTTGGCTGTCTGCTAAGACATATTTGTACTAAGTGACCATGGGGCACTACAGACGAGGGGGGACCCAGAGAGAGGTAAAAAGGGGAAGCAGCGATGAGTTTAGAGCCGGGAAAAATACCCTTCTCCCAGCCCTGCCTGTCTGTGACTGAAGTAGCAGGACATCTTTCCAGGAAAAGAGAAAAAAACCTTTTCTCTGCAAGTATCCTAGTCTGATACAAATGATAATATTATCACTGTCTAGGGATCAACAGTTTACGTATTCTCTTAATACACACTTTTATCATTTTTAATTCTAAAGTTTTTCCCCAAAGCACATAGCTTATCCTCAATACTCTGGCTTACAGTTTAGAAAAATGAGTTCTTTACATATTATTGAAGTGATACTTCATGTTTGTATTTTCCCCACTTATGCTATTTGGTGTAATTGTAGATTTCTGAAAATATATTTGAGACATCAAAATATTCTATTTCTGGTGATTTAGTTTAATCTATACATATTCTATACCTGCTATTTCTGAGGATCAGCTTATACTAGTCCAGCCTATGAGACCGTGACCGTGAAAGACAACAGCCTTCCACTTCAGGCCATTTAGAATGGAAGGAGCAGCAGTATAGTCCAGGGCTTCACAGCTCCACCTCAGGAGCCAGACAGTCCTGGGTCTGCATCCCAGCACCGCCACCTACCAGCTGTGTGACCTTAATTCACAAATAGGCAAATTCTTACCCTAAGTCCCAGTTTCCTCACCTGTAAAATGAGGATGATGATAATGTCTGCCTCATGGAGTTGTTGAGCAGGGTATTAAATGAGATCATGATGTAAAATGCTTAACAGATCATGAGCACTAAATGTTAGGCATACTGTTATGACAAATTAATTTTATTGATGGTGATGAAGACAAGGAGGAGGATGATAACCAGACCTTAACTAAAACTTTCACCAAAGATGAAGCTGAGACTCAGGCCTGTCACTGCCTGCTGACCCTAGAAGAGAATGCATCTCAGAAGTGGGGTATATGTCACACTGGAGATGGCAAACTAACAGCCACGTGAGAGGAGGGAAGATGGCGAGCTGAGAAGAGTTTGCTTTCCTGTCATTTCCCACTGGGTGTAACAATCATTTCACCCCTTGGTTCTCTCAAAATATAAACAAGTCGGTGCTAAAAAGAAATGAGCTATCAAGCCATGAGAAGACATGGAGGAACTTTAAATGCATATTAGTAAGTGAAAAAGTTCATCTGAAAAGGCTACATACTATATGGTTCCAACTACATGACATTCTGGAAAAGGCAAAACTATGGAGACAACAAAAATATCAGTGTTTGCCAGGAAGGAAAGAGATGAACAGAGAGAGCACAGGATTTTTAGGATCATGAAAATACGCTGATAATATTATAATGATGAATATGTATGTCCTAACACATTTGGCCAAACCCATAGAATGTACAACACCAAGAGTGAACCCTAAATAAACCATGGACTTTGCATGACAAAGATGTGTCATTGTAGGTTTCTCGAGTGTTAACAAATGTACCACTCTGGTGAGTGATGTTGATAATGGGAGAGGCTGTGCCTGTGTGGGCACAGAGGGTATATGATAAATCTCTGTGCCTTTCTCTCAATTTTACTGTAAACCTAAAACTGCTCCAAAAAACATAGGCTTTAAAAATAAATACAAACAAGTCATTACAGTTGTTTAATATAAAATGTCTATGTTTATATACACACATTATCAGACCGTGACAGTGGAGGGGTTAACAGATAGGCCTTGGAGCAGACAGACTGGGTTCAAATCCCAGCTCGGCCACTTTCTTAGGACTATGACCTTGAATCTCTCTGAGCTGTGTCTTCCTCATTTGTGAAACAGTAGTGAGAAACATATTCTAATTCACATAAGATATGTGAATTAGCTCATCTCATCCTTGCAACCACTCTACTGGGTAGGTACTTTAGTTATGCCTATTGCACAGATGAGAAAGTGACAATGATATTAAATAGGACGTCCAAGTCACACAAGCCACACAACTTATTGGAACTGAGATTCCAAGGAATTTCACTTTAGAGTTCACTATGCTGCATTATATGATACTGTCTATAGAATATTTCAATAAATTGTCATAAAGACCTGAGCCTAGTACCTGGCACATAATCATCCCTCTGTCAGTGTCGGCTATTATAATTTTTATTGTTCTCAATTTCATGTTGAAAGAAATGAAAGAGACAGCTCTGAAAGCTGATTTATTTTACTAAGCAAAAAACACGGGTGCTACATTCAAGCAAAAAGCCCATTAACATCCCACACTCTCCTCTCCCCTAAGGAAAGGCAGGTTCCCCGTGGAGAGCCCACCTATGCACACACATACCCTACCACCACACCCACCCTCTCACCCCTGGATTCTTATTTTCCCTTCCAAGGACTCTTCGTGTTGCTGGGAATACAAGCAACATAAAAGGGAGATGAATGAAAGGATCATATTCCTCCTCATCATTTTTAATTCTACAAATACTGATTGAGTGCCAAGTTCCAGGCACTGAGCTATGCTCTGAGGACCTGTCTTTGCAGCTCTGCATCTCCAGAGACTTTGGCAGAGAATTTCAGAGTGGGCAGATCTTACAGGCCCATAGCTGTACTCCAATTCCTCAATCCCATCTCTAACATGAACACATTCTTATTATTACAAATATTATGAAGTTCTTCCTTCTATTGAATCAAAAACTTACCTCCTGGCAAGTTCTCCTCAGTTGTATTGAGTATGCTTTCTTACACAACAAAGAATAAATCTACCCCCCTCCCTTCTATACTGCAGCTCTTCAATTTTCTTGAGACAGTTTCAGGGTTTTGTCTATACTGGATACTAAAACACTGCAGAATGAAAGACTCTTGGCTCTCTCCCAAATTTTCTCTTATCAAACCATGCTAGTCCCATGAGAACATACCGTCTACCATCTCAGAACTACATTACAGCACAGAGACTTCCTATGCCGAAGCCAAATGAAACGAGCAGAAGTGGGAAGACAGTGTCATTATTATTTTCCAACCCTCCTTAAAGGAAAGAGAAAGAAAAAGTTTTCTGTGCTTTTAAAGCTTCTTTTTTAAACAGTGGAGAAAAAGCAAGGCCCTATTGAGAAAAATACATATAGCAGTAAACTAAGTTTTCTTGGCTACACCAAAGAGGCCAACATTCGTGAAAACTGGAAAAAGAAGAAAAAAACCCACCCTCTGAAAATTTGACAACTATTCTTGCTACTGCGTTTTGACTTCTACACTGAACAGTGGCTACTCAGGCAGACATAAACCTTTTAGAAACTTTGGAGTTTTATCATTGTGGCTGTTGTTTAAGATATTTATTTTTCTCTCACATGAAAACTGGTGCTGCCTAGCAACCCAGTGCCAGCAAAGTTAAATCAAGAAGCAAAATAAAAGCATTTTTTAAAGAGATTTCTTTTTCCTATTAAATGACAAGCACGCTCTAAGACTGGAAGATTCCTCATACTTGAAGGAAAAGGGTTTTGTATATTACTTACTTGGGCTTCCTTTACATTAAGGGATGACAGAGATGAAGCTGCAGAAGAGGGCTAGGATGTGTATTGATTTTTCAGCAACAGGAATGGAGGAGTGGGCTGGTCCCATAACAAAAACAGTCCACAGGTGGCTGCTGCTGGACCACAAGGTGGGACTGAACAGAGAGTCCATTCCACCATGGAACCTGGGGGCAGGGAAGCACTCTTCTAGTTTTTGGCAAAGACAGGAATATAGGTCAGAAAGTTGGTCCAAAGTTAACAAGAGTATGGCAATGCACCATTTGACACTCTTCTATGTGCGTGTGTAATTTAATATTCTGGTGATTACACTGGACACCTGATGGGAACATATATGCCCTTCTCACCTTTACTCTTTCTAGGCTCTTCTGTGACTGAGGGACACTGGCTATTCAAGGACTTTGCAATGCATGTCACAAAGAGGGATAAATCAAAGTGTACTGAAGGAGCCTTGGAACAGGAATGTGACATCAGCCTTTCCACGAAGCATGATCATCACAAATGGCCTCCATTTTCACACCAGGAAAAATGAGACAGACTGCCATAGAACCCATTTCAAAGGCTAAAATGCTTATTTTGACAAAATTATAAGAACCCTTATCAAGGAAAAGTTCTATGTAAATAAAATGTAATTCCCTCTGGGCACCTTGTGGTCCACAGAAACTGTAATAAATAAAGACTAATACTAGAAAAAATTTCATGACCTGCTGATATTCATCATCTCTGATGATGTTCACCAGAGAACCAATGAACATCATTGCACATTGAAGACCACACAAAGCTAAAAGCAGCCCAGGAAACCATATTTTGCAAATCACATTGAAAATCCAATTACAATCCTTAACAAGATAAATATAACCTGTATTATAATTATACTATTACATATATTACGTGAAGTGATTTGGTTGAGAGTAACATTATATATCTTACATTATATGAACTGCCAATTTAAGTATTAACATAAAATAAGACAGATATTAAAAGAAAACCACTCTGATAGTAATGTTTTCTTTGATGATTCTCAAAGGTTTTTCAGAATCTTCAAGGGCCCTCAGGGGCTTGGGGGTGTTGGGGGATGATCAGGAGGGAGGCACAGTAAATATCAATTTCTTTTACAACATTAAAAATGTATAAAACAGCAGAAGGGGCTTCATTTAAACAAACCCTGTGACTCCCAAGAGGGTTCTTGACATAGCTGTTTAACTAAGTTCCTCTAAAGATCTCCCCACGCCAGATATGAGCTAACAGGTAATCAGAACGCGAGAGTGATTGGCCAGCTGTACACAACTCAGGCACTACTGGTCATACTCCATTCTTCCTTCCCCACCATGTCTGTTCTGACTTTTCCTCCTGTATATTCTCTGTCATACGAGAAAAACACAAAGGAGACCCATACTTACTATCAACTATTCCTGCACACTCACTCCTTTAAGGCCTTTCAAGTTCATTTTGGCTCTTGCTCTCAACAGACTCTCTCTCCTGGAGAGAACACGTGCAACCTGCTAGTCCTCATACTCGCCCATCTCATGTCAGCATCTGGCATCATTGACAACACCCCTCGACCACCCTGACACTGAACTTGCCTGGGGTTCTTCTGGCTCTCCTTTTATCACTAATAATAAAATCTTGGTGTTTCTCAAGGATATTGTTCTTACCTTCTTACCAAAGGTTTTGGGGTTGGACAATCTTTAGTCAAACCCAAGCATTGCCACTTACTAGCTGTGTGCCCGTGAGCAACCTGATGTGTCACCCTTCAGTTTTCTCATATGTGTAAAGGGATGATGTATGCAATAAGAATTTTGTACATCTATAGGGACACTATTACATATATATGCAATGGGGACTTCATATATTTTTAATATATACCTATTTTAAATATGTATTTTAAGTGCATATACATATACACACACATAAACACTAGGGTTATCTGAGATAAACACCCTATATAGTAAATCAAAGGCATACAATACAATAAGCATCCAATATATACTTTTTCATGTCGATCCTATGCCTTTTTATCTTATATTAAACTTTCTACCACTAAGTTCTCTCACAAGCTTGAGCCCCACATCTCTAACTGTCTGGATAACCAGACAACAACTAAAATTCAACATGTTAGAAACTGAACTTATCTTACTCCTGCCTCAAACCCATTTTTTTCCTTCCTATGGTTAATGACACCAATATTCTCCCAGTATTGAGTCCTCGGCATCATTTATAACATCTTCCTCTGAGATGTCCCACAAACCAGTCCTGGACTTCGTCTATTCCACCTCTCAAAATGATGCTCTCCATCCTGTAGCTCCCCATTCTCACTACCAGGCCTTTAATCTAACGCCATGGACCTCTTGCCTGGCCTTGTATTCCTCTACTTTCTATTGCAAATCCTGCTGCCAGATTAAGCTTCCTGAAGCAGTTACTTGAAAACCATGAGAGGCCTTGGTACCTATAAAATGAAATCCAAAGGCCTACGATGGCTTTCTCAGCCTCCCTACACCTGGCCTGAATCTCTTTCCAATCTCATCTACTGCCATTGTCCATGTTCCAACAGGAGCTGTATTCCCAGAACACACACCTACTCTCTGTGTTTCTCTAATTACACGATCCCCCATACCTGAAATGTCCTCTTAAAACACCTCCACCTGTTCAAAAACTCCATTCTAAAACCTATTCATACCACCTTTTCAGGAAACCTTCCAGATTCCCCACAGTTGGACATTAACTCTTCTCTCAAGTCTTGGCAACCTTCTCTGTATCTCTCTGAGAGCTCTTATTCTCCACCATATCTTGCAGTTACTATTGGATATTTCTTCTTTCCCCTATGGACTCACTGTCTCTACTTCCCCCGAATCTCACACCATGTCTGACTCAGAGCTGGCACTCATTACAAACGGACTGAATCCATCCATAACAAGTATACTGTGTTAAGAACAAAACTTTCACAAAACTCACAAATTCTAAGGCACAACCCCAATTTGAAAATCCTTAAGAATTTCACAGTACTCTTTTCCACCTGGAAAATGCAATTTTCTGGTTTGCAAGGGAATAAAGACTTTTGATAATATTTTTGGCTTACGAACACTTCTTTTAAAACAACATCTTAATGTATTATGTGGAAACGAAGCCAAAACATATGGATTAAGTTTCCTATAAAGTACATATGGATTTTATGAAAACAGCAAAGACGCTAGGATAAAATGTGATCTCCAAACCAGATTAACCAGGGGTCTTTTTCTAATGCCAAAATTAATCTAGAGTTTTCTTGCTTTAATTATATGTTAAAAGTTTCCTCTTCTGCTTTGGTGACTTTCCTAGTCAGAGTCAACATTTTTCCCATTCCTGGAGAGGAAAAATAAGTAACTGAGGAAAAGAAAACATGTTCCTTCTATTGCCATTTCCCTCTCTCTGTTCTCCTTCAGAGACACTACCTGAGCCTCTTCAATTCCTCTCTAATTTCCCCTCCTTTTTTCCCCCTTTATCTATTATTATAATTTTTTTCTCCCTCACAAGACTATTCTTTTTAACTTTTCCTATCCTCACTTCCTCTCTCTTTTTCTTTTTGTTCTAAAACATTTACTAAGAGGAACTATATCCCTCCCTCACCATGTTCAATGCAAACACAAGCTCTTTGGGTGGTATATGTGGATCAGTTGTCAAGGAAACCTGTGGCTCATATGGGTATATACGTCCATATGAAGTTTTTCTGCACAACCACCCTTGTCAGCAGAAATATCATTCCTCATAGCAGAGCCTGGACTCCGAAGTCAAGTCCAGCTGAGCAGGGACAAAGAACTGGGAGTGAGAGCGAATGTGGACAAGGATGAAATTGGAAAGAAAGGAAGAGGTAATGCGGAAATTGAGTTTTCAGAAATATTAACTAGTTTGGGCTAACAGCTCCCCACTCCCCCCACCCCAAGTAACCCTCTGCTTCCAAACCTAAACCTATGCACAGAGTGAAGAATCAGAAACTCAATATCCCACCTCTTCCCTTCTTGGTAGGAAATCTCAGTACTTCAGTTCACATCAGTCGTGCATTCCAGCCTAGCCACAGAAAGCGCGAGAGGAAAAACTGAAGGCCTCCTTAGCTCACTCAAGCTTGATCTCTGCGAGTGGGTCCAGTTTCATCTGCCATAACTGTCGTAATTCGCTCACCAATGGCACTAGAAAATTCCTGTAAGATTTCTTAACAAGGTGAAAGCAGCACTATCTACTTCCCAGCAGAAAAATCATGTACTCATCTTCCCAGCTTTAAAAAAAGAGAAGAAAATCAGAAGCTGCAACATTAAATGGAGATCCTTTTATCCAAGAGCAAGGCCCAGAGCCAGAATTTTCACAAATAGACTGGATAAAAGTTCTCTAATTGGGCTTTAATCTAATGATAGTTGCACTACTAAACAGTGTTCCAAAGCTTGTAGTCTAATTATTTCTTTTTCTAAAAATGAATAGCAGCCATCGTTCCATGAAGCTGTCTGGAGAGCTTAGTGCACACTAATGAAGTTTAATGACAGGTTGACAGGACCATAAAAGGAGTCAGAAATTCACCACTAGCTACCAAAAAAAAAAAAAAAAAACCCACAAAAACTTCTTACATCCATAAATAAGTGCTTTTGCTACACTGGTGAAGAAAATCTCTCACCAGGTTTCAAGCTTAACTTTTCAGGGGGAACTGATATTCACACAAGCTAGAATTGCTCTAGCAAACAGCTAATATGACAAGTACCCAAGAAATGCTCTTGTAATGCTTTGCTCTAAGGGACTACGTCTCTGCTTGTCTGTCTCTTCCCACTCCTCTGACCCCCTCAAAACTTACTGAATTCATTAATTCAGCCAATAAATATTAACTGAGCACCTAATATGTATCAGGTATTATTCTAACTGTACACAATGACCTCTGCCCTCAAGATTCTAGCAGAGAGAAATAGATAATAACCACAAAAATAAATAAGCAAATTATATAGTATGTTAGACAGGGATAACTGCATGGGATACAAGTCCCAAAACAGGGCTCCAACCCCAGACTGTGACCTGCTTTCCATCTTCACATCCCAGCACCTAATACATGCTTGGCATACAATGCAATCTCAATTTTTAAAAATTTTAATAAACAATTAAAGTAGTTGACCAAGCATTTTAACAGTTTTCAAATTCCCTATCTTAGAGGGAGAAGTGATGAAAGTTATTAGCAAGGTCCTGAGCTATAACTGACAGAGTGAGGAGGGGAAAAAAATCTAAAAGCTCTTGAGTCTGTTATTTTGAAAAATCATATATTCCCTTGAATACAGAGTATCAAGTAACAAGATATGTCACATAAGAGATTATTTATTTTAAACCAGGGATTCCTAACCTGGAGTCCCCAGATTCGGGGAAGCATGTGAATCCCCCGAAATTGTTAGCAAATTGTGGGGAGAAGGGGAGTTATGTGTGTTTTTCTGGGGAGAGTGTGAACAGATTGACAAAAATATTTTCCCTGTGTTACAGAAATAGAATCTGAGTGAGAACTCCAAGGAAAGGAATGAAGGCAGCAAGAAATCCAAACAGTCCACAATTACATTGCTGATATTCATTTGCATCTGGATTAAATGCTTCTTCCTTAACCCGTGAGATAACAGAAGACCAGGTAAGCTTCAGATTTATGGAACACCATCGGAAGACAGAAGCTCAAAGAGAACTTCTCAGAACCAAGCTCATCATCACAACAATAAAATCATTAAGAGAGACGGGAAATCTAAGAAGACAGTCGTACATCACGTGGTGACAAGTCCAAAGACAGGAAATCTCTTAAGGAAAAAAAAGAGTTTTACCTTTTCATGGTTTTCAATTAAAATTTCCACGACAATGTTCTGAAACTTCAAATCCATGATGGCAGCAACAGTCTCTTCCTGTGGCCTCATCAGAGTTGGTCCAAACACGACTCCTAAATTTGCCACGGTCATTAGGTTCTGCTTGGAGTGATTTGAAACACTAATATTGATGAGGGGGAAAGAAAGGTCTCTGGTTAAAAGAGGGGCAATCACTGTGGAATGTACAGTATTCTGCAACTCTGTATTTCCCTAAAAACAAGAAGTCAAGAGACTCAATTGTCCTCCATGCCTGCCTCTAAAATAACTGGATCTGACAAGCCCCTACATGATGAGGTCCCTGCCGACCTTCCTACTTCTCTCTCTTTGATGCTCTGCTCTAGCCACAATGTCTTAATAATTCCATGTGTATGCTACGCTTGTGTCCCTCAGAGGCCTTCATTTACTGTTCCCCTCTACTTAGCACATCCTTCTTTCCCCAGATCATCATACTCTTGCTTGCAAGGACTATTAGACTACATGGCACCTTTTAAATAATTACCTTCACAAGCACACAGAGCTTGGTCAGAGCAACTGCACTACCCTTTTGGCCCAGCATATTCATTGTGCAGTGAACAATCTGGACAACTGTTCTCAGCAGCCCCGCCACTTAGTTTGGGTCTTAACTCAAAGGTCTCATCCTCAAAGAGATCTTCCTTAATAACCTTCTTTATAGTCCCACACCTAACATACATTCTCTATCCTCTCACTCTACGTTATTTGTCTTTTTATTACTTATCACCAGAAATTATTTTATATTTTTATTTGCAATCCATTTATTATCTTTTCCCTCTTAGAAAGAAGGGATTTCATGAAAATAGGGACTTTGTCTATCTTGTTCAGCTATGAATCCACTAGCACCTTAGAAAGGCATTCACTTAATATTTGTTGACCAAATGGACCCTTGACACTTTCAAATATCCTCTGGCCTTCAGTTTCCTTGTTTTTGTAAAGTAAAGTTTCTAAAACATAGTGTTCCTCAGCTCCCTCTCACCTCTAAAATTCTATAATTACAGTGATCTAGGAGTCATTTATATTTGAAGAAAGGGTTAATTTCTCCACTGAATTATTAGATTTTGCTTGCTTTTTAAAAAGGGAGTAAAAAGAATACAATGGATTCGAGGAAATAACTACCTATTCTTTGAATAAACAAACTTAAAGGACACGTTCATTAGAGTTAGGTAGGTATGAAACCAAGCTAAATTTGTTAACAGACTTACAATCACATTTCCAGAATCTGTGTACAGGGAAATGTATAACATTCTCCTCTCTTCAAATCAAACCCCGAGTTGCTGGCTGTGATGTTAAGCAAATAATTATACGACTTCATGAAAGCATCATATTTCAACACTCTTGTCCAAGACACACACAGTGAGTCAAATGTCCAGCCTGCTCTTCCAGGTGTGGTCCCTGGTCTTGTGTATACAGCCCCAGCTCCAATCGTTACAAACCCAAGAACACCACTCAGCACCCAGAGCAAAATGAAGAAAGTTAGGAAGACGAAGAGGCTTACTTTGTTAAGTGTTTCACCAAAATATCCAACATTTCTTTATTTTTCTCCGGCAGTTTGTGTACCAAGAAATGAATAGCGTTTACACGAGATTCTGGGCTGCCACTTTCTTTAAAAAAAGAAGAAAATAATTTAGTAGAGTATTTGGAATCAAATATATTCCTTAAAAATCAACAATTACAACAGCTCATCTGTCCAACATCTTCAAACAGAGAATTGAAATATATTTTGCTACCTTTCAAAGGAAAGGAAAATCCATCTTTCTCCCTATTCTTAATCTTCTATGCCTTCCCTATGTGGTAATTTCAGTGTGGCTGCAATTATTGCCTTTTCCTCGGTTGACATTTAAGAACAGAGAGCTAACACGGCTTCCTCCTTCTAGCATGCTGCACTTCAAGTCTGCTCATCACTTACTTGGAGCCCAGTCACTGGGTCACTGCCCCGCAATGGAATACAAACAAAACATCAGCACATAGATTATTCCCTGTTATGGGCTGAATTTTATCCTCCAAAAAGATATGTTGAAGTTCTAATCTCCAGTACCTCAAAATGTGACTGTTTTAAAAGGTACCCAGGATTTGTTTTAATCTGTTATGGTAAGACACACAGACTCGGAAACGACTGTCATGAAGGAAGAAGTTTATGCTCACAGATCCCTACAAACAGGGGGCATGGCATGCCATGCAGGGCTGTAGAGGGAAGCACCAGGGTCAGTCAGGAGGTAGAGGGAATATGGGGAAAGTGTGGGAAAGAGGCTTTACTTTGGTTTCCAGGTGAAGGAACAGGCCAGGCAGGGTAAGCAGGCTCAGGATTGGCTGGTTTGAATTATTTCAGCATGTTCTGGGACATCAGGGCTGACCTGAGTTGTCTGGTACCTGGTCCTGGGGTGATTAGGGCAGGAGAGTATTGGCCTGGAGTGTAAGAGCCCAAAAGAGGGGGTCAGGGGAGAGAAAGTGGGCTCTAAATTGGTTAGTTGGCATACAAAAAGCACGCTCAGGTTTATCACCAGGAATTAGCCTCAGGAGGGGCAGTCTCCCCAGGTTCAGTAAGGCCCCAGATGTCAAAACATCAGAATAAAAACACACGCTTAACACAGTGACTATATTTGAGAATAAGGTCATTGCAGGTATCGTTAGTTAAGATGAGATCATACTGGAGTAGGGTGGTCCTTTAATCTAATATGACTAGTATCCTTATAAGAAAACAAAGACATAGAGGGAAGATGGCCATGTGAAGAGAGACACAGGGGAGAGTGACATGTGACAATGGAAGCAGAGATTGGAATGAAGTGTCTACAAGTGAAGAAATGCCTAGGATTGCCAGGAACCACCAGAAGCTGGAAGAGGCAAGGAAGGATCCTTCGCTAGAGCCTTCAAAGGGAGCGTGGCCCTGCCAACACCTTGATTTTGGACTTCTAGCCTCTAGAACTGTGAGAGAGTAAATTTATGTTGCTTTAAGCTACTCAGTTTGTGGTACTTTGTTAGAGGAGCCCTAGGGAACTAACACATTCCCTTTATCCCTTAAACTTTAGAATTTATTATCATCATCCATGGGTCTTAATAACATTGTACCCAAATTCCCTTTCTTGTGTTATTGATAGAAAATTCTCAAACAAATCCATAAAATGCTTATTACTGAAGATGATACTAGAGTTTTCAGGGGTTTCAAAGAAGTGACTGATGAGAATTAGTTGCTCAGTTTATCATAGCAGAAAGGATGGCTACAAATTGCTTTGGAGGTTCACAGAGCTGGCGGGAGAAGCTCAGGAAGGTTTCACATAAGAGGGAGCATTTGAGTTGAGTCTTGAAGCACCAGGAAGATTTCAAGGAAGGATAAAACTGAGCGGGTGAGAGGCACATTCCAAATTCAGCAAACAATGAGAAAATACAAAGCCTATACAAAGACAGCACCTCAGGTTCACAGACATGTAGTCAGAGGCCAAACTTTGGTCCATAAAAAGGCTAACCTGAAGAATTTGTCTTTACTGTTGGCTTCTAAATTAGTCACTGAAAGTAAAGCAAGGAAGGGATATGAAGAGAGTTAAAGGGGCCGGCCCGCTGGCATAGTGGTTAAGTGCGGCCTGGGGGGTCGCAGGTTCGGATCCCAGGCACACACCAACGCACCGCCTGTCAGGCCATGCTGTGGCGGCGTCCCATATAAAGTAGAGTAAGATGGGCACGGATGTTAACCCAGGGCCAGTCTTCCTCAGAAGAAAGAGGAGGATTGGCATCGGATGTTAGTTCAGGGCTAATCTTCCAAAAAACAAAAACAAAAATTAAAAAAGAAAAAGAGAGAGTTAAATTAGTGGAAGATACACCTGATATTTTTTGAAGGATGGATTGGAATGAGGAAAAGAGCAAATTAGCAGGGAAATGCTATTTGGGAAAGAAGTAATGAGGCAGGAAGGGAGGTGGGCGGTAGAACCACAAATAAGGAAACAGAGCAAAGAAATACAGCCTGCAATCAGACATTGGAATCACCACTTGCAACTGACAGCTAAGTGGCTTTGAGCAAGTTACCTAACCTCTCCGGGCCTCAGTATTGTTATCTTCATTTTATGGATGAGGAAACTATCTCAAAAGGCCATTATGAGATTCACTGAGGTAGCATATGTAGAGCATTTAGCCCCAGTGGCCAGCACATATAGGCACTCCATCACTGTTAGCCAGCATGACTGCGATTGTTTATATTATTCTCCTTATGTGAGAGCTACTATGGAAGAAGGAGAATTGACAGGATTTAGCCACAGACTGGCTGTGGATCAGAAGAAAGAAGGCAAAGGTGACTGATGTTTCATGTCTGGGTTACCTGGTAGGATGGTCAGTTCCACTGACAGATGGGAGCGCAGGAGGCAAAGCTAGTTAGAAGGGGAAGATAACGGTAGAAATGAAGGAGGAAGTGATATTCAAGGGCTGATATCTAGCGGGTAAGCTGGGAATGGTAGGAGGCTTTAGAGACGAAGGTAGCAATGTTCTCCAAAGGGTGTGAACTCCAGCACATGGCTCAGGCTGCCCGACTACTTCAGAAAGCTAACAGAGGGCACTGCGGGGAAAAGAGCTTCAAAGGCGTAGAGGGGAGATGCCAACTGGGGGCTCAGCAAAGCACAGGAGGAGGAAGAGGCTGGAGGACCAGAGAGGTCCAATGTCATCAGAAAGTCCAGTGAGAAGAAACCCGCAAAGACTGGGTAGCCAGTGCTATCGAGTGTTAAGCAGAGACTAAGGAATAGAAAGACTGGGAGAAGGGGCCTGGACCCTGGACCACTAAATTTATCTTTTTACTAAAATAGGGAGGTTAAAGAGTGAGCTGCCCAGGAGGACGGGGGGAGTGGCGTTTCAGACTACTCGTTCAAAAATCAAGAAACCGAAGGAAGGGGGAAGAAGGTAAAGTAGACCAAGAAAGGGGAATTTGTTTTACTTAAGTGATAATAGTTTTACTTTTTCCTTATTATTAACATTGAATATCTGCTCTGCTAAAATTTTAGAAAACATAAAGAAGTAGAAAAAAAAAATCACTAAAAATCTGAAATATATATAGTTGAGAAAGGACATGCAATCAGACTATAAAGAACTCCTACAAATCAATCAGAAAAGAGAGAAAGAACCCAAAAAAAGTAAAACAGGCTAAAGATTGGAACAGGAACTTCATGGAAAAGGACATCCAAATGAGCAATAAATGGATGAAAAGGTGCTAGTTATCAGTGAAAAAGAATTAAAACCATAATAAGAGACTACTAGTCACACATCAGAACGGCTTTAAATGAATTCTAAGCTTTGGCAAGAATACAAAGCGGGGCCGGCCCCGTGGCTTAGCGGTTAAGTGCGCGCACTCCGTTACTGGTGGCCCGGGTTCAGATCCCGGGCGCGCACCAACGCACCACTTGTCAGGCCATGCTGTGGTGGCGTCCCACATAAAGTGGAGGAAGATCGGCACGGATGTTAGCTCAGGGCCAGTCTTCCTCAGCAAAAAGAGGAGGATTGGCATGGATGTTAGCTCAGGGCTGATCTTCCTCACAAAAAAAAAAAAAAGAAAGAAAGAAAAAGAAAAAAAAAAAAGAATACGAAGCAACTGGAACTGTCATACACTAACTGGGTGGGAAAAATTAAAGGGTATAACCACTTTGGAGAACTGTTTGGCAAACTCTACTAAAGCTGAACACACACTTACCTCACGACGCCAAAATTCCACTTACATAACCAAGAGAAATGGACATAAACGTTCACTAAAAGACACATACTTGAATGTTCTCAGTAACAGTCCAAAACTGAAACAACTCAAGTGTCCATCAACAACAGAAGAGACAGATAGATTGTAATACATTCATACATGGAAAACTGTACTGAATGAAAGTGAATGAACTACCGATTCACTCAATATGGATGAATCTCACAAGATGAGCAAAAGAAGCCAGACACAAAAGCAGCCAGATGCAAAAGAGTCTATTCTGTTTGATTTCATTTACACAAAATGCAAATACAGCAACCCCAACCTATGCTGTCAGAAATCAGGAGAGTGCTCACATGTCACGGGGGTGGATAGTGACCGTGTGGGTGTGAGGAAGGGCTTCTGGGGTTCTGATAATGTTCTATTTCTTGATCTGGAGGCTGATTACCTGGCTGTCTTCACTTTGTGAAAATTCATTAAGCTGTACATTTTTATTTGTGCATATTTCTCTTATGTTTCAACAAAAATTTCACTTAAATTAATATTTCCCATAATAAATGTCACCCTAAGACAAGCTAGTAAATTTTAGGTTTAATCCTTTCAGAGTTTTCCTTCGTTTCTTTGTAATGAAATGTTCAAAGAGCTTAGTTCATTTACTATATCATGGACATCTCTCCATGTCATTAAGTTATAGGAGCTCCACGCCACCAATTTTATGAACATTTAGGTTGTGCCCAATGTTTCTAAAGTTAAGTTTGTTCCAGTTTACACTTCCAATAGCAGTGGTGTTTGAGATTGAGGAATGAAATTTTATTACACAAGACACAATTGTTGCTAAAAAGAAAAGCAAAAGGCCAAGAAATGAAAAGGCACATGATAAAACAGAACACAAATAATCAAATCTTATTACATAAAAAAAGACTCTTAGATACAGACTACATTTGTCATTGAAAACAAAGGTACAACTATCTAAAGAGTTAGGTGATCAATTATAATTAAGGGTTTAATCTGGAGTTAAAACCAAGATAATGCCTTATTAAATCAATGCTCAAGAAAAATGAAAGCAATAAAAATATAGTAACATTTTCAATTCACAGCTTTGATTTTAAAAATAAAATTAAAGCAGAGACTCTGAAAAATAGTCAAGAATTACAAAAGAATAAAAGGCTAACTGCCTACGATAAGAATTTTGTACATTCAAAAATTGAAAATTTTTGAAAACTCTGCATTAAAAAGCTACTTCTAACTTGTGTCCATCTTGTCATCAATAATCATCTTTCTCAGGCTGGCTCAGTGGCGTAGCGCTTGAGTGCGCGCCCTCCGCTGCGGCAGCCCGAGGCTTTGCAGGTTCAGATCCCGGGCGCACACTGAGACACCGCTTGTCGGGCCATGCTGTGGCGGCGTCCCATATAAAGTAGAGGAAGATGAGCAAGGATGTTAGCCCAGGGCCAATCTTCCTCAGCAAAAAAGAGGAGAACTGGCAATGGATGTTAGCTCAGGGCTGATCTTCCTCACAAAAAAAAACAACAAAAAAAATAATCATCTTTTTCCAAAGAAAACCTAATTTTAATATTTTTGGATTACTTATTCAGAAACACAAGCTAGAGAAATAGCTTCCCATCCTCTATGAATAAGGTTCTTCATTTCTAAAAATAGTAGAATCAGTTTTGAAAAACAGAGTCAAAACCTTCCACTTCCTTTCTTGAGTCTCTCTCCCACTAGCCCACTCCCATCTCATTTGAAATCACACACACATTTTTTCCAAGTCTGCTTTTTCCCTCTTCTTCCAAAAAGAAGAATTTTTGGAAGTAAGGCTTTTAAAGTAAAACTACTTTTTTATCCATTTTGTTTGACATTAATCAGAGCTTTCTGTTAATGGGCATTTCCATGTGGCTACAACGTAATAATAAATTTAAGGTACTTAAAAAGAAGTTTTCTAAGATAAATTATCTTCAGTTGTTTATGCTATATGCATTTCATTATATTTTAATTAATGTAAATTGACAAAGAATGAAAGGCATAATTTTTTTTAAATCGAGGATACTGAATTAATCATAACACCAAATTCCTGACATATGCCAGGAAATTTGGAGTTTACTGAAAGAGCAAAAGCATTTTTAATTGTGAAACTATAAATCAGCATCCACAACACTTAATGTCTATCTGTTTATGATGCCATGCCAACTAACAGAGACTGAAAAAGATATGATCATAGCTTACTGGAGCTCATCAAAGATACACAGGCAGATAAATGTTAAATTATTTCAATACTTAAATGCCATAAGTCAATAATATTGTAATTTTAGGAAAGCATTAGCAGTAACCATCCAAGCACTTCTCAAGGGACAAGGGGCTTCGCTTAATAGACATTAAGTATTCCAGTTCTTTTGTGGGAGACCCTATCTACTGGGAAATGAAGACATCAGGCAAAAATAGCTCAATGTCATTAAGCATTCAATCCTTTAATTTCCAGGTTCCTGAGTCCCTCCCTACCAAGACCACATGATTTTGTCTTGCTTCCTATGCAGCTTAAGCAACAAGGAGAGAACATTCTGGTTAGGCAAACACCAGTGCCTTGGATCCTATAATAATTATATTTCTTATCGTAAATTTCTAAAGTTTGTGTTTATGATTTTGCTTCCCAGGTAACTTTACTACACAAAGAAAACATACTGAACACAGAAAGACAAGTGTTCTGGTTCGAGTGACAGAAATTTTTTGTGTGATGCCATATCAGGCACCTAGGCGTTAGTTGTCATTTTCGAACTAAGTCTGACATGAGTCCAACCCTGAAGCATGTGTCAGTTCTTACCAATACACCAAGGACTCTGAGCCTGAAACACTGAGATTCACACCGTGGACTACAACATTCTAATGGTAATAAATGCCATGCAGTAACACATCCAGGTAGCTGCCTACCAGCCCTCCTCAGGTGGGCACAATCTTTTGCATTCCCGCGTAGACCACATAAATTGCATTTTCATCTCATTAATTTCTCTACTAAATGCCCATTATATTCTCTCACAAGATGGATGGTGTGAAATAATAAGAAAGATATGATATTGGTGTCTGCACCCAGTTCCTGACACAGAGCTCCTAAAACGCTTGTAAACAGGGGTGCACAGAGAATCTTTTGTTCTAATATTTAGTCTTTGACCCCAGTTCCTGACACAGAGCTCCTAAGACCTCTCTAATTTCCTGGGTGATAGAAGCCTCTGACACCAAGCTCCTAAATCTCTCGCAATTTCCTGGGTGATAAGAATGTCTTTTGTTCTAACGAGGTGACTTTTGATAGGCTCCTAGATGGGGGCTGGTTATCAGAAAGACCAAGCCATGAACAGAAGCTCGGAATTCTCAAATCCAACTCCTCATTTTCTGGAGAGGGGAGAGGGGCTGGAAATGGAGTTAATAATCATGCCTACAAGATGAAGCCTCCATAAATATCCCAACAATACAGGATTCAGAGAGCTTCTGGATGAACATGTCTACATGCCAAAAGGATAGCATACCCCAACTCCACAGGGACAGAAGCTCCCACACTCATGACCCTTCAAGACCTCGCCATATGTCTCTCTTCATCTAGCTGTTCATCCGTATCCTTTACCAGGCCCTTTCTTATATAATAATCTGGTAAACATTAATTGTGTGTTTCCCTGAGTTCTATGAGCCATTCTAGCAAATGATGGTATCCAAGATGGGGGTTGTGGGAACGCTGATTTACAGCCGGTCAGTCAGAAGTACAGGGGACAACCTGGGATTTGTGACTGGTGATTGAAGTGGGGGGCAGTCTTGTGGGACTGAGTCCTTAACTTGTGGGATCTGATGCTGACTCCAGGTAGACAGAATCAGAACTGAACTGCATTGTATGACACTCAGCTGGTGTCAAAGAATTGGTTGGTGTGAGAAAAAAACCCACATATTTGATGACCATAAGTGTCAGAAGTGAAGTATTGTGCATGTCAGTAAAAGAGAAACAGAGGAGCAGTTTTCATAGAGATGGTCTCTAGTTCCTTTTAGCAATTTTAGTTAACTCTCTGAGCTGAGAGCATTTAGTTAAGTCTCTTAATTTTCTCAAATTCATTTCCTAAAGCACTCAACACTGAACAGCAAGTCAGCAAACTTACATTTTTTCACAAGGAGGAACAAAAAATTTGCCTTTTGTGGTGACAACAGAGGAAAAAACATTCATATTTATATCATAAATTCCAGAAATTAACTCACACGTTCTCCACAGATTTCTATAGGAAAGAAATTGATGAGAGAAAATGCAGTGACCTAGGAGAAACCTTCAGAGAACTCTCAGGCAGGAAGGGTAGAAGAGACGATCTCAACACAACAGAACAGATGGAAACCATCGCACTCAACTGAAAAGAATCAAAAATTAGTTTCCATCCTGGTGTGAGAGGCGGTAACAAAGACTGGGATGCTTGATGCTTGATAATTTTAGCAGTTAGCTCAGCTAACAGACACTTCAGCAAAACAAGGTAATCTCTGCTACTGTTAATGGAAAATGATAGCTTAAACCCAATCCCAATTCTCCAACAATATTCAAACGGGGAGACTAATTTGACCACCTGATTTCTATAACTGTTTTATTCAATACTTGAAAGTGTATATGCAAAAGATTAGAGGATCTGCTCCCACACTCTTTCCTAAGAGAAGCACAGTGAGTACAGAGAAGGGTACTCACAAGAGAGTCAAATAAAAAATTAAAGGTTACATTATAAATGTTGGCCTATAAAGTACACCCATTTAATACATGTACTTTTTCTCATTAAATAAGGTATCTACAGGCCCCATTCCAACCACAACTCCACTTAGGTGCAAATACATGCCAATAATTACAGTAGCTACAGTATTTCTTCGGAATAGGCCTGTTATTCAAATCATTGTGAAGACTATTACAGCATCTCCACAAAGTTGGGAAGCAAAACACAAGGTACTGGTCCAGAAGGTGATGATACCTTCTGAATTTATACAGTCTTTCCTACCACATTGTTCAAGGATAGCCTCAACAAATTCTTTATACTCATTTCCTACCACTAGGGACTTCATTACCACTTGTTAAGTTCCTATCTCTTAGGAAGATGTCATTTGGTAAAATACATCGATATTAGAATTTCCAACACACTGGTTTCAGTTACAAGGCATGATAATAATAACAATACTAACTTGTGGTAATTTAAAACCTTCTTCCATAATCACTTTATCTTCCTCCCATTCTCAAAGGATTCTAGATTAAAATTGGCACTCTTCTGCTTTTTCCAGTCTCTAAGGCGAACAACATGAAACAATTGTCCTCCAACTAGAGTTTAATTTCTCTCTCTCTGGTTTGCCAAAAATGCCACAGGGAAGAAATCAAAACAACTAAGCATTTGCTTGAGTTTTTGCCAAGAAAACTTCCCCCACTTCCTTGATCACACAAATTCTCTTTTTTAAAAAAATCCTCTTCCACATGAAAACAAAAGTTAATGGAACCATATTTCTGCCTTTTCCGAAAGCCTATTTTATATGTGTAGTCTAACTGAGCCTACACATTGCTTCTTTCTGCAACACCCTAAGAACCTTGACACTGGCTGGAGCAAAGACCTCACAAGAAGATAACATTTAAAGCAATGTTCAGGCAGCAGTAACACAGGACCCAAAGAGATTGCTCTAAGTTTTTCAACAGATTAAACTATGGAATACATCCAAGGGAAAAAAATAAAAGGAAATGAAAATACAATTATAGCTACTGTCAGTGCACCTGTGAAAACCAATACTGTAGGTTTTAGCCAGGGGATCTGAGGTTTTGAATTTTAAATAAAGATCACTATAATCTGGCAAGTTACTTAACAAGTCTCAACGTTCATTTCCTTAACTATTAAATATCTAACACCAGCGTATTCCAGAAGACTGTGATGATTAAACAACATGTGCCGAATATTAAAACTGAGGTGTATGATAGAGAATGAACAAGAAAGCTTCAAATGAATATGACACACAAAAATTTAATCACAAATTAAAATTCTACCAACTATAGGCCTTTTTAATTTAACATTTTATCACATATAATTCACTCTCTATCAAATATTGTGTGGGCTTTTGGCATTATCTCACGATATTCCTTCTGCCTGTAATTTCCATCTAAATATCTTTCCATGTGAAGCTATTTCCAACCTGCTAATCTCTCCAAATCTGCTAATCTCCCCAACCTGCTGCAAGTTAAATATTTCTGTGTTCCCACAGCATTTTGCTCATGCTGTTATATATTTTATGATACAGCGAGAGGCGTTTATGCCCCAATACTTGCTAGAGAATTGGCTCCTGGGGGCAGAAATCCTTTCATGGCTTTCCATATCCAGTATCTACGAGTGACTAGCACACAGCAGGCAATAAATAAATGTTTGTGAAAAATGAATGAATGAATATACTAATTGTCCCTTTTTCCACCTTCTAAAAGGATAAAGAAATCAAATATCTTCTAAACTGATTTCTATTTTTAACACAGATTACAATAACATTGTTAAATTTTTCATATGGAAATTTTAGCTTATACGCACTATCAACCACAAAACCGTTTCTGTGCACCTCTACATAATACTTACTGGCTGGAACAATGAAATCTCCATGTAACTCATAGGTCATAAGAGGTTCCGGAAGACTCCTGTATGAAAAGGACAGCTCAGAATTACCAAACGAATCCAAACAGGTCACTCTCTTTCTGTTCACTTTTTATAAAAGGATATCAAATATGTTGTGCATTTCTTAGTTAATGTGTAAAACTTCCCTAGGGAATACTTTTACATATCAAAAAGATACATAACTCAAATGGATTACCTTATCAAGTAATCTGTACCAGGCACTATCAAAGCTTGAGCAGCCACAAATCCCTATCAGATCTAAGCATAAAGAATTTCATATTTAATCCTGGAAAGTACCTTTACAAACATCTGATTTTATATATAAACTTCCTTCCACACATTATCTTATTTAAAGTCAAACATTCTGTTCAACCAAATATAAGCATAAGCATATAATTGTGCAAATCACCTCTAGGATATTAATTGAAGATGCCACAAAAAATAAATAGAAAAGATTAAACGAACTTAAAGAAATCAAATCCTCTCTTCTTACATCTCTATTATCAAAATACAATATCCATTTTTGGTTTATGCCTATGAAACAATAAAAGAGACATACGAAATAAAAAATTGATGACAACTTAAAAACTATCCACATCATTTCGTCTTCTATAAAACAGATTATATAAATGGTAGTATATTTTTTCCTGTGGTCAACAGAATGCTACAGCTCAGTTAACCTTTATACATATCTTAAATTTTAAAAGACCAGATCTCTGAACTCTATATATAAACATTTAAAGAACACTTAGACAAGTATCAATCTGTACAGCCCCTGACAAGTATCAATCTGTACAGCCTTTCTGGAGGGCAATCTGGCAAGATATTAAAAACCTTTCAAGGGTTTAAATCATGTAACCCAGAAATTCCTCTTCGAATACTTAAAAAAAATCAAATACACACACAAAAATTGAAAACATACGCAGGCCAGCCCTGGTGGCCTAGTGGTTAAGTTTGTCGTGCTCCACTTCAGCGGCCTGTGTTCAGTTCCCAGGCACAGACCTACACCGCTAGTCAGCGGCCGTGCCATGGCATTAGCTCACATACAAAAAGAGGAAGATTGGCAGCAGATGTTAGCTCAGGGCGAATCTTCCTCAGCAAAAAAATAAAATAAAATAAAAATTAAAACATATGCAAAAGCCAAGAAAAATGCCAGGGATAAAGGAGGTCAATTAATATTGATAAAGAAGATCAATTCATCATGAAGAAATAACAATCATAAATGTTAATGGATCTAATAACAGAAGCTTCAAAATACATGAAGCAAAAACTGGTAGAAATACAAGGAGAAATAGACAAATCCACAATTCTGGCCAGAGATTTAAATACCTCTCAGTCTCAATAACCGACAGAACAAGTAGACAGAACATCTGAACAAAGCTATCAACCAACTTCACCCAACTGGTATGTCCTTCACCTAAATGATACTCCACCTAAAAGCAACAGAAAACACATTCTTTCCCAGTGCACATGGAACATTTACCAAGATAAACCATATTCTGGACCATGAAACAAATCTCAATAAATTTAAAAGGGTTCAACTTATACAGGGTATTTCTCCAATAACAATAAAAAGTAAACTAGAAATCAATAACAGAAAAATATCTGGAAAACCCCAAAGAAAGGGAAATTAGAAAGTATTTTGAATTGAATGAAAATAAAAATACAACATGTTGGAATGCAAGGGATGTTAATAAAGCAGTATTTGGGAATAAATTTATACCACTAAACACCTATACTAGAAAAGAAGAAAGGTCTCAAACCAATGACTTCACTTTCTACCTTAAAGAGCCAAACAAAGGTAAATGAAACCCAAAATAAGCAGCACAGGAAAAAAAATACAGATCAGAGCAGAAATCAAGGAAACGAGTAATAGAAAAACAACGGAGAATGACTGAAATAGAAATGAATATGAAATAGGGAAAACAACAGAGAAAACAAATGAATCCAAAATCAGTTCTTTGAGATAATCAATAAAATTGGCAAATCTAGCCAGAATAATCAGGAAATAAAAGAGAGAAAACACAAATTATCAATGTCAGGAATGATAAAGGTGACTACAGAATCACTGCAGGCTCTACAGGTACTAAAAAGAAAATAAGGGGGCCGGCCCCGTGGCTTGGCGGTTGGGTGCGTGCGCTCCGCTGCTGGCGGCCCGGGTTCGGGTCCCGGGCGTGCACCGATGCACCGCTTCTCCGGCCATGCTGGGGCCGCGTCCCACGTGCAGCAACTAGAAGGCTGTGCAACTATGACATACAACTATCTACTGGGGCTTTGGGGGAAAAAATAAATAAATAAAAATTTAAAAAAAAAGAAAATAAGGGAATATTATGAACAATTTTATGCCCAAATTAAACAGTTTAGAGGAAACACACAAATGTCTTGAAGATACAAACTACCAAAGCTCACTCCAGAAGAAACAGGTAACCTGCATAGTCCTACATCTATTAGAGAAACTGAACCTGTAGTTTAAAATCTTGCCAGTAAGAAAACTCTAGGCCCAGATGGCTTCACGGTGAATTCTACCAAACAATTAAAGAAGAAATAATACCAATTCCATACAAATTTTTCCAGAAAATATAAGAGGGAATACTTTCTAACTCATCCTTCGATGTCAGAATTACCCTAATACCAAAATCAAAGACAAGAAAATTACACAGACCAATATTACTCATGAATATAGATGCAACTATTCTAAATAAAATGTTAGCAACTCAAATTCAACGAGATAAATAAAAGGATAATACATCATGACCAAGTCAGGTTTATCACAGAAATACAACACTGCTTTAATATTAAAACAAAACATCAATGCAATTCACCATACTAGCAAACTAAAAAACAGAAACTGTATGATCATCTCAATAGACAATTCAGGGGAGGAAAGCACACTTCTTCCCACAAATGGTACTGAAATAACTGGACATCCATGTTCAAAAGTGAACTTGGATCCTATATCACATATCTTAGACAAAAATTAACTCAAAATAGATCATAACCTAAAACTATAAAACTTTTCGAAGAAAATATAGAAGAAAACCTTTGTGACTTTGGATTAGGCAAGGATTTCTGGTACATCACCAAAAACGAGGTCCATAAAAAGAGAAATTGATAAATTGGACTTCATCAAAATTTTAAAATGCTCTTTGAAAGACACTATTAAGAGAATGAAAAGACAATATATACTGAAGAAAACATCTGCAAAGCACATATCTAAGAAAAGACTTGTATCCAAAATATATAAAAAATTATCAAAACACAATAGTAAGTGGACAAATAACCTAATTTTTTTAACTACGTGAAAGATATGGACACTTCACCCAAGAAGATATATAGATGGCAAACAAGAACACACAAAAAAAGGTTTAACATTATTAGTCATTATGGAAGTACAAATTAAAAATACAATGAGATCCCATCAGACACCTGTGCGAGTGGCTAAAATTAAGAAGATTGACCATATCAAGAGTCAGCAAGGATGTAGAGGAAATAGAACTTTTGTACACTGTTGGTGGGAATGTAAAGATGTACTAACACTTGGGAAAAAACAGTTTGTCAGTTTCCCAAGAAGGTGAACATACACCTACCATACGACCCAGACATTACACTCCTAGGCTTTACCTGAGAGAAATAAAAGCCTATGTTCACTCAAAGATTTGTACACTATGGTTTTTGTACACAAAGCATTATTTGTAATAAAAGAACGTGGCGGGGGGAGAGAGCGGGGAGAGAGGGGGAGAGAGAGAGTGGGGAGAGAGGCGGGAGAGAGAAGGGGAAGAGAGGGGGAGAGAAAGGGGAGAGAGAGGGGTAGAGAGAGGGGGAGAGAGGGGGAGAAAGAGGGAGAAAGAGGGAGGGGGGAGAGAGGAGGGAGGGGAGCAGGGGAGGGGAGAGAGAGAGAGAGAACATCCTGTATTACTCCATTTATATGAAGTTACAGGAAATGCTAATTAATGTAGAGTGATAGAAAGCCGACCAGTGGTTTGCCTAGGGTTGGGGAAACGAGAAGGGAAGGGTGGGAGAGAGAGATTTCCAAGGGCCATGAGGAAACTTTACGGGGTGATGGATAGGTTCACTATCTTGATTATGGTGATGGCTTCACAGATATATACATCTGTCAAACTTATCCAAATGCACACTATAAATATATGTGGTTTACTGTATGTCAATTACACTTCAATAAAACAACTTAAAAAACAAAACGATGCAAAAATATATTTACAGGTTATGTCCCCTACAATTTTTTTTTACTGATTAAACATGTAACATTGTGTAAGTTTTAGGTGTACAGCATGTTACTTTGATATATTTATATATTGTAACATGATTGCCAATGTAGCAATATTCATCACATTACATAATTACAGTACACTCTTATTGTCTATATTCAATATACTGTGCATTAGATCTCTATGGCTTATTATTATGCATTACAAGTTTGTACCCTTGAACAGCATCAATCTTATCCCCCCATTTTACCTTACATACAATTTACGATGCTGCAGGACGGACACACACAAAATGACAACTGTAGACAAGGAAACTAAAACTTAAAGCAGTAGTGAAGAGTAATCTGTTCTCTTATTTTGTCTCTCCCTCCCCTTCATCCCCTACACTCTCATTTAAAGAAGAAAAATAAAATTTACACCACAGCCTAAATAAAGAGAAAGAAGAGGCAATCAAAAGTAAACCTTTGGGTTTGTTTCAAAATGAGGACCAGCAGGAAGTAGCAATGAAGGAAAATGGTTATCTGGCAGAAAATGAAAGTTAAAGGGTGCTGAAAAGAAAAGGAGGAAAAATGAGAATGCTTAGAAAAACCACAGAGAGCACTTCTTTTCCAATAAAAATAAATTTGTAGCTAAATATCTTCTACAAGCTACTTATATCATTGCCATATGTCTAGCTAGGCAATGCAGCCTTAAAAATAAGTATTAAATACTCTTAATGGTAAGGAAGCAGTAATAAAAATGACAAGTTCCCCATACAAAATTTATTACACTGAGTCACTGTATCTCTCAACTTCCCATCCAACATGTTTTGAGCTACCTCTCTTTGCCACCTGTTGGGCTCTATCTGGGTTATAAAGCATAATATTCACCTAAGCTGGCATTTTCTTCCCCAAAAGTCCCATTCCAACTTCCAGACTTTAAAGGTTTCTTGTAGGTAAAAATCATTTTACTAAAAACTTCACAAACTAGCTCATTTGTCCCCTCACAATGGGAAACTTGTAATGAACACATTGCTGGAAATCAAAATTATGGTCTAAATAGACAGGAAATCAATCAGATGGCTGGTATTTAGCTCTCTAAAAACACTAAAAGTAAGAAAAAGGGGCCTCAAGTCAGTAGAAGAAAAAGGGAGATGTCATGCATATGTCTGCTGCACATCTTTTTCTTTCTCCCAGACCCTGGAGGTTTTGCCTAGTATTTTGGGGGTTAGGGTATTTCCCTTCTTCCACCTCCAACTTCCCATCCAGTAAGGTGGCTGGGTTACTTGCAGTGAGATGAATTCAAGGGCAACAGCTTTTTTGGTGAGAGAAGCTATATTCAGCTTTGCGCCATGATGCCGTTAAGTGACAGAGCTGGGACTCCAACCCAGCAGGCTGGCTCCAGAGGCCACGCTCTTGACCATCACACCGTATTACCTCTCATGCTGAAAGAAATACACTTGCTTGGACCATAACCGGGCAGCAAAAATGGAGGTAAACAAAAAACTCAGTTTTCTCCCATTTGGTGCATCACCAGAAAAAAGTGTCAATGTAATCCTAATTACTGCATTTTCGGTTGCTAAAAATAACATAGGGGAAAAGAACAGCAACCTAACTTTCAAATTTCCCA
The DNA here is from genome assembly GCF_057802395.1 of Ceratotherium simum simum. Taxonomy (NCBI): domain Eukaryota; kingdom Metazoa; phylum Chordata; class Mammalia; order Perissodactyla; family Rhinocerotidae; genus Ceratotherium; species Ceratotherium simum. Next base: position 37,541,506 of record NC_141911.1, read on the forward strand.
AGGCATCTGCCATTTTATGATAATCACTTTATCACATTCAGGCAGAATGTGTATATTGTTAGGAATGAAGTTATATAATAATAGAATCTCATAAATGTTGTTCTGTAGGCAATGTTTGCTTAAAAGTGGAATTCAATAGGATGAAGCAACGTAATGGGAGAAAAAGGCAGAAAAAGCAACCCAAGACCAGGGGAAATGAGGGCCTAGCTCCAGAGAGTTCAAGAACCAAAAAGAAATTGTATGTATTCAATAAAAAGGCCCTCCAGTTTATTAAACTAATTCTCCCCACTAGGATAAAAAGAACCATGTGGAACAGGAACAACAAAAAAAACCATGCAATTTACAACAAAAGAACCAGATTTTTGTCCTTATTTTCCCACCAATATCTGAGTCTCCTTGGTCAATCCCTTTAACTGTACTAGGCATGAGTTTACCAAACAGTAAAACAGGTTTAAACCTACCTCCTAGAGTGGCAGCATCCTCTGCTGGTCAAATTAACATACGCAATTCACTGCATTTTTATATCCCTCACCCATTCTTTCCTTCATCGATCCAATAAAGGCTTTCTCAACCTCAGCACCACTGACATTTTGGACATTTGGGGGGAAGGGTGGGCTGTGTTGTGCATTATAGGATGTTTAGCAGCCCACCCCTGGCCTCCACCCATTAGATGCCAGTGGCACCTCCTCTCTAGCAATCCTGACAACCAAAATTATCTCCAGCTACTGCCAAACAGCCCCTGGAGGGGGGCAAAATCGTCCCCACTTGAGAATCACTGCTCTCATATTTGAGTGAGGTCTAGCTCCAAATGCTGGGTACACTGCCTCTTATAAGAAGACACGTAAGATGTCTATCTTCAGGAAACTTACATTCCAACCCAGGCTGGGAGCTAAGGAGATTCTTTTTTTTCTTTTTTGTAATTTTTATTTATTTATTTTTTTCATTTTTCCCCCCAAAGCCCCAGTAGATAGTTGTATGTCACAGCTGCACATCCTTCTAGTTGCTGTATGTGGGACACAGCCTCAGCATGGCCGGAGAAGTGGTGCATCGGTGCGCGCCCGGGATCCAAACCCGGGCCTAAGGAGATTCATTTTTACCATTATCCTCATCCAAACCATTCAGTCACTCTCAGTGGCAAACGAGGCATGAGTACATAGATTCAGCCTTAATTTTACTCCTTTATAGACTAGGGATAATAATAATATACTTAACAGTTTAAGAAAAAAATTTACACAGTAACTAAAAACATCTTGTTTAAATAAAGTACTTGAAAATAGGTAACACACACCTAAACCCACTGATAAATTTTAATTTCATTACCAAGTGGGAGAACCAGACAACACAGGCCTTCTGATGTAATACAACAGGAAGGACATAGCACCACTATGATGTACTCTTGCAATAAACAAATAAACAAAAACCCAACCTGAAACTAATGAAGCCTGTAGATTTACCAGTTGGTTTACAGGAAAGATGACAGATAACAGAGAAACATGTTAAATGACACCATGAGGATGCAATCAGCCATATCTAAAATGTAGAAAATTCTACGTAAAAAATGACTCAGGTTCATCAACAAATAAATGCGGGAGGGGAGGGGCAGAGGGAGGTAACTGTACAGATTAAAAGCAATTTAAAACATCAACCAAATGAAATGCATTGACACTGTTTAAATCCTGTAGGAATTAAAACAAATATAAAAAGACTTTTTTGAAAAAAATCAGTAACGATGGAACATAGACTGAGTACTGGATGATATGAATTTTGTTGGGTATGATAATTATATTCTTTTTGTCTTTCCTACATTGTCTTTTTTTTAAAGTCTTTATCTTTTTGGAGGTAGATACTCAAGTATTTACCCGTGCAGCAATATGATATTTTGGAAAATCGTTCAAGTCTTATCCTAAAAAAGTGGCCGTAGGGAGACTGATGAAACAAGAAAGGCAGAATGTTGGTAAAGGACGAAGCAGGATAAAGGGATCATGAGGATTTGTTACACTCATCTCTCTGGTTTTACATATTTGAAATTTTTCAAATATATACGTTTTTTAAAATATAAAATATGTAACGTAAGTTGATTCTAATGTGTTCATTGGCACCCAAATGATATTTACCTAAAAAACAATCCTATGTGTTGGTTAAAAAGAATTGATCCTGGGGGAACACTGCCATTTGTTTGTCACACAAAAATCAAAGTCCCCAACAGAACCACAGTACAAGAATTTTAGTTGGGATTTTTTTTTCTATTCGTTTACTCACTTGTTTTTTCACCGTGTGCTTGTTCTTCATCTAAGCATTTTATTTCCCAAGCATTTTATCACTAAATTCCTTTGTTTTTTAAAGAAAGGTTAATGATTCATAGAAACGTTGAACGCTTTTCTAATTCTGGTCTTAAATATTTTCTATAATAAATGCAAAACTTGGGTTTATTAAAACCTCATCAAGTACACTTCTTTTCAAATAGCTTTGTACTTATGCGTTATCATTATAAGCCTTTAAGTTCAAAATGGTTAAATTTAAACTAAAAAATCTTCATTTTAGCCTAAAACCTAAATAAAAGATTCAATGAATTCACTAAATAGCCTTTTTCTTATTTCACAGTGTTTAATTCCTAAAACTCACATCTACAATAGACATCTATTTCAAAACCTGTGAGTAAGTCTATTCCAATTCTGTTCTGTTGTAAGTTACCTAACAACTGATGCTTATCTACTACTTACCTCACTTTCTGGGACATTATTACATAGCTCATAAACATTCTCCTTTTTAATAAGATTTAACTAACTATTGAGATTTCTGAGTCCACATCCATTGTGTGTTAGGTATGCAAGCAATCCACTCTTCCCTCTGGTCCTGAGAGGAGCTTACCTCAAATACTGTTTTAGGGCACTTGTGATTGTCTTCACTTCCCAATCTATAGAATTCTCCAGGTCCACCTCATTACATGTTTTTACATCTAGTGAGCAAGCAAAAAAGAAAAGATAATTAAAACCTCGACCATTCAAAGGGCCATTTGCCTGACTTACAAAGCTTCCATTTTTAAATGGCCAAACCACAAATAATTCTGTGGTTTCTTATACAGACATTATGTGCATTTTCCTATAATATTATAAGCCATGTTCTATTATTAGACGTTTCTAGCACTTCAGAAAATCTATAGTGGAGATAAAAGTATAAGGATAAGGGCTGGGCTGGGAGGGAAGAAATGGACATAGTATATAGCATTTCACATTCACAACTGCAAAGCAGGTATAGCTATTATTATTATTATTATTATTATTAAAGGTATTACTCAGTAGCCATGGTTTAGAGCATGGGATATTTGCATTGTCCGTATATTTTAACATGTTTCAAGTGGCATTAGTGCTGCCACACTGTTAGGACAGGCGAAACTGGCAGCATCATTAATGGGAAAATGGCTATTAGGATGACAAGTTAGCGGGGGGGGGGGAGGACACGCTAAGTTTGTTTCCACACTTCTAAGATTTGTACTCATCATATTATCTTTCTGAAGATTAATGTATGATCAACCAAAATAGAAATATGATGACACATAAACAGTCATTTATGGGTAATCTTTCACATTAACATTACAATTTATACACTCATCTAGGAAGTATTTCTTGGAAGCCTCAGTGTAACACTTCTGACATTCATTCTAAATTAAACTAGTTTTCTTTGTCCTAAAAGTGTGCTAATGATGTATTCCTTTCAAATAGCTAGTAAGCTCTAAAGAGGAAGATATGTAGCTAAAAAAAGAAGAGAGGAGGAGAAGAGAGGTAGTAAATTCTGGAAAAAGTCAGTCCTGGTTGAAATAAAAGGAAAGGATAGTGGGAAAGGCAAGCATTCTAAGTATGGCGGCATCTTCGATCCTTGTAAGGCTGGGCTACCGTACTCGGCTGTGGCATGGCATCACATACCTGGGCTTAAATCCCCACCATCACCCTAACCAGCCCTGCCACTCCAGGCAAGTCAGTTCCAAACCTCCCTAAACTTCAGGTCTTCTTCTGCACAATGGAGATAATGTAAACGCTCTTGCTGAACTACTGAAAGCATCAAAGCAAATCAGGAATGCACACAGATTTCCATAAATTATTAAATGAGCAGGTAATTACTACAGCTGAGTCAATAAAAGTATATCAAAGGGAGGGAGCAGAGAATAGATTATGATGACTGACATCATACAATCAGTAGAAACTTCCCTGGTTTTCTACACTCCGATCATGCAAAAGAGAAATTAAGAGATTCATGGAAGAAACTTTATTTCTCCAGAATGATGTTTCAACTAAGACACAAACAAACTAGTTGTTTTGGGTTTTTTTCCTTCCCTTACACTCTATTTGTCCATACAGGAAAGGAAACATCTTGTTAGTATCTCCTTTTTAAAAGCACCAAAAAGGAAAAACCTGCCAAAATGGGACCACCACATTGTAAGTCACGCATGCCACTTGAAGTTTTAGGCTTGGGCATGAGGAAGGATGCCTGACAACTCAATTTATTCTCCAACTTTTTGAAAATAAAGTAAAACAGTAAGTGGTGGTGATTTCACAGCCATAACATCACACACATGAAGAAGTCAATTACTCAAAAGTCTGGAGACTTTTTAAAGCACTTCCACAGTTCTTGATTACAGCAACTGACAGCAATATGCAATAAACTACAACAATGGCAATTGACACTGATTACATTTTGATCAGTTCCTACAATTCAGAACTCATTTGTTACTGAGCTTGTCAGACAAGCCACAGATACATTCAAGAAATCAAATTAAGCACCCTGATTAAAGGTGCAATCCTTTATAACTAGGACTAAATAATTCTGTTCTAAAGGCTTTGCCAACCAATTACTTCAGCAACTGAATATTCTCTCTCTCATTAAATCAATTATTTAAATCTCATTTTAACATACAAGTCAGATAACATTTTCAATCAACTTGCTACCAGCAAATCACCATTTTAAAATCCAGGAGGCTTCTAAAGAAAATCTTTTATTTCCAGTTTTCTACCAGATTATCATTCTACATTTTGAGAATCATATTCTTTCTATGGAAAAATAAACCATCCTTTCAATTCATGGAATAAAAAGTAGCCGTCACATCAGAAGCTAATGACTACATAGTTTCTATGGTACTAATCCTCTATTAAATTTTCAGTTTTCAAATAACTCAATCATCCCTAGCCATTCTTCACAATCAGTGGATGCACTGGGACTAGGTAAATTTGTCGATAGCTTATTTGGGATTCAAACTTAAAAACGCATGTGGAGTGTTCAATCAGAATATATGTTCTATCATAAAGAAGGTAGCAATTCTGCTTCCTTTCTGACCAAGGAACACCACCTCATGGATTAGTTTAAAATCTAAACTAACAATCACAGATACAAATAATTGACTTTTCATTTGAGTAAATGTTTCAAAATTACCTAACCAGTGGGCATTTCTTTGAAACTGCAAAGTTTCAGCCCAACCTAAATGCAAAGTGCTGGCACCCAACTGAACATTGACTTGGGTCCCATTTTAAAATACTTGAAGAAGCACAGCAATTGAATGGATTTTGAGAATATAATTTATAATCCAAAATCAGAATTCTTTCAGCTACATTAGTTTACTTTCTCCCCCAATCCATGTGAAAAAGTTGGCCTACAAACAAAATACACAAGGTCATATTTTTAAAATATAACTCTTCTGAATTAGTTTTCTTTTTTGTTTTCTACGGTTGTGTGTCCAAAAATAAATAATCATCCAGCCTCTTTTGCAAATTAAATTTAGAAATAACTACCAAAGTCACCAGCACACACAAGCCCTTACCACATTTTCTCACAATTTACCCTCCCCTGCTCTGAGGTTTTCATTCTAAAGTGGGGAAGAAGGAAAAATACATGACGATTCTAACTCATCTCAGTTCTAACCTACCAATAACTATCGTAAAAAATCTGTTACATTCTCACTCCATTTACTAAAGAGCCATGACTCACCCAAAGACACCTCATCTGACAGTTCTCCCTGGCTTCCCCAAATGTTCCAAGGTTTTGTTAAAAAAAACTTTTACCAACTATGTGTGCCCTTTGTTAGAGCAAAAAGGGAAGGAAAGGAGAAACATCCGTGAAGGGAAGGCAGGTGATGGCTCACTTGGGCATTCCTTTTGGGAACTAAAGAAGCTTGGTTCAGGGCAAGGCAATGAGGCTGTGAAATCCAGCAGAGAACTACCTTCTGCTCCCAGGATGGAAGACTAAGAAGGCAAACAATCCTCATCATCTGGGGAAGAAGGAAGCTGCCCACTCCTTCACCTGGCCTGGAAGAGTACAAAGGACCTGCCTACTTAGACAACTTTCTATGGTCAACTGCCATTAGTATTTTCACGCTGGCAGCTCTGAAGAGAAACAAAGGGGTGGAGGGAGGGGGAGGGAAGTAGGAGGAGGAGGAGAGGGGAATGGGACAGGGGAAGGAGGAGGAAGAAGGGAAGAATGGAGGGAGGGGGAAGAAGGGATGGAGGGGAGGCAGGGAGAGAGGGGGAAGAAGGAGAGGGGAGGAGTGAGGGGAGAGAGGGGAAGATGGAGAGGGAGAGGGGAGGTGGGTGGGGGAGGGGAGGAGGAGGAGAAGGGAAGGGGACAGGGGAGAATGGAGGGAGGGGAAGAAGGGATGGAAGGGGAGGCAGGGAGAGAGGGGGAAGAAGGGAGAGGAGAGGAGTGAGGGGAGAGAGGGGAAGAGGGAGAGGGAGAGGGGAGGGGGGAGGGGAAGTTGGGAAAGGCGAGGAGGGAGGGGGATGAGAGGGGGAGGGGGAAGAAGAATAATGGAGAGAAACATTTTTCTTTATTTTCATCTTAAATGTGAAGGATGAAAATACACTAAAAAAGGAGACAAGTGAAGAAAACTTGCAAGATATTAAGCACGCATCCTTTCTTTAGAAATCACAAACTTTTACACAAGAGTATTTAAACACTTAGAACATTTGAAACAAAGAATATAAAAATATTTTATGTAGAAATGGCAAAAAATAGAAAAATAACACCAAAGTAAATAATCAGCTCTTAAGAACTAAAGAAATCAAGTAAACGGAAGTTCTTGTCAAAAAATATTAAATGGCTTGGAACTGTTTCTCAGATACTTAAAAACTAGGTTATTTCTCATTTCTACAAAGAAAAACGCATTACAATTATTTGAAAAAACTCAAACGTGAAATAAACATTACCGCTAAGAATAGTAATTTTAACAAATAACTGCCCAATGCCACAAATGGGCAAAAGCATCAGAACTAACTTATCGAGAGGGAGAAAAAATATTGATTGGTTTAAAAGAGCAGAGTTAAAAATTTGGCAGACTTACTCAACTTTTTTTTTCCTAAGATATATACCCTTAAAACAATATCGAGAGGTGGAAAAGTTGGAGAGAAAGAATATCCATGGGAGAGTGTATACATGACTATTCAGTAACTCTCAAGTCTTGTTTGGAAAAGGTATAAATTATTTGAATTTGAACACTCACCGAATCAGGATGAAAGGAAAGCAATATCTTAAGGAAATCTTAAATTTATTAGGATATAGTGAATAAATCTGTTTTCTTAAGAGCTAAAGTTTGAGTTGGTAACAAAGTAACAAGAAAGTGGTATGAATGCCAATAAAAATCCCAAGTTTGTGATTGACAATCTTAAATTCCTACCAGGACTTATTTACAGATTAAGTAAAAATTTACATTGTGTAGCTCCCCCTTAAATGAACTACTTAATAAGGAAATAACAAGTTGGTATGTTTCCCTTGCATCAACTCCCCAACTTCCTCTGTTTGGCGAACGATATGACTGAAAACACAGCATTTCCTTTGCCAACAACTGAAATGACATTGGTCACACTTGTGTCCTGGACTTCTCTACTCTGAGTCTCATGGAAAGTGAAAGCAGTTTTCCAGGTCATGAATTTTTGAGGGTTTCAATATTTTAAAACACCTTGCAAGTTAAGGACTATCTTGAGACATTTCCCATGAGCAGAGCAAAACCACCACCTTAGTTCAGGGATGCAGACCCTATGGGATATTACAAGATTAAGAACAAATTTTGAGACAGCTTAACACCTCAGCGTGACCACAGAAACACCTTTGTTCGAACTTCCCTTGAACATAAACAAGTAGATAATAAAAATAATGTTAGGATCCTTATGACCAATTTGCTGCCAAAGCGTGCTGTTCAGCCAAAATAGCCCCTTCTGATATCCACAGAGTCTTCCAGTTCTAATCATTATAACACTATCTTGGAAATGAGAGAAGTGTTTCTAATTTTAAAATTAACTAAAAGCAGATGCTGTCATCCCATTAAACTCTTCCAGCTGCTACTGAACCACTGGCAACCTGAGTCTATTTAATTTGGAGACCACTAATGGTAAAAAGGAAAATCTGACTGCCAAAATTGCAAACCCTAGTTAAACCAGAGAGGCAGAAAATGAAAACAGCTCATGAAAGCAAACGTATTCTAATACAGCTCTCCAAGTGATGACAGGCAATTTTTCCAGTGGTTAATAGCTAAAAAAAGGTGGTTGCTTACTAAATCTTTAATTCAAATACAGCCAAACAAGCAATCCTACCTGTAACATGCTAGTTGATTTTATTCATCATGGTTTATGCTTCCTAAAAATGAGTCTTTGCTACAATGCTTTAAGATGCCAACAGGTTTAAATGCATTGACAGCATACCTGAGGGCACTGTTAATACTGATTAATGAAAGTGAGATATCAAATTAATATTTAGCAAGGTCATAATGACAGAATGGACTGACATACAGGCCCTGAAGCCTGATAAGTTATCATTAGTCCTCAAGAGGCAGCCTGCTTTGGGGTGGGCAAAGAAGTGGGGCATCTTACAGGTGGCACTGAATTGACAGCAGCATGTAATGTAAAAGCGCTTTGTCATTCACATAATGTCTGCAGTAATGAAATGAATTCACTTTCTGGCTTCCTCTAGTCTGCAATGCCAAAGAACACTGTGTTATCAGCACAGATGGAGCATGCATGGTTCTGGAGAAGAGCCTGGTGCAAACTACAAACAAGCCACTGTGAATACCAATGAATCCCTGAGAATCAGACCCTTGCTGTCAAGTGACAGTTTTGGAAGCTCCATAAAAATGAGCGAGTCCCAGTGGTCTTGTCCAACCAAATGTACTGTCAAGACACTGGACAGGCAATTTGGAAGCCATGCAAATCACAGAGGCCTAGCTGCTACTTTCCTGTGAGAAGCAAGCACAAGAAGACATTCACTCATGAGCTGCATTCTTTTTTCTTCAACTTTATAGTAAGTAAAGAGGGAGGGGATAATCTGTGCTGATGCAAACACGAATCTACTTCTCTGAGTCAACTGTCTCTGCTCAGGAGAAAACTAGTCTAGGCAGTAGAAGAAAAGAATGGATTCACAAGTATGCTGTATGTTACTGTGAAATATTAAGTTGTGAAGTCAACGAACATAAACGAATAATGCATGGAAAATGATTAGAAAAGAGGCATACCCATCAACATACTCAGAAGTCTCTGGACCTTTGAACTCACCCCCACAACTCTGTACAATCCTTGGTCATTTATACCTATTGGAAGAGACAAAATGTTAGCAAAATCCAAGACTGTCATATTTTAAACGCTGTCAACAAACAGTTGCATTCAGAATCTTTGCTAACTCACATTAGCAGCATTCCTGTTGACTATAAAAATAACGTTTGACAAAAGCAAGTGTTTACCGACTTGTTTTAGCAGCCCGGTATTCATGAGTTACTGTTGGAAAATAATCTCATAAAACAGTGTTCCATGTGGACAAAACATAATGAGTAAACGTTAATGAAATAAGTTACTTAAGTAGTACTCATGGGAACCAGTGCCATTTGTGAAGATGCATAACTTTCATGTTTATTATGTTTACTTATTCTTGACATTTTTCTTGAGAAGTTTTAGCCTTTTAAAAATAACATGGTGCCGATTAGTACACAGAAAGAAATCATTGTTTGGATGATTCTTGAAGACCATGGAAATGCATTTAAAACTAAGGCAGAATTTGTTTTTTTTTAAGAGCTGTTACATGCACTGTCCAGTGAGCAGCTCTGAATCTTCAAATGAGTATCACCACAAACTATACACCAAAATGAATGGAGTCCCTGCAGACTCTCTCTGCAGAGACCTGGCAACAAAGTATCCCTGAGCACAACAGACAAGAAATAAAGGCAAGAAAATGTATGGTCTAATATAATTTAGTATATTGAACACACGGCCTTGTTTGGACTCTGATTTGAACAAACCAATTGTAAAAGGACATTTTTGAAACAATCAGGAAACTCTGAGTGGCATTAAGGCTATGTCAGAAAATGTCCATATTTTTTAAGTTACTTACTTTGAAAGGAGTGAAAGCAACCTATCTTAGATTTGCTTTAAGATAGAGGAAGGGATAAAGGAAGCAATTGTAGCAAAATCTTGACCATTGCTGAGTCTGAGCAATAAGAATATGGGAGTTCATTGTACCACTCTTTCTACTTTTTTTTATGCTTGAAAACTTTCATAATAAAATAATGACTTCCAAAACAACGTGACTTCTTTTTATTTTTTGTAAGAGTTGCAGCTTTCTGCCTGTGTTTATTTTCTGCACTACCAACGTGCAAGTTAACAAGAACACGACTGGCTGACAAGGAGGTGATGCCTCTAATCCCCAAAGTTTCCAAAACAACACCAAAAAGGCCACGGAGTTTGCCCAAGGCAGCTTTCTTTCTTTTGGCCTCCCTGCATGGGGTGATGAAAAGAATACTAGACAGAGTCTAAAGAACTGGATTCAAGTCACAGCTCAGTCCCCCTTGAGCTCTGAGACCTTAGGCAAGGCAAGGAAACCTCTCTCAGTCTCGATGCTGCATCTGAGATCAAGGACAGCATCCTGTGCCCTGTTTTGGTGGGAGGGAAATGAGATGATACCAACACGTACTCTGTCAATTATAACACACAGCACACACACAAGCTTTTATTATTCCTTGCAAAAATGAGTATTTCTTTCTCTTCTTTTTCTTTTTTCCTTTTATGTCTCCTTATTCTTTTTTTTAAGCTTCGCAAACGTCCTATCTGTCTCTTATGTGCTGCACTGTGCCCCCCCCAAAGTCATTTATGTTGCATTCCTAATCCCCAGAACCTGAGAATGTGACTATATTTGGAAACAAGGTCTTTAAAAGAGGTAATCCGGTTAAAATGAGGTCAGTAGGGTGGGCCCTAATCCAATGACTGGTATCCTTATAAGAAGAGATTAGGACACAGACACACACAGAGGGAAGACAATGTGAAAACCCAGGGAGAAGATGGCCATCGACAAGCCAGGGAGAGAGGCCTCAGAAGAAACCACCCCTGCCAAAACCTTGATCTCGGGTTTCTAGCTCCGAGAATTGTAAGAAGATAAACTGCTGTTGTCTAAGTGCCCCAGTCTGTGGTACTTTACAATGGCAGCCCCAGCCAAGACAGACACCTTCTCTCTCAGTGATCTCCACAGAGCTCCAAGAGCCAGGAGAGCAGAGGCCAGCCCCTCAGCCTACTCAAGTCTATTCAGAATGCTAATGAACCAAAGCAGCAGAGGGGCACCTTCCTGACAGAGAATGCTCACCGACTCCAAGAGAGGAGAAAAATACAGGTCAGCACCGCCGGTAGTTGGAAAAAAGAAAAGCGAATTGTCAAAAAACACAAAAATCAGAATTCGAGCCTGTTACAGAAAAAAGACTGGGCCTCATTCCCTCCTGCTCCTAGAGGCCAGAAGGCCATGTCCAGAGTTTAAAATACCAGAGGATATTTTTCAATACTACTCTATTTAAGAAACCGAAAATAGCTTGACCTCGGAGCCAGAAGCCAAAAGAGCACGTCATACTCTGCAGTCAAACAAATGTGCCTGTATGAGAAATGCCCGAAATATATAGAGAGAAATGAAATAAGAATGTTACTTCAGCAATAATCATCACTCTCTGCTGGTAATTACTATCAGATAATTGATCAAGTTCAAGTTCATCAACCTGAGAAAAGGAGAGTTAATTGCTAATGCATAATGAAAGGTGCAAAGGGGAATTAATGCTACTCAACACAGTTTTTACTTTTTTTAAATGAAATTTAAATAAACCTTGTACAGAAGCAGCTTGGAAACAGCATGTAAAACATACACATTCAAGTTGTGTAGGATTTTCTGTTTCTTGTTACACTGTCCTTAAAAGCTCTAGACTAAGAAAATTGTAACATACTTTCTATCTATGAACACATACCTGTCATACAAAAACATCAAATAGATACATTGGAAGAATATAAACCAATCAATACGCCAAGTCCTACCAGTGGGTTTATCATATCCTCTCCAGCTCCTCTTCTAAAGTTCCTTCTTTCAGCCAAGTATTAGAATTCTGAAATTTGGACTTCCTCCCTGTCACTTTCCAAATTCAATAGAGCAATGTCCACCTTTTCTTCAAACTTCAGACTAATCTCTGCTTCTTCAACACAGTCTTGAATTTTATGCAAACATATTTATTAAGGCATCCTTTCAGGGAAACACACACAACCATAATCCATTCTGAACATCATCATCATTTTTTTCAATCTTTTTATTTTTCAAACCACTTTGATCATCTAAGATCTCTTCCACCTCCGTTTACGAGTAAGCCATCAGATCAAGTCCAAATTCCTCAGCTGAACAAGTATGTAATTCATAAACACATAAATATTCATAATGGGCCCCACCTTCCCTACCCACATTTACTGCAGAGTATTTGCCTTAATCAGAGCAGACCCCTGACTATTACCCACAAATAACCAAATTCATTCCCTCCTCAGGCAGAAGTCTCTGACAGGAATGTTCTTGCCCTTCTCTTCACAAATTATTCATCTGTCAAATATTTACTCATCAACTATGTACCAGGTGCTATCCTAGCTGCCCAAGATTCAACAGTGAGCAAATAAAGTCCCATCCAGACCCTCAAAACAAGATAAAATCCCTCCTTTTCTGACACCACTCCACAGCGATATTTCCTTTTTCTGAACATGACTCATCACTGATTCCTTTTAACACCCGATTACATTTTAAAACAAGCCCACAATCTCTTATTTACACTTCCCAAAATCAAAAAATCAAAAATCTGAATGCTTGACCTGACATCATATTATTTAAGTCTGTATTTTTCCCCACTCACTATGAATATTCATATGTCACCATGTTATAAGTAATTTTCACACCAAACCTATCTGGAGATGTTATATACTATACAGTATATGTCCTACATTATCTTCTCTAAAACGCATCCAACCTCAGATTTTTCAAATTAAGAATTGCAGACCTGTGTTCTACCTTCTCTCCCCAAATACACAGAAATATTACCTAGAAACATACTAAGTCAACCTTGGCTTTTGTTTTTTTGCTTTTAAAAGCTTTCCTGGTACCTTACATAGAATAGTTGGGTACAGAATAACTATGGGTAGGTTGATTTGACTTGAAATTAATTTAGAACTACAGATAAAGATCGGACTTGGGCCAAAACAGATATTACAATTAGGAACTGAAAACTTAAAGTTAAAATATTCAAGTTATTAAAACTTTTTTAGGATATCAAGGCTTACTGATAGATATCATTACTACAACACTTTCTAACTTTTAACAAAAACTTGTAATCTGGTCAAAGTGTTTATAGGCCCAAAGATACTTTTTCTTTTAATAAGTGAAATTGGTTCTGATCGATTGTAAAGAAAAATAAGTGCTCTCCATTACAGTGACGAGTAGCAGATGACAGCTGTCCTTGGGCAAAGTGGATGAGGTGAGATCAAATGTGTCTTCCTTCCCACCATCTGTCTCCTCCAATCTCACACAGTGCTGTCATAGGGCACTACCCATATCTTCCTTGAGGAGAGGGTCAAGAAGCAGGAACAAGTCAACTTTCATCATCATCTCTGCCCAACCGTTTCCCTCTCAGAACCCAAATGATGCTCCCAGAGCCAGAATCTATTCAGCTCCAGAAAAGACCTGCATGGAACTACTGAACACCAGCAGGCACCCAGAGGCTCTTGTAGGTGGGCTAGAGAACAAAAGAGAAAATAAGATGCTGTGGGACAAGAGAAGAATTAGATATAAGAGAAAAATAAAACCTGAAGAGTTGATAAATTCAGTTAACAGAGGTGGAGGCAAAGGCTGGATGGCTGCAACTGGCAAGTAAACGTGATAAGAAGAAAACAGTGGCATTTAGAGTCAAGGAGGACAAAGGGAGAAGACAGGTAATTAAAACACACACACACAGAGGAAAGGTAAACAGAGGGAAAAGGAATACAAAGTGAAAGGAGAAACTGTAAATAAATGAGAAGATAACAGGCTAGAAATTATATAACATTTCATTTCCTGTTAATTTCACAAAAATTATTGCATACTTACTATATTTTAAGTACTGAGGTAGAAAACAGTGAAGACACAGGATAAAATTAAAAAGAGAATTAAAATTAAAGAGAGAGCAACTTGAGACCACCCCAGCCATCAAGTCTTTCCTTCTTTTTTGGCTTCAAGAGCAGACCCTATACCCAATTGCTCAGTATTCTTAACACCTTGCATGGTCCTCAGCACATGGTAAACATTTGACAAATGAACTGAATAAATTAATGAATGAATTGAATACATGATTAATAAGTTAATGACTGATTAGTAAAGGCATATGGAAAGAAAATAAAAAGAGACAGAAAAGGTTATTCATCATAACTAGAAAAGATAGAGATAACATTAAGGAGTAAGGCTCAAAGTGGAACAGAAACACTTTTGATGGTAACAGGCACAAAATTATTAAAAAGAGTTTTCCAGGTGTAGGATTCTACAGAAATAAATGATCAAATTCCATGGGTCTGTAAACTAACATTCATTCAGCCTTCATCTGGTAACCAGCAGAATGCTTGATAGAATGAGGTAACTGGTCAATATTTGTGGAGGGACTGAACTGCTTCTTTGCACTTGTGCATGTTGACAACAGGGGTGAAAGGTCATTAATGCTCACGTTAACATTCACAAGATTGACATCAAAAGTCTGCAACATGTCATTATTAATGAGGCACATGCACATATATATACATGTACATGCATAAGTGCAAATATAGATTTACATATCCCACCAGGACGGCAAAGAGAAATTCTCCTAAGGGTTACATAATAAAAAAATATACAGGGGCCGGCCTGGTGGCGCAAGTGGTTAAGTGCGTGCGCTCCGCTGTGGCAGCCCGGGCTTCGCCGGTTCGGATCCCGTGCCCACACCGACGCGCCGCTTGTTAGGCCATGCTGTGGCGGCGTCCCATGTAAGTGGAGGAAGATGGGCATGGATGTTAGCCCAGGGCCAGTCTTCCTCAGCAAAAAAGAGGAGGATTGGTATTGGATGTTAGCTCAGGGCTGGTCGTCCTCACCAAAAAAAAAAAAAAACAATGTTATGTATACATAAATATTAACCATAATTGTAAATATTAACTAATCTTGAAAGATTTTTGAAAATAAAAGGGAAAGCACTATAGGTAAAATGATTAGGAAAAACTTGTGAAGAAACATCTAGCATGTGATGTGTTATAGAATGATGTATTATAAAGATGACTCAAAGAAAAGCAATATGAGGCTCATAAATATTTTTCCAGGTGACAAGTGAATTACAAAAATTTCATGTTTTCTTTACCATATATTTATAACTAATCTTCAATAAACATTATGTTTAAGTGTCTGTGTAAGTCCAGTAAACACTTTGCAGGCTATCCACTGTACTGAGTTACATAAAAATAAACAGGTTCATACACAAAGATACTCTTCCAAGATACTGGGCAATTCATAACATTTTAAGGTTCCGTAAAAAAAAATGCATGTTTATATTAAATTAGTTTTAAATATAAGCAGACAAAACCAAGAATGATTTGCTCTGTTTCATCAAGGGGACAAAACATTCAACATCATAAATTTAAGATATTGTATTTATACAATTGAAGAATTCCAAAACTTTGGTTAAAAAAAGGCTTTATTTTTAACATTTACAATGCATTAAGTATTTCAAAAAGCCAAGTAAGAGAATTGCTAAACACTGGGACAGTTATAAAATTAACTATAGCTGTACAAAGATAAACAGCTCAATCAAACCATGAAAAGACGTGGAGGAACTTTAAATGCATATTACTAAGTGAAAGAAGCCATTATGAGAAGGCTATGTACTGTATGATTTCAGTAAAACTATGCAGACAGTAAAAAGATCAGTGGTTGCCAGGGATTAGGGGGGAGGAAGGGATGAATAGGTAGAACACAGAGGATTTTTAGGGCAGTGAAACTGCTCTAGATGATACTGTAATGGTGGATACATGGCATTATACATTTGTCCAAACCCATAGACTGTAAAAGACCAAGAGTGAACCGTAAGGTAAGTAAGGTAAATTATGTACTTTGTGTAATTATGATGTGTCAATGGAGGTTCATCAATTGTAACAAATGTACACTCTGGTGGGGGATGCTGATAATGTGGGAGGGTATGCGTGTGTAAGGGTACAAGGTATATGGGAAATCTCTGTACCTTTCCCTCAATTTTGCTGTGACCCTAAAATTGCTCTAAAAAAGTTTTAATAAAAAAAAAGTCTGTGTTAAAAAAAAGATAAGCAGTTCAAAATGACACTGATTAACATTTTAATCTTACTAGATCTTGGAGCCCTCATCAAAAAAAAAAGCATATCCTGGAAACTCATTTATGTTAAGGCTGTAAGATACAAATTATTACAAGTTGAGGTTACTGATATCCCGGAAAATTCCAACTCTACCCAGCTCCCGGTTGTGTGACCTGGCAAGTTACTCAATCTCTCTGCGTCTCAGCATCTTTATCTGGAAAATGAGGTTAATGGTGGGATGAAGTTGTTGTGAAAATTAAAGGAGATAATGTTTGTAAAGGATTTGAATGAGTCTCACACACTAAGCATTCATTAAAAAATTTAATTGTAGCATAAAATAAAAATTAATATCAAAAAGCCCAGCACCATACATATAAAAGTCACCCTAACCAAGTGAATGTAGTCTACAGCCCACTTTCATAAAATAAACCACATGTTGGGAAGAGAGTCAAAGTTTATTTAATACAGATGACTCATGGAAAATATAAAATTCCTATTCACCAAGACATTTGGAATTTCTCCCCTGGATGATAATTATTTGGGCAGCAGATAGAAAAACATTACAGACAGCTACTATCTGCCAGGAACTAATCTGCATTTTTCTTCCTATGAAGTCTTGCTTTCAGTTTCATGTTGGCCTTCACATAGTCTTTTCATATGAATCCATTTTGTGTATTATGAGGAATAGCTACCTCACCAGCAGGCACTTTGAGGAAAGGTCTTATGATTTCACTCACATGGTCTTCCCACACCCAAACCAACCAGAGGCTGAGCTCAGAAATCCAACAGCTTGGCACAATGAGGGCAGCTGTGCCTACTGAGGCTGGCCGTCACATCCCCTTCCGTTACTGCTTCCCATCCCAGCATACGTGAGAACTACAGAAAAGCACAAGGCAAATATCCACTTTCAGGTCTAAGCCAGTATTTTTGGAAGTACTGATAATTTCAAGACTCTTCAGACAAATCTAGGCTTGACTCTAAGTCTCATCCTCTCAAATTCAAATCTCAAATACAAAGGGTATTTGGTTTATTAGCTGTATCTTTGTATTAGGGTCAGAACGGACTGTACATTCCCAATACTCCGTGTGGATGGCCTCATTTCTAGTTTCTAGCCAACACAAGAGAAAGCATTTTTGCTTCAGACCAGACAACTGCCTGCTGCTATTCCTTGTACCAAGCCAGTGGGCGGGGTGCCCAAACAGGGGCAAGAGGAAAGCTACAGAACAGGGAGTTTCCTCTTTCATTAGTAACACCTGGGGTCCCCAACACTCCCCAGTGTTTTGAAGTCTAGCTGTCCCAGGATGAAACAAAGACCACTAGCTATGACTCATTCAACCTGTGCTTCCTTCAGTCTTTCCTCAGTGTGAACCTTGGGGAAAAGGTTATCTAACAGCCTCTGAGCCTCCCAGAATTCAGCTTCCCTTCCACCACTACGTTGTGTTGTCAACGAACTATTCCCCTCACCTTACTTCTACTGCCACAGGATAATTCTTAGAGTCAGGAGACCAGGATCCGAATCTCAGCTCTGCCACTTTCTAGTTGTGTGAACTGTGGCAGGTTTAGCCTTGACTTGTTCCGAGCCTCAGACTCCTCATATGCACCCGAGCCCAATAAAGAAGATATATCTGCTCAACTACCTACTGAGTTTTGTAGAGATTGGGTGAGCTAGAGTACACGAAATATTCAGAAAACATAAAATGCCATTTCATAGGATTTTAAATATTGTCAGATGCAGCTTCCACACTGACATTATGTCTGCCACTAAGAGACTTCCCAAGATGTTGCAGAGATTCTCAGCAAAAGGGGGCAAATCTTCCTTGGGCTGATGGTGTACAATTTGTCTTCTCTTTATTCCTTCCTTATCTCCAACATCCTCAGAAGATCAGCCTATAGAGCCTCCATCTCCTTATCTTCATGGTGGTTAAGAGCACCAGCATTAAAAACCTCAGTCTTGGATTTGAGTTGTAGTCTGCTTTTAGCTCTGAGACTTACAGAAGTCAAACCACGTCTCTTTGCTTCAGCTGCTCAAGCAAAACGGAGAAATACCACTGTCTCATAGCGTTCTTGTGAGAATAACACATAAGAAGTACAACTTGTACAACCTGGCTGTTCTCTAGGTTCCTGCCTTCCCAACCACTAAACCCATTGGTTGGTTCTCGGTCTTCTTCCTACCTGCGCTTTCTAGAGCATTTGACACGACTGACTTCCTCCTTTTTGGAATCTCCCCTCTTGTGGATTCCTTTACACTACACTTTCTTGATTCTCCTCCTACCCCACTGGCTGTCTCCTTCATTAATTTTCTTCCTCTTATCCCCTAAATGCAAAGATTCCCAAAGATTCTGCCCTTTGCCCCATTATTTTCTTGCCTCATCATCCACCTAAATGACTTCCTTACACTCAAAACTTCACCTCTGTGAAAATGATGCCCAACAACTCTCCTGTTGCCATCATTCTATTTTTGTTGTTGTTGTTGAGGAAGATTGGCCCTGAGCTAACATCTGTGCCAATCTTCCTCTATTTTGTATGTGGGTCACTGCCACAGCATGGCTTGACGAGTGGTATAGGTCCATGCCTGGGAACCAAACCCGTGAACCTGGGCTGCCGAAGCAGAGCCTGCTGAACTTAACCACTATACCATGTGGCCGGCCCACCCTCATTCTATTTCTGACGGAATGCCAAAAGTACCTTGAATTCAGGATATCTAAAACCAATCTATGGGTCGGCCCCATGGCTTGGCGGTTGGGTGCATGCGCTCTGCTGCTGGTAGCCCGGGTTCGATCCCAGGCGCATGCCGACGCACCGCTTCTCCAGCCATGCTGAGGCCGTGTCCCACATACAGCAACTAGAAGGATGTGCAGCTATGACATACAACTATCTACTGGGGCTTTGGGGGGAAAAATAAATAAATAAAATTATAAAACCAATCTATATTCCTCCTAAACCTATTGCTCCTTTTGCACGCTCTGTCCTGGCCAAAGCTGTCTTCATCTATCTGGGCTGGAAAGCTTGGAGTCAGATCTCACTTTTCCCTTTCCATTACTTCCTACATCCAACAGGTTACCAGATTCTGTTTTTCTGCCAAATCTCTCTTCCTATCCATCCCTTCTTTCCACTGCCAATGCCTTAATTTAAACCTCCATCATTTCTTATTTGGATTATTTCTAAAATCCAACCAGCCACCCTGCCTTCTGCCTCTTCTCCCTCCCCAACCCCACTCCCATCAATTCCACGTCCTGTCAAAGATCTGAACACACCCCTGCTCAAATCTGTCAATGTCTCACCACTCCCTACAGGACTAAGGTAAATATGCAGCACAGGACCTGGGATCTGCTACACTCGGGCCTCAACTGCTCACAAAGCATCTTCTCACATCATACCCACCCACTTGCCTCTGTCAGCAACACCCCAGGGTGGGTGAACACCCTCTATTCCAGTATCTCCCCTGGAGCAAAAAGCAGGTTTGCTTGCAGCCTTGGAAAATAGCAATAGCATCTCTCTCTAGAGCAAAGGGCAGCCATGCTTGCCAACTATTATAAAAGAGTTGAGTTTCCTAAATTCAGAGGTTTTTTTCCTATAATACAACCCACTGTGTGTGCAAATATCACCTGGCCCTCTTCACAGTGTGCTTGGGCATTGGGGCGTAGGGAACCAGCTCAAAATGCAATACTGTGGCTAGTGAGAGTAATAAAATGTCCTTTGTCTCTGATCAAGGAACCTTGTGTCTTCTACCAGTATTCGTGAAACTATGCAGGATAACTTGTTCACATGAACGTAGCATAAAACCTCAGAGCCATCACTGTCTTGAAACTAGACTGAAGCTAATCTTTAAGAACAGAAACCATATCTCCATCATTTTTTCCTCCAATATCTTCCCTGCAGGAAACACCCAAAAACTGCTGACTAAAGCCCGCCAAACATGTGCATGCCCAGGAATAGGTTTAAGTATTAAAGTAAGCTGGAATGGATGGGACAGCTAAATAAAAGTACATTTTATTTTCAAACTCATCACTCATGTAGCTCAAGTTTGAGTAGTTACAAAATTTTACTTATATAAATCAGAAAAGAGACTCAAACTCATGGCAAAAGTTGGCTGCTGTTTTTTGCAAGATTCCTTTCATCCCTTCTCTATGGAAATCAGAACATTAGAAAAGCCCTAACGGTGTCTCGCTGCTGCCACCTGCCTCTCCCCCGCAGAGCAGCTTCGGTATCAGGGACTAAGTCAATGTTAGGCAATCCTGGACAGTCTCTTTTTGGGGGAAAGCTTGAGATCATCTAAAAGCCATGGTCTTCTTTCTGAGCCTCATCTTTTTCTTCTCTGCCCCCTGGCCATTTTATTGCTCAAGTGTCCACACGGCACTGAGGAACAGAAGGTTGAAAGCCAAACCAGTTAATTTTGCTGTTTGTTACAAGAGCCACACAAAATTACTAGATAAAGTGAACTCAAGTGATTTATTTCCCCATGTAAATTACTATTTTTAAAAAACTAAGTTTCTCAGTGTGCCCAGAGCCTTGAATCAATAATGGGACTACCTAATTATGATGGGCCTCAATTAATAGATTTATCTCTAAATAAGCAACCTCACATTTACTGAGCATTCAATATGTGCCAGCGTCCCCAGCATTCTCTTTTCATTCCCACAGCAACCCTACGAAGGAGATATTACCATTATCCCATATTACGCTTGATAAAATCAAGACACAAAGAGATTAAGTAACTAACTTGGCATGGTTGCAGAGCTGATAAGTGGTGAAACAGATACTAATCAAGACTGACTTCTGAGCTCATGCTCTGCACCACTATGCTGAGAGCGCCCCAAGAGCCTTACAGTGAAATGCCACAGACCTCATCAGAATTGCAACCAAACACACAAAACCCAGCATGCTACTCTGTAGCAAGGTAGTTTAACCATTTGTGCCTATTAATTTTACTCAACCATTCATGTGGAAGCTAATAGCCTTGGAAGCTTATTTGTTCTTAAAACAAATAAGATTACTAATTGAGAAAATGAATAATCAGTCCTGACTCGCCTGGATTTAGGATTTCAATTTTGCATTTGCATTTCTGCAGACACCACAAGACTCTTCAGCTCCCTCCCACGTAAGACTGTCCTCTGTATCCACCCACACTCATCTCACACCCATTCTGATTAAAAAAAGAGACAGCGAGCAAGAAACTCTAGTTTACTTGCTGTAAATTTTCCGGGGACAGCTGTTCTTTATTTTCTTCATTTTGCACGTAATTTGCCCTTGGCAATTTAAGATTAATGTGCAATCATGATAAAATACGTTGCAAGTTCACTTTGGGTGTCTTGCCTCCCACAAAGATTAATACCAAAACTATACATTAGCATCTTCTACCAGGCCCATCTTGAGACCCCATAAAATTCCAGAAGTGCTCTGGAGGCAGAAAACTCCTTAAGCCAACTTCAGAAAGATTTTCCAAAAACCTAAAACTTTGCTTTCCAAAGGGAAATTCACTTTTACATGCAACAAATCAAAGACTGTCACATCTTAGATGTGGCTTCCTACTTGTAGCCCATGAATTCACAGCTTGTTACAATGCTGAATTTGATAACTGACAGCTTGCCTAGACCGACATTTTAATGCCATACTCTAGAAATTAAAGTGAATATTCAAATTATTCACATATGGAAGATTTTTTAAGAGAAACGTCATAAACAAAAGTGGCATACAAATTTAGTTTTAAATGATGACTATTTAAAAAACAGCAACGAAAAGAAGTTTTTAAGCAAAAAGAGTCTTACTTTGTTTTTGCATATTTTACAATGTATGCACCTGAAAAACTAGGTGTCATGCAGTTCCAGAAAAAGACGTAATGGGCGTGGGAGGTGGGTCCTTTTTACAGAGGGGAGTTACTTACTTAAGGAAATTATGTAGTTACTCTCCAAGCTCTGACAGCATAAAACTCTTTCACGTGTAAGATGATGTATCTTTCTATGTCTAAAATATTCCCCGTAATTCAGAAAGATGTTGACAAATTCATAAAGGAATGAAAACCAATCCTACTTTTGTTAATTGAAAGTACTAATTCCAACCATATATAAAAGAATAAATTCTTCCAATAATTTTACAAATTGTTGGAACCCATAATATTGCCAAGGTGGCATTTTAGTCAACTCTGAATACTCAAGCAAAAAGCATTGCTTATTGTTTACTGTGAGTGCAAGGCATTGACTGTACTTACAAATGAAAAGAGGTAAGCAAAGGATAAACAAGACATTTTCTCTACTCCAAGGAAACAATCAAGTTCTAGAAACAAAATAAATATGTGTAATATAATTAACCATACCAGGCAACATAACTGCCAAATGAGGAACACGGATATTTCACGAATAAAACAATCCAGGGGGAAAGATGGAAAGAAGAAATAAAGAAATACATTCAACGAATATCTACTATGTACAAAAAGCAGTTCTTTTATCCTCACAAACACAGGTGGAGGTAGACAGTGTGAATGAACTTCCTAGTTACATTCTTTTAGGAACAAAGGGTATGAGCGGTTAAGAATCTTTCCAAAATGCCTATCTTACTGCACCTACTCTGGAGCTTAAACTTGGACGACTCCTTATCGACCCACGGAGAGTAAACCCTCTGCAGAGCAATCCGAGCGCCTCTGTCTCCCACACTCCTCTCCTGCCATCCCTCCAGCCTTGTCTAAAGACTTAGGACCCAGATGTAACTCACTCGTTCAAACATCTACACTTCAACTCCCACTCTTTCCTCTGCCCAAATCTCCCCACATCGCGCACCTGGACAATTCCTTTTCATCCTTTAGAACTCAGCTTACGTGCTAGGTCCTCAGGGAAGCCCTGAGTTGGTGGTGTTTCAGAGGTCCAGAAGAGCAAAGGAGAAGAATGAGCCCCTCATCTTTGTCCAGAGATGCAGGTGGAACAGCAGACTCCATCATGAGTCACAGATCATGGCGGCCGCACAGTAATGTTTTGTTTTCAGCAAAGCCAAGACAATGGAGGAAAGGTTGTGTAAAACTGCTTGAGAATGAGGGGGTGTTTTCCCACAAAGGGACACATGACCCAGGGCACCAGAAACGAGGCATCATGCAGAGACAGCAGGTAAGAGGGACTGGAAGAGAAACAGTGGGATGAGTGAACAAGATGTGTTAACATTTCTGAATTTACCTTGGATTCACCTACAAAGCATTTGAAATTTGAACTGCCCTTGGCTTTTCAAGCACTGAAACTTGGCCACTTTGAGCCATTCTGTTATTCCTTCTCTCAATCTCACTTTTTAGGATGGAGGTTCTACCCTACACATCTACTCTGCTCACTCTCATAATCTCAGAGCTACATGGATCCATGACCCATGGCCCTCACAAACTATTGTCTCAGGCATGCCCACGTGGCTTCTTCTATCCTCTAAAAGTAGAAGATGAGAAAATCCCTCTCTCCACTCAACTACTCTTACTGGACCTCTCACTGTCTACAGCAGAGGCCCAGCTACCAACAACTCTGATTCAATAAAGCTGATTGAGCCCAGGAATCTGCATTTTCAAGAAGCACCCAGGTGATCCTGCTGTCTGTCATCAGGGCTGCCAGGGACCCCTGAGTTTCCCTGATATCCTTTGTTTCCCAAACTAAAACTTGAAGGTGAAATTCCTTGCAGAACTCTGATCCTCTACGTACAACCAACTGCTGGAAGCAACTACTTCTTCATCTGCCAAATCACTCAGAAGTGTCCATGCTATCTGACTCTACCACCAAATCCATCATCCTGAATCAGCCACCTTCCCTATGGAATACTCCAACCAAGGCAGAATTGTGGGGCTCCTTTGCACGAAGTCATCCCACACATGGCTACCAATTCTAGTTTTCATATTTGCCCTTCTAAGCCTGCTGCTCTGCTCTCCACCACCGCCTAGTACTTATCCAGTTCCTTCATAATTAAATGCAAATACCTGAGTACCTGCTTTTACTCTGTTTCTTCATACTTCCTTTCCAATCAAGTTTGGCTTGCTTCTGTCACACTCTGTCTCCACATCTTTGCTGAGGTTTTTCTAAATGCCAAAATATACTTTCCCAACGTTCAAATCCAAGGAAACCTACTCCTAAACATAGTCCTCAATTAACATCAATACTCAGCAATCCATCAACATGCATTCAAATTCTCTTAATACATGCAAACTTGTAACACTTTTATTTTACTACGTGGTATACTTAAATTACTTCAGATCTCTATATTCTGTCTACCATTATTGGATCAAGGATTATATGTAACCAACCTTTCATATGAATCCCAAAGGCCTAGGGAAAGGCTATGTATAACTTGTGATTGCTCAATAAATACTGATTAACTGACTGGCTTCAGATTAGAATGAGGGTTTAACCGTGATAAGTCACCTGTTCCCGAGAGAAGGAAAAGAACATTGTGCAATTTTCTTTAGAACTTTTCTATTTTGTTTGTTTGAGTTTAAGTTGGGTTATTTTTAAAAAGATAACCCAAGAAAGAAAAAGAAAAGCATTTATGTCATTTTTTAAAAGAACATGTTAGGAAAAAGGTACACTAACTGCTTTAACCAAAACATATAAAATGATAGTTTTCAGAAAATGATAGTCATGTTTAAGACACTGAAAATAGTGATTAAAAATAATTCTTCAATCAGATCTAATTAAACGCCTCTGGTTATTAGGCATGTAGAGCCAAGAAATACACACAGTAATGATATTCACCAAATATTTCCAGCTCTCTACGTGTTTTCCAGGCTCGTGCTTCCTAGACTCTTTGGGGTTGAGTGGGGCCAAGTGGTTATTTCTGACCAATTAGCTGTGAGTAAATGTAACTCACTTCAAGGCCAGAGCATTCACTTGCTGGTCCAAAGTCCTCCAAGAGTTGTTTCCCTCTGGCAAGGCAACCAGGTACCTTTAACTTGGTTGGCTTGCGAAGGCAACCAGGAACCTTTAAGCCCAGGTATCAGTGGTGAGCAAAGCCCTCCCACCAATGCTTGAGTAAGAAATAAGGCTTATTGTTTTAGCCACAGAGACTTATGGGTTTCTTGTGACAAGAACATAAACTAGCTTTATCCTGACTGATGAAAAAAAGTAAGGCAATAAGACCTGTAGCATAAAAAAAGATCAACAGCCATGATAGCTGATTTGCAGGAAATCATTAAAACCAATATTCCTTGACGGAACTTTCATATCTAGGATAAAAGCCTCAGAGATTCTACAATGTTCCTCATCATTTTTATTAATACGATCCAACCACTGATTCTTTTAACTCTATTTTTAGTCTACTACTCCATTAAAAGCAAAGGCTTAAGTAATGGAAGACCTTTAGGAATAAGAGATTTGAAAAGAAAAACATATGCTTTATGTTGTTTATTTTTAAATGAGAAAATCTAACTTAAAATGTGTAGATCCCTTCTGTTAAAATCATCCAAGAATTTATATATCTATAATAAAAATACATTCAATACATGCAGACTCTAGTACGCCATTCAATGTACACATCACCCTGTAAAAACTACACATACCAATCAGACAGCATTCTGATTTTTATCTGTTCAGGCAGAAGCAAGTATGTATAATACATATCCTTTTGAGAAAGAATTTAATTTATCAAAATAATAAGCATGCAAGTAAAACGATTAATGCTCTTCACTTCAGGAGCTCAGGAAAAACAGAAACAAGAATGATGAAGTGAGAGATATAAATATCACAGTATTTTTGGGGCCGGCCCGGGGGCGCAAGCGGTTAATTGCGCGCGCTCCACTGCGGCAGCCCAGGGTTCGCCGGTTTGGATCCCGAGCACGCACCAATGCACTGCTTGGCAAGCCATGCTGTGGCGGTGTCCCACATAAAGTGGAGAAAGATGGGCATGGATGTTAGCCCAGGGCCAGTCTTCCTCAGCAAAAAGAGGAGGATTGGCAGATGTCAGCACAGGGCTGATCTCCTCACACAAAAAAAATAAAAATAAATAAAAATCACAGTATTTTTTCTAAATTTAGGAAATTTTTGAAGCACTAGGAAATGAAGAAATTTGTCAGCTCAACTTCAGTGCAGGTTGAAATGAATGAAAATCTGAATTGTCATAGTCTGAATTGTCACTGTAAGAGAGTATGGGAGAAAAGGCTTTCTGTGGCTTGGGTTTTTATTATCAATGGGAAAATCCCCAAATCACAAAAGAGCTCGTATTCATCTGTTATCCAGCACTCCAATTTCACAGGTGGCAGTCCTGGCTTTATAACAAAGACCTTGTTCTGACAGAAAACGTGAATGAAATGCTTCATCCCACTAAGTCATCCAAAGTAGGATTGGGATATACAATATACCAGAGTGAATTAAATATTCAATTTATCCATACTTCACTAGGTCTCTAAACAGTGAGAAATTCAACCTCCAGAAACAGTCTGTTTTGTCATGTTCAATATTTACTTTCTCCAAAGTCGGCTGGCATGGCTGCAAAGTGCAAGGTCCCTATTTTTCCTTACGGACTATAAAGAAAATGCCTTTGAGGGCTGGCCCCATGGCTTAGCAGTTAAGTGCGCGCACTCCACTACAGGAGGCCCGGGTTCGGATCCAGGGCATGCACCGACGCACCACTTCTCCAGCCATGCTGAGGCAGCGTCCCACATACAGCAACTGGAAGGATGTGCAGCTATGACATACAACTATCTACTGGGGCTTTGGGGAAAAAAAGGAGGAGGATTGGCAATAGATGTTAGCTCAGAGCCAGTCTTCCTCAGCAAAAAGAGGAGGATTAGCATGGATGTTAGCTCAGGGCTGATCTTTCTCACAAAAGAAAAAGAAAATGCCTTTGAGCTTTTGGTCGAAGGAGAAATTAGCTTTCCTTAAATTTAAAATGGAAACCACCCAAATATTTATCAACAGAAGAATGGATAAACAAATTGCAGTATACACATACAATGAAATACTACCTAGCAATAAAAAGAAATGAGCTAAGAATATACCCAACGAGATGAATCTTAAAAGCATTATACTAAATAAAGAAGCCAGACTCAAAAAACTACACACTGCATGATTCCATCTATATAAAATGCAAAAAAAAAAAAAAAAAAAGACAGAACTAGATGAAAAGCAGCTCAGTGGCTGCCAGGAAGAAGTGGGGATTGATGGCAAAGGGGCACAGAGGAACTTTGGGGCGAGATAGAAATCTTCTATGATTGTGGTGGTACTTACAAAACTACTATATACATTTGTCAAAACTCATCAATTTGTACAGTCAAAATCAGTGAATTTCACTGCATGTAGATTATACCTCAATGAAGCTGATTTTTTAAATGGAAGCGAACAAGACAATGGAAGATAGGACATGATACAAAATAATAGCACATGAACAAAAGTGACTAAGACTGGTTGTCCAACACCGCTGATTCACCTAATGATTCTCATTTCAGCACTAACTTCATGTTTCAACACAGGGAAGAAATATGTAAATAAAAAGGGATATCCCCCCTGTCACAATAAATGAACAAATCTCTGAATCTCTGACACCTAGAATGTGCACTTGGCATTAACGTATTTCTTTCTACAACACTTAACCACGTGATAAGTATTTTAAATGACTTGGATTTTACATACCTATAGACTTTCGTGAATAAAATAATTCAGACAACACGTTACCTCGTGTTTCAACTGCACTGATGCATTTTCTGAGAATTGTGAATCCCATCTTATCCAACTGCGCGCCTAAAAGAAATACAGTTATAAGATATTAAGGGCACAATTAATTACTCACGTTTCTCTTCCTCACAAAAGTAGGAAAAAATTACTTACATCCAATCTAATTTTTATTTCCCTATTTAAAAAAAGCTAGCAACTAAAAAATAAAAATGAAAAAAAGAAAAGAAAGCTAAAGACCATGTACTCCCTGTTTAAATAACATAAATGAAAGTGTCATAGATTTAGAGATGCACTTACTGAAATATTAGGACATCTATTACCAGTAATTTATAAATAAATTAATTTAAAATTTTTTTGAGAGTTTGACTTTTTTTAATTGAGGTAATACTGGCTTGTAACATTATACAAATTTCAGGTGTACATCATTATATTTCGATTTCTGTGTAGACTACATCATGTTTACCACCCAAAGACTAAAACAATTTTTAAATTATTAAATATAACTTCTTTTAAACAGTGGGGGAAAAAGTGATACAAATCCTTAGGGGAAGCTATCTAGAAATAGTTAAGATACATTTTGCCAAAATTCGAACAAGAGCTCAGTTTTTTAAAAAATTATTTATATGAGTGAAGATCCTTAAATTACTTGACAGTTGGAGAAATAACACAAATCTTTTCTTTTTTTAACCTAGGGGAAAAAATTTAAGAAATGCTTTCTAAAAATATTATTTGGGCCATGAGCTTGAAAAAAATTTTCCTATTTTATACCATTCTCTAAGTGTTTAAAATAATATTTTATTATTTTCATAATGAATTTAAAACATATGCTTCACATAGCAGAAAAGATTACTTGGAAAATATGTCATATTTTTTTCTAATAGACGCTGGCCTATGATTAGGCTGGCATATTTTAGTATCCTAATAAAAGA
The DNA here is from genome assembly GCF_057802395.1 of Ceratotherium simum simum. NCBI lineage: Eukaryota > Metazoa > Chordata > Mammalia > Perissodactyla > Rhinocerotidae > Ceratotherium > Ceratotherium simum. Next base: position 37,570,663 of record NC_141911.1, read on the forward strand.
CAATTCTTGTTTCAAAAATGAACTCAGGGAAAGCAAATACTTTTTCATCTGTGTTTAGAACTTGTAATACTAACTCTTCGCTCTCAAAGGGGACAGCATGAACAATCCATGAATATAAACTTTGCAAGTTTAATGCTAAGCTTGAAAAGAATTTTAATGAGGAAAATTGGGCAGTGATTTACTGTTTACAGATCCACTATTCACAACATTTTATAAAATGCAAGTGTTTCTCTCTGCTTAGCAAAACTATTTTTCAAAAAAAAGGGCATGCTCTTTTTTCCCTATAAAATATAAGAAAAGAAAGCAAAGCGAGGAGGAGAAAAGAAAACAAAGATGAAGACAGGGAAGAAAAAGAAAAGAAAAAGAAAGGAAGGAGGGAGGAAGAGGAGAAAGACAGAAGAGAAGAGGTTAGGAAGGTGCTTCGGTAGATTTACAATGTTCCAGGGCACCCTGTCCACGTCCAGTGCCAGGCTACAGGAGATGTCTTTTATTCAAGCACTGCCTCAAGTGATACCCATCATGATAATTTTGAAATCATGTGTTATATAACATAACGTTTCCAAACTGTGGACATTTGATAAATGTAGCCTTAATTTCTCCAAAGTTATCAAAAGTAGATTCATAAAGAATCCAGCAAATTTGAACATATTTTTTGTTTTATCTCAGTAAAAATCAAGAGTGCCGAGCTAGGCAATACTTAATTTTCCTCTAGTGCATACAGTGCACGTGAAGATCACCGTCCTAGAATATCTTAATATGTTTGGTCACTGTTTGTTGTTATTTTCGAACGTGCAATACTACATACTATTTGTATAGCCCATACTCAGAGACTTTAAGGATAAAGAATACCAAAAGTAGAAGTGAGGGGGCTGGGAACAGGGGACCTGATAAACAGCTCCTACCCAGAGGAGGTTACAACTTAGGAAGTTGAAAGATGCATACCTAAAACTCTTATGTGCTCATTTATGGCTGTAAGAATAAATACCAAAGTGAATTATAGGTTTAGTATTTTGGTTTTTGTAGACTAAGACTGAAAAAAAAAAGCTCAGAGATGGGAAAGATCAACTGAGGTTATAGCGGGTCCAGGAAAATGTGAGGAGGTCCTCAGTGGATAAGAGAGAATACATATAATATTTGGAGAACTAACACAGAGAGGGTGCAGAGTGAGCACCCAGCAACAGTTTGACCGTCAGTACTGAAAACAAAGTAACTAGTGAAAAAGGGAGATGAAGGTCATTTTTATAAATTAGCACTTACTTCCTTCTGGTCTTGGGACGATGGCTCTATTAAAACTATGGAACAGCTAGTAAAAGAGAAAAAGGGGAAACGATATTGTTAACAAATCAATATAGACGATTCAAGTAGGCTTACTTATGACCACGCAAAGAAATACATTGACATTAGTTAATTATATACTCTCACGTGCTCAAATGCCAAGACAAATAACAAAAAGGGGCACCTTAGTAGCAAAAATAAGATGAAGGTGCCATGATTCTTTAGAAACTTACTGAAAGTTTACATAAATTTGAAATGCTCAGCCTTACAGGTATAGAATGACAAAGAAATTGCTGCATTCTAAGCAATAAGATGAAGCTCATTTTTTCACCACTATTTCTAAAATCTGGTATTTATTTAAGAAAGAGATGACTCTTGTCCATAATTTAAATAACTACATCTGAAATAACTAGGTGATAATTCCAGGCTGCCTCTAAGAATTCTAGCGCTGACCTGTTATTTCCAAGACATATATACAGCACCTGGAAAAAATATGCAGCACCTTAAGTCTCCCCACATAAATACATAGTTGAATATTTTCTTTCTCCAGACTTGCCTTTGTTTGTTTATATCGAATTAATCACCTCTAAAGGAGGTCTGGTATGTCTTCAAGGTTACCCTGCCTTTGACAACAGACTTATTTCTCAATGACTTAGTCATGGGATCTTTTTGCTATGCAAACCACTTTCCAAAGCCCTTCTCGAAACTCTGGGGAGCTAAGCCCTAGTCAGTGCATCACCTTTACTAGAGAGAATTAGTATAATCTGTTTTGAATCTTGGTAACCACTAATGATGTAAGTACTCTTGACTCCCAGCTAAAAATCTCAAGGACAAATTTAGACGGAAATAAAACTACAAAGGCTAAACGCAGATCAAATATAATAAAATGATACACAAATCTGATCACTATTTTTTTCCCCCAAGAATGATACATTCTCCTCCATAGCATCTATTTTCAAAATGCATAATCTGGGTTTTCATTTTTCAAACACCACATCAGGATTGCTACATGTATCGCTGCCCAGCCTCCTTGCCTCCATTTTCCTATCTTTTGCATTTCGTAAGCTATTCTGACACCTCTCTTTTTACTATATATGACCCCTCTTCTGCTTTGCAAGACATTCTCTTTCCCTTTTTTTAAACCCTACTGGGGGGCTGGCCCAGTGGCATAGCAGTTAAGTTCGGGCCCTCCACTTTGGCGGCCCGGGGTTCACAGGTTCAGATCCCGACACACCGCTGCTCAGGCCATACTGTGGCGGTGTCCCATATAAAAAGTAGAGGAAGATGGGCAAGGATATTAGACCAGGGCCAATCATCCTCAGCAAAAAGAGGAGGATTGGCAACGGATGTTAGCTCAGGGCTAGTCGTCTTCACACACACACACCCACACAAAAAACTAAAAAATAAAATAAACCCTACTGAAATGGCAAATGCTGTCCAGATAAGCCCACTTGGTACCTGCACTAGCAGTTTATTTAGAGTCATAATACTTTAAGCTGAGTTTATTTAAATTGGTTCTATGGCATTTTCTATAATTATCCTCACTAAGTCCCCAATTCAATACACGATCTGCCAAATTCTCAATTGCCAAAGGCCCCCAGTCCACTGAAATGAAAGTAGTGCTGGAGTAAAGCAGCAAATAGACTGAATTCCTGTGCCTCTGGATCTATATCACTGCCTTAATTTATTCCTCAACCCAATCTGAATACAGAGGCTCACTCACTACGTCTACACAATACTGTAAACCCTAAATTGTTAAATCGAGCAAAATAACTACAGCAGTCACTTATGATGTTGCCTGCAGTGCCTCATCTTTACTGTTCCATCTCTGCTGAGATCAAAATGAATTGCAAGCATTTATTGTGTTCATCACCCAAAATACTGTCAGTGGGAGAGAAGAAATTGAGAATTCAGGTGACTTCTTCAAGTGAAGCAAAACCAAGTGGCAAAGTCAAGAAACATCAAAAATAAAAACTAATGATACACCAGTCTTATGTGTGCTGTTGCTACCTCAAGTCAAATTACTAGAATACTGGATGGTTCCAAGATGAATTCAAACACCAGTTTCAGCATGGAACTTTTTCCAGATACTATAAAACAAAAATAACATAAAAATGAACACAACTCTAAAGGATTTGAAATAAAACTCAACCATTGATTATTCTTACAGCTTCTTTTCCACCCAGAGCTTCCAACCACTGTTTCCTTTCCTCTTCTGAAAACGCCTGCATGGTCAAGGAAACACCAGGCCTGAAAGACACCAGCAACAGATCAGGTTACCCCTTGGCCGCTACAAACAAACCTCTTTTTCTACTTCCTAACATTTTTTTTGCGTGGTGATTTAATTGTGTTTTTTGTTTGTTTTTTTTTTATTTAATTTAGTAAAATACATACAACATAAAATTTACCATCTTAACCATTTTTAACTATACAGTTCATCAGTGTTGAGTATATTTACATTATTGATCAACCAATCTCCAGAACTCTTCATCTTATAAAACTAAATTTCTGTACCCATTAAACAACTCCCCAGCCCCTTTCCTCCTTGCCCCTGACAACCACCCTTCTACTTTCTATCTCTATGAATTTGACTACTCTGGGTAACTCTTATAAGTGGAATCATACAGTATTTCTATTTTTATGACTGGCTTATGTACTTAGCATGATGTCTTCCCTTTTCATCCATGTTGTAGCACGTGTCAGAATTTCCTTCCTTTTTAAGGCTGAATAATATTCCATTGTATGTATATACATTTTGTTTATTCATTCATCCCTCAATGGACACTTGGGTTGCTTCTACCTTTTGGCAATTGTAAACAATGCTGCTATTAACATAGGAATACAAATATCTCCTTGAGACCCTCCTTTCAATTCTTTTGGGTATATACCCAAAGTAGAATTGCTGGGTATGATGCAATAAGAAATATTATTTGGTCTCTGACCCCATTTCCTGGCACACAGTTCTTAAAATCCTTGGAATCTCTGAAATTATAAGTGTTTCTTGGTATACTAATGAGATTATGGGGCTGGGGACTCCTGGAGAACCTCAGGATGGGGGCTGGTTGCCAGGGGAACCAACCATGTGATGAGAGAATTGAAACTTTCAGCCCTATCCACCCACACAATTCTTGGGAGGAGGGGGACTGGAGATTGAATTCAATCACCAACGGCCAATGATTTAATCAATCGTTCCTTCGCAAGGAAGCCTCCATAAAAATCCCTGGGGTTCCGAGACCTTCCAAGCTGGTGAACATGTGCTGGGAAGGTGGGTACTCATGAAGGACATGAAGGCTCCAAGACCCTTCCCTCATACCTTGGCTTTTATATCTCTTCACCTGGCTGTTCATTTATATGCTTTAAAATCTCCTCCTCTGTAATAAATTGGCAGTAGTAAGTGACCTGTTTTCCTGAGTTTTATGAGCCATTCCAGGAAATTATTGAACCCAACAGAGTCATGGTAACCCTCAATTTATAACAGGTCAGTCAAAAGCACAGGTGACAACCTGGACTTGCAATTGGAATCTAAAGTGGAGGAGGGCAGTCTTGTGGGACAGAGTCCTTAATCTGTGGGGTCTGCACTAACTCTGCTTTGTGTCAGAATTGAATTAAATCTTAGGATACTCAGTAGGTCTCCACAGAAAATTGGGAACATAGCTTGGTGTGGAAAAACTCACATCTAAAATACAGAAGTATTCTGTAAGTAGGGAGAAACAAAGTTTTCCCTCACACTGGGTCATATGGTAATCTATTTCTAACTTTTTGAGGAATTGCCATACTGTTTTCCATAGCAGCTGCACTATTGTGCATTCCCACCCACAGTGCATGAGGTTTCTAATTTCTCCACATCCTCACCAACACATGTTATTTTGTCTCTGTCTCTCTTTTTTTTTTTTTTGGAAAGTAGCCGTTCTAATGGGTGTGAGGTAGTAGTGATAATTAAATTTTTATTTATAAAAGAAATACACACTTATTACTCCCCCCAAGTATGAACAGAATAAAACCAGAAAGTCATTTTTCACCCCATCCCAATTCGACTTTCAAGAAGACAGCACTGTTAACCATTTAGTGGGTTTCCTTTGTATTTTCTCAGAGCCCTATGTGGGTCCTCAGGGCCAAATGTCAATCTTCCGCAGTTCAGTGTATTCGCACATTTGGAGATTCTGCCAGAAAACTCTTAATATTGGGAAGGAATACTAGGAAGAAAAGCCATTAATTCCTCTTAACCTGTGGATGGTTTCTTGAATGAAACAAATTTTGTATATTTCTTCAAAAGTATTAGAAATAAACTTTTCTGGCAAGAAATTAAAAGGCAAAACATAGAAAACTGGAAATGAAAATAGATGTTTGAAATGGCAAATAAATATTAATTCTCGTTTTATATTAAAGATACTTTTTAAAGTTATCACTCCTATAATAGTATTTCACCTCATTTTTAACTACTGGATAATCTTTTTCAAGGAAAGCAAGCTGTAAGAATCAACTGTAATTCAATAATCACTGCAATTTTTATAAAGTACTATAAAGTATAAAGTACTCCAAAAGCACTGTGCCAAATATGAATAAGCAATATTCCCAACACTCACTCCCACAGGCATTAGGCTTTCTCCCCACATGATGGTTAACAAAGCATAAGAGAAGTTATTTGCTTAGATTTCACTATGAAGTAACTATCGCTGCAATTGATAGGCTCTTGTTTACAACCATTTTCTCGAGACTATGAATTTTGCGGGGTAAAAAAAAAATCACCAATAATCTCCCAACCCCACTCCTGAACAGTAAAATGTCTTTTTCGTCTTCCCGAAACCTTCCTGCATTGGCCCAGCTTCCCCATCACCTTGGCACTATACAGCACGGAACCAAGGTTCCACCTCCTCCAGCTCTGCTACACACACATCCTTTTGGAGCAAGAATCAAGGCAAGATGCCCAGACAACCAGGCTGTTTTAAGAAGTTTCTCAACTGGGATGTGAAGATTTTGGCCTTTATTCTTAGTAACCCACCCTGGGCTCAGGGGAGTTAATTAAAATTGTGAGGAAAAACTTCAAATGGCACAAATGTTTTTCTTCACATCAGTTAAGTGATAAAATAATATTTACACATGGGGGTCTCAGGTCTGCAAGAATGCTCCATTCTTGTAAAGGAGAAAAAAATATATGGAGACCTCTCTAAAAATTATATTCATTCAAACATTTAATACGTGATTAAGTGAACAAAAGTATAAAATATAAAACAAGATGTTATAGCAAATATATAATAGAAAGCTGACAGCTTTTCTAATCCAGAAATGGCAAAATTAGCAGAGAAAATGGGACCCAAGGCCAAATATGGCCACTTCTGCCATGGGAATACAAACACAGGGTCTACACAAACATGCAGTTCGACAAATGCTGAGTGACTGTCTACTGTGCTTTAGGTCTTGTATCAGCGAGTCAGGAATTATCTACTGAATACCTTACCATGTGCTGCTAGGCACTGGGCTGGGCAAACGGCCCACAAAGGGCTGAGTGTCTAGCAGGGAAAGCAGAAGGTAAACAAATTACAAATAATTGATTAATTACAATTGTGCAGAGCACCACAAAGGAGTCAGATAGATAACTGTAAACGAGTGAAGCCAGCTACCTAGGAGAAAAAGAGTGAGCGATAAGGACATCAGGAGATGTATGCCCAAATATAAAAGCATTCAACTTCAAATATGTTAAATCATGTGGTCAAGAAGACTTGTCTGTGAGCTAATTCAGTGGCCAGTCTCAGTAGGCAACTTCAGATTTCAAGGTGCTATGGGAGTAAGAGGAAGGCCTAACCTCTCTGGAAGTTAGGCTTTCCTAGGGAAGGGACATTTAATCTGAGGCTTTAAGGATAAATGAGCCATGTCAGAGCAATACGGCCAGAGTTGTCCCCTAAGCCAAGAAGGCATATAGGAGTGAAAGAGCACACTTTGGAGGAGCTAGGATCAGCCTCATCAATGGTCCTATAAACCAGACAGAGAGTGGCACAATGGGAAGCTGGAAAGGCAGACTGGGGTCTGGCCACATAGGGCTTCCTTGGTCATGGTAAGGATTTAGTTTATCCTAAATGTCGCTGAAGGTTTTTAGTAGGGGAATAACATGCTCAGATTAAAGATGTACATGAACACTGGCTGCTGGGTGGAAAATGGAATGAAGATACTCAAGAGTTGGCTGTAAAGATTTGTTACAAGACTGAGAAGATGAGATAGAATGGCCAAAATGAGGAAAAAAATTAGTAGACTTGAGAAATATGCAAGAGGTGCTTCTACATGCTATGCGGAACAAAATAATAAGAAAGCTGTCACTCCAAAAATAAAGAATAAAAGATAGATCAAATACAATATAGCATCAATAACTAGTAAAGGGATTCAGTCAAAGCCAAAAACAATTGAAGCAAATAAGGACTGAATATTCTTACATACACAAAATCAGACACTGAGCATGAAGAAATGCCTTGTACTTCGAGTTCCTTTTTTTCCCCTAAGGTTTTCCATTGATAGGTGAGAGGAAATAATACTTACTATAGGTAGATAGATGGTTGGATATTCACACAGAGCAGCAAATAGAGACGTTGGATAAGAAAAAGAATGACTGGTTCTGGTAACTTGAAACACAAGAAAAATGTATGACAAAGAGTTTAAAGAGTTACGAACTAGAATTATAGATATCAAAGCAGAGAAAAAAGCAACTGTCAGGCTTCAGATGAAAAAGTCATATTACGTCTGGATAAAATCCAGTGTGGCATAAAAACTAAAGTATTACTATATATCTTGCCTCCAAGCACAATGACTAAGACTGGACCACCTAGTCCTTTGTCAAATACAGCAGAGAACAAACAAACTTGTCGAAAGATGAGAGATTAAGCGGAAATATATCACCTAAAAGGAAAGAAATCTATTTCTGTTTATATTTTGACAAACGATAACACGGTAACTCAAAACAGTTCTACCTTTGAGAATTAATTCATCAAACTACACATTCTTCAGAATACTTCACACTTGCAACACATTATTTAAAGGGATCAGTCACTAGTGTTACATAAAGCTGGGTTCCCATCCTATCACAGACTGCTCACAGTCATGCCCTATCTACTGAGCTCCTACCTCTAAAATGTTAGCGTAGGAAAAATAAAACATAGTAAAGGAACACATGTTTTAATCACTTTAAATTTCTCAAGTTTCTTCCTTTTTTTTAATAATCAATTGCTAGGAAATCATTAAGCAAAAATTAGACTTTAGGAAACACTGGACACATTTTAAACTAGAGTTTTAAGAGCACCTCATTGTTAAACTCTAAAAATTCTCTAGTTTTTGAAACAAAGAAAGATATATTTCATTAATAAAATTTAATGAATATGTAGGACAACATGGTGAATATAAGGATAGCAAAGAACAGAAAATTTTACAACAATGTGCTGGATTATTCATATTTACATAAAGAAAGAAATATGAAGAAGAAAAATGAAGAAGAATGGTGTCGTCTTCATTTCATGGAGAAGCTAAAATAACAACATTAGTGACTCCATTGGAGCTAGAACTAGAATTGAGAAAGTTCTAATTTTTGGTTCTTGGAGCCAGTATTGCTGCAGTGCACTACAACTGGTCCAGCTGAGGACACGGCCATCTCTTCTTCATCTAATAATTCATTTCAACCAAACTAATATCTGAGTATCGAATACGTGCCAGACGCTGTGCTAAGCTCTGAATAATTCACCACGCACAGTGACGCAAAGCTGATTCCTGGTGAATATAAAGACAACAGTATAAAAGTCACGAAAAAAAAAATGGACCTGGTAAAAGAGAGCAACTTGCCAGGGCAGTCAGTCTTTCTTTACTTAAAACCATAATTATTATCTGTAAAGCATAAGGCTGAGAACTGAAATCTGAAGAAAGAAACCCTTAGGTTAAATAGGTTCTTGTTCTGAAATCTGCATCTCAATCTTTTTTCATTTACTCATTAACAAAGTATGTCCTGAGCCAGCCCTGATAGCCTAGTGGCTAAAGTTCAGCGTGCTCCGCTTCAGTGGCCCTGGTTCAGTTCCCAGGCATGCAACCACACCACTCATCTGTCAGTAGCCAGGCTGTGGTGGCAGCTCACATAGAGGAACTGGAAGGACTTACAGCTAGAATATACAACTATGTACTGGGGCTTTGGGAGGAAAAAAAAAAATAGGAAGATTGGCAACAGATGTTAACTCAGGGCAAATCTTTCCCAGCAAAAAAAAAAAGAAAAAAAAATGTACTATTATGCATCAAGCACTCCCCTACGCCCATGCATGAGAAGCATCTAGGAAGCTATTATCTGTATTCTATATTTGACCCTATATCAACTCATTCTCTTTCAACCGCATTTTTCATATTTCTATCAAGGCATGTGGAAGACAACCGTTTTCCTTATATTCGATGTAACAGACCAATGAGCCTATAAATTAAGAAAATATACAAAAAAGTAAGAGTGGAGAGAAACATTCACGACTGATTTATAAGCTATCAATTAATGAGATATTATTGTAAACAGAGAAATCAAGAGAAAAAACTAAGAAGCACCCACCAAAACTTATGATAGTAACAACCAGGAATATTCTAATGCTTTTCTAAGAGGAATGTTGAAAAGGAAAAGGGGAAAAACCAAACCAGCACGTTACAAGTCCTACAGTAAATTTCACTCTGAGAAGGGGAAAGTGCCAAAGCCAAACAAAACACTTTTAAAAAGTCACAGAAATGTAGCTGTCATAATCAGTTTCTCATAAGGGTTGCTGGAAAAAAAATTTTAAGTACAAATCTATGAATCATACATTTTTCCAGAGATGATAAAAGCATGTTGCCTGATTTTACTAAGGGTGAAGACTTTATAATAACTTCCTTCTTCTGTCCACCAAAAAGATGTTCCCAATAGAGCGAGTAAGCAATGGTATAGCCAGAAGCAGGATTATATCCTCCAACAAAAGTGAATTCAAACCATTAATCATTAGAGAACTGCTGCTTCTGCTTAGAATGCAGAAGATTCTAAGAGAACACTGTTCTCTCTCTAACAAGAACAAGATGGAGAACCTATAAAATCATAGTAGGTTTTTCTTTTTTAAATAACCATCTGAGAACTGAAGATACAAAAAAAAAAAAATCTAAAGATTTTTTAGATGTAGAAAGTGCAGAAAGTAACAAGCCCTTTCTTGGGGAGAAGACGAACACACACACACAAACACACACAAGACTCCTTTCATCCTCTGAAAGCAGCTGGACAAAGAGGAAGCCATCAGAGATGAGGAAAACAGTAGAATTTTAACAAAGTTTTAAAGGTAGAGTATGGGCTGGTGTGATGGTTTAGAATCCCTAGAAGACGGAGACACAAAGAGAGTCGGAACCCACTCTCCAACTCATTCTGTGGGACCTCACCAAGTGCTCACGAGCAGTCTGAGAAGAGGGCTGAAAGAGATGCCCCCTGAGGTGTGTCTGCTAAGTATGAGGGGCAGGGCAGGAGATCTTCCAGAGAAGGTTCTGATGGCATCCTCAAATCACAGGAAGCCTGTGATAAATGGAATCCAATTAAAGTAACAACAATCTCAGCTCAACTACCAACTGAGGTGACAGCCCTACACATTAGCAGTCTGACAGAAGAATGAGCATGCCCTATACCAAGCATAAATATTACTTACTTTAGTCTCTACTGCTCTCTTACACACAATATCTGGCATTCAACCAAAAAAATTACAAGGCATGCAAAGAAACAAGAAAATGTAACCCAACATCAAGAGAAAAAGCAGTCATGAGAACCAGACCCAAAAACAGCCCAGATATTAAGGGGAAAAAATCAGAGAGAAACCTAAAAACAACTAAAGGCATACCTCGTTTTATTGCACTTCACTTTATTGTGCTTCAGATATTGGATTTTCAAAAAATCCAGGTTTGTGGCAACCCTGCATGGAGCAAGTCTATCCACGCCATTTTCCAACAGCATTTGCTCACTTCGTGTCTCTTGTCACATTTGGTAATTCTAGCAATATTTCAAACTTTTTCATTATTATTATATTTTTGATGGTGATCTGTGATCAGTGATCTCTGATGTTACTACTTTAATAGTTTTGGGGCACCACAAACCACGCCCATATAAAACAGGGAACTTACTCGATAAATGTTGTGTGTTCTGACTGATACAATGACTGGCCATTCCCCCATCTCTCTCCCTCTCCTCAGCCCCCTATTCCCTGAGACAAACAATATTGAAATTACGCCAATTAATAACCCTACAATGACCTCTGAGTGTTCAAGTAAAAGGAAGAGACCCACGTCTCTCACTTTAAATCAAAAGCTAGAAATGATCTAGCTTAGTGAGGGAGGAATGTCAAAAGCCAAGATAGGTCAAGGGCCAGCACCAGTGGCTTAGTGGTTAAGTTCGGTATGCTCCGCTTCAGTGGCCTGGGTTCAGTTCCCGGGAGTGGACCTATACTACTTGCCTGGCCATGCTGTGGTGGCAACCTACATACAAAATAGAGGAAGACTGGCAAGAGATGTTGGCTTAGGGTGAATCTTCCTCAAGCAAAAAGAGAGAGATTGGCGACAGATGTTAGCTCAGGGTGAATCTTCCTCACCAAAAAAAAAAAAGAAGCCAAAAGCTGGACCTCTTGTGCCAAACAATTAGCCAAGTTCTGAATGCAAAGAAAAGTTCTTGAAGGAAATTCAAGTGCTACTCCAGTGAACAAACGAATGATAAGGAAGCAACGCAGCCTTATCGCTGACATTAAAAAAGTTTTAGTGGTCTGGATAGACGATCAAATCAGCCATAATATTCCCTTAAGTCCAAGCCTAATCCAGAGTAGTGACCTAACTCTCTTCAATTCTGTGAAGGCTGAGAGGTGAAGAAGCTGCAAAAGAAAAGTCTGAAGCTAGCAGAGGTTGATTCATGAGGTTTAAGGAAAGAAGCTGTTTCTGTAACATAAAAGTGCAAGTTGAAGCAGCAAGTGCTGATGTAGAAGCTGCAGCAAGTTATCCAGAAGATCTAGCTAAGATAATTAATGCAAAGGGTACACTAAACAACAGATTTTCAATGTAGACTAAATAGCCTTATATTAGAAGATGCCATTTAGGACTTTCATAGCTAGAGAGGAGAAGTCAATGCCTGGCTTCAAAGCCTCAAAGGATGGGCTGACTCTCTTGTTAGGGGCTAATGCAGCTGGTAACTTTCAGTTGAAGCCAATGCTCATTTACCATTCCAAAAATCATAGGGCCCCTAAGAATGATGCTAAATCTACTCTGCCTGTGCTCTATAAATGAAAAAACAAAGGCTGAATGACAGCCCATCTGTCTACAACACGGTTTACTGAATATTTTAAGCCTATTGTTGAGACCTACTGCTTGGAAAAAAGATTCCCTTCAAAATATTACTACTCATTGACAATGTGCCTGTCACCCAAGAGCTCTGATGAAGATGTATGATGAGATTAATGTTGTTTTCATGCCTGCTAACACAACATCCATTCTGCAGCCCATGGATCAAGGAGTATTTTCAACTTTCAAGTCTTATTACTTAAGAAATACATTTTGTAAGGCTATAGCTGCCATAGTGATTCCTCTGATGGATCTGGGAAAAGTCAAGTGAAAACCTTCTGGAAAGAGATTCACCATTATAGATGCCATTAAGAACATTCATGATTCATGAGAAGAGGTCAAAACATCAACAGTAACAGGAGTTTGGAAGAAGCTGATGCCAATCCTCATTAATGACCATCAGGGGTTCAAGATTTCAGCGGAGGAAGTAACTGCAGACGTGAAAACAGCAAAACAACTAGAATTGAAAGTGGAACCTGAAGATGCGACTGAATTGCTGCAATCTCATGCTAAAACTTTTAACAAATGAGGAGTTGCTTCTTGCGGATGAGCAAAGAAAGTGGTTTCTTGAGATGGAATCTACTCCTGGTGAAGATGCTGTGAAGACTGCTGAAATGACAACAAAAGATTTAGAATGTGACATAAACTTAGTTGACAAAGCAGCAGCACGGTTTGAGAGGACTGTCTCCACCTTTGAAAGAAGTTTTACTGTTGGTAAAATGCTATCAAACAGCATCACATGCTACAGAGAAATCGTTCATGGAAGAAAGAGAATCAATGAAGCAAAATTCATTGTTGTCTTATTTTAAGAAATTGCCACAGTCGCACCCCAACCTTTAGCAACCACCACCCTGATCAGTCAGCAGCCATCAACGTCAAGACCCTCTACCAGCAAAATGATTATGACTCGCTGAAGGCTCAGACGATGGTTAGTATTTTTTAGCAATGAAGTATTTTTTAATTAAGATGTATACATTGGTTTTTTTAGACATAATGCTATTGCACACTAACAGACTACAGTATAAACATAACTTTTACATGCATTGGGAAACTAAAAAATGCATGTGACTCACTTTATTGCCATGTTCACTTTATTGTGATATTTGCTTTATTAAGGTCATCTGGAACCAAACTCTCAATATCTCCAAGGTATGCCTGTATACGTATGTTAAAGGATCTAGTGCAAAAGATGGCCAACATGTATAAACTGATGGAAATTCCAGCAAAGAGATGGAAACTATTAAAAGGAGAAAATGGATACATAAGAAATGGAAAATAAAATAACAGTGATGGAGAATTCAGGAGCACACCTTTCATATGCAAACCAAACAATCTTGAGTCTGTATCCCCAACCATTCCCTTTACCTAACTCTCACACACCAAGACAAGATTTACCTGGCCCTAAATCACCCCAGGGCCAGATACCAGACAACTAAAAACCACCCCTAGAGCCTAAAACTCACTGACATTATTCAAACTAGACAATCCTAAGCTGTTTCCCTTTCTCTGCCTTGCCTTTCCCACAGAAACCCCAAAACGGCTCTGGTCTAGGATTTTCCCTCACTCCTTCCTGACTCCTGACCAAAACCTGGTGTTTCCCACATGGCCCTGTGTGGTATAGTGTGCCCTCTTCTGGAAACTGTGGGTAATAAAATTGTCTTCCAGTGGCATTCGCCTCTCCATGTCATCACTCAGTTACTTTCATAAATTAAAATCCTGAGGTACGATTGGAACAAATAACAAGTGGTCTAACATAATGCAATCGGAATCCCAGAAAGTGAAGAAAGAGAAAATGGGACAGAAGATGTATCTGAAGAGATAAAGGCTAAGATTTTCTAAAACTGATAAGAAATATCAACTCATATATCCAAGAACTTCAATGAACCCCAGGTAGGATAAAACAAAGAAAATCACACCTAGGCACATCATAAAAAGAAAATCTTGAAAGCAGCAAAATAAAAAGACAACATATAGGGAAACAACAAGAAAGATGGATCTCTTGTCATGAGAAAAAAAACTAGGGGCCTAAAGAAAATCAAATATCTTCTTTGAAGTGCTGGGGGAAAAATCCTATCAATCTAGAATTTTACATCCATCAAAAATGAAAGCAAAATAAAAGACATTTTCAGACAGACAAAACATGAATGAATTCTTCTCCAGCACACCTGCATTACAAGAAATTCTCAAATTAAACTAGCCTAACGAACTTAAGGGAAATGGCACAAGATAGAAACTCAATTCTACAGAAAAGAAGGAAGAAAATCAGAATGGATAAAAATGTTGGTATTAAAAAAAAGACAAAAAACTCATACATACACACGTTTATATATACATATATGTAAATAAAACAAATTTCTTTAGAAGATTACTGATTACTGTATTCATAAAGTAAAAGTAGTAATGTATTATTGGGTTTATAATGCATGTAGAATTAAAATATATAATAACAAGGGCACAGAGGGCAAAGGGTGATAATTAGAAGTCTACTGCTGTAAGGTTCTTATATTGTTTATTAAAAAGTAGATACTGTGCATTTAAAAATGCATGTTATATTCTAGGACAAAGTACTAAAAATGCACATACAAAGAGGCATAACTAAAAATCAACAGAGAAGATAAAATAGAATACTAAAAAAGACTCAATTCACTAAAAGAAGTCAGCAAAGGAGGAACAAAAGAACAAAGAGCAAACAGGACAGAAAACAAAACCAAGATGGTAGGCTTACACTCATACATATCAATAATTACATTATACATAAATTAACTAAAACCCTGATTAAAAAGCAAAAGCTAAATAGACTGGATTTTTTCAAAGCAAGACTCAATTATATGCTGTTTATGAAAAACCAAGTTTAAACATAAAGACACAGACAGGTAAAAGGAAAAGGATGAAAAAAGATATACCATGTAAACACTAAGCATAAGAAAGCTAGTGTGACTATATTAATATTAAACAAGGTAGATTTCAAGATAAAGATTATTAGCAGAAACAGAGACATTTCATAACGATAAAAGGGTCACTTCATCAAGAAGGCATAGCAACCAAATGTGCATACACAAAAAAGAAAAAGAGCTCAAATATTCAATACATGAAACAAAAATTGACAAAAATAAAGGGAAACGGGCAAGTCCTAATCATAGAGATTTTAACATCCTTACTTTAGTCACTGATAGAACAATATCAAAAATCAAAACAATATAGAAGATTTGAGCAGTACTAGCCATCAACTTGATCTAATTGACAGAGAACACTATACCCAACAATAGCAGAAAACTCACTGTTCTCAAGTGCACATGGAAAATTTACCAAACAGACCACATTTGGGGCAATGAGACAAATCTAGTAAACTTCAAAGTATTGATAAAATACAGAGTATGTTCTCTGACCAAAAGAGTATTAAAGGAGAAAAGCAATAATAATATTACATGTAGAAAATCCTCAATCTTTGGGGATTTTTAAAACACTTCTAAATAACACCTGGGTTAAAATTCAACACCTATGTCCTAATCACACAAAAAAATTTAAAAAATTACTTGGAACTGATTTACAATGAAAACACTACAAATCAAAATTTCTGGGATGCAAGCTAAAGCAGCCCTTAAAAGAAAATTTATAGGAGCCAGCCCGGTGGCATAATGGTTCAGTTCATGTGCTCCGCTTCATTGGCCTGGGGTGCATGGGTTCAGATCCTGGGCACAGACCTACACACCGCTCATCAAGCCATGCTGTGGTGGCATCCCACATACAAAATAGAGGAAGAATGGCACAGATGTTAGCTGAGGGACAATATTCCTCAAGCAAAAAGAGGAAGACTGGCAACAGATGTTAGTTTAGGGCCAATCTTCCTTACCAAAAAAAAAAAAGAAAGAAAGAAAATTTATAAATTTAAATGTCTATATTCAAAAATAAAGTAGAAAATCAATTCTTCCATCTTAAGAAGTGAGTAAAAAAATAAAATCCAAAGTAAATAAAAGGAAAGAGTAAAAAGAAAAGCAGACACCAGTGAAATATAAAATGGACAATATGAGTTACCTGAAAACATTAACAAAATTGATAAAGCTCTAGGTACAACTTTCCAAGAAAAACTAAAATAAAAATCTCAAATATCAAGCTTAAAAAAAAAGTATCACTAAAGAACATACAGATATGAAAATAACAAGTGGATATTATGAAGAATTTTTTGCCAACAAAGTCAACAGCTTAGAAGAAATAAACGTATTCCTTGAAAACCACAATTTACCAAACTAACACAAGAAAAATAGAAAATCTGAATAAGCCTTTACCCACTAAACAAACTGAATCCATAATTTTTAAACTTTCCACAAAGAAAACTCCAGACCAAGATGGCTTCACAGGTAAATTCTCTCAAACACTTAAGGAAGAAATAATACAAATACTACATAGACACTTTCAAATAACAGAGCAAGATGAAAAACTTCCCAACTCTTATCTGAAGTCACCATAATCCTGATATCAAAATCAGACACAGACGTTACAAAAAAGAACACAACACACAATATCCCTCATGAACATAAATACAAATATCCTTAACCAAATATTAGCAAAATGAATACAGCAATATACAAAGAGATTAATATGCAATGATCAAGTAGAGTTTATTTCAGGAATGCAAGGTTAGTTTAAATTATAAAATTCAATGCAATTCACCTACTAACAGATTCAAGAAAAATATTTAATGATCATTTCAATAGACATTAACAAATGTCTTGTCAAAATTCAACATCTATTCATAATTAAAGCTAGGAATAGACAAAAACTTCCTTAGCATGATAAACGCATCTATGCACAATCTTCAGCTAACATTGTACTTTACAATGAAATAATAAATGCTTTTCCCCTAAGATTGAGAATAAGGTAAGATGCCCAATATCACCACTTCTATTTAACATATTACTGGAGGTCTTGAGAGTGCAATAAGACAAGTAAAATTAAAACAAGGCATACCGGTTAGAAAGAAAGAAAGCTGTCTTTATTCACACGATACCACTGTGTACATAAAAAATCCTAAAGAAACAACAAGAACTAATAAGTCAACTCAGCAATACTGTAGGATACGAAAACTAATTGCATTTCTATATACTAACAGTATATTGCAAAATGAAATGTAAGACATAATACCTTTAAAAATAACATCCAGAAACATAATATACTTAGGGAAATTTAACAAAAGATGCCCATGATCCCTATATTGAAAACCATAAAACATCACTGAGAGAAATTAAAAACTAAATAGAAAGTCATAATCATGAATTATCAAGGATCCATTTTGATAAAATTGGCCTGTAGGATTTTTTTAGAAATAAACTGTAAAATTTATATGAAAATGCAAAGGATCAAGAAGGACCAAAACAATTTTGAAAAAGAATAGAGTAATTATACTACCTGGCTTCAAAGACTTACTATAAAGCTACAATAATAATAATAGTATGAAACTGGCAAAAGAACAAACAAATAGGTCAGTGGGACAGAATAGAGAATCCAGAAATAGACTTACACATACAGTCAAATGATTTACAACAAAGATGCCAAAACAATTCAATGATGGGAAAGTCCTTTTCAACAAATGGTACTAGAAATCCTAGACGTCTATATAGGAAAAAATAAATAACACTCAACTTCCACAAATCACACCATACAACCTCAAAAATCTTCATGAGTCACAGACTAATTATAAAGCTTTTATAAGAAAACATGGGAAAATATCTTCACAACCTTGGTATAGCTAAAGATTTCTTAGAGCAAAGAGCTCTACCAATAAAAATTTTTAAAACTGATAAATTCAACTTTATCAAAATTAGAATCTTCTCATCAAAAGACACTGTTAAGAAAATGAAAAGGCAAACCACATGAGAGAAAATATTCACAATTAATGTACCTGATGAAGCATTTGTATCCAGAATACTTAGAATAACTCCTACAATTCAGTAACAAAAAGACCAACAACATAATTTTTTAAATAAGCCAAAGATTTGAAAAGACATTTCACAACAGAAGAAATATAAATGGCCAAAAAGCACACGAGAAAGTGGTCAACATCACTAGTCATGATTAGCTCAAATGAAAAAGATTAACCTAATCAAATGTTGGCAAGAAGGTGGAGCTACTGGAACTCTCATACATTGCTAGTGGGAGGATAAAACTATTTTGGAAAACGGTCAGTTTCCTAAAAAGTCAAAAAATATATACGTATTTATATATACATACATACATACACACACACACATATGCACACACCATGGACCCAGCAATCCCACTCCGAGGCATTTATCCAGGAGAAATGAAAATGTGTGTCCACAAAAACCTTGGTATACAATTGTTGGTTACAGTTTTATTCACAAAAGCTAAAAACTTTTCTATGACCCACTCTAATGTTCTTTGGCATGCATTTTAAGAATAAATTCATATTAAATTCATACTTCCATTTAAATGTTAGAACCAACAAATACGTGGCATTCAGTATGACACTATCAACAATACCATCTTCAGGGCAAAATCTTACATTCTATGAGAAACACAGAAGCCCATATACAAGAAATGCTGTTTCTAATTCTACCCACTTCATTTTTTACGAATTCTATCTAAAATCTTCAAAAATAACTTCCTTTCCTATTCTCCCTACATTGGAGTCTTAGTAGAATTCTTGAATGACGCACCATCTCTGACCAGATAAAGCCACAGAGCCCTTCACATTCTGGCGTTATTCATCCCCTGCACCACAACCAATGAAGCTACTGTTACACTTTTTTTTTTCCCTGAAATATACACTCGTAAATATATTCACGTAAAAGAAAATAGTAAAATTCCATTCAATTCCACAAACATTTTTTGGAGTTGTCTTATCAAATGCTTTAAAGCAGGGCTTCTCAACAGCGACACTACTGACATATTGGACCAGACGATCCTTTGTTGTGGAGGGCTGTCCTGTGCTGGATAGTTAGTGGCATGGCTGGCCTCTATCCACTAGATGTCAGCAGCCACAGACTGCCCTTGCCCTTCCCCACCCCACTTGTGACAATCAAAATGTTTCCTGACATAAAATCACTCACAGTTGAGAACCTCTGACTTAAAAGATTATCTCAACATATTTTCTCAAGATTTCTATGACTCTTTTTGCCTTGGGCCTCTCTTCCTCTGAGTTTCCAAACTGTTAACAGACATTCAAGATTCAATTTAACGATCAACTTTTCTTAGTAGGCTTTCCCAGTCAGCCCCACTCCTTATTGCTTCTCAGCACCCAAAGCCCCTCAGACAGACCTCTGAACTGTGATTTCTTTGTAAACCCTCTTAGTCTGTGAGCTCCCTTAATGGCAGGCCTTTTAGTTTCTGGTTTATTCTTGCATCCTCAGAGCCAAACACAGTCAATGATTGTTTAGGTGCCTAAATGACATGCACTATAAAATACTTACAAATATTACTACAGCTAATGTACTACAAAAACATTATTATTATTCTTCAGTCCAACTGCATGGGCTTCTGGAAGCAACATATTCTTAACTCAGTCTTTTAAGGTGACAAACAGCATAGTATCAAGCACACAAATGCTCAAGTCATTGGTGTAAAACATCCTGAACCGCATAATGCTTCAGATATACAGGTGGTTTCATCCTCCATCATCATCAGAAAATATAAATGGGTGAATTATAAAAGTAAGAAGTATCTTGCCATCCTTTTAAGAGCGATATACTAGGAATTAGGCAAAACCAAACCAAATATAATATTTGAAATGTCAGATTAATGAGAGCAAAATAGGAAGCATTTTCTTTAAGCAGTGCCTGAATGTTATGTGTGGGAGAACTTCACAGAATCGTACTTATTTATCCAGCAAATGTGTGGGGGTCACAGCACAATGTGGCATGCGGCAAGCATGCCAAGGAAGCTAAAAGCATGATAGTTATATAACAAAATTGTAGGGGTGCGGGGTGAGGAGATGATTATTTCACCCTTCAGGAAGGAGAGCCGCATCTCCTGACAGACTACAGCTTGCCACGGGGAAAACAACTACATGAAACATTCTCCAACCTAACAAGAGTGACATGACCATTTCACAGGCCATAGTATTGGCAACATGGTTGGCATGAAATAGTGAATGTTCATAGTCATTTTAAGAGCCTTATTTTAGTTATGGTAAGTCTTTATTTGCAGCTGTGTTCCTTTCTTTTTTTTAAGCTTTATTGAGATATAATTCACATCACAAAATTTATCTACTTAGAGTTTACAATTCAATAGCTTTTAATATAGCCACACTCTTGTATAACCATCCCCAAATTCAATTTTAGAACATATTCATCAGCCCCCCAAAAAAACCCATACCTATTTAGCAGTCACTCTCCATTTCCCTCCAAACCCCCAGCCCTAGGCAACCACTAATCTACTTCTGTCTATATAGATTTGCTTGTTCTGGATGTTTCATATAAATAGAATCATAGAATACGTGGTCTTTTGTTACTGGTTTATTTCACTTAGCATATAGTTTTCAAGGTTCATCCACATCGTAGTATGTATGAGTTCTTCATTCCTTTTTATTGCCAAGTCATATTTCATTGTATGGATATACCATATTTTACCTATTCATTCATTATTAGACATTTGGGTTGTTTCTACTTTTTGGCTATTATGAATGATGCTGCTATGAACATTCATGTACAAGTTTTTATGTAGACATATGTTTCCATTTCCCTTGGATATATAACTAGGAACAGAATTTCTGAGTCATACGGTAACTTTATGCTTAACTTTTTGCAGAACTGCCAAATGGTTTTCCAAAGCAGTTACACTATTTTAAATTTCCACCATCAGTGATTAATAGTCCCAATTTCTTCACATCCTCACGAATATTTGTTATCTGACTTTTTAATTATAGCCATCCTAGTGGGTGTGAGGTGGTATCTCACTGCAGTTTTGATTTGCATTTCCCTAATGGATAATGATGTTAAGCATCTTTTCATGTGCTTATTGACCACCTCTGTATTTTCTTTCAAGAAATCTCTATTCAGATCTTGTGCCCATTTTTCAATTGGGTTATCTTTTTATTATCAAATTACTGAATTATTATATCAGGTTATTATAAGAGTTCTTTATATATTCTGGATACAAGTCCCTTATCAGATATATCATTTGCAAGTATTTGCTCCCATTCTGTGGGTTGTCTTTTCACTTTTTTGATGGTGTTCTTAAATGCTAACTCTTAGCTAAGATAAACTTTTAGTGAATTGAGGGGAGGAAAATGAAGCACACATCCATCATTGTTAATAAAAGCAATAATGCCTAGTTTGACCCCACATCCCCGACCAGAGCCATCCGCCCTTGCATTTTCAGTAACAGATGCTCCAAGTATTAGAACAGCACATGGATGTCTGGAAACAAAAGACGGCAATTTCCCAGCCTCAGCATTTCCCAGCCCTGCTTGCAACTAGGTGCAACCATGCAACTCCATTCAGGTCGATGGTATGTGAGCGAAGGTAGTGTGTGCAACCTCTGGAAAGCGGTCCTACAAGAGTCAGTGCTATACGATAAATGGGAGTGGGCATCTTGGACCTAAGGTGACGGGGAAGGTAAACCATGCACAAGAGGGAGCAGAATCTGACACCAAAAAGCATGATATTCAACCCTGATCTGACTACCTCTAGGCTTCTTGAACAAGAGAAAAAAGAAACTTTACACTGTTTAAGCCATCTTCTTTTGAGTTTTTCTGTTACATGCAACCAAACTTGATCCAAATTCATGCAACAATTAAGTGGAAGCTCTTGATTTACATCTACACAGATCAAATGCAAGTCTAGGCTCCATTTTGCAGTTTAGAGTATTATCTATTGTCACCATGTCACCATGTCACCTGACTGCTTTTCCAACACAAGGAATAAACAATAGCAAAAACTGATACCAGGAAAGAAGACCAAATAAATTTATATTAAACATATGCAATCAACTGTGAAATTATTATATTAAGGTACCCAATAGGAATTCTATACAAACTCCACCAGAAACACATTTACAATACCCACATGCTCCAAAATGGGTTACGTTTATTTTCTTTAAGCAGAATGAAAACATTGGCACTCACAGTGCTGCAGTGTGGTACAGAAGAAAAGGACAGTTGACTGACAGTTGCTTGATCGAATCTAATCCCAGTTCTGTCACTTCTAAGCAACAATTCAATTTCATTTAATCCAGTACAAATTTGGTGAATGCCCACCACATATAAAGCACTGCATTTGGTATTGCAGTACCAAATAATACTAAGATGGCGTTCCTACCCTCATGGAATTCATAATCTAATAGACCAAGAACAAATTACTTATAATTCCAGTAGCCTACCTGGCCAGGAATCAGGAAAACAGACAAGAGAAGAGCCTGCCTCGTTCAAACTTTTCACTCAATGATGCCCTCGAAATCCCAGAATTAGGGTAGAGACCTCAAAGTACACTCACCGTCCCCCCTCCAGATTTTGCTCCAAAAGTGGGAGACCAACAGCAACACATTGACAGTGGGTGGGTGGCAGGAACATAAGGGCCCCCACAAACACTATCCATTGATAACATATAACCTAAATAGATGTTTCCCTGTTTAGAAATGAGGAAATAAACCAGAGACAACAGGAATCTGTAATTCAACTGAGAAGTAGTGTGATCCTAAAGACTCAAGGAGACACATACAAGAATAAAGTTATTTTCAAGTTAAACAAAGAGCTTTAGAAAAAGTCTTACAATAAGCATGTATTCCTTTTGAAAAAATATATGGAAGAGATCCCGTTAGAGATAATAAATTTGGGAGTTACCAACATATGGATGACACTTAAAGTCATGAGGCTGGACAAGATCATAAGGGTTAGAGTTAGGGTTAAGGAGAAGGGCCCTAAGGACTGAGCCCCAAAGAGCTCCAACATCAGGAGGTCTTGGCAAAGAGCAACTGGTAAAGGAGTCTAAACAAGGAAAAGCAAATGAGGTGGGAGAAAAAACAGGCCAGGTGTGATGCCCTTGAGCCAAGTGAAGCAAGTATATCATGGAGGAGAGAGTGACTGGCCATGTCAGATGCTGCTGCCAGGAAAGAACAAGAGGACTGAGAACTGACCACTGGACGTAGCATGTGGAGATCATGATGACCTTAACAAAATGACAGCAGTAGAGAGGTGGAGGCAAAGGCCTGATTGGAGAGGGCTCAAAAAAAATAGGAAAAAGGAAATCTGAGATCTTAAATAATAGCTTTTTGAAGAATTTTTGCTGTTTATGAGAGGAGAGAAATGGGCAGTAGACCAGAGGGCAGACTGGTGACAACAGGGTTTTTTCATTGGTGATGTGGTGATATTTTTTAAGATGGATGAAATAAGAGTATTTTGTATGCTGATGGGAATCATCAGTGGAAAGGGCAAAACTAATGTTAACAAAAAAGAAAAGGAAGAATTGCTTGAGTGATATCCTGGAGTAGAGAGAGAATGGGAAGAGGGAGTGGAAACAACTAAACAGAGAGGTTGGCCTCAGCTAGGAACACAAACAGCTCACACAGTAACGGAGGAAAGTCACGGTATCTGGGCACTGATGATAGAGTAGGTATATATGGCAACAGAAGATCTCTTCTAATTGCTTGTTTTTTCACAACAAAAGAGGACAAAATGATCAGGAAAGGGAGGCAGTACCCGAGAGAGGAAAATATGAAATATTCATCAACCAGGAGAAAGAAGGAACTAAGAAAATGTAACAGGAATAGTGGTTAGAATTAATGGCTATGTGAGGCTAGTGGTCATGAATCTGAAGTGATCCTAGTGAACATGGTTGAACAAGTCTAATACGAAGAGACAAGGCAGAATTAAATCTTACTTAAGTTGGGGTTGGCAAACAAGTATAATAAAGGAAAAGCAAGGCAATGGAGTTGAGTGTATTTAAAAGAGTGACTATAATGACTGACTATGAAATTTAAACTAGGTAAGGAAAGAAGTGACAGTGTGCAGGACTGAGGAACAGCAGGATCAATTGATTACGGGCCTTGATGGGGAATCTAAGGACACTTACTAGAAAAGAGTAAGCAGCGAAGGATAGGAGATGGTGTCAGAAAGAGAAAGCCCTGCAATTGAGATTACAGAGGGGTTGCAGGTCCTTATAATGACAAGATCTAAGGAATGATCGTGAGAGGGAATGGCTGAGGTAGGGTAAAGAAGAAGATGACTGGAGAAAAGTTCAAGGAGTCAAGAAGCAAAGTACTAAAAGTATCATCCAAAGTGATATCGAAATTACCAAGAATTATATTAAGCATTGGAGATATAACACATAAGGATCTAAAGATTCTAAAAGCAGTTCAAAACACAGAAAAAGGTAAGAAAAACACATACTATACAGAGATACACTTTTAGGGTGAAAACATGAACAGACAGAGAAAGAAAGAAAAGACAACCAAAGAGAAGGCCAAGAAATTTGGCGAGAACCAGTATTACTCACTGTCATGGAAGCTGAAGGATGGGAGAGTTGTAGGAGGTAGAAGGTAAGTACCAAGTCAAATGCTGCTGAAGCTGCCAAGGGCTACACCCAATATCCTACTGGGTTTCTTACTGAATGACCCACAGCAATCCAACTCAACATGACCCAAAACTGAATTGATCATCTTCCTCCATCCTTATTCCTGCTTGGTTTTCCATCTTAGCAAATGGCACCAACTAGTTGCTCAAGACAGAAACCTTCCCCTCCTTCACCTTATACTCCAACATCCAATTTATCTCTAAAAACCTCCCTCAGACGGAGCCCCAAGCCTCCATTCCCACTGCCTCCACACCAATGCATGGCCCTTTTATCTACTGTTGCCATCTCCAAACCTTTCTCTACTCTGCCAGAGTGAGTTTAGAAAAATATATTTATGTCACTCACTGCCCTGCTTGAAATCATTTAATGAATTAAGCTAAAAAATATCAAGGTCAGGCCCTTGCCCTTATCTCAAGCCTTCTCTCCACTCTCCCTGGCTTTCTGTTCCAGTGATGCTGAAGGTCTCCAGGGACCTCACAGGGATCACATCCTCTCTTGTCTCCAGATCTTCACACATACTATTCACTCTGCCTGGAATATGAGTCTCAATCCCAGATGACAACAAATAATCCTTCAGTTATCCATTTAAATGTCAGATCCTCTGTACACCTTTCTTTAACCATCTGGACTAAGTTAGTAGTCCCCCTGCCATGAGTTCCTAGAAAGAAGCTCTGAGTGTCAATAGAAGTAAATCAGAGATTTCTACAAGAGGAAGGAAGCTGAAAAGGTAGAGATCCAGCCTCCAGTCCCACTTTAATAAGAAAACTCTTCGTTTCCGTTTTATATATGTGTAAAATTTTATTTGAAAAGAGGGTCTCCCTATAAAGCACTTTGAAAAGCACTAGAGTAGGTCACCTCTAAGGTCTTCCCCAGTTCCAAGAGTCTCCCTACAAGGTATCATCCTTTATAGATAAAAGTAACTCCATAGTAATTCCTCATCAATCTATGCAAGTAGTGGAAAGAGGTTACAATCATCATAAGGACTGTGACTGATGAAGAGCATTTGGCGTGATCAAGGTCTTAGAGAATATATAGGTTTAGGCAAAAATAATACAAATTGTATTAAAACAATATAAGAAAGTACTAGAAGTACCCTGCTTTCAAAACAAATCAGATTAACCTCACTTAACACCTTTTCGAGTAGACATCTCTGCTGACTCTCCTTTGTCAATAATTTAGGAAACATCACAATTACATGATAATACTCTGAGGCCCATAGCATAGTGGTTAAGAGCCTGGGCAGGAGTTCAAATCTCAGTTCTTCCACTGACTAGCTAGGTGACCTTGGGAGAATCGCTTAAGCTCTCTATGCCCCAGTTTCTCAACATAAATTGGGAAGGATAATATCTACCTGGTAGAGCTGTGGTGATGATTAAATGAGATAAAGCATGGAAGAATTAGAACACTGTCTGGCACTTAGAAAGGACTTGACAAATGCCAACCACAGGTGTATGCACACATATGTATGCTCAAGTTTATTACACAGCCTGAATCTCTTCTTAAAGTTTTTGAACCAGTCTCCTTACTGGCTTGAAATTTAACTTCTTTCACAATGACATTTCCTTTCATTTTTTTCCAGTCTTGGCAAAATGTTTATGAAACTACCTGTCCTTTTCATGGTAGTGCCAAATTTATCACGGTGCTTAAGAGCACGTTTTCATGTTCCTCGTCTTCAATTCATTTACTGGAAAGTAGAGCATCTTCTCTCTCTGCACTAACCCCATAGACTCAGTTATATCATCTGAGGGAAGATGAAGCATTAATTATTTTTGTATTCTTGGGTCCTGACCTGAAATGAACTTTTGGGTAAAAGTTTACAGTATGAGATTTTTTATTATACAAATATGAAACATCCTTTTCTAAAGACCACTGTCGCAAAAACCACGGCTGGCAAGGAACCACCATACTGTCAGCCAAAACAAAAGAAATATTCTATGAGTACTCCGATTTTCCTTAGTGCTACAGGAGGACAGAGAAATAAATACTAGACAAGTAGTAATACTGTCAGATGAACTTTTTTTATTTCCTCCTCTCTGGCAAAGATTCTTTTATAACTAAATAATTTAAAGTTATATAGCAAGAGGGCCGGCCCCGTGGCTTAGCGGTTAAGTGCGCGCGCTCTGCTGCTGGCGGCCCCGTTGGCGCGCCAATGCACCGTTTATCTGGCCATGCTGAGGCCGCATCCCACATACAGCAACTAGAAGGATGTGCAGCTATGACATACAACTATCTACTGGGGCTTTGGGGGAAAAATAAATAAATAAAATTCAAGTTATATAGGAAGAAAAAAATAGTCTTTGAATAAACAGAGTTTGCCTATGACCCTCCAACACAGAGTATATACACTGAAAATTCCCACACTCAAAAACGAATATTGTTCTGTATTAATAGCCACCACCACCACCTCTAGCTTTGTCACCCACTTCCTTACTTCCACTCATTATTCTTTTAGTGCCACAAATGAGGCTTGGATCAACAATGAAATACTCCAAGGTTATCTTTTAAGTGACAACACCAGTTAGAATAACTCCCAGCTTCAGCCACGATTAAGCTATCACTCCACAGCTAAACATAGTGACCAAGACTAAACAGCTCACAATGAATACACTGCCTGGAAATCTAACAAGATAACATTCTTTCGGGGCCGGCCCCACGGCGTAGCGGTTAAGTACGCACACTCTGCTGCTGGCGGCCCGGGGTTCAAATCCTGGGTGTGCACCAATGCACTGCTTGTCAGGCCACGCTGTGGCAGCATCCCACATAAAGCGGAGGAAGATAGGCACAAATGTTAGCCCAGGGCCAGTCTTCTTCAGCAAAAAAAATGAAAAAGAGGAAGATTGGCATGGATGTTAGCTCAGGGCTGATCTTCCTCACAAAAAAAAAAAAAGGAAAAAAAAAAGATAACATTCTTTCAAGCTGTGGAAATCTTAGTTGCAATTAACCTCTTTTTTTAAAAAAAATCATTTTTAAAAATGACTCTTTCATGAAGTCCAATAATCCCCATAACTTACCGGTCAGCAGCTTCTACATCAAAACAAAACCTTCTGTCAATGGAGTCAGTATGCCTTTTGGTACATTCTTTCAAAAAGAACACCTCTCCATCCCCCTGTAAATAATCATTTTAAACAGTCTCAAAAACTACAGTATAAACATATACACACTGAAGTATCATATATTTGGGGGAAACGGGGGCAAAGTTCAAAATTTTAAGTCCCTTTATCCTTTTCTCTTTCAAACTAGTTTATTTAAACACTATTAAAATCTTAACCATTTTTGTCATTCTCTTTTTCTTAGAGTTTTCTAGATCCTGCTTTGATTACAGTAACATTAAACCAGACCTCACGAGTGCTCATTTTAAAAGGTGAATTAACAATAGTTTCCACATGCTAGAATATGTTATCCTCTTATTGTACACTTTTAAAAAGAATAATTTGGTTTTATATCATATTATATTATACTATATGAAACAGTCAAAAATGGTCACATTTTAGACTTATAAAAATTTCAATTCCGTATGAATCTACCTGAAAGTACACCAAGGGCCTTAGATCAGCTATTGTGATCTAAATCACTCAATCTACGTGGTTTTCCTGTTTCCTAAGTGACTCACCCTCAATTTATCTTTTCTTAATTTTTTTTAATATGGTACCACTTTACCTCACCAAACCATCCTCTCTAAAAGCATTAAAAAGAGGTAAAGACAGGAGACAGAAACAATGCAGGAACACAGGTCTTCAACAAAGAACAGTAAGAAGTCTGAGCAGACACTTCTAGTATTTTAATATTTTCTAGAATATGAGGATCTCCAGATAATATGAAACATTCAAATATACAAAATATCACAATCATTATACTATAAAATATACTGTTTTAAAAATTATTTGGCAGCTAAAACAGAAAGAACCACTAAGTGGACTTGTCTTAGGACTTGAGTTAGCTCTGACTGGAAATTCAGACTCAAACCTCAAGCTCAATCTTAACCCCATCAGCCTTCCAGAGTGACATCCTGACTTCTGCCTCTTCTCTATGGCCCTGATTTTCCATGTCTATTTCATTATTACAAAAATGTGTTTGTATTATAAGCTGCATTAAACATTTTTCAGGAAGATGCAAAGTATATGTAAATAGAAATGAACTTGGGTTAATTCTATATTCACATAAGCAAAATTATGCCCATCTACCCAGCAAGCAATGAATTACCCTTCTTTCTTAAAATGTGTTATCAATTATGTTCAATACTGGTGGGAAGAACTTGGTCTCCAGACTACTGATTATTGCTATGAGCTGCAGCTTCTACTTAAAATGTATAAAGGTCACCTTTCCTACACAGCCAACTCCTGTGGTCTTCTTGCTTTTTTCTTGCTATCGTGTGTTGTTTTGCTGTTTATTTCTATGGGAAAAGTAAACTAAATGGGGAATATTTAAGTGAGAACTTTGAAAATCTAAGTGAGAAACAGTAAAAGTCACTATAGATCATCTACTCTATAATGTTTTCAGGGTGAGAATACACATATGCACCTCAGTTCTCCTGTGTAAATACTGACCTGACAGATCACTGAATCGTGAAAGCTTGGTGTAGGTGTTAACTTAAATCTTCCAATAACAGTGACATAAAAGGATTCTACTCTTCTCTTAAAAAAAAAAAGAGAAAAAATCTGACCATAAAAACCCATGCACACAATTCAAAAAACACAAGAATTGTTGTTTTCTGGCCTATTTTATTTAGAAAGAAACGAAAACAAAGATTTTAATCCTAAATAGAAAATAAAATGTATTTATCATTAGTGAATATAAACACCATTAAAATGACACCCTCAAAGACTACCTCATATAGAATACAAAGTATAAAACCCAATACTTACAAGTTTCCCCCCAGATCTGTGTTCAAATGGGATTATGTTGAACTTCTTGGCTGCTTTCCGATACATGCAGTAGTGTTTGACCCAACTGGAACCAAATGGAGCAGGCCCTGAAACAAGAAATAGAACTTCATATTTTTCCTCATAAATAAGCAGATACGCAGAATTCCAGACACATTATTAAAGAGGAAAAACCCAATAAGCAGCAACTAATACAGCTCAAGGAAACAAATCAGCAGCACTGCTGGTTCTAATAAAAGGGAAAAACAAGAGGAAATGACCAGACTCAAAGAGATAATTTGGGAAAAGTTCCTAACAGTTTTCAGCAACACAGAAGTGATTTAAAGACATACTTTTCAAATAGTTTGCTACACCATTATCTCACTCCTGAAAATCTCTTAATTGTAAGCTATGTTTTTTGTTTGTTTCTAGGCACTAAGAGCTCACGAGGGTTTCAAGAATTCCATTCAATACATGTGATGGTTTTGGATTCCCTTCTGGCCCCTCAAAAAAGACAGGTCATAGAATCATAGTGCTGAAAAAAGCAACTAGTCTAGAAACCCATCTGGTGCTTTATGCCACTATAGCACCTTGGTAAGCAGCTCTTAGTAATGACGGCTAAGCTAAGCTTTAGAATTAAGTATGAAGAATACAGGGGTGAGCTGTCCACATATGCACGAAAACATTCTCAGAACCACTTTGTACCTCTTGCTAAGTCAGTATTACCATCATCAGAGCTCTTAAAAGACAATGGTTGAGCCAGCCCTGATGGCCCAGCAGTTCCAGTTCCACATGCTCCGCTTCAGTGGCCCGGGTTCAGTTCCCAGGTGTGGAACCACACCACTTGTCTGTCAGTAGCCACGCTGTGTCAATGGCTCACATAGAAGAACCAGAAGAACTTACAACTATACACAACTATGTACTGGGGCTTTGGGGGTGGGGGGAAAGAAGGAAAAAAAAGGAGGAAGATTGGCAACAGATGTTAGCTTAGGGCGAATCTTCCCCTGCCAATAAAAAAAAAAAGAGCCTCTGACTTTACTCCCTAGTAGGACACATTTTGGGTTTAAAAAAAAAAAAAGACAATGATCTATGTCACAGGTACCTAGCATCTAGAATTTCAAGTGCTAGTAAAAGTCCAAACATAAAAGTTGTGCCCAACAGAGGCTGAAAATTTTTTCTTTTACCAAGACATTTAAAAAGCCCAGCAATTTACATCTATTATCACCATCACTTCATCTAAAAACAAACAAATAAACGTTCTGTACCTAAAACGCAAGAAGGACAAACTTAGGAGGGAAAAAAGGACACATTTAAAAGGAATGCATTTAGGGCCGGCCCCGTGGCTTGGTGGTTAAGTGAGCGCGCTCCACTGCTGGCGACCCGAGTTCGGATCCCGGGCTCCCACCAGCACGCTGCTTCTCCGGCCATGCTGAGGCCGCGTCCCACATGCAGCAACTAGAAGGATGTGCAGCTATGACACACAACTATCTACTGGGGCTTTGGGGGAAAAAATAAATAAATAAAATCTTTAAAAGGAATGCATTTAGCTTTAGGAAAAGCTAATTACATTATTGGGCAGGGGGGTGGGGTGCCAGTGACTAAGGGGTTACTAGACCACTATAAGTCTCATCTCAGACCATCATTAGTCCAAAGATCAGAATTCGCAAGCCACTGGTGTGTGTGCTATCAATAGCCAGAATTTGTATCATGTTCTATGGTTCACAAAAATATTGCAGAGATATTTCATTCAACACTAAGAAAAAAACCTCGAGAAGGGGATGGTATATTATTGCCTTTTTAACATGAAAAAACTTCAGCTTAGACCAAATGCCTGAGAAATGATGAAGCTAAACCTCAAATCAGAGTCTTTGGCCCCAAATATCAAAGTTTTCCCACTAGTTAAGCTACCATCCCCTCCTGACACCCACCTGAGCCTACATACTCAATCAGCTCTGAGGTTAGAGGCTAATGATGCTTTTCCACATTCCTCCAAGCTCCAGGCAAGACTCTAGTCTCAGACTGACAACTCCAGCATTTAGGAGTTGTATGATCTAGGGAACATTATTTACCATTCAGTGCTTCCATTTTCTCATGGTAAATGGGGTAATAATAGTACCTTACACTTCATAGGGTTTTTAAATGGATCAAATGAGACAAGTTATATAAAGAGCTTAGCCCAGTGCCTGGCATACAGTTAATAAGAGAAGAATTTTGCCACTATTGTTTTTGTTGTTTTTTCCATCTAGTTTCAGTCCAATTTCTCCCCAAGTCAATAAGTTAAGCAACAGTTATGAATCTAACAATAAAAGTTTCCTGTGATTTTCACTTGGTCATCTAATACAAAAATTCTATCCTTCTTATGTCTCTATGCTATATTTGAATCTAGTTCTTTCAAATTCAAAAATCAAACTGAGATTTAAGAAGATAAAGCATTGGGGCTGGCCCCGTGGCTTGGCGGTTAAGTGCACGCACTCCGCTGCTGGCGGCCCGGGTTCGGATCCTGGGTGTGCACCGACGCACCGCTTCTCCGGCCATGCTGAGGCCGCGTCCCACGTACAGCAACTAGAAGGATGTGCAGCTATGACATACAACTATCTACTGGGGCTTTGGGGGAAAAATAAATAAATAAAATTATAAAAAAAAAAAAAGAAGATAAAGCATCAGCTAAATTCAAGTTCTGCCATGCCACATGACTGTTCTTCACGAGACATGATAACCCAGATCAAATAAGGACAAACGGAAAAACAACCACCATTCTGCTGGCTGCATATAACGTGAACTTTCACACAAAGCACACATCCACTCACACAGCTGCTCCATGAGTATTCTCTGCTACTAGGCTGGTCAGTCTGAAAGTCCTATAAATCAGCCACTCTTAACAAATGAAACGAAATCTGTAAAGCACCCTGACTACAGTCAAGGGTGCGAAGGGAGGAAAATAATAAATACGGAAACATTTTCACATTCTCCTCTTTTCTACTAAGCAGTAATCAAGTTCTACAGTTGAAGTAGTAAACTTTAAGAGCTTAACTGTTAAAATAAAACCAAACTGTCAAAAATTTGAAAGAGTTTTTGGGTCTCTTAATTACAAAATAAGGATTCCCTAGGCACTGCATATTCACTAAGGTTGCAACAATACTAAAAACTCTGTGAGATAACTCACGATGCCATCTAGGAACATTTTTTATAGCCATCTGCAATCAATCTGATAATTTTAGTAAGAAGAAACTATCTCAGATCAGTGTGGAAAGAAATGATATGAAGGAAGAAGAGAAATATTTCCCTCGACTTTAACGTGGAGAAGTAGGGCTGTGGGGAGGGGGCACAGAGGAGGGTAGGCATATGTGTATGAATGTATATATGTGTGTGTGTTGGTGATAAGGATGGGGGTGAAGGGAAAGGAGGGAAAAGATAACACTCTGCATCGCTTTCAGCCTTACACCAAGTTCTGGCTCCCTTACAAACAAGTTTTCGCAAAGTGTGGTGCAGAATTCAGGGGTGTAGCTGGAAAGCTGGGTGCTCACCGAGTTCTAATCTCACTGTCCCCTCCCTAAAGCAGGAACGTGTTTTCCCCCAAAACGCAAGAAACACTTTCTAGGATAGGAGGAGGAAAGAAACTGGTAGGAATAACTATTCCAAAAGTACCAGAGTAACTACAATAAGAGGTTTTAAAATAATTTTTAATTAGTCATTTATCACTGTTGGAGGGCCTCTTACTTTTTTCCTGTACATACAGGTAGCCTTCTGCCGTAAACTGACTTGCTCGTTTGTGGTCCTTGGGATTCTGTCTGATTTTGTTCATAAGCTCTTCCACTTCTGACCTCGTTCCTTCAAAACGATTTCGTGTCTGAAACAGATTAAAACACACATATAAGTTGTCACATGAGTACTTTTTTAGTCTCTGATTTTAAGTCTCTGGATACCTATAACTAAATTTGTAGGACTTTTCTATCAGTTTTTCAAAATATATCTATCCTTTCCAGTGTGTCTTTTTGTTGAGATTATTGTTCAAAGAAAAAAATTAGTGATAAAATAGCTAATAGAGGAGTTTAAGTCAAGGTAACTAGACGTTATCTACTTTTGAAGCTTGCTAACACCAAGAATAATTCTATTCTTCAACATAAGAATTCCTGCCTCTATGTCTCACAATATTACTAAATCTTAGATTTAAAAAAAAAAATAGGTCATAAAATATCTATCTGGGAGGTCTTTCCTCTGTTACAATCAATCTGACTCGTTTGTACTATTATACCAGCAATATGTCTAAGTACTCAGAATCTGAAAAACGTAATTCTTCTTTTCAAACTAATAAATATAAGTGTCATTTTTTCCAGGTCACGGCAATCGCACTTAGAAATGACATTTCTTTCCAGAAGAAGGGAGGGAGGGAGAAATCTCACCTACAAATAATGTCTTTGATGTCTGAAGAGACAAATCACATTTCTGAAACCCAGGAGACTCGGTATGCCAATATCTCTGTCAAACGGCTACACTGAAAACCTCCATGCAAGGCGAAGTAACGAAATTACCCAGGCGACTGTGATGAGTCAGCACCAGCAAGGTTCTGCACATTTCTTTCATCCACACTCAGAAATAATTGTATTAATACCGAAAAACTGCTGATGTGAAACTGTGGAGGAGCTGAGATGAAAAATTATTATTGAAATTTCTCCTCTCTCGTCCCTACAATGAATGGGGTTACCAAGGGTCCTAAGAGCAGAAAATTTTTTTAGGGGGATGGGGAGTCTGATAAATGTAGATTATAAAAGGGAAAACTTATCTGCAGGGACTTATTTTAAACACAAACTGAGAGTTTTTTTTAACATCTGTTTATGTACTAGAAGAAAACGTAGGGCTACAATGAGGGGAGAATTCATTTGTTGATGGCCAGCTCCCTCCCACCTTCCCATTTCTCATGCCTCCAAGGTTTCCTGACCCCATCTTGACACTGATTATGCCTGATTTTATTCTCCTCCTTTGTCACTTTGCTGAGATTCCTCCCAACCCTCACTTTGTGTGTGTGTGTGTGTGAGATATTTATGCATAGACATCTACACAGCCAGCCCTGGTGGTCCAGTGGTTAAAATTTGTCTCACTGCCGTGGCCCAGGTTCATTTCTGGTCAGGGAACCATGCCACCCGTCTGTCGGTTGTCATACTGGGGTGGCTGCATGTTGCTGTGATGCTGAAAGCTATGCCACCAGTGTTTCAAATAACAGCAGGGTCATCCCTGGCGGACAGGTTTCAGAGGAGCTTCCAGACTAAGACAGACTAGGAAGAAAGACCTGGCCACCCACTTTCAAAAAATTGGCTATGAAAACCCTATGAGTAGCAGCAGAGCACTGTCTGACACAGCATCAGAAGATGAGAGAATGGTGCAAAAAGACCTGGCAGGGTTCTGCTCTGCTGTACGCAGGGTAGCCAGGAATCAGAATCGACTTGAAGGCACTAACAACAAAAACAAAAATACATATATACACATACACACATGTGCATGCCATACATGTACAGATACCAGCACACACTTATACATTATTCCTATTTACCCAATGAGTTGTATCCAATACTCTCATTATTTATGTTAATGCTCAAATTGTCCTAGTTTTGACCAGCAGGGGCTCCTTCTACCTGGTTCCTGTGTCTTTTGACATGCCTCCTTAATTCTCTGAGTAATCCCTTACTTTCTGGTCCAAAAAGGTATCCCAGGTTCATCTTACACTGTCCCTGTCCCAGTCCTAGAATCAGCCATTTCCCCAAAGGAACCCCTGTTCCTTTCAGTGGAGGGCAGTGTTTGGAAACCAAGATCTGGGCACAGCGTGCTCAGAGCTAAGGGAGTGTCATTGCTTCCACGTCTTCTTGGCGGACAGACTGAAGAAATACAGTTATATGTATATACACATACATATATATTTACACACACATACACATATTACTACTCCTACATCTAGCTATGTATTTTTTATTTATTTTTTTATTTTTTTTGGTGAGAAAGATTGGCCCTGAGCTAACGTTTGTACCAATCTTCCTCTATTTTGTATGTGGGATGCCACCACAGCATGGCTTGATGAGCTGTTTGTAGATCTACACCTGGGATCTGAACCCACAAACCCAGGCTGCCAAAGCAGAGCACGTGAACTTCACCACCACACCACCGGGCTGGCCCCTAGCTATGTACTTTAAAACCCATAAGTTCATACCAATAAATCTAATTTCAACCCAATACTTCAAGTTTCTTTCTATCCTACCCCTTTCCAATTGTGTAAATTTCTTTTCCGACATTAAGAAACCTGAACTCCCATTATTCTCAACATATTCTCTTATTTGCTTAATTAACATAGCTGCTCAACATAACCAATCTCCCAAGTACTCCAGCCACCTCTTCTGCATACTGCCTCTGTACCCTCCCACCATCACCCCCCTTTCCCTGATGCAGACCCCTCTATGCAGTACCCCTCGCTCTCACTGCCCCACTTCCTCAGATGCTTATGACTCTGCACTGGGAAGGGAAGAGAAGGTTTTTACTATTTTAGGCAAATTATGAAAGAGGGTAAAAATCACATTTTTAAAATATGAACACAAATAGAATGGTGAAAGCCTAGCAATTTCCAATTATAAATTCCAGGTGTATATGAAGGTATCACTGGATAATAATAAGGTTGGACTGGAAACATTACAATAGGTAACATGAGTGTTTACACTGTGGCTGGCACTACTGAAAGCATTTTATGGTGCTTTATTCCTCACAATAACCGATGAGATAGCCTGGTGCTACCCAAGGTCAATAAAACACCATTGCAGTATTATTTCTTTCCCTTGCATGCTTTGGTAAATAAACTTGCAAACAAATTATACTTAAATTCAGCCTCATAAGTTAAATCTCACTTATTTGAGGGAGGAGGATTCAATTTGGTGACTAAGCTCAAGTTCAGACACATTTGAGTATTTTGGAAAACTAGTGGGTCAGGTTTAGCCCAGGTTCACTCCCCTATTAAAAGGAAAAGGAAGAGGAGAGGGAGCAGGAACTATTCACACTAAATTTTACCCAGAAATAAAGCATTAAAGGCAGAGGGCAAGGCTGATTACAAGTACAGTTGCCATTTTTCATTTAAGTTTTCTCATTCTGGCCCCATGACCTCATTCAGGGAGCAAAAGAAGGCAGAGTGTAATTAAAAATCTGAAAAGGGTTTCATGAAACAGCTGTAAACATCACGGGTGGGCTCCATGCAGCCCTGCTTTAATTATCTTCCAAAATACTATAACAGAAAAGAAGGGATAGGGCCCTAAACACACACACACACACACACACACACACACACACACACACACACACACACACACACACACACACACACACACACACACACCCCACTCACTGTAATCTCCATACCATCCCCTCAAATGCCCTATGCACAGGGACGTGGCAGAATAAGGAATGGTGCATAGCAGATCTCAGGTGAATAGGTGATCAAGCCTAAACACCTTTAAGACACCTTCCGTGGGGGCAAGGGAAATGCAGGTTAGAACCAGTGAGAGGCAGAAGTGAGCTGAGGTTCACCATCAGTGCTTGAGTCTGAGTTCTTACAATTAATGGGACTCCCATGCTACCCACAAGTTGTTACAGTCCAGGAAAACCAGATGGGCATATCAGGATGTTCCACAACTCCTGTATTTAGTGACCCCAGACACACCACGAGTGATCCGTCTCTACCCCACCACTAAATCTGAAACCAACCACCTTGGGCCTTGGAGTGAGTCTGCCCAAGTGCCAATGCTGGGCCTGACCTTACAGTAGCATGACTTCAGGAAGTTATTTTTCCTCATTTTCCTCATCTGTAAAATTAGAATAAAAATCTACATTATGGGACTTTTATGAAGACTAAATGTGTATAATCAGGATAAAGCACACAGATAACATCCAGCACACGGTAACAAAATTAATTTAGGTGGTATTATTATTATTACAATTAAGTCACTGAAAAGTCATAACAATTATTCCCTAACAGAGGCTACAAGAGAATCTTCAATGTCAAATTGACAATTTATTATTTTAAATCTGATTGGAAGGGAAAGTATACTTTAAAATTTTTTTTCAGATTATAAAAACAAATCCATAATATTATAAAACAGAAAGAGGGAAGGACACAAATAGTCCTGTTTGGGGGCCAAAAGAAAAGGTATAAACAAGCTAAAAAGTGGCCATAAACCCAGCCCTCAGAAATAACCATGTTCATATTTTTACACAATCACGTTCAATCTCTTTTTTTTTTTTTAAACATAGTTTACCGTTTTGATATTCTTTTCTCACAACACTATAACAAAAATACTTGCACAAATTCTTAAAATTCTGCTTAACCATTCTTGGTATCTTCTAGGGATTCTTTATAAATCCTAAAATGTCTCACATTATATTTCCTTCCAGAAAGAATTCTCTTCTAGTCTCTCTTTCCCTACATTCTTCTGGGGATGGAGATCACAAAAGTGTAAAATTAGTTTTTTTAAAATATCCTTTAATTTTGACGCAATGTACATTCTTCTGGAAAATCTATTTTCTGCTTAAAAGCCATCTTGCTCTTTTTTGCTTTCCATTTATTACTCTAGATTACGGGAAAGGGATGAAGACTGAAGCTCTCTTTCTCAAAAAAAGATCTAATCAATTTTACAATAGAAAAGGTGAAACCAGACGGGGAAAAAATAGGTTGTTTTCACTTTCAAGTAACTTTTACTTTTTTTCTGATTATAAAATAGTTTTCCTATTTTTTATTACAGTAAAATACTTAAAAGTTGAACAAAATTATCTATAACATTATAGTGCACAGACAGTTAACTCTAAGATTCGGTTTTAACATTTGGGTATTGTTTCCTTAAATACATAAATATACATAGCATAAAAAAATAACACCTAATGGGGATTTTTATAACATGTAGTTTTATATAGCCGGCATTCTCCCTTTAATATGCTAAAAGCTGACACCATCAGGGAATGAGAAGAATAGCCAAGAAATGAGTAAATAACTGCAATATTGAGGTATACAGCATGTGAGATAGAACGAGTGGCATGTGTTTCAAAGATGCTGATATTTCTCAAGGGAAAAGAACTAGCTAAACGCAAAAAATGAAGAGCAAAGACAACACCTATATCAGATGTTCTCAATACTGAAGGAGAGACCAAAAGAAGAACCTCTACTTGAAAGAGCGCACCAGTGGCCTCAGAAACAGCCAGAACAGAAGGAAAAGAGGAATATTTAGAAAAGAGATTGAGGATTCAGGGTAATTCACTGATGACACTCTGTAGGTTCCAGGGGATACAGAAAAAGGTTTTTTCAGTAAATTGTTCTTTGCCCACTTCTCTATAGGAAATGAATGTGGTTATCAAATGTGTGTATTAGGTTCTTAGTATTAAGGACATTAACCAGGTGATTCTGCAAACCATTTCAAATGATAGCTTGTCTAAGTTTCGCTTATAACATTTCATGACTGAGTATTGTTCATTCACATTTAAATCTTTAACCTCTCTGAAACGACTCTGGTGTATGTAAGCTAACTATATCTCCCATTGCCCAGAGGTGCGTGATCAACGTACTTCCATGCATAAGCAAGATATTCAGAGACAGTTTCTCTGAAGTCCCCAGGAGATGTCCCCACACCTCACCCCAGACCTTGAAGCAGAGGTGGCTTCACGGGCATGTAGCCTGTGCAGTCACACAGGGCCGTGTGCTCAGAAAGTCGCACACTTGATTTAACACTCTGCTGTCGCTATCTCGAAATTCTTCGTTTTTGACTAAGTGGCGCTGCCCTCTCATTTTATGCTGGCCCCACAAATTTCAGATCCAGTTCTGCCTGAAGGTTCTAATCCAGGCCAGCCCTGCACTTGACAAATGAGGTCCAGACAGAAAAAGTGAATTTCCACAAGTTATATAGCCAGTCAGTAGAGGAAAAAAAAAAAATCAGGATTATAATCTAATCTTCCAAACTATGTAATGTTCTTTTTACAACACTGTGTTCTGCTGCCTGCACAAGTATTCTGAAAAATCACAGCATCATTAAACTAAATATTCTACTACCCACAGAGACAATTTTGAAGATAAGACTCAACTATACATACACTCTTTGAAATATATTTAAATTATATCACATTATAGTCACTGATGATGGGGAGGATCTACTCAAAGTCATTTAACCCATCTTAATGTTCAAACAATCTACAAATAACAATTGACACATGAATTACAAAACACAAGAGATTTCATTATCTACATTCCCAAGTGTAGGGGAACGATACAAAAAAAAAAAAAACTTAGAAATAAAATCTACACAAAAACTATTCATCCTCAATTTCTAAGATTATAAGAAATTGAAGGTCAGGCAGCAAACAGCATAGAGATTCCCAACCTTCTACTTTTATGTCTTTCCGTATGCGCTAGAAGTTTGTCCAAAAACTAACTCATTGTATTTCTAACAAGGCCTAAAACTATAATAAATATAACCTGAATAGTTTTTCAATGAGGACACTTCCAAAGTCAGCTAAAGTGTTGAGAAGAAAAACATCTACCAACTTCTGATGAAAATCACATACACTATACTGTTTAATAGGTAAAGTTCTCTTAAATCTCTTTATCCAAGACCTAATAGCATACATTTTCCAGGAAAATAATAAAGACCAATAGCAACTGTGAACACCATTACATTAGTGAATATGCATAAAACACAGCAAATAAATTCCACTGGAACCATAAGGCTATCTGGGAATAAAAATCAAATAAAATACACAGGTAACAGAGAAGACATTTAGAGCATTATAATTGAAATGCCTTAAATCTAAAGGGGAGGTCTCTTTTGTCTGTTTCATACATAGAGGACTTAGAGCTACATAACAAAGCTTATCATTAGAACTGTCCCATGAAGTGCAGGATGACTACAGTTACCACTACTATACAGTATATTTGAAAGTTACTAAGACAGTAGATCCTCAAAGTTCTCAGCACAAGGAAAAATATTTTAACTATACGAGGTGATGGATGTTAACTAAACTTATTATGGAAATCACTTGACAATATGTAAGTCAAGTCATCATGCTATACACCTTAAACTTACACGGTGTTGTGTGTCAATTATATCTCAATAAAACTGGATAAACAAAAAAATACAGAAAATTATATGAAATGTTGATTATAAAAACATACTTAGTGACTTTTCTGAAAATAAGGGAAGAAAAATAAATTACATGAAATAAATTCATTAAAAAAAAAAAAAAAAAGAGCCGCCAGGCGGCAGAATTCCCTGAGCCTCACCTCGCCAGAAAGCAGTTTGTTACACTGAGAACTGACCAGAAGGTGGCAACGTAGCCTCAGTTTCTCAGTATCAACAGATCAGCCTGGTCTTAGTTAACAGCTTTTCATACACCAAATGAATCAAAAATATACATCTCAAACATCTTTTTACACCAGAAAGCTTTCATTTCCTTACATTCTGAATGTTGATCTGTAGTTCCATTTTGTAGTGATTGAA
The DNA here is from genome assembly GCF_057802395.1 of Ceratotherium simum simum. NCBI lineage: Eukaryota > Metazoa > Chordata > Mammalia > Perissodactyla > Rhinocerotidae > Ceratotherium > Ceratotherium simum. Next base: position 37,612,150 of record NC_141911.1, read on the forward strand.
GTCTTTGGCAAGTTCATGACCTTGATGATAGAAAGTAAACATTCCCTGAAAAAATGACAGCATCTAAGACAAAGGAGAAAAAGTGATATTAGCACCGAAAAATCTCAGGGAAAAACAAAAAGAATAATAAAAGCAGGCAAGTATTTCTCTTCATCTCATTGTGATTCTCTTGAAGTAAAATAATTAAAAGGAAGTCACTAGAATTCAATTAAATCTAACTGCATATTATTAATTGGTCCCCATAAAAAATTAAGGATTTGTGATTTTTCTTTAAATATCAGAGCCATTAGACAGCTTTTATAGAAGAAACACAATTCTGTATTACGCAATTTGTCCCTTTTAGTCAAGAGAATCTATATATTCATTTATAATTGAAACTTTCTTGATAGAATCTACAAGGAGAATGAGATCACAGAATCAAAGAGCTGAAGGCTCTCTCCAACGGCATCCACTGCAGGGCAACCTCTCCGTTTTGTTGACAAGGATATTCAGCCACTGGGGCAAAGGGCAGAGGCAGGGTTATAATTAAGCCCTGAGTTTCCTACAAACTCCCAACCCGCCCCTCTTGACTAGACGGCAGCTGCTTCTGCCCCATATGTGAGTAAATCAAAGTGAGTAAATCAAAGTGAGTAAAAGTGATTTGGGGTCAGAATTAAGGCAATCTTGAAATTCATTTTCTTCAGAATGTCACATAGTGTAATGATTAGGAATTTGGGGCTCTGATGTCAAATGGCCAGCTAGGGTCAATTCCCCAACTTTAGCAATGTTATGAGACCTTGGGCAAATTACTGAAACTTCCTCTACTTCAATTTCCTTATTTGCTAAGTGAGATAATAAAATTATCTCCTCATTCAATTATGTGGAATAAATGCATGAGCACAGTAAAGCACTTAGAACAATGACTGAGCCTGTAAATGCTCAATAAATATAGGCCATTATAATTATTTCACATAAAAAGAAAGCTTTAAGGAGGCTGGATATTTTTCTCTAATTGTTTAATTTAAGTTAATTCTACCACTCCAAGTGGACCTTAGCTTCCATGAATGCTAATTTTTAACTAATCATTACTTGGTTATTTTTTTGGTGTCTCAAAATCACACACACAATGGGTAAACTGTATGGCATGTGAATTATATCTCAATAAAGCTTTTTTTTTAAAAAAAATCGCAAGCAAAATAGTCTATATTAAAATTTAAATGAATCTTGAGAATCATGAATCCCACTGTGTCTTTATTTTTTTGCTATAACCCTCAGTATGAAATATCATTTACATTTTGATTCAGAAGATACATACATTCATATGTGTGCACATATATTAACTTATAAATAACTGAAGCTATTAAGTACATCTATATAAGCACAAATAAAAATGATGTGTTTCTAAAATAAGTATAAGGAAATGTCAGAGTAACTCACTAAATAATACCAAATGTTCCACATACTGGTTCCTAACTTCGGTTGCCATAAGCATTGTAAATTGTATTAAAAATCATTTGTTACCAGTAATTGTTGAATGTATCAAAGTTTGGACTCGTGCACTTGCTTCAGAAACAAACTTGAGTGAAAATTATCCCATAAACACCACCACTCTCACTCACATGCCAATATACTTTCTTTCACAGGGATTTTTTTTTGAAGGGTGGAGTTACAACTAGGATGGCAGAAATGGCACCTGATTACAGAGTCCTTGAGACCATGTAGCAAAAGGAATAATATTCATCACATGTTGCTGTGCACGTAAGGCTGAGAACCACTGATTTAGAGTTGATTCTTTGACTTCATGGCTATCTGTGTCCACCCCTTACAATCTATGATTTCTTGCTTCATGTTGATGCACTGTGGCCTTTAGCAACCATAAATTAGATCTTGAAAGAAAAATAGTTCTATGATATCACAAAATCCGACTAGCAGAACAATTTGCTATAATACTTACAGGTTCCACAAATTCAAACTTCTTCCTTTCTTGGATTTCCTGAAGCTTACATACATATTCAAGAGACAGTTCATAAAAGTGTTGCCGGTTTTGTTCCACTTGGATATCTGCCTATGTTAAAATAATTGAAGCTGGTCAAATGAGAGACAGTGAGGAGTGAAACTCTTTATCAGAGGTCGGCAAAACTACAGTCCACAGGCCAAATACGGCCCACTGCCTCTTTTTCTAAATAACGTTGTATTAGAATCTAGACATGACTATTTATCTATGTATCTTCTATAGCTACTTTCCTGCTAAAACAGCCAAATTCAATAGTTGGCAACAGGGACCTTATGGTCTGCAAAAGTATAAAATATTTACTATCCTACTCTTTGCAGAAAAAGTTTGCCAACCCCTGCTCTCTATGATGAGGTTAACCCCAAAGGATTGAAGAGCAACAGTAACGCTCTTCATGAAAAACTCACCTCACCCGCAACTGACACCTACGGATGAACCATACACATAGAATCAAAACCACACAAACGTTATTTCCAATAACAAATCCTCTAAGAATGAAGTCGGCCAAGGAAAGAGGGTTGGGGCAACTCCAGTCACCTCAGCACTCATGAGTGAACACAGCAGGTGAGGAAGTGGCGGCAATGGCACCACCTCAAGAAGCTTGAAGCCCATCTGTGGGTAGTCATGCTCCTAAGCCCTCACGATGTCCCATCCCCTGGGAGCGAACGGGCACCAGATGGTCAGAAGACATTCCAAAAAAAAAGGTTCCAGCTTATCCTAACTAGAAAGGAACTGAGAGAAGTGCATGGCTCTGCAGAGGAACAGCCCAGAAAGAATTCTCGTCCTAGAAACCATTCTTACAAGGCATTATGTATTTCCTAATTTGGCTAATTTTACTTCTAAAAGTATTCATCTAGACATTTCTCCAAGGAGGATATATGAATGGCAATAAGCACACAGAACGATGTTCAACATTACTAATCATTATCGAAATACAAATCAAAACCACAAGATACCACTGCATACCTATCAAAAAAAAAAAAAACAGAAAACGGGGCCGGCCCTATGACTTAGTGGTTAAGTGCGCCCTCTGCTACTGGCGGCCCACGTTTGGATCCCGGGCGCACACCGGTGCACCGCTTCTCCGGCCATGCTGAGGCCGCATCCCACATACAGCAACTAGAAGGATGTGCAGCTGTGACATACAACTATCTACTGGGGCTTTGGGGGGGACAAAAAAAAAAAAAGGAGGAAGATTGGCAATAGATGCTAGCTCAGAGCTGGTCTTCTTCAGCAAAAAGAGGAGGATTAGCATGGATGTTAGCTCAGGGCTGATCTTCCTCACACACACACATGCAAAAAAAAAAAACTATCAAAAAAACAGAGGGTTAGTGAGAATGTGGAGAAATCGTAACCTTGTGTACTGTTGATGGGAATGTAAAATGATACAGCTGCTGTGGAAAATAATATGGCAGTTCTCCAAAAAATTTAAAATAGAATTACCATATGATCCAGCAATTCCATTTCTGGGTAAATACTCACAAGAATTCAGCAGGGACTCAGATTATTTGCACACCCACGTTCAAAGCAGCATCATTCACAATAACTAAAAGTTGGAAGCAACCAAAGTGTCCACTGACATATGAATAGATGAACAAAATGTGGTGTATATGTACAATGGAATATTATTCAGCCTCAAAAAAGAAGGAAATTCTGACACATGCTACCACATGGATGAATGTTGAGGACACTATGCTAAGTGAAATAAGCTAGTCACAAAAGGACAAATACTGTATGATTCCACTTATATATAAGAACAGTCAAATTCATAGAGAGAGAAAGTAGACAGTGGTTGTTAGGAGCTGGGTGGAGGGGGGAGTGAGGAGTTATTATTTCATGGGTACAGAGTTTCAGTATTGCGAGATGAAAAGCATTCTGGAGATGGAATGCGTTGATGATCGCACAACAATGTGAATGTACTTAACACTGAACTGCACACTTGAAAACGGCTAAAATCATAAATTTTCTGTTATGTATATTTTACAACAAAAATTTTGTAATTTGTTGGAAAAAAGTATTTACTTAACATGGGACAAAAATGTTTTTAGCATCAAATGATTTTTTAAGTAAAATAATGTTTAAATAGAATAAATAAGAGTGTTACTAAACCAAATGAGAATTTCTACCCAACACTAATCAAAATCATAAAAGTTTTATGCTTCTAATAACCAGAGTTTGTGAGTTCAGCCACCAGCAGCTAATAGACACAACTCGCAGGAAAAACAATGTAATTCTGTTAAGTATTTAATAAAAATGAAGATTTGAGGAGTGAATTCTTCATGTTATTATTACTGGGAAATGTCCTTCAAAAAAATTATACCAGGGTCAGATTTACCAAGGTGTTTTTTTTTATTTTAGTAGATTCTCTCTCCTGGTTGTTTGTGCTACTGCAATTACCCTGGCATTGCTGGTCAACTTCTATTAACACTCTCCTAATGTTCTGAGTGTTGAGAACTGCTGTGCCATATGCTGCATAATTAAATCACCAGAATCCCTGATACTGTCAATAAGCCATAATTTACGACAATGCCATGGACATCCACACTATACCTAGCAGCACAGTCCTTTAGCCTGACTCACATCTAAAAGGCAATCACTCTATGTGGTATAATAAGGAATATATATTTGGTCTTTGCCTCCAGTTGCTGCCACAAAGCTCCTAAAACCCTTGGAATTTCCAGAGTGATGGAAGTGTCTTTTGTCATACATAAGAAGCCCCTTTTGAGCACACTTGAGTTTATGCTAATGAGGTGTAACCTCTCAATAGCACCAGAAAGACCAAGTGATCAGAGGGTTGGAACTTTCAGCCCCACCCACCAACCTCTGGGAACAGAAGGGAGAAAGCATTATAGATGAAGCTCTATAAAAACTCTTGAACAAGAGTTGATAAGCTTCCATGTTGGTAAACTTATCCACTTGCCTGGTGGGCAGGACACCTCAGTTCCATGGGGACAGAAGTTTCTGTACTTGAGACCCTTCTGGACCCCACCCTCTGCACCTCTTCATCTGGCTGTTCATATGTATCCTTTATTTTATCCTTTATAATAAACTGGTAAACTTAAGTAAATGTTTCTGAGTTCTGTGAGCTACTCTAGCAAATTAATTGAACCCAAGGACAGGATCGTGCAAATCTCTAATTTACAGCCAGTCAGTCAGAAGCACAGGTAACAATCCAGACTTGCAACTGGTAATCGGACTATAGTTTTTACTACACCAAGCAAAAGTCACTTGTTTTTAACAAACGTACAACCTCAATTTAATTTTCATCTAATTTCTGACCATTCCAGCTGTAAATATATATAATGAGAGTAGATCTGTCTCACACAAAGTTATTCAAAAGATCTACTTCTCTAGTCATATTTATACTGAAATATTATCATTTAGGTTACTCGAGAAACAAAAACATACTTCAAAAATCAACATAAATGGAATTTTTTTAAACATCTAGTTCTCGTTATAATACAAATATTAAGTAGCATTTAGGGATGTGGATGGAGGTAGAAGCTACTGTGCCCAGTAAACGTAGGGCTATAGCTAAAGGTCCTAATTACCAAAATAGCCAGCCTGCTGTCTGCCACAAATTTCTCCTGTTATTTTCATTTGCAACAAGAGGAAAGAATAAATGATACAAGTTTCTATGCCTTTGTTCAGTCCCACCCTAAGCAACCTTATTAATCTCTTAAGCACCTCAACTCAATTCACTGCCAAAAGTAAGGAAAATCCAAATCTAACCTCATTCCCCTTCACAGCATCCTCCCCTTTTAAGGCCTTCACACTTGCAACAGAAAGCTGTTTCCAGTGGGAGTTTGTATGTTCGTTAGGGGCAAACAGAGCAGGGTAGGAAGAAATACGTAATCTAAATGAAACAAAATTATTCATCTTGAGGGTCTCTTCAAATTTCTGATCTGGAGTTTAATTATCTTTGGGAATGATGAAATTGTCAAAGCCTTAGCTCACTGTGCAACCATCTTCACACCTGTTCATTCAATAAATATTTATTAAGTGTCTACTCCATGACAAGTACTCTTCTAGGCATTGGGAGAAATCCGACTCAAGTCTGATAAATCTGAATAAAACAATTTTGTTGCCTTCAAGAAGCTTGCACTCTAGTGGAAAAAGCCGTGTAACAACCAAATATACAGTCAAATGGTTGTAAGAGTATGAAAAAAAAATAAAGCCGAGTACAAGAGACACTCTAAACAAGATGGTCAGGGAAAACTTATCCGATAAGGTGAACGCTGAGTGCAAAGTATTTGAAAGAGTATTTGGAGGAGTGAGGCATATGGATCTGGGTTGGAAACGTACTAAGCAGAAGAAGAACAAACACAAAGGCCCTGAGCACGGGGTACGCTTGCCCCAGCCCAGTCAGAGCAAGGCAGCCCATGTGGGTGTGAGGATGAGTGGGGTGGGCCTGGGCCTCCAGAGGCAACCATTAGGAGGGTCTTGAACATGAAGGCTCACTCTGCTGTAAAGAAAATCAACTGTAGGAATGTACTGGTGGAGGCAGGAAGACTAATTAAGAGGCCTTCGCAGTAATCTGTGTGAGAGATGCCAGCAGCTTGGGCCAGGTGACTGTGGAGGGGGTCAGGAGAAGTGGCCATATTCTGAGAATATTCTGAAGCTGAAGAAGACGTATGCTGACGAACTGGATGAGCGGTGTGAGAGGGCCAAGGACCACGCTAAAGAGTTTGCCTAAGCAACGTTTAGAATGAGATATCTAATTAGATAGTGTATTGAAGATGGAAATTGACTTGGGGCATGAAAATCCCTTCCGGATACCTGGAAATAGAGATAAGGAGAGAAAAGAGGTAGAAAACTGCTAACATAAAGAGGCCTGTAAAAACAACAGCTGCCATTTCAAAATTGACTGAGGGTAGGAGGAGAGGGAGCATGGTAACAATTGCATGGTTTTCTACATAATATGGAACAAGCAGAGAATGGAGCCTACCTACCTGTAGTATTGTAATGAGGATTAAGTCGTATAAAAGCTTCTTTTTCTTTTACAAACTGTGAAACACTATCCAAATGTCAGTCAAAGGTATTAAAGAGACAAAGAAAATGTGATGTGTGGGTAACGTCAAAATGACCACACACACATATACACCCACGTCATGCAACTGAATATGACAAGTAAATATAATCCAAGTTTGTACTAGAGTCACTGTTGTTACTGTTGTTTTGATGATCCTTCAGTAAGTGTATATTATAGTGGTATATTATGCCCAGATTCCTTATGTGTTTAAAAATAAACAAATGAGAAAAAAAATCACACTTCTGTAGGATGAGTCAAGATCCTAACAGCTGCAAACAGCATTATTTTTAATGAAAGCATATGTTCCAATTGTAAACCACCAGTCTCCATTCGAGTGTGTGAGTAAAAAAAAACAAGCGGCAGGGAATTTAGAAAAAGGCTAGAAAGAGAAAATGAGAGATAAGATATAAATTCCTTTCTCCTTACATACAGCTCCCTCCAAAAAAATGAGTCTATTAACACAAGTAAAACAGATGCTCTCTTTCCAATAAAGCTGAACCTCCTGAATCATCAGCATTAAATAAGATTAATGCTGCCTTCACATAAAAGCAAAATGGTATATGAACTTAGTAAATTCAATTCATTTCTTTAAGAAATCTTGAAAGCCAATTAATGAATCTAGTCTTGAAAATAATGTATCTGTTCTTCAGCAATGCTGATTAAAATTGTTCCTGTGAAAATACACCCAGAACCAAAGATTTTAATACTATGAACCCATGATAAATTAATCACTATAAGATGTATTAATTATTTTGTGTCTTGTTCCACATGAACTCTTTTCTTAATTCATGGCAATACCTGTTCATTTTTTTCCCATTTCTAATAATCCTAGATGAAAAGTTTTCAAAAGAAAAGCACATTTAAGCAAAAAAAAGACATGCACTACTTATTAAATTTTAGAAACAAATTAACAAAAATAAAAACAATACCTCTTGTAAATGTGAATCTTTCTTTTTTGCTGATAAATTCAAATGTTTATCAATTAGGCTATAGTTCTTTTCTGTCTCTTTGTCAAACTTCTTTTTTTCTTCCTACAAATCAGAAAAACATAAACAATTATGATTAAACAAGGAAAAAATGCATACACATAGTTTATCCACTGGGAAGCTCAAAATATGAAAAATATCTGAAAATAAAGTACCCTGAGTGTGATAAAGTTATCTGAAAAATCTGTCCACACCCAGGCCACTGCTTATTAACCAACAAGACAGCATTAGGATTGAAGAGTCGCTTATCTTTTCTTTTTTTCCTTTAATGGGTTCTTTTCCAAGCCTATTATTTTTCAATTCTTCATACTTTTCAGTGTTTAGAATTAATGCCCTGCCATTTGCCCCTCATTAAAAAAAAAATTTTTAAAGAATACAGTGTAAGAACATAAAGCTTAAAAAAGAAAACTTGCTACAGATTTTGGCATAGAAATGGAATTCATTTAAAACTGAGTAAGTTTTGCCCTACATGAAAAAATAATAATCATCACCACTGGAAAAAAAATATTGGGAAAGATCTTCCCTAATTGTCCAGTAGGAATATAACAGCACGATCCTCTGACTAGAAATGTCATCTACTTTCCCAAACCTTAGTAGTGATTTCCATAACATGGTCTAGACTAGGTATCAATGGGTCAACAGGACCTAAAATGATATTGACATACTTGCATTGAGTCCCTTTGGTTAACGTTAACAAGTATTTCTCCAGTACTGCCTAGAAATAACATTTGCTTTCCTTTTGCTATAGAAGCTTTTTGAGAAAACAAGTAACCAAATTTTTAAATGCAGAGAAGACAGACTATCTCCCCTAACACTGCTTCCCCACTTAAGTAGATTTTTAATAAACATTTCTGAGCACCAGTGAAAGCACAATTATGTCCTCACGCTGTCAAAATGCTTCCATTAACTTCATACTCTCCCTAACTCTCCAAGGCCTCCTGGAAAAAAACATTGTCTTCGCTATTTTCCAACTTTTATTTTCTAAAGCAAAAATAATGAACTATTCCAGTCATTTCTGGTATGATCTTATTCCTATTAGGCAAAGAGATGAAATAAAGCACATAAATTCTATTTCTTCCCATTTATCATTATTTTTTTTCAGCATGGGACTACAAACTGCTGTTGTGGGGACCTAGGACAGAACCTCTGCCAGCTCATCTAAAGACCCTAAATTAAACCCCAAATCGATGGAGGAGACAGAGACTCAGGAACTGATGTTTCTTCCTATTTCTACTCCAAGTTTAATTACAAACTAGCCACACAACCTTGAAAAAAATCATTTTACAACACAGAACCTTAGTCTTCTTATTGAAAAGATCAGGGGTTTTTTTTGTACTAGATCATTCTTAGATCCAATCCTAAAATTCTGTGATCCTATGGTTCACCCATGTGTCAGGATGGTCAAGCTTTTGTTGAAACAGAAGCACTTTATTTTTCTTTATGCCCTAGCTTTAATTTACAACTATTTTTAAAAGTTTAAGGCATTAGTATCATGTGGTTACTTTCTTTTCTGCTTTTCATTATGTATTACGCTCTTCATCAACTATTTTAATGACTAACAGAAAATAAACTAAAACAAACATATGGCCATTACTTCAAAAATCTCCACTATTTTAAAAAGTTCACCTTGTAGAGTGCACACTGGATTAGGTGTCAGAAGACTCAAGTTCTAGTTCTGGCCACTTAGGACTGTGACTCTGTGACTGCACCAGTGTCACAGCATTCTCTGAGCATCAGTGTGTCACAGCATTCCCTGAGCTTCAGTTTCTCAGGTTTAAACGAAACAGGAATGGAAGTCATGTCACTGCATTTACCACAAGATTGCTGCAAAGCAAGATCATACAGTAAAAAATGTTCACTATCTTTGCAAACTGGTACTTACTAGGAATTCTGAAAACATTTTTACTCATCTGATTTCAACTGAATCACGGAATGGGACAAAGGCTGCAGTGATGCGAAATCAGCAGTCAACACACCCAGCACACTCAGCAATAGTGGAGAATGTAAATGAACACGTGGGTAAAGTTGGGAATGAAAGAAAATGATGATATCTAGGCTTTGTGAAGAAAAAATTTAGCCAAGAAACAACATTACACCCACCAATTAGAGTGGAAATACATTTGTTCATACATGGTAGGGTATTATACAAATGCTGCTGTGTTTTCTTTTTGAATCTTAAGATTTAGGTAATTATTTCTTCTTGTATTGGTTCTCGTACCATTATAGATTACTACTCTGCCTCTTTGGGCTCATATCACTTTTTGCGCTGAAGTAATATGAATTTTAAAGGGGATTGTGTTCAAGTAGCATTCAATAAAGAACGGAGCATTTTTTCCTCAACACTGCAATATAGGAAATACATATATATGTACAGATTATACATATATATATAAAATAAATTGAGCAACATAGACAAAAGGCTCTACCAAGAATCAAATTAAATACAATGAAAAAAGTTTTTATAAAACAGCATTGGGAACTCGAGTCTGGGTCAGGTAGCAATAGAGTGAATGAAGCAAGCTGGAATTGGAATTCATTAAGGAGAAGTGGGGGCAATGGCAAACCAGATAGCCCATATCTATTCTAGAGGGGAAGTCATGATACAGCTCCAGCAGATTTTTGCCATATGGAAGTATAGGCTCAGAATATAGGCCAGATCCTCTGATTTTTATGGGATAGTTAAAAAACCCAATGATTTTTAAATGGTGGCAACAATTTTTTTTTTTATTTTGACGTGAGTAAGCCAAACAAAATTAAGTTTACAAGCTCAATATGACTCACAGGAAGTCAGCTTATAATCTGTTATAAAATCACACATGCCAAAAAAAAAATATTAAGGAAGAGCTATTACTTAAAACATCATAATCAGTCAAACAGAATGTATGCTGTATAAATGGTAGAGGGAATTCATAAATCTAAGAGACAAAACTTAAATAATCAGGTCTTTTGAACACATTAGGAGTAAAAATATTTAGAGGTGTCAACTGCAAAATCACTAGGTAAAAAATATTACTTAACCAGTGGTGCTGGTATAATTGGTTATCTACTTGGAAATAGAAAGAGAACCACATCTCATATCAAAATTAATTCCAGATGGACTGAAAGAGTCACAAGTAAAAAATGAAGCCACAAAAAAATATTTTCATCAGATCTCAGAATAGAAAAGAACCTTCTGAGCAAAAAAGAACTGCAAGAAGGCGTAAGAACTTCCAGTTATCAAAAAATAAATAATAAACAAGCAAAAGGCAAACAACAAAGCAGGGAGAAGATGCAACTAATATGTAAGAAAAGAAGTAAATATTCTTAACACGTAAAAACTTCTTTATTAAGTAATTTTTTGCTAAAATTACACATTAATACTTGGAAAAATGGATAAAGAAGTTTGAACCTAATTATGAATTGTCGGCATTTCTACAGGGTACTAGAATTTTTTGTTTTGTTTTAGAAGAGGAGGAGAATTTTTTTTTAAGTTACCAGATGACTTTTTTTATTTTTAGTATTTTACAAATTTTCTAGGATGAGGAAATGAAAGGCTTATTTTCAAACTATAAATATCAAATCATAAGGCATGAGTAATCTAGAGAAGAGCTTAAATATTTTCTTCGAGATTCCAGCTTTCTCCCTTTTTATTTAAATAAAGAGGAGGAGATAATACCACAGATACAAGAAACAAGATTCACACTACATGTAACACACCCAGCAAGACCACTTTCTAAAACGCAATCCTGTATATCCTAGGCAGCCAGAGTTTTGCAATCCCTGTTCTTATCCTCTGCTGGTCTACCAACATCCTACAGCCCAGGAGAAATGCCAGCACCTCTTCCGGGAAGTGCTCCCTCACCACTCCAGTGGGGGAAACAGCACCCTCCCATAACTCCTGCACCAAGTCACCTACCCCTGCTTGATACTTCATTTGCCTTATCCAACCCCACTCTCTCTTCCCCCTTTCCTTTAAGTTCCTTCAGCCTCTCCAAAGAGATGAGAATTCAGCTTTTATCCCCACAGGATGGAGCAATGACTCCACACCCAGTAGGTGCCCAGGAGACATCTGCCAGAGAACGAGTGAAGGGGGGAGCCTAGGGCTGCAGCGGCACCAACACTGACAAAATGCCACAGCTGTTCTTGTGCAGGTGCTCCAGAGTCACCTATCCATCATCTTAGCACCATCCGGCCAGAAGGGTCACAAGCCACAGAGCTCTGGCATGTCACCTCTGAACCCCACATGACAAGAGGGGCAAAAACCTGAGGAGTGCTTGTTTGGCAAGCTGATACGGAGCAAGCCATAAACGAGATAATAAAATAATTGCAACTATGTATATGCCAGGCCCTACACTAGACCCGGGAAATACATTATCAAATTCATTTAATCCTCACAATAACCTCCTGAGACAGCTGTCATTAGTCTCATTTTGAAGATCAGGAAACGGGCTCAGAGGCCTTAAGTAACTTGCCTCAGATCACACAGCCATTTAAGGGGCAGAAATGGGATTCAAACGAGGAAGAATCAGGTCTTCCCAAAAGCCTTTCCTGGTGCTTCAAAGCTGAGATGACAGGGTATGTTCCAGAGCACCTACGCTTAACCCTATTATAGCACTTTTCACAATATATTTTTATTGCTTTTTTATTTGACATCTCCCCCATAGAGTTGCCAATTTCTTCAAGACCAGCAGTGTTTTAATTCACAGATATATCCTAGGGCCTCTCTAGGATATGCCACATGATAGGCACAGGTAAGTGTTTTATCACTAAAATGAAAGAAATGTAATTAAATTAAATCAACACTTTTTTCTGCTTTATCACATATAATTTGAGAAATTATTCAGATAGATGTGCTTTTTACCCATATTTTGCAGGCATTTAAAAAAATCTCAGGAAGTCAATTTTTATTAAACATTTAGTCATTAGACACAGTCTTGGAAAGAAACACAAAAGAAATCGGGGGTGTCTGGTAATGGCTGAGGCAATCTTATAATATAAGAAATGAACTTTTTTTTCTTTATTTTTTTTTTTTGGTGAGGAAGATTAGCCCTGAGCTAATATCTGTTGCCAATCCTCCTCCTTTTGCTGAGGAAGAGTGGCCCTGGGCTAACATCCGTGCCCATCTTCCTCTACTTTATATGAGACGCCACCACAGCATGGCTTGATGAGATGTGTGTAGGTCTGCGCCTGGGATCCGAACCTGTGAACCCGAGGCTGCCGAAGCAAAGCGTGCAAACTTAATTACCACCATTACTTAATTACCACCAGGCTGGCCCCTGAAATGTACATTTTTTTTCCAACTCTTCTGGTTAAATTTTTCATGCTATTGAATAAAATGATAATAGGCTGTTTCCAAAATAGCATTTGAATAGGCTCTATTATCAAGATAGCTTAGTTGTATCCATTTGATACTAGCATGCTGCTGCTTGCTTGAAGCCACACTTTCATTTCTTGATTGCTCAAATATCTGAAAAAGCAATCTTAAATTCTCTCACCGTAACTCTTATCAAGTTCTGGTACTTCTCGGAGATTTTACACAATGTACTGGACTCCTATGTTGTTTGGTACCTTTATTAGTTTTCTGCAGCTAACTCCACATTCAGTGAGCAATGTCTATTGACAAAGCATGTGAAGACACTTGGGCATAAGTGAGAAGCTCCTGCAGAAGGTGAAAGAGCTTCAGAGGAGATAAGAGCTAGAGCTAGGCCTTCAAAAAGCTCTGAACAGTAACTTGATGTGACATAGCATAGAATGATCTGTGTTCTGCAATGGGAAATGGGGCTTTTTAAACAGAGATGAGGACCTGGCATGCATGTAAGAAAATGCGGCAGAACCTACAAAACAGGTATAACCCAAACCAAACAGATATGACCAAAGAACATACCCAAATAGAAGCAAACAGTAGAAAAGAATACCTTGGGGCTTTTAAAAAACCCAACTTACAAAAACCACCTAGCAGTTTAGATTACATTAAAACCACAAGTTAAACATGTAATTGGGATTCTGGAAACCGGAGAAATGGAGAGCAAATGGAACTGAAAGAGAGGGCTTCAGTACCAAGGCGGAAGGTATGGCATTACCAGATGGGAAAAAGGAGAAGAGAAAAGAAAAGATTAACATTTTGACACTGATACCTAAAAAATTTTGCTATGGTCAACTTTTTTTTTTTTTTTATGAGGAAGACTCGCCCTGAGCTGACATCTGATGCCAATCCTCCCCTTTTTTCTTGAGGAAGATTGGCCCTGAGCTAACATCCATGCCCATCTTCCTCTACTTTATATGGGATGCTACCACAGCATGGCTTAACAAGCGGTGCGTCAGTGTGCGCCCAGGATCCGAATCTGCGAACCCCGGGCCGCTGAAGCGGAGCGCGCACACTTAACTGCTTGCGCCACCAGGCCGGCCCCTGTGGTCAACTTTTAAGGACATTTTTTTTAATCCCCACATGAAAACTACTTTATGCTGTTTAAAAAAAGGCCTTTAATCCAAAGGAGTAAAATTATTTTTAAGCATCCCATGTAAGTAGATTAATCAGTGGAATAAGAACATGTGCTTGTCAAAATATGACTGTTTAAGAAGCACCGATGTAGACAATAATCCAATATCCAGATTACAAACCCTTTCCTGGTTCTTCTAGAATTACTGGTTTAATGGCTTATTTATTAGATATCTTATATAGTAAGAGAGAATGAAGACTCGCAGAAAATAAAGATATAAAGCATAGTCTTTTCTCTTAAAGATTTAAGAATCAAGAGACAGATGTTTATATTTCACTATATAACCTAGAAAATCACCCTTCTCTACTATTTATGATAATATACAAAACTGCCAGTTAAAAACGACTTCTTTCTCCCTGTCATCCACGACAACTAGCCTCCTCAAAGGAACATGAACAGGTAGGACAGCCAACACACATACTATATTAAACAAGAAGGTAAGATAAATCCTTTATAAACCTGAAACCAGAAGAACAATGAAGAAATAAAGAAATGGGACTTCAGCATAGAATTTGGCCATCAAACAGTTCAAGGCATAGACTAAAACTATTAAAATAATTTCTCCTTTTAATAGGGCAATTTATTTTGCAAGTTGCTTTGCAAGATATGCTCTGAACAAACACAACATCAGAAGCTGGGAAATTGTGCAGGGGGTGGGGGAATCAACAGAAGATTCAGGTCAGAAATTTATAAAACTCAGTAGGGTGGCTGACAAATAAAAAGAAAATATATTTATTAAGTCACATTCATTTTTCATTTCTATAATAATCTTTGCCCACCACTACTATCATCCAATTAAAATTTAAAAAATAAGAAATGGACATTGTTTACATTCAGAATCTGCCAATGAAATGTTAAAAGAACCAAGAGGTTCAAAAGCTTTCAAACAGCCTAAGGAGATGAGATCAAAGAAAACAGAATCCAAAAACTACAAAATAGAGCAGTCAGATCCCCAAGGCCATCATTTTACAGGTAAGAAACTAAAGCCAATTACTTGTCCAAGGTGACAGATGTGAAACCAGACCTTCAATCTCGCGCTACGAAGACAGAGGACACAAACCACCTTCTCGCAGCTCAGCAAACAATCCCGGGAAGGAGACTTGGGGGGTACCCCCACTGACCTCCCCTCAAAACAAAGCTCTTCATTAAAAACTGTAAAATATTCTGCCAAAAAGAAATGTCTAATATTTTAACAAGTCACTTAAAGGAGAACTGATTCCATAAATAGCAATTACACAGCTGACACTCTTTGGGTCCATTTGTGTGTTACAGCCATTGAGGCCACAACGTTTATTTGTAAAAAAGAATTTTAATAGTTTGTTTAGAAAGAAAAAGGAAAAAAATCTCATATCCCCAACCATGTGGGGGAAAAAATACAAATATAAAAACTCTCTTCCCTACCTAAAATTGATGTTATTCTCTTCTCCTTGGGCCAAGCCAAAAATGGTCAACGACACGTGAATGTTACATTTTCTCCCTCAAGTACACACACAAAATTCAGGAAAGGTTGGTGGAAATTGCTTTTCTGGGATCATTTCAAAGCTCAGTTTGCAAACTTTAGAGGTTGCCAAATACATCCAAGCTCCCTGTGGCAAAGCCCCTGCATTGTTCCCGGAAATCCTGGCTAAAGCTCAGATCCTTGAATGCAGCATCAGTGGTTCACTCATCTTTGAATCCCCAGCACCTATAACAATACTGGCACGGAACAGAAGCTCAATAAATTTTTGTTAAATTGAAGGAAATTGCATCCCAATAACCTAATATTCTCTTCCTAGTTTCAACGGCATCATGGTGCAGCAGCATTTCTAATCTTAAACTCTACACTCCTCCATAAAACTGAGGCATACACAGAAATAACCGTACTCCCTACAGAGATAAGATGCTTCTATTCAGAGTAAATGTGTTGTTTGGTTAAGGATATTTTTAAAACTCTATATGGAAAGGCATAGCCAAAGATTACTACAGGTTTTACTATCTGTCCAGGTGTTTTTGTTTTGTTTTCCATTTCATATCCCCCAAAGGCAAAAAAGCACATTTAAAACATAGAACAACAGATGGTTTACTCCAACATCTCCTTCGAAGCTGCCAAATGTGAATAAAGTGTACACTGAAGCAGCAGAGACATCTACATTTTCTGTTTACAACTGTACTCAAATTAGATACCAACCTTTACAGCTCCAAGTTGTTCTTTTCTGAATTTTTCCAAGGGCTTAATCAGGGTTTCAGTTACACTTAATGCCTAGAGAACAAGAATGATAACAAAAGAGCATAGTATTAGGTTTCCAAAAAGGAAAAAATTAGTATTTCCCTCTTCTACCCCACCCAGAAATAAAATGAACAACATATTTAACGACTTTATCTCACCCCGCCAATGCAACCATTAAATCACTTCTAAATTTATTAACACACCAGATCTCCATAAATATTTTCAGGGAAGAGGAGGTGGGGCAACTTGCCAGGGAAATGTGCCACACAGCCCCAACACAGCTCTTTCTTCAGGGAAAGAGCAAGAGGGTTGTCTTTATAAACAACAAAGGGGTCTATCACATTCATTAACAGAACACTTCTGTTTGAGAATTTCTTTCCTCCCCCTCCTCAGACATTTAAAAGTCAATTACATTCCTTTATTAGTAATCAGACTACATTATGTAAAGGAATAGGTTTGTGGCTACAAGTTTAAATACAACCAGTCTGCCCCTCATGACTGAAAATTCCTCATAAGGATTTAAGATACACCAGTAAAGCAGAGTCACTGGGGCTTGCCACATGAGAGCAGATATTGGGCGTGCCGGCAAACAGCACAGAGGGGGAAGGTCGACATGACAGGAGCCACACACAGACTCCAACCACAGCCGCATTCATTCTCATACTGGCAGGTTTGAGGCTTTTTGTTTTAAGGCAGACTCTACAAATAACAATGCTGAAAATGCAAATAAAAGAACATTTACCTAAGGAGAATGCATTTAATAATACTGTGCTGGTGACTAGTGGCTTTCTTATCCTTTATTTCCAGAAGACCAGAAATACCCAGAACAGAAAAGGAAACCTCAAAACACTTTATAACAATGGGTCGCCCCTCCACCCTTTTTTTTTTGACAAAAAAGGCCCCCCAAATTCCAAGCTTAAAATTACAGAAAAAATAAGTGACTTAGAATAGACGGGATTCTCAATTTAACGAAAGGCTCTTTGGCAGCGTTTCATTATGTAAGGGTTTCTCCCAAAGAGACCATTCATACTGTGAGATAGGGAATCCTCATAAATGTCATGATGCCCAGCGTTTGAACCCTCCTCCCCAGGCCAGCAACCGGGTTCCACTCACTCTTAAGGGAAAGGGATCACCTTCACAATATGTTAATTTTATCCATTGTAGATCATGTGACCTACAACAAAGGCAAACCAAGGAGTCCTTTGTACTAAAGAACAGAGCAGGGACAAAGCAGCACAGGCCAGGAATCTCCATTACCCAAACCAATATGGGATGCCCCAAGTTCCATTTGGGAAAGCAGATATGAGAGGTTCTGCCATACATACGTTGTAAAAGCGATTCAACTGACACAGCATCTCTAATTCAAGGCACACTTCTATTAGCACCAGTGTCATTTCCTAAGCTTCCATATTAGATTTAGCCTACTAATGTTCCTGAATAAACCTACATAATACATCTCCTGTGGAGGCTGGCACGCTCAAGAAATCAGCCCAACATTATATGCTGGGATCAAAGGGGTTAATAACTGTTCAAAGTTCACAGAGGATAGAAGCCGGGATTCAAAACCATGTAAATTAGAGCCCAAGCTTAACCACCAACACTGCAATAAAAGTACCGAACAGGTACTTCCCCATTCCAAGTAGCTTCTTAATAAACTCTATACACATGAAACAAGTATTCGCTGACCGTTCAGTGCCAGGTGCGAGAGATACAACTATGAACAAAAGAAGTACAGCCCCTGCCTTCATGGAACTTACTGTCTAGTAGGGGAGACATACAATGGATACGTGAACACAAAAGTAGATGTATAACTGCAAATTCTAGTAATTCCTTTGAATGGAGAAAAATAGGGCTATGGTGAAGAATTTATTAGAGGATATATAAGGAGAAATGTGCTCAGGGAGACCTTTATCAAAGAAGTGACATTTAAGCTAAGACATGAAAGATGAGAAGGAATTAGTGGTGCAAAGAGCAAGGGAAATTGTTTCCAGTCTGAAACCAGCAGAGGCAAAGGAGGAAGGTGAGGAGTTAGAGTATTACAGGAAATAGGAAAAGGCCAGTATGGCTGGGGCATAAAGAACAAGGAAGTGAATGGAAAGAGATGAGTGACGGCAGAGGAACAGAACACGCAGAGCCGTGTGGGCCCAGGGAAAGAGCTATTTTACTTTGGGTATGATGGAAAGCCACTAACGGGTTTTAAGCAGGGAATTAACACAATGATCTCTAGATCTCTTAAAGATTACTCAGGGTGCTCTGAGAAAAAGAGATTAGAGGTGAGGAAAACTGGAAGGAGAAAGACTTGTTAGGAGGCTTCTAGAGTGGTACAGGCAAGAGATGACGGTGGCTTGGAGTAAGATAGTGACAACAGAAATGGAGAGAAGTAGACAGATTTGAGAGATATTTGCAGGTGGAATCAAAGTAATTGGTGACAGACTGAATGTGGAAAAGGTAGGGTTTCTAGGATCACTTCCAGATTCTGGTATGAGCCACTGAATAGACAAGAATGCTATTTATTGAAATAGGAAAATTTTGAGGAAAAGCAGCTGAGAGCAAGCACTAAGGGATTATGTTAAATTTGAGACACTGGGAGATACCCAAAAGATTAGTGAAACAGGTTGTCAGAGACATGGGTCTACAGCCTAGAAGAGAAGTTTAGATCAGAGATATAAATTTGGTAGTCATCTGCAAGTAGATGGCATTTGAAGTCATGAAGTAGGTAGGACATAGCAGAGGACAGAAAGAAAAGGTCCCAGACCAAGCACTTAGGTCAGGAAAAGGAAGATTAGGAGAAGAAGACAGCAATGGAGACTGGGAAGAAGCTACCAAGATTTGGATGAAAGAAGAAAAAGGTTAAACTGTGTGAGCTGCAGAGAAATTAAAGAAGGAATGAGACCTTAATGATATCCATGGTAAAGTGGGAGAAAGGGCCAGAATGGAGTTGGTTAACGACCGAAAAGTGAGGACACTTGCGGGAAGGATGGCCGTGAAGGACAGAACAGAGAGATGACGACTACTGAAAGGGAACATGAGGTGAAGTTGAAAGCGTGTTTCTTTTTTTTTTTTTAAGATGGAATATCCATACTTAAGAGATGAGAACATATCTAAATGGCCAAATGAAGAATCCAGGAAAGATGGTTCAAAGTCTCAAACATGGGAAGAGATGGGATGCTGACCGTGCATGCGTATTGACCTGTCATAGAAGTAAAGATCCTTCCCTCCCTTGTAATAGAAAGTAAGGAGAAAACAACTGCCAATACAAATAGGTTTATAGATTTCATGAAGACAAACTGAGGGAGTTGCTATCAGATGGGTATTTTTTCCATGAAGTACAAAGCAAGGTCACTTACAGAGGGTTTGAGCATGGGAAAACATTTAAATAGAAAGCAGAATGAATGAAAGAATCATTACAAACAGTGGGTAGGGCACTTCCTAGAGAAACACAAACATTCCTGGGCAGGGCTGCAGGCCCTTTGAGGTATGAGAGCAGGAGTTTATGAAGGCATCCATCCGCCTCATGTGAGATTTTCTCTAACAGCGCAGGGAGGAGGTGGGCAGTTACGTTCATTCTGGGTAAGAGTATTTCCAAGAGATGTAAACACATCAGCCTAATACCATGTGGCATGTGCAGTGCAGGTGAGCTGCACAGAGGAGGAAGCCACCTGCGTAAGAGAAGATGTCAAGGGGATAATGCAGAGCTGAGCCTGACACAGGGCATAGGAGTTCTCCAGGCGAAGGGTAAGAGTAAGAGAAAGGCCCTCTCTGAGGAGACGGGAAAGCAGCAATTTCAGGGCATGGAACTACATGCAATTCAGTGTCACTAAAGCAGCCGAAAAAGTCAGGAATCTGGAGCAGAGGCTGAAGGGATCAGATGAGTGTCAAGAGCCATCAGCATGGGACCTAGGAAATGCTCAGTAAATGCTAGATGTAGGCATCAATAACGTGGCTATATGAAGGCCTTTTAAAATGAGAACCCTAAAACTCCATACTCTGGAGTAAACACCATCCTTCACAAAAGGACCACGCCACAAAAACTTCACAAGAGCAATTTTTAGGTCATTATATTTGTTCTTCACTTGGAGAATTAATTTGATGCAATATTTGTCTGACTTCTAAGGACGAACACTATTTAGGAAAAAAATATAAGGGGTTTCTGCCCTACTGTTTGCAGGGCAACAAGCAAGTTTCCAAAACAAGGAAAGAAGTAGTTGTGACAGATACCACTATAACCAACTCTTTAATAAAAAAAATTTTTTGATTAAAAATTTTTAAACTTTAAATTCATTACCATTTTTCTTCTTTAAGAAAGTCTAATTATGTAACTTCTGAACTGAATCTTAAGCATTCTATTCAAGAACAAAATAATGCAGTAGCTACTAAATGCTTCAGTGAGTCAATGTTAGTTGAGCAACAAGGATTGTTTCCTTCTTTTTCTCAAAATAGAGTTAAGACTCCATGGAATCTCAGTTCCTTCTATAATTTCACAGAAGTATTATAAAATATTTGTTAGTAATAAGTGTTACTGAAGTTTTCTAATGCCAAAACATGATTCTTCTTCCCCAGAGACAAATCTAGGACTGCCCCTAAAACTCTAAAGGCAATTTCTGGTGATGGTAGTTTCCTAATTTGAAAAAGATAGCTGCAGTAATAATATAGGGAAAAGCTTTCAAATACTAACACATTAGAAATCAATCAGATAATTTAAAGTGAGAGAAAGCAAATACAGAATGTATTTTATAACCCACACATAAGATTATATAACCATATTTTTTCCTATGAAATATTGAACCAGTCACAAAAAGAAGTCATAAAAAGCCTTGGCTAACGAGCCTTGGCAAGGGTTTTGGATAGTCCTGCTTAGAAACAGCAGGCATCTACACGAACATAAAACATAATAATTAATCAGTTGCTCTCACCTTAGAGCAGGGGTCAGCCAACTTTTTCTATAAAATGCCAGGTAGCAAATAATTTAGGCTCTACAGCCATAATGCCTCAGTTGAAACTACTCAACTTGACATTGTAACACAAAAGCAGTCATAAGCAGTATATAAATGAATGAGCATAGCTATGTTCCAACAAAATTTTCTTTACAAAAACAGAGGGCAAGGTGGATTTGGCCCACGGGTCATAGTTGGCTGAATCCCTCCTTAGAGAATCATCTAGAATATCATGGCATAAGATGATCTATTAATTCGTACCTGTTATTTTATTTCTTTTTTTTTTTTTTTGCTGAGCAAGAGTTGCCCTAAGCTCACATCTGTTGCCAATCTTCCTCTTTTTGGTGAGGAAGACTGGCCCTGAGCTAACATCTGTGCCCATCTTCCTCTACTTTGCATGTGGGATGCCACCACAGCGTGGCTTGACAGCAGTGCATAGGTCCACGCCTGTGATCTGAACCCATGAACTCTGGGCTGCCAAAGAGGAGCATGTGGACTCAATCACTATGCCACCAGGCCGGCTCCTGTATATTTTCACCTTTTTTTTTTTTTGCTGAGGAAGATTAGCCTAGTTTTGAGCTAACATGTATTGCCAAACTTCCTCTTTTTTGTTTTTTTTATTTTTTTGGTGAGGAAGCCTGGCCCCAAGCTAACATCTGTTGCCAATCCTCCTCTTTTTGCTTGAGGAAGATTATTGCTGAGCTAACATCTGTGCCAGTCTTCCTCTACTTTATATATGGAACGCCCGGCAGCATGGCTTGATGAGTGGTGCTTAAGTCCACACCCGGGGTTCTGATCCTGCAAACCCCGGGCTGCCGAAGCAGGGTGTGCGAACTTGACTGGTATGCCACAGGGCCAGCCCCTGATTGTATATTTTTTTTTAATCTACATTTACCATATTTGCAGGGGACCAAAAGTTGGGAGGGAAGGTTGAATGTTGGATAAGAGAATCACAGTTCAAGTAACTCTCAAGCTGAAAAGAAGGATTCAAAAGTGGTGCCATAGAATTTGCCTGGGATAAATAATCTACCGGGTTTCAATGCTGAAAGGCAAACTGCTCAAGCGTGAAAGGTATCTTAACCACAGTTTATGTGAATTTAATAGTGGGCTTTAATAGAGGCTTTAGCTCCTAAAAAATTGAGTTAACTGAAAGTTCAGCATGAGCCAAAGTAGTCATAAATTGCCCTAGAAGATAATGAATACATATGTACGTTACATATATTGTTC